>NC_042625.1:90564151-91911651 GCF_901001135.1 Rhinatrema bivittatum
CATGGGACATGTGGTCAACGGCAGCTCCTGGACAAGAAGGCAGCTCTGTCTGTGCAGAAACCGGTGTCACTGTCTCTGGTGTCTGAGTGATTTAGTAGCAATTACCCTTCATCCCTTTCATTTAAGGACTGGTAACCTGGATGTACAGTCCCAGTGACTAAGATTGACCTTAGGAGGGTCAGGACCCAGGATGAATCTAATGCGGAGGTGCCCTGAAATGCTGAGCATAAGAACCTGCCATACTGGGTCAGACCAAAGGTCCATCAAGCCCAGCGTCCTGTTTCCAACAGTGGCCAATCCAAGTCACAATCACCTGAAATTTAGTTCTGGGGGGATTCTGCACTGCTGCCAAATTCTGCTCAGAAAATGGCAGAAGAGACCCTGGCATGCCGAGAACAGAGTGCACGCTGTTCGCAGCGAAGATGAAGGCCCCGGTAAACCGCAAAGGGAACGAACGCGCCATTCATGGCGAAGATGAAGGCGCTGATGTGCTGCGAATGGAGCGTGCCCTGTTCGCAGCGAAGATGAAGGCCCTGTGGAGAGTGAGTGTGTGTAGAGAGGTGTGTGTGTGTGTGTGAGAGAGAGCAGGGGGGAGGGGGTAAGAGAGAGCAGGAGGGGTGAGAGAGAGCAGGGAGGTGTGCTCGAGTGTGGGCGCCAGAGAGGGAGCCTATATGAGCAGATTGTGAAGGAGTGTGTATGTGTGTGAGAGATTGGGAACTGGTGTGTATGAAAAAGGGATCGTGTGTATGTGAGGGTGCTGGCCTGTGTGAAGGGATTGTGAATGTATGAGAGAGAGCCTGTGTGAAGGGGTGCGTGAGAGAGAGACATAGGTAGCCTGTGTGAGGATGTATGCATGAGAGAGAAAGAGAGCTTGTGTGGGTGTGTATGCAAGAGAGGGACCCTGTATGAGGGGATGTGTGTGTGCACGAGAGAGTGAGGGAGCCTGTATGAGGGGATGTGTGTGTGCACGAGAGAGTGAGGGAGCCTGTATGAGGGGGTGTGTATGTGTATTAGAGAGAGGAAGCATTTGCGTGAGAGAGGGAGGGACTGAGGGAGCCTGTGTGAGGGGCAGTACTAAGAACAGTGTCAAACTCTGGGAGTGGCGATAGAGTGGAAGGGATTGAGCCTAGAGGTGGAGGGGAGAGATACTGGCAAGTGAAGGAGTTGGGGCCCGAGAGGGCAAAGTGGCCAGGGGAATAGGGAGAGTGAGTGGAAGGGACACTCTTACAGTGAATTTCTAGGGAAATTCTGCATCTTTAAGTAATAACTTTTTTCTGTATTAATTAAAAATGTATTAACGACTGTCATGTAAATTGTGTTATTTTGACCAATATAAAGTTTGCAGAATTTTAAGTTTTTGTGCGCAGAATTCCCTCAGGAGTAGAAATTATAGTGTGGGTGATGGGGTGTGAGGCTCAGGGCAGTAACCCCTATTCATCCCCCATCCCATCAAGGATGGCCCTGCCAGTGACAACTTTACTGATTTGCTGCGATTAATAATATTTAACCTTATTAGAAAGCAAAGACCAAAATCACGAAACGCCTGATCACATTTTTCATTTGTTATGGGGTCAGAGGGTTTAGTGCAGAACGTTTAGTATTAGGCACTTAAATTCACCCCTTTGAAAACTGACTAGGGCTGAATCCCTAAACTTGGGCGCCTAATTTCACCGGGCGCTAATATTTAGAACCTAAAAAGGGGGCGGTACAGGGGAGGAGCTAGGGCAGGGGAATCAAGTGAGGCGCTAGGCAGGCAAGGCAAATCAATTGCAGATCTACATTTAGGATCCTCAGCTGGGCTGGAAGTCTACCTAAATGTAAGAACCTAATTTCGGCACCGTGAGGTCGCTATTGAGCAAGCTAGTGAGTGGGAAAGCTGCCCGAGTAACTGCACCTGTGTTCTGCTGAATAAACCCAGAAGAGCTCCCCAGGTGACCTCAGCAAGCGCATTTTCCAACCAGACTTGCATGCACAACTGTGGCCAGAGCTGGGCTGAATATTCACACTCGCCTGCTCCTTTTTTTCCCCCCCCCCCCAGCTAAACTTTGTGCATGTAACCAGGTACCCGGACAAAAGTTGGCCAGGGAGCAGGTGGGCGGGGAATTTTGAAACCTCGCTTTTGGTCTGGATTTCTCCAAAAGTTACCCGGACGAACCCTTTGAATATCGACGCCCTACAACGTGAAAGGCCAGTGGTGCGCACGTGAATGCCGCTGCGCTGTAGTGAGGTGGAGGGGGATTTCTGCGGCTCACCACTAGCGCGCAGCGCGTTTTTCAGGAGCACGGGCGGTGAATTCTGCAGGTGTAATTAGTGATCTCAGGCGATCAGATGCACAACTCCGGCTGTAAGGCCGTGCCAGATTGAAAAGGCTTCGTGGGTGGTGTCTTATGTAAGCGTGAACTGGGGAAGGAACGGCGCTCAGGTCCATGCACACCCCGGTCGCAGGATTTAGCAGAAACTCTGAGTCCGGGGCTTTTTATTTTCTGTTAAGAAAAGGAACAGAAGTGATTGCAGTTTGAATTATTTAGGGCCACCTGTCCTAGGGCCATGTTGTTCAGGCAGTGGCTTGTACTAATGTAGGAAATCATGGGAGATCAATACAGAAATCATTATCAGCGGAGCTGCAGAGATAACCACTTAATCCAGCAGAAACAGCGGCACTATGAGCTCATTTTAATGGGTGTCAGCAAGATTGATTGGCCGGGGTGAAAGGTTAGGAAAGCGAATTGCGACCCAGACCACTTAATGCACTTGTAACTGCTTGAAACACTTTAATGCAAGTTAAACAGAAAATGCCCCTCCATAAACCACACAGAAGGGCTGCAGCCGGTTTGCAGGGCGCTGGAGAGGACCGGAGGCTTTTATAAAGGAGCAGCAGCCAACGATGTCATCTCCAGGCCCGGCGGTCACAAGGATCGCACAAGCAGCATCAGAATTTGCAAAAAAAAAAAAAAAAAATATATATGTATATTATCTGAAGAACAACTTCACGCCCCCCCCTCCCAAAGATCCCAGTAACAAATGGCATCACCTTTGTGTCACAATTAAAGATAATTATTAAGATAAGGAGTTTGTTTTGAATGCTAAGGCGTTAGGCCCCTTTCACCTCTGAGTTAGTGTTCAGATGAAGCTCGGGTAGCTGACTCCTCCCTTCCTCCTGTTCTAGCTCAGACAGGATCAGTGCTGGGATCCTGGTGCTACGAATGAGCCTTCGTTCACAACCACCCCACGGAGTTTTCCCCTCTTTTAATTGATCCTCCTTCCCGCTTTTCTGAATCTGGTCACCCAGGCCGGGAGCCGTGCGCCAGGGCTCAAAATCCAGCCACCGGGTGCCACCCTGACTCCTTCCCACTCCTCCTGCCCCTACAAGGGACCATGAACACGATCTCCAGCTGACCCAGGATGCCGAGGGTCCAATCCGGAAATCAAATCGGGCGCAGCACTACCACCGAGGCGGCTCCTGTCACCCTCTGAAATCCGAGGTGGTCCATGTGCCGTGACTTCCTGGCCTTGGTCCAGTTCCTGTTGGATGGGCCTCTGCATCTTTAAGGCCATGACACGGCTTTGCATTACCTGGCACCATGGCATTGCTGGCAGCCTCAACAGAGCGGCCAAACTCTGCCCTGGGTGTGGAGACTGATTACTCTCTCATCCGCAGAGCTGCAAACCAGTCTGACCTTCAGTATAACCCAAAATATACCAATGAAAATAAATGTCATGAACATCCATAGTGCCATCCTGTGCAGGCCAGGCCAGAGCGAGGGCCAGAGCTGCCCAGCTCGGCTGCAGGACAGGCTCCAGCATCTGCCGTCTTTCCTAGGACTGTCACTTCCTGCAATTCAAATTAGGCCTCTGCTCTTAAAGAAAAAGATACATTTCTGGATATCAATACATTTCACTTTTACTTTGGGAGAATATTTTTTTTTCCTGAAAATGTAGGTTAGCTGAAGCCTTGGACTGGAGTGCACACCTTCTTAGATCCAAGTAAAATTTGGTAGTAAAAATAATCCCAATTCTTCTACCTATCCCCCACCCATCTCCAGAACCCACAGATGCACCATTTGCATCCCTGCTCTACTTTTGTAGAGTAAATAACTTGTGGAAATGTGCACTTTGCATAAGCCCCTCCCGATAACTATTCCTCTGTTTATGCACAGGAACACAAAACTGGGAAACTGCCAGTAGGTGCACAGTGATCAAAGAAAGATGAGGTGCAAAATCCATGCAGTCTGCTGAAAGCGGCTCTGGGATTTAAGCGGCCAAATCCTTGTAGCAAGGACGGGAAACTGTGGTGAAATGATAAAGACGCTAAATCAATTAGTGGACAGTGCTGCTGGCCTCTCCCACCACCACCAAACGGTGTGGTCTCTCTCCCTAATGAAAAGGACCTGGGAAGAGGCTCCATCAGCTGTGACCTCCTCCTACTTCACACAGGCCACACACACCACAGTGATACCGAGAATGATTTGAGGCTTTAGGGAAAATTACTTATTGTGAGACAGTGGGCTAATGAGAAACCAACAAAACTCAGGAAGACTGAAATAATGGGAGTGTGGTTTCTCTATCCTCCTCCTCTATCATGTTGAAATTATTGGAGTTGGACACACATAAGTGATGCCGCTGGTTAATTATTTTTTAAGCCATGGGTTGCTGTTTGGGGTTTTTTTTGTTTTTTTTCTTAGGGACCAAAGCAGGCTCCCCTTTTCCCACCTTCATGACCCCCAAGGTCATATACTAAAAATGCAGTCATCAGCTTCTGGCGCTTCCTTTGGAGAATTAAAAGGAACCCACTCAACTTGCTGTTTGAGATCTGAATATTATGCAATCATAGGGAAAAGGTTTATGATTTGCATTGATAGCTGTTTGATCCATTGTTGTGATCTTAATTATCAATATGCGATCAAATACTGTATCCAACAAGTCAGTAACTTATCAATATACCATGGTGGGTTAGAAACTCAGGGGTGTCTTATTTAACTCAATGCAATTGGCTCTGATTGTTTTGGAATTGGGGTGAGGGTGAGGGTTAAGGTGGAAAGAATCTTGAAATTTCCCCATGTGCATCCACTAGGCAGCTGCACACTCACACATGTGCAGACAAAGAAGAACGCAGCAAATCAGCCCTCTCCCCAAGGTGACACTGACTACCTTCCATTAACTAGATGAATAAAACCTGATTCATGCACATTACTTCCTTGCCTCAGACCTGGGGAGGTTCTGAAGTCTATTCCTGGACTTTGTCCTCCTTAGTGGCCAGGGTTGTTCTTGGGAGGGGGGGCATGAATAGATTGGCTGATTTGCCTTGGGCTCTGCACCATCCTAAAGTCAGTTCTGTTAGCAGTAGGAGATACGGTATATGTGGGGTGCATATGTCCCTCATGATCTTTGGAGGGGGTCTTAGCTTGCTCCAGTAACAGTTACTCTTATGGTTTTCATGGAAGTTGTGAACCCCGGGCCGAGATGAGAGATGTCTCCGCCCACAGGGAGGAGCCCCGTGGGCCTCACCGTCGGTAGGCGTGGCCTCAGCGACGTAGGACACAGCTGTGAGAGAGACTTTATTAGGGAGAAAAGATAATACATAACCCGAGGAGCGGGAAATGCAACAAACACAGTTCTTGAGCAAATAAAGTAGTCAAGATTGTATTGTAGATAAGAAGATCCGGTAGTGGCCCGCAGCGCGGGGTACACCAGGAGATTCCTGCAAGCTGATGGAGATACCTCTGAGTGCAGATCCGGTAGTGGCCCGCAGCGCGGGGTACACCGGGAGATTCCTGCAAGCTGATGGAGATACCTCTGAGTGCAGATCCGGTAGTGGCCCGCAGCGCGGGGTACACCGGGAGATTCCTGCAAGCTGATGGAGATACCTCTGAGTGCAGATCCGGTAGTGGCCCGCAGCGCGGGGTATGCCGAGGAAACTGTACTGTAGGTGCCAAGGAGGCAGAGATCAGTGATACGGGAACCAGGCCGTAGATCTTGCGTAGATGGAGCAATGCCCTGAGGCACAGGAAGAGTAGAGTTGAGATGCTGAAGAATGGTAGTGGCACGGGGTACACCATGGAGACTTCAGCAATGTTGAATGAAGTTGAAGAATGTACTCACACAAGGAAGCTCCAGCAGAGATACCTGAGGAGCGGGTCAGGAAACTCCAAGGCAGGAAGGCCCTCCAAGGAGTGGATAGCCAAGATGCGGAAGAGCCCCCGAAGAGCGGGTACTCAGAGCGTCCAAATGCCACGGGGAGAATCTGGAACAGAAGATCCAAGTTAGAGTGGATTTAACAACGAGAGAACTCCATGCTAACTCGTCTTAGCAATGGGCCAGTCAGTTTAAGTACACTAGCGGGCTGACATCATCGGGAGGGGATGCCCCCGAGGTTCCTGCCATGACGTATACATAAGGAGGCCCTGCGCATGCGCATGCACCTAGGTGATGCTGAAAGTAAGATGGCGGTCGGCAGCGCCCACGCCGTCCCAGGGAAGCCGGGGAGGTCGGCGTTGGTTAGCAGAGGCCGCCATTCTTCCAATGATTGACAGTGCAGGGAAAAAAGAGGTGAGCATGAGAGGTCGCAGCGGTCTGAGACCGACGGGCGCAACAGTTACTGTGCAACTTGAACTAATGGAAGGTTTCCAAAAAATAAAACAGCACAACTACCCTGAATGAAAGGTACTGACACTTATTAGGCTCTTCACAGGCACTGTAAGAGTACCCTTAATGTAGATCCAAGCTTCTCTAGTTTGTGGCAAGAAGAAGAGAGTACAAAGAGTGTAATCAACAGACAAAGGGATTCCTTATTAATCAAATCATATAAACCCAGGCTTGGGAGCAGATGGAAGTACTGCCTTGGCTCAATTCCCAGCAACCCTTCTGGTGTGAGGTAATAACTACAGCTGAGGAAAGATAAGGAGAGCTTGACCAGTGGGAGATCCTCGTTCTGGCTAGTGATCAGTAAAGCCCCCAGACCAGATGGTTGCAAGATTTAGTCTCAGCTGAGATGTTTCCTCACAGAATCTCATCTGGATAAAGAAGGATGCTACTAAGGTAGGTGACAAAAGTGGAAATGCTGTAGAGCTGAGGGCTCTGGACTAGAATGATTTAGAAGACGACTCATCGCATTATCAAATTGTGTCCAAACGATGACATATTAAATCTGCCTTTCTTTAAGCATTGCCTTTATAAAGTCTACGATGACAAAAAAACAAATGTCCACTGGCAGCATCACCAAATAGTTAATCAAATAATTCACAAAAATAAAACTGCAAACAGACAGGTGATCTGGGTTAGTGTAGACGCTAAGAAGAAACCAGCCAAGCACTCCTAAATGCTATCCATTTTATATCAGAATATGTAAATGAAACAGCTGACATTTCAAAGCCTTCAGAAGAGAAATGCAAGGCACAGTTATTAAGTAAACAGTAAAAGGCAGATTTTAAAAGGGCCGCGTGCGTGCCCATAAATACGCGTATCTCGCCGCGCACAAAAATACGTGCTATTTTATAACCTACATGCGCGCATGTCTGGAGCTGTACACATATACATACGTGCGCCACTTTGCTACTGCTCCTTATTAGGTGCAGGAGACTGCATTGTACAAAACTTATCATTATTTATAAGGTCAAAAATTCTTTAATGAGGTCAATTTTACAATGGATACCTTTTGAATGTGTCTGTAACCCAACCCAACTCCCGAAAACTCATCCCGAATCAAAGTGCCCCCTTACAATGGTTCATATATAGAATATCAGAATCTCTCTCTCTCTCTGTCCTGCGATGGACTCCTGCACCTAACAAGGTAGGAAAGTGGCATGCGTATGTTATACATGCCAGCTGTGGAAAATTAGAGGCTCCACGCGTCAGTGCTGGCTCCGTCTCTGGAACCCCCATGCCATGTGCCTTTTCCACCCACTTTTTCTGGGTGCACGTACATCGATGTATGTGCGCCCTTCCCAGCTATCTAAAAGTAGCGTGGTTCCTGTTCAGGCCACTTATACCCGTAAATGGCCATTTTTGCATGCACAAGGCTTTTAAAGTCTACCTGTAAGCAAGCAGAAAGGAACTGGTTTATAATTTAAGGAAATAAAAGAGATCTCAAAGCAAGTTTATAAATGAAATTCTAAAGACATCCATCATCTACCATAGTAACACAGTAACACAGTAATGATGGCAGAAAAAGACCAAATGGTCCATCCAATCTGCCCAGCAAGCTTCCCATGGTAGTAACTGCTGCTTCATGCAGGTTACCCCCATGCATTCTGTTAAGAGTAGCAATAATTACAATCCAAACAAAACAACTTGTATACAGGGTAAGGAGCTTTCATGATAATTCAGACAATGCTGTTCGACGTGCTTTGTTTTTGGACTTGGCCATAGAAGCAGTCTTCTGTTTTATCCTTAATGTCTGCATATCAGAACCCAGACTGTAAAAGTTGGGGCCCAGCATTTTCTGTCATCTCAATCCTGAGCTTTATCCCTAATGTCTGCATATGAGTACCCCAAACCGTAAAAGTCAGGGCCCAGTGTTGGCTGTCCTCTGAATCCAATTCCCTTACCCCAAACCGTAAAAGTCATGGTCCAGTGTTGGCTGTCCTCTGAATCCAATTCCCTTACCCCAAACCGTAAAAGTCATGGTCCAGTGTTGGCTGTCCTCTGAATCCAATTCCCTTACCCCAAACCGTAAAAGTCATGGTCCAGTGTTGGCTGTCCTCTGAATCCAATTCTGTTACCCCAAACCATAAAAGTCATGGTCCAGTGTTGGCTGTCCTCTGAATCCAATTCCCTTACCCCTAACCGTAAAAGTCATGGTCCAGTGTTGGCTGTCCTCTGAATCCAATTCCCTTACCCCAAACCGTAAAAGTTTTGGTCCAGTGTTGGCTGTCCTCTGAATCCAATTCTGTTACCCCAAACCGTAAAAGTCAGGGCCCAATGTTGGCTGTCCTCTGAATCCAATTCCGTTACCCCAAACCGTAAAAGTCATGGTCCAGTGTTGGCTGTCCTCTGAATCCAATTCCGTTACCCCAAACCGTAAAAGTCATGGTCCAGTGTTGGCTGTCCTCTGAATCCAATTCCCTTACCCCAAACCGTAAAAGTTTTGGTCCAGTGTTGGCTGTCCTATGAATCCAATTCCCTTACCCCAAACCGTAAAAGTCAGGGCCCAGTGTTAGCTGTCCTCTGAATCCAATTCCCTTTTCCCCCCTACCGTTGAAACAGAGAGCGATGTTGCAGTTGTATCACAAGCACCAAGGATTCGTGAGCATATTTCACCTTTTCTAGCCCAGCTAGTTAACCTCTCCCTTAGTTCAGGTACATTTCCCGACATATTAAAACAGACTTCTATCCTTCCAATTCCCAAAAAGAAAACAATAGATTCTACCATTATCAACAATCTCCATCCCATTGCAACTTTAACTTTATAGAATCTGTAGCACTATACCAGCTAACAGATTATATCAACGATAACGACCTCTTTCATCCTAATCAACACGGCTTTAGAAAAGGCCACTCTACTGAAACGTTACTCCTCTCCTCTTTTGACACCATTATCCGAGGTTTTGATTCTAATACAGACTACATATCTTAGTTCGTCTTGATATTTCAGCTGCCTTTAATACCCTGGATCACAACATTCTTCTTGCCAATTTGCAGTCCATTGGTATAAAAAATACTGTTCTTCAATGGTTTACAAATTTCCTATCCAAATGGCCACGGCAAATAAATATCGGTACACTTCACTCTGACTGGTTCACTATCCCCTCTGGAGTACCGCAAGGCTCCTCCCTTTCTGCCATTTTATTCAATATTTACTTGCTTCACTCTGTCTCCTCCTAGCCGGCTTAGGCATAGACTTCAAAATCTATGCCAACGATATTCAATTCTTTATACCATATAACTCATCTTGGCCCGATACCCTGTTCCTTGTCAGTCTGTATATTAAATCCATCAACACTTGGGTTTCTCACAATCAATTAAAACTTAAATCCTCAAAAACAGAAATAATACATCATCCTGCCTCTCCCCATCTCATCTAATTTTTGCTAATTTTGCCATTCCTATAACAACACAAACCCCCAATCTGGGAATCATCCTAGATTCAGACTTAAACATGTCCTCCCAAATCTCCTTGGTTGTAAAAAACTCTTTCTACAAAATCCAATTAAAACAACTGAAACCGTTGCCGTACCCTGAAAACTTTCGCACTGTTTTACAAGCTCTAATTCGAAAAGTTCTGGATTACTATAATGGACTGTATCCAGGACTTTCTGACACTGCTCTTCGCCCGCTTCAACTCGTGCAGAATGCCGCCGCCCGTCTTCTTGTCAACCTAAAATTCACAGACCATATTACCCCAATTCTCAGTACATTGCACTGGCTACCCATCCGGCTACGAATGCAATATAAAGTTCTCTTAATCATTCACAAACTCCTATACAAATAATCCAACGTTTGGCTTTGTTCATCTCTTCGAATATATCAACCGATGCGCCATCTTTGCTCAACAGACAAAAACCTTCTACACATTCCCTCAATTAAAATGGCAAGACTAGATCTTACAGTCGCTGGGCCAGTACTCTGGGACTCGATCCCAGACCACCTCAGGCTCCTAAGTAATCCAAAGGAATTTAAGAAAAAATGTAAAACTTATCTATGTTCGGTAGCATTTGGCAAGTTGCAAGCAGTTTGATCGCTTCTCTTTGTAACCAAGGTGGGGGAATGAGTGACCTTTATCATTCCCTGTATTGTGTGCACACACAGACTTTATTGAGGATTTCCAAAGCAAACTCATGCCCATAGGTTCACGTTGAAATTTCTTCTCTCGCCGGCCAGATACACATGGAAATGTCCATGCACAAAGTTAAACCTGCTCCAAGCAGGACGTAGATTGCGCATGGTAACCTACACATATTCAGGCTGATGCAATATCGTGCGCTCAGGCTAGCGCACAGGTTAACCCGCGGTTGGACGCACATTTTGGATGCGTGTCCAACCCTTGATGCAATAAGGGGATTAGCACGTCCAAACCAGCGTGTAGCTAATAGCGCTCATCACATGTAAATGCCGTGTTGATGAGGACTATTAGCTACTACCCCCGATGTAAAAAATAATCGTGTGCCCGATGTGCACATTTTAACCCTCAAAAATGAATGCCAGCCCTGGAGCTGGCTTTGTCTTGAAGAGCCCCGAAAGTGGTTCCTCCAAATTAATATCATCGTGATATTAAGTCGGAGGAACCACAGAAAGCATCAACACGGAAAAAATATTTAAAAAAAAAAGTCTTGACGGCCTTCAGGTTCTGAAAATGGACGCTCAATTTACGAGCGTCCTTTTCCTAAACCGTCACTGCGCGCAGCTTAGGAAGACGGACGCTTGTAAAACTGAGTGTCCATTTTCCTAACCCACACACAGCCATTTTCCCTGGGCGCCTGATGCCGAGGAGGTGCTAGGGACGCACTATTTCCCCTAGGCTCTCCTTCTAAATGCAGCAGCTCATTAGCATACCGCATCTCGCGCCTGGGAGAGGTGGATGGGCGCGCGTTAGGAAAGCAGGCGCTCAGTCATGAACGCCCGTTTTTCTTATGCCCATAATGCATCGGCCTGATTCTTTTGAAAACCCAAATATGCACAAAGTCGCATCCCCACCCTAACTCCGCCTTCTGGCACACCCAGCACACGTTAAAAAGGATGGGCCCTGGCTCGTTTTCCAAATCCAGCCCTGCGGGTGCTGTCCTGTAGCACATCCCTCTGCCGCTTACAGGCAAACCCCGAGCCCTGCCTTCCCCAGCATCTACTTACGTTTTTACTAAAATGCACGCAGCTCTTGAAATGCCTCGGCCTTTTCCCGGTGACCATGGCAAACAGATGTTATCTGCTGCTACAGATATTCCAAGAAATGAAGCGTGCGTTAGCCCACAGGCGCAGCGGGTGCTTCCTGTGAATCACCCACCACCAAGTGGAGCTGGGCCCAATCCTCTCACTGTGCAGCCCCTGTAGGCTGGCTGCAGCCCTTAGCAAGGGTGTTAAGCTCAGGAGATGGACTGGCACTGGACTCCCCCACCTTTACATTAGCACCCGACTGGACATTCATTGTAGCACACCACGCGGCTTCTGTGGTCAGCACTGGTAAATAAGTTAAGGAAGACTTGGCAATTCAGGACCCCTCAGCACAGAGCAGTCAGCAAGGAGTTCTCCTTCATGCCTTAGCTCCTAAATTGCGAGGAAGTGCTGAGCGTGAGATTGTCCGTCGAAATGGGCCGAATCGCCACGCCAGAATCTGCATCATCAAAAGAGTTGTTTTCTAAGTCGTTTCCACAGATCAAACGGCGCTTGAGCCACTGATTTTGGCTTTTACAAAACTGTCCGCCCAATACATGAGTAGAGGGAAGTGCGTAGGGCCTGTAGGCCTTCGCTTTTACCCGCACTTGGAAGGGGCGTTCCCAGGAGGGGTTTGCACTGGCACCCACCCTTTTGCATGTTCAAAAGTCTGTACATATTATTCCCCCACTAAAACTCCGTGTACCCTTTAGCAGGTGGAAGTGTGCTCATCATTTTCAAAGGGAATGCATGCGTGGACCTTCCCTTCCAAAATCAGTGTGAGCCCTGAAGGAAAAAGCGCCCACAGATTCTGGAGGAACGCGGGCAATTACAAAACTCGGGCTCCACGTGCCCAGGGCTGGGAAAGTTGAGCTCGGGGTGAGCTTAGAGTTCTACTCCTCCAGGGTCAGCGCAGTTCAGTCACCTCCGAAGGTCAGATTGCAATTAGAAATGTATTTCCTATCCATCTGGCAGGGCGTCTGTGCCGGCATTTCCCGGGAGTCGGTCTTCCACGCTGGGTACCAATCTCCTCTTCTGCACTCTCCCCCCCCCCCCCCCCCCCGAGACGAGGTGAGCGTGCTGGGGCCTGGAGCGCGCATGCGCCCCGCTGCCAGGATGAAGGACGCGCAAGGAAAGTTTCAGGGACCAGGAGCCAGGCAAAGGCAGCGCGGCAGAGAGGAGACGCGCGGGCGGCAGGAGGAGGGAGCGCTACTCAGCAAGGAACGGCCATTAACCTGCAGAGGAGGCTGGGAAAAGACCAGGGGCGATGGCTAGACGAGCGGGGAAGGGGAGATAGAAAGAGGAAGGGAATTCATTAAAAAAAAAAAAAAAAAAGGAAGACAACAAACAGGAAAATGCGATGGCAGAAAAAGACCAGTACGGCCTATCTAGGGTGCAGGAAGGGAGAAAGGGAAGTCGGATGAGAGCCCCTTGCCCCTCCGCTCATGCTGCCACCCACACAATCTCCACCATCCTCTTCTTGCTCCATTCGAACCCCCTGCTAATGCAGCTTTTATACCCATAGGGGCAAATGGGGCACTTGCCGAGAGCCCGAGCCTTAGAGGGGCCCAGCTTGATCTCCCCCAAAAATTTAAAAAATAATAAAATGGTAAATAAAAATTAAAAAAGAAGAGAAGGTAAAATAAGAAAGCTTAACTGCCAGATTACCTTCTTTAGGTCTTAACAAGGATTGGCTGAGTCCAGGGCTCCTAAATTGTGCAAAAACTTTATATGGGTGAAGGATGGAGAGGGTCCCATCCTAGTGAGGTTTGTCCAGGGCCTCCTTGGGATACCAACCGGCTCTATTTCATCCGGCTCGGTCTGCGCCAGGAGTGCGTACATGGATGTGCGTCTTATTCTCAGTCGTATGGCTCTGCCTATCCCCAGGAGCAAAAGCACGACTGGGTGGTAACCCCTAAAGGTGTCTCGCCACACCCGAGAGAATGAAAAGTCTTCTGCTGTCTGCCTCTCCTAATTAAAATGTAGCTCTTCACGCGCTTTCCTGGGGCAGGGACACATTCTCCCTCCATCAGCCTTACAAATGCCTTCTCCAATGCAAAAGCGTTCTGCACCTTGCAATTATTTCCAAGGCTGCCTGACAGAGCAGGAAACCCCATTGCTTTGCATGGTGGCTTCTGGTAGTGATTTGAACGAGCAGGGAGAGATTCTTTATGGCAAGAGAAGATCTTGGTGGGGAAAGTTAAAAGCAGGCCTGTTGGTTTAGCCTAACCAGAAAAGGTTTCACAGAGAGAGAGAGAGAGAGAGAGAATGCAGAGTTTACTTTTAATTTCCCTGCGTATGTAGGTCAGCCGAAAAGCCTACACCTGTGGTCGCTAGGGGTTTTTGCGCCTTCCTAGAATTCCAGCCTAGAATGCAAACACAGCAGGGTTTTCTGGGTAGTGCAGGCTCCCAGAGGCTGCTGGCAGGCTACCAAGACCACAGTGGCCAGCAGGAATGGCTTGGGGAACTAGGGTGGCATTCTGCAGTTTCCACACTCATTACTTGGCGTGTGGTCTTCCACTGTTAGTGCCTCTCACTTAACATTGCCCTGGAAGACCTCGCAGAGGCCTCGGTGGTTTCTCAGGTTAGAACGGAGAATTCTTGTGCAGGCCTCAGTAGTAGCAGCAGGGGTAAGAAGAAGAAATAGAGAGAAAATTGACACCAGATAAAGACCACAAGGCACATCCAGGCCTCGGTGGCAGCACGGTGAAGGAGATGAAAGGTCCCTAGGAGTGTTACACATTTTGAAGAAATAAAGGAGTGATTTGGTTAACAGAATAACAAAATATAATTGGACTATAAGTATAATTTGATTGTACACTGCCTGGAGACCAGCAGGCAGAATGTCAAATGTGTACAAATCAATAAATCAAATCAAAAAAAAGTGACAAACTAAAATGAGATTGGGCAGAAGAAAAGTCGTACTGCTAAGATTTTTCAAAATGTAAGTTTTGAGATGCTTTTTGGGATACAGAATTATAACTTAGGGGAAATGAACAAAGGGGAAAAACAGAATATGAAAATATTTGAATGATCTGTTTCCATAGTTTAATACCTTTTTACTGGACTAACTTAATGCACTTCTTGACGAGCTTGTGTTACCTGATCCTTCCTCCTCGGGTCAAAACGAACCCGCAAAATGGAGAGAAGTGGAAGGGAAAGCAGTGAGCAAGCTGAAACGAAATCCTGATTGCCAGTCTGTGCCCGATAACCATTTTACTTTTCTTAAAAGGAGTTTGGATGACTACAAAACTGGGTGGTAGGGGACCTGAGTGTTGGACGAACCAAAGATGGAGGGTCTGAATCTGCCGGCAAGCGGCCGACCCGTTTGGGAGAGGTATGGAGGGGCAGGAAGGGAGCTGAGAGGGACCGTGGGTGGGAAGCTGCTGTCGGTTTACGCGTGGGAATCCCCGGGCTTGTCTAGGCAGAGTGGTGGAGAAGCAGACAGGAAGGTGGCTGGGCAGGCTGGATGGGCTGTGTTACTAAGATCATGGAGGCCTGTGTTTCGCTGTTGCTATGTAGGTTCCTCTCAGCATCCTTTCCCACACACGTCCACATTTAAGCAAGCGTTGGTAAATGAGAGAAGTTGAAAACCGCTCTGATGGCCATCAGAAACCCACAGTTTCCCTTCGCAATGTGCACGCTTCCGCTTCGGAGCTCAGAGCAGACGGAGAGGCTGTCAGAGATCTCCCTTGCGTGAGGGGTCATCTGACTCTGTCTGGCTGCCTTGACTCACCCCCACCTCAAACTAGGAGGCAATTTTTTTTTTTTTTCAAATATTTTCAGTCTGTCCTGACAGTTCCCCCCCCCTGCTCCATCGGGGCCTATCGCTCAATCAAAACCAGGGCTGGGATTGATTCTGTTTTCCGTCCTCTCTCACATCCAGTAGACAAATCATGGCAGCGGCAGTCCTCGGCCGGGGGGGGGGCACAGGCTAGGGCTCCTTCTGGAACCCCGCAGTCATGAGTGCCGAGTCTGGCCACTAGGTGTCGCCGCTGCACGATGGCTCTGCCTCTGTAGCATCCCCGGCTCTGGCCACCCTCAGGAGCAGTGAACCGGGATTCGAACCCCAGTCCCTCTGCACGGCACTGCCACTTTTATTTTGTTTGTTTTATAGAAGTGCAAAGGGGAAATCAATAAAATAAGATGAATTTAAATACAGCAGTAAAACAGATGGTACTAACTTTATGTCGGGACTCCCCTGGAAGAATACAAACAGAAAGTGAGGGAGAGGTGCTCTTACGTCTCTGCTTGGCACGGGCCCCATCCCACAGGGCTTCTTTCAGTCGCGACATGGAGCGCGACTCTTCCTGCAGGCCTTACGACAGACCCAAGCAGAGCTTTTCCTCCTGCGGTCGCTTAGCTGAGAGTCTGCTTTCAGCCTAAACAAACGGAAGACGGATTTCGTTTTCTGTTCCCGCCTGACATTTCAGCGCCCCCTCCCTCTCTATAACGCCGTAGCTTGGGAGCAGTTCACGCCTGCTCCGGCGGAAGAAACTTCCCGCTTCCCTCTCAGCCTCGCAGCCTTTCCTTTCCCTCTGCTCCTCGTTCATTTTCCTGAACACGGTTGCACTGCTTCCTTGTGGGTTTGCTCTGCCAGGGGCGTGGGTGCAGGGCAGAATTGTCTGTGTTAGGAAGGGGGCGCATGATTGCACTTTTGCCTAAATTACCCCAAAACTGAACGGCACAGGGCGCCCTGAGGTCACTTCCTCTGTCCTGCAGGCTAAGAATCCGCACGATGTGACCTACAAGAGAATTAATGCAATATGTTTATTTATGGTGAAGCCCTTTCCTGGCTCCATAAGGGGAGGGGGAGAGTAGATGATGGCAGATAAAGAGGGGTCCCCCACTTAATAGAAACACAGAATCCGACAGTCGATGAAGACCCCAAGGACGCTCCAGGCTGCCCACAGACCCCAACGCATCTCTAGCTTTCCTCTTCATGTCTTTGCACCTGGGGATCCTCTGTGCTTATCCCAGGCTTCACTGCATTGTTATTGTTTTCGCCAATAGAGAGAGAGTGCAAAGCCCGTCCAGTCCCTTCCTACTGCGATATCACTGACCCTACTCAATGTCCGATTTCAACCCCTGCTTCCCCATTGCTAAGGATCCTTTGTCTTTATCTTCGGTTCCATTAGACGCTGTCCCCGGGAGTTTACTTCTGCTTCCTAGGAGCAGTAAGAATAGGAATAAAATAAATTTGGGGTACCTAGGTAGGGGATAGGGGTCGGGGTGGAGAGGGGAAAAGGGAGGAAGGCTAGGCAGGGGGCTAGGGAACTAGGAAAAAGGACGATCGTGTCACCGCGCATAATTGAAAAATCCTCTCCCCTACGCACGCGAGTCACAGGCCGCCTGCGCATGCGCGCGGGGATGTTAAAATCTGGCGCCCATGTGTGCACGGATATTGTATTTTATAATATGTGCGGTGACATGCGCATCTTATAAAATAGGCATGTCCGTGTGCACGCGGGTCTTAAAATCGACCCTTGTGTGAGCACATAAGCAGCAGCACAACAGCAGCACGTCACAGAGCGTGTTTGTGTGTCTGTGTCAGAGAGAGTGAGAGACACACACTCATTACAGATGTGCATCATCTTTTGTGGTCGTGTCGTTCTTCGTTTTTCGGCCGCCATGGAAAATGTCCTTTTTTTCTCGGTTCGGGTCTTTTTTTCGCGAAAAATCGATTTTTAGTTAGTGCGCGCTAACTCCCGTTAGATTTTGTTACTTTTTGTTAGTGCGCACTAACAGGGAGTTAGCGCACACTGACTCCTGTTAGTGCGCACAAATCGAAAAATGAATTTTTGCAAAAAAAATGGGAAAATCCCAATCTTTTTCGGGCTCCCTGAAACATGCCGAATTGGACAATTTCGTTGAAATTGTCCAATTCGGCAAAAATGAATGCACATCTCTAACACTCATACACACTTTGTGAGAGAGAGAGAGTGTGTGTGTGAATCTTTGTCTCTGATACAGAAACACACACACACACACACACACACAGTCTCAGTGAGTGGGTGCGTCTGAGAAAGAGTGTGTGTCTTTGTGGCTGTTAGTGTGTTTGTGCCAATAAAGGTTCTGCAATCTAAACAATCTGTTTGTGACTGAGCTCATTACTTGCAACTGGTTCAAGAGCCAGAGCAGGAATGCAGAATCTCTCTCTATAAGAGATACAAGCAGATATGCAGGGGGCCCAACCAATTTGCATGGATGGAACAGGGGCTGCAACTCTGCTCACCCCCGGTCTCTAGAATGTGTTCAACTTCTCAGTTATTTAGAAAAGATTAATTTTATTTTGGAGGTATTTTGGCTCAATTCATCTGGGTTCCAAGGTTGACGTAGTGTGCTTTTGGGAGTTGTTGATACATGTGCAGTAGGGAAAGTGCATGAAGGCGTCAGTTACCCCATGGGCCAGTTTTGAAAAAATCCCTGGGCCAATATTTTCCTGCAATCTGCCCCTGCAGGTTTCTGTTAAAAGTAGTAACTGCCACTCTGTGCAGGTTACCCCCATGTTTCTGTTCAGGGTAGTAACTGCTGCTCCATGCAGGTTACCCCCATGTTAGTATTAAGGCTAGTAACTGCCGCTCTATGCAGGTTACCCCCATGTTAGTATTAAGGGTAGTAACTGCAGCTCTATGCAGGTTACCCCCATGTTTCTGTTCAGGGTAGTAACTGCAGCTTTATGCAGGTTACCCCCATGTTTCTGTTCAGGGTAGTAACCGCCATTACGTGCAGGTTACCCCCATGTTTCTGTTAAGGGTAGTAACCGCCATTACGTGCAGGTTACCCCCATGTTTCTGTTCAGGGTAGTAACCGCCATTACGTGCAGGTTACCCCCATGTTTCTGTTAAGGGTAGTAACCGCCATTACGTGCAGGTTACCCCCATGTTTCTGTACAGGGTAGTAACCGCCATTACGTGCAGGTTACCCCCATGTTTCTGTTAAGGGTAGTAACTGCCGCTCCATGCAGGTTACCCCCTTGTTTCTGTTAAGGGTAGTAACTGCAGCTCTATGCAGGTTACCCCCATGATTCTGTTCAGGGTAGTAACTGTCGCTCCATGCAGATTACCCCCATGTTTCTGGTCAGGGTAGTAACTGCTGCTCCATGCAGGTCACCCTATGTTTATGTTAAGGGTAGTAACTGCAGCTCTATGCAGGTTACCCCCATGTTTCTGTACAGGGTAGTAACTGCTGCTCTATGCAGGTTACCCCCATGTTTCTGTACAGGGTAGTAACCGCCATTACGTGCAGGTTACCCCCATGTTTCTGTTAAGGGTAGTAACTGCCACTCCATGCAGGTTACCCCCATGTTTCTGTTAAGGGTAGTAACTGCCACTCCATGCAGGTTACCCCCATGTTTCTGTTAAGGGTAGTAACTGCCACTCCATGCAGGTTACCCCCTTGTTTCTGTTAAGGGTAGTAACTGCCACTCCATGCAGGTTACCCCCATGTTTCTGTTAAGGGTAGTAACCGCCATTACGTGCAGGTTACCCCCATGTTTCTGTTAAGGGTAGTAACCGCCATTACGTGCAGGTTACCCCCATGTTTCTGTACAGGGTAGTAACCGCCATTACGTGCAGGTTACCCCCATGTTTCTGTTAAGGGTAGTAACTGCCGCTCCATGCAGGTTACCCCCTTGTTTCTGTTAAGGGTAGTAACTGCAGCTCTATGCAGGTTACCCCCATGATTCTGTTCAGGGTAGTAACTGTCGCTCCATGCAGATTACCCCCATGTTTCTGGTCAGGGTAGTAACTGCTGCTCCATGCAGGTCACCCTATGTTTATGTTAAGGGTAGTAACTGCAGCTCTATGCAGGTTACCCCCATGTTTCTGTACAGGGTAGTAACTGCTGCTCTATGCAGGTTACCCCCATGTTTCTGTACAGGGTAGTAACCGCCATTACGTGCAGGTTACCCCCATGTTTCTGTTAAGGGTAGTAACTGCCACTCCATGCAGGTTACCCCCATGTTTCTGTTAAGGGTAGTAACTGCCACTCCATGCAGGTTACCCCCATGTTTCTGTTAAGGGTAGTAACTGCCACTCCATGCAGGTTACCCCCTTGTTTCTGTTAAGGGTAGTAACTGCCACTCCATGCAGGTTACCCCCATGTTTCTGTACAGGGTAGTAACCGCCATTACGTGCAGGTTACCCCCATGTTTCTGTTAAGGGTAGTAACTGCCGCTCCATGCTGGTTACCCCCTTGTTTCTGTTAAGGGTAGTAACTGCCGCTCCATGCAGGTTACCCCCTTGTTTCTGTTAAGGGTAGTAACTGCAGCTCTATGCAGGTTACCCCCATGTTTCTGTTAAGGGTAGTAACTGCCACTCCATGCAGGTTACCCCCATGTTTCTGTACAGGGTAGTAACCGCCATTACGTGCAGGTTACCCCCATGTTTCTGTTAAGGGTAGTAACTGCAGCTCTATGCAGGTTACCCCCTTGTTTCTGTTAAGGGTAGTAACTGCCACTCCATGCAGGTTACCCCCATGCACCCTTTTCTTCATTTCCAACCTCTAACCTTTAGGGATCCACAGTATTTATCCATGTCCTCTTGGATCCTTAATGGTTAGAGGTTAGAAATGAAGAAAAGTGTACATGGGTGACCTGCACGGAGCGGCAGTTACTACCCTGAACAGAAACATGGGGGTAACCTGCACGGAGCGGCAGTTACTACCCTGAACAGAAACATGGGGGTAACCTGCACGGAGCGGCAGTTACTACCCTGAACAGAAACATGGGGGTAACCTGCACGGAGCGGCAGTTACTACCCTTAATCAGAATTGGTTTTTTATGTATGTGTTTGGTACTGTACCAAAAGCATCAAGGCTATCAAATCCCTCCAGCTCACTGACACCCCTCATGACTTTGGGCAAGTCGCTTCACTCTGCATTGCCTCGGGTTTAATCTCAGATTGCAAGCCTTCTGGGGAGGGTCCTACCTCCTCTCCCTGAATTGTAGCTTGCCTTGTGCACAGGTATGAAAGAGTAATCAAAAGCAAAATCTTCCCCCAAAATGGCTTTGTCTGAAGGCTGAAGATGCTCAAGGGAAGTGGTGGGCACTCTGATCCTTAAAGGTTCCCTCCCTGGTTGGGGCTTGCAGGATATCCCTAATTAATGTGCATGCAATATATTTACATACTACAGTTGAGCCTGTGTGCATGCAAATCTGTCTCATGCATATTCATTGGGTATATCCTGAAACCTGGCCTGTAAGGGAGCCCTTGAGGACCGGAGTGCCTCATCCCTGCTCAGGAGAGCTACTGGGATCTGATGCGCACAAAGAGCAACGGGAAACTGCAGGGCAGTAAAGGTAAAAGCAGTTATTTGTGTCAGACTATTGGTTCATCACATAGGAGTGCAAATGTTTCTGGGCCAGAATGGTGCTGCTTCTTGTCCTGGGAAAGGCCCATTTCCTCTGGGTTTCCTCGACTTGTAGGCTTTGATTTGTAGAGAGTCTAACCACAAGCATAGGATGACTGTCTGGATTCTCTTTGTTCCAGACGTCTGTCTGACTCCCAGCAGCCAGGCTGAGAGACGGTTCATTTGTAGGCAAAATACAAGACAGCTCAGAGTTCCTCATTTTTAGAGCTGACCTTAAAACCTTGCTGAAAAATTAATATTAGCTTGTGACCTTGAATAAAAATCCACCAATATTTCAGGTTTTCTTTTCTCATCTTTGTCATATGATTGATGAGTATGCATATAAAGGGGCTTCTTTTCCCATTTCTGCATCTGCTATTCATGTGACAGATCATAATAATCCTCTGATTGTCATTTGGTCAGATCACCAGCATAGTGACACGGGATACATTTCTGGTATGACATCTTGTCTGATTTTTGAGGTTCAATAACAATGAAATAAAATTAATGCAAGCACAAATTCAATTTAAAATTATCCCCCTGAAAAAAAAGAAGACAGCAGAAGAGATGGGAGCTTGTCTTCTGATATGGGAACACTGGTGGCAATGTTACAGATACTCCATGTACCCAATGGAGCTTTAACTCCTATATTCTTTTCTCTCCTCAGGATGTGCAAGGGAGGGAAAATTTCTGGATGCCATAAATGATTGCTTTATGGAGCAACTGGTCCTAGAACCAATGAGAGAGAGCTCCTCTAAATCTAGTCCTCAGCAGAACGCAGAACCCGGTGAAAGGGGTTTACTGTGGTGAGTGATCATGAGGCAATCAAATTTCACATAATCACCGAAGGGAGGGCATTGAGTGAAACTACTGCAGAAGCATTTTATGATAAAATGAGGCAATTAGCAAAAACTGAAAGGAACGGTTACAAAAGTTAAAAGTTTGCACAAGGTGTGGGCATTGTTTAAAAATACCATGCATTCCACGCTTTGAAAAAAAGTCAAAGGAAGGCCAAATGACTGCCAGCATGATTCAATGGTGAGGTGGAAGAGGCAGTTAAAACCAAAATGGAAATGGAAAATGGAAAATATATCCAAATGAAGAAAGTGGAAAAGAGCTTAAGCACTGGCAAAGCTGGATGTAAAACATTATTAACAAGGCAGGCCAAAAGAGAATTTAAAAAGAAGCTTCCCATAGAGGTAAAAACTAATAACAAAAATGTTTTCAAGTACATTTGAAGTGAGAAGCCCGTGAGAGTGTCGACCATGAGATGATCAAGGAATGGAAGGGGTGCTCATGGATGACAAGGCATGACAGTAAAACTGCATGAGTTCTTTGCTTCGGTCTTTACTGAGGAGGATGTTGAGGAGATACCCACTCTGGAAATATTCTTTGATGATGATCATTCAGAGGAACTGAAGCAAACGACTGTCAATGATGTGGTAGAGAAAACTGACAAATTAGAGAGTAACAAATCACCAAGACTGGATGGTATTCACCCCAGAGATCTGAAAGAACTCAACCATGAAATTGTAATCTGTAACCTATCATTTAAAGCAGCCATAGTATCTGAAGACCAGAAAGTGGCCATAATTTGTGTGATGCTAGTTTCAGTGGTAGACAGCACCTAACTAATCTAAAACTCAACTCCAAAGGGTAAAAGAGCATTTGTACCTAGAATTAATCTTTACTTTGATTGAGTCAATAAATACAGCTTAATTTATTTTCATTCTGGCTGTGGCCCTTGTGCCACAGCCAGAATGCTGTTTACAATAGGGAGGTGCATTTGTTGCTTCTGTATCGGTAGGTACGCATGTACTTCACTGACACACACAAAAAAATGGAAATTATGTGCATAACTCTTTATTTAAAATACATGGATAACATCTGTTTTTTCCATGTGCACTAGAAAGTCAGCGAGATATGCGCGTACCCTGCCGATCAGATGTAAGGAATGCACATCCCTAGTTTATAACAGAATGTATATGTTCACTGGGGTAAAATATGTGCAACCCGTGTTGAGATTAACACTTTATGATTTGAATAAACTTTATTTATCAGAGTATCCACATTTGTATGGAGACTCGACTGTGGATCAGATGATCAGTTAATGACTATTGACCTTCGTTATCGGAAGTGTTGACTGTGAGAGGAATAGAAAACAATGAGCCAAAATTCTCCATGAATCCTCGCTCAGTGTGGGGTAGGAGAGAAAGCAACCTTGAATCATAGCTAATATATCCCACAGCCACAGTGATCAACAATCACATCTCTGTTACGATGTGTCTTCATATAGATAATAAAGGCACCCCAGAGTTTGTACAAGGTGGAGCCAATAATAAAGTGAATTTAAACTGATCTGATGTGACATATATTAGCCTTATTTATTGGCTCCCCTGTGTAACGGTCGGCCTTTCTTACCTCTTTGGAAACTTGCTGTAATAGAGATGTGATTTATGCCAGCTGTGGCAGGGAGATCCATTAGCTATGATTCAAGGTTGTCTTCTCTCCCACCCTACATTGAGCGGGTAAGGATGGAGGACCCTTGCTCTCACTGTCAACACTTTCGATAATGCAGCTCAATAGTCAATGACTTATCCACTGCCGAGTCTCCCTACAAATGTGGATACTCCGATAAAAAAAAAAGTGTTAATCTCAACACAGGCTGCAGATATTTCAGGTGTGAATGAAATGTGCTTTTTTCCTGCCTTTCATGATCCTTCATTGAGTCATATGTACCAGCGTTCAAAAATTATTCATGTGAGAAGCAATGGCAAGTTTGAGAACTCAAAGCAGTTGTATTTTTAGAGGAGTGCTTATGAGCATCTGCTTAAGGGGTAGGAAGATTCAACTTGCATTAGTTGATATAAAGGCATCACAAAGGATAGAAAACTGCTTTTTCAAACAAATACTCCCATTCCGTGCGGATGACAAAACTCTTCTGAAAATGGGGAGCTCAGGGCCACTTCAGATTTCGGTGCATGTGGGCACATTCGTATCACTGACCTCTTTGACCATCTCCTTGCTTCTGGCAACCTTGCCTCAAGATCTTTCTCAAAACAGCAAATTGAATACAATTTAAACAGAATTAAGAATATGCAGTGGCTACTTAAAGTATTTTTTTTCAGTCAACACACAATTGTGCTGTGAAATTTGTTGCTGGAGAATGTGATCAAGGCAAATAGTATAGCTGAGTTTAAACTAGGTTTGGACACGTTTCTGGAGGACAGGTCCATGGACAATTATTAGCTAGGTAGACTTGAGGATCACTACCTCATACTTCTGGGAGGGAACAAGAGGGAAGGGATCTCTGCATTAGAGTCTGCCTGGTACTTTTTACAGTCATAGACCACCTTATTTCCAGAAGCTGACCCTGGATTGGCTCTGTCGAAGATCATTGGTCTGATCTAACAATTTTGATGGAGTAGCTTCGTACCATAAGCCTGGGGCAGGTGGGGATGAGTGTTGAGATGGCTTTCCCCGAGAACTGACACATTTTCTTCTTGGCACTCATCGAATCGTGGTGTTCCCCAAGGGTGTACACTGCTGGCAGCTTTATTTAATATTTATTTGCAACCATTGGCTAAAATTCTCTCCACAATTAAGAGTGTTAGTTATCATGTATATTATGCGATGATATACACTTGCTGCTTCTTGTCCTTCAGATAGTAATCTTCCTTTGGCGGCACTTTCTGAATACTTAGCGAAAGTGAATCATTGGATGCATTCTAACAAATTGCTGTTGAACCTCCAAAAGGCTAGAATATGTTGGATAAGTACATTTCCCATACCTGAAGATCAGGAACAGATAAATAATTGGAGATTTTAGCATGGCTATTTTAACAGAGGTTTGTGACCTTGGAATTCAGTTGGAATTCTAAATTGACTCTAAAAAAGTCCAAGTCAAAGCCATGCCCAGAGCTGCCTTCTCATTTATGATATTTTATTTCTGATGTTGATTTTAGGTGAGCTGCCCAAGCACGCTTGACTACTGTAATCCTCCCTACCTGGGTTTAGCCAGAATGTGATCTTCTGTTGGAACGACGGTATATAAAATGCCTAAATAAATGAAATGTGGCATCCGGACCGAGGATAGGTTTTGAGAAAGGTATATCCCCTAAGCTAAAAGAGTTCCGTTGATTGCTGGTCTCTCGGTGAGTTCAATTCAAATTTTTGATGCTGATTTTTAACTCATTGAGAGGTGAAGGGCCACACAGCTTGGCAAATAGCTTGAGCCCATGTATTACTACGCGTGCCTCGTGCTCTTCATGATAAAATCTATCATCACCCCATCTTGTCATGATTTTAGGCTTCAAGAGACGCATGCAAGGGTTTTCCTGATTGCCGGATCTATATTGCAGGATGCTTGCCACATCAGTTGTGTGAAGAGCAAAATTATTTGTGTCATAGGTAAAAAGGTAAAAGCCAGACTGTTTACACAAGTTTGAAGCCAGGGATTTTATATTATCCATTCTGTGCTGCAGTTTTTAGGCTGAGTGTTAAATTATTGATGGACTTGATATTTAAGGATTGTTATCAATGTATATTTATGAATTAAATATATATGTACGCTTCATGGATTTATTAATTCATTTGATTCGCATAGATCATTTTATGTGAATATAGGGAAATATAACATTACCATTAACATAGCACCTCTTATGCCATGAGGAATGGAGAACGGGCCAATGAATTTGCCATAAAGAAGCACTTGTTAAAGCAGAATTTGACTGCCATAGAAGAATTAGCCATGGCTCCATCCAGTAGCACTTAGGAGCTGGCTGAGCCCACTTTTAAGAGTTGACCTCACACTTGGCCAGAGAGGGGTCAATTCCTGGTAACTTTAGCAAAGCAGGGGACTGAATATACCCTTAGTGTCTTCAGGAGGAGAGCAAGGACTTCTGGGATAGCACAGATCTGGCTTTGCAGAGCAAGATTTTCCTCTTGGTGCAATGCTTCCTGTTTGGCCTATGAGAAGCTGCTGCTTCACTTGTGACAACAGAATTTCTTTTGCTAGTTTAGGACCTAATTGAATTCACTGCCAGGAACAGTTTTGTGTTTGCTTGTTTTGCTCCCTCTATAATTGAGGTTAGGAGAAGGGCTCTGCCAAATACCTGTGCTTCCTTCTGCTGCTCTCTCCGCTTCCTGTACTGTCTCCTTCCCACTGCCTCCTTTGCCTGCTCATGTTCGGAGCTCCTGTTTAGCTGAATACAGGTTACACTGATTGCTACTAAAATCCCTTGGGGGAAAAAAAAGAAGTCAACAATATTTACTTCAGAGGTTTTCAGCGTACAATGGTGCTTTGCAGAATTCCAAATGCTTTGTGCGGGTTCTCCAAACTGTTCCAAGAATCCAAACTCTCTAAAACAAATGATGATGCTATTGAACTCTGCGCTTCCCAATAGAAGGGACACATTGAAGACCCATCCGTGGTGGGTCATCTCTGTCCAGATGGATGGGCAAACAGTGCTGGGACTGGGACACTAATCAGAGAGATGTCTTGGATTACCTAGCCCGGGTCCTCCTCAGGCTGAGATGGTTGCCCGCTTGGCTTCCTGAATTGTTTGTGCCAACTGCCTGCGCCCCTTCAATTTGTTGCCCCAAGGCTGAGTCTATTCTGCAAATGAACAATCAGAATTAATAATGGTACCAGAACCGGGTCAGCTGAAAAGTACAATGGATTCTGTGCACCTGCTCCTTATTCCATGCAGTTTGTACCTAGCAATGCTTTCCTTGGTTCACCCAGGCAACAAGAGGAAAAAATGAATCTCCCCCTTGAAGAATTTCCTGACAGAATGATTTTTCTTTTTTGCATGTGAAACCAAAAAGTTCACTACAAGGTTTCACTGTAAATTGAAAGTTTCAGATTTAGTCTTAATTCCAATGCGTACATAGAGAGCCTCGTTAACTTCTTTTTTTTTTTTCTCACTGTCAATGGCTCTGACTCACATAGTGAAGAAAACTTTCATGTTATATACACTTTCCCACGGTCTGGGTTTTGAATAGACCGAGCTAAAGATATGGACTGATCGTGCAAGGCTATGCATGGCTAACACAAACTTTGCCTGTGTGTGTGGAAACAGTGAAAACACCGAGGTGTGACCTGGGATATGGCAAAGAGTGCACAGCTTGCACACTTGCAAAAGGAAGGCACCGAGACAGAGAGCACGGAGTGGGTTAGAAATAAGAGTTTGCTGCTCAGCTTTTTGGGGGAATCCAGGTGCTTGCAGACGGCGAGGCTTTGTGGTTGCAGTCTGTGGCTTCCTTGCACAGCGGAGTTTTTGCATTCTCGTCTGATGGAGTGAGCGCCAGCTCTCTCTGCAGAGGCGGCGAGCAGCCCTCCCCCTGCCTCCCCAGGCTTTGGGTGCTGCACGACATTGGCTGCCTCTGCACGTCTCCTGACTAGGCCTGTGCTCTGGGGGCCTCTCTGCTATGGGTTTCCGCTCTGCTGCTGGGGAGGCGGAGAACATCTCTCGCTCTCTTCATCAAATAGCCCCCCCAAAACTTGGGTTTGATATTTCATCTTTTATGTTTCGTTGCGACTGGGCACTTTACTCCTTTTCCTTTGGGTTCCCAGCTCAATCGGAACCAGCTTCTTTTGGGTTACAGTGCCATCGAGTCGGGCGAATCTTCGGCCATGCATCTCCCTCCGCTCCTCCAGCACGTGCTCCCGTTTCTGGCAATATTGGCTTTCTGTCTCTGGGCCTTGTGCTGGTGGGATTTTGCCACCCCTAAAACTTTGGTGATCTAAGCAGCTGCCGAGTTTGCCTAATGGAAGCAGCAGCCTTGGGTGCCATAAACTGTAATCCCCAAGTACCTGGGGATTTCCCCAACCCAACTCAGTCAGGTCATCACGGTGATGGTCTTGGGCCAGGGGCCCCAAACAGAGGATCACCCCAGAGCCTGACTAATGTGCATCCTAAGACTGTCCACTAGATGTCACTGTTGGGTGAAGGCTGAGACCCCTCTCTGCTCCAGGGACTGTGAACTCTGCCTCCTCAGCATCCATGGGTGGCCTGGGGAGCAGGAACTGACCCAGGTCTCTCACCTGGCAGTGCCCATCACTGCCACTGAACCAACCTCTGGCTCCTTATTTTTGTCTCTATGATGCACAAATGCTATCATTTTTTTGTTTCTCACTTAGAAACATAGAAACATAGAAATGACGGCAGAAGAAGACCAAATGGCCCATCCAGTCTGCCCAGCAAGCTTCCCTCATTTCTTCTCTCATACTTATCTGTTTCTCTTAGCTCTTGGTTCTAATTCCCTTCCACCCCCTTCACTTTTTCCCAGGTGTTTCTCAGGGACGTTCTTTCAGCATTTTATCAAGGGGCTTCGACCAAATCTGCCCCCTCCCCCTCCCTCATGAGATGTTCTTTCTTTCATAACTTAATTTCACAGAAGGCTCCAGAAATTCTTGTGCCCCCCCCGTACACACCTTCAGCCAGCACATCATGTTGTTTCTGAAAGTCTGTTAAATATTACGTGGAACAACTCTCCTCCCTGTCCGAAGATCAAGCTCATTCCATGTTTTGCAGGTTTTTAATAATAAATAATACCGGGGGTAATATTCAGCCACTGAGCGGCTTAACTAGTTAGCCGCTTGCTAGCAGGACATATACAGCAGTGAGTTGTGCCGCTGAATATACCAGGCTATCTTAAATTTAGCCTTGCAGGCTAACTCCAGATTTCAGAGGCAACCAGTTAACTTATGTGGCTAGCTCTGCTTCTCCCCAAAACTCCTCCTGCTCACCCCCGGAAGCCCCCAGCTTATGCAGCTAAATTCTATCTGGATTGCTCATTATCTGGCTATAATTTAGCCAGATAAGTCTGTAAATATACTGGTGTAGCCATTTAGACAGATAACTTGTCATATATCCATCTAATGGGTTTTGATATCGACCTCACTATGTTTATGTATTTTTCTTGCTTTGTGATTTATTTTTTAATTCAAAAATCTATACAGGGACTAGGCAGCGTCAGCTATAGGCCCTTAGAGACCCAGGTTCCAATTCTACCTCCATTCATCACCGCACACACTGTAAATGGAAAGCTCTGAGAGTCAGTGCCAGGATTTATGTTGTAGTGCATTGCATTTACTGAGAGTGCTGTAGATTTTCATTCAGGGATACATTTTTTTGTAACTGCCCATCTTGGGACATCTTACTCATGGGCCTTGCATCAATTCTGAAAGGGAAACATGCCCGTGGTCACTTGTATCTTTTTCTGAGGGCACTTTCTATTTTTTCATTGAAAGCAACAGGTGGGAGCTGCACAGTTTATAAAATATGGCACAATTCTGCCCCGAAAGTGTATGCATATATTTGTAAAGCAAGAACATGCGTACTTTCTCTATCCATTTTAGAAAATTATGAACAGGAAGGATAACTTTCAAACCACTGTGCATGGTGGCATATACGTGCCTATATGGTCGCATGTAGATTACGACAGTATTTTATAACTATGTGTATGACATACACACATATGCTTACTTGTGAATACATGCAGGGCATTGCAAGAATGTAGAGCAATGCATTGAACACGCATGCTTCTCCTACCTATTTAAAAAATATATGCACTTATATTTTAGTCATGAAAGTAAAGAAAGATTTACTCACGTAAGTTCTGATTTGCACGCATAAGTTAGACAATTTTAAAACATACACGTGTATGTGAAATTAAGCAGTTTACCAATTAATCCACCAGTTCTCCCAGTCCTTCCTGGTTCTTCAGCCTGAACTCTCCCCAGTTCACCCAGACCTCCCATCCAATAAACACGATGAATATCACTTATGCCAGGCGTACAAATATGTGAGTAAGTTGCCAAATGCAATCGGGAAAGTGCTGGCCCCGCCCTGGAACTCCCCTAGTCCGTCCCTTTCTACGTGTGCATAATGTGCGTGTGAAAATGAAAATACGTTTTTAAAATCCAGAATGCGTGACTAGAGGCTACTGACACATGTATTTGCTCATTTTTACACATGTAAAAGATTGAAGATTCTCGCTATATATTTTATGTGCATATAATTATAACAACGCACACATGATACCTGAGAATTAAACATGGGTGCAGGTATTTTTATAAACTATGCACGCACACCACTCTGAAAATACTTGCATGCATATTTGGAATCACCAGTTTGCTGATCTCTCCTCGAGTTCACCCAAACCTTCACCTGTTCACCCAGACCCTCCAGCACTTCAAGAATTAACCAGACCTCCCACCCCCCAAAATTTTAGACAAAAGAGAAGTGTAAGTCCAACTGTGCAAGTCAATTAGCAGGTGTAAAAGTGTACAGACGAGATTGGTAATGTAAGTGCACATACCGCTTACAAAATAGCAACTAGGTACCGTTTTCAACCCTCCAGACCCTCTCTTTTATCCCTGTTAACACTTACACACAGCACTGGAAGTACTCGCATATTCTCGAGGTTTATAAAATAGCACCTGGGTGTTTACGTTCTACTTACGTGTTCATATGCTGATTCTATGTACGCAGCACCACAAAACTCTTTGAAAATTAGCCCCATGGATTTGAAAATGTCGTCTTACACATTTCCTTGGTTTCCTTCCCCCAGGAATGCCTCCTCCCACGCATGCCGTGTTTTACCCGCGCCAATGGTCCCTCCCCAGGGCTCATTCAGCTTTCGCCTGACCAGCACAACAGGAAATCAAGAGGTCAGCGCTGGCAGAACCGCTGGCAAGCTCGGCCACAATCCCCCGTTTCTGGCAGCTCCTGTGTGCTCCGTCGCTGGTTTCATGCAGATCCCGTGAGAAGAGAACTTTCACCATGTTCCACCTGAACTCTAAAAAAAAAAAAAAAGAAGACAATATATTATATTTTCCCTTGACAAACACACGGCTTTAGTGTATCAGAGCCTCCATGGATCAGGGGTTGATGGTTGGTGGGGGGGTTTTGAGAAGGGATGGAGATATGATTTAAACTTCTTGTGTTAGTTATTCAGACAGTGTGGTGTTAATAATTTTGAATGACTCTCTGGTTGTTTTTCCCAATAGTTTTTAGATGATCTGTCAAAGTTCAAGCAGACCTGGACTAACCACTGTTGGTGACAGGATTCTGGGCTTGATGGACCTCGCACTTCTTAGGTTCTTAATTCTTTGTGCTTTGAAGGTTTCATTTTCCTTGGATTAAACCAGCTGCCACTCCACTTGTTTTATTAACATTGTTTTCCTGCCTATCTACTTTATTTTTGCTAAGTGTGACATAACAGCCACCTCCCAACAAAGACCACAGCAATGCAAGGGTCACTAACAAATTTGCAACAACACAAGCAAAGGAGGAACTGACGATATTATTAATGAACCAGCTGCAGCTTTATTTATCCAAGTATAATGGGCTTGCCCATGAGTGCAGCGTCAATGGAAGTCAGAATTATAATGATTCCCAGCCTTGTGCTCTAATCACACTATCACGCCCCCCCCCCCCCTGCATATTAGTGCATTATCACTGAGCCTCACAAGCAGTGGGGGTGGGGAGGCAAAGTGAAGATCCGATTACCAAATAAGGAAGGGGGTCAATTATAAGTTCCAGGATGCGCCTCAATTTCCTTTTGGATGATTAAAGGAGATTTGCACCCAATGAAATCAGACTTAATAAGGAACACAAGTAGGCCCTGCCGCCTCCCCAAGAAAATCACCGCGGAGGAGAAAGTTAAAAGCAGGCTGGGCTTGATTTGTCAGAATGTTTGTTTTCTTCCATTCCCTGCGGAATAGGAAAGCTTTTTATAAACCAGGGTCCTTCTGTCTTCTCCAGAGCAGGTTCCCTCTTTCCTATCTGAGAATTGGCTGGCAGTGGCTGCCTTCCTCTCTCTCTCTCTGAGCCACGAGAACACCGCGCCACCCCACCTGCCACCTTGAGAAATGCTTGGAGCAGGGCAGATTTCGTGGGGTGGGAGCCAAGAAACCAGCAAGAGGAGCATTCAGTTCCTCCTCCGCCCGCGCCCAGCCTGGCTGGGCCCTAGGTTGCAGTGGGGTCTCCCGGCAGCCTGCGTGCGGGCTTCCTCCTGCCATTGATGTCTGTCCACAAGGAACATGCAAAACTGGAAAAATTGTAACACAGTTTTCCATTCCATTTCAATTTGTTTCTGAAATAAAATGACATTTCATTCGTTTTCCTTGGATTTAAAACATTTTGTCAGCACCGCCTCCGCCAACCTAAAACCTCTCCTGGGCCCTGCCCCTCCCCGCAACGCCTCCCACACCCTCCTGCCATATTTTAGGCTCTTCCTCGGTCAGTTCTGCCCCACTGGAAATATTCTTACCAATGGCACTGGCATTGCTAAGAATGCCCAACATAGTTTTGTTGTGGTTTTAATTTTCTTCTTTTTTTTATTTCTTTTTCAATCTTTGTTTGTTGTTTCCTTATTTTTCTCATTTTAAAATAAATGAAAAATACCCCACAGATCTCCCTCAGGTGTCTTGTTAGAGGCGTCCATGGCAAGAAAAGGGATTTCGTGTGGTGATGGGACTTGCGATTTATCGGTTCATTTCATTCCTTTTGGTTTCTTGCATGCGAATAGGCGGAGGCCTCAGTGAGGGCCGAAGAAGAAACAGAACAGCTGGGGCTCTGCCGATCTCGCTGGTGGTCACCCACCTAGTGTCCGTCGCATGCAACTCGGTGACCCGCCTGGACACATCTCCTCCCCCTGTCTCAATGGAATGATGAAAGGCGAAAAGAAGCTTTCGTAGACTTGGCAATGTGCCTGCGCACTTTCAGCTGCTACCCGGGGGAACCAGACTATGCAAAACTGGATGGGCCAGAGGGACTGTCCTGGTGACGGTCTAGCAAATGTAGAAGTTTCACACTGACACACTGGATGAGTATTGAGAAGTTAAGCCTGTTGTCCTGTGTAGCAGGCTTTCTTGTCTGTGTGTGATATTGTGTGCTGATTTATTTCCTGCTGCATCCTCACAGTTCACCAGGGTGCAGCACTTCAGTGACCAGTGCTAGGGACAATGACCCCCCCCAGGTTGTAGCACTACAGTGACCAGTGCTAGGGACAATGACCCCCCCAGGATGCAGCACTACAGTGACCAGTGCTAGGGACAATGACTCCCCCAGGGTGCAGCACTACAGTGACCAGTGCTAGGGACAATGATCCCCCCCCCAGGATGCAGCACTACAGTGACCAGTGCTAGGGACAATGACCCCCCCAGTTTGTAGCACTACAGTGACCAGTGCTAGGGACAATGACACCCCCCCAGGATGCAGCACTACAGTGACCAGTGCTAGGGACAATGATCCCCCCCAGGATGCAGCACTACAGTGACCAGTGCTAGGGACAATGACTCCCCCAGGGTGCAGCAGTACAGTGACCAGTGCTAGGGACAATGACCACCCCCAGGTTGTAGCACTACAGTGACCAGTACTAGGGACAATGACCCCCCCAGGATGCAGCACTACAGTGACCAGTGCTAGGGACAATGATCCCCCCCCCCAGGATGCAGCACTACAGTGACCAGTGCTAGGGACAATGACCCCCCCAGGTTGCAGCACTACAGTGACCAGTGCTAGGGACAATGATCCCCCCCCAGGATGCAGCACTACAGTGACCAGTGCTAGGGACAATGACCCCCCCCCCCAGCTTGCAGCACTACAGTGACCAGTGCTAGGGACAATGATCCCCCCCCAGGATGCAGCACTACAGTGACCAGTGCTAGGGACAATGACTCCCCCAGGGTGCAGCACTACAGTGACCAGTGCTAGGGACAATGACCCCCCCAGGTTGTAGCACTACAGTGACCAGTGCTAGGGACAATGACTCCCCCAGGGTGCAGCACTACAGTGACCAGTGCTAGGGACAATGACACCCCCCCAGGATGCAGCACTACAGTGACCAGTGCTAGGGACAATGACTCCCCCAGGGTGCAGCACTACAGTGACCAGTGCTAGGGACAATGACCCCCCCAGGTTGTAGCACTACAGTGACCAGTGCTAGGGACAATGATCCCCCCCCAGCTTGCAGCACTACAGTGACCAGTGCTAGGGACAATGATCCCCCCCCAGGATGCAGCACTACAGTGACCAGTGCTAGGGACAATGACTCCCCCAGGGTGCAGCACTACAGTGACCAGTGCTAGGGACAATGACCCCCCCAGGTTGCAGCACTACAGTGACCAGTGCTAGGGACAATGATCCCCCCCAGCTTGCAGCACTACAGTGACCAGTGCTAGGGACAATGATACCCCCCAGGATGCAGCACTACAGTGACCAGTGCTAGGGACAATGACTCCCCCAGGGTGCAGCACTACAGTGACCAGTGCTAGGGACAATGACCCCCCCAGGTTGTAGCACTACAGTGACCAGTGCTAGGGACAATGACCCCCCCCCAGGATGCAGCACTTCAGTGACCAGTGCTAGGGACAATGATCCCCCCCCCCCCCCCGCAGGATGCAGCACTACAGTGACTGGCTCTGGGGATAACGACCTCCGGCAGCCAGGTTAATTACATAGGCAGCACATCTGAAACATGATCCTTCTCTATTTTGTTGTGGAGAGAAAAAAACAGGAGAAGCAAAAAGATGAGAAAGTCACAGTTCAAGAGATGGAGAAAGCAAAACCAGGGGCCGGCCCAACAGCTCAGGGGCAGCGCACATCAAGCGATTAAAGCACAAAGTGTGTTTTGAGTTTGGCGTAACCCACGCCTCTGACATGCCAGAAGAGCGTGGAATGCGCTCCCGGTCTTCCCGAACATCTGGCTTGCCCCCCCCCCCCCCCAGTCCAGAACATGGGCGCACAGGAGCTGCATCACATCCATGATCAAGAAGAAAGAAAAAATCTGAAAGCATGAAAAGCACCTGCACCCTGAGAATGGGACTCGGGGGGGGGAGGGGGGCCTATGCCCAGGAGCGGCAGCTACATTTGGAAAACGACTCTCCGTGCAAAATTCATTCTTCCCGCCTTGGCAGGGCCTGCACTGGAACAGAAACATGCTTAAGACACATCCTAGCTAGCGGCAGAATAAAATGAAACCTGGAGGTGATGGCAGGATAAGACCAACTGGTCCAGGCAGTTTGCACCGCTCAGGACACATCCCAGCTGTCAGCTGTGGAAGTTTGGGTCGCTCCTTATCCGCTCAGTTTTTGTTTTAAGCACGGTTTACCTGGATACGTGGCTCGTGCTCTTCGCCGTCTGGAAAGCTTTCTCCACGGATGGCAGTTCCAGTTAAATGGCTCAGTTCTAGGGAGGCATGCTGTCCTCTCAAAAACATTAAAAAAAAAAGCAAAATATTGTTAATTTTAGCTTGTGCTGTAATAGAAACTAATACGAAAGAAAAAGAAAATCAAGCAGGAAAAAAAAATAATGCTGCCAAAATAATATCACAAAAGAAAATGATCCAGCCAGTGAAAGAGCCCGGGGATGCTCTAGATGTATTTTCTTTCATTTATTTCTTATCTTCCATCAAATCAGATGCACAACCTGCCCAAGGCGATATAGAACACTATACACAAATATAAAAATGAAAAAATCATAGCAAAAACTATAAAATGCAATTTAAAATCCTGTCCCCCCCCTAATAACTGCACGTGTTGTTTATTTGATATAAAAATTATTTACATTTAACATTAAGTTAAAAATGCTATACCCTTTCTTTAATTAAAAACAGGACTGGAAGTCCAGGTCCACCATGGGCATTCCCAGGATCGCATGCAGATTTCCGTGCAGCCATCAATTTCCACCTTTTAGGCCAATCATTTTGTTGTAAACCGGACCTCTGGTGTCAAACTTCCACTGCCCCCTTCCCTTTGAAGTAATAGACTGCTTTATTAAATTTGTTCAGTAGCTCACTCTATAGCTAATGGTCTTTAAATAGGTGATGGTGATCATATAAGAAATATAATATGATTTAAGAGTGCAAATGGGAATAGCCTTCTGCTTTATACATGTCTATTTCTCTGTATTATTGACGGATTGGTTATTTATTGATCTCTGCTTTCAGTTCCCCCCTAGGCATAATTATTTAGAACTGGGTTTGTCATATAACAGGAGCTAAACTGGAGATTTATTGAATGCCTTGATGTAATAATGTGCGCAGTGTATTGGATTAGCTGATGTAAAATGGGCAAATACAGCAGCATGGAGCTCTTCTTTTGCATTTTGTGATGATGCAAACAATTTGTAAGATAACTGTATATCACCTACTATTATGGGAATTTAGAGAAGTTTACTTTCGTCAATGCAAGAAAGTTAACAGGAAAAAATATCAAATGGGGGTGCCATACTGGAGAGTGTATCACCCCTCGTGACTGGATAAGCTCCGCCCCCAGGAAAGTACTCATACTGGGGGAGGAAGGTGGATGCAATTACGTTTTCTGCCCCTATGAACACTTCATTAATGGATGCGAGACTGGATCTAAGGGACAGCACGTCCTGGTGCTGCAAAAGGTTCTGCCCAGGGCCGGAATGAGCAAGCACTCAATAGGACAGTGCCCGAGGGCCATAGCACTCTCCCCTAGCCCCGGATGGGAGGACTCAATGACCCTTATTGCCCGGGGGGCAGATCACTGCCAGTCCGCCCCCGGCATTTCTCTTAAGGCAGGGTGAGCCCCGCTGTAGTAGCAGTGAAGCAAGAAGAAAACAGAGGCAGGCTGAGTAAGGTTCATGGATTTCCTGTCAAGAAGAAAACCACGAACGTTTCCTCCCCAGCAGTGCCCCCCACCCATGCTTGCTCCATTTCTCCACCCTATTTAGGACCGGGGTCAGGCATTGGCACAGATGTGACTGAGAACATTATCCAGAGGGAAAATCCGGGCAGGGCTTCGGTTACAGGCGGTGCTGCATCTGCCCCAGCATCCGGCGAGGAGGAGCCGGGCTGAAAACCTGGGGCCGTGATTCAGGAGAAGTCCCCTCTCTATCTGTGACCGCCCCGCTCATAAACCAAAGAGCAAAGGTCAAAAACTCAAGAAACTGAAATTACTTTTGTGCGAAAGGGGCGGCAGGATTTTGCCCCTTTCTCCTTTCCAGAAGTCCCGGGTCATGAAAGCCTTGACTTCAGAAATGGTCCAGGAAACTGACCTGCAGGCTTCTGATCCGGAGTGGAGGGGATCCTTGAAGCTCTCCTTAGAGGTGGCCAGCTTTGTTTTTACAATAATGCCAGGGTTAGGCAGAGAGAGTCACCTTACAGATGCTGAAGCTTTTGAATTTACAAACCTGTGCACGCGATCTTCAGGGCAGATTTGTAAGCGGGCAGGAGCGATCCTTCCGCTGGGCTTGGGAGTATTTTGGCCAGCGCTATAAGCATTGAGCTTCATTGGCTGAGCTAGAGGAAGAAGAGTAAGACTTTTCTTTTTTTAAAGCAGGTTTACCAGTAAGAATTTTCATCTGCATGATCGATTGTATTCGTTTTATGCTAATTTGCAGAATATGTAAATAGATAAGTAAACAAACAAAGACTTTTTCTGGAGTAACAGGCCCGTTTGCCTGTTCACTCCAGGGATCAGTCTTTTCAACAGGAAATGTTCATCTAATTTACATATACAGAACCCAAAGCACAAATACCTGTTTGAATTCACCATTCACTCTGTTTCGCGGGAAGCTATTACTTTTCATTTTTTCTGCTGGAATTGTAATGTAAAGAATTAGAGGTAAAAGGCACAAACCCCTCTCTTACTTCGGCTGCTTAGGGTGTGGTCAATCCAAAGCCAACAAGAAGAGTCAGTTGAAGCAAAGCACAGTTATGTGCAGACTTTGTGTTGGAGGCTTTCTGAGCTGTCCTGAAAGTCACGTGTGTGCTTCTTAGTCTAAGAGCAAATGCCAGGTCTGAGCTATGAGCAGAGGATGAGATAGAGAACCTGTGAAACATAGCGGACAGGCAGGTGGTAAACGCCCCAAAGCCCAACACCATTGGAGACACCAAACTCTTTGGACCCTGACTAAAACCGGGACGATTAAACATCCTCTTTTAAGAAATGCCCGTATGAATGGCTCCTCCTTTTAGCTTCTTAACATTTTCAGCCTTCATTGCTAAGAGAAAGTGTGTATGGGGGAAACCAAATGGGTGGCCATCTTTAGTAAATATGCTTAGTGGACATTGAAATACAAATACCAAAAAAAAAATAGGATTAGGAAGTGAAGAAAAATATGTGCATCCTTGCTGAAACAGGAAAACAAAGATGGCAGCCTAGAAAAGTGCGCAGTTAATGAATATGACTGCTCTTGGAGGCCCTCTGTTGGGCAAAAAGTGGCATTGCAGTTGGCCAGCCTGCAAAAGCTTTCCCATTCTTGACCTTGACTCATGCGCTCCTGTCTCAATGAAGTCTGTTCATTGGAGGTCCTAAAAAAGTGTTGGCATGACTTTTTTACCACCCCCCCTCCCCTATCCTTCATTCTCCCTCCCCTCCTCCCCTCCCCCGCGCCCACTGTCCAATATTATATTTATAGGCAAGTACATAGGGCCCGATTTAGTAACGGTTCCCATTCTGTGCCTATGGGAAAATACCTTTGCTAAATCAGGAGCAAAGAGCCTGCCCCTGAGGTCTGTTAACTTTCTTTCTTCTTTCCCCCCACCTCCTGCCAAGCTCTGACCCATCATAAAGCAAGAAAAGATGAAACAGATTCAGCAGCCAGGCCAAGCAGAAAAGGCATTGACAGCAATAATGCACCCAGAATTAGCACCATGAAATTCAAGGAGTCTCGGCTCTTCAGACTCTGATTATATTTCTCATGATTACTCTATGCAATCAATGTATTTTTTCTGGATTTAGTATTTAATTCAGTCAAAAAAAAAAAAGTGTATCTGCATTTCCCTGTCTGCCCTGGATGTATTATTGGATAAGGCTGTAACAGTAGAATTTTTTAAATTTGAACTCCGTGGGCTTTCTAATTTGCAGCAGGGTCTGCAAGAAGCATAGAGCAGAGAGATAGGCTGAGGTTTATGCTTGCAGGGAGTATCATGGCTCTGTCTCTGGTTTTCTGTCAGAGTAGGTGGATTTAAGATCTGAAAACTGTGGGCCTGGACAAAGACACATGCTGGGCCAAGAAACTGGGCCAGAAACCCAAGTGTGTGTGTGTGTGTGTGCCTCGTTCCCACAAAAAAAGCCTAACCATACCCATCAAACAGATGTGGAAAGTTACTACTGTACAATCTGAAGCATATGATATACTTCAAGGTTTTATGTGTTTGGAAATGACTTTGGAGCTTCAAAAGAAACCTTAGAGCGTGTGTTTCTTTTTTTTTTTCAGTTTCGTTAAAACAGAAGCTGCCATTTTGTCAGGCAGGGCTTGGTGGGTGTCAGGTTTTGAGCCTCTGCTAATGCAAGCCACAGGGTTATAGGGTTCAAACTTGGCTTTATTCCAATAGTAACATAACAGTACTGTCCTGGCTTCAGGACCAGTGCAAGAGTATTTGGTACTCAAGGTGAACTTTTGGTATTGCACACCCAACGTAATTATCGGCAGCTCCAACACAGTAATCTCTCGTACCAGTGGCAGTGGCTCCAGCTCAGCGCTCCCTCCTACCAGTGGCGGTGGCTCCAGCACAGCGCTCCCTCCTACCAGTGGCGGTGGCTCCAGCACAGCGCTCCCTCCTACCAGTGGCGGTGGCTCCAGCTCAGCGCTCCCTCCTACCAGTGGTGGTGGCTCCAGCTCAGCGCTCCCTCGTAGCAGTGGTGGTGGCTCCAGCACAGTGCTTCCTCCTAGCAGTGGTGGTGGCTCCAGCACAGCGCTCCCTCGTACCAGTGGCGGTGGCTCCAGCTCAGCGCTCCCTCCTACCAGTGGCGGTGGCTCCAGCTCAGCGCTCCCTCCTAGCAGTGGCGGTGGCTCCAGCACAGCACTCCCTTCTTTAGCAGTATTAGATCTGGCACATCATTCCTCTATGCCTTGCGCTGGCAGGATTTTGCCTCCTCAATATTTTGGCACTCTCAGCCACCGCCTGGTTTGCCTGATGGAAGCACCGGCCCTGCCTGGCTTACATGAAGCAAGTTTCAACATAAACACAAGTCCAGTTACTTCAAAGAACTTGAACATGAGAAGGGTTTCACTACCAAGTCTGGTTTGCTTTACTCACAAAGGTCTGGTCCAGGGACAGAATCTTTGTGGATTCAGACCCAACAAACAGATGGGCAACTTACTCAACTTACTAACAAGAGTTTAGGGCTCTCTCATATGGTCCTCTCGTACGACACAACAGCCCTCAAATTGCTGGGAAAAATGCTTTGTTTCCAGAGATCCCTTTTGTAAGCCACGAGGACCGAGCTGATTCCTCAGGTTTGGGAGCTGCAGGCCTTAGCTTCAGACTCTATGTAAACTCTCATTTTCAAATTACAAGAGCCATCCAGTGACTTAAAGACAGACCACAGGTGAGGGGTCTCATCCCAGCAGAAGGCCAGCCAGAGCACTCTTTGTCCTTATAGTGGTTCATAAAATAATTTTACTGGCTAGTAAATATCATATTTTATTAATCAAACCAGCTGATGGGCAGGCGGACACATGAGCTAGCTCTATTATGGGTGACAACCTTTAATTTCATTAAGGCTCAGCGATTAAAGATGGCAGAGTGGCTGAAAGCTCATTTTTCTTCCTCTGAATTATGAACATGTGTATGGTCGTGAGAAGAAAGGAACTAGGGTCTAGCGGTTAGTTCAGCTGAGACGTGACACAAGAAACTTCTGTTTTAACCCTGCTGCTCTACGTGCCTGTCTCAAGGGAGAGCACTGTAACTTCAGATGCAAAAGCAGTGCAGAACAAGAGATTTTTTTTTAAATTTATTTTAGTCTTTCAATCAATTAGGCATTTACCTGGAGAAAGAAATATTTCTGTTTTGTTTTGAATATTTGTGAATAAAATATTCATGGGCTCATTTTAGGGACATTTCCTTTCAATAAAAAAAACAAGCGACATTGACCTTTATCTGCAAAATGCACCTGTGGCTTGGTGCTCATTCCCCCAGCCTTAGCCTGCTGCTCTGTAACTCCCTTGCTCTCTCTCTTAGTCTGCTCCTGTGGGGCCCACCCCTGACTCCTGTCCCCTTCCTCACTCCAGTTGCTTTTCTGCCTTCTCACCCCCTTGCCCTGGAACAGCTTGTGATCTGACATCTAAGAGGTCCCCATCCTGACAGACCTTAAGACCACCTTATTCGCATGGCCCAGGTGCTAGATCTCAGCCATCCTAATGCTCACCTTTCCTTCTCCGGTCCTCCAGGCTTAAGGCATCCTGGGCAGAGCAGCATATAAAGGAATGAAAATAAACACTTCATGGCATGGGGAAAAGTGCTGCACAGAGGTCAAATTCTAAAGAACCCGGTATCCCCTCAGCTGGCTGGAATCTCGGAGAGAAGATGTTACGGGAAGGTTGCAGAATGGAGACCACAGGGCAGAAGGTTACCAGGGGCGGACGTCTTCTGGGCACCACTATTATAGCTACTGACTGGGTTTCGGGTTAGATCAGAGCTTTGGGGAGGGGGTGTGCAATGTTAATAAATCTTAACCTAAACCCCAAACCTTAAACCTCATTCTAAAACCTAAATTCAAAGTACAACCACTAACTAGACAGTTAGTCTAACCGACTGTTTCATGTGATTGTAATCATTTATTTAAAAGGAAATTGTCAGTGTTGGTAAAAGGTATTACTGTTTATGGATTTATAACCCTGATATCATTTAATTTTACATTTAGACAAACTGGAACCACAAGCCTATTGCTCCAATTTGGCAAACCCAGGACTGGCTCTGCATTTCTCTTGTGACGAAGTCACGTGATAACCCTAGCCCTCCCCTGATAATAAAGTTTGCATCGTTTTAATGAGGACTCACATTTTTTTAATTCCGTTACTGGGGGCTGAGGGGAAGGAGGCAATCAGTTTTAATAGAAATTTGAAAGCGACTGCGTATTGGTGCGCCACACTGCAAATGGTGAATGTGTCTTTACAGTTGCCAAGTGATTGTGGTGCTCAGCAGGACCAAGCTGGATGTGTCATCTCGCACTGTAAAAGAAATGTCAACTCTCCTGCAAACCCTGAGGATCCCTTTAACAGCTTAAATCCCTGACATCTGCAAAAGAGGCAACGCAATAGGTACCAGAGAACCACTACTACGAGACAAATGTAGTGTGAGCAAATAGCCCAAGGAGTCAGTCCCTGCCCTGTGGAGCTTATAGTCTAGTCAAGGCAAACATACATAACAAATAAGAGGTGCATTTATTGTAGAGCTAAAAGCAGCCTTAACAAGGTGAGTTTGAATGTGGCCAGAGAGGAAGCATGATGCATGATTCAGAGTGTCCACTCCAGGCAAGGATGGATTTTACTGACGTTATAGAAGTAGAGTCAGTGTTCCCTGGGTCTTCTCCCAGAGGCAGATTAAAGTGAGAAACCCGACCCCTTGATAAAATCAAGGTAACTTGTCGTTATGTACAAATGACCAGACTTGGGAATGCACATACAAAATGTAGCCTTCTTTGGGTTCCAGTAATGTCCTTGTGAGGTTTTTCTTTTCAGATGTGTGTGTAGGGCTGATGTTCCCATGTCCCAATGATTTTATTTATTTAACAGTTTTTTATACCGACCTTCATAGTAAATAACCATATCGGATCGGTTTACAGTTTAACAAAGGGGAAACTAGAGTAACAATTCAAGTAAACGAAAGATAATAATAGGTAGGAATAAGTCAAAGTTACAATCAACAGGGGGAGATACCATTAGAAGACGGTTGGATCACTGCCCATGCCCAACCATTTATCCAAGGAGTATCACAGAACCGGCCTCTCAGGTACCCCGCACATGTCCTTCAAAGTGTAAACTGCAAAACACAACCACAATTGCTGACATTCAAGGAGGTGACAGGGCTTGCACTATGCAGACAGAAACAGAAATGGAAGGGTCTTGTCCTTTGTGAGGCACCATATAAGATACTCTACTCCTTGGAAAAGAACAGTCCTATTCATTTAAATATTGATGGCTTGATGCAGCAGGTACAGAAGGTAAGCCTAAGTCATTCCAAGAATCCAATGCATTATTAACAGAAATCAAACAAGCACAGTGGATACAGTGGTTCCTATCTTTCTAAAAATTAGATTATACAAGATTGTTTATGAAGGAGTATTCAGAGCAAAGCTAAATAAATTTAGTCTCCTTTTTTGTTTAACAGTAAATTGACCATAAAATGGTGTTTTTTGCTGAATTAATTTATCAGGGTCAGCATCTACAAATCCAAGTCAGGTAAGGATCAGCTTTTCCTATCCACAGTCCAAGCCTCACCAGGTTGTCACTGGTGTGAGCAGCCTGTACTGCACCTATATTCTAGCATCAGGTAGATTTTGCAGAGCTTTGGGGCTTATCTAGGCATATAGAACCCAACTTTCAAAACCATCTGTGGTACACCATTTGTTTGCATAAGTGGGTCTGCAGGGATTTACACTAGTATGTTATAAAGTGCATTGCAAAAGCTGCACAGTATATAAAATACCCGAATGTACATGTGTATGTTTCAGTACACACCTACATTCACACGGGAACATGCATGCTTTCTCTCTCAGTTTATAAAATTACACACATAATAATTAATAACCCAGAATTAAATGCAGATAACTGTGCACATACTCTGCTTACGAAAATACTTCCTGGGGAATCACCACCAGTTCTCCCATTTCTCCACTAGTTTAGCCAGACCATGAATCTCATTTGCACAGGAGTTTCTCCTTATCTGGTTCCCTAGGGAAAATGCTGTTTGGAGCATTGCATGGCTTTCCACTTCCCAAAAGAAGGTACTTTCAGAATCAGGTCTCTAAGTCATCACTTCCTCTTGTTCCTTCCTCACCCAACTCAACAGAAGGGGTGTGCATCCATTTCAGCGGTACATGCTTACTTCATGGATACATGGATAAAAATGGATCACATGCTTGTATTTTTAATAACGAGTCATGTGCATACCATCTATTTTTTTGCGTGTACTATAAAATCTGTGAGGTACGTACGTACTGCCGTAATGGATGAAATGAATGCACATCCCTATGCAGTAAGTCACCCCTTCCTCTCCATCTCCCAGGCTTAGTCTGAGCAGCTCTCAGATTTCTTATCCTGGAACCACGTCTAACCTGAGATGGCTTGGTTGGATACAAGAAAAGGCCATATGCTCAGTCTCAGCATACAATGTAAACTGTTTCTTGGATTTTTGGTACTGTACATCCTTTATTGATGTAGTTATTTTTTGGACTTCAGTAAACTTTGATTTTTGTTTTACAACAGCACCTATTGTGTGAAATCTTTCATTGAGAGACTGTGGTGATTCCCTTGGGCCTTGCAGCTTTTTTCACTGCTCCCTATTGGAAAATCCTTATCCAGGTTTTCCCTGCTCTGTAGCATCTGAAGATGGCCCTTTGCCTTCTACAGGGGGTGCCTTGAGAAAGGGGGCTTACACCGTAGACACAACCCTTGGTCCAAGGTCCTGCAGGAGCTTATGGGTAAAGATCCATTGCCGAGAGCCCCTGAAGCCAACAGGTTGCACTGTGAGCTGCTTGGTCTGTCTATAAAGTCCTCCCAGCTCAGTGCTTCTTGCCTCCCCTCAGCAGCCATCTTGTCTTTATATTGAGTCAGTGTCATCAGTCAGTTGCCAGAGCTTGGTCCTACCTTACGGTCTTCATTCTCTGGCTCCATGCTTGCATCTGGAAGACTTCTTCGCTTTCTACATTCAGTGCTTCTGCTTGTTCTTGTTCCCAGATTCCTGGTTTATTCATGCGCTTTGCCCTGCTCCAGACCTCTCATTCCATGCCAGGATCTACTCCTGCTTCTTACACCTTGCCAACCACCAGCACCGGAGAACTCAACCCTAAGGGAAGATTGTTGGCCTAGGCGGACGTCCCTCTATCTTCAGTGGCCTGGATTTGACTCCCCTGGCACTAGGCCGCCGTTTTCTAGGGCAAGTCATGAAAAACAATCATCACAGGTAGATTCTGCAGCACATTCACAGAAATTTGCATATAGTGATATATGCAAAACAAAATGTAAGTTTTATTGAGAGGGAGGGAGTAAAACGTGACTCAGCAGGGGAGGCAAGAAAGGCTGGTGACCTAATGGGGAAATGGCAGAAGAAGGCAAGCAGTGGTCGTTTGGGGTCAGAGAGAATGAGGGGGTCAGAGGCCACTGGCTGGGACCAACACCCACAACGGTAGGAAATGCTCTTGGCAGGGTTCCTGATTTCCCACAAATTATGTGACAATTGTTGTAGCTGGGCAAGAAACCAGAGGCAGTAGGTGAAATTAGTGAATGCATGCTACAGAATAGCTCATTTGTACAACTGGTTACTTTTTATATGCAAGTAACTAAATATAGAGGTAAGACACTTCTTTTTCATGGGCCGGCATGCTGGTTACTTTCAGTTAACTCTTGCATAAAGGCACAATGTTTTGCATATAATTTTGGGACTGCTGGCAAATGTAGGGGCCTATTTACTAAAGGGTTTATCTCATTTTGTGTCTTTGGGGAAAAAAGCCTAGTAAAAGAGAAAGTGTCAATTGTTTCACAAAATATATTAACTTTTTCAATTGTCTTTTACCACCGTTGAATGGTGGAAAGTCCATGCTCTAAGTAATGCAAGAGAGAATCATCCACGAGCAGAGCTAAACCGGCTTCATTGTACCACGTGGGGGCACAGTCAAGGCTTGTGGCATGAGAGGAACTGGCATGTGGGTGCCACAGCTATGCAGGCAAATGGCCCTGCTGCCTAATGTCCAGCAGTGGCTTCATGTAAGGTCACCGACTGACTCCACCTTTTCAGAACAGTCTTGGTTTTATCCTGCTGTCTTTATGGGCGTTTCTAGTTCTGGTGTCCCTACCGATGCCTAAGAAAAGCAAGATTACAAGTGCAGGCAAACACTGGGGCAACACCAGGGCTGGATCAGCCTGGCAATGCTAGGTCGAACCAAGTGGCTGAAGAGAGGCAGCGTTGGAAGAGAGACAGCGTTGGCCGGGTCGCACGGCAGAAGAGAAGCAGCATCTGTGCTCAGCAAGGAAGACAGTGGAGGCCTCCTGATGCCGTGGAAGTTCAAGGTCTGCCTACACCTAGGAAGGAGTGTACAAAAGGAGTGTATGGGTGTGAGCATGTGTGAGAGCATATGGGGAGAGAGAGCATGTGTGTGTGAGAGCATGTGGTGGGGAAAAAGAGTATGTGTTTGTGTGAGAGCATATGAGGAAGAGGAAGTGTGTGAGGTGAGAGCCTGGGGGGGAGAGAGAGTATTTGTGTGTGAGACCATGAGGGGGAGAGAGAGCATGTGTATGTGTATGTGTATGAGAGAGCATGTATATGTGAAAGCATATAGAGAAGAGAGCATGTGTGTGTGTATGAGAGAGCATGTATATGTGAAAGCATATAGAGAAGAGAGCATGTGTGTGTGTGGGGGGGGGGGGGGGGGAGAGAGTGAGTGTGTGTATGAATATGTGTGTAAGCGAGCATGCATGTGTTGGAGCCTGTATATGTGAGAGAGAGGAGAAAGTCTGTGTATGGCAGCCACTGCCTCTTCCCACTAATCTATAACAAACTCAGACTGAAAATTAAAAGTTCCCAGGTATGGGGAGCAGGAGAATCTCTTATGTTCTTATCCTTATTTTTAATTCTTGGGTGGTGTTTGATGTGTCTGCTGTTTGAAATAATTTATTGGTGTTTGGGAAAGCTTTCAGAATTTGCATGTCTTTAATTATTGGATCTTCTATTCTGTTTTGAAATTATTTTATTAGTATGATTTTACTAATATGATTAATGATTTATATATCTTGATTTTAATGTTTGATGTTTCATGAGGAATGGTGACTTTTTTTGTTTTTCCATTGTTGCACTGTATAGAGTCTGGCGTGTTGCGTTTTACAGTTCAGCTTTTGTCTGCACATTTCTGTTTATGTGACTTTATTCTGTATTTGGTGAGGGTCTGAGTTCTGCATGCAAAGACTGAGAGGAAGCATTCTTTTAGCGTGTGGTTTCTCTGTAGGGATCTGTAGTAGCCTGGCCTGTTCTGTTTTCCTGATAGGAGGTGTATTGATATTTTAGATTCTGGTGTAATATTTGCGGTGTTCCTATTCATAGGTGGGGTCGTTACTGTTTGAGTTTTGGCAGTTAGTGCTGTGCTGATACGGGAGGACCATGCCCGCATGAAACATATCACAATAGGTGTGATGCCGTATGAATTCCGAGTTGCAGAGTTTTCTTGTTGGCATCCCAACGGTGCATGTAACTATCACAACAAGGTGCATATTATTTTTATCTCAGAATGTTATTTTTCATGTAAAACCTGTTGTTATAAATGCATCATTTAAAATTGTGCATGGGGAGGTGGGGGAGGGGCGCCAGGCTGTAAAGTTTGACTAGGGCACCCCCTGGCACCGGCCCTGGCCCTGAGCCTCTAATTCCTGAAAAATCTAGAACTAAAATAAAGAGAAAAAACATGAAAAAGATGTTATATCCCCCCCCCCCCCCAGCAAAGCTTCACTAAAAGATTATGTGGAGGAAAAAGGGCTGAGATGCCCGAGACTCCACCCCTGAGCAGGAAGGCAGCAGAGACGCACGCAAACCCGGGGATCTTATATTTCAAAGCTTCTTTCTAAACTTTCCATATTTCAGAGGTTTGCACGAGCAGAGCATTCTCCATGCGAGGGAATTAAAGCCTCGTAGAAAAGATGGCTTTTGCAGACTTTGGGGACTAGAATTTTGCTGTGCAGGTTTTGTACCGCACTTTTTGGACTTCTGTTTTTTTTTGTAATTAAGAAAAAGAATGCACAGTGCCAAGCTGGGCTTAGAGCCCTTTGAGGTCATCATCAGTGCACTGATGAATGAATTCATCGTCTGTCTTTCTCCATTTTTACCCCCATGTTGGTTTTTTTTTCATGAGTGATAGTTTCCATTTGGCTTCAGACTGCGGCTTCCGTGGCTCACATCAGACCTCTGTTCCACAGCAGAGCTGGTGCTTTGAGAGAACCATAGAGGGCTTGTGCTCGTCACCGCTCTCAGGGTTTAAGGTAACCATCCAGCCCAGGCTAGGAACCATTTACTTTTCTGTGGTTGACTTGCCATATACTCTAGGCTTTTCTGCTACTATCTCTCAGTCTTGGGTTTTTTTTCCTCTTCAAGGCCCAGCAACCCTGAATGACTTTAAGGCAGAGGAGTCTGTCACTGTGGTTGCCTGACTCTCTCTCTTTCTGATCTCAGATAAGTTCTCAGCCTTTCCGCTAAAGTGTAGCATCAGTTACTGCAGTCAGTTGCTCATTCCCACCAGACAGGCCTCCTGCAATGAGTACTGTTCACTGAAGCAGGCCCTGTAATCCAGAGGCCTCGCTGCTCGGTTCCAGAAGAATCAGAAGCTGGGGATGAGGGCAGTCGGAGGGGTAAAGGTGGAACAGAAGTTCAAGTGTGCCGTTCAAAATTTGCATTTCTAGCAGGCAAGCAAGATGCTGTCTCAAAATGATTAGGCACCGGAAATAACTTGTGCATTTCTATTTTTTAATAATGCAAATTGTAGTAAATATTTAGAAAACAGAGCAGACTGAGACAGTCCGAAGCTACTTCCTGTTCATTTATATACACATTGTGCTATGGTGCTGTCTTTGCAGGTAAAAATCTAACACCTTGCTCTCCAATCATTCAGCTAATTTGGCACACTTTGCTACATAAGACCCCCAAAATGATTATCACTAATTAGGGTCGCCAACTGGCTCCTGATTTACCCAGCAGGGTTGATCCAGTCCTGGGTTTACCCAGTTGCATGCAGGGACTTTTAGTTATTATTTCTCTGTTGCGTTCTCTAAGAAAAGCAAGACTACAAGTCCCTGCATGCAGTGGGTAAACCCAGGACTGGATCAACCCTGTCAGGTGAATCTGGAGCCAGTTTGTAACCCTATCACTAACGCAGGCATGTGACGCTCTGATCCCTCCTTCCTTGAAGTGGTGCCAGCTGAACTATGCCCCATACGGGTAGTCTGCTTTCTGCAGGGGGGGAGGGGATCAGCTCTCCGAAGGTCCTTGTGTATTTATGGTGGGGGGTAGAGGGATGGAACTGGAGACCCATGGGCTCTTCCCTTTCTCTCTCTCGGTGTCAGGAGAGGTGAGGGGGCTTGCGGTAGCCACCACTGAAATTGCTTTTAATGCCCAGTGCTCTGAATACTTTACGCCTTTTAATACGTCGAGCATTAACACAGGCACCAATGCCGACATTGAGATGGGCGTGTTTACAGCCTAAGCCCAGGTCTGGCACCATTTTGGATGGCAAAAAAATTTAGGGTGGTGCCAGCCCGGGTCTGCCAGCGCTATTTGCAATAGCGGCAGCTGTGGCGAAAGGGGGTCGTTCCTGTCCCTTAAGAGATTTCGAAAAGAAAAGAAACTAAACAAGGAATAACCCCCTCCTAAAATGAAATGGAAAAACATCTGTGCAGTCTCCCCAGTACTCGCTCCTTAAACCACAGGCTCTCTGTCCATCAGTTTCAAGGCCTGATTTAGATTTACTACAATCAAAGCACTTTTTTTTTTTTTTGCTTTATATGAATATTGGCGAAACGTAGGAAACAGCAGGGGCATAATCAATGTTTAGCACTAACAGAAAGAAATGCATTTTCTCTATACCACAACCCAGTCTATTCCCCACCTTAATGGACCTTTCCTCCTCTCAGCGTCTCCCGGCTCTGAAGATCAGTTTTAGGGCACGGCGAGAACAGGCTGAGGATCCAGGCTCTGCCACCTTGGGTGAGGAGCGAGGAGTAAGCGCATCTGCTTTTTACGGTGTTCTGTGAAATGCTTTTTCTTCTTCCAAGTTACCATAAATAGAACTGCACTTTTCCTGGCTTGGGGTTTAGGCTTTTCCATGGGCAGAGAATAAGACAAGCCCTTTGCACAGTAGGATTTGCTGAAATAAAGAGAGTTTCCAGTGCGGTACAGCTTAGTTGGAATAGGGAATCGTGCAAGAAAATATGTAGAAGCATTTCAGCAACTGTAGTTTTTATCTAGTTTAATGTCTGTTGATTGTGATTGTTTGTTACTTATTGTTTTTATGTTCATTTTGTAATCTGCCTAGCATGACAGTTAATATAGGCGGAATATAAATACTTTAAATAAATAATGAATACATACTGGGTGACTGTAACGGTGGGTTTTTTCCCCAATATTATATTAAGTCCCCAAGATCAGCTCAATTTGTTAACTGGGAAAAGCCAGATTAAGTCAAATACTTTTTTTTTAAATTATTTATTTATTTGACAAATTTTCTATACCGACATTCATAGGCATATCACATCGGTTTACAGATAACAGGGGGAAAAAAATAAACACAACAGAAAGGGAAGTATAACGTTACATGTAACAGGGGTCTGCAATGATAATGATAATAGCATCCGCCATTTGAAAAAAAAAAGGAAAAAAAATCCCCAAAATAAAAAAAAACCCTGAAAATAAACTTTAAAAAAATGGGAGCATAGAGCCCCCTACTTTCTAGGGACCTTGTAACTTTTACCAATCTGGATTGTTTAAATTCCAGGAGGCAGTGTAACTGTCTGATTAATGTATTTATATGTGCCCTATAGCAGGGGTGGCCAATTCCAGCCTTGAGGTCCAGCTTTTCAGATCTCCACACTGAATATGCATGAGATAGATTTGCATACAGTGGAGGAGGTGCCTTCATTTATTTTATTCTGACTGTTTGGCATTTCAAAGCAGGTATTTTCCTATCCTTAGAGGGCCTACATTCAAGTTTGTACCTGAGGTAACTGAGGGAAAAGTGACTTGCCTGAGGTCACAAGGAGTGGCAGTGGGATTTGAACGCTGGTTTCCACTGGCTCGTAGCCCCCTGCTCTAACCACTAGGCTGCTCCTCCGCTCCGTCTGTAGGGAGAGTATCCAGCTTCTTTATTGGCACTCGGAAGAGAACCGCACAGTAAGACGGTAACTTTCAAAGCGGTGCGCAGATTCATGGGTGCACGTGTTCCTCGGCCCGCACCCAGGGACATGGCCATTTCATGACCTATGCGTGTATGTGCACGCGTGTTATAAAATAGCCTGGCCTTGCGCACGTGTGCGCTCAAGTTGAAGTGGGCGTGCATGGCCTTTCCTTTCCTACTCCACCATTGTTCCCATTCTGTGGGTGAGAGGGTGACTGTGCTTCTGTCCATTAGCCTTCTGTGTCAGGAAAAAGCAGAGAGATAGGATGTGGTTGGAGCATGGAATGTGCTGAGTGCACATGGAAAGCGGGTGAGAGGGGATAGTGTAGTAGTGGGCAGGAGAGGAAGAGAGGTGGATATGCAGGAGGAGAAGGAGGCCTACTATAGTGCAGGGAGAGGTGGTAGGGCTACGGATCTAGGCACAGCAGTCAGGCCAGATGGGTAGAAGAGAGACCCTACATAGCCCAGGACAGGCCCACTAGAAAATAGCAAGAGGAACGCAGTACAGCAGACCAGGGAGACAACAAGAGACGGAAGAAATGTAAACAAGGCCGGGACGCCACAAAGAACAAGCCTCCTTTGATTGTGGAGAAGGAGCTAGGAGTGGAAGAAGGAAGGAGATGTTGGCAGAGGAGGAGTTAGACCACGAACTTCAGCAGCAAAGTCAAAACACAGCAACAAATGTGCAAGAAGAAAACGATTGTGTTCTGGAGCTGATTCTGGAGAACTACAGAGTGCTCTTTGGGAGAAATCCTTGACAGCAAAGGAGAATATTTGGAAAGAGGCCTGATGTTTCTGGACAGCTGATTAGCATTTGGTTGAGAAGGAAGAGCCATCAAGTCGAACAAAACCCAGCATGTGTAGAACTTGAAGGCACCCCCCATTTTTAACTGATCGCACAATGAAGCTAATGTAATGTGCTGCATCCAGTTTGTGACCTGATGGTTCTGCAGAGCTGTGTCGATGCAAATGAAACCTTGTGTTTTGTTACCAAATTTGCAAAGTTTTATTAAAACCAAAAAGCTGTGTATCACATGGGTTGGAGAAGCCTTGCTGATCGGGCCACATGGCCTCCTACTGATCTCCCCGTGTGATCAACGGTGCTCCTACCACAGATCAGAGAAAAGGAAGTTATTTGGGGAAAAGAAATTCAAATGTGTTCCAAAGTTAGCTGAACTCTGCTTTTTCTTTTCCATCATCTGACTTCATTTGAAAAGATATGCCTGAAGTAGTCTCTGCTTTTGACTCCTTGTAATTAAACACATCAAATGTGGTTCCCTTAGTTATATTGCATTAACTACCTACAGTACCTGAATGTAATCCACTTCCAAGCGCTGAAAAAAAAGTGCAAAAAGCGGAATATAAATCTTAAAAAAAACCCTCAGGGAACCTTAGGAGTCAGTGCTTGATACATTTGACTACTGGATGCCCTCTGACCTCCATATAAAGTGTGGACTATGTTATTTATTTATTTATTTATTTATTTATTTTTATTGAAAGGGATTTCCAACCCGCGCGTTACAAAGTATCACAATCCATAAAAGCACAAATAAAACCAATAATGATTCAGGGAGGGGGAAAAAACCCCGAGCCAGGTGGCAGTTGGCTTGTCTGTGTTGCAGTGACTCATTCTTTGAAAGCAAGGGCAAAAAAAAAACACAACAACTTTTTAAAGCTTTCTTGAAGGACTGGGTCTCCAGAAGTCCTGGACCATTGCTCACCATCATGGGCTGAGTGCGGTCTTTGGTGGTTCACAAGCCTCAGCCCAGTTTCATGTTTGTACAATAAGATACCTCATGGGATTCTTAGACAGTACGGTTTTTATTTCATTCATGGCTGTTGCAAAATGTAGATAATACCCAATTACAGCTTTAATTTCACACTAAAAAGATCCGATTGTCTAAATCAGAGACTGACATGAGGGGGAGCTGCCTGAAGCATAATCCAGGGAGAAGAGAAGAGACGGGAATGTGATGAGCGCAAGTGACCAGGCAATGTTCTAGTGAGCAGACAAGAGAGAAAGGTTGGGGCATCCGAAAACAATTATTATCTTCTTGGCTGATGAGAATTGTTACCCCCTTGGGAGTGAGAAGAGGAAGGTAAAGTCGCCGTTTGTCCCCAATTTCTCCTTGCAAGACATATTTGTGGAATACCCCCGGGGAATGCATCAGTCAGTGAGTTATATAATATCTGCATGCATCGGATTTTATTTTTTTCCTGAAATATCAATGACTGAGAGCGAAGTCACAGATCAGTAGTTTAGCCAGCCAACGCCTGGGCAATAAAACATGTACAGAGCTCCACTTGCCTTTTTATTTTCTCTCTCTTTTTTATGAATATGGAGTCTTTTTAATTTGGAAGGAATCTTCTGTGGTGATGGTTTTTATTGGATTAGATTCAAAAATGTGCCATGTTCCCCCTGAATGTGTTATTTTAATTACAATTTTTATGCTTATTTGGTGCCCTTCCAAAATATACAAAACTACGGTGACTGTAAGCGAGAAGCAACCTACATCTCACCTCATGCCATAGAAACGGTTCTTATACAAGCATGGGTGCAGTGCCACAGAATTTCTGATTGGGTCAGAGCAAATCACATGGCTGAAAGCATGCAACTTCAAGAAGGCAATACATTATATATTATTACTATGCAAAATCTGACAAAATGTCCAACATTTTCTGGTGTTTTCAGAACACAGTGATGTAGTAAATGACAGCAGATAAAGACCAATCACTTCATTCAGTCTGCCCAGTAATCTTTCTCTCTAGTTTGCAACCACTCTGGGTAGCTGAGCACCTGTTAAATTCCCCTGCTTAAACCAACTCAAGCTACCCCCCTAATCCTCAGTCCATATCTATTACCCAACCTCTAACCACTACTGCCCTGTCCAAGCTTGCTCATCAATGTGCAGGTTACCCCACAACCACACATCAAGGGAATATAGACTGACACTGAGCCCAAAATCAGTCCTCAGACTCAAAAATGCAATCTCCTCTGAATGTGCTTTCCCATTTTCAAATGATAATATACCACAGAGCATCAAAGGGTGTGTACATGTGTGTGTGTGTGCGTGAGTGAGTGTACGCGTGTGAGTGTTCTCGTTTGCACTTTGATGCTCTATGACTAGCATTTAATTACCAAATTCTCTTGAATTGGTTTAAATTTCTGGTTCTGTGTATGAATAGCATATGGAATACCCATCAATTTCCAGACCACATAATGGTCACTTGCAGTTAATTGTGCAAGAAGAGTTGGAATATTTAGAATATAAAAGACACACCCATGGAAAAAATGTGGAAATTAGACATGTTTATCATAAAGTACACAGAAGAGGACCTCTTTTGGGACAGTATTTAATGAAAGAAACTGGAAAAAAAAAGAATTAATTTAAAATATGCAAAAAAAAAACAAAAACAAAATCCCAACCCATCCTGGAGTAGAGCTCATAATGTAACCAGATTGTTGATGGCAAGCTGGTAAGAAGGCTTTCGTCGTAGGATACAGAGCTAAGGGCCTGATTTATGAAAGTTTTTCTTTCCTTCATTCTCTGTCTGTGGGGGGGGGGCCTGTAAGTGGGTTGTTTATGTAAAGGGGTTTTGTCTGTGAGTGCTCATTCAGTCTAATAATTTCCAAAAAGAAGAGAAAAAAACCTGATTCTTTGTAATCAGTTTGTCCTGCCCCAGAAAACTGCACTCAAATTATCAGGATAAGGTTCAGGATCCCTAGGAACAAGCCAGTCCAGAGCTCCTGGTGCAGTCCTGGAAACACGGAAGGCCAAAATCACAATGTACCATGGCCAACTGACATCACAATATGGAAAAAGAGGACTTGGAAAAATGATATGTTTTTTATACTGTGGTAGAAAGAGAGAGAGCTGAGCAAACTGAGACAAAATAGCTGAAAACAGGATCCTTTTTTTTTTTTACTTCTTGTGGCAACGAATCCAAAGAATTCTTCCTTCAATCCCACCTCTTTAATATAGCAATCATTATATTCTCTCAATATCCTGCATTCATTCATGATCTGGACAAGAGAGCAACATGTGAAGGGATCAAGTTTGCAAACGATCAAAAATGTTAGAAACATAGAAATACAGAAATATGATGGCAGAAAAAGACCATCATGGCCTGCCTAGTCTGCCTGTCTACACCAACTATTCATCTTTACAATCCCTACCACTCCCTCAGAGATCCTCTGGGGCGGATTTTCAGAGCCCTGCTCGCCTAAATCTGGGCGGATTTAGGCGAGCAGGGCCCTGCGCGCCGGTGCGCCTATGTTCAATAGGCCTACTGGCGCGCAGTAAGTCCCGGGGTTTTCCGAGGGGGGCGTGTTGGGGGCGTGTCGAGGGGGCGGGCCCGATCCGCGCGGCATTTTCGGGGCGGGCCGTAGCATTTCGGGGGCGGGCCCGGGGGCGTGGTTACAGCCCAGGGCGGGCCCGGGGGCATGGCCGCGCCCTCCGGACCCGCCCCCAGGTCGCTTCCCGGCGTGCTAGCGGCCCGCTGGCGCGCGGAGATTTACGTCTCCCTCCGGGAGGCGTAAATCCCCCGACAAAGGTAAGGGGAGGGGTTTAGACAGGGCCGGGCGGGTGGGTTAGGTAGGGGAAGGGAGGGGAAGGTGAGGGGAGGGCAAAAGAAAGTTCCCTCCGAGGCCGTTCCGATTTCGGAGCGGCCTCGGAGGGAACGGAGGTAGGCTGCGCGGCTCGGCGCGCGCCAGCTATACGGAATCGATAGCCTTGCTCGCGCCGATCCCGGATTTTAGCGGATACACGCGGCTACGCGCGTATCTGCTAAAATCCAGCGTACTTTTGTTTGCGCCTGATGCGCCAACAAAAGTACGCCAAATCGCGCTTTGAAAATCTACCCCTTAGTGCGTGTCCCACGTTTTCTTGAATTCTGATTCAATCCACCACTTCCAAGCTCAAAAATGAAATTTCTGATCTATTAGTAAAAATTTGTAACCTATCATTATTATCATCCATTGTACCTGAAGACTGGAGGGTGGCTAATGTAATCCCAATATTTAAAAAGGGCTCCAGGACAATCCGGGAAACTACAGACCAGTTAACCTGACTTCAGTGCCGGGAAAAATAGTGGAAAATGTTCTAAATATCAAAATCACAGAACATACAGAAAGACATGGTTTAATGGAACAAAGTCAGCATGGCTTTACCCAAGGCAAGTCTTGCCTCACAAATCTGCTTCACTTTTTTGAAGGAGTTAATAAACATGTGGATAAAGGTGAACCGGTAGATGTAGTGAATTTGGATTTTCAGAAGGTGTTTGACAAAGTTCCTCATGAGAGGCTTCTAGGAAAAGTAAAAAGTCATGGGATAGGTGGCGATGTCCTTTCGTGGATTACAAACTGGCTAAAAGACAGGAAACAGAGAGTAGGATTAAATGGACAATTTTTTCAGTGGAAGGGAGTGGGCAGTGGAGTGCCTCAGGGATCTGTATTGGGGACCTTACTTTTCAATATATTTATAAATTATCTGGAAAGAATTACGATGAGTGAGGTAATCAAATTTGCAGATGATACAAAATTATTCAGAGTAGTTAAATCATAAGCGGTTTGTGATAAATTGCAGGAAGACCTTGTGAGACTGGAAAATTGGGCATCTAAATGGCAGATGAAATTTAATGTGGACAAGTGCAAGGTGATGCATATAGGGAAAAATAACCCATGCTATAGTTACACAATGTTAGGTTCCATATTAGGTGCTAGTGCTACTACCCAAGAAAGAGATCTAGGCGTCATAGTGGATAACACACTGAAATCGTCGGCTCAGTGTGCTGCGGCAGTCAAAAAAGCAAACAGAATGTTGGGAATTATTAGAAAGGGAATGGCGAATAAAACGGAAAATGTCATAATGCCTCAGAATTGCTCCATGGTTAGCCCACACCTTGAATACTGTGTACAATTCTGGTCACCGCATCCAAAAAAAATATAGTTGCGATGGAGAAGTTACAGAGAAGGGTAATGATAAAGGGGATGGAACAGCTTCCCTATGAGGAAAGACTAAAGGGGTTAGGACTGTTCAGCTTGGAGAAGAGACGACTGAGGGGGGATATGATAGAGGAGTTTAAAATCATGAGAGGTCTAGAACAGGTAAATGTGAATCGGTTATTTACTCTTTCGGATAGTAGAAAGACTAGGGGACACTCCATGAAGTTAGCATGGGGCACATTTAAAACTAATCGGAGAAAAGTTCTTTTTTACTCAACGCACAATTAACTCTGGAATTTGTTGCCAGAGGATGTGGTTAGTGCAGTTAGTATAGCTGTGTTTAAAAAAGGATTGGATAAGTTCCTGGAGGAGAAGTCCATTACCTGCTATTAAGTTCACTTAGAGAATAGCCACTGCCATTAGCAATGGTTACATGGAATAGACTTAGTTTTTGGGTACTTGCCAGGTTCTTATGGCCTGGATTGGCCACTGTTGGAAACAGGATGCTGGGCTTGATGGACCCTTGGTCTGACCCAGTATGGCATGTTCTTATGTTCCACAGGGAAATTGTTCCATGCATCAACCAACCTTTCTGTAAATAAATATTTAATTAGATTACTCCTAGTCTACCCACTTTAATCCTCATTCCAGAGCCATCTGTATATTTATTTCTAGGAGGGATTTATCTCTATTATATCTCCCATTTTCCCTCTTTCATCCAGGCTAAACATGTTAGATCTTTAAGACCGTCCCTATATGTTTTATGATGAAAACTGCTGACCTTTTTAGTAGACGCACTCTGGATGATTCTGTCTGATTTATATCCTTTGAAGGTGTAGTCTCTAGAATTGTACACAGTACTCCAAATGAGCTCTCACCAGAGATTTATAAAGAGGCATTAACACATCCATTGTCCTGCTGTCTATTCCTTTCCCTATGCACCCAGACATCTTATTGGATATTGCCATCACTTTGTCTACCTGTTTGGCCACCTTAAGATCATTCGAAATGATTATCCCCAGATCCCACTCTTGTTTTGTGCACAGAACTTCACCCGTTATACTGTACAGCTCCTTGGGCCTTTGGAACTCAAATGCATGCCCCTGCATTGTTTATAATTTAAAGTTTAGCTGCCAAGTTCTAGGCCATTCCTCAAGCTTCACTAGACCCTTCCTCATGTTTTCCACACCTTCCTGATTGTCTACCCTATTGTAGACTTGGTATCATCCACAGAAAGGCACATCTTTCCTGATAGCCCTTCTGAAGTATCACTTATGAAAATGTTGAACAGAACCAGACCAAGGACTGATCCCTGTGGCACACCACTGGTAACTTCCCCTTTCCTCAGGATGATCTCCATTTATCACTACGGTTTATTGCCTCCCACTCAACCAGTTTCTAACCAGTCAGTCACTTTAGTGCCCATACTAAGGGCACAAAGTTTGTTCTTAAGTGGAACTGTGTCAAAGGGCTTGCTGAAATTCAAGTACACTAAATCTAGTGCTCTCCCCTGATCCAAGTCTCTGGTCACCCAGTCAAAGATTTTAATGATATTCATCTGTCAAGGCTTGCCTCTGGTAAAACCATGCTGCCTCAGATCCTGTAATCCATTAAATTCCAGAAACTGCACTATCCTCTGCATCAGCAGTAATTCCATTAATTAATAATGACAGATAAAGACTAAAATGACCAATCCGGTCTGCCCAGTTAAGATTTGTATACTTTGGGTAGAGGCGCTTGCATGCAAACCAATACCAGCTTCCTCTCCTTAAATCTTTTACTTGACCTCGCAACCCTTTTCCTGCCCAAAATCTATTACAGTGATGGCCACTATCACCTCTTCTGGTAGACCATTTGAGGTCTTGCCATCTTAAGCTGTGCTTCTTACAGAATCAATGCTTAAGCCAACACACAGGTCCTTTCCATGTTACAATTCAGTCTCTCCATGCTCATTGACGTTTGGGCCATTTATGGCTGTATCTGCTACTCCATGCAAGATTACCCCAGTTATCTGCAGAGATTATATTAGTGTTCAATGAGAACAAAGCCATGGTTGAGTTGATGACTTTATGAGTGGGTGTGAAGGTTCCATATTTGCTGTGCATTCTGCAGTGATGTAGTCTATTTTTCCAGCTAGGGATCTCAGGATTTGAGTCTGTAATCTTCTGGCTCCCAAGCAGGAACTCTACTGCTGAGTTAAAGGAGCAGTTCCCTTAGCTGAGCTGGTAGAAGAACCCTGTCTACTTCAGACAATTTGCTCATGTCCATCCTTTTATTACTCCATTCTGTCATATTTCAGAACACAGTAAAATGATTGACCATAACCTGATATAATTTTCATGATTTAATGACACAACAAATACATTATCAGCTATTACTAATGTCACTTGACCTTGGTCCAGTTATTTAATGGGCAGTTAAAGGTGTTGTCACTATTGGTCATAAGTAATGATTAACAATGTTTAACAATTAGAACACTGGGAGTTAACTTGCATAATTATAAGGATGTGGCATTTGATTTGAGCTGTTCATTGGATGACATGGAAAGTTGTTTAGAATTTTATTATATGATCATCACATTTGTAGCTTTTTGCATCAAACATGGTAGATATGGTCAAAACCAACGAAGGAGGGACTTGCTGACCATGGCTAGCTATGGTGTCATTTGTGATGTATCATCAACCATGCTCAACTACAGTCAAAAACATATCCAACCTTGGGAGGGTGGCGTGTTCTGGATAATAGTTAGAGATAAGTAATGTAATATCAGAAATGTTTGGATACCATTCTATTATAAGGGATTGTAGAGATTCCAGCCTGGAGATGAAGAAAGTTTTCCTCAGTAGGACACTAGGACAAGAGAAAGGGATATTGCTTGTTGGGCGAGAAGAACCAGATATACAAGAAAATACTAGTGGTGACATGTATCTGAGTCTCAAATTTATAATGACATTTAGGGACTTATGTAATAAGCATTTTTTCTATAGACATGAAATGGGAGAAGACCTTTAGTAGGTCAGTTCCATGACTAGCAAACAACTTGATAATTATTTTGGCTTCTTCTGCACTGAGATTTGTTGCAAGATACATGTGTATCTTGTAAATGATGTCGCAATAAAAATTCACATCAATAAAAACAAAAAGCACATCAACCAACAGTTAACACCCACAGCTAGCCACAGCAGCACAGAGATATAATTGGCTAGGATTTAAATGTGCTAATGTCACTCGTGCACCTCAATAGGTCATGGCAAGGTTACAACACCAATGGTAAGAGTCCAGATTCAGGAAATCTTAACAATGGCTATCAAGAAAGGTCTATGTGTGCCAGGTTTTGTTCTAATGTTTTGTTTTTGGTTTTTTTTAATCTATTGCCCTTAGGTTGTGCTGAGTGCATACTTTTTCAGTGCTGAAGAAACTGCAACCAGTTACCGTTACCAGCTACTGTTCCCTCAGAAGTAAATCTGTGTATCTTTAGGAAAAACAGAAGGTTGCAACTTCAGATCTGCTGCTAGTACCCTTTAGACACTGGCATATGATTCATATTTTCATTTAACACAAATTCCATGAAAGTCCTGTAAAACGCCACCCGAAGACACATATGGAAATAGTCTTAGTATTAGTAAAGGTCATAACAGGGGGCTGCTGCTTGTAATCCTAATGCTGCTAAAACGTATGGATACAGTCAAGTGATAGATGCAAGAGACCAGGCATTGAAAGAATTAAAACCACAAAATGCAAATTAGCTTCGACTTCAACCGACCAATTGGAAATCAACATTGGTTTGGGGCTGGTCTTGTCTAGAGCAATGGCAGGAATTAATTTAAAAGACAAATAAAGAGTTTGTGCAAACGATGCATAAGCTGAATGGGGCCCGTGAGTGAGACTCTTCCAGATTCCTTATAGGAAGAGGCAGTAGACCAGGAGGAACGTTGTCTCTACCTTTCTTTAATGGAGCACTAGAAGTTTTAGGTGCCTCTGGCCTGGATTTATCAAAATGCACTAAATACCGCATGTGATAGAAAAAGGAGCGTGTTTTATGGTAATAGGCAGTTTATCGCAATTTGCGCATGCGATAAGCCCTTAACGCATGCGAAAATGCCTTATAGCATTTTGATAAATGACCCCCATTGTTTGAAAACTCTTAGACACTGTAGTCATTTTTTGAATCTATCATGTTACAAAATCATTTGGTCCAAATTGGAAGCTCTCCTCCTTAATATTTCTTGTACAAAGACTATTTCAGATCCTTACCCGTATTCTTGAAAAAAAAAGAGGGGAGTAAGTATGTGGGAGCGATACACCATAATGATTACGTTCATGGAACTATTTAGAAACGACAATTTTGATTGAGTGAAAAATTGAAGGTTTCCTTTAAGAAGACATTACTTTAAAGCAGTTATCATTGCACTTATTGTGGTGAGAAGACCTGAAGCTATGAAAATGTCTATTATGACACAGATAAATTATGTACCCAAAGGTTAACTTTAAAAGTCCGGCCCGCGCATTAATTATGGGATGTGCAAATTTGTTGGATTTGCGCACACCGCGCGGATTTTAAAAGCTGCCGACATATGCATGTATCTCCTGAACGCTTTCAGACAGAGGTGGAGCAAGGATGGGGGCTGGGCGGGGCACGAACATGAGATGTGCACGTAAATATTTATGCGATCTGACCCCCTGCCATGTAACTTTAATGTATAAGTAATAAAATAAAGAAAACAAGGCAGATCTGAGGGGCTTTAAGGGCCGGGGCTATCTGGAGAGAGTGAACACTAGGGGGGTCTGGAAGAACCATCTCTTAACTGGGTGAACTGGGAATGAACTGGTAAAACTGGAAATGGTGTCCCCTTTTAAAATCTCCTGATGTATGCGGCATCTGCACGCAGTTGCTCACGCCCACTTAAAATCTGGTGCACAGGTGTGCGCAGCCAGGCTGTTTTATAACTCGTGCACAAATACGCACGCAAGTTCTACAATAGCTGCACCCCTGGGCACAGGCCGAGGATCGTGTGCCCGCTCGCCGGTTTGAAAGTTACCTTCTAAGGACTGAATATGTTGCAGCAACTAAAAAAAAACCCCGAATGAGGTATAGAATGTAGTGAAAACGGAATGTAAGACTGCGCCCTCGCCTTCCCCAGATCTGTAGCTGAAAGCGTCGTCTCTTCATGCTTTCTCTGATTGTTTGTTGAATAAAATAGGTTGTTGAACCTGGCAGCGGCATCCTCACAGACAAGTCAATGTTTTGTTCGCTAAGTGGAAATTGTGTAAACCAAGCGTTCTGGTGAATTCAATCAAAATATACAAACATACACAACAAAAGAAAGGAACAAAAAAAAATCCAAAGCACGGTTATGTTTCAATTTTGCTTTGGCATATTGTTTTAGAAAGGGAACCAATGAGTCAACCAGGGCTCCCTTGAACCAAACAATATACAACCATTAAAAAAATGAACCAGAAAAAAAAAAAAGAAGAAGCCACAAAGACAGTGCAGGCCCGTTGACATCATTGGTCAGGTGACTTTCATCTTCCAGTCAGCAGAAGACTGGAAGGAGCCTTTTTTCTGGGTTGGTGCTAGGGTTGAGTTAACACTCTTTCAGGCCTCCCTATACAACCACAGAACCACAAGCTACACACTGCAGTTTGCAGTGCCTGAACCACCAACGCACAAAACTTTGCTGCCTTTCTTAATACCAGCTGTGGGATTTGGGTCTTTCTTGGGGTAAGTGTCATTCATTCATTCTTGCTCGTTGCAGATGGGGCTGTCTTCAATTTTGTCTCCTTCTCTAAGATACTTTTTTTTTTTTTCCACTCTTATAATACAGCATTGCATATGCTTCGGTTGCAGGCTTGTGGCTCCGCATTCCTGTGGCAGCACAAACCCAAATTCTTGGTTACAGACAGGCACTCCGCTTCCTTTGGGATTTTGCTCTCTCTCTTTTTTTCCTGGGTTTTTGTGTGTGTGTTTCAGTAAAAGTTTTCTAAAGAGCAGAGAAACCACAAGGACTAAAAAGTATCTTTTCACAACAGGTCATGGCATCCAACAGCATGTTTGAGTTTACAACCTTCACGCAAACCTTCCTGCTTGGTGAGTACCAACCTTTTGTCTTCCGGGCAAGGAAAGCCGATAGTCAATGAGCAAAAAGAAGAGAAACTGCAGAATATTCTAGAAAGGTCACTGGCACATCTTCTATAGCTGAGCAGAAAGATAGAAGATAAGTAGATTGGATCCCATCTAAAGAGATGCACAGGAGCCAGGCTTATGACGCCTCTAACCTAGCAAGTGACATAGCTGTGGCTTCACACCAGGGTCCGATTAGAGGCAGTCAAGCAACTTTACTTCTCTTCATGTAGTGTTGACACACCAGACATAATACGAAGTAAGTTCTGACCACAAACATTAATCAGCTTATTACAAGCGGAGCTTTTTTGATTTTTTTTTTGGAGGGGGGGCAAAAGGGGAGGGCAATCATATATGAATTGCTCAGTCTTGGCTCTTTGAGCTGGGTATGGGGTATCCTCCCACAAAAAATAAGAGAAAAACAAAATAAGGTTCTAAATCTTAATCTAGCAGAGCCTGCAGCATCAAGGCATGGATGTTAGGAGTAACTGAGAATGCAGGCTTCCCTTTCCATTGTGTCTTACACATGAGCAAGATGTTTGTAAGAGACGGTTGATTTCTGGAAGTATTTCAAAATGTCAGACAGTTTTACTTTTCCAGGCTGCCTGCTATGGCTGTTGAAATGCCTTCTCTCTCCACTGCAGCAGCTGTAGTTTAGTATCAGTGTAATGGTGCTTAGAACAGTAAGTCACAAGTGCGTTTTGCCAAATGGTGCAGGGGTAGATTGAGGCATCACCGATTTAATTGGCAAAGCCAGTCCAAGATCCAGATGTTAACCAGACAAGAACCACCTGTGTTCACCCAATAACTTATTTGCATGGCTGAGACTCTGCGTATTGATGCATTTGGTTTGCAGGACACTAGCTGAGAGCCCAGGAAACCATCAGAATGCTCTGTTTGTGTAATCATGCAAATTGTATTTTTTGTATGCCAATTTCAGATCACCTGCGGTTTGCATATCGACTTATCTAATCTATGCCTGTTTGAGGCTGCAGAACATTGGTGGGGCATGATAAATGCATGGTCAACCAAACAAGAACCTTGAGAGGACATTTGGCCTAGTGGTTATAGCAATGAATTATGAGCCATAAGATATCCTTGTCCACAAACTCCAGCCTCCCTCTGCCAGTGACTCCCTGTGCAACCTTCGGGCAACTTGGCTTATCTCTCAGTGCCTCTGAAACCCAGTTGAGAACAAAGCATTTACCATAATCCAACTTTCTCAGTGAACAAAACACTCTCAGGCAACACAAGTTATTTTAAAGGCAAGCTCATTTTAAATAAAATCTATTCATCTATCCCACAGTAATTCTAAATGCAAAAACAGTAAAGAAAGACAAACACAATTCAACATAAAATAGTGACATGGAAAGAATGTAAACATATGTATGATCTTTATAAATGTTTCTTCATAACTGAATTTTGTGCTGAATGTGATTATACATTCCAGAAGTTATAATCTGCCTCTGAGGATCGTCCTAACCAGTGTGTAAAGGCATTAGTGAGGCCAAAAAACTAAATAATAATCAGTAACTTGCCAATCTCTTGACTCCCTTTTTGAAAAAGGTGGTAAAGTATTCTAAAATGTGTTTTGTGCATTCACTGAGGCTCATTAAAGGCAGATCTATGGCAAGGGGAGGAGGAAAGGGTAGAGAAAATATCTGGACATTTTTTCAGTCCTTATTCTTGCCTTACGATCCAGATGACTAAGTTTTGCAATTTCTCTGCACTCATTTTTTTAGCTCCTAATAAAAAGACAAAATGATCACACTTAGGAATCATTTGTTTTGTACCCATGGCAGCTCATACCCACAATTAGCAGGTTAATGTCATGATTACCACCTTAGATCTTAGATTTAACCTCTTAAAGACTACCTACGGTGTTTTCATCAACCTTTTTTTTTTTAATCTGTTTAAACGCTTAAATGCTGAACTTTGGTACCTGTGCAGCCCAAGGAAAAAAATCTATGTTTAATGTTTTTATACCAAGATTACAGCCGTGCAACGCTGTAAACCTATATAAAGGTTTTTGTAATTAACAGTATTCAGTGTCAGGGGGGCAGCTAATTAGTGATATGCATGTGAGAAGAGGCAAAATGGAGTGTTATAATATTTAATTGTATGCTACTGTCAGCTTTTTTATGTGTATGAAAGATTTTACCTGCTTTTATCCCCAGCTCAGTTATATATATGTAGTCCTTGTGGCACAGATAGAAGCTATGGTCTAAGTTTCCCGTGTGGTACAAATGACTCCTAACAGTGTCTTCTGTCACTGTTGATGTCCGCATGGCTGGCTTTGTACAGGTGACTGAAAAGGACCTGTCATCCCTGCATTTGTCAGTGTACGTTCAGGGACACAGGGACTTTTTCATCATCCTATAATGTGGATGAAGAACCCATGAGCCAGTTGCTTGATGACCTGGAGTAAGATCTTAGCGGCAAAAGGTTGTCTTCTTATCTTATCATCAGTGGGTTGGAGGGTGGGAACACAGGAAGGGGTGGGGGTGGGGTTTTATGCTTTATTTTTAGGTTTTAGAAGGCAAGTCTAGGGCAAGGCAATCATTTCCGGTGGATATTGTCACCTCAGCAGGATCAGATGGTCCCACATATTTTGCTACTTAGGAGGAAGGTAATCACAGTAGCTCCTGACTTTCTCGGGGAGGGGTAGTTTTGGGGACGGGGGGGGGCAGTTTTACCTATAGAGTAGGAGATATGACCCGCAAAATTTACATCACTGAAGATTTTCTGCTGTTTGAATCGATGAAAGGTACAAGAGGAGTTGATTTGAACAATGTACTCTCTACCTAGCTTGATACACTTGAAGCTAGGTAGAACGTGCTTTGTACAAATCAACTCTTTGTGTACCTTTCATGGATTCAAACTGCAGGAAATCTTCAGTGATGTCAACTTTGCTGTTCGTACCTCCCACTCTGTAGGTAAAACTGCCCCCCCAACCTCCCTTTCCCCCCAAACCCCACACCGAGTTAAAGTGCCCCCACTTACAGTGGTATAAATAGTACTCTCTCTCTAGTCCGATGCAATGGCAGGGAAATTAGACTAATTTTTATCGCGGGTGCTATTTCTGCCATAAATATAGCATTTTGTTTGGTCCCGAAACAACTAAAGTTGCTCTACAGCCACTACTGGTTGACCTTATCTTTCACCTTCGGCCTGTTATATTCCCTGAACTTCTCTGGGGGCTGCCAGCCACACCCGCCATACTGCCTGCAAGCTCATTTTCAAAGGGAAACTCCCCACTTAAAAACTTTGGAAGATTGCTCCCAAAATGAGAAAATGTAAATAATAAAAAAAATCTAAATAATTGAAAAGAATCTAGAGGTGGCCATGTTCCATCAAAATGCCTTGGAGAGGTTCCTCTTTAGGATGGTCATTTTGTAAATGTGCGTGGTCAGATAAACTCTGGGCGTACTTTTTATGTGCAGATTTTACCCTAAATTTCTGAATAAAAACAAAGCTATACCTCCTCTTTCTGAATAAAAACAAAGCTATACCTCCTCTTTGTAGCGCAAAACAAAGCTCTACCTCCTCTTTGTAGCGCAAAACTTGTGTGAGTTAACATTACGTGTCAACGTTTTAAAGTCAAAAACCATGTGCATAAGTTCCAGCTCTGCGCCCCCAGAATGCCTCCCCCCAGTTTGCATTAAAGTGCGTGAGGAACTGTGTGCGGCCTCAGCCCCGGGTTATTTTCTAAAAGTCTTTTACACGTGTAAATGACTGAAAATTCAGCCTATTGTGTTCTGATTCCCCATTTTTTAAAAAATTCTAAATCAGTAAATTGTAATTAAACCTGCTGTTTTTGTATTCAGATGATCTTGCTGTGCAGATTTCAATGTCTAAATTATTTGTGATCTGGCAAACAAGTTGGTATGCATATAATTGGGAAAAGTATGTAGTAACACAGTAGATGATGGGGGGAAAAAATTAATTGGCCCCTCCAGTCTACCCAGCTATGCCCATCAACACTGCAAGGATATATCAGTTTGTCATCATCTTCCTTATTGGTACTCAACCATCAGGTACAGGCAAGCATACAAGATCCTCCACTTAGTTTGCATCGAGCACCTCTTCCTTTCCATGTCTATCCACAAAACTTTGTAACAATCTAAATAGCTACTATTACCAGCATGGATCAATTAGTGCCACATCCACCACAGAATAAAAGAATGTAGAAATAAGGGCCAAGAAACAAGTTATAGATGCTTACGTTTTTTATTGAACTAAATGAATATTCATCGGTGACGAACGTTTGAGATCTAGGTTCCCTGTATCAGTGAGTGAAGAAACAGTGCAGCAGCTTTCAGAAGCTCGTCTTCATTGTTCATCATGAGATAATTAAAATCACCCCCAACAGGGCAAATTATGTGCAGATTCCCAAGTAGCAGGTGGGCAATGTTTCCAAAGTCAACGACTGGACTTACTATTTGGGTTTACGGGTCTTTAGCAGAAATTGCAAATTTTGCTTTCAGGAACTATTGCCTCTTTTGATGCAAGACAAAATCTTATATGGCCAGGTGTATTCAGCAGGATAGGCTTTAACCTGGCAAAGCTACCAACACTTGCAACTGTTTTGGAGGTCTTGTAGAGACAGGCAGAAGGTAATCTGGAGAAGGTTATTCTCGACGTAACTCTGATCATCTTTCAGTCGATGTTATAACTTTGCTGAAAGAAGATGTAGCCCTCCATGGGTAATTGTTTATCAGACACATTGTCAGTTTATGCCCATCGCTTCCAGCCTTGCACACCTGTGCTTTACAGTTTAGCATTGGGGCTTGGTAAACAGACAAAAGAGGTGGTTTTCTCCCTTTCTCGCCTTTGATGCACCCTGTACCGTGGCGACAGTGCACAAGCCAGCTGGGGTTCACGCAAAGCGCCAGTGATATCTCTTTATAACAAATAAGCAGGGAGCCCCACTGGGTATTTCTCTTATAAGGCGGGCTTGTTGTAGTGTAATGGCTGTAAAATGTACTTAGATGTCTTTTTTCCTAACTAAATATTTGTCCTCATTGAGTAAGGTGCCATTTAAAGAGGAACCACTCTTCCAGGGCTGTAACTTGTAAACTTGGTTTCTTTTTTTTTTTTTTTTTTTTAATCTCCGTTTTAATTCCTCCTTCCGCCTGTGGCCAGGCCTGACTGGCCGAACAGATGGGGAATCCAATCTCTGGTCCCTCGGTGCCACAAGGTTACCGTTAAGATACACCGTAAATGACCGGAGGAATGCATTTCCTGGAAAGTAAGCTAAGCAAGCTTTCAGACTATTTTATGGGGCAGATGGAGGGAAGCGTCACTTTTCCTCCACTTCCGTTGCAGCTTTTCCACTGCAGCTCAGCACCTTCATCCACTTGTGAAGTTTCCCAGGGGGGAGCGTATTAGAAAAAATGTACATGAAACCCAAAACATCCACGACTGTCTGTGAGAAACCAGCACTGAGCTGACATTTCATGACTTAGCAGACAGGTTAGTCATAGGAGCCTCTTTCACAATGACTCTTTTCTGGTCGCTGCGACCTGCCTACAATAAGAACCTGAACAGTTTAATAATGAATAAACATGAAACAACAAAATCCTGTGCTTGCCGAGCCCTGCTACAAGTGAAATCCTGGCTTTAGTTAACCTGTTCATGTCTCAGCTCCCCCCAGTCTAATTTCAATGACAAAAATAAAACATATTAAAAAAAAAAAACAACAAGAATGGCTACCCTTGGAGGCCTTCCCACAATGCATTGCCAATGCACGGTAAAGGAAGCCACTTATGGCTGCCTCTTCATTGAATGGAGGAAGATGTGGCCCATTGAGCAGTCAAGATGCTGAGCATCTGGCTAGGAGAAACTGGCTCAGCATAGAAGGGGAACAAGCTACCCTTCTGGCCCATAGCAAGCCCCAAATTCCTTTCTAATAGAAAGTTATTTGGCCAGTCAAGGCTTTGTGGCCCTGCAGGTCAGCACTGTCCATCTTTCTGGGGCATTATAGCCTGGCTGACTATTGTGTCAGCCAAGCTAAAGCATTTCTTTAAATTGCACAGGTTGTGGCTCCTTTTGTTGAAACACCACAAGAATTAATCAAAGAAAATGATGCATTTGTGCTTTCTACGGCAGGCAGACATCTTCTTCCGAAGTAGCATACTGTATGTGGGCTGTCCCAGTGCTGTGCACTGCTATGTGGATATAGGTTTGACTCCTGGCTAAGGTCTTCCACTGCCAAGGTTGGCCAAGGTTGGGGAGGCTGTGGAGGCAGCACTCACAGCCTCTGGAGGTGAGGGAGTCATAGTCATTGTGCAATTGCAACACCTAGTGGTCGGAGTCAGATCCCATGATTTCAGGGTTCAGTTACAGAATGCACTTAATGGAGTCACATACTGGCCATGAGCCAAGACTTTGGCTTGGACAGAACCATCATGTTATTTTATTTCAGTGGCTGTTTTTTTCTCTTTTGTTTGCTTATGCTAGTGTGGCTGGGAGCAGCTCCCTGCTATTACACCACACCACCATCCTTTGCCTGAAAATAAAAATGCATTCATAGGTCTATAAAAGGTGCTGTGTTCCACAATTTTGAACATACCCCATGCAAAACAGCTTTATGTATGCCACGCAGGTCAGATACTTTACAGACAGCAAATACCTACTGGGAAGGCTCCAGGAAAGGCAGCAAATGAGGCAAAGGAAGTGGTGGTCCTAACTGTTGAAAACTCTGCAAAAGTTCTTAGAATAGATTTCATCTGCAGGTCAAGTTGCTTTTTTATGTCGTAATTCACACGTACAGAGATGTACAAAGAACAGCAGACCCAGGACGCTGCATTCTTCAATCGTGCCAGAGCACTGAGAATGCCACCAAGTTACCCAGCTGCAAGTGAAGTAATGGTGAGACTGCTTTGATGGGCTCTTTCTAGATTTAGCAAAAAGCCATCACTCTGCAAATTGTTTGTAAAAAGAGGTATCTGATGGTCACAAACTGATCTGGTTTTCAGGAAAACCAGTTATGAAAATGAATCATTAACTAAAGCCACTGGCTGCCAATAAACTTCACCAATAATCACTGCTTATACCCTAAAAACCAGAAGAGCCGAGTTTGACACCTCTACCTAACAAAATCTTTGACCTGGAAGCCACCCTGGTACAAGGGGTCATTGATGTGGTTGCAGTTATTGAATCATAGGTCAGTCATAATCAGGACAGGGAAGCGAATGCACCAGGATAAACTCTTTTCAGAAAGGACAGGATTGGTAAATAAATAAAAAGCGGGGGAGTAGCTTTATATATGTTAGAGCGAAAGAGGCATTGAGATACCAAATGAGCAAGGAACAGCTAAGATGGGATCGGTTGTTGGGAAGATACCTATCAGGTCTTCCATCTATGTAGATGCAATCTACAGAAGAGGTAGATATAGACTTGATAAAAGGCATCCAAAGGATAGTATGCCAAGAAGAGGCGCTGTTAATATGGGACCTAAATCTACCAGATGGAGACTGGAGAGTGCCAACTTCAGAATCAACTAGAAGCATTAGGGTTGCGCTTTCATGTGAAACAATATTGGAAATGTCGTTTCATGTAGTTTTTAAAATGAAACGAAGGGAGAAAAATGAACTTTCATTTCTTTCATTTCTGTTATCATTAGCGCACACTATTAAGATGTAAACCGTGGATTAAAATAAAATGGTCAATGGAAGGAGCAAACCTCTTGCTTCCTCATCCGCAGGAGGTGCGCTGCCCTGTTTATCTTATTTCATTGCATTGTTTCTATTTGAAAACTTTTGTATGTTATTGAGAAAAAGGGGTTGAATGGGAAGAGGAGGGAAAGCCGTGGAATCTGCCAATCTCGTGTTGGCTTTTTATTTCTAATCTGAGATCCGGAGAATACGTAAAGGAGCTCTGGCTCTTTGGTTCAGAGATGAGAGTTGTTAATAGATTGTGCTTTGATAAAATGAGATAGTGAGAGAAAATTAATCACTGAATTTAGGTCACAGTCACTCTTTGGCAGTCAGTGCCATTGCTGACACAACAGGGGTACTAATCAACAGGACAGTTTCTCTGTGGTTAGCTTCAGTGTGTCATATGCTGTGACTGCCTGTGCATATCAGTGCACGCTGGCCAGTCCACTTAGTGTCTGCTGAGCAGAACCACCAAGCATAAGAACATAAGAACATGCCATACTGGGTCAGACCAAGGGTCCATCAAGCCAGCATCCTGTCTCCAACAGTGGCCAATCCAGGCCATAAGAACCTGGCAAGTACCCAAACACTAAGAAGATCCCATGCTACTGATGCTAGTAATATCAGTGGCTATTCCCTAAGTCAACTTGATTAATAGCAGTTAATTGACTTCTCCTCCAAGAACTTATCCAAACCTTTTTTAAACCCAGCTACACTAACTGCACTAACCACATCCTCTGGCAACAAATTCCAAAGCTTAGTTGCGTTAAGTGAAAAAGAATTTTCTCTGATTAGTTTTAAATGTGCTAAGCAGTAGGAAAGAGACAGACCACTAGTGCTATCAGAGTACCTGATGCGTTCTGTCTAGGACAGAATATGTGTTCATTCTGGCACGCTCAGTGACTGACGGAGCACGTCATGTCGTGTCTTGCATGACATTCATTCTTGGCTAGGAATGTCACTGCTGTAGCTGCTGTGTATCAGTGGGGTGCAGGAATATGTGTACTAGTTTGGGAGCTCACTTGTGGCAAGTGACACTAGTAGACCTGGTATTGACAAATGAAGACAGTATCACGAAGGTTATGATAGGGGACAGCCTGGGGTCCAGTGATCACTATACTGTAAATCAATGTAAACGTTGGCTCAGAAGCGAACTATCCTGGAAGAGAAGTCCTAGATTTCAGAAGGGCCGACTTTAAGAAAATAAATATTTACAGTAAGAAAGCTTTGTCAGGAATAAAGGATCTAAGAGATACAAGGAAGCTAGGGATAGCAATAAAACGGAGTAGGGGTGTGCGTCATTTTAAACTACAGGAAAACATCAGCAATATTTTTTGTTTTCTTTTGTGTTATTTTCTATATGAAATGGCACAGAAAACCCTAACAAAATATTTTTTCTATTGTTTCTATTGTTTTGCATATGCTGTTTTCAAAATGTGTTAAATATTGGGGGTGACTTTCAAAGTCATTTATGCGCATAAATGGTGCTTCTAAAATTAACCCATGCTGATGGTGTGTAAAAGTACACACAGAACCTGGTTTTGCATGCACTGAACAAGCATTCCAGGGGCAGAGCTGGAGCAGAGTCAGCACTTACATGCACACTTTTGATTTTTAAAAGTATGTGCATAAGTGCACACATGTAAATCAGGCCCTCCAAAGAGAAGGTGTAAGCTTAGGCATGTACTCAGTCAAATACCTGAGTATTTTCAAAGTGAACACACGCACCTAAGTTTGTTTTGAAAGTACTCAGCAAAGTCTGCATGTCCAGACTTTACCACTTTGTGGACTGTTTGAAAGTTATCGAATGTACTTTATTTACAAATGAGATCTTCAAAAATAGTGAATGTGAAAAAGGAGATGGCTGAAACGAATGGAAAACGAAAGAAAAAACATTTTCAATGCACACCACTAAAAAGGAACACAGAAATGACAACAAATCATTATGTAGTAAATATGGCCTTTTCGGATTTAGAAAAGCCTTCAACACTGTTCCACAGACAAGATGGGTGAGCAAGCTGGCCAGTCTGGGAGTTGGAAAAAAATTATAAATTGGGTGAACAGGACTCTGAGAGTGGTAGTCAGTGGACTCCATTCTGGAGAAGGGAAAGCAACCTGTGGGGTTCTGGTAAGATGAGTGCTAGGCCCAGTCCCCTTTATACGTGACACTACAGAAAGGTTAGAAGGGAAAGTGTTCCTGTTTGCAGATAGTATAAAACTTTTCAACAGAGTAGACATGCCAGAGAGAGTAAATAAGATTAAAGATGACTTTAAAAAAATTGGAAATGTGGTCAAAAGATATGCTCATGCATTTAGGATGCAAAACCTTAAAACCAAAATATGTCAATGGAGGTAAAGAACCAGCTGTCACTGAACAACAAAGAGACCTGAGGGAGTGGTCATCATTTCCAATGACCTCAAGGTCATTCTGACAATGCAGTTGTGACACTTAATAGTACACTTGGGCGCATAAGAGAGGCATCACTAGTAGAAAGAAGTGCATAATATTACCTCATAATGCAGCCCTGAATTTAAATAGAGGCAACATAGGAAATTGCCTTGGACACAAAGTTTTGAAGGGAAATATCAGGACTTAAGAGTAGGGATGGGCATTCAGTTTGAAACGAAATGAAAAACACAAAAGAACATAAGAACATAAGAAAATGCCATACTGGTCAGACCAAGGGTCCATCAAGCCCAGCATCCTGTTTCCAACAGTGGCCAATCCAGGCCATAAGAACCTGGCAAGTACCCAAAAACTAAGTCTATTCCATGTTACCGTTGCTAATGGCAGTGGCTATTCTCTAAGTGAACTTAATAGCAGGTAATGGACTTCTCCTCCAAGAACTTATCCAATCCTTTTTTAAACACCGCTATACTAACTGCACTAACCACGTCCTCTGGCAACAAATTCCAGAGTTTAATTGTGCGTTGAGTGAAAAAGAACTTTCTCTGATTAGTTTTAAATGTGCCACATGCTAACTTCATGGAGTGCCCCCTAGTCTTTCTATTATCCGAAAGAGTAAATAACCGATTCACATCTACCCGTTCTAGACCACAACGAAAAAGGCTGTTGTTTCATTTCATGTTCTTTCAAATGGAAAGAAAAAAATTGCAAACCAATAGCGCATACTATTTGCATTTAACATGCACAATTTGAAAACAATGCATACTAAAATGGAAAATGAAATGAAAAAATTAAAATGCAATAAAAAAAATGGAACCCCACCAAAAATGGAATGGAAAATATTCAGTCTGCACCCCCCTACCAACAAGAAGCCTGCTCCTGTTTGCATTAAGTGCCCTGCTCTCTAGTCCTAAATTTGACCTTGGCCTCTACAGATCTTTGGTGAGACTCCACCTTGAGAACTGTATTCAGTTCTGGAGACCACATCTACTAAAGGACATTGACAAAGTAATGGTGATTCAGAAGAAGGCTTAGCCTGCAACCCTACAATCTTGGGCCCTGAATCCGGCCACCAGGTGAAACCCTTTAACAATGACCTTCACTCCTTCCCTCCCAGGGGTCTGAATGCTGCCTGAGCAGCATCTCCCAGTCCCAACCAACCTGGGAAATGGAAGCCTTAGACCTGACTTGGGGCTGAAACCAGAAACTTTCTGCACTGCCATACAGACACCAAAAAAAATGCTCTTTTTTTTGACAAAATTGCTGGACGAGAAATGTTATAAAATTGGATCCTTAGTTGTAAGATTCAGAACAGCGGCAGAATTAAAGCCTGCATGGGATGGGACACAAGGGGACCTCAGTGGGGGAGGGAGAAGGATGAGCACAGATTGCAGCATAGTAGCCAGGAAGAAACAGGCCAATCAGGTGATCCTTTTGCACCAACATCATCAATGTTTCTAGGTAATTTTGAAGTCATATGAATGAAAGCCAACATCCCCTTCCCCAAGGCCTTGTTTGCTCTTATGACGTATAGTGCAATACATGTCAAAGTATAACGCTATAGGTCCCTAGGATATAACATTCACATTGTTGGAATTCTAAAAATGACACAGGGGTATTTCCTAGTCTTCTTTACTGGGGCTGTCTCCTCCCATCGGCGTCATTTCATCGCTTCCATCGTGATATTTGGTTGTGACAATATGCCACAAAAATCACATGCCAAGATGGCTTTTCTTTCACATGGGAGGGCCAGAGTTCCAGGTACAGGAGGTGCAGTTGTTTGTCTCTGTAATAATAACGTAGTAGTTGATGAGAGAATAAGACCAATTGATCCATTCAGTCTGCCCAGTCCACATCTGCTGTGACGCGCCACAGAGCGCACTGCAGTGGTTTCACTGAATAAGCAAGGGTGGCCCGTGGTGAACTGTGTCACAGCAAAGTCTTTTCAGCCACCTGTAATAAGATCCCTGAAATTAGGAGATGCTGAATTACTGTGGATTGATTCCTCCCCCTGGCTTCTGCTAGATTAACCTGCACCAGACGGCGTGCATTCAATTGCTTCACTCCTAAACGCTGACCCAAAACCCTGCTATCCGTATGCCAAGAGCCTTCCTACCTCTCCTTCAGAAAAAGAGCCAAGGACTGGTTATTCAGCCAGGTCGTTCTCTAGTTTCATCTCCAGAACTGTGACAAATTTCATTATAAAATCTGTAAAGAAAACTCTCTTTACGCCTTACTACCAGAACTTAATGATCTGTCCATAATATTACCCACTGTCAGTCTTTCTGACCCACATCTCTCTCCTGCACTCCTGATACAATTGCATTACATCTGTTTCGTTTAACCTGCCTCCTTATTCATTCTATCCCCCTAAATTACCTATTTAACGCCCTCCCCTCCATTATTCTAGCATCTCTTAAGTGCTACAATATATGCTATTGAAATATCAATAGGTTTGACACACGGGGATGGTAATTTTGAAACAGCCACACGGGCACACATGTACACACGTATTCCAGCTCACGCCAAAGGACGCGGCCATTTTATAACATACGTGCGTATATGCATGCATGGTATAAAACAGGCTGAACGCGCATACACGTGCGCACAATTTTATAGAGACACACGTGCGTGCCAATTCCGCCTCTGCTGCATCAGTGGAGGGAATTTTATAATGGATGGGCACTGACGCAATTACCAGTTTCCCCAGTTCATTCCCAGTTCATCCAGGTAATGGATAGGACTTCCTAACCCCCCTAGTTAAATAGCCCCCCTTTTACTCTGGTAGCCCCTGCTCTTGAAACCCCGCTGACTGGCCTGCCTTTTTATTTTATTACTCACACGCCATGCATGGCGGTAGTAAGGTTACGAGGCAGGGACCCCGGCGCGCACTTCTGCGTGTAGATACCTGCGTGCGCATTTCATGTTAAAGTCTTGGAACGCCCATGACCCATCCGTGCCCCACCCAGACTACGCCCTCGCTCCACCCCCTATTTTTCAGCTTCTTATTTGTGCGCGTACCGGGAGATACATGAATACTTGGGTGCCTTTGAAAGTCCACGCAGCGCGTGCCAGCCTGACTTCTGTGCGTATCTCCTGGCTTTGGTGAGCGCCGGGCTTTTAAAATTCACCTCAAGAGCATAAACGCAGCTAAGAGGGCTTTTGAAAATTGCCGCAATAGGACGTCACATTTCCATTTCCCTTTGAAAATCCTCCTGTTTGTGCATCGTTGCCGCTTCTGACCTAACCCCATCCCGGGAAATGCCTTAGCAGGGTGTGGGTTAGAGGAGAAGCATTGGGGAATGCCACGCATACCTTTGCCGTGCATACAGGTTGAACAATTTCCGAAAAAGCTCATTTCCATGGTTAAGACATTGCTTCCCCAAAGAAGTGGCTTTGACTGTTGCCTTCCCCATGCTTATACCTCAGACCCTAATGCCATGGTATTTACAGCCTGGCACTACAAATGCCTTCTGATACCTCCTCCTAGAGACACAGGCTCAAAAGTGAGCTTTTCCAAGTGCTGTTGGCAGCCTTCTGCCCACTTCTAAATGTCCATCCACCCAGTCCATGACTATTACGCTGGAGGTTGCGGAATATAAGATCTTAAATAAATAAAATAAACTATTAGCAGGATATAGAGCAGCAGTAAGAAAAGGCGTCTTCAGAGCTGAGCGACTGAGCCCATCAAAGCCTTTAAAAGATGCCGGCCGAGCCTGCTTTCCACAGCTAGGGCTACCAGATTTCCCTGTGCTAGCAATGCGCTGTGGTTTATTCATGACGGGGACACAGCAACAATAGTTCTGATTTCCCTTTGTGTCGTTTCCCATCTGAAATGACAAAAAAAAAAAAAAAAAAAGCTAAGAAAATTTCATTTCATATCATTTATGTTACTTTAGTTTGCCCACTGTTTGCAAAATTCACAAAAGTGCGTGCATTGTAAAACTGAAGAGGATGAAAAACATTATGTAGAATGAAAAACGAAGTAATATATGCACGAGATAAAATTAAAGAGAAAACAGATAAGGAAACAAAACCATTTATTTTTTTTTGGGCTTTGAAAAGCCCTAATTCCTGGGATGAGCCAGGTCAGCCCTGATAATGCTGCCCTGCTCTCCGTGTCGCATGCATGGATCTGGGGCCCTGAATGTCCCTATGAGAAGCAGAACTGCATCTGCATGCAGGCGCCGGGCGGGGAGGGGGGTGGAGGGGTTTAAAGCAGGACCGACTTGGGCCTGCCACAAGGAGCCCCATCTGCCAACGCTGTCCACGGACCCCCGGAACAGGGCCGCACGGCAAGTCCATTCTTCACAGGCTGGCGAACATTAAAAACTGCAGAGATTGCCTTACCCCTTTTAAATTCAAAACACATGCCCACGGATAATTTTAGGAACCCAACCCAGTTTTATAATCTCGCTGATTATAAGTTAGGAGCAAACCGCTCAGCTTGCATTCCTTAAATGTGGTGCCACAGTATTTAATTAGAAGAAAGTCTTAACAGCGCTAAAACAGGTCCTGGCAAAAAAACAGAAATGAGAGGGGAGACTCACTTCCAGTATGAAAAGAAAGCCCAGCTTGTAAGAGCCTTTCCATGCATTTTCTGCACACATCGCAGCGGGCTCTCTGTCTGAAACCTGCTTCAGGGAAGGCTTGCAAGTCCACTCTCAGGGGAATGAGTCTTTCAGAGCCTTCAGGGAGAGGAAGCTGAGGTGTAATACCCAAAGCCTGGCCAGTTGGACAAGGCGTAGACATTTTTGGACGTACAGGGCCCAAACCACAGAAACCCACTGCATTTTGACTTGAATTTGGAAATGATTCTTCCTGCTGCCTCGCATTTTTTTCTCTAAACTGCTGAGAGTGGTTGCCCTGTGGGAAGCCTGGAAGCCACTTATAATGTGTGGAGTAACTTTTGCTTCAGAGATAAAAGCTCGGGGGTGGGGGGGGGGGGGGGGGAAGGGCCGGATGAGACAATTGGGCACCAGCTCTACCAATGCCAAGTGGGCACGGAACCCATCGGAGGCAGGAGGCTGGGTTAGACGGACCATCAATCTGCCCAAGATGGCAGGGCTCGTGTTAGTTTCATCTGGTGGTTTCCGCCTGCTCAAGACAGAACCAGGCCTGGGATCTGGCACCTCCCAAACTCCCAGCTCCCTCCCTTCCCGGCGTGCTGTATTCCAGTCATTGCTCACGCCCGGGGCCCCTTCCAGGACAGTGACGGCAACGTCACCTGCTTCATTTTTCCCTGCTCTGCTCTACATTGCAGGGAAGGGTCAGGGTTATTATCAGTCTATGGAAGGAGCTACCTAAGGCTACAGGAGCTGTGATAGAGGCTTTAGGATGACAAAGCTGACGCCATGAAGTGAGTTAATGATGGTTCGGGAAAGAATTTTATATACAAGACCTACTTGGAGCTAAATAGAGAGGTACAAATTAGTGATCAGATTATTGCATTGAGTGTTGTGATTTCTCTGTGGATGCTCAATATGCAAATATGATTGATTGCCAGACTGGTGGCATTGCCGGGTATGGAGGGCCCCTCTCTCCTCTATTTCTGAAGTGGGCGCTTTACTGTGATCAGGGTCTTGTTTTGTTTGGTGGTTGGTTTGTTTGTTTTTCTTCATCAGAAAGGGTTCTTATCTGCCGGCCTGATCAGAGCAAGTTCCACTGTAGCCCTAGCCGACTGGGAGAGGTGCAAGATAATGGAGGCACCCCCCCCCCCCCCCCCCCCTGTGACCACAGGGGGCCTCTGCAGTCCAAAGAGGAAGGTGGGCACCCGAAAGACATCAAAAGAAGCAGAAATGGCAGCAGGGCTTGGTTTTGACAATAACATACATTCGGCTCTTCAAACCACACCGTGAAAGCCAAGTCCTCCATCCAGGTCGAGGGGAAGTGAGAGTGCATCGGATTTTCAGAGACTACAGGGAGGGACAGTAGGAGCGCCAGAGGGTGCTCAGGGACTCAGGGCTGGGTGCACGTTGACGGGCATTTTGTGTGGGCAGGTGCCACCTGTAAGGCGGGTCTCTTCCTGTTTCCGTCCGCTTAGTTCGCTGGTGCCGGTAAACCTGCTGGAAAGGCGAGTGGGTACCTGCAAGGGTTCTTAGTTTCTGGCACTTCCACAAATGCCGGAAAAGTAAGGGCCGGATTTTAAAAGCGTTTCTCGCGCTGAAAGGCCCATAATCGCGAGTATGTGGGCCGCAGGTGAGCGATGTGGATTTTAAAAAACTGCTAATTACATGCGTATACGCGCAATTCATGAGCTAAAAAAGAAAGGAGCTGGAAGGGGGCGGAGCATGAGTGGGGCGTGGGCCTCCCGGGGCAGAGCTCGCAGTTACCTGCGTAAACCTGTATTCTAAAACCGGAGGCCGCAGCGCGCAGTGGCTTCTTCGTCGCGTATATTTGCTGCTGCTCCTGATAGGATGTAAATCTGCAGAAATCATGTTTTAGGCCTAACACATCAGGGTGAGGGGTCTGGGTAATCTGAGGGGGTGGGGGGCATGCAGGCTGAAGAACCAGAAGGGTCTGGATGATCTCGAGATAGACTGGGCAAACTGGTGAACTCCTTGGTAAAACTGGGAATGTACTTTGTGCTTATCTGTGCACGTGGAAGCCGCCACTTCTCTCCAGCCTGATCGACTTTTTTTCTCTCTCTCTTTTACCTTCCACCCTTGCACCCTGTTCCCTAGGCTTCGTTCCCTCTTCCAGAGTGGGGCACACGAGTGTGAGTGGAGGCGGGCAGGAAGTGCTTTGCTCCTGCCTCCTTGCGTGGCCTATTGATCCTGTCCGTGTGAGCTGCGAAGCAATAGGGCCACGCACATAAACCACAATGCATGCATGTAAAAGGCCTTTTGGAAATTGTACCTGTAAAAGGACATGAAACGCCATTTCATGTGCACTTTTATGCTCACTACAAATAACAGCCCTGGATTTGTCAATAGGCAGCCACTGTGCCCCTGCCTAGGGCAGCAAACATTTTAGGAGCAGCAAAGTGGCTAAGATTTGCTGCCTTCCAGTTTTGCTGAATCTCAATCAGCAGAGAAGAGCCCCCTGCTGCCCTGTAACAGCCCCTTGCAGGAGGTGGGAGGAGGGGGAGTGAAAACACCAAAAGTGCCTAGGGGGGGGGGGAGGGTAACATCCTAAATCCATCCCATCTAGTAAGTGTGGTTTAGATGTAGATGGATGGCAGCAGGAAGAGGAACTTGGTTGGCGAAAGCGAGTGGCAGCGTCTGCCCTGCACGCGGGATCTGGGGGGGGGGGGGGGGGGGGCGGGGGGCACAGGCATGTGTGGGAAGGAGCAGGGGAACCCTGGCTGCCGGTTCATTTTCAGAAACTGCTGCGCTGACTGAGACCCAGACAGCGAAATCCAGACAGATGATACCGCGCCTGAGGAGGAAAAAAAGAGGAACTGGTTGACAGTGCAGCACGCAGGCCTCTGCGGCACTGCTTCTCGTGCTGGAGCAGGACCCCCACTCCCATTCATCCGGGCAGGTTCTCCTTTTCCGTCGGCTCCAGTAACCAGATCCCTTTCTCTCAATGGCATTTTCTTCTTCTTGTTGCTCTGTCCAGGCCGAAGGAAAGCCTGACGGGAGGAGAATGTTGGTTTGGGTTGGGTTTTTTTGCCATGTCCTCAGCAGCCCGCTCACAAAAGCAAGCGAAGCATCTCGTGTCTGCCCACAAAGTGTCTCCTGAGAAACGTCAGCAAAGGATCCGTGAAAGCGTGGTCCAGTGAGATGACAGCGTGCAGATGGGCCTGGCATTCCTTATCCGATGTCCCACAGGAGCCCCTCAGCAGAGGACCAGAGATTCGCTCACAAATGCTTGCCCTGCTCGGGCGGGTGTGTGTGTGCGATGCGGTCGCCTTCGCTTTTATTACTCTTGATTTTTGGATTTAGGCAGGTCAACCTTTACCTTGCTCTGCTTGGATCACCCCTCACAGCTCCTGAAAGCCCAAAGTCCCAGCCTATCGTGTGCCTGGAAATGCCACTGCCTTTATTTATTTATTTCTAAATTCCTATATCCACAAATAATGTTCAGTTCTCGACTCCCGCCAAAAAGCCACCTCTCCTGTCCTTGGAGACGTGTGCTGGCTTCCACATCTCTTAAAGCACAGCATAAAATGAACCAGGGAGAGTTTTATTTCTGGTACTGGATCCAAGCCTGGGATCTTGTGCCCTGAGCCTTCATGTGCAGCTGCCCTGGCAGGGAGGGGGCGCTGTTTCTCCAACCTTTCTCTCTCTCTTGCAGCAGCAGCAGCAGCCTTACCCCAGCCATTGGAGTAGCAGAAACCGGGGCTCTTCCTGTGGGACTCGGGTCTGGCCACTCGGTAGCCCTGCTGGGTGACCTTGAGATCTGCCTTCCCTCCCCTTCACTTTCTTTTGTTTTAGTGCAGCTAAAATGAAGCAAAGGAATTCTAATCCCCCAACTTTTACAGAACTCCAGTCCTGGGCTTGCTTCGCCCTCTTCAAGATGGCGCTGGCTTTGGAGCAGCCGGCGGTGCTGGCAGCGCCATTTTTGATGTATGGCACCAGCGGGGTAGGGGAGTTTGCCCCTGCCCCCTTTAGATCGGGTAAACGAGGTGGGGGAGTTTGAAGGAGGTGGAAGGTGGCTCTGTGAGGGTGGGGGAGTTTGAAGGAGGTGGAAGGTGGCTCTGTGAGGGTGGGGAGCATGATGCAACCCCAGGTCGGGGGGGATTTTGTAAAAGTTACACTCAAATGAAGCAAAATTGAAAAATAACAACATGAAAGGAACAAAAACATTTTAAAAATGAAGCAAAGTGATTTTTTTTTTTTTTTGCCTGCACAGCCCAAAAAGTGCCGACTTGCATGGGAGCAGCTGCAAACTACTCACTGAAAAGTGAACATACAATGGGTTAAAGCATGCAGGCTGTGAATAGCACATGTACCTTTAATCTGAAGTGGGGGCAGGGGGGAGAGGCACCCGCCCAGCTGAGAGGGAAATGCGCCCCCCCCCCCACCCTGCTTCTGGCACCACCAGCCTTTACCAGCATCCTTAGTGTTAACCGCTGTGACGGCTTGTAGCTTAACCACGGTATGGAAAAGCATTTAATTAAATAAATAAATAAATACATTTCCCGGAGCTCCTGGGGTGTCTGGGGCTGGGGCTGCTGTGCAGGGGAGGGAGTCAGTTATTGGGGTAACTAGTGGCTGGATTTAGGCCTCGGGGTTGCAGGGCTCTGGGTGGAGCCCTGGTGCATGACCCCCTCCGGCCGAGGACAGACACTGCAATGGCTCAGCTAAACATGTGGGGAGGGGCTATGAAGAGCCCCTAGTTAGTTGCGGTTGAAGGACCATGAGTGGTGGCAGATCCCAGCACTGACCTGAAGAGGAAACTGCCAGATTAAAAACGAATACTGGGCTATTTTCATTCCTCAATGTGGCCAGTACAAAAGTGGACCTAAATCCTCCTCCTGCCCCCCCCCGGGGTAACTTGTCAATGGTATAAGCAATTTCTGGCGGCGGACGCCTGAATAATGTTGAAACTCCCAGAAAAGGAAATGTCAAGATGACTGTTCTCTCGAGCAGGTTTTCATGCTTAGCGGCAGATAGGATCATCCCCCTGTGGTTTTCGGTTCCATCTCTAAAGCTGCATCCTCGCACGTCAGGGCAGCCTCGGCAGCGTCCGTCATGAAACAGGTGCCCAGGCGGGGAAAGGAAACGCGAGTGCGGCGGTTCCCTCCGCTCACACCCCCCACACCTGGTGGGCACAGGGAGGGAGAATCCCCAACTGCGAGCAGGCACCACCCTGAGGCCTCTGCTCACCCCCCCACACCTGGTGGGCACAGGGAGGGAGAATCCCCAACTGCGAACAGGCACCACCCTGAGGCCTCTGCTCATCCCCCCCCCCCCCCACCCCCCCCACACCTGGTGGGCACAGGGAGGGAGAATCCCCAACTGCGAGCAGGCACCACCCTGAGGCCTCTGCTCACCCCCCCCCCCCCCCACACCTGGTGGGCACAGGGAGGGAGAATCCCCAACTGCAAACAGGCACCACCCTGAGGCCTCTGCTCACTCCCCCCCCCCCCACACCTGGTGGGCACAGGGAGGGAGAATCCCCAACTGCGAACAGGCACCACCCTGAGGCCTCTGCTCACCCCCCCACCCCCCCCCCCCACACACCTGGTGGGCACAGGTACCACCCACATCATAGGCAGAGAATACAGAGCCTGACCCAGGAAAGGGGGGGGGGGAGATCGAGGGGCAGAAGATAGGTGGAGAGAAGGGAGGGAGGGAGAGGGAGGTCGCTGCTGGGTGGAGGGTGAGAGAGAGGAGAAAGAAAGAGAGCAGAATACTGGATGGAAAGAAAGAGGGGGCTTCTATTGGGTAGTGGGTTGGTGGAGAGGGTAGGAGGGAGAGGACCTAGGAATAAGCCATTGGGGGGGTGGGGTGAGGAATGGACCATGAGGAGGAGGAGGGAATATATACCCAGAAAGGTATAGAAATTCATCGTATATTGATTATCTGCTTATTTACTCACTTAAGACCCGATGTACTAAAGGTTTTTTTCTTATTTTGCGTCATGGGGAAAATTTGTAGAACATTAGGCCCCTACAATGTGTATGGGGCTGCCCTTATCTACTATTTACCATTTCTATAACCTGACTAAGCATAGGCAGAGCTGCACAGGTACATATAAGTCAGAGTCTGTGCTCCGTGGATCTTACCAGGGGGCCAGTATTGAGCAGGACCCTATCCTCTTAGGTGCCTATTCACAAATATCATTGATAGCCACATATGGTATGGAACTGGCCCCAGAGCCATCCCTATCAAAGGAGAGGAGGAAAGGGGACCCCTCCCCCATGCCCCCTACTCCTGGATCATCAGAAGGGAACCCCTCCCAGCTCAGAGGTGGATACCACTCATCTGGTGCAGGGGTCCTCTGTGAAATGTTTGCTTGGGGACCCACAATTTGAACTTGTGCCAATGAACTAAACGACTTATTTTGTATGGGTGCCGTGCACTAAAGTACTCTTACTAATATGATTCATGCCCTGCTAGGTACACGTGGTTTGCTTGGCCATAGCAGTAACAAAGAAAATGAATTTCCAAAATAAGTCCGGGATTGTGGTGAGTGCAAGAGGAGATCTGATCTTTCCGGCAATAAGGCTGTCCAGTCAGTGGTCAGCCAGCTCAGGCCATAGCCCTAAGGGTTAAAGCAAGCAGGAGCTTATGGTGCTATGCACTGACTGAGGCAGGTCCATTGGCATCGTCTCTGGAGGATGCCACAGGCAGGTGCAGAGAATATGGGTGAAAAGAAAACCACCAATAGCACATCAGCTTTGAATGGACGGCGACCATGCTTTACACATGCCGCGTCCTCAGCATCAGGTGATGGCCTAGGCCACCAAACGTGGGCGTGGCCACAGAGCAGCCGGGAAGGGCGGCAGCTTTGAAAAGACGGAGGAGATGAGAAGTGGCGCCCATGAGGCATGGAGCTGGAGGGTGTTTGGCACGTTAGCCCACTTGAGTGTGTAAAAAGAAAGATCCTCAAATGTTTAAAAACGACATGTTTGGTTCTTATTGTGAATATTAGTATTTGTGCACCGCTCAGGGCTGTGTATATGTGGCTTATATAAAATTTTAAACAACTACCTTTTTATTGGACAAACAATACAAGCCTTAGCTAGCTTTTGGGAGCAAGAAATGTAATAAGTTAGTCCAATAAAAAGATATCACATTATCCAATTTATTTCTGTAATATTTGTGTATTAGCTTTTTCCTAATTATTTGAATACTTTGCCAGTATTCTCATGCAAGATAAACCAAGTGCAGAGAAAATTAACTATTATTCTCATTATGGTTCTTATAATTTCTTTTGTTTTTTAAATCCCCACTGGGCATACAAAACAAACATATTGAAATCCTTTCCTAAAAGATTTTTCAAGTGTAAAGAGGGGTTTTTTTTGTGTGTGTTGTTTTTAAATAAATACATGTGGCTTTTATTGCAGGCAGGAATGAATAACAGCATTCCCGAGGTGACCACATTAAATAGGACTGTCATATTTCTAGGCATCGGGGCAAGCTGTCTTGTTTTGCAAAAAGGCTGAAACGAATCAAATGTGGTGAAGGTCTATCAGCCCTCAGAAACCCTCTGCATGGGGACTGGCTGACAGGATTCATACATCCGACTGATTCAGCAGCCTCGCCGCCTGCTGAGGCCAAACACTGCTCAGGACTGGTGCCGATTGGTCATAGGGAGGGCGTTTAACAATTGGGAACCGAAAAGAAAGAGGCTAGATTAGAAGGTAATGATGAGCATTCTGGGATCTGTAGTTCTCCTTTTTTAGGGCAATGCCAAAAAAAAAAAAAAGATAAAAACCAGATCTTTGCATCAGGGAGAATGGAGCACTTAAATATGCCAAGTTTAATCCTATTTAAATATCTGCAGGGAAGGCTCAAAATGTCCTCTGGTGACTTTCCATGCTTACAAAGGCAAACTCCTGATTCTGTACTTGTACGGCTATGATTTTGTGCTTTCGTGGGCTTTGCCTGCCTCCCTTAAGTGGACCTACATAAAATCTAGGTTTCACCGCAGCCCAGGTAACAACCGGGCAGGCTTTATGCAGGATGAAAGGTGGAGCAATCCACGCTTCAGTTTCCTCATAGAAGAAATTATTATTATTATTATTAATCGTTTGATAGCGCTATTAGTTCCTGCTTCTTGGAGCTTAAAATGTAATCAAGCCACAGACAAATGCAAGAGGCTTTGCGTTAGAAGAAAGGAAAGCAGGACTGGGACCTTCTGGTGCCCCAGTGGGGAAGGGGCGAAGGGGCTGCCTGGCTCGAAGCCTCTGCAGACGGAGTCCCGACCCCCACTGCCCTGGGAGAGCACTAAACCGGCTCCTGCTAGGCAGTCCCAGGGGGGCAGATCCAGGGGGTGAGACACAAGGGGGTTTACCCCAAAGGAACAACCAAGAGACAAAGGAGCGGGAGGGAGCCGGCCCCTGGCCGCCATGGAAGTGCGCGCGCGCGCACCGAACGTGCCCGGGGATTTTCCGGTCTGACGAGGCCTTCTCCTTCCTTCCTGCTGCGCTCAGCAGCCCCGGGATTGCGTGCCAAGCAGAGGCGCCCGGGACCGAGCCCTGCACCGCTCTCTTTGGGTTTTCCTGTCAACCTGCAGCTCTGCAGAGTGAGGCATCCGGTGGCCCAGTGACTTCCCCAGAGTGGCCAAACCACCAAACCCACCGCAAAGATCAAAGGAGGCCGCCGCGCTTCTCCGACTGCAGGAGACCCAGCCGCTGCTTTTGCCCCCGCTTTAACGCTCTCACGTCCTGCCGCTGCGGTATAGCCAAGCTGGGTTTTTTTTCCAGGGGCTTCTCCTGTCTTTCCCCACGCAAAGCTCTTGATTTTTTAAGTGGCAGGAATAACGCACAAGAGACTGCGCAAGCACAACGCGTCCCAGGGCGCTCCTTCTTTAAATATTCATTTTCTTCCATAATGCGACTTCTTAAAATGGTTAACAAAATGTAAGGCGGGGAAGAGAAAGCCAGACCAGACCTGAGATTTGCCTTTTTTTTTCTAAAGACAGCTCTCGTTTAACCTATTTCACCATCTTTGGGTGCTTGAAACACCGAACATGAAGGACGATTAGCGACGTCTCTTCATTTTGTATTTATGCAAATCTTACACCCCGGGAGTAAGTTTATGAGGGGAGGCTGGGAAGGTGAGGAGCGATTTATTTATAGCCGGTGACTGCCAGGGGAAAGTGAGACTCCGGATCTAGGAAGCGTCCGCAGAACTAATTCATATATTTCCAGACACCCAATCAGATTACCTTTCGCAGGTAGTAATTTGCTAATTATATCTTCCTCTCTCCACTTCACCCCGTGCAAATCCCAGCATTGTTCCTCCAGTTACAAGGAAGGACAAAACGGATGATGAAATGGTGTTGCCAGCCCCGGGTCCTGCTAGGTCCGGGCACGTGGCAGAGAATTGCGCGGGTAATTAGGATTATTGAATCCTTGCGCGGCTGCCAGCGCCGACTTAGATCCTCACCGCTGCTGGAATGTAAAACTCGCAGACGCCAAATCAAACCTGGGAGCTGGCAATATTTGTTCTTAAGATGATTTTCTCTCCATGTTTTAATTCTTTATAAATATATATATATATATATATATATATGAGTATATATATATATCAGAATATATATCAGAATATATAAGAATATCAGAATATATAAGAGTTTAGTTTTCAGCTCAGTCCTGTCACAAATAACGAAAGAGCGGCCACCTAGGCAAACAGGTTACATCCGAAAAAAATCCATCAGAAAAAAATAAACTCTCTCCAGCAAAGTCATACTGGGAAAGAAGCTGCACAAAACAGTTCCCCAAGTGATGGGGAAAAGCTGACCCCCCATCCCGGGTAAAGGCGCAGACTGATTGCGCCCCTTCCTTTCCGTTTCTGGTACCCTTTTTTGGTTTTGCGCGGGGGATGGCAAGCACAGATCAGATTCTCTCGGTCGTTTGTCTTAAAAATAAAGAGGCAGCCTGGCTCAAACGGGCTCCGCAGCCTCCAGCGTTTCCCGCGCTACCGACGGGCTCTTCCGCGCTCTGCAGGTCCCGCACCTTAGAGGAAAGCGGGGGTTTTACTTGTTCGCCCTCGGTAAAGGCTCTTTCGGTTTTACAAAACCAAAACCGCGGGCTTATTTGGCGACTGAACTGGAGTGCGGTCCCCGTGCTTTCATCTCACTTTCCCTACTGCCTGCAGGTCTCTCCCTGCTCTGTAACGGGATCCGCACGGTGCTGCAGGGAAATATAATCTGCTTTCGACTCCACGCCACCAATATTATCAGCAGACAGCACATCATCGAAAGCATGCGGGGAGAAGGCATCTTTATTTGCATCCCCTCTTTCTGATAAGGACCAGGGCGGCTTATAAATGTTGCATACTAAGTAACTATATTCTAATCAATGTAGTTATAAGGTAAAATAAGAATTCATTAACCGCGAAAAATGAACTTCACCGCTCCTTCAGTGCTGAGCGTGCAATGCGCACCTTTAATGCGGGGTGCGCTAAGTTTGAACGCTGATTTAAGAAAGCTTCGGCTATGAAGCTAATTGAATTGCTAGGAAATAGAAGCCCAGAGTCCTTATTTATTTAAATAATTTATATTCACCTGCGGTTCTGATCTCTATTTATATATCTAAATATAGAAACAAATCTCTGTGCTTTCATTATCCCTTCTATACCTTTACAGGAAAAAAAAAGAGAGTTTTAAAGCGCTGAATAGCTCTAAGGCCAAACGAATAGAGAGAAGGTGACAGGTTTCTGCCAGTTTGTCGCTTTCTTTTGCACAGTGTGGCTAAAAAACAAAAAAAACCCAACCCTATAGCAGGAAATTGGTAACAAGCCGCGGTATATTTAAATGACCTACTCGCCTTTAACACAAAATCTTATTCAGATTCAATCTCTCGCCCAAAGCAATATCTCTCGAGTTTTCCTTATGTGGGAGGGAGGAAGGAACCGAGCATTGAAAGATATAATTTCCTCCGAGCATGATTCCGTACTGTATGTAGGATCATTTATTTCAAGAGGGTAGACAGAGTATAATTTACATTTTTATTATTTAAAGGAGAAAGGGTCACATTTAGGGACGTGTTAGGAATGGCAAAGTTCATTTAGTGCAGTGGGAGCAATATTTTAGATACTTTGACCATTTTAAGGAAATCATTGCAGATTCCTCTTTTTTTCGTTCAAGTGATTTTCATTTAATGTCTGAGTTTTTAAAAGTTACCCTCCCCCACCACACACACAAAATATTGTGAATCAAACGCATTTGTGCTGCGACTTAACAGCTTTGCAGAAAGCGCGAAAGTATTTCTTCGGCCTAGCAAAGTTTCCACGGGGTCTACGCTATTCGGTTATTTGGATGTTGCTGCATTATTTAGTCGATCGTTTTGTTTTTAGCATTTTATGAGAACTGTGTAGGGAATTTTTTTTGTAAGCCGCTGTCAGCTCCCACACGGAACGTGCGGGAGGAAATAATTGTTTTTAAGCAAATAACTAATGCAATCGGAGTTCCGTGCAGCATCGTTCATGCAAAGAGAAGGGCTGAATGCAGTTTGAAAGAAAAGGGAAAACCTAGAGAATGGCTGGTTTTCGCTTTTTTTTTTATGCTCCTTATGGTTTCTGTTGGCTCTGGGAATAAAGCTTCGGCCGACCCGTCCCCTTCCTCCCGGGCACCTGCTTGCCCTGCGGTTTCTCCAGGCTCTGGGTCCAGAGGCCTCCAAAACGCACGCTTCCCCCCTTCAGAGAGCGACCCGGAAAGGTCCCATAGAGAGACAGCAGCGGTCTCCTCCCCACAGAGCCAGGGGGTCCCATAGAGAGACAGCAGCGGTCTCCTCCCCACAGAGCCAGGGGGTCCCATAGAGAGACAGCAGCGGTCTCCTCCCCACAGAGCCAGGGGGTCCCATAGAGAGACAGCAGCGGTCTCCTCCCCACAGAGCCTGCCATGTTTAGTTGGTTTGCAATCAGTCAAGCATTTACCGTACAACTGGGATTGTATAAAGCACTGAGCTTTGATAAGTAAATTGCCTGGCTTCATGCACCCAGCTGATGGAGAAGAGAGAACCACATAGGGAAACAATATTTATATCTCTAATATAGCAAATGCTGCCTATTTTCAATCAATTTTTTTTCCTAAGTTCTCTTCTTCTGTTTTAAGTTTTGGCAAGGGGAAATCTAGTGGAGCGGCTTTCACTTCGCTGCTTTATGCATGAAAAACCGAGCACGGTAGCAAGAGTTCAAGTTGTGTGTCCCTTAACCCTAAATGTAATTTGTTTTCCGGTTTAATGTATGTTCTACAACCGTATCAAATGTCTCTGGCTTTCTTCCGGAATTTCCAATTTTCTGGACAAATGAAACAATGTGGGGAAACGATATAAATCAGAACTGAGCCTTACAGCCAACACACAAAACACATCTGCAGCTTAATTTCAGGGAACTCTTGTGAGCCAGAGGAGCAGAAAGCGCCTCAGACAGCATGAGAGCCACAGATAAGGAGCATGATGCTCAGGGGAAAAAAGAAAAAGTCTGCTGTTTTTTATGGATTCGCTTTTCTCCTCAAATATATAGTCAGAAAAAAATATGATTTATTCACGTAGAATAGGAATCATAAGGCAGGCTAAAGTATATTTTTTAAATCAAGTAGGTATGAGCATTAACAAAGCACGAGTGCGATTCAGCATCACTTGACAATGCAACAGGTAAAAGTGCTAAGGCTTGTAAAACTGGCAATGTGGACAGTTCTGTTGCAGTGACCAGGGATTGCTGGGGGCCGAGTCGGGCTGCAGATCGACTGAGGCTGCCAGCTTCGGTCTCCTCCTGTGCTGGATGGACTCTTGGTCCCCTGGAATAAATCGGAAGTGCGCGGTAAAAGCGTGACTACAGCGACAACTAGCGGTCGGGCGCCGGGAGTGCAGGCGCTGCTGGGAGCACGGGGGAGAGCCCGGAAAAGTGCACGCGCGAAGCCCCGGGAAGGGACCAAGGTATTTCCTCCTCCTCCTTGCCAAACCTCTCCCTGTAAACCTGTGCAGTTGGTAGGTAGAAAACCCAGATGGGCATCCATCAGAGGGGACCCCCAGTACTGCTGCATGACACAAACCCACACATACTCGCTAAAAAAAATAATAATAATCTGGTGGAAAGGGTTTTTAAAAAATGGTATTACTTGCTTCCCCAGAAACATGCAGTACTAATTTTGAGCCTAGTCGAATTGTTTTTTTTGAGTTTGAATTGAATTGCAGTAAACAGAATTTGATTTATAAATCAATTGTAGCCCCTAACAGTGCTCTGTTAGAAAGACTAGAACGTATCTGTTTTCCATTCCTGAGCAGGTACTGAATGCAAATGGGAGCATCTTCCTACCGTCTTATCTCCCAAATGCATATCGAACTTCCTAATCCAACTGGACCATGGTGAGGCATAACCTCTCCCGAGAAAGTTTAGGTTCATATATGGTCAGCTATACCCTATATGTCGGTAATGTGCCCATCTACCCCAGGACAGAATACTGGGTCCTGGATGAAGAAACACTGCAGCCTGATAAAATACTGCAGGTCCTACATACCCCGTCCTGTGCTAGGGAGAGACGCTGACAGTTTGGGTCCATGTTTTGCGAGCGGGCTATGGATGGAGCACGCACGCGTTCAGGGGGCTGCAAGAGAGCAATATTTTGTGAACAATCAAATCCAGTCTAACCCAAAGCGACGTGAGGACAACAAAGCTTGTTAAAGGGTAACAATTCCTAGCGGTTTTTGTTTGGTTTTTTTTAAGAATAGTTCGTTCTGCACTTGTCTGGAATATATCGTATTATTGGCCGATTTATGCTTTTATTCGTTGCGCCTTTCACAGACCGGCCATCATGTTGCAGTGAGGGAAAAACAACCACACTTTAACAACGCAGCTCCTTAAAAGTAGGAGACAAGAGGATTGCACGTCAAATCCTACAAACAAAGTAAAAATAAAAAAAAGTGAGACTGTTTTTTAAATTATGCTTTGCACTGTCTTACAAAGGCACAGTAACGATCAGTAAACAAGCAAACAAATTTGAATAAATACTACTTCTAGAAGCAGAAATATCTCCATCCGCCACATGTGTTTCAGTTTTACATTAAAAAAAAAAAACGTCCAAGGATTGTGGCATTCAAGCTACTTTCATGCTTTGTATTTAACTCAGAACATTGTGGCTTTCGATAGCATCCGCTCCCCAACAACACGATTTCATCCGAAATATAGCTAATTTACATTTATTAGAAAGGTACAATAACCTGACTGCCAAACGTCTTCAAAGAGTAAAATAAAAACTCTTATATTTAAATCCGGTTATTTACAGCCCAGGTTCATTAATCGTTTTATCAGCTTCAGAAATGGAGTTGGCAGGTGTGTTTTCTTATTTGTATAAAATGAAAGGATTTCTTTCATTACAGGCCAGGAGTAATGACCGTAACAGAGATTTCTGGCTGAAACAAGGCTAGAGCCGGCAGATTTCAACCTGAAGCGCTAAGTAGCGGTGCCACTCCGGAAAACGCAGCCCCGCTAGCAATTGTTGACTACTAGTTGGCTTCTAGGGAGAGACAGAAATCGGCCGCATGGCTTGGTGTTGTGAAAAAGTCTTGGGTTACTGCAGAATTACAACTTAACTTATTAATTTGCTTTTTTTTCCCGACTATTCAGTCATAAATAATAGCAAAAAAAAAAAAAAAAAGGTGGAGTATTGCTTTCCTGCTTCCCGTTCTTTAACGCGTTAAAATGCTGTTGCTGCCGCCATAGCGCGCTCCCGGATCGCTAACTTCAGTCCGCAGTTATAGGCTCCTCTGGGCGCTGACGTCCGGCGGAGTCCCCCCAACTCCTCCCCCCCCCCCCCGCTCCTCCGGCAGGCTCCGCCCCCCCGCCTCATTTCTGTGCTCCTATTGGCCAGAGCGCCTGCCGGTCCTGCTGGCCCCGCCCAGCCCTTTGGCTGCCCCGGGTAAAATAGTCTATGACAGCTGCGGGCTGCGGCCAGTGCTGCTGCTGCTGTCAGAGCGCCCCAGAGGTTTCGGACGGGCACAAACGCTCTCCAGCTCCTTCTGGCATAAGAACAGCCAAAAGCCAAAACAAACAAACAAACCAACAAACAAAAAGTTTTCTGCAGCCACTGGATGAGAACAAGCGACCGAAAAAGGAGAACCTGGAGGGGGAATAAGAGCAGGAAGAGATGCCTGGACTTCGGTTCCCCGGGGTCACTTCGGAGGACCTTTGATCTTGGGGGGAAGGGGGGGGGGCCTGGATCTCTGCAGCTTTTCGTTTGAGGGATGAAGAGGCTGAATTGCAGAATAAAGGAGCGGTTGAGCCTGGCGTGTGAGAGAGTTTGCAGCGCCCCAGGAAGGAAGCCTTAAGATAGCGCCCGCGCTGTAACTTCTCCTTTTGCCTGGCCTGCTGAGCTCTGACAAGTATCTTTTCCTTACGAGTAGGAAGCGATCGGCGATAAAAGGAAGTCTGTGCTCTGCTTACGAAAGTAACTGCCAGAGGGGGGGACGGAGCTAAGGGAAGGAGAGCAAAATAGTAAGAAACATTAAAAAAAACAAACAAACAACCCAGCAGCCCCAAATCCAGTTCCCTGCTTGGTTTGCACCCTGAGACGAGTTAGGTGCGGGCACAGACAGACAGACAGCCGGGAAAATGTTGTAAAGGAGGAGCCGGGCTCCCTGCACCCCCCCCCCCCCCAGGACTCCAGGCTCCGGCGGGGTAATGGGCTTCGCGCCTCCCGCGGGAATCCGCCCCGCGTGCACCTGGGAGCCAGCCCCGATCCATGCGAGCCCCGCTTCCGGCCGTCTCTAACCCCGCTGTTGTGATGCGTATTCCCGTAGACCCGAGCACCAGCCGGCGCTTCACCCCTCCGTCCACCTCCTTCCCCTGCGGCAAGATGGGAGAGAACAGCGGGGCCGCCCCGGGCAGGGCTCGGGCCGAGGTGCGCTCCGTGGTCGACGTGCTGGCCGATCACGCCGGGGAGCTGGTCCGCACCGACAGCCCCAACTTCCTCTGCTCCGTGCTGCCTTCGCACTGGAGGTGCAACAAGACGCTGCCGGTGGCCTTCAAGGTAAGCGGGGAGGGGAGAGGGGGGGCAAGGCAGGGCTCCGCTCCCTGCCCAGTCTTCCGCAGTGAGGCTCCGCGGGGGTGGGGAGGGGCCCCGAGAAGTCTCCCAAAAGTCGGCTCCCTTTCTTTGGCGGGAGCGCAGCTTACCAAAATGTGCATAACTGGCTTTCTGTTTGGTGCAGTGGTAATTTAACTCTTGAAGAGAAAGCAGAACATGTGCGTGCTCAGTAAGAGGGGGGATTTAGAAAGCTGCCCCGTGTACATGAAACTCCCGAGAAAAGTTCATTTCTCTGCCAAGGTGAAAAGAGCTTTCTCTCATTCCGCGGCATGCACGGCCGACCGGTAATTACCGCGACTCAAGTTCCTGCGATGTCTCTTTACACGAGACATCCTCCCCAGCCCGGATGATTTCCAGAATGAGTGGGTATTAAAATCCAGAATAAAACTGATTGCGAAAGGAAAAAAAAAAGTTAGATTCAGCTTTTAGACCTTGCTTTCCGCTGGCCTGGCTGCGCAGGATTCAGGGTTCAAAAGCAAAAAAACCCAGACTTCATATTTCTAAAATAACTTTTAAAGAATTTGGGGAAAATAAGGGGAGATTATAAAGGATTTGTGGATGCACGCTACAGTAATATGCCCCGTACTTTATAGGAATTGGGGTTTTGTTTTTCTCACAAAGAAACGTAAAACCGATCGAGAAATCATTTTATGCTGCTTCTGCCAAACAGAAAAGACGCCTAAAAAAATGCAAACCTCCTTTTCTCCCACTAAGTCCACCTATGCCTGGTTTAGGGGACCCGTTTGATCTGAGAATAAAGGCGAGCTTCCTTGTTAATAATCCCATACAAAGTTTAGGGCCAGTGAAAGAGCGATTAAAAAGTATAAAAAAGGGAGGAGGGAAATAGCAGACGAGAACCGGCTGAGACTCTACTAAAAGGGGTCCAGGGTCCTTTGCATTAATACTTCTGTAAGTCACTTAGTTCCTTTGGTTTAATGGAATATTTCCGAATAGAAATCTGTTTATTCACCTGTACTGTCCGGGTACATAAAAGAAGGCGTTTCAATAGCTTCACATCACTCAGCCCCTCCGGTACATTTATTTTCTAACACTTTTGGGCTGTAGCTTGTATAGTTTGCTTAAATGCCTGGGATCCGATGCTGGAGAACATTTGGGGGACTTTGCCAGTTGATGCAAACCTGTTTTTTCCTGGCACTTTTCGGAATCTGCCTGGAGCTTTTAGGGTGCCTTGTCCAGAGGCACAAAACGTAGCAGGCGCTATCAGAGTTTTGCCCCCTCATCTTCACCGGTGAATGTTAAGGGTTGGTGCCTTCTTGTTCAAATCAACTGGAAGCGCTCAGCTGCAACTCTCTGTTCCTTTTCAAACTGGAAAAAAATATGCTTTTAGTCTAGCTGTATAATTATGTCTGTAATAGTTCTCCAAACTGATGTCTATACTCGCCTGATTTTCCAGGTTGTGGCGCTGGGTGATGTTCCTGATGGCACTGTTGTCACAGTAATGGCTGGGAACGATGAGAATTATTCGGCAGAGCTCAGGAACGCTTCCGCCGTCATGAAAAACCAAGTGGCCAGGTTCAACGACCTCCGGTTTGTTGGGCGAAGTGGAAGAGGTAGGTAACGGTTAAATGAAGATACGGTTGGTTATTCCAGCACTGCCCAAATGAATCGCAACACTATAACCTGTCTTTGTCCAAATGTAGTTAGATTTATCCCCCTGGATAGTATCATTAGAGGATCTGGCCAAGGTTCTGATGAGGGACAGCACAGCAGCACCCTCACGGATTTAGATCCATCGTGGTGGGAGCGGCTGGCTTCTTGGGCAGCAAGGCTGAGCCAGAGGCAGTGGAGGCAACCATCACAGTCCTGGGGGAGGAGGCCTGGGAGGAGATGGGGAGTCCAACTCGTTGCACGGAATCAGAGAACATGATGGCAGAATTTAAGGCCCGATAGGCTCGTCTAGTCTTCCCGGCCAAGATCAGGGTGCATGCTTGCCAAGTTCTGGGAGAAGTCATCGTTTGTGGCCCTGTGACTGAGGAGTGCAGCTGCGACAGGAGGAGGAATCAAAATGAGGAGAACCCAAGGAGCTCCCCAGATAGCTATGAAGGAAGTCTGGAGGCTTAGACAAGCAGGAGGAATCTGCTGGTTGAACAAATCTTGAATCAACAAGATCTCTCAAGAATCAAGAAGCGGCAAGGAATTGGATGATTTTAATGATTTATTGTCTTTGTTGTAATTTCCAAATGCATTATTTTTGCCAGCCCCTATTAACATACTTTGGACGCTTGTAGTTTTTAAACTGCATGTGACCTTTGACCCTTTTAGGAATCTAATTTTTAAGATCAGGTTTTCATAAAGTGGTTGATCTGCCTTTCTTAAAAAGCAGATGTGGATGGAGAATGAAGAAGAACCTGATGCCGCCCATCTTCTGACGATAAAAGAGTAAACATGAGCCCGAAAGGAAAGCAGTGGAGCAGCCGCTGACATTAGGCTGCCCTTTCCAGGCACTTCCAGTCAGAAACCTTTTTCAAATTCTATTTCTGTTTGGGTTTGCACACCATGTTCTTCCCCCAAAGGGAACCACAAAATAGGGAGGGCCTCAATTGGAAGTTTTCCACGGCTTTAAGATGGCTGCATGCCAACTTCCAATCATTTCCCCCGTGTTCTTCGGCTTTGTACCTTGGGGCTCCTGCTTTCATCTCATGACCCAACTTTGCAAGTCTTCTGGGACCCGAGCCATGCCACTGATGTGCAGCCATAAGCCAAACCTTAAAAAGGAAAGTGACTTCTTAAAATAATTTTATATCATCAGAAGCCGCCTTGTGTCCAAGCACAGCCAAAGGGAAAATAGGCAACTGATGATGCGAGCAAGGCTGTTGCTGCTGGACGAGAGCACAGTGTTAATATCTCCTCTCCTCTCCGCATCCCATCTACAATCTTTCATGCCACCTGAGCACCAGGTACGTGCTGCTAGGTCAATCTACCCCAGAGCTGGCAGTAGGGTTTCCAATGCATGGTTAATATTTACAGTAAATTGAGATTCACCCTATGAGTCTTGACCATACCACCCTGTTCTTCAACAGTTACAGTGGCTCCCCATTCTACAAAGAATACGTTTACGAGTCTCGATTTGACTTGTCATGCTTTGTGTAGGCGTCTCCCAAAGTTTTTTTCCCCCAAAGCCTTGTTCTTCCTTATAATCCTAGCAGAGCTTTACGCTTATCACAGCAGGCATCACTGGTGGCCCCTCCACCCTTTATTACAGCAAACCTGACTGCACCACGTTTAGCTTTCAAGCCCTCTATTTTTAAGCACAATTATCTTTAGGAAAGCTTTGAAGAACCAACCCGTCAGCAGCTGGATGTTTAACAGAATCTGGCTCTTAATTCCTATTATTTTGAGCCTCTTTCTGTATGCAGGGTCTAGGTCTGAGGCTATGGTTGGCAGGAGAATTCAGCTATATTTTATTTGTTTGTTCTATTTGTGAACTTTTTGGATTATGTATGTTTCTGAAATGTAAACCGTTTGGTTATGCTCTCTGAGTGGTATATCAAATGCAATAAATAATAATTCTAATCTGACTAGGTCCTAGAATAAAAAGTATTTGAATGGTTTATACTAGATATTTACATTTAAAGCACCACAGTCGATAACATATATATATATATATATATATATATATATATATATATATATATATATATACATACTGTGGGGTCGATTTTCAAACCCGTTCACGTGCGTCCATGTGCGCACAGTTCCCGGCGCGCACACATGGATGCAGCTATTTTATAACATGCGCAAGTCGGCACACACATGTTATAAAATATGATTTCCCCACGCACATGCATGCTGGATTTTAATATCTGCACACGCATGTGTGGGCGGGTGACCAGTCATGTGTGCAGGGGGGGGGGATTTTAGAAAAATACATATGGTGAGGCGATCGGCACATTCCTAGTTCCCTCCCAGTCCGCTCCAATTAAGGAGCAGACTGGGAAGGAATTTCCCTGTACCCCTACCTTTTCCCCTCTCCTCTCCTCCCCGACCCCTAACCCCTAGCTACCTACCCTAGAATTTTTTGGTTTTTAACCTATCCCCCTCCTCTGCGTGCGTGCTTCCCCGGGACAGGGCCTAATAGCTGCTGGCCCCCTCCCTGCCCAGCTGGCCCCCTGGCCCCCCCTTTTGAAAATGCGCTCGGAGGACACAGGTCCCAGCCTGCGTGAAATCCCCGGAGTTTACGCGTGCGGGCCATTGAAAATTTGGGCTTGTGTGTATACACTCTCTCTCTCTCTCTTTCTTTCTCTCTCTCATTCCTTTGTTTCTCTCCGTTGGATACAAATTCAAGATTCATTACTTCCTTCACAAAAACGGGAATATAAAAGTAGTTGTCACACTCTTTCCAAGAGAGATGTTATCTTGTTTCCAGCCTTATGAGTGATTTTTTTCCTTTCTTTGGTGTAGCGAGAGGTGGTGTGGTGGCAGTGGTCACGGGCTGGAAAATAAGGGAGAATTAAAACAAAAACTTTCAATCAACTTAGCTTTACATTTTAACCCTGTTGTAGATAACCCTGTAGTGATGCTTTTTTGAAGTACCCTTAGTTTTTGGAAAACAAAAAAATTCTGGTTTCAGATTCAGAATCATCATCTTTCAAAACACCCCCTGATCTTCAGTTTCATTCAAAACAGCTGAAAACATTTTGGGAAACATTGGGGGCTCATTTTCTCACCCTTTGAAATTAAACATGTTAAGGGTTTTGGACTTTTCTTAACAGTTTAAACATTTTGTCTATTACTACTGTGCAAAGCTTTAACTTATGACCTGATCTAGAAGTTGGTTAGAACATACACACACACACACACACACACACACACACAAACAAACATAAATCCATACATATATACACAATGGCACTAGTTCAATAGAAATAAACCAAGCTGGCTTTACATTTGGTCCATATTAGAGATGAATATTTTTATTTTCCCATAGAAGATCTTGTATTTTTAAATATTGTCTGCTATTTTTATTGTTCCACAATCCAGATTCGTCCAGGCCGACTTCTCACTCTGTTGCCAACATTAATTAAAAACAGCAATGGAAGGGCTTATTTGCATGTAATAAGTGTTTACTTGTTACTTTTTATGAAACACGAATAGCTTACATTCTTTCAAACATTTCCTTTTTCCTGTTGGCTGCCTTTCCAAGTTGCAGATTTCTTGAAAATGCTCCTGCTTAACTCGATACAGGTTGATGAATGGAAAATGTTTTCTTTTATGAATTAAGCTTTTATTTCTGTACTCAATTATCCTGTTAGGGATCTTTTTTCATCCTCCTTACACGAATTTCCAAAACGAATGCAACCTAATCTTATGCCAGCTCTTGAACTGATTATTGACTTCTCTTTAGTTTATTCCAATGTTCATGTCCTGAAATAACAGTTTTGCCCCTTTAAAGCACTGAGTGTTCTTGTATTTAATAAGAACCTTTTAAGCATTTATTAGTAAAATCAGACACATGCACTTATTTAAAACTGAACATCTTATTCATATTGCTTATTGAAACCCATTTTCTGTATACACATGCATACATAAATACTTCATTATGCATCACTGACTCTACGTACATATATGCAGTGATAGCATTGACTCTCTTAAAAATAAGCACCGATGGAAAGGAGTAGGACAATTATTCAAATCTCATTCCTTGCTGAGACCAACAGTCATTTCACCAATAAGTGACAATTAGATGAGGCAGGCAGCTGTCCTGTGGAAACTGGATGGTGTCTGGTGTCTGCCTCCTCATATCACAGAACCTGCGAAACAGGCAAGGTCATACTCTGAAGACCAGCAGGAAAAGGATCATCCCACTCTCTGACAAAGTCCCAGAGATTTTATAACATATCATTTTAGGTAGGCTTTTATAATTTGAATACAATTTGGGGAACTGGTCCAGAGAAAAGCAGCTAAAATGGTGTGGGGTCTGCACCGGAAGACTTATTAAAGGAGACTGAAGGACCCTAATATGTAAACTCTGGAAAAGAGTTCTAAAATTTATTTATCTGTTACATGTTATTGTATTTTTACCTCATTTAAGTAGTTAATTTAAGAAGTTAATTTATAGATAAAATTTATTTATCTGTTACATGTTATTGTATTTTTACCTCATTTAAGTAGTTAATTTCAATTCCAATTTTTACTTTATTTTTATATTGTATTTATTGTGTACACTTCAGGGAAATCTAACCAAGTTAAAAATTTAACCAGACTTAGTTCATCTTTATCTAAAACCATCCAGTTTGTCCCTAACCCAGAGAAGTTACCTTATGAAGTTTCCTTGAATCGTTACTATTCATTATGTTATGTAAAGCTTTGTTTAATATGTTTCTTGTAAAGCCAGGGGCACTGTTTCCCGTCCCGCGGCATTATTGTTGTTACCTGTAAACCGGACTGATTTGTTTCCCAACAAGAATTTCGGTATATAAAAATCCTAAATAAATAAATAAATAAATAAAATACCCACAAGGATTTAATGATGCACAAGATTCGCATCTTTTCCGGTAGAAAGAAAGCTGTAGAACCCAGGGGTCATAATATGAAAATCCGAAGGGGCAGACTCAGGAATATTGTCAGGAAATATTTCTTCATGGAAAGGGTGACACCCACAGGGCCTGCCCTCCCAGAAGAGGTGACGATGACGGGAACAGTAATGCAATTCAAAAGGGTGTGGGAAAGACAGAGGATCCTTAATGGCTGGAAATGGGGTAACCTGTGTTAACTGGGGTCCTGCACCCGCTTCATTCACTAAGTTACTATGACAGAGTCTATCTCTCCTGGGGCCCAGAGTTCAAGTCCGCTTACACTGGGCATTCATAGCCACAGGTAGGTTTACAGGCAGAGGCCAGCTAGAGGGAACGAGATGAACTGTACACTCGATGCTGCTCGGTTTTAAGTACCATGCTGTAATCATTAATACCATCCCTGTGTTCTTTCGCTCTCCCTTCTTTCCTTCCTCCCTGACAACATTCACACTCCTCCCCGACAACCCCCCTGTCAACCCTCACTTTATATCTTCTCCTGATACCATTGTCCTCTAGCTGTGTATCCCTCCTCCCCCAGGTACCCTTTCCCTAGTACCCCAGCCCTGGTTTCCTTCTCCCAGTCTCTTTTTCCCTGCTTAACTTGTTTTATCCCTTGTTTCTATTAATTTTATTTATTCTATAAATAATTTTATTTATTCTAATTATTTATTGTATATATTGTATATATTGTATATAGGTTATATGCTACAAATTTATATTCACATGTACTTGTATTCAACTATTACAAAGTTTTTTATTTCAATTGTTTAATTAATTGTTATATTGTTACACTGTAAAATAGGGCAGATCTCGCCCTATTCAACCTGTTACCTGGAAACCGATGTGATATCTCGATCGAATGTCGGTATACAAAAGAAATAAATAATAATAATAATAATAATTTTGCTCATGTTTTACCCATGTTATACCCTTGTTATTACCTGCTCAAGGTATCCCTCCCTGATCATTTCCCATTTTATTGGCCATGTTTTTTCTTACCCCTTGTTCGATGTATTTCCCCCATGTTAGATGTAAACCGATGTGATATGACTTGTCATGAACGTCGGTAGAGAAAAGAATTAAATAAAAATAAATATTATAACCCTGTAAGTCACCAGAGAGCCATCAGCCAATCGGATTGCTGGATTTCATTTTGTGCATTAATTTTTATAAGAACATAAGAAATTGCCATACTGGGTCAGACCAAGGGTCCATCAAGCCCAGCATCCTGGTTCCAACAGTGGCCAATCCAGGCTACAAGTACCTAGCAAGTACCTAAACATTAAGTAGATTCCATGCTACTGATGCCAGTAATAGCAGTGGCTATTCCCTAAAAGGAAGATTTTAAAAGCCTTGCGTACACAAAAACAGCCACGTATGTGTGACAGTGGGCTGCACAGGAGCTAGGCAAATTATTAAATTAGCCAGGAAGGGCGCACGTACCTCAGTGTATGTGCGCTGAGAAAAAGGGGCAAGGCATTCCAGGCACTGACACACCTACCTCCAAATGTTCCTCAGCTGGCATGCGTACATCACACACACCACTTTCTGTAGCTCCCTGTTAGGCACAGGAGCCCGGTGAACATCAGGGAGAGAGAGAGAGAGCGCGCGAGAGAGAGCCTCCACAGAACCTAGTGTCAGGATAATAATAAGGAGGTAAGGAATGGAGAAGGACACTTTTGGGAGCATTTGATTGCTAAAAAAAAAAAAAGGGGGATTATTCCTGGTCCCACTCCTCTCTTCACATTTTGAATTAGGGATATAAAATATTAAATGGTTAAATGATTAACCAGTAAAAAAAAACTTACGAGTTTGTTCATTTAACCATTTCATATTAGCTGCTAGGACAGGTGGGAGGGAGTCTGGCCACTGCTGACCTTGGTGCTTCCTCTCGGCTGGTTGTGCAGCCCCCACCATGGCCAACCCTATGTTGGGGCAGGTTGGGTTGCTACTGGCCAGCTTGGGGAGTACTTGACTATTCCCCTTAGCATTTAAATTGTCAGCCATTTAAATTTCAGTAAATGAAAGGATTAGCTTTTGAAACGATATTTACATCCTTATTTTGAATATTGTAATGGACGCTAGGTAGGTCCTCCTATTGTTGTGGAGAGGAAGAGGTGTGGGCCTGTAGTCAGGGAGCAGTTTCAATTTCTACCGACTCTTTGAAGGCCCCTGGGAAAGCTGCTTTAGTTGCCTATCCCTCAGGGTGCCCAGCTGCCATCGGGGATTACTTGACACAGGGCGCCTTCTTCTCTCACCTTTTTAAAAGGTTTTATGCAATTCAAATCCAAGAACCAGGTACAATTATTATCATAACAATAATTAGCACAATTGCTTCATTAAAAAAGCTGCTTTATAGGTCTCATAATGTTAGAAAATGTAGGAGATCCCGCTTCTAAATGGCATGGCTATCTCACTAGGAGCCATTGCCAACGATGTGTAAACTACAAACCCTCAGGGGGAATGTACTGCAAGAAAAACAGGAGAGGCTGAATTGGAATAGGTGCAAAATCAATCAACCCATCAGATGTATGGGATTGCTGGCATCCATGCCAACATATACATGCAATCCACACGTAGCACCATATGAATATCAAGATGGCAAAGCATCCGTCTAACCATCTGCTTGTAAGATCTCCAGTCTGAGGAATACAAATAGTGACAAACCCCACTCATTGTCTGGGTATTCCCCTCTGGCAGGGGTTTGGTGGCACGCTGTCATTCATTGCTCTTTTTCCTGACCTGTTGCCACGTTTTCTAACCATGCAGGAGAATTATGGGCACTCTGTACAAATCTTTGGCTCATCTGTGATCCTATTACACATACATCTCAGAACAGTTAAACATGCCCCCTTTTCACCTAGGTTTGGAAACAGGCTCTAGATTTGCCAACTGGATCTAGATTTTCAGGACAAACTGATCCATTGCCTGCATGGACTTGTATTCTTGCTTTTCTTAGGGAAATCAGTAGTAACATCAGAACTACATGTCCATGCATCTAGTGGGATAAAACCAGCACTGGGTCAACCTGTCTCTAGTTTGGAGCTGTTGGCAACCCAGTTTGGGAGGCCATGAGAGATGCCTTTGTAGTGTCATGGGGAAGATGTCAAATAATGACCTTACTAAATTTATTTTTAAAATGTGCTGTTCTGTGGACCCTCACTGTGTCCCAAAATCATTTGCAAGAGATTATAGATGGCTTACAGTGTGGAGGGAATTTTTTTTTTTCATACTGTAGATACTAATTGATTAGGTAGATAGCAATGATAGTTTTACTCTCCAAGGGAAAAAAATGGAATGAAAACTGCTGGAAGTTAAACGCAGTTAAGTCTGATTCTTTCCTTATTTTATCTGCATTTTGACAAATAAAGAAGGAAATAATTCTCCCATTCTCATTTTTTTTTCTTTTCAGGAAAGAGCTTCACTTTGACAATCACGGTTTTTACAAATCCCACGCAGGTTGCCACGTATCACAGGGCCATTAAAGTAACGGTGGATGGACCCCGCGAGCCAAGGAGTAAGTTTAACCCTGTAATTTCCAGTTAATAGCTAAATGCATTCCATGTGTTGTGTGCCGCAAAGATCACCGTTAAAGCATAATGTGTGCGTGTGCGTGTGTGTGTGTGTGTGTGTGCAGAAAGAGCTGAGGCAAGGCGCTCACGATTTAGCAGTGAATGCAAGGATCTGTCTCTACAAACGGGTCTCATTTACCACACTATAATAATAACATTTACATTGTAACAATATAAGCAGAAAGCTTTTAAAGCAGGACTGTCCTCGTGATAGGGCATGCAGCTGTGGCTGGAATGATTATAGCACTGCTGGTAAAGTTTTGTAATTCATAAAAACGTTACTGCATGTGGAAGATGCTGTTTCAGCCACCTACCCTCTTTCATCCTGTTTTAGTCAATTTGTGCATTATAATTTGGGCAGTAAATGTAATTAAAAGAAAAGTAAATTTGTTTAAAGACTGCAGCTAGCCCCCCTCTCCCTCTCTCAGATTGTTGCTTTCAGGGACCTGGTGGGCACTGGACGTCTTTGGCTGGGTGCACCAGAGGTGGGTACTCGGCTCATAAGCGGGGAGCCGGTAATATAGGCCAATGTTGATCTTCAAAGGCTTTCAGGCTAAGGGAAGAAAGAGGACCGGTGGGTCAGAGCCGTTTAACTTTGGTGAAAGAAACCCATCAGATGTTACGTGACAGGTTAGGAGCGCGTCAGCATGTGAAAGAGAAACGTGGAGGCAGCTTATGAATGAAGGCGAGGCCTAACTACATTTTAGGAGTATGGGAAAGAGACAGAGCGCCAGGGTTCAGTGTACAAAAGTGAATCTTCTTTGAGCTGTCTGGATCACAGAAGTGTATTTCAGGAGCTATTTATGTAGAATCTTGGCTATTGAAAAAATAAAAACAGAAAATCATCTTTGTGCAGACTTGTCGGAGGGAAAAGGGGGTCCCGGTCGCTAGAGAACTTTCTCTGGGCCACGATCGTGCAGAATTCCTGAGCTCTGTAAATGACGATGTTCAGCCTGTGGCATTTGTTTCTCGGGCTGTAAAATGAGACCTCTTTGGGCCGTCCCCAGGATGTTCCCTTCTCTCCGGTACCTGCTGCAAACCATTGGGGGTCACCTCCAGATTTTGCCTAACAGCTGAGGGCGGATTTGGGATTCTTCCGCTGCTCGGCACTTTGGGTGCTTCCACCGCCTCACCTCCCACCTCCTGTAAGCAGGACAGCAGAGGGCTGTTCTGTGCTGAATGAGAGGCAGCACTAGCCCGCTGCCTCTGAATGTTTGCCGCCCCAGGCACGGGCAGAATGGGTGCCCACTGACAAATCCAAGCCTGACAACAGGAGCCCGTTCGTCGCTGAGGCTGGGTAGACTGCTGCACCCTAAATCAGGATTCTCTTTCCTGCCTTCCTCCCTGAAGGATCAAAGCAACATTTCTTCTCTGCTTTAGCTCTTCTTTACAGCTTCCAAGGATTTTTGGTCTCGTGGAATGGCAGACAAATAGTCATTGGCAGTTCTGCTTACCCAGGGAGAGCCCCTTGGATTAAATGTTTTAATGCAAAATAAATCTATAAGGAAGTAATGAGAAGAATATTTGGAGTTTAATCAGCCTTACTGTAGTTCTCCTGCAGCACCGCGGGTCTCATTTACCACAGGCGTGCTAGAGATGCACACTAGTTTTGCACAACTGAGCACCACCACAATCAGCCGTCCTGTGTTTTGTTAATTTCCCCTCATCTGTCACACATAATCTATGGTAGATAGCTAGACTTTTTTACCATTGCAGCTTTCATCGTCCTGATCCTCTTAATGAGTATTAGAAATGCATGATCGGCCTATTGTGGAAGACAGAGACCCAGTCCTTGCAGTGGCGACACCTAGTGGTGACACTCAGGGCGCACAAGCACTGGTTTCTGAAGGGAGTCGCGGTCTGCGCCCCTGGCAGAGGATGGCCACCGGGTTTACCAGAGTTGCCAAAGGGAAGCAATTTAAGAGGGAGGTTGTCAGCTCACGGCATTGCACGTCCCCATCCCCCATTTTATCTTTCCAGTAGAATACCTAATGAGGCTAGAGGAGAAGGGCTGGTCTTTAGGGGGTATGAGGGGTATCAGAGGCACTAGGGAGGCCCTGGGAGGCAGTGACAGAGGCCTGGGGGTCAGTCTAAGTGGCGGTGTACCTTCAGATCAATAGGCTGCAGGGAGAAGCAGGAGCAGTGGCAGAGAAGATGCCCTCAGCTCCTCCACCAGCAAGAGTTTGCTTTCTGCTGCAGGAGTGCAGGAGTGGGAGTCTCCCAGCCAACAGGGGAAACTTGGCAGGTAGATCTGAATGACTGGGTTAGACAGGAGAGAGAAGAGGGTTAATGTGTGTGTGTGTGGGGCGGGGGGAGGGGAGACGGGAATCTCCAGGTACTTGCAAAAGAAATCTTAGGGCACTATGTAAAAGGAACAGAAGGAAGCTGCCCCGAGAAACATCCCCCAACCCCCTGCTCCCTAAAATCAAATTAAATAAAAGATCTGTTGTAGAATAAATACCCCACACATTATTCTCAAGCTGACATTCAAAGTTTTAGGTCTGCATTATGGGTAGCACTTTCAGTGCAAACTGTTGACATTTCTCTGCGCACAGGAAGTAATAAAATAGTTGAGTTTCCTGTGTAGTTCCTTAGCAGTTCTGCATTTCAAGACAGACTTGCAACAATTGTAGCCTCGTTACAGAGCTTTGAATAGTACAGCAGTGCCCAGCATAATAACCCACAGGAAGGCAACACTATACAATAAAAATAAATACTGATCAAAAATATAAGTGTGCATTTCATGCAACAGGCAATTCAGTTTCATTTATATATAAAAAAAAAAAAGAGTAAACCTCACAGAAAAAAATGGAAGCAGATACCTCTGTCTTATGTTGTAAATAAAATTTAAAAAAAAAAAAAGCTTAGGTGTGCATAATGAGATAAAAGTAATTGTCTTGATCTTCAATGGAGTTTTCTGGGATAACTGGGAACTGACTTGATTGTTCCTTTAAAAGTGACCGAACAGTGTCGCCATCTCACCCCAGGACAGTGGAACAGGCTGATTCCCTCCCCACTGCATTCTCTGAGCCGTAGCTCTGATTTTCCCCATAGATTGCCTAGAGAAAATCTGAACTACAGATCCCTGCATGCAGTGGGGCAAAAGCAGGACTGGATCAGCCTGTTCCATTGACCCGGGGTGAGGTGGCAACCCTAGATACAAGTACCCCACCAACACAATTCAAAAGCTAAAGTGGCCTCTGGCCAGTTAAAAAACGCCCCAGGTCACCTCTTGGGTTACTGAAAATGTTTTCGAGAAGCTGAGTGGCTGCAATATCATCCTACAGTGGTTGGCCATGCAGTTGGACATGAGAGCCGCCCCGTGCCTGCTAATATCTATTGGAGAGTGAGAGCTGAAACCAAGCTGGGGGGAAGTTGTGCTTAGACCAGAGACCAAACACGTTTTTTTCCTTCTGAGACAGATGGGAGGGTTGTCATCTGCAGCTGAACAAAAATACAAGTCCCACCCAGAACTAAGAGAGCCCACCTTCCGGGCTGCATGTGTGCACCTGCCCGTAGATATGCAAACCCCCCCCCTGTCGGAGGAGTCCTCATGTCCCTCTGACAAGTCCTGAAGTCCTGGCATGGCTAGGATACCAAACACAAAAGTTAGTAGGGTCGGACACAGACAAAACTAAATGTAGCAGTCATTTTACATGCAAACATTTAAAACTCAAAGTTAGCCCTCAAATGAACTCGTGCAGCCCTCAGAAAGCAAAAACCGCGCTATGTTTGTGGCCATGATTCTCTCTGCACACTTCCTGCGAGCCAGCCGGAGCCTTTCTGTTCTCCTCAGGCTGCTAAAGAGATATTTGGGCCGCAGCTCGTGGCCTGATGTGGCTGGGTCCCATGGAGATTTACTGCAGTGGCGTCCATTTTCTGTTTTGCACACCTCAGACCTGTGCGGGGAACACGGGGCTGTGAGCCTTCAGCCTGAGCATGCTGCAGAGCCAAACTCGTGCCTTGCCAGTCACAGGAGGGTGAAGTGTAGTGCAGAGTTTCAGAAGCCACGGTGGCCCTAGAGAAAGCTGGAGGCTTCTGTACGCTCCTCGCCCTCTGTCACTGCAGCAATCTAGAAAGATTTTATTCTGTAGGGCCCTCTCTTCTTTGGATGATACTTTTTACTGGAAACAGCAAAGAGTGCAGTGAGTCAGTGGGGAAAGCACAAAGTCAGCTGCTTCGCAATGCCAAGCGTGTAATTTGCACTCCTAGCTGAAGGTGCCCGCCCGGCAACGTGGAACGGGAATGGAGGAGTCTTATCGAGGGGGGTGGGGGTGTTTCAAGCTGCACAGTCGGGCTTGAATAACTCTTTTAAAAAGCCTCTACCTCGGTATATGGTGGGATCTTGCTAGCTTCAGAACCCGCAGCCCGTTAGCAATGCTTTACAGTTACACGGAAATCCTGATCAGTTTTTTCCCCTCGAGATACAATGATAGTGGGCAAACAGGCGTGTGCTGCAGTTCTGAGAAATTCAGAAAACAAGAAGCTGATATTTTGTCATCTGTGAAAGTAACGGGGGTGGAGCAGAGGGTGCGAGTGCCTTCTCTCACGCTGAGGGTGCCAGAATGTGGTTTTAAAATCTAGCTTACTCCATGTGAAAAGTTTTAAATGCCCTTTAGTCTGTTAGCTGAGGCGCGGTGACCGATTTGTCAGGTTATACCTGAAGCTGGGTCGTGCCATGCGTGCAGCGCATGACCTCCCCCCTGTATAGAAGGGGATGGCTTAGGCACCACTGCGGTACTTTCCAGGCTTGGTGCCCACACTCGGGATTGTGCTTGAATGCGTTAGCGGCTTGATGGAGGGAGCCCTGTGGCCGCGTCCCCCACCCTGACCGGTTGACGTAGTGGACACAAAACAGAAAGCAACTGTTGTAGTCACATGTAAGACACAGAAACCTGATGGCAGATAAGGACAGTAAGGCCCATCCCAGCCTGCCCTGGTTTCCCCGTCGCGTCTTCATAACCGTGTTTGTCCCATGCATCCTCGAATTGCATTAGTGTGCACAGAATCTAAAGAGCAAGCATTTCTCTGTAATTATATGATTGTAGATATGGAAAGAAAGGTTGACAGAGGCAAACAATACATTTTTGGAGAGCTTTCGGGAGCTCATACTACTTTCCTTAGATCAGAATAAAATATATGTGTGTGTATAAATCGTTCCATGCATTTTCTCTATCATGTTAAACGTTATCTGTAAACCGATACGATGTGCAATAATAAAAATAATAATAATATAACGGTACAGCATAGGTAATCAGTGTTTTGGCAAGGTGTTGGGAGCATACTGCCATCTTTTGCATGAGATTTTAAACTGAAGTCATATCTGCAATGTGTGGACCTTAGGGAGCCTGTGTCCAGGGCACAAACTAAGGATTGGGCCCAACCAGCACCGCATACCCTGACATTCGGCCTCGGTGACCTCACTCAGCTTCATGAGGGGGAGGGGGGAACGGACCCATCCTTAATCTGGCCCTGCCCAGGGCACTTTTCAGCAGGGTAAGTAGGATCTAACTCAAATCACTCAGCCTAGCCTGCCGACCTCCCTCTCGGGAAAAATAATTTAATCCGCACAGAAAGAAAGTTCCCCCAATCTGTTGCTTTATTTAAATGAGCTACGCGATGCTTGGAAGCACCACACAAAATAAATGCATCCAAATAATAATTCTAATGAACAAGCCCACCGTTAGCACTAAGCACAGAGAGCCCCCGGGGTCATTCGTCTGAGCTCCAGCAGAAGGAGGAACGTAAGTGACTTCACCTGCCAGGGCTGAGGGAAAGGTCGCTGACCCTCAGAAGCACCAGGCTGCCTGGTGCCCTTACGGGGCACTCATAATACAGTGCTGGACGCCGTGTGTGCAGGACCAGATCCCCCAGCCCGGATTTAGGAAAGGCAGCATCCCACTGCGTTTTCAGAAGACAAAACATTCACCTTATAGAAAGAAAGGTAAGGAGATGCTTCGCTTGCTCTAATAGTTATAAACTTTCTAAGGAGTGGGGGGGGGGGGATTTTACTCTCTCCCCCCTTTTTAATTTTTTTAAAGAAATCAAGGGTTTGAAGGATTTGTTTGGCATTTTGGCAACACTACTCTTGGCCGTCCCCCAACTGTTTGGCAAATAGCTTGTCCGGTTGTAACTTGGGGACGTCAGCAAACTTCTTCTGCTCTACCAAGAAAAAAGATAGGACTGTGATGAGGGGAAACTCACAGAGCAGCAGTTCTAATCCCCGCTGCCCACCCCTCAGCTCACCCTACTGCACATCGGATGATCAGTATTTATATAGCATTATCACCATCAGTTGGATACTGCACACCAGGTGTGTACACAGCACTGTACACACCTGGCGCAGGTAAGGTCCACAGGGATTTCTGCAGATAAAGTAGGGCCTTACCCACAGTACTGGCCCTTTAGAAGTCCGCATGACTGACTTGCAGGCCCGGCGGAAGCATTAGGTGGGGTAGGCGGTGGCCTAGGGCACTGGGAGTGGGCAGGGTGGCAGAGGAGCCGGCAAGAGCGGTGGCTTTGAGAGGACGCGAGAGATCAGGTGACGATGTGACATCACCACTGCCTAGGGCAGCTGGACACCCTTGCACCGGCACTGCTGGTATGCACGTGAAATTGTGTACACGCACATGGTGCACGAGGAGTTTTGTGTGCAGAGCGGAAAGGTGTCCCGGGGGTGGAGTCCTGCAGGGTTGGGACTTATGCAGACTTTTTTTGATTTTAAAAACTATGCATGTAACTTCTCCTGGCATAACTATCTGCGCCGGGTGTAATTGTGTGCATGGCATTTTGGCAGGATAATTTTCAAAGCAGACTTGTGCATGGAAGTCCACTTTGAAAACTGGTTTAACTTGTGTGGACGTTTGCCAGCTAACGTATGTGCAATGTTACAAGATTACCCCCCATAATGGACATGTAGCACTCCATGCTTACGCTCAACAGCTGCCATCCTAATCCAGACCATGCACCTCAGATATGGACCCATTTCTGTTCTTATAGCACTATGATTATACAGCTGAAGTCTAGTTGGAATATAAAAACATAAGCCTTGCCATACTGGGTCAGACCGAGGGTCCATCAAGCCCAGCATCCTGTTTCCAACAGGGGCCAATCCAGGTCAAAAGTACCTGCAAGATCTCAATTATTGTTTTGGCCCTGTAGTTTTCTCAATATTTTCAGCTTTAATTGGAGCCAGGAGTGGGATCTGCTGCCTGAACCTTCATTCACAGGTATCCGAGGCGTATGACCCCATATTTTTATATTCTCCACCCTCACTTAGGATGGCCATTGTGGTGATGGTCCTTAGCCAGGGGACAGACAACAAGGAGAAGGAACAGAGAAGGGCGCCCAAAATGATAAAGGGGATGGAACAGCTCCCCTAGGAGGAAAGACTAAAGAGGTTAGGACTTTTCAGCTTGGAGAAGAGACGGCTGAGGGGGGATATGATAGAGGTGTTTTAAAATCATGAGAGGTCTAGAACAGGTAGATGTGAATCGGTTATTTACTCTTTCAGATAATAGAAAGACTAGGGGGCACTCCATGAAGTTAGCATGTGGCACATTTAAAACTAATCGGAGAAAGTTCTTTTTCACTCAACGCACAATTAAACTCTGGAATTTGTTGCCAGAGGATGTGGTTAGTGCAGTTAGTGTAGCTGTGTTTAAAAAAGGATTGGATAAGTTCTTGGAGAAGAAGTCCATTACCTGCTATTAATTAAGTTGACGAGGATAATAACCACTGCTATTACTAGCAACGGTAACATGGAATAGACTTAGTTTTTGGGTAATTGCCAGGTTCTTATGGCCTGGATTGACCACTGTTGGAAACAGGATGATGGGCTTGATGGACCCCTGGTCTGACCCAGTATGGCATGTTCTTATGTTCTAAGGCTCCCTTCTCAGTAAGTAACTGTGGTCCCTAAGTCCAGCCACTACTTGTTGCCATTGTATGATGACTATGACTCTGTTTTCCCCTCTTCCTCCCAACTATGGGCTGTGCACGCTATCTCAACAGCATTCCCAGCCTGGCTGGAGAATGGACTCTTGTCCCGGAAGCTGAACCCAGTTCCTTCTGCATAGCAGCGTGCGGTGCTTTCACTGGGTCAGCTCCTAAAATGTTACTCCTAGAGCAGAAATCACCTTCCTGCTGCTTTTATTCTGCAAAATTTAGAAGCTATGTAGAAATCTTACAAGAGTAAAATCTTCACCAGACAGAGCATAATATCCCCCCGAGATAGCTCAAATATCAGTGTTGCAGCAGGAGAAAAGGAGTTATCAGACATTTATCCACTGATGTTGCTCAGGACATTTGCAGAAGAAAGCTCTGGGAATCTACATGCAAATTAAAAAAAAAAAATCTTGCAATACATGAAAACAGCAGGGAAACTTGGCTTTCTGATTTAGTAGAAAATTGCATAGACTTATTTCAGAGAAATAGTTAAGTGTACAGACAACTCATATTGTAGCGTAGTTGGTTTCTTTCTGCACAGTAGGGAAAGGTCACCGGCACCTTGTAATGCAATGTAACATGCTGCCAGACCACGAGGCGGGCCGGAGAGCAATATCCCCAGCCCTCAAACATACAGGGGCCTGTCCATAGCGCCATCCATCTCACATTTGCTTGATGCAGTCCATAGAGCAGAATGGAAGCTGTTTTACTTTCCTAAATCAATGTGGCAGAGTTTGATGGCTATGAGAGCTGCCTGCCTCAGGGGACATCCTCGCCTGGGGAGGTGATGATGTCGCAACGATTGCCAGAGAAGGAGGATTAAGTCCCCTGCTTAGGAAAAAAAACTTGTTGGTGAACCTGTTCGGAAGGACAAGTTAAAACACACCCAGCAGACACAGAAAATCTGCTTAAAAGCCGCCCCAGCGTTCGGCAGCACTGATAAGGCAGGCAGGGAACGTGACACCAGGGGCTTTTTTTTCCCCCCACCCACCCCTCTCCTCTTCAGATGTTTGTTTTCGAACTCTTTTAAAGTAATTCTTCTTCCCTTGATGTCACATAACATTGCACTGCACACGGGTGACCATGGGGTCTGTGCAGTGCCAGGCGTCGTCGGTGGCATCGGCACCAGTATGGACCAGTTGGTTTCTTTGTCGACCTGGTGTGACTCCCAGTGGAGCAAAAGGATTGGCGAGGAATCTGGAACTGACAGAAGTCCGTCTCCTACCTTTCGCACCGGGTATGGGTATCCTGCCCCGTAGCCAGTACAGAGCAGGCTAAGTGATGCTGTGCAGGGCCGTCCTAAGGGAGCCAGGCTGGTGGGCACCAGTCAGTCGCACACAGCAGCTTCTCTGTGGCCACATCTTTGGAGGAGCGGTTCAGCTTCCCCTTGGACTGACCGAGTCTTCAGGGCACCATTGAGCCCTGCAGTGGTGCTGGTGCTGTGTACGGGTCGGGTACTGACACAAGGAATATTAGTTCAGACCATGATTGGCAAATAGGATTTGAATCTAGAAACATAGAACAGAGTGGCGGTCAGATAAAGGTCGAAAGGCCTATCACGTCTACCCCTCTTCCCTTTCTGTTTGCAATACTGCAGGTCCTATTGGATCCTGGACCTTGCACTTCCTGCCCCTCACCCTAGTGTGCATTATTTATTTATTTGATATATATTCCGCCTCTCGCGCTCTTTGTGCTTGCCCCAGGATTTCTTGCATTCGTTTATCATTTTTGACAAAATCCAAGAAAAGTTCATTTTGCGAGCTGCCGGCCTGCGCTGCGAGCTACCTTATGGCTGAAATTACAATCACATGGAAAACGAACTGCTGCTACCTGCCTAGTTTTGCTTTCAAACTTGTGAAATGCAGTTTAGCCTAAACAAGCACACAACCCACCTCTCCGTTCTGTATGGGGTTTGTTTTCCTTTTCAGCCACTGGCACACAATGAGGAAAAACCCTCTCATGAAAAGAAGTCGCGTTGTTTACTGGCTGGGAAAGGCCCTGCATAGTGGGAGCCAGATCCAGGCAGCCCCCTGCTACATTTTGGTTATCTGTGAGTGAGGCAGTGCCTCTCATTAGCAGCGGTCAGATGCATGCCTACTGCTGATGATGCGATGAACCTTTTCCACTTGCCTTAGGGCCTGAATCTCATAAGCATTTACACACTTAAAAATTGGTTGTGTAAATGCAATTTACGCGTGTAAATGGGCTTTTGAAAATTGCTGCAATATATGCCCTTGGATTGTCCATAGGTTTTACTCATGTTAACACACACAGTAACACAGTAACGACAGCGGAAAAGGACCAAATGCTCCATCCAGTCTGCCCAGCAAGCTTCTTATGGTAGTAAGTGCCGCTCCGTACAGGTTACCCCCAAGCCTTATGTTACGTACACTTAACGCAGATAAATGGCTTTTGAAAATTGCTACAGTTGTATGTTATATTTACTTGCGTAACTCCTTTGAAAATTCACCTGTTTCTGCGATCTTGCCTCCGTGCACCACACGGATATTTTTGGGAAGCGTGAGAGCCGTACCCAAGAATACTCCGTGCTTATCCCAGGTTTTCTTGAATTATGGAGCAGGCAAAAAGAAATCCCAGTAACAGAATTCGAGAAGATGTGGGATAAGCAGAGAGAAATAAGGAAAGGAATGGTCTGTGGCATTGCATCAAGGAAGAAACTGGGCAGACCAGACGGACCCAACTGGGTCCTTATCGGCTCCCAGATTCTCTGTTTCTGACTACAGAATTTGTAACCAGGGCCACTCGGGAATTGTGAAAAACGTTTGTATAATTTGTAGGGGCGGTTGTGAGTATATTAAATCAGCATGGGGGTTTCACCAGCAGGAGGCACGGGACACTGGTGATTAACTACCAGAAGCCCAGCAAGGATCCTCAATAAAAAAAAAATATATATATCTCACACCAAAATAAGGATACGTACGGCTGCTGACTTAAAGTATCCAGGCAAAGCCTAGCCTGGGCTCGAGAAATACAAAACAATCAGAGGGGGGGGGAGATCAAAATTCTTTATGAGAAATTAAAGAGCATTAGTGAGGTTTGTGGACCAGTGGGGCTGGTTTAGGTTAAGATAATCTGCACCAGGCCTGACTTCAGATGCTCCGGCGGGGACTCTGAGTGTGCCAGGCAATGTCTGTGCCGCTGCCCTGCCACCTGGATCTCCGCCAGGCTGCTTCCTGCCTCAAAATACGGAGATTCGCTTTTATCCCTTTACAAGCCGCCAATTGATGACAGCTCACCACAGGGCTAACCTCTCCCCCCACCCAAAAATATGTGTGGATAGATAGATAGATAGATATCATTATAAAATCATCCGCTTTACATCTTTCATGTATTTCTTTTTAGTTGTTAAATTAAAATGTAAATCTTCCGACAGAGCCCACAAAGCTGAAGGGCATCGCGCCTCTTTGCCCCGTGCTTTTGCACTCTGCGGAGACAGTAGCGGCAGTGTTTCCAGAGGGAAGGAGAAAGCCAAGGCAGAGCCTTGGCGTGACTGATTCCAGCTCCGGATGGCGTAAGCAGAGCTGGCTTCAAACATGTGAACAGCAACTTATCTGTGGCAGGACTTTGTTAGGCAGCAGAAGAGATGGCTCCTTTCTCAGGAGTTTTTTGGGTTGATTTTTTTTTTTTAGCTGTTGCCTTGGGTCTTTTATTTATTTATTTATTTATTTTTTAAACCCCTCTGAACTTCTGGGGTTAACTTTCAAAGAGATCTGAAAGGAAACAACACTTAAAATGTTTCTGGCTCACATCAATTACATATACCATCTGATTTCGTGCCTCAGTCTGCTGTGCAAATGTGCTTACAGGGCTGATAATATGCACCAGCAGAAAGGGGGCCAATTCTCATCCCTCCCCACCCTCTAATAAGACTTCTTTTCCAGCACCAGTGAATGTACAATAGTGAAAAGTATTCCGGTGCAAAGAATGTGCCTCCTCCTTGTCAGCCACGCCCCCTGCTGCCAGCCCTTTACCCTGCAGGGCGAGAGGGCAATTTTGAAAGGGACTTCCCTCCCCCATAGGAAGCTGAAATGCTTTTTGAAACTTGCCCCTCCCCTCCTGCCCTGCTGGGTAAAGGGGCGGGACTGACCAGGAGCCGGCAGGGATGCCACTTTGAAATCCTCCTGCGCACTTCACCGCGCGGACTTTGCATCTACAAAACATCCACGGGTAGTAAAAGTGCCACCAACCCCGTCATTTTCAAAGGGAAGGTTTCTGGTCCATGGGTACTGGCCTGCAAGCCCTGCAAAAAAACTGTAAAATATTACCCGTGCTACACTGGCCATTCTCTGCCTATCTGGCCTCCCATGCAGCCTCTGCTCCAGCTTTGAATGGCAAATATTTTTATCTGCTGGCCTGCTTGCATAGCTATTCTCCTCTCTCTCCTTTCCAACTGCAACATGGGTGACTTGACCCCTGTTTGCATATATATAAGCTCCTCAGTGAGGGACATTCTTTTAACTCAATCTTTCTCAACCAGCCTGCCTTGGAAAAGTCACCACTGCCTGACGCTCAGAAGCAGGTCAGCACCTCCTCTCTGCTCCTAGCCTCTGGCAGCAAAGGGACCCCAGTTCCTTTCCGAGAACCTGTGCAATCACTGCCTGCCTCTCCTTCCCAGCCACGGTGTGAGCCCCAGAGGGTGGTGCAGGGGCACGCTTTGTGCAACCCCCACATTGCACGTAAAAGGTCCTCATTTTTCCCCTCCGGAGCCCCCTCCTTGGAGTTCTTCCTTCCTCTGTCCTGTCCCCAGGCCGAGTGAGATGGGGAGAGGGTGGCACAGAGCACAGGATCTGACTCGCTCTCAGGCCAATGCAATATAGTGCGCTGGGCTGAATGCAAGGCTTTACGCCAAATAAGAGGATCAGTGCGTCCAAAACGTGCGTCCAAACCAGCGCTTAGCTAATCGCGCTCATCGCATGTAAATTCGTGTTATTAGCTCTTACCCCCGATGTAAAAAAAAAAAGCTGCGCAACCACGGCACCCATTTTAACGCTGCAAATGTAATGCCTGCCCCGGAGTTAGCGTTAAAGCAAGCGGTGTTCAAGGGCTGACGAAATAAACAAAAAAATCCTGGTATCGCTAGGATACGAATAGGAGGAACCACAGACAGCAGAATTATGTCCCACTCAAGGGCTTAACCGAAAAACCAAAATCCTGCTGTCTGTGGTTCCTCATAGGGGGGGAACCACAGAAAGCAGCAACCCCAAGGTCTGGCCCAATCGGAGCCCCTGCCGGCAGTGAATACATTAATATCAAGTGTCAGTTATTCACTCCTTCAGCTTCCTGCCGATTGGTCCATTCGCTGTCACATGTCAGTGAAAGGACCAATCCCCTTTCAGAAGGCTGTCACAGACACATCAGGTAGAGGAGACAGTGAGCAGCATGCGTCACACGCGTCACACGTGTACAGTGGCCATGGCAGTGTTTCCTGACTTGTCAAGCCGCAGGCACACCTGCATTAACAGAAATGCAGTGTGGCACGCCAGCCGCCACGGAGAAGGCAGGATGGACTCACTGGGCCAACAGAAAAGCTGGAGAAGCACTGAAAACGCCACCAATCTCTCTTCCAAATTAAAAAAAAAAAAAAAAAGGGCGCGCGGGGAGGGAAACACATGAACCTGTCACAATGGAGCAGCTCCCACGGGGGCAGATTTTAAAACCTGCGCGCGGGCCCAGATTTGTTCACGCAACCCGGCGCGAACCAATCTGTGCCCGATTTTTATAACACGCGCGCGCAGCCGCGTCCACGGTATAAAATCCAGGGTCGGCGCGGGCGAGGGGGTGCACAATTGTGCAACGTGCGGGCGCCGAGCCGCGCGGCCTGCCTCCGTTCCCCCGCACCTTCCCCTCCCTTCCCCTACCTAACCCGCCCCCCAGCCCTAACTAGAACCCCCCACCCCCCTTATCTTTGTTGAAGAAGTTACACGTGCCGGCCCGTGATCCCGGGCACGGCGGCAAACGGTCGGCCCCTGCTCGCTGCGGGTAAAGCTCCGCACGTACGGGCCCTGCGCACGTACGTTTGCTCGCGTATGAAGCGGACAGGTTTTCTGAAAGCCCGGTCCCGTGGCTAAAGCAGCGTTTTACCAGCAGAAATGGTGTGGGGGTTAAGCCAGAAGAGGACTGGTTCCGTGGTTTCAGGAATTCGGTCGCCTGCTGGCACCGATGCCGCTCCGCAATATCCAGAACTGGGTTTATAGGCCGGGAATCCATGAAAAGAACTGAATTGCCTGCCGGGTGGAAGCGTGCGCCCTTGGGGCTGTTAACTGTGATCTTAACGAGTCACACAGGTATGAAGCCCTCGGCTCTACATCTTGACATACAGAATTCACGTGCGCCCCATTAAGCCTGAATGGATGCCCCGCATATGTGAATTTGTAGGTGTGGGGACCCTGGATAAAACTGTTTGCGGTGTAGGCGGATGGATGCACAGCAAGCGGCCTCCCATGGTGATACCAAGGATGCGGCTCCCGCGTTAGGGATTTTATCTTTCTGGAAACAGAAGCCCCATTTCATTCATGTGTTGTTTTTTGTATTATTATTATTATTATTCTGAATAAATTCCCTTCCTGCCCCGTTCGGAGGACAGCACGTGCCTGTGCCCGACCTTAGTGGTGCTGGGAAGGGCTTGGAGCTACGGAGCCATTCATCTGAAACCAAGTCATGCGTTAGACTAAAATGAGATCATAGACGGGGCAGGGGGGGGAAAAAAAAAGAAAAAAATATCCCTGCTGGGGCAGTCGCATATCCACCGCATGAGATTCCCTTCTCAAGGACTCTGTGGGACCCTTACTCACTTCCCAAGGGCTCAGCCTTGTTCGGGTTCCCGAGTCCTGCAGTGCTCTGCCCAGCCCCCTGCATAGGAAGGAAAGAGGGACAATGCCTGTGTGAGCGAGAGAGGAAGGGACTTTTGGCACTCGTGCAGGTCGGAAGAACCCCCACCCCCCACAGCAAGACCCCAGGTGCCTGCCCAGCCCCTTCGCCCCAAACGCCACCCCGTGCATTAACACCTTTTGGATATATTTTGGAAAGGACAGAATCAGGAAGGAGAATCTGGTTTCCTTTGCTGCTGGGCAAGTTTTCCGTACAGAGTTGAATAGGGAGGATAAGAAATGAAGAACATGCAAAAGAAAAAAAAAAAAAAAGAAAAAGCCCAACCAATGAAAAAAACCATTCTCTGATGTTCTGTCCGTTTCAACAAGCACAGTACAAAGAAGAGAGGCCATTTCATCTCTGGGATTCTCTAATGTAGAAAAGATGTCTTTGAAGCAGCTCTCCAAGGTCTTCGGTTTCACTGCGGCAGACAGGATTTCACTGTCCCAAGACGCTGCCCCCAAACTCCTAACATGGTTTTTATTATTGACGAGAGCACGGGGCGCCTCTCGCTTGTTCTGCATGGGAGCTGGGTCAGAGCTGAAAATGTATTGATTCAGTCCCTGGAATGAGGGTGGACGGATGGCGACAATTAAACTAGATTTTCTTATTAAGGTAAGAGGCAGGCGGCAGTGCTAGGTTTGTCCGAATGATATACGTTTTCCATGAACAAATCATGTATTTGCTTTTTTTTTTTTTTTGGTGCTGTGACAACTAAATTCATACCTGAAATATTGCTCATATCGGGAAGCCTAGTACTCATTTGTAGCACCCCCGGTCAATGCTGCTCTTTCTCCCCTCCAAATATAAATTCTGCTTACCTATTGTTAGGTATGACGGCGAGGCCAGACAACCTAGCGAGGCATCCACAGGTTCCCGTTAGCTCATCTAGTACTTAATACAAGATGGGACTCATTGGTAGAACAAGGGACGCAACTGGATTGTTCTTAAACTCTCTTCCTGGCACAACAGCAGATCTGTCCTGTGCTTATCCTTCACTCCAGTTGCAGGCCTTGCTCCTGCTTCGGGTCTGAACCAGTGCTCCGGTCCCAGAGCTTTCTCTAGATCTACCTTTTGGAAGCCACTCCCCACTGAGGTGAGGGGCTCGGCTTGCCTTCCAGGCCTCATAGGGGTTAACCTATGACTTCACCCATACCTAAGAGATTGTTCCAAGTGCGTCTGGCCCTGTTGGGCTTATGAAGGAATTGGTCCCAATTATACAGTCTATGGCTCTATCCGGACCCGACTCCATCATTTATAACAGGTGGACTCTCTGCCCCTGCAAGGGACACCCAGAGCAGGCCACCACTGAGTGACCCTCCCGTCCTGCTCCAGAGTCCTCGTTGCTACGCCTGGGAAATCAAAAGGCGTTCGGGGTTATTTTCAACTATTCTCACCTGCTGCTCCAGTAACAACTCTGAATTTATGGAATGGACTCATCAATAAGGGGTCCTCACTTGGGTCAAACCAGTAGCAGGTTTCGTAAATAAAGATCAGGACCAGCCACAGCCTCCGTCTTATACTTTTTCCCATTATTGAATCAGAAGCAAGTTTAAAAAGGTTTCAGGTTGGTAACATGGCATGACCTAGCAAAAAAAAAACAAAACCCAAAAATCAAATCAGTGCTGGGCCATAGCCTTGTAGCACAGAGTAAGCTTCCCTTGGCTAATCCAGAGCATGAGAGAAGGCCCCCTCGGGTCACACCCTTTCTGGAAAGGAATAAGCTTCTCTTCAATAACCTGCAACAATTCATTTTTGGAAAACTAGACGGGGTGCGGCCGGCCAATCGAATCTGATGAACCTAGAATAGGGGTAAGGGACACTGGCAGACCCGCACAGCCGATTTTTGCCAGGGGGCAAGTTCCATGATCAGTCATAAATATAATCTGCAAATCAGAGCCCGGTCAGTATTGTTCCAAGAAATCAGTACCCCCAGGGGGTAGATCTCTCCTTCTGCAATAACGAACCTGTTGCTGGGGCAAGAAGGAGGCCAAGGGGCTTTAGATCTCCGTTTAAATCTCATCCAAGAAAAGTCAGCCTTCCCTTGCATGCACATCCTCATCTCCTCCCACCCTGCAAGTACCGAAGTGAACTTGTGGAAGCAAAGCTGACAATGTCCTGCTCTGGAGAATATTTGGGGCTGACTTGTACGAGAGATAAATGCACCTGGAGAGGGTCCGAGACCAATAAAAGCAAAGCTTGTTGGTGACTGGGATGGAGTTGAGGGGAGTTGGAGGGGATGAGAGGGGTCTGGCAGTCTCCCCCTGCCAAGGAATACCCGGGCCGCTGTGCTTCAAGCTCTCATCCCGGACTTGCCCTTCTGTGGGAACGTCGAGGATGATTCCGGTTACCGACGCACACCAGGAGGGCGAGTTTGAAGGGTCGGGCAGAAAACCGAACCCCCGATGACATGGAATCGGGTCGATAATGGCGACATTGCAGGTAAAGCAAACAGCGCTCACTTATTCCAGAGCAAAGCGTTTCAGAGAGAGACCAACGTTTGGAGCTGGCTGGAAGGCCCTGCTACCTAACACCTTATCTGGTGCAACAAGCCACAGCCTGGAAATCCTCCCCCTCATCTTCTTGCAGAAAGGCTGAGCTGCTGTCAGTGTGTGCAGGCTTCGGGTACTTTAATGGCTCGGAGACGTGGCTCGCTCTGAAGCTCTCGTGTCGTGTCCGTGTCATGAGGCACTTAAGGGAGTCGGTGCCCTGGGGGAGTGCAGAGCGGAAGAAAGCTTTTCTCCATTTTCTGTCTCCAGTGGGAAGGCCGCTTGGTTTTTTGCAGAGAATGGGTCTGAGGTCCCATATTTTCTATTGTTTTGTGGGCAGTGACAGACCTTCCCGTTTGCGAGGAGAGCTCAACCCTCTGCAGATCTTTGGTGTCCAAGAATCCCTCATGGAGCGCCAGAAATGCGCGGTGCTGAGCTGCACTTTACCTTTGTGTAAGAGAAGATGGTGAGAGCTCTCTGGATGCAGCCTTTGGAGTGGGTCCATCTCAAGCGAAGGCGAGCGGGGACTGCAGGGCTGCAGCATCTACAGGAGATCTTGTATTAGCAAGCGAAAGAGCCTAAGCGATTCTGGCAAAGGAGGCTGCAGGGACATCTGGAAGCTACAGTGTTCTGCATTTGCTGGAGTTTGCCTATTTTTTTTGAGACACTGTAGTTACTGTGAAGAGGATTTTGTTATTTCCCCCGTTGGGTCTTGCAGCATTTTTCTGCCCCCATTGGAGAATCCTGATTTGGAGTTGCAGCCAATTTTCTGAAAGTGGGGGAAGGGGGTTGCACACTGGAGGGAGGAGAGGGAAGATTATTGCTAAATACTGCTGAAGAAGGTCCAAAATCTGTGATAAGACCCAGAGAGTCCTGTGCCATCCTGATGTAAGGCCTTGAACCATTGGGCTATTGGGTTGAGAGGTTGGGTGTCTTTAACGTTTATTATTTATTTATGTAGAAAAGTCATGTCCCATTCTATCTTCAGTTCTAGGTGGATGAACTGAGCAATCCCGTCTGGTTTGCAAGGAGTCTGAGGCAACCCCATCCCTGAGGAACTGGGTTGGCCCATAGAGCTTACAAAATGGATCTCTGGGCAGAACACCTTGTTCCCAGCAATCTGAGGGCCATTGAGCCACGTAGGCTTGGAGTGGAGGAGAAGCCTAGCGGTTAGAGCAGCAGGCTGCAAACCAAGGACGCTAGGGTTCAAATCTCACTGTAAACGTGGGCAAGTCACTCCATCCTCCATTGCCTTGCGTACAAATTTAGAGCTTTACTTACTAAAGGTTTTCTCCCATTCTGTGTCTATGGGGAAAATGCTGAGTACCAGGGAAGCACCCATGGTACCTGAATGTAATTCGCTTTAAAGTGGCTGACCAGTCACAAAAGGTGAAGTACATTTTTTTCATAGGACTACCCAATGGGAGATCAGTGAAGTCTTGTTATTTGAAGTAAGTTGTATGGTTGCTGACGTGAAGGAGTTGATTCTTTGGAGATTCTGATCTTGGATTAGACCTGCGTGATTAATATGAACTGAACTTACCTATATCTGGAATTGAAGCTCTTGTGTAAAGTCCACTGAAGTCATTAGACTTGCATTGCATTGAAACCTGCTACATAAGAAGTGCCATGCTGGGTCAGACCGAGGTCCATGGAGCCCAGCGTCCAAACCAGGTCGCAAGTTCCTGGCAGATCCCAGAAAGTTATCCCAGTAATCCCTGTTAATCCCAGGACATTACTGTTAAGGTGCCATGTGAGAAAAAAAGCCAAGCTTGAACTTCTAAAAGCCTGTGGCTTGCCTTAGCAGATGCTCAGAACCTGACCCGTCTTCATTGGACTGGTTGCACCAGTGATCATGACATCACGACAGGCGTTGCTGTTGACTGAGCACACTGAGCTGTGATCACATGCATGCGTACATATCCACTATTCATGCATGTGCAGGAGACAAACTTATTCAACAATTCTAACTACCCTGGGGTTTCACGGTGTCCAAAATATCACGCCAGATTTCAGGTTACCTTACCTATATACGTTGGGCTTTTGGTATACCCAATAGAGATGTGCAGGCCAAAAGTTTTTGTTTGCTATTTTTCATTTCAGCTTTTGTATTTCCTTTGGGTTTCGGGTCATTTAAATGTTTGGTTTGGTTTGGTTCGTTTGCTGAATAAAAATAAACTACAGGACAGTAACTTTGAAATGGCGCATACGTGTGCCATTTTATAACATGCACACACGTACACGCGTGTGTAATAAAATAGCCTAGATGTGTATATGTGCGCACACCCAGCAGCGTAAGCCGGCATATGGACGCACAAGTGACCGTCTTTTATAACAGACACGCATCCAGCTGGAGACCAGTTTCACCAGTTCTTCCACCAGTTCATCCAGGGTTCTCCCCCAAGTTGCCCCAGACCCCACAAACCTCTGTATATATTTTTTTAAGCTTACACCTCCTCCAGAGCAGAAGTAAAGTTACGCGGCACTGGATCTGCACAAGCGTCCAGGCGCACAGGGACTTGCATGCACGCCCCAAAATGCATAGGCCCCACCCACATCACACCCCTTCTTTGCCCGGCATGAGAAGTACATGCAGTGGCACTTGTGCGCGCATCTGGGCGCCTTCTAACATCAGGTGGACACTCACAAGAGCCACATGCGTGCCATCTCCCAATGTTGGCATGCGCCCGGGTTTTAAAATTCACCTTTAAATTTAAAAAACAACCCCGGCCTAAACAAAGAAACAAAAAGAAACAGCATCTCCCCCCCCCCCCCCCCCCAGGCACCTCACTTACCCCTTCCATGAGGGCCCCTAATGTAGAAAGGGGGCAGGCACAGTGCCCAGACGCTCCTGACTGCCAACCTGGAGACTAGCACCTTTGCTTTAAGAAATGTCCTCTTCCCCTCCCTCCCTCCCTCCTTCAAAATGGTAATAAATATCCTTGCCTCTCTCCATCACTCCCTGTAACTGTCAAAAGAGGTTCACAGCAAGGGGATTCCTGCTGACGCCCACAAAGGGATTCCCCTGCTGCAAAACTCTTTTGACAGATACAGAGGAAAGCAATGGGGCCAGCACTGAATCAGGCCAGTTTTGGGTTGGTACCATAAAGCAAAGGCGCTGCCCTCAGGTCCAGCTGATGCCATTTTAAACCAAGGAGTAGGCAGGGCAGAAGCAACTAGAGATCGCGTCTGCCCCTTTGTTCATCAGAGGTGCCCACAGAAGGATTAAGCGAGATGTGGGGGGTGGGGGCGTTTCTTTCTGAATATTCTTTTATTAGCAAAGAGGGCCTGCTATTTGCCAAAAATGAATGAGCCAAATACATTTCGGATTTTTTCAGATGGGTCAGTGTTTTTGGCTTGGTGGAAACAAACCCAACCGAAAATTGGCTCATTCGTTGTGTTTTACCACATCCCTAATACCTAACACATTAACCCTCCACCCTGAAAAGGATTCTCCCGTGGGGTAGCACTAAAAACTGTTTGTTGTGCATCTCGTGTCTCGCTACAATCTCGGGTCACATTCGTGTTGCTCTCGTCAGCCACGCCTGCTCGTTGGGGCAGAAATCAGTGCATCACTTTGTAGAGGAGAGTGCAGGTCCTGCTGAAGCATGGTGAAAGGTGAAAGGTGAAAGGTGAGAGCTCCACCTGGATGGGGTCCATCTTCCCAGCCCTCCGAAAAAGGGGCAGCTGCTTAGCTCTAATTCTCAGACTAACATTAGAAAGCCATTACAAGAAACCGGATTTGCAAATGATTATGTGAACAGTATTCCCCTGTTTCTGGCTCAGGCTCCCTCTCCCCTCCCCTCCCCTACCAGTGAGAAGATCCAGGGGTCAATGAGGGAGCGCCTGAAATCAAGCAGCTACTAGTGACCTCCCCAGCCTCTGGGGAGCAAACATCTAAGTTCCCATTTTCTCATGTGCAAACCAAATGTTTCACGGCAGCAACATCAATGTTTGCTGCTGCTTTCATGTGGCGTGACTTTTCTAATTTGGGGTGGTGTTTTCAATTAATTCCAATGCACCAGCAGCTTTGAAATTATGGATGTTTTTCAATGTTTTTTTTTTGGGGGGGGGGGTCAGAGGGCGAGGTTGCCAGTCTTCATCATATACCATGTGGGTCGGCCCCAGGCAGAACTTCTCAGTGGCTCAAGAGAAACTGCCCCTCCCCCCCCCTGCAGCAAACTCAATCAGAAATGAGAGCGAAGAGCAAAACTTTCTGCCTTTTTCAAAACCCGGTCAATAAATTATATGGTTGGCATTTCGTGCACTTAAGAGAAGCAGATTTTTAAAAGGAGCCTTTTCATCTTGCACACTCTTTTTTGCAAGATTTTCAGCACAGGTGAAAGAGTGAATGACCTGTTATAAAATACCCAGCCCCCCGCAGCCTGAATGCATGTAAACGTATCTGCAGTGAGCGGAGGCATTCCTGGGCCTCAGCTTGGGAAACGTGCAGGTTTGCATTTTCAAAGCTCTGCAGGCACATTTTCCTGCATAATGACTGCACACCTGGGTGCGCAGGTAGTTTTGGTGGGGTCATTTTTTAAAGTGAAAATATGTGAATACCTTCTCTTTCAAAACTGATGTAACTCATGCATGGATTTTATGTGGGGGTTGTTACAAACGAACCCTCACAGTGCTACAGCGAAAGGTTTCTGCAGGTGTAACAGGTGGTGAATTCTTGTGAAATTATTCAGGAAAAGAGAAATCCTCTTTTTGTTTATTCTTTAAAAAAAACAAACAACCCATCTTCCACATCCGGAGGACACCAGGACTGGTCTGAGTCTGGAAACATTTTAATATATTTTCTCACCTCTCTGGTTGTCAATTTAAACCACTATAATATTTATTTCATTTTGTGGTCATTTTAAAACTGAAACGAGAGTAAAAAACACCCTAAAACTTTTCATTTTCTTTTTCCTGGGTAAAGAGCACTGAAAGGTTTTTGCATGCGTTAAAACCATTTTAGTGTTGTCTAAACAGGATAGCGTGTGCTGAATCTTTTAGTGCATGGCTAAAACCACTTAAGTGTGAATTAAGAAGGAAAACACAGAATGAAACTACTCCCTCCCCCCCCCCCCAAAAAAACCCCAGAAATGAAACAAAATTATATATCCCTGTGGTTGAATGCACAGAAGTGTACAGAACGCACATCTGTAATCTCAAGGACAGAGATGCCCATACTTACTAACTGTAGGTAATGCCATGCTGATTTGGCAGTCAGAGGCTTCTTGCCACCTGCTGGCACCAGATTCCCTTTGGGTCCATGGTGCTACTGGTCATGTATACATTGTATACATTTTCAGAAGTACAGTAGATATTTATTGCCCTAACTTTACTTTCCTCGGCAAGCAGGAATTTCTTTGAGAAAGAAAAAAAATAAATTCCTTCCCCTCCACTTTTATTTATTTTTCTTCTATTGTAGGGCACCGGCAAAAACTCGAAGACCCCAAGTCATTCCCCGATCGTTTCAGCGAGTTGGAACGGCTGCGCCAGTCTATTCGAGTCACCCCGAACACCTCCAACCCTCGGGCCTCCCTCGGCACCCCCGGCCACTTCAGCTCTCAGGCTCAGACGCAGATACAAGGTAGGTGCCCAGGGAGAGTCAGCACAGTGCACCAAACGCCCAGCGCGCCTAATGAAGGGAACACAGCTCCTGTCAGCCCTTCCAGAACAGGGGAGGGAAATGTTTGCTTTCTTCTGCTGAACAAAGGCAAATCAGCGCATGCCTAGAAATCACATTTTATTTTTTTTATTTTGGTAGCTGCTGATCAACTTTTCTTAAGTTGAATTAACGTCAGAATAGGGACGTGCATTCTTTCTTTGGGGTCTTGGATTCTTGCTTAATTGAAGTCCAGGGAACTTCAAGAGTCAAGATAGCCAGCACGCTGCCGCTAGCGCAGGTGGGCTTCTCGCTCCCAAAGTTCTGCCGGATCCCTTACAGAGTCCTCCCCCCTCCCCAAACTAACACCAAATGCCCAACTCGTGAATGCACGAATGGTAATGAGCAGGGAACCTAGGCATGGAGCTGCCCTGTGAGGATTACGGATCTCCCTCGGAATTCCTGCTTCTGGGATGGGGGGGAGGGAGAAGGGGTGCAGGTGTCCCCTCAAAACTTGCAAGCCCCGCACAGGTCTTGCGCACTCGAGGCTGGCGGACCTGCATTCTCTCTCCCGCCTGCCGACGCACACTTTTTCCTTTCTAAGACATTGGGCTAAACAAATTCCTCACAAGATTTTGATCTGCGGGGCCATAAGAGGTTTGGTGTAACCTGTCTAAAGGTGAAGCCTGCAGAGCACGTGCAGCTGGCACTCGGCACAAGGCACGAAGTCATTTTACTAAAGTGGCAGGGACATCTTCCCCTCCCCCCTTCTTTTCTGCAGAAGATTTAGCAAACCTAAAAAAAAACCATTTGCTAATGTTAGGGTGGGGTGGGTGAGACTGCACCACATGTGTTTCCTGAGAGGACTGGGAGATGATCGCCTTATTCACTACAAGAGGACCTGGCTCAGCGTGACTTTGCGTATTAAGACAACATTTTACATTGTGAGTGCAAGGTGATGCATAGAAGGAAATATAACCCTGGCTGCAGTTACACGATGTTAGGTTCCACATTAGGAGCGCACCTTGAATACTGTGTACAATTCTGGTCACCGTATCTCAAAAAGGAGATAGCTGCACTGGAGAAAGTGCAGAGAAGGTCGAGCAAAATGATAAAGGGAATGGAACAGCTCCCCTATGAGGAAAGGCTGAAGAGGTTAGGGCTGTTCAGCTTGGAGAAGAGAGACTGAGGGGGGATATGATACAGCTCTACAAAATCATGAAAGGACTTGAACAGGTTAATGTAAATTGGTTATTTACTCTTTCAGATAATAGAAGGACCAGGGGGCATTCCATTAAGTTAGCAAATAGCTCATTTAAAACTAATCAGAGAAAATTCTTTTTCATTCAAGGTACAATTAAGCTCTGGAATTCATTGCCAGAGGATGTGGTTAGGGCAGTTAGCATAGCTGGGTTTAAAAAAGGTTTGGATAAGTTTCTTCTGGAGAAGTCCATAAACTGCTATTGATCACTAGGGATTAGCCACTGCTTGTTGCCGGCATTAGTAGCACATGGGATCTATCCAATGTCTGGGTACTTGCCAGGTACTTGTGACTTGGAGTGGCCATGGTTGGAGACAGGATGCTGGGCTTGATGGACCCTTGGTCTGACCCAGCATGGCATATTTATGTTCTTAAGTTCTTCATAATACAGTTAGATTTTGTAGTTTTAGAAGAGTAAAAAATAAAAAAAACTCCTTAATTTTAACTGATAAAAGTTGATTATTCATTGCTGTGCGTAGTTTTGAAATGTTCACTAAATAGAAGGTAGAGCTTTCCTTAAGAGGACCTATTTCGTGTCCCAGTACCTGACTACTGGTTACCAGTTAGCACCATTATTGCACCAGTATACCTATATACTATATAAAGGATCAGCCCACCCCAAAGGCTTTTCAGCTACAGCAGAAGACTATTGCTCTACTGTGCTTGCCCCTTCCCCTGCTTGACCACCTTCACTCGCAGCTCGTGGTGGGGTTGTCAGGGTCCCCATTCCTGGGTGTGGATTGGTTTTCTCCGACAGATTTTTACCTGCACCGGTAACATTTGTTGGTAAATAGTATAAGGGTTTCATGTTGCTCTGCCGTTTCATTTTGGATTTATAATGTTTCTGAGTTTTTCCCCCCCCCGTGTATATCCTTTTGCTCACTTCCTTTTGATTTAGCGAGTGCCGTGTTTTGACAACGTGTGCTTTTCTTTTAGCATCTGCTAAAACAGTTTGGCATAACGACATCAAACGGAACTTTGTTCAGATGGGAAGTGACACAAAACAAAAGAGCTAATGTTGTTTGCTTTCACGTCATTTTAAAAGGACAGCCTGTCCCTTGTAAAATAAAAAAATAAAAAAAAGTTACTGGACCCTTAAGCAGCCGGGGGGAGAAGCAGATTTGGTCAGTAACACTGCCAGAATGAACCCTACAGGGAGAATGGCTTCCAAAAGAAGACCTCGCGTGAGGTGGTGCCAAGGCCCACACTGAGCACGCCGCCCGGGTGCAGCAGTCGGGCCCCTTCCGAGAAACGGCAGCACAGCCCGAGGACGAGGCGAGCACGAAGGCACCGGAGCCTGAAGGAGGCAGCTGCAAGCTCTCATTCCTGCTCCAGAAAGAGGTCCCCAAGAGAATTTTCAACATTTTCTTTTATTTTTTTTTACCTCTCCTCATCTGCACTGCAAGGAACGCCTCAGCAGACAGCAAGTGAACATGGCACCGAGAGGCCCGCGGGCGCGCGTGAGCCAGGAGTCTGCGTTTCCGTGGGCTTTACCACAGGCTTTTATATCTCCCGCCCCAGACAGGCGCACAGAAATGCAAAAAGAAATCTAGGAAACAGCAACCTGGGCTTCCATGTTTCATTCTCTCTCTCTGTAGTCCACCGAGGGGAATTTTGGGGGGGGCTATTTTTGATCTGGCAGTTCCCTCCTGCTTCTAGCTCAGGTGGATCTTCATGTGCAGTTTTCCCAGGGGAAAATTCTCTATCTCAGTCTCGGAGTCGGCTCAGCCGCCGTGGTGGCAGCCTTCAGCCCACGGGTCTCGGCTCCTTCCAGAACCCAGCAAACATGGGCCCTCAGTCTGACCACTAGGTGTCACCCTTGCGCAAGGACTGGGACTCTCTACCTGCTGGTGACTGGGAATGCCTTCCCCATCCCCTTCCCAGCCCCGGCTGACACGGGGAGCAGGCACTAAAGAGTTATGGGTGACCCTGATCCTTGGGTTGAGCCACAATTTGAGCTTTAAGGAGACGGTAATCAAAAATACCCAGGTTGGTGCAAAACTCGGTTCGCACCGATTGCTTTGATTATTGCCTAACGAAAAATTACCTGCACAGATTTGTGCCAACTTTTATCTGCTGGTAAATTTTTGGAATAAAACCGCAGCTGTTGTTCCTTTCTCCACCCTCTCTCTCCCCCCCCCCCCCCAGGAATGCCTTCCTAGGATGCAGATGAAACGTGCGTGCATTTTTTTAGAAATGTGTGTGCTTTTCCCCGCGTACAGGGTGGGGAATAATCGAAGAGCCCAAATCATTGTCCCACCTGCCGCTCTGCCTTTGATTATCCTCATCCTTATAATTCAGACTTTGGTTGTGCTGTAAATAGCATAAATGCACCTATTTTTGGTTTTTTGTTTGCGGGTTATCAGCCTCTTGCTAGACAAAGTGCAAGAAATGGGATTAAGCAAGGCGGCGAGCTGTGGTTTGGGAGAGGCCCACACCCGCCAGGTTTTACGGAGCAGCTACATGGACCCAACTGCAGGGATGATCTTAATTAGCAAATCTTTGAACAATTAAGAGGCGCAGCGCGGTTAAGAAGCGAGCATTAAAGTGTCAGACATTGTCCAGGATCCAAGCCCTATAATTCTGCTGCTTTACAGAGATTTCTCTAGGGTCTGATTCATCTCCTCTTATAAACAGGACTCAAACCGGCTCTGTTTTTGTTTGCTTTTCTAATACCTACCTGGAAAATTCCTTTAAGGCAAGGCTGAAAAAAATTGGACTCCCTTAATTTGTTTGGAATAATTTTTAGAGTTAGATGATTTTGTCTATTTAATAGCTGAGTGATTTTTTTTTTTTTCTAATTATAGGCTTTTTAAATTTATTTTCAGGAACAGAATATTATTCTAAGGGAGGGAGATTCTGACTAGGGATTTACTAGTGGGAAAGGCTCTTTCAGTCTCCCCCTTCGGTTATTTGTCCTTCCTGTAAAGTCCGTCCATCCTCCCATTCAGACCTTGACGCAGATAGAAAGTGACACGACTGGGACCCTAGTGCTTCCGCGAGACGCATTCCAGAAGCTGTTAACGCACGTAGGCCCACTCTGAGGGCAAATTTAACAGCCCTTTCCAGGAAACGGGGAGTTACAAGCCCTGAAGTAATGGGCGCAGGCGCACTCGCCGTGGGCAGAGCTGTTCCCAGGAGTGGGGCTGCGCAGGGGTTTGCATGTGCGCGGGTATTTTTTTTAATTTTTCCCAGAAAACCAAAATCTGCACACGCAGGTGTAATTGTGTGCCGGTGGTTTGGGCAGGATGATGGATGCCTACTTTCCCTTTCATTAATCATTAGTGTAAAAGTAACCGCAGACGTGGGCAGAGACAAAACAAAATTACCCCCTCTATGCACAGACATTTTTTCCTGGGTTAATTTAAAGAAAGCCCCACTTTTAAGTAGGTCTTTCAGAACCATTGCGGACAAAGATTTTTCAGTATTTCATTCTGGAATCTTTTAATTTCAAAGGTTGCTCCTCTGACAGGAAAAGTCTTCTCCCCATTCATGTGTCAGCGTTCAAAGACAGGGAGGGAGGGGACTGAGGACACCAGTGAGGTCTGTCATCTTGCTTTCTGCAGGCTCCATTTCCCCCCTCCCGAAAAAACATTCCAGGAGCTAGAAGTTGGAAAACCCAGAACCGTCTGAGGCTGTCCCTGGAATTGCTTGAAAGTTGGGGGTTCTTTTATCCTGTTTCTTTCCAGATTAAAAAAAAAAAAAATAATAATAATAATAATAAAAAGATAAAACTTTCGCCTTTATTTATCCAGGTAACTCGGAGCCTCGCCCCTTATCTATATAACCATAGGAGCAGATCAGTGATGTTATTCAGGCATTGTTCACGGTTTTTTAGTTCATTAGACAGAGCCAGATTCTTCTCAGGAAGGAGAGAAGTCTGCAAAGTTTCTTTAACACGTTCTCCTTATAATTATGGTGCATTTGGGTTGTGACCCTCCCTGTGCGCTGAAGAAAATATTTGCACGGTGTGCTTGGCAGTAAATGGAGGGGTTTGCAGTTTTAAAATAAGGACTGTAAATGCAGCGATTAAAACAGGCTCTCATTATAATGCACTTAAATTGGCCTTTATCGCTGGTCGTGCACAGACACGACGACAATCCTGGAAGTCGTTTTCAGTCTGCTGCCAAGGTTCCCATCCTTCTTTTCCCAGATCCTCGCCCGCAGGGTTTCGGCTCTTAGCTGAAATAGTTGAACGTATTCCAGAAAGTCTGACGAGAGAAAAGTGAGAGCAGTTCCCTTCAGATGGGAGGCAGTGGGGGGAGAGAAGGAAGACGCGTGGATTGGCAGATCCCTGCTTTTGAAGTCAGGATCAACGATGAAGTATATTTGTTTTAAAAGGAGGCTTTTTTTCCCTTGGAAAAAAAAAAAATAAGAAAGTGAATGGCTTTTTTTTCTGTTAATTTAATAAAGCAAAGGTAGGCAGACTGGACGGACTAAAATGTCCTGATCTGCCAACAATCTTGTTACTGCTAGTTAAGAACATAAGAACATGCCATACTGGGTCAGACCAAGGGTCCATCAAGCCCAGCATCCTGTTTCCAACAGTGGCCAATCCAGGCCATAAGAACCTGGCAAGTACCCAAAAACTAAGTCTATTCCATGTTACCGTTGCTAGTAATAGCGGTGGTTATTATCTAAGTCAGCTTAATTAATAGCAGGTAATGGACTTCTCCTCCAAGAACTTATCCAATCCTTTTTTAAACACAGCTATACTAACTGCACTAACCACATCCTCTGGCAACAAATTCCAGAGTTTAATTGTGCGTTGAGTAAAAAAGAACTTTCTCCGATTAGTTTTAAATGTGCCCCATGCTAACTTCATGGAGTGCCCCCTAGTCTTTCTATTATACGAAAGAGTAAATAACCGATTCACATCTACCCGTTCTAGACCTCTCATGATTTTAAACACCTCTGTCATATCCCCCCTCAGCCGTCTCTTCTCCAAGCTGAAAAGTCCTAACCTCTTTAGTCTTTCCTCATAGGGGAGCTGTTCCATTCCCCTTATCATTTTGGTAGCCCTTCTCTGTACCTTCTCCATCGCAATTATATCTTTTTTGAGATGCGGCGACCAGAATTGTACACAGTTGATGCCGTCCAGCATGCAAGAATGGGAGCGAGTGCAGAAATGTCTGAGGGGGCAGAAGGGTCCAGCTAGTAGGGATCATACAGCCTTGGCTCTCCTACTCAAGCGATCTCCACCCATCATGTGTAGTCCAGCTATGTCATTCCTCATGGCTCTACAGTTCCAAACAGCGCAGGGAATCCAGTTCCTAAGAACATACTCCTCTACGACTTATGGGAGGTGCAAGATTCCTACACAAAAGTGTTGCGTTCAGCAGTCCATGGGCCTGTCCCGCAGACCGCCGCTCTTACCTCCAGCCCCGATCTCTGATAATGGGGAAGGCCCCATAAGAATGAGCGGAAGGCCGCTCTATCTAGCCTATCCTCCAACGCTGGCGCGCATCGCCGGCTCTAGGCACGCGCGTCTCAGCCTAAGACTTAAAAGGAGCCCGGCAGGAAAGCCTTCATGGCCCCTGCTGATGACCTTACCGAGATTGTTCTATATAAGGGCAGTTCTCCTGCACCTAGACACCTCCGCAACAGGTCCACTACTGTAGTACAGCAAGTTGCCTCAATGTGTTCCTGGCGTTCGTCTCTTCAGTCTCTGGTCTTCATTTTTCAGTTCATGGTCTTCGTCTTCATCCTGTGGTCAGTCTTCAGTTCTTTGTCAGCCCCTTGTCTTGTGGTCAGTCTTACTTCTTCAGTGTCTTCTGTGTCATCGCCTGCCCCCCTGTGCTGTTCCTCCGCTCCCTGCCTGCCTATCGTCCCGCCTTCCCTCAGATGGACCTCTGGTTATGACTTTGGCCTGCTTGACACTCAACTCCGCTTGAACTCCGCCTGCCACTGACCACTGCCTGACTCACAACTATGCCTGAACTCCGCTTACCACTGACCATTACCCGACTCACGGCCACGTCTGAACACAGCCTGCCCCGACCACCGCCTGCCTCTGACTACACCTGAACACCCCGCCTGCCCTGGGACCTGGCCTGTGACCCGACAATCTCCACAGACATCCAGGTCATCAGCAGAGGGTCCTGCCTAAAACCTGCCAGGCCCGGCATGCGAGGGTTCAGCCTAAAGTGAACGAGGGCTGGTTTAGGTGAAGCTGCAGTTGGGCCTCTGCCACAGCCGGCTCCGCCAGCCAAAGGTGGAGACCTGCAGGGCTCCTTCCTGACGGCTGCGCCAACTCCACCTCAGTCCAAGGCCCCTCACCCGCAACAAAAAGGTCTCACTGCAGATGCCCATGAGAGCAAATGGGCGAGAGGACACAAGTTCTGTGCGTCAGTGAAGGGACCATCCCATGAAGGAATGTCCCCTCCGAGCTGTCTCTCCCATAGTCGCCTTTGGGAAGATCTTGGGAGTGTCCGTAAAATCCTAAAAAAAAAAAAAAGAATTGGCTGGCTCAGTAAGAGACGCATGACATAAAGATCATCCAGGACTGAGGTCCAAAGGATTAAAGCTGGATCGGTGGTGTGCGCAGCAGTGCGAGGGGATGCAGGCAAGGCTGGAGTTTGGGGGAGAAATTAATCCGGTCGTCTGGATTTTTGTTAAGGTGGCATCCGTCCAGTACCGGCGTCACACCTGGCGCTGGTCCATACAGAGGGTCTCCGTCTCCCACGCGGCTCTGCATGGTCTCGAATTTATCTCTGCCTTGCATGATGTGACACGGGAGGTTTTAACCAGATGAGAGACCCAGGAGCAGAGATCTCCAGGGTTAAATCCCTGCTGCTAGTGCTAAACGCAGGCTTTGCAAGGCTTTTGTTGTTTCATGCAAATATTAATCTCAACCTCAAATAACTCTCCGGTGTACACGTGGTTTTCACAGTGGATTACCAAATATTTCTGCAAACTAGCAGAGTCAGGACAATCGCTGTTTAAAGGGTCGTCCAGAAATGCCAACTGTTGACATCTCTCCTTTCTTTCCTTCTTTTTTTGGAACAATGGTAAAATTAGCATCAGCAGCGGGCCAGAAAGTTTTCCCTGCCGTGTGCTTCAAACTGATAATGAAACCACTAACCCGAAGGCTGGTTTACAGACGCTGCCAAGCACCAGACAGGGCACAGCGTGGCGAGCCCTATCAGGGTTCCTGCAGCTCCATCCCTTCTTTGATCAGAGAGCAGCAGACGCGCAGACTTTGCTCCGGGGTAACTCTTAAACCGGCGCGGGGGGGCGCGCACGCGTGCGAGTTCGTCGACCCGCGCCCAGGAACGCGGCCATTTCATAACGCAGCCTGATTGCACGCACGTGTGCGCACGTTTAAGTGGGCACGGGCTTGTGCGCGCCAAGGCCTCTGCTACCGGGTTAGTAGGGGGGGGAGGGGGGATTTTAAAAGACGCGCACACCGATGTCATTGCCGGTTTCCCCAGTTTGTTCCCAGTTTGTTCCCAGTTGGCCCAGGAACGGGACAGGATTTCCAAAACGCCCTAGTTTTATTAGCCTCCCTTCTCCCCTGTTAGCTCCAGACTTTGAAATCCCCACTGATCTTATTTTTTTTTTTGTTTTATAAGTTACACGACGTCCGGAGCAGAAGTAAAGTTATGCGGAGGGGGACCCAGGCACCAGCCAGCGCGCGTAAGGATTTACGCCCGCCCAGACCCTGCTTCGCCCCTTTTTTCTGAACTTTTCGTTGGTGCACACAGCAGCAAGTACTCGCTCCTCCAAGCAGCTTTTAAAATCGGCTCGGCACGCGCCGGCCGGTCATATTCCCGCATCCCCTAATTTCGGCGACGTTGGGCTTTTGAAATTCACCTTTAAATTTGCATGTGGCCCCCTCTGCTAGGGCTTGCTGTAAAGGGGGCCACCCTCAGTAGCAGGACTTAGTCTCAGCAGATCCTGGCCCCGATAGGTCTCCGTGGCCGAAGGTATAAATGATGCAAGCATCACTTTCCGGGCGGGTGCGCTCGGATTCTGAATATCTGTCCTGCTGATAGCCAGGAGTACAGGGCTCCAAAATAAAAACAAAACAAAACTGTACTGTTCTGATGGCTCAGTAGAAAAGATTTGGGTCTCAGCACTTTCTGCTTCTTCTTCTTCCATCACCACAGCCATCAAAATCCAAAAGTCATCCTGGGCAAGCCAGCGCTTGTCCCTGGGAGTGATACAAGAAACATGTTCTTATTTTCTTAACAGGGTACTTGCGACTCGGAGAAAGGATGCTGAGCTCAGTGGACTGTGATCCACCCAGCATGGCATATCTTATGCTCTTTTGTTCTTATCTGTCCCTGAATTCCTCCCCAGGGGTCTCCTTTCTTCCCGTGTGGAACATAATCCTGCCCGGGGTCTCCAAATGGGTTAAGCTTTGGAGCAAACCAGGCCAGGAATGGACCTCACCTGTATGCCAGGATGTGTTGGAGAAGACCTCGGGCTCTCAGAGTCACTGCTAATGCCCTCTGTACCAGGGACAGGCAAGGTATCAAGGTGCGCTTGGAAGCTTCTTTTTAATCAGGCCTGGAACTAGTTCTGCTCCTTTCTGCATCTTCTCTCGCCATGCGCTCCACAGAACAGTCGCTCGGCACTGCCGCTTCTCTGAGCAACGCTGCTTTTCTCCTTTCCTACAACGTCTGCTTTTCTTGCATCGAGCTTTTCATCGGAGGGAATAGGAATGTTTTATATTCCATTTTCATAACTTTATGACCTTCGCAGATTACATCGCAATGACATCCTTAAAGCCTGGTCAGCTCAGGGTACTTCTTTTGGCATGAGTAAAGCTTTCTAAAATTGCCTTCATCGGGGCTTAGCCGCGCCACCACATCTGGGCTGGGTGACTTGGCAGGGCTCTTCTGGCATGGACTGCCCAAGAATCTCTATGGAGCAACAACAGAACTTACAGCGTTCACAGCAATAACCCAGATCCTTATTAATACTCACTTAAAACAGGAGCAACCAAAGTCTACCAAAAAAAACCCAATTTGGGTTTCTGATTAGGTGTCAGATCAGAAATGCTCCAGTTTATTTAGATTTGTAAGGGCAGGAGCCTGCAGGCACCACTGTCTCCACAGAAGATAAGATACTAAATGCTTAACTTCAGTAACGTTACTGAAAAACGGGTGCGTACATAAGGGGGGAGCACAGCGCTGTTAGCCAGAGACAGAAAAATAGCCGCACTGCTATCCGTCTTATTATGTGCGGCCACCAAAACTACTGAAATTAAACCTAAAGACCTCACTTGCCGGGAAGCCGAACCAGCCAGCAATTCCATCCACTCAAGTATAACTATTTGATCCTCCCTCTCTTTCTTTTTCTGCCAAGCAAATACATTTTTAAAAGCACGTACCCCCAGATTTTGAAAGGGAACTTAGGTGCGTATGTTTGCTTTGAAAATCCTTGGCAGAGTCCGCATGCACCACGATGCCAGGGAGTAATAAAATCCACCCTCCTTCAAAATAGAACCTTACTAGGAAAAATATGGAGGGGATATAATGTGCACCTCTGGTCTTCAGTGGTTTAATGTCTCGTGCAAAATATGCTGCCTCCAGCATTGTACAATGCTGCGCCGGGGGGGCGGGGAGAAGAGGCAGGCTTGGTCCTAAACCAGAGGGCTCAAGCTGTGCCCCTGAGCCACAGGACTGGTCTCTTCACTTGCATCCCTGCCCCGAGGATTGATCCTCAGGGATTCATTAGGGATCCCAGGAGCTGTCCCAGTGTTCCCAGCGACTCAGGAGCTCCAAGGAGGACCCCAGAGGAAACTTTCTACCATTTCTAGAATCCTTAAACTAGGACCTCTAGTCCTGTACCTTCTGCTCAGCATCCACGTGAGTGCAGTCTCTTGCAACTGTGGAAAGCTTACATTCAGTTACCCCATACTGCAGCGGTAGCAGCCTAGGCGAAGGTTTTTGTTTGATTTATGTGGTGCAGTAACCTGGCCTGAATTTAAGAACAGAGCACCAGATAGAAACTGGCCTCGGACACAAGCCAGGGAGGGTAACTTTCAAGGCGATGCACGGGCGCGCAGGTACTCGCGTTCGTCGGCCTGTGCCCAGGAGCACGGCTGTTGTATAACATGCCCGCGTATATGTGTGCACGGTGTAAAATAACCTGGCCGAGCGCAAGTATCTACAGGCAAATTTCTGGTTTGAGTATCGAAATGCCCATGTACTGCCCCTTTCTGAGAAGCTCCGAGGTGGGCACGCAGCGGCGTATCCTGGCGGCTTTTAAAATCCACTTGGTGCACATGAGCCCAACATATTCACACATCCCCTAATTAATGCGCGCATCGGGCTTTTAAAATTCAACTTTAAGCCTAACAACTGCGCAGGAGCTGAAGTTTCACGAAGAGACCAAAATTCATGACCTTTAGGACTATGGAGGGCAGTCTGGTTTATCTGATCCAGACCAAAATGACATGAAAGGCGTCCTGCATTTACAATACCTGATCCAGACCAAGATATCGCGAAAGGCGTCCCGCATTTACAGTATCTGATCCACACCAAGATATCATGAAAGACGTCCCACATTTACAGTACCTGATCAGACCAAGATGTCATGAAAGGCGTCCCGCATTTACAGTACCTGATCGACACCAAGATGTCATGAAAGGCGTCCCACATTTACAATACCTGATCCAGACCAAGATATCATGAAAGGCGTCCCACATTTACAGTATCTGATCCACACCAGGATATCATGAAAGGCGTCCTGCATTTACAGTACCTGATCCACATCAAGATATCATGAAAGGCGTCCCACATTTACAGTATCTGATCCACACCAAGATATCATGAAAGGCATCCTGCATTTACAGTACCTGATCCACACCAAGATATCATGAAAGATGTCCTACATTTACAGTATCTGATCCAGACCAAGATATCATGAAAGGCGTCCCACATTTACAGTACCTGATCCAGACCAAGATATCATGAAAGACATTCCACATTTACAGTACCTGATCCACACCAAGATATCATGAAAGATGTCCTACATTTACAGTATCTGATCCAGACCAAGATATCATGAAAGGCGTCCCACATTTACAGTACCTGATCCAGACCAAGATATCATGAAAGACATCCCACATTTACAGTATCTGATCCAGACCAAGATATCATGAAAGGCGTCCCACATTTACAGTATCTGATCCATAGCAAGATATCATGAAAGACATCCTACATTTACAGAATCGGATCCACACCAAGATATCATGAAAGGCGTCCCACATTTACAGTACCTGATCCAGACCAAGATATCATGAAAAGTGTCCCACATCTACAGTACCTGATCCACACCAAAATATCATGAAAGGTGTCCCACATTTACAGTACCTGATCCACAGCAAGATATCATGAAAGGCGTCCTACATTTACAGTACCTGATCCAGACCAAGATATCATGAAAGACATCCCACATTTACAGTATCTGATCCAGACCAAGATATCATGAAAGGCGTCCCACATTTACAGTATCTGATCCATAGCAAGATATCATGAAAGACATCCTACATTTACAGAATCGGATCCACACCAAGATATCATGAAAGGCGTCCCACATTTACAGTATCTGATCCATAGCAAGATATCATGAAAGACATCCTACATTTACAGAATCGGATCCACACCAAGATATCATGAAAGGCGTCCCACATTTACAGTACCTGATCCAGACCAAGATATCATGAAAAGTGTCCCACATCTACAGTACCTGATCCACACCAAAATATCATGAAAGGTGTCCCACATTTACAGTACCTGATCCACAGCAAGATATCATGAAAGGCGTCCTGCATTTACAGTACCTGATCCAGACCAAGATATCATGAAAGGCGTCCCACATTTTACAGAACCTGATCCAGACCAAGATGTTATGAAAAGCGTCTCACATCTACAGAACCTGATCCACACCAAGATATCATGAAAGGCGTCCCACATTTACAGTACGTGATCCAGACCAAGATATCATGAAAGGCGTCCCGTATTTACAGCATCTGATCCAGATCATCATATCATGAAAGGCGTCCCTTATTTATAGTATTTGAAATGGCAGCTCCACTGCTTACCCTGGAGGAACTGCTTTTATTAATATTCTACAGTCCTCCTCAGGCCTACATCATTATCTTTCTACCATCAACTTGACAAAAGGCTTTAGAATGTCAAGTGCTGGCAGGATAATATAAGCCCGGCTGAGGCAGGGCTGCGGCTCTAGCTCCCACTTGCTTTATCTGGAAGAGGGCTGTGCCTCCTCCAAGTCGATCTAAAACCAGATGATGCCAATGGAGCCTTCAAGAAGCGTAAATTGTATTTGCACACTGAAATATTTAGTTAAACTTTGATTACTCTCCCGAGCCTTCCAGCCCAGGGATTGCTACAGAACGGCTCTCCTCCTCCGGGAGAGCTCGCAAACCCCGGAGGCCATTACACTACCCAGTCAGGGCCCTGACCACTCAATGACTTTCACTTCCTACGCATTCCACACTTCCCCAGTCTCCTGTCCCTAACACTGACGTTTCCGTTGATGGATCAGGTCAAGTTCTGAGTACTTTGGGAGCAGCTTCCACCTTACAATGGTTAAATTCTTATATCTAAATGGGCTTATTCAGTTAGTGCAGCAGCTGGTGCGATTCTGAGAGAAGAAAATAAACATTTCCTTTGAATATTTTGATTGGCAACCAGATGACCGCGACGCTGGGCTCGCATCGCCAGGGTAGGAAAGCGCTATGTGGACGGCACCATGAAACGAAATCTGAGTGCAGTAAAAGGTTCACATGGAAAGAGTGGCAGGGGGTTATTTCCATCAGCTAATAAAACACTGTGTGTATAGAAATGTATATGTGTGGATATAACGTGTGTGTGTGTGTGTGTATATCTGACAAAATGGACTTTTTCAGTCGAAAATTTAGGTCTCAATAAATCTGTTAGTTTATAAGGTGCCAGCAGCCTCTCTCTCTCTCGAAGTTGATTTTGTACTGACGAGGCTTTTCCAACCAATAGGAAATACCCTGGATTACCGACCGACCTTATGCCTTTCTCCTCACTCACATCAAAGTGTCATTGTGATAACCGATGAGCAGGGGTGCCAGATGACTCCAGATCAACAAAAAGCTGTGAGCCAGTCTGGGTTTTGCCCCATTGGGTGTAGAAACTTGTAGCTCTAAAGTCCCGTAAAAAGCCGCATACAAGTCCCTACATACAAAGGGACTACACCAAAGCTGTCAAGCTTGCGACCTTAGTAATGATGCTACGCCGTGTGCGTCCTCCCCTATGTCTGGTGTCACTTTGGGAGTGTTTTGTCCTTATGGTGCCACTCTTGGCTCCATTTTCCCTTAGCTTTTCTATGGCTTTTGACTGCTATCGAGTTTCCAAAAATGACCTATTTGGAGGTCTGGGGCTTCACTAGCAGAAGACGAGAGCTTCTCTTGCTGGGAACGAGTGTGCTAGTGCACGCCATGCGTGTGTATTTCAGTACAGCAGTGACGTGTTCTGCTTGCTGGGCTATCCAGAGGTCTCCAGAGACTTGAAGGGACTCTGAAGTTATGTTTCCTCGTTTCTTGCATGACTGTAGGCTCTGCAGAGAATGAACTCATTTTACACCCACGAGAATCAAATACTTCAAAGCAGGAACTGGCAGCCATAGAGTCTGGGTGCCCCTCTTCATGGAAGAACGTCACGCTGGTCAATGGCAGTCACTGAGTTACTGCTGTGCAAACATAAGCCTGCTTGTAAGCATTGCGGCAGACCTGGCATGCAGCTCACAGCACGACAGAGACTTTACCTACCCTCTGCCCCCAGACAGCAGGTCGGTTATGCGGTATCCCAAGAAAGCAGACTGGGACAAGGCAGAGACTAGCATTACATGAATATGCACTTCAGCTCTTTTTCGTAAGAGATTCTCCCATGAGCCATATACTGCATGTATTTAGGGTTGGGGTTTTTATGGTTTTTTTTAATGTGGTGGCTGAAAATATGGGATTAGAACCAGATGCTGTCTTATTTGAGAGAGCAGCTCTACTTCTAACTCACTGGGTCAAGCAGAATAAGCTCCAGTTCCTTATTATCAACTGCGCTTCCTCTTCTTCACCACCAAAGGGGTTGGTTTCTCTTCCTCTTTCACGTCTAAGTGTCCGGAAATGCAACCCAGCTAGGACTGCACCCGACAGCCCTGGTCTTTCGACGGCACGTCTATTCATCAGCGCCTCCTACTGGCCACTCCTGGTTCCACAGCTGCACGACTTTTCTTTTTCCATCAGGGGATGCTCCTGACAGCTTTTAATGCAGTGCAGCATTTATGTCAGTTTATTAAACCGTCATTAACTAGGATTTTTTTTCCCTGTAACTTACATCCTAAATTGGGGAAACAGATCCCTTTACTAGTGGAGAAACCTTTTAATTCAGTATAGAGACCTATCCCGTGCAGGCATATGTTCTTAGATCAAACTTCCACATGTCAATACCCCAGCTCAGCCAAGCTGTATGTGTGCTCCAGATCATTATTGAAATAAATATAGGGTTTTCCTTTGCCACACCCAATAATAATACATGTATGGCTTAATTAATAGAAGTCTATAAGTCACCTTCATTTCTGCAAGTTTGGAAGATCCTATAGAAGGAAATGTTTCTGGGGTTTGTGCCTTTGATCAATTGTAGGGAACTGTTTAGACTCATACTGGAGTTCTTTAGGCAGGTGTAACATGGCTGGGATTAACACATTATTTATTTCACAGCACTCTACAAAGTGCTGTTTCCAGACACCACCCACAGTTCTGAGGTTCCTGCCCCAGAGAGCGGAGAGCCCAAGATCTGAAGGAAGGAATCAGTCTTGGGCACCACATCAGATAGCAAATGACCTGCAAGGCTGTACATAGCAGCAGCCAAAGATACCCAGGATAGAAGGACATAAGAGGTCCCACTTTATCCCCAGACTGAAGCTGCTCTGCAGTGGGAGTTTTGGAAAAATGGGCCTGATCATCTCCATCCCCATCCTCTTCTTCCTCCCCCTTTCCACTCATCCCACATCATGACACTCGAAGAAGGGGGTAAGCGTGTGTGCCCCTGGGGGCTTAGAGGGGATCGTGGAGGAGATGAGATTTTGCATCTTCATTTTTTTTTTTTATTACTTTCCTCACATGCCAGTCAACCGGGGGACGACGACACGAACTGTGTTTTGTTTTCCTTTTCGTTTCGTTTTTAAATGACATGGAACACCAGTGTTTCGCTGAGGTTTTCTTTTCATTTTAAAAACAAATGCTCGTCTGTAATCATTGCAGCTTTACTGTGTGCACATGGCAAAGCTTGGGCTGGTTTGTAGCCCCAGCGGAAGCGCCTGAGCTGTGCCCGCTGCTGCCTGCCGGTTCTCTGCTGGCCCTCATCATTCTGCCGTCACTCTGCAGGCGCAGAGAGAAGTGGCGTGGGGTCCTTTCTCTCTTTCTGTTTCCTGGCGTCTCCATCGCTGTTAAGTCGGCAGTGTGCGGAGGAGCCCACGCAGGCAAAGACCTCTGAACTTTGTCCAGTTTTCTTGCGTACAAATATGTGATGTGTGTGTGTTTGCTCGTGTTCTGTCCGTGCGTGCACACACCCAGCAGTGTTCGTGCATTGGAGCAGGTCAGGGTGTCCAGTTCTTATTTGGCTTATTCTTATTTAGATCCAATGAAGGTGTCAGGACCTGCAAGGAATCCTCGGACATGCGCTGTGTGTATTTACAAGGAATCCTCGGACATGCGCTGTGTGTATTTACAAGGAATCCTCGGACATGCGCTGTGTGTATTTACAAGGAATCCTCGGACATGCGCTGTGTGTATTTACTCACCCACGTGGCTGCGAATTAGTGACTGCACGGGATCTTTCCGTCTAGCATCTGTGCTTTTTATTTATCTGTTACCGGTCTGCAGTAAACATTTCCCTTCCTGTTTATACTCGGAAGCAGAATCAGACTCCCGTTAGTAAGGAACCCATCTTTGCTATTTGCATAGACTGGGACTCTGTTCCTGTTCAGGTTTTTTTTTGTCCCGCAGTTTTACCTCTGCTTCTTTGGGTTCTCAGTGCAAACTGTTGTCCTTGGCTGCCCTGAGTGAGCCTTTGCTGGGTTCCCCCCCCTTATTTTCATATCCCCCCCTCCCGGCTCAGCCTTCAGCCATGGGGAGTAAACCACAGCCCCCTCTGGAGCCCGCCAAGGTGGCTGCAGACTAATGGCTGAGGCATAGGCGCAGTTTGGGAGGGAACCTGGGGAGGGGCAGTGCCCCAGGGGCCCCAGACCCTCTGTCTGTTGAGGAGGAGATGCTCCGATGCTCAGTTCTGCAGATCAGGTGCAGGGTTTCCTCTCTCACAGCAGGGGAATGGGATCGGGGGCAGCTTCTTCTAAAAGGTTTCGTTTTCGTTACAAAAACAAGACCCTGACTCTGAAACTTCTAGAAGGAAAGCTTTTCCTCGGGGGGGGGATCACATGAACGACAACGACTTGTGCAAAAAGGATTTTTGGCGACCTTTGCCTGCGTCTGCCCTGCCTCTCTCACACCCCTTTGGAATATTTTGTTTTCAGGAAATAAAAATCCTTGCGCATAAGATGCGCTGTTTCGGAATTGTGCAGGGAGTCGGGCTGACTTTACCCCACCCTTAAAGGTGCTCCAGTTTCAGATGTTAACCTTCGTCTTTATTTTACTGGAGGAAGAGAGCAGAAGGACGAGGACTTTGTCAATGACTGCAGCTGCGGCCTCCGTGCCTTTTCCCAGCTCTGCCTGTGCGCACAGCTCTCTGGGTCGGGGACTCAAAAGGGATGATGATATGCAGGCAATTTCCAGCTTCCCCGAGGATTTTCCCTTTGAAAATTAGAATTTTACCCGCACTGATTTCAAAAGCCTTTTCACGTGGGCACAGCTGCCCTCAGGGAGGGTAAATTTATACCCCTGTCTGTTCAGGTGAGCAGCACGCATACCTTTTATGGGCCTGATTTTAAAAAGCATGTACTCGAGTAAATGGCTTTTGAAAATTGCTAGGACAGTATGTTACATTAACACGGGTGACTCCTTTGAAAATGACCCCCTTAGTACAGACTTTACTCCCAAATTTTCAAAGCAAATTTCTGTGCGTAAGTTTCCTTTGAAAATTAGCAGGTAATGGACCCAGTATGTGCACAGATTAATTTGCATATTTATTAAAGTGGAAAGTATGCACACATGTTCCAATGTTGCCTGCCTCCCCCCACTCCCAGAATGCCTCTCCCTAGTCCCTTAAAAGCGCACATGTAACTCTTACTCACCTAGAGCCCCAGGCTTAGCACAGCCATTTGCACACATAAGGCCCAGTTTTATGTGTGCAAATGGATTTGAAAATTCAGCCCTGTATGAGCCCAGGGAGGTTAAGTGAATTGTGCAGGGTGAGTCAGTGAGATCTGTGCCATACTTGACAGATTTCACAGCTCCGAGATCTAATGGGAACATTATACATCTAACTCTTAGGCCGATGTAACAAGGTGCTCTCGGTTGTGTGCACGTTAATGCATGGCTGGGCACACATTTCCCTGCTTTAAAAGGGAACTTAACGCATAAAAGGAATATGCACACAACTTAAGTGGCCTCCATGCAAATCCCATACTATTCAAGGCATTGGCTATTACTCCCCAGTGCATGGAGGTGCCCTGGCTTAACTCGGGTATTCTTAGCGCTGGAAATGTAACTCCTGGTCAGGGGTGGAGTAACGTTTCTGGGGCCGGACCTGCAGTTGGTGGTGCAGGTGTCCTACACTTGGGATTTCTGTGCATCTAACATGATTTGTGTGCGCTAAGCATGGGATTGCTGTGCATTAGTGCACCATTCGCTCAGTGCACGGGGAGCTGGGTCTTTTTCTAGCGCGTGAGTTAAGGACCTGGGTGCTGACGTTGAGGGCACATTACTGTCTTATAATGATAGCGGGGCCGCCGTTCTTGTAGACTTCTGTAAGGCTAAGGTTGTGTTGAAAAGCTCCAGCTTTGATCTGTGGGATTTTGAACTTTTATATTAACGCTGCATTTTGACTTTAGGATCCTCCTCCTACCTACAGTCACTGAGTCTCTCTCTCTCTCTCTCTTTATTTCACCAGGCACCTCCGATTTGAGTCCATTTTCCGACCCTCGCCCGTTTGATCGCTCCTTCTCCACCCTTCCCAGCCTCACCGAGACCAGGTTTTCCGACCCTCGCATGCACTACCCCGGTGCCATGTCCGCCGCCTTCCCGTACTCCGCCTCCCCGTCCACCACGGGGATCGGGGGCATCAGCATGGCAGGCATGCCCACCACCGCCACCCGGTTCCATCACACCTACCTCCCCCCTCCCTACCCGGGATCCAGCCAGAACCAGAGCGGACCCTTCCAGACCAACCCGTCCCCTTACCACTTGTACTACGGCGCTTCCTCCGGCTCTTACCAGTTCTCCATGGTGGCGGGGGGAGAGCGCTCGCCCACCAGGATGCTGCCCTCCTCCTGCACGAGCGCAGCCATGAACCCCAGCCTGCTCAGTCAGAACGACGGGGTGGATGCCGACGGCAGCCACAGCAACTCCCCCACCTCCCTGACGAGCACGGGAAGAATGGACGAGTCCGTCTGGCGGCCATACTGAAAACTAAAAAAAAAAAAAAAAAGCAACGCTGAACGGCACGGAAGAAGGCTCTCGAGGCTCTAGCTGAAAAATAATCTCCCCCGCCACCCTTATTCACAGTGAGATGCAGAAGCCATGCTTAGCACACGGGCAACGCAGCAAAACGTAGACGTTCAGGACCCCCCCCCAGGGCATTTTGAGATAAGCAGAAGACATAATATCCCAGTGCTGGGAGTCGGACGTGAACTGTGCGGAAAAGCAAATCGCTCTGCCGCCTCGAATTTCAGTCGCTCTTCGGCGTGTTTTTCCTGCTGAACACCTGCATCGAAATTCCTGGACCTGGGAAAAGCTGTTTGCCGTTGTACAAACGCGATCATCTCACCCTGGACCGAGTGTCGCTCCCTCCCTTCCTTCCTTTTGAAGCTGCAGTTATCCAAAGAATTCAGTATTACTGTATGTCCTATCCTGACCATCCATCCCTTCCCCCTAAAATAAAATAAAAAGGCCCTTCGGTCTTGGACGACCAAAGAACTGCCTGCTCCAATAGAATCTCACGTGGGTCTTTCTTGTTTACAGAATTGAGTTGGGCTGGCAGTGGAAGGCAGCGGACGACGGGAAGGTGGGATGGGGAAGGGTGGCTGAGAGGCCGTAGGGTCTGTTGGGTGCCCTCATCCCCCACAGCATGACGGTCTGTTTACATGCGATGTATTTTTTCAAGAGAAACATGGTTTGATCTTGATGATAATTTTTGTGGAGTTTTCTTCTTCTAAAGAAGACAGTTTTAAAATATATATATATATATTTGTGCCTGGGATGATGAATTTGAGGCAATGTGCGAGGAATGTGCACTTAGACAGCTTGTGCTGAGTTTTAACTTTTGAACTGAATCTGTTTTCCTTTCCCTTCGTTTCAGGTTGGGGTTTGTTTGTTTGGTTTGGTTTTTTTTTGGGGGGGGGGGGGTGTTGAGTAACGCTCCATCCCCAGTATTTTGTTTCAGTGGTATTTCAGGTCTGGGGAGATATTGGTATTATTGAAAGAGTTTAAAGGTCCCTCCCGTTTTGTCTCTCCCAGCATATGAAGGAGTTAAAATGGGTCCCCACTGGACTGGTTCTTACCAGAACCCCACATGAGCACAAGGACTGGGGCTGTAAAAGTGAAGCCTAGGAAGGAGACATTTTTCTTAAAGCGGGCATATCTGTAATAGTAACAATGTACACACCTCTTATTCTGAAGTGAAAAGGACGAAAATAGAAGAGAGAGCTAGGAATAAGATCTAAAAGTAAAAGCAACAGGAGCACATTCCCCCACACACACCCCCCCCCCCCCCCAATACCCAGGCAAGATGATTTTCAAAGGACGCCAGAGCGCTGCAGTAACCTGTCCTGGGTGGATGCCGTAGATCCTGCCGCACCTCTCTGGACTGCCGTGCACCCCTCTCTCAGCCTGTAAGGATGGCCAGAGATAACGTGCGGTAGGGTTTGGTGCACAAACCTGCTTCCCATTCATTTCAAGCCAGGAGGAAAAGACAAACTGAGTGCACGTCACACCCTCTGGGGCCTGAGGAAATGTTTTTCCTACGCCGGCCTGCCCGTTCTGAACGAAACGACCAATCAAAATTTGGGTTTGCACTATAAATTTTGCTTATTTTGTTACGCACAATTTTCTGTAAAGCTTTGTCCGCCTGATGTGATATTTAACTGTAAAGTCTTGTATTATTTTGTCTTGTTATACCAATGTTTCTTGAACATATTGAAGGATCCACTGTTAATATTTGTTACGTTTGCGTGTGCAGGAGAAAACGGTCAAGGAGTTTATTTAAAATAATAATAATAATTCAAGGTCGAAGACGATCCTGGGAAACTGTTAGGTTATCGGAGTTTCTCGTAGATCACAATCCAGGGCGACGTGACAGGGGGGGTGGGCGGGCACCCAGTCTGACTGGGCTGCTCAGAGTTTGTGTCACGGGCCTGTGACAGCTGGAACCACTGGATAATTTATGTAAGAGGATTGGGATAGGACTGAAGCCCTCACCGGGTGACAACTTTGGTTCTGTTCAGCAGAAACTAATCCTCCCCCCACCCCCCCCCCCCCCCCCATGGTCCTGGTCCTAGCCTGAACCCCCAGTGACTTGATAACGTTTCTTCAAAGTTTGATGAGGTTTTTGTTTTGGTGGACGATAGAAAATGTTCGCCTTTCCTCCCAGCAAAGGTCAGAGTGAAGCTGGACCGATGCACATCAATGAGCTGCCTTGACAGCCTCCTGTGAGGTCAGTGATCCTTCTTGGGAGCTGCCAAGCAGTTTGACATCAGAGACGGTGACAGAGATTATCCTCCGCCTTCCCGCCTTCCCACCTGTAACCGAGCCTGTCTCACGCTGCACCTCCCCCCCATGTTACTGACCACGGAAAGGATAGAAAAATGGCAGAAAGAGAAGATCAGATAGAAATTCATCACCTCTCAGCCAGCTGTGACGTCATTGCCTTTTGTGAGGCCCTTTAACTAATCTAAAAATGTTTCCGGTGAAATTGGAAGACGCTGTTTCATTGATTGATGCTGGCAGCCCAGCGGAGGACGAAGTCTTAGAGGAGCGAGCTCTCTGTCACCGAGGGGAAGGAAAAGCCAGCTGGCCTGGGGTACCGAGCCGGATCCTCCCGTCCCGGATCTATAAAGCAGCCCATGACAGGGCCCGTGGACTACCATGCATTACTGCCTTGTGTCTGTAGCATTTCTGATTCCTAATCATGGCCTATCCTGTGAACACCAAGTGTTTGGAAACCACGAGTTCTGCTTTTCTAATTATGAAATATCGATGTTCCTGTTAAATATTGCCTGATAATAAGTGTCAAGACATTTAAAAAAAAAAACCAAAAAAAAATACCATAAGAGCGTTGATGCAATCATTGACTTTCCAAGCTGAATAATAAAATATATTATTACAAGTCCAAAGGGCTGGGTCCTGTTGAAGACGGTGACAAAGTTAAAGGCCAGAAGTGCTCAGCATTTTTTTGTATCATTTTTTCCCATAGACAAAAAAAAAACGGGGAAAACTTATTTAACACATGGGCCTGAAATGTGGCATAATTCAGTTGGAAATCTTTATCCTGTTTTACACTTTTAGCTTTTACAGAGGAGAGAGCTTGTGAATTCTGTTCTTCCAGGTTGTGCATAGAATAATAATAATAATAATACAAAACATGTTTTGCAGCTGTATAGGAGTGCGAGCTTACCCCCCATTTTGTAACCTCCCTTGTGCTTTTCATCCACTTCAGTCATCCTTGATCGGACAGCAGGGCACAGCTCCCTCCGAAGCCGGTATCTGCACACCTGTGCCTAGCCAGTAGGTGTTGCTGTTGAGTGCTGGCTGGGGGTCCCTGCGTGAGCTGAGTGCTACCCCTGGTGGCTGAAGGACAGGAGCAAGGCTCGGCCCCCCTGACCAGGACATTGACACTGCAGGGAAAAATCGTCCCAAAATTGCCCACCTGAAATCTGGGATCCACACTCTAACCTCAGCGCACCTGTAGGGTTTAACGGGGGGGGGGGGGGGGGGGGGGGGGGGAGGACAGCACAGGGCAGCAAAACAGGTAACACTGGCCCTGCCCATCCCCCAGAACAGGTCTGACCAACAAGATATGCAACCTAGTCGAATGCAGCTCCTGCATAGTCATTGTGGACATCCTGAAAACCTATCCATTTGGGGTCCCAGAGGACTAGAGCACAGATCCCCCTCCCCACCTTCAGCCCTCCCTCCAACTTAGTGGGAACAGCTCACCGGATCTTCTCCGTATACGATTGTTTAGCTTAAAATGCCCCGTTCTGTGAGATTTTTGCCAAGGGGGCTTAAAGGGTAAGGAACCCGCAATGTACAGGGCCAGAAGAAAGCGCGTGGGGCAAGACAGAGCAGGATGGGTCTCCGGGCGGGTCGGAGATCCTCTAACTGAAGCTCACGTTTAGTGAAGTCCCAGCGACTAAACAGGGGCAGAGGAGGCCGACTCAGTTTAAAATAAGAGATGTGTGGGGGGGAAAGGTGAGAAGCGGCTTCTAAAGCTGATGCATAAAGCAGAGGAGACCAACCTCACATTCAAACCAAAACCCAGGCAAGGAAAAAGGCAAATAAGAGAAGTGAAATAGAAAGTAACATTGAATTGGCAGGCAGAAAACCAAGAGGAATGTGAAGCAAGACGGGTGGGAAGTGCAGCCCGATGCTTCCCAGGAGACGAGCGCTCCTAGGTGGTCCAGGCTGCCAGGCGTAGGACCCGGCTGCGGTTTGGGGGATGCTGCGGAGGCAGCGCTCATGGCTCCTGGGGAGGGGGGGGGAGGGGAGGCCCAGAGGCCAGACTTAAGGGTCCCAATTGCTGCAGTTTTCGGCCCTTGGTTCCTGGTTGGGGAGCGGAATATAAAAATAAGGGAGAAGGTCCCCTGGGTGATTGGAAGTGGTGCCCTGGAGCGGCCGGTTCAGATTGAAGCAGAAACCCAAAAAATGAGGAAGGGGGAAACTGCCAGGCAGGGCCGGTGCAAGCACATTTTCTGCCCTAGGTGAACCTTTGATCATTTGCCCCCATCCTACCCCCCCCCTCCCCCTTAATTACGTGAGGCAGTGGGCCTGGTACAGCACCCCCTCTGCATCTCACATGGGCAGGATTTTGCCACCCACAAAATCCTGGCGCTCTAGGTGATCACCTAGTTCACCTAATGGAAGCACCGGCCCTGCTGCCAGGACAAAATATAAAGAGCGACCTCAGGGTTGCCTTGTGAGGCCGATAATGGGATTTCCCCTCCCGTGCTGCTTTAAACTAAAACATCATTACCACTCCACTGCCTGATTTCTGCACCAAGAGCACAGAAAGGGAATGGGTGAATAAAACGGAAAAATGTCATAATGCCTCTGTATCGCTCCATGGTGAGACCGCACCTTGAATACTTGTGTACAATTCTGGTCGCCGCATCTCAAAAAGATATAATTGCGATGGAGAAGGTACAGAGAAGGGCAACCAAAATGATAAAGGGGATGGAACAGCTCCCCTATGAGGAAAGGCTGAAGAGGTTAGTGACTTTTCAGCTTGGAGAAGAGACGACTGAGGGGGGATATGATAGAGGTGTTTAAAATCATGAGAGATCTAGAACGGGTAGATGTGAACGGTTATTTACTCTTTTGGATAATAGAAAGTCTAGGGGGGCCACTCCATGAAGTTAGCATGGGGCACATTTAAAACTAATCGGAGAAAGTTCTTTTTAAACCTCAACGCACAATTAAACTCTGGAATTTGTTGCCAGAGGATGTGGTTAGTGCAGTTAGTGTAGCTGGGTTTAAAAAAGGATTGGATAAGTTCTTGGAGGAGAAGTCCATTACCTGCTATTAAGTTCACTTAGAGAATAGCCACTGCCATTTAGCAATGGTTACATGGAATAGACTTAGTTTTTGGGTACTTGCCAGGTTCTTATGGCCTGGATTGGCCACTGTTGGAAACAGGATGCTGCGCTTGATGGACCCTTGGTCTGACCCAGTGTAGCATGCTCTTATGTTCTTACCTTCCTGCTTGCATTAAACAGTTGGGTGGAGGTCGGGACAGGGCACAGTAAATCCAATATTTAGGTATTGGGAGTCAAACAGATTCCGAGCAAGGAAGACTGGATGTAGTCTCATGTCTTTGGCAGTCAACAACAACTTCTAGGCGATGAGGTGCTGGCTGCTTCGTCCACAATAAACCTTGGTCACTTTGCTTTCTAATTTATTTATTTACAGTTACCAAGTTTGTTTGAAATGAAGGATGATTTTTTTTTTTAATATGTCACAAATCTGTGTGTTTTGGTTGAGTGATCCTGTGTCCAGTTTGCCGCATTCTGTGGCTCGGTCTGCAGGTAATTTGAGTTTGAAATGCATCCCTTTTGGAGTTTCGATGCAGCTCCAACCAGCGTCACTCTGGGGGTCGGTGGGAAGAAGGACCTGGTGTTCATGTACTCAGTGATGTCATCAGCAGGCGACAGCGAGCTTCAGCTGTAGACTGGGGCTTGCATGGGAATGGTCTATTACTGTCTTAAAACAAGGATGAGGTATAGAGAAGCACAGGAAAAACAAGATATAGACTTCTCCTTGGAAAAAAGAAAAAGAAAGAAGGTCTCAGACTTCCGGGTTAATCTAATAGCACACGTGGAGTATTTTGGCCACCAGGCCAGCATCACTTCCCACACTCACCTCTTTATTCTGTTCTTCAGCACACAGAAAGCTGGATTGTGAACTGTAATAATACTTGGGATGTTTGTTTTTTTTAGAGACTCGGTGGTCATGCAAGGATGTGGTATATAATTCTGAAGAGCAAGAATAGAATTTGTAAAAAAAAAATGTAGATGGAATATTTATTCTTAAATAATTTGATTAAATTGAATGACAGCTGTTCAGAGAAAGCGATCCCTCCGCAGCTCTCTAGACCACCATTGTAAGCAATCCAACGTGATCGTAACTCCCGTTCTACTCATGAAACACGAAGTTCCCAAACCCCAGTCTGGAGGCGCCTGCACCCAATAGGTCTGAAATCTGCAGAGCACCCTGGCTTTTGTGCCAGACGTACGCAGCTACAGCCCAGGCACGATCACAGGTGAGACCTGCTGGAAGGCCAGGAGGACCTGAGCTGAAAGCTAACTCTCACATGACATGGGGAGTGGTGGCCGGCTCCTTTCAGAACATCCACAACCTACGCGGATATATTCGCTTTTGGGTGATTTTTAATCCGCAAAAAGATAGAGAAAATGGATTCCTTAGACCTAAGGAAGGGGGTATAACTCCGTAGGTTCCAAATTCTATCAAGAAACTCTGTCTATAGGTGTAGCGTACCATAACGTGCTGTCACTGGAATTGCTGCTTTACTATTGTCCTAATATCTTATTTGTCGTCTTTCTTTGCACTGCTCCTTGACTGTAAATACCGATGAGATAGATTTGCATTCATTAGAGGAAGTGTGTATAAATATATATATCTCATGCATATTCATTGTGATATACTGGAAACCCCCAGTGGCCAACTGGGCCCAAGGACTGGGGTTGACATCCACCCTCAGGGTATTTTTGCAGGCTCTGTAACGGTGGTTTGAGGAGGGCTTACGCAGCGCTAACAGACTGGCTCAGAAATATTTCGTTTGCTTTTTCTTTTAACTCCTTTTCCTTACTGTTTCTGCATTTAGCGAGTGCTGAGTTGTTTTAGCATGTGCTCTGAAATCGTTTAACATGTACTGAAAATGTTTAGCACTCGTTAAATCATTTTGGCGTGTGCCGAAATGCAGAAAAGCAATGAAAGTTTGTTGGGGATTTTTGTGTCACTTGGGATTGGCCATGACAGGAAACAAAGCAGGAAATGGTGGTGGTGTTTTAAGCGAAGGCACAGTCTTAATATTTCAATTAACAGCTGACTTGGTTAACCGTCAAGGAAACCTTTTCTGCCAGACAAACTCTGCTACTGATCTGTTCAGTGGACGTGAGGTGACTCCCATAGACGTCTCGGCGAGGTTAAGAACAATTTCCCTCCCAGCACGCTAGAGTGCAGACCCCTGCAGGAAATACAGCCCCTGCACGCTACTCATCCCCCCTACAGCAGAAGGGGAGATCCACCCTGGGGGGCGTTTTCTCGGGCCCGGGAGACCCTTCACAGACTCATCTTCGCGTCCGCCTTGCCTCCGGTTCCCTGTGACACTCACAGAAACAGTAAGGATAGAGATGAGGACTCACAGCGTCCATGGTCCCGGCCCAACCCACAGACCTAAAAGTGACGGAAAGGACGTGTGCCTTGGCACGACCCACGATTGTGCCGCCACCGTTAGCTCTCAGCAGGGCTGCTGCAAGAGAATTTGGCGCCCTAGGCAAACCTCTGGTCCTGCACCCTCTTCCCCCCATTTTAGCTCCAGCAGAGTGAGCTCCCTCCTACCGGCGGCAGTGGATCCAGGACGGTGCGTCCCTTTTTTTGGCAGTGCTAGCTTCGGGCCTTCTGCTGCACCCAAAACTTTGGCCCTCCAGGCAACCGCCCTGCTTGCATAAAGGAATCAGCGGCCCTGGCTCTCAGCTTTAAAAAGCACAGTCAAGGACGCCGGGGGGGCCAGGATTCTCATCAACCCCCGAGTCTCGGCTTCCATTACAGGCATGAGAAGAATAGGTGGCTTCTGTTTTGAAAAGCCGAGCTGAGCTTGGCTAGAGATAACAACATATATGTTATCTTTTGCATATATTACGTTAAAAATGACTGTAACACGTCTGGAACAGAGATAGCGAAATCCTACGCCAGATTACGAAGAAGTCAGACTGAATCCAGGCCTAAAGCTGCTACCGCCAACCAGAACTCTGCTGTCCGAGATGGGGACCTTACCAAACCTTACTGAGCCTTTCGTCGCCTCCTCTCCAGCACGATGGTTATTATTTCAGCAGTGTTCCCCTCTTCTCCCCGACACCACCTGCCTCTTATCGTCATGGATGACAAGATAACCCCAGTAATGTTGCATTTGTACGTAAACAAAAAGAAATCGTCAAAGGGAAAAAATAAACAAGTCGGATTTTATTCCATTTCACCCAGAGGGAGGTCCTGCCCTGCTGCCCTCTGGCACCTGGCGTGAGGGAGGAAATACTCGTGGAGAGAGTACGACTATGGTCAAGACGCATTCCAAGGCTTGAGGTAGCTGGATTGCTTCCTCAAGGGTGGACAGCGCACAGGAGCGACGCAATGTATCCTTGAGACCTATTATCCCACAGCACCAATCGGTGCAAATTCAGTCACCTCAATAAAGCTTGTTGTGATGTAAAAAATAACTTTTTTCTGCAAGCAGCCCCTGCTAGTGGATGCGATTATTTAGAATAATACATCAACGCTGGTATTGTGGGAACTGAACTGACGCGATAAAATAAAAGGTCCGCGTCCTAGTGGAAGGGTGGCTACGCGTCCGTGCATGCAGTGAGGAAGACGCCCAGGGCTGACTCTGCTGCCTAACAGGTCACCGCAGTCTAGGCCCCTTGTTCTGGAACCGCCGTTCTAGATCCCAAATCCCTTACTCTCCTTTCTTTCTTTGGAACTGTCCTGGAAGTAGATTTTACCCCATCGGTTGCGTGTGACCCTGCTTAAACCCCCCCCTGGACAGGACGGACCGGAGAGAGAACGTGTCCCTAGTTAAGCGTCGCCTTCAGCGGCCTCAGTGCCAGAATTCTGGGAGGAAAGGGAGAGGGGGCTGGAAAGTTTAGAGGAAAGGAGGAAGAGCAGCAGAAAAGAAAGAAAGAATGAGGAGAGGCTTTCCCTCCTCTGGCGAGCTGGCTGCAGATCATTTCCCCGGCACTATTTCCTCTTTTGAGCCTCTGTAAATTCCACCAGGGTTCTGGCCTGCGTCCAGGTAGAAAACCTTCTGAGGAGCTGGGAGTGGGGATTTCTTTTTTTCTCTCTAAGCAAGCTAGAAGAACCCTTGGGCCTTCAAAAGGTTTTATCTTTCAAAAATAAGCTTTTTCTAGCTTAAAGCCTTAGCTAGAGCACTTACAGATGAGACAAGCGTGTGGAACTGATTTCAGAGCAGGCTAAGCCCATAAAGATCTCCAGAATGGCCTACGTCCTGAGTAGCAAGGTACAATGCGGCCTTAAAACCGAACCACTGCTAAATCAATTCTGTGTTCCCTCAGAGCTCATAATCCAGCATTCAACATATGAACCATGTACTACGGTCAAAGGCTGCCAGTTGCGCCACTTTTTAACGTACAGCAAGGATGTCACAGTGTAGTACAAAAATGGAAATATATAGTTGTACAAAATTGAGTGACATCTGATTCTTTAAATGTAAAATGGGGTGGAGGAATGGCTTAGTGGGTAGAACAGGGGCGGGGGGAGAACCTGGGCCGCACCACGTGACCTTGGGCAGCTCACTTCACCCTCCAGTACCTCAGGTACAAGCTTAGATTGTGAACTCTCTGGGAGCAGGGAGATACCTGAATATAATCCACTTTGAAGCGTCTGCCCGCCCACCAGGAGTGAAATAAAATAAAAATATACGACCAAAATGTAAAAATCTTTGCTCCGCTAATTCCTGGGATAAGTCAAATCTCCACCTTTCGCTTCTGGCTCCATGAAAGCTTTTCCTTGTGGCCTAAAATCAAGATACAAAATTCCCCAAAGTCCGGTTCTTACTACAATATTTTGTGCACCGTGCACTGCCTCTCATGGCTGCCGGTGAGTCTCGGATATTTATTATACCTGACATTCACAGCTTTACGTGGTCCTGTGCATGATGCACAGAGTTCCTAACTATTTAGTTATGTTCTGCATTTTAAGGACACTTCAAAGCTGGTTACATCCAGATACACCAGGTAGTGCCCTGCCACCAGAAGGCTTACAATCAGGGAGGGTGACTTGCAAACAAATGCCCGTGCAGGCATATACATGTTTATAGGGCTGCAAGTACACAAGTATTTTATAACCTGCACATACGATACATGCATGCTTTCATAAATACACAATACATGCGCTTGGTGTAGGCTTACGTGTGAACGCATGCAACGCATTGAAATGCACGTACTTTTCCTACCTGTTTCAAACATTCGTGGACGTACATTTTGCTTGCAGAAGTAAAGCAGGCCTTACCTAAGTCCCGATTTATGCGCGTAGATTGGGCAGTGTTAAAACATGTGCTCATAAAGGAAATTAACCAGTTTATGAGTTAGTCCACCAGTTCACCCAGTCCTGCTCCAGGTCATCAAGACCTTCCTGGTTCTTCAGCCTGAGCTCCCCCCTGCCCCTTGAGTACTACACAATGAACACGTGCCAGATAATTTGCAGGAGTAAAAATCCGAAAGTTGGCTAATGTAAACATGGAAGTGCCTATTAAAATGGCAACTTCTGAGGTGGATTTTAAGATTCGTGCACAGGCGAGCACATGGACACGGTGATTTTATAACAGGCGCACGTCAACGCACCCGCGTTATAAAATCTGCTACCCACGCGAACATGCGTGCACGAGTTTATATCGGGGCGTATATGTGTGCACGAGTGCCCAGTGGCAAACGTAAGTGGAGGAGGGGGGATTTTACAACCTGCGTGTGGCGATGCAATTGGCCTTATTCCCTGTTCCCTCCCAGTCTGCCCCAGTAAAGGAATGGACTGGGAGGGAACTTCCTAAAACCCCTACCTAACCTGCCTCCCTTTTCCCCTACTAACCCCGACCCCTAAAACCCTGCTGACTACCCTAGATTTTTTTGTTTTTCTACTTACCCGTACTCCGGAGCAGCAGCAGGATGTGCAGGCTGGCTGCCACCGGCCTCCTGCTATCTTCGGGCGTCGGGCCGTACTGCCCGCCGAACTTCCTGTCGGGGGGGGGGGAGCGGAAGCGCATCGCACAACGTCCGCTTCCTCCCTTCCCCCCCCCCAAGCAGGAAGATCGGCGGGCAGTACGGCCCGACGCCTGAAGATAGCAGGAGGCCGTGGCAGCAGGAGAGGCAGCTGATCTTCCTGCTTTGGGGGAGAAAGCGGAAGCTGTGCGCAGCGCTTCCGCTCCCCCAAACAGGAAGTTCGGCGGGCCGTTTGGTCCGAAGATAGCAGGAGAACGGGTGGCAGCAGGAGAGGCAGCTGATCTTCCTGCATTGGGGGGGAGGAAGCGGAAGCTGCGCGCGGCGCTTCCGCCCCCCCCCCCCCGAACAGGAAGACCGGTTGGCCATACGGCCGCAGCAGCGCTTCCCCACGTGTGCCGTGATGGCGCGCGAGGCGTGGGTTCTCTTGTTCGCTGTCGCGGGGATGGGATCCCGCGACAGCCTTGCAGTTCCGGTGCTAGTTGGGTGGGCCTGGGTCTAAGTTGGGTGGGCACCTGCCCACCCAGGCCCACCCGTGGCTACGCCACTGTTCTGTGCATACCAGGAGATACGCGCGGCACAGCCACGCACGTATCTCCTAGATTTCATGTACGCAGGGCATTTAAAGTTAGTCTTTATGTGCATAAGTGCTGGCCCTGCCTTCTTTACGTGTGTATATGTGCACATGAAAGTGACAATACGGAGTACATGAGTACAGGCTACTTACGCACGTATATGCTCATTTTTAGGGATGTGCACTTATCACATCTGTGTTTTGGTGAGTGTGCCGACTTTCTAGTACACATGGGGAAACGGGTATTTTGCGTATAACTCGTTATTAAAAATACACACATGATATCCATTTTTTTGGCTTGTACTCGAAAGTTGGAGGGATACACGCGTACTCGCCGAAATGGATGTGACAAATGGACATCCCTACTAATTTTTATGCATGTAAAGTTTTATGCGTGGGTCTACCTGATGCAATAGAGCTACAATATCCCACCCTGGGCACCCCTCCCCCCAGTTTAAGCACATAGAGGTTAAGTTACTTCCTCCAGGTCACATGCTGAGTACAATACATCAGAGAGGCGCCCGTTCCGCGGCGTGTCAAAAAAAAACACATGGAATTTTGAGCTATGACTCCAGTCCATTACCGTGTGCTAATTTCTGACCCCTGATGGAGAAGAAGTTGAAACACTGCAGCATCGAGTGATATAAGAGACAGCGCTTCATTTGCAGGTTCCTATGGATTTAAAGAGCTATTTTACAAGCTCGTGGAGATTTAAGATAAGTTTCAGTGCATTTACTGTATTCACTTTACCTCTTTGTAAAAGAAATTTTTGTTTGCAACAAAAAAAATAAAAAATACACAGACCTGGGATTCTTGTGAGTTTGTGTTAATCTTGGGCCAATGATTATAAAATACCCTGGCACTGGTTTTATTCATAAGACAAAGGACACCGCATTCAGTGGAGCACTCTAAGTGCCCTATTGCATGAGGTCCGTTTGAGTAAAGTATTTGCATACAGAAAATATTTGCACAGCATTGCTACTGTTGGTGAAATCTTGATTTTGTTGCTTCACTGAACAAAACTTAGCACCAAACTAGGACATTGTGCTAATCTGTTTGTACAAAATAGATCTAGATCTGTGAATGAGGTCCATAATAGTAAAAAAAATAAATAAAAATAAAATTGTCAAAACAGCAGAGCAGGACTGGATCTGAGAAATAGTGGTTACATTTCTTAAGTATGTCTGTCTGTCTGTCTCAGTTGTATCCCCCTGGATATCCTTGCAAAAGAAACCCCCATAGGAATGAGAAATTTGGTTTTCATTAAAACGAGCTTTTCTGTCGTTTTCAATGGCTCTTTGATTCTCACGCATAGTGGAATGTTTTCAGAACATTTTAAAACCTTTCTATCCTCTATCTGCAGAAACTATTCCGAGATTTCTCCTCCCTCCCCCCCCCCCCCCCCCCCTTTAACTTTCCAGTTTAGGTGTAGCAAAATAAACAGACGCTGAGTGTGTGGAGTCTGAGACGGAACAGAGTCACTCTCTCTCTCTTTGCCCTGAGGTTTTATTGAAAACAGGAGCGGCTTCCCCTGCGAAGTGCGATCTGAGCTTGGCACCGGTGGGAAAATGCGCAATGTGGTAGCCGAGCAAGGAATGGAGGGGATCCAGAGCAAGAAGCACAGAAGGTAAAGAATCATGGGATGGACGTTCACTTCATCTAAGTTGCTTCCATTCGTCCTCTAAAAAGGAGCAATCCCGTCCTCCTACCGTCGCTGTCCACTAAATATTCGGTTTACATGTTTCCCCCCCCCCAAAGTATTCTTAAGGTCCCTAACATCCCAATTACTGTGGTGAGAAACGGTTTCTGCAAAATGGGAACCCGAACTCTAAAGCAGTTGCTCCCCACAGTGACCAGGTCAGTCACACATTGAGTTTCCAGACCCCTGAACGTGATACTCAGGCTCCGCTGAGCAGCCGCCAATGTGGGATTTGCTTTTGGGGATTCAGCCTTGCAGAGAGAACCTGTACTGAGCATCTGAATGGCTGGCGGATGCCTGACAGCTCTCCTATACCCAGGGAAATCAATTTTCTTATTAAGAACATAAGAACATGCCAACAGAGGCCAATCCAGGCCATAAGAACTTGGCAAGTACTCAAAAACTAAGTCTGTTCCATGTTACCATTGCTAATGGCAGTGGCTATTCTCTAAGTGAACTTAATAGCAGGTAATGGACTTCTCCTCCAAGAACTTATCCAATCCTTTTTTAAACACAGCTATACTAACTGCACTAACCACATCCTCTGGCAACAAATTCCAGAGTTTAATTGTGCGTTGAGTGAAAAAGAACTTTCTCCGATTAGTTTTAAATGTGCCCCATGCTAACTTCATGGAGTGTCCCCTAGTCTTTCTATTATCCGAAAGAGTAAATAACCAATTCACATCTACCCGTTCTAGACCTCTCATGATTTTAAACACCTCTATCATATCCCCCCTCAGCCGTCTCTTCTCCAAGCTGAAAAGTCCTAACCTCTTTAGTCTTTCCTCATAGGGGAGCTGTTCCATTCCTCTTATCATTTTGGTAGCCCTTTTCTTTACCTTCTCCATCGCAATTATATCTTTTTTGAGATGCGGCGACCAGAACTGTGCACAGTACTCAAGGTGCGGTCTCACCATGGAACGATACAGAGGCATTAAGACATTTTCCGTTTTATTCACCATTCCCTTTCTAATAATTCCCAACATTCTGTTTGCTTCTTTGACTGCCGCAGCACACTGAGCCGACGATTTCAATGTGTTATCCACTATGACACCTAGATCTCTTTCTTGGGTGGTAGTAACTAATATGGAACCTAACATTGTGTAACTATAGCATGGGTTATTTTTCCCTATATGCATCACCTTGCACTTATCCACATTAAATTTCATCTGCCATTTTGATGCCCAATTTTCCAGTCTCACAAGGTCTTCCTGCAATTTATCACAATCTGCTTGTGATTTAACTACTCTGAACAATTTTGTATCATCTGCAAATTTGATTACCTCACTCGTCGTATTTCTTTCCAGATCATTTATAAATATATTGAAAAGTAAGTGTCCCAGTACAGATCCCTGAGGCACTCCACTGCTCACTCCCTTCCACTGAGAAAATTGTCCATTTAATCCTACTCTCAGTGCTGTTTCATTCCTGTAATCCTGAATGAATTGAAGTAAAGAGTAGTCCTCTAAACATAGACATTTTATTCACATAAAATTGAAAAAAAAAAAAAAAAGAGAGAGAGCCTGTCATATATGCACAGGGTAAATGATTGATACTAACAGCTTGGTCTGCAGTATGCAATACAGCCCAACGGCTCTGATATCCCATATTTCCTTCAAGTAGCAGACAAAAGTTTCCGTAGATGTGGTGCCCAAATATACATTAGGTCTTCATGTTTTTCTAAGTAGTTTGTTCTTCTAGGGAGACCTGAGGGTGGGGTCCACTTATTTTTTTGTAATAATGATAAAAACCAAGAAAGGGATTTGGACGTCACAGGGCAGTCAGATCAGATAGTAATAGGATTCTGCCATAGCCAAGGTCCTCCTGGATCATCAGCTTTGCCATTTCTACTCTGTCACTAAGGAGCCTATGTGAATGCACTGCATTGTACCATCATCAGCCCCTCTCTGCTGAGAGGCTGTTACATATATCCAGCACCCACCCTTCCATAAACCTCCTCTCTACCAAGGTACACATATTTAGGTCCTTAAAGCCTCACCCACTAGAGCTTATGGTAGCCCGGGAAACATTTTGGATTCCTTTCTATGGTCTCACAAACCCATGACTTTCACAGCCAGCCTCTGTCCTGTGCAGATAGGTCGGGTCAACTTGAACCAGAGCTAGTTTTGTCTGCTAGTTACTCTCCTCACTGCTATGGTCACTTTGAGTCAATAGACCCTCATCATCCCCGGCTGGCTCTCCTTTTGCTGCCCCCGACTCGAACGTATGTCAAGCATGCTCGTGCCTGAGAAGGTCTTCCTTGGAATGGAAGTTTTAAGACCAAAGGGGCAAGTCTCACAATGGAAGTTACTTAAAAGAAAACACCTCCAGCAAAAAGCCAGGAAGGGATATGCATTCCACAAGTAATTTGGGTTGAGTTGGCAGGTTTAGATGCCAGAAAGAGGGGGAAACAAAGATGCAGTTTTGAGTCACCCCATTAGTAAGGTTCTTGCTGGTCTACTACTCACCCTGCCCCGTGGTGTGCCCGGGTGTCGGGCCACATTCCCTCCCACGCTTATCAGGAAGGGTTTTGCAATGACCGTGTCCATCCCTGACCTGCCAACATCCCACTCGCTGCTAATTTCCATCCCTGCAGTATGAAAAACATAGCAAGAATAGCAAGGGGTTCAGTTCAGGACGGCGTCTGAATTATAACCACATGTCGGGCTGGCAGTCAAGAACTGCATCTCTCGCTCACGCACGCTGGGGCCTCGCTCGCTCTGAAGATTTTGCCACAGGCGCAAGCGTGAGATCAATACTTTTCTCAATGATGGGGCTCTTGGTGTTCAAAAAAATCATTTAAACAAAAACCAGTCTAAACTGCCCAGCGTTGCTCAGGTTGTCTGGTCCATAATAGCTATAAATTTTAAAATCAAACAAAAATGAAAATGATAAATATTTTTTTATTTTGTTAAGTAATTAACAGCAAGCATATATAAACTTAGGGAACCTCTCCATAAACTACAATGACTGCATATTAGACGTCTTTCGTTGCCCAACTCTAGAGAGTGCAAAATAGCCATTGTTAAAGAAGATTAAAAAGCACTGGTAACCAGATCTTGTAAAAACTACCCAACTTAGGAGAAAGAAATTTCTTATTTTAAGACAACTTGTAATAGATAAGGGTGGTCAGTTTTTATTAAAATATCCCTGCAAATGTGTGATAAATTTGAACAAACATAAATATCAATTCACCGACCCTGAACAACTCAGAGTACTTCTAGGGGTAGATAAACAGGCATAAGCAGATAGAAGTTGGAGAATAATTCAACTTACTTTTTCTTTGTTTATTATATAATTGCAATAAGATTTCTCTATAGTTGATAAACTTTCTCTTTTTACTTTAAAGAATACAGAAAGTGAAATTTATTTAGTAGAGTTTATTTGTAATGATTATATAAATTTTCTGGTTCTGTAATTGCAATATTGCAAGTGGATACTTGTATAATATGGGAAATGGATAAATAAAGAATTTAAAAAAAAAAAAAAAAGCACTGGTTCCAGTACAGATCCCCGGGGCACTGTACTATTTGCTGTCCTCCATTGAGAGAACTGATCAGTTAGTCTTACTCTCTGGCTCCTGTCTTTTAACCCGTTCACAACAATGTTGGAGACAGGGGTGGGCCACAGTGGCTTAATATCCGACTTAATATCATATCATAGCGATATTAAGTCGGAGGCCCCAAAATTTAAAAAAAATTAAAAATTAAAATTTTAAAGCGGTCAGCAGCCCGCGGGTCAGAAGATGGACGCTCAATTATGCCAGCGTCCATTTTCCGAATCCATGGCTGTCAGCGGGTTTGAGAACCGCCGCCGGTACAATTGAGCGTCGGCTGTCAAACCCGCTGACATCCGCCGCTCCTGTCAAAAAGGAGGCGCTAGGGACGCGCTAGTGTCCCCTAGCGCCTCCTTTTACCGCGGGCCCTCATTTGCATACTCGGTCGCGCGCCCAGGAGAGTGGCCTGGGCGCGCGTTGGGAGAGCGGGCGCTCGCCTCGGAGCGCCCGCTCTCCTGCGAATGTTACTGTATCGGCCCCATAGTAAGTAGTTTCCTGGCTGGATTCCCTTGGGTGAAATTTGCCCCAATCAGAGCAGCGTTCCTGCCTGTGGTGATGGGGGGGGGGGGGGGGGGAACCGAATTTTCAAAACCGCAGGTTAACGCCTGGCTCCGGGCCCTGAGGGGAAAGTAGGTGCCAGGCCTGGGTTTTGTAGCTTCTCTTTTTCAAAGCATCCTGGCGGCTTGCTGCTATGCAAAGGCCAGCAAGGAGGGTCGAAAAACCAACACAGCCCCCACTGCTTTCTGTGATCCTGGGGCAGGTGCTCGCCAGCACTTCCACGCACCCGCGCACAGCACACGGGTTCGCTCCAAAACTCCACTGGGGCACGCTTAATCTGAAATAGCCCACCCGGGGGGGCGAGGCTGCCTCCTTGGGTAGGACTCATTCCTCTTGGATGAAGGAGGAACCCGCTCTCCCCGTCTCCGTCCAGCACGCACCCCCCCTACCCCCACCGGCTCCGGGGTGAATGCTCAGTGGCTCCTGCAGCAGAGACGGTGTTAGAAAAGCCAGTCCCACGTTTGCCACGGGGAAGGAGAAACAAAACCAGGTTCGGCTCAGTCTGACTCCCACCCCCCCCATGACCTAGTGCCATTTGCCTCTCTCTAAGGATTTTGGAAGTAAAAAAAAAAAAAACAAAAACCCAAACACACGAAAGTAAAGGGAAGCATATTTTCTGGCTGTTTAATTTTAGAGGCTGCAGATAATTAATAAGGATTACAAAGGGAAGGTCATCAGTCCCCCACTTCCTTTTATATCCCTAGTTACAGGCCTGGAGAAATTACATCCTCTTGAAAGTCCTCCCGGCAGCGTTCAGATTTACACTCCTCTAATTCTAACACCGTCAAGCTGCGCTGCTTACCAGGGCCATACTGTACTAATTATAACCTGTGCTTGTTGACTTACTAGGCTGTTAATTGTTTTGGTCCAATTTAGCTCTCAAAACTGTTAACATCTGTGTCCTGGGGTTTGGTGCTGAATTTGACCACAGCAGGTATTTAAAGTCACAGTCCCTGAAGACGCATGCTGCTTACCTCTCTCTCTCTGCCTGTGCATGCACCTCACTCAGCAGTGTGTCCTGTGCAACACAACACAGACTATGTCACTACACCCTTCATTCATTCCATTATCTCAAAAATAAAATTAGTGTAAGGTAGAAATAATACTTTTATTAGGATAAGGAATGTTTAAAGATGCCAGTATTCAGGACAACAAAGGTTCCTTCTACAGGTATTAAAGAGAGTAGCAAATAAATATTTTCCTGTGCAATTTAAATGACTCGACATGGATCTGGAATCAGACTGGTTCATGCAATGCATAGAAACATAGCAAATGATGGAAGATCAGGCCCGTTCAGTCTGCTGCGCTGTCTTCCTCTCTGCTTCACCACCACTTCGGGTAGCTGAGTAGATAAATTCTCACACTTAAACCAACACCCGCTTCCCCACCGCGTGTTTTACCCAATCTCTCAACCCTGTGCCTACTACTGCCCTCGCATTGTGCCTACTACTGCCCTCGCATTGTGCATTTGTTACATCCGCTTCAGCGGTTCCCACATCCCTCACAGATTTTATAATACAAGTGAAAAAAACGGATAATATGAATGTATTTTTTAATAAAGAGTTATGCGCATACGGTCTATTTTTACTCATATACTATAAAGTCCGCAAGGTATGCGAGTACCACCAAAACGAATGTAACGAATGCACGTCCCTAATGTTTACATTCTACACCAGTGCTGGCCCCCATCAACTCTGCCGGTTGGTTGGTTTAGAATTTGCTGCCTTTGGTTCTTCCAAGTCTCAAACTTAATCCAGCACCCGGACTCACTCCCAGGGTCTCGCCACCAAGTTTTGTAATAATCCAGAAAATTACCAAACACTAGGGAAGCTGTTGTCCGAACCTCCGGTCACCCCACGCTTGTTGATGGTTGCTTTGTACCATGGCCACGCCAAGTAGATTTCCTCCAGACTTTTAGAAGCCCGCTGTCGCCTGGACCACCACTTTCTGTGTTCTGGCTTGTGGCCACCCCTTCTTTGGCCCTCTATAGTTTCATAAGACTAAGCAAACACTCAAAAACTCCTCCCTCATTTTTTTCTACCTGTTGCTCCTTCCATGTGCCCTTAGCACTGGGCTCTGTGTCTGTCCCATGCATGTTTACAGTATGTCAGGCTCCAGGCACTCTACTGCCTCCCCTGCCTGTCTCCACTGAGTGCAGCCGCACTGATTTTCAGATCAGGCCACTGGAAACATAAGTGCTTAAAACCTTTTGAACAATTCTGTTTCCTAGCCATTCCCACCCAGATAAACTGAAGTAAACTGGGAAGGGGCACTACTATGCTGACCTGCATCAGAGCCCTGGTCAGGTGTTATGCAGATACCTGTAAAGCATGAATACAGCATGGATAATGAAGAGCACAGCCTCCATGCAGGCATCACCCTGATTCATGTGCAGCATGAATACAGCATGGATAACTGAAAAACACAGCCCCCATGCAGGCGTCACCCTGATACATGTGCAGCAAGAATACGGCATGGATAACTGAAAAACACAGCCCCCATGCAGGCGTCACCATGATACATGTGCAGCACGAATACAGCATGGATAACTGAAAAACACAGCCCCCATGCAGGCGTCACCCTGATACCTGTGCAGCACGAATACAGCATGGATAATGAAGAGCACAGCCTCCATGCAGGCATCACCCTGATTCATGTGCAGCATGAATACAGCATGGATAACTGAAAAACACAGCCCCCATGCAGGCGTCACCCTGATACCTGTGCAGCACGAATACAGCATGGATAACTGAAAAGCACAGCCCCCATGGTGGCATCATCCTCATACCTGTGCAGCATGAATACAGCATGGATAACTGAAAAGCACAGCCCCCATGCAGGCCTCACCCTGATACATATGCAGCAAGAATACAGCACAGATAACTGAAAAACACAGCCCCCATGCAGGCGTCGCCCTGATACATGTGCAGCATGAATACAGCATGGATAACCGAAAAGCACAGCCCCCATGCAGGTGTCGCCCTAATACATGTAAAGCACGAATACAGCACGGATAACTGAAGTGAGGACTCAGAGGAAGGGCTTTAACAAGAAATAGGATGAGCAGTACAGAAATATGAAAAACCTCGAACATGGCAAATTATAGCTTCCAGAGTGTGCCGTTTCTTTGTGTGAGAAAAATCAAAGTGTGCTCACATTTTTTGAGGGAACGGAGTGGGTGCAGCCCTTGGTAATTAACAATAAACTGCCAGTGATAATAAACATTTCTTCTTGGACTAAATAATGTCTCGTTTTTGTGCTTAGAAAATTTCTTGCAAGGTTTAGGATAATTCCTCTTGCCCTCTATCCTTGGGAAAGTTTCTCTTTTTAAACAAGTAATCCTACCCTCTATTCAGAGGGGAATTCAAACTGCAAACAGATGATTGTAATTTTATTTTTTTTAAATCTGTGCTGGTAGTGGGTCCTGATTGGAAAAGAAAAAAAAAAAAAAGAGACTTTGCAGGATTTGGGGTTTTCTCTCTTTTTTCTTTTATCCAAAATAATAGCAATCTGTGTTTATACATTGGATGTGACATGTTCTGATGCCTCATGGTTTCGGGGAAAGAGTGAGATTATAGCGCCAAGCAAAACATTCAGGGCGCGGTATCAGACCTCCAGCAGCCTCGCACCGCGGCCGCCATCATTGCTTCTCTTCTGCTATCCCGCAGCCTCCAGGAGGCTGAGCTGGGGGGGGGGGGGGGGGGCTGCCGCAGGAAACGCTGCCGTCGATCCCATTAGAGGGCGCTCTTCTCACTCGGCTGGTGCTGACGCGGTGCCCGGTATGGCGTCAGCCGAAGGGCGGGGGAGAAGCACTCTTCCTTCCAAGCCGATGCCCCAGGATGGCCGCAAGAGACACCGCCGGTTTTCTCCTGGAAGAGTGCGGCAAACTCCGTGCAGAAGCAGTGCCCGGTTACTCTGCACCTGCCACTCTGAGCGGGAGCGGGACGCGCGCTTTTGCAAAGGTCACATGATAGGCGGGGCCGCTTTACTCTCCCGAGCCAACCCCGCCCTTTTCTCCTGCAACTAAAACAATGCGCGCTGCGGACACCCACGGGCACGTTCAGGCTGATCCGATAAAGACGCACGGAAGAAAAAAACCCAAAAACCACGGGTGCTCAGTGGTGCTCGCCCGCTTTCCTAACGCTCGCCCAGACACCTCTCCTGGGCACGATAAGAATATTTAAAGGAGGGGTTCACGCTACCACGGAGGCGCCAGGGACAAACGTGCGCCCCCTAGCGCCTCCGTGGCAGCGGGCGCCCAGGAGAGGGTGGCTGCCAGCGGGTTAGGAAAACGCACGCTCAGTTTTACGAGCGTCCATTTTCCTAAGCTATGCACAGCCTTGGGTTAAACTGAGCGTCCGGTTTCCTAACCTGACCGCTGGCACAGGGGTTTTTTGTTTTTTTAAACCTTTCGGTTCCTCCGACTCGATATCACCAGACCAGACTAAGGCGGAGGATGTACGGAAAAGCAGTATTTTCCGATTTTCTTTACACTTCTTTGGGCTGCTCAGAAATCAGCAGCTGCTCTGGCCAGGCTTTCGTTTGCACGTGATGAGCGCTATTAGTTTCGGGGGGTTGGACGCACGTTTTGGATGCGCTAATCCCCCTTCTGGTATAAGGGGGCTGTGGACGCGCTTCCAAAAGCCCCGGTCTGACCGCGGGGGGGGGGGGGGGGGGGGGGGGTGCGCCCGGCTGAGTGCGCCGTGTTGGATCGGACCTGTCTGAGCCCTGCCAGCGAGGACGATCCCGACACCTTAACCCGTTTCAACCTGCCTGGCCGGCTCTGAAAAATTTGCCTTTGGCGCTGCCTGTTCGGAAGCCACGGACTCCTGAAAGAACTTAAATCTTAACTTGCAAAATCCCCAGGAACACAGACGCAGGCGGAAAGGGAGCCGGGGGTCCTCCAGACCCCAATTCCTTCAGTTAAAATATAAAGTGAGGGCTCCCTGAGTGAATCCGCAGGTCCCAGGAGGAGCCCGGAGCGAAGCCTCTGTATTCATAAAGGGCGGGAGGGGGTAATCCTGGCAGAATCAACCCCCAAACCCCTCTGCTGCCGTTCCAGCCCCTTTGCATTTTAATGCCCTTTCACCTCCTCTTTATTTTATTTCACCCAAGCTATAAAACGATGCCTTTTCTGAATGTCAATAAGAGGAAGGTTTAAAACACAAATATTTTTGTTTCTCATTAATCGTCCTGCTGCCTGGTAGCCCCAGCAAAAACCCCAGAAGCCTGGCAGGAGCCCAGAGAATTATCCACACCCTCAGAGGGAGATTTCTCTGCATTTAAAGCATTAAAAAAAGGTATAAAAGGGGGTTTCTTCCAGGCAGAGAAGTGTTTTCCATTAGAGCGTAAGCTGGTTTCAATCTCCCCAGATATTGTTTAATTCCCCCGCTACTTTCCTGGTCAGGCGGAGAGAGGCTGCAGCCAATAGCCCCCAGTGACCTCTGCAGACAGACAGACAGACCACCCCCCACCCCTCCCCGCACGACGGCGAGGAGGTGCTGTGACCAGACCAGGGCCAGGGCGTGGGCCACAGTCACCCCCCCGGCTCACAGTAAACATTTCAGGGGCAATTTGCAGAAGCCCCCGGGTCACTTTGTCTCTCTCTTGGCGAACCCTGCGGATACCAACGTTACCTGCGGCCTTTGCACCTGCTTTCCCTGCAAGCAGCCTCCCAGCCAAGCTTTCCAAATAATGCCTGGGGCTGCCGAGCGCCACACAAACTACCCCTCCCTGCACAATATTGGGGCTTCTCAAGCCCCCACAGAACTGGCAGCAGAGGGTTGGGCAATCTTCAGCACTCAGGACTGCCCACTTACTGTTCTTTGTGGGGGGGGGGGGGGGAGTTATATATCTAATGCCCCAAGCAGCTTCATTATCAGTGAGAACAGCCACGAGGGCCGGAGAACCCCCGGGGGCCACCTCCTAGGGGCCACCTTTGATTGCCTCCCCCCCCCCCTCCTGTCTGTGATGTCATACATGATGTCTCTCTCAAACTGCATAAACCAATCAGATCTGTCTGTGATGTCACACATGATGTCTCTCAAACTGCATAAACCAATCAGATCTGTCTGTGATGTCACACATGATGTCTCTCTCAAACTGCATAAACCAATCAGATCTGTCTGTGATGTCATACATGATGTCTCACACTGCATAAACCAGAGGTCTGTGATGTCACACATGATGTGTGACATCACAGACAAGAGCATTTACTTAAAGTCCCATACCTGTCCTTACTTTTTAGAACTTAGGTTCAATCGTGTCTAACCGATCGAAGTTCCCCGTAACCTCTATAATGTACTCCCTGTGCTGATTATCATGTTTTTCCCTTTTTCGATATTCCCTATATTCCACTCGTTATGCTTGTTCAACTACAGTTCTACTCTAGTACAATTTTGTTAATTATGTTCTTATTGTTGGCTGTACAAGGTTTAGTTAAATTATGTTCTTATTGTTTGATGTAATTTCCAACTGTTGGTTCACTGTAAACCGAACCGATATGTACTTGTAAATGATCTTCGGTATAGAAAAGTATTTAAATAAATAAATAATGTCTCTCTCAGACTGCATAAACCAATCAGATGTCTGTGATGTCACACATGATGTCTCTCTCAAACTGCATAAACCAATCAGATGTCTGTGATGTCACACATGATGTCTCTCTCACACTGCATAAACCAATCAGATCTGTCTGTGATGTCATACATGATGTCTCTCTCACACTGCATAAACCAATCAGATGTCTGTGATGTCACACATGATGTCTCTCACACTGCATAAACCAATCAGATCTGTCTGTGATGTCATACATGATGTCTCTCACACTGCATAAACCAATCAGATCTGTCTGTGATGTCATACATGATGTCTCTCACACTGCATAAACCAATCAGATGTCTGTGATGTCACACATGATGTCTCTCTCAAACTGCATAAACCAATCAGATCTGTCTGTGATGTCATACATGATGTCTCTCTCACACTGCATAAACCAATCAGATCTGGCTCCGTGCTAGCAGATTTATGATGCTGCTATGAACATGGCTGTCCCGGGGCCAGATTTAAGAATTCGGCACCAGTAGGCAGAGTGGGCCTGTTGTCTAAAAGCAAACAGAGGCAGGATCTTCCTTGGCCTGGATAATTGGCATCTTCCAAACATCACCCCAGGCAGGTGCCTAGGTCTAAATCTGAGCATGGCCTTCCCCAGGGAAGGAGTCGAGGGGATCCCAGCATGAAGAAATGGAAATACGGGGTTTGTTTGTTTTTTAATTGACGCAGGGAGAGCGCTGCTGCTCCTCCTGTGCACTTTTCTGGGACACCGCGCTACCCAATCCCCCCAGCATCCAGCTTTCTGTGAAACCTGGCCAGCCACACTAGGAGCCCTCACAGAGCTCACGCAGATCTTTAGAGCTTTGCTGAATTAATTCGCATTATACGTATAGACAACAATGTCAAGCTTCATTCCTTTTTTGTAGAAAAGTGGGCGGTGGTGGTGATTTTGCTATTTTCAATATTAAGAGAGGATCTTTTTTTGTAATTGAAGGAAAGAAATGCATTTACATGGGGGTGGGGCTTGGGATAGAAGAGCAGGATTTAAGAGTCCAGGCCTCTGGACTGTGGTTGCCGTGTTAGTGCAGCAAGCTTTCTGCGCTGCTCAGCGCCCCTCTCACCATCCTCTTAGTCCAATAAAAGGTTATCAGCTACAGCTTTGTTTGTTGACCTTTTATTTCTACATAATTTTATATTAAGAGCAGCTCTGCAGTATTGGGCCAGTGTTTTGCTTTGTAATAATGACTTGAAAATAATTATTTAATGTTAGAGGGAATGCAACTGTTGCTAGCCTAATCTCCTACAGGGAAATCATGTCTGTCTGTCTGTCCTCCAGGGGTGTCCCCACCTAATGACTTCTGGATCATTCACCCACTTTCACTCAAATGTGTGCCACAGATAGTAGAGGCCCTGTGATAATGCTGTAGGGAAATGGGGCAGTGCAGGTGAAATCTCAGGTAAGTCACGGTCAGGCCGATACAGTACAGTGCGCTCCGACGGAGTGCACTGTTAACCTGCCATTGGACGCGCGTTTTCCCTTACCCCTTATTCAGTAAGGGGCGGAAAACGCGCGTCCAACCCACCGAACCTAATAGCGCCCTCAACATGCAAATGCATGTTGGGGGCCATCCACATGCAAATGCATGTGGATGGCCCTATTAGTTATTCCCGCGTGATACAGTAAGTAAAAATGTGCCGCCAAGCCACACATTTTACTTTCAGAAATTAGCGCCTAACCAAAGGTAGGCGCTAATTTCTTCCAGCACCGGGAAAATGCACAGAAAAGCAGTAAAAACTGCTTTTCTGTGCACCCTCCGACTTAATATCATGGCGATATTAAGTCGGAGGTCCCAAAGAGTAAAAAAAGTTTAAAAAAAAAAAGAAAAAAAATTTGAAGTCGGCCGGCGGCTGTTGGGTCAAAAACCGGATGCTCAATTTTGCCGGCGTCCGGTTTCTGAGCCTGTGGCTGTCAGCAGGCTCGAGAACAGACGCCGGCAAAATTGAGCATCGGCTGTCAAACCCGCTGACAGCCGCCGCTCCAGGCCAAAAGGAGGTGCTAGGGACGCACTAGTGTCCCTAGCGCCTCCTTTTCCACATTTCTACCACCGGGCCTCATTTGAATACTGAATCGCGCGCACAGGCTCTCCCGCGGACTTTACTGAATCGGCCTGTGTGAGACCAGCAAGCATTTTTAAAGGTGCCTTGCCACCCTATGCAAATAGCACAGCAGTAAGCTAAGCATCATGAAGTGGTAATACAGATCCTTTGTTTGCTTCTGAGTTTGTCCTTGGTCAAAATAATGCTTTAAAGATGTTGACACAATAGCAGGGAGATGAGTCAAGGGCGTTGCCGAGCATCTGAAAAATAGAGGGCAGCACCGAGGGCTGAATATCAGACTTGGAGGGCCAACTCATTCTTTCTTGTGCATCGAGTCTGGGGTTTAGTTGATTTTAAGGTACATTTTTTTTTCAAAGACACTTTTTTTTTTTCTAAGTGCGAAATATTAGCAACTGTGTTGATCCTTGCATAAACTGGAACTGTTGTGGGTTGCCATAAAACGTTTATTGTCTCCAGTTGAGACTCATCCATTAGCTATTACAGTGCACAAAGTTTCAAGACCGTGCAGGTCCCATGTCACATCTGAGAAAAGGATCCTTTAATGAATCTGAAAAGTTATCCTTCAATGAACTGCCAAAAAAAAAAAAAGTGCATTTTATGCTTAAAACTTCTCTGAGTTAAGAGCATAATAGGAACAAAATTACTCTCATGGAAATTGTTTTGCATTAAACCCTAAATAGCTTCTTTAATTTCTTTCAGCCAAGGGGATTAGCAATGCTTTGGTGTCTACAGCCCCTTGTAATGATTGGGCTCTGGAGCCCCCTAATCTCATGTTGGCATCGTGACACATCAAAGCCAGGCTGCTCCCAGCAGAGTGCTGGGGAGGTACAGACAGGTAACAGGAGACCGACCCGCAGCTTCAAAAAGGTGCTCCGTGAGAAACCCCGAACGGGCAATTAGATGCATCAGAATGGTTTAAGTTTGTAAGCCGACAATGCGACCGCTCCAACTTGTCACAACTCAGTCAAAGGAGGAACTAACCGAGTCCCCCGTGTGGAGTGCGCTTTCTCTTGCAAAGAGAGAAAGATGACATGACCTGACGCCGTTTTATTAAATGGGAAAAAAGAGGCTGGCACCCAATCCTCATGTTTTTCTCAGCGCCGTAAATATTCCGACTACAGATCGGTTCTTGGACTGGGAGAGAAAGACATTCTGTCTTGTGTGTAGCTTTTAAAAAGAAAATTGCAATAGTCACAGGGGAGGGCCGAGACCACAACAAACAAAATCTTATGGGGAGCTGGAAGTCCCTTAGCCAGCACTGGGGGAGTTGGAAGGCCCTTCAGTATTTCTTTAGAGTCTGGAGGGATCCCGGGAGGATCGGCCGAGCACAAGTGTGGGTCAGGGCAGGAGCCCTAAACTTATCCCACTTGCAGCTTTCCCTGTAATAAGTTTTGCCAGGAAAGGACTGGAATGGGATGAAAGGCGCGAGCCCTACAACGAACGGCAGAGGAAAGCTTGAGAATTTAAACCCATCTTGTGCCTGATCATGACGGAAATAGCCTTCCTGCACGGGGGTCACCCCTTCCCTCTGTTTCAGATCTGGTCCAGGAGCACTACATTTGTCTTTGCTGAAAATGTGATTTCTAGCAGAGGCCGGGCGAGGCACTGGGAGCGTTACTTTAGGTTCAGAGGGTCCTGGCGCACCCCTCCAAGGAGGGGCCTTTCTACCTAAATTATAAAAGTGACTTCATGGGCCACAAGAGGGGCTGCAGAAGGGAAGCTGGGAGAGGCAGAAGTGTTGGTTCTCTGTCCGTCTTGGTTGGAAGACCCGATTCCAGGTTTTACCAGATGGATGGTTGGCCGGCGCCTAAGGAGTGAGCCAGCCACAGTACCCAAGGAAGGCGCCTTTCCCCCGTCATGGGTCAAAGGAGGTTCCAGGATGCTGGAAGGACTCGAGCATTTGGAAGGACGGGAACCCGTCAAGCGGTCGATGTGGGATTAGGGAATCCAACACCGAGCCTAAAGCTCCAGCTCATGGAGGAAAGTGAACCCAGAGCAGGGGCCACCAGGGACAAGCACCTGTATGGCAACCGTGGCCCTTACTTTCTAGTGACCACACCATGTCCATTTCATCTACTGCAAAGACTGGCTGCAAAGTTTTCTTCAGTTAAAAAGGCTAATTTTTGAACCCCTAGTATGAAGAGATATTGTAGGGATTGAAAGGGTGCGATATTCTTTAATGGGAGATTAATCCAGAATTTGAGTTGATATGGAAATGTTTTTGGAAGTATTGCAACGTGCCCATGACGATGTGAAGCAAACTTGGTTATATTGTGATTTTGCATAGCTTGCTTTTGTTATCCTGGGCCCTACCTCTCATCCCATATGATTGGTGCTGGTGGTGCTGCCTATAGTTAAATAAAAAGTAAAAAAAACAAAACTCAACTATTTATGAACCTGCAGTTCTCTGTCATCTTGGGCTGTGTCCATTAATTTCACCAGCTTGGGCCCCGAAGGGGAAAAAAATCCTTCCTTCCCTGCAAGGATCTCGCACCTTGGTTGTGGAGTGACACAGGGCCGGAGCCCTGGTAGCGTGGGTGCCTCGAGGGGGAGTAATATACACATGGGGCAAACATCTCCAGAAGTGGTTTTGTCATTGTTAAAATCACTTTTCTCCTAAAGCTTGAAGGTCTCAGCCTGGCTATGCTCACTGTGCTCGGTTTTCATATTCCCCAGTAGGTATTTATTTACTTATTTGTGGCTGCCAGATGTGCGTTTCACGCCTCTGCCAGGTCCAGCTTACTGAACAGTATCTTCAAATCATGCTGAGCAGTTTTCTGGGCAGATGTAAAGCTACGATGGCAAGAGCAGTAGGGTAAGGAGCTCAGAAGAAACATTTAAGCACATAAAGGAGGGTGGATGCATGGAATGGCCAAGCAGAGTCAAAGTATTAAGAGAATTCAAGAGGGCATGGGATGGCACAGAGGATACCAAGTAAGCGAAGGGAAAGCTGACGAGCGACTTGGGTCTGTGGTGCTGCACCAGGAGGCAAAGTGAGCAGACCGGACAGGCCTAATGGTCTGGATCTGGCATTAGAGACCATGAAATAGGAACATGGAAATGTTGAGAGAGACTTTGCCCCTTTATTCCATAAAGGTGGTAAGTACAGCATAAATATTCCAGGGTAAGACCACCATCCCAGCAACCAAATCCAGCCCACCCCTCCAAGGGCAACAAGCACAGGGGCACATTCAGGGGCAGATTGGCCTATCGGAGGGATCGGGCATCCTCCGATGGGCCGGTCCCGCTAGTCACGTGGTCTGCCGAGCACGGCCGTGACAGAGCTGCACTCGGCAGACCACGTGATATCACCTGGGCCGGCCTGGGCGGCAAATCCCCGGGCCGGTCTTCATCGGGAATCCTCCGCTGGGCACATTCCAGGGTAAGACCAGCATCCCAGCAACAAAATCCACCCCTCCAAGGGCAACAAGCACAGGGGCACATTCCAGGGTAAAAGCACCACCCCAGGAACCTAATCCACCCCTCCAAGGGCAACAAGCACAGGGGCACATTCCAGGGTAAAAGCATCACCCCAGGAACCTAATCCACCCCTCCAAGGGCAACAAGCACAGGGGCACATCTGCAAAGAGGGAAAAGATGCAAAGCTGGTTCAAATGCAGCCAAGACCCAAGCATCTCTCCCACCTTTTGCTTATTTATATTCTGCTTTTCAGACACTTCACAGCGGATTACATTCTGGTGCTGTGGGTATTTCCCTGTCGCCACAGGGTTTGCAATCTCTGTTTGTACCCCCGGCAATGGAGGGAGAAGCGACTTGCCGAAGGTCCCAAGGAGCAGCAGCGGGATTTGAACCCTGGTTCTCAGCTCCTGCTCTAACCCCTGGGAGAGCTGCAATGCTCCCTCGCCAGGAATTTGCGGGACAGAGTTCCACTTGCCAGGCTGGATCTGGAGGACGACGGTTCCTCCGCAGCAGCAGAAACCATCCAAAGACGTCGTTGGGCAGCGTGAAACAGAAAGGGGCACTTATTAAGCTCCTGTTTGGAACTGCTCCAGCCACGGCTTCCTGGAGTCAGACCACCAACGCTATCACTCCCATTGGCTTCCAGGTGGCCTGGCTATGCACAACGACAAGTGGAAGTGGGGTACCTAGGTGCCCTGTGACAGTTACTCTGCCAGTGGCCCTGCCACCTCCGTGGATCCGACCAGGATACCCTCCGTGCAGGCACCTCTGGGGTTGACTTGTCGGGAAGCTTTTCCAGCCCCTGGACTTCCTAAGTTTTCAGAGAGGTAAGGAGGTGAGGAACAGTCTCATTAAATGTTGGACAAACTAGGGAGATAAATTGACACAGAATCAGCGCTAGAGAGGATCTCAACTTGCATCCAAGGAATGCAAGGAATCTAGCACTGAGCTCGGTAGCCTCAGTGCTAGACTCCTCCCCTACCCAAACTCCCAGCCTATCTTATTGCTCTCAGACTAGGGCTCAGGTATGCTTTTTACTGGAAAGCTAGGGTTTTGCATCTAACGATGCTCAGGGGCTGCAGTCTTCACCTGCTCCAGGCCCTCATTTACCTCTCACTGCCCTGGGCTTCCAGACCCATCCACCCTCACCCACACCAGAATACGCAGCAATATCTAGGCAAGGTGACTGCTTTAATTCAGCTTCCCAGCTAGACTCAGCCCGATTTCTTTGAGAACTTGGCTTCGTGCAGCACAGGATGAGCCATGGAACCTCAATCCACAGTGGCAGCGACGTGGACGTGCGCATGGAACCTGAATCCGCAGTGGCAGCGACGTGGACGTGCGCATGGAACCTGAATCGGCAGTGGCAGCAACAGCGACGTGGCGATGCGCATGGAACCTGATTCAGCAGCGGCAGCGACATGGACGTGGCGATGCGCATGGAACCTGAATCGGCAGCGGCAGCGACGTGGACGTGCACATGGAACCTGAATCGGCAGCGACGTGGCGATGCGCATGGAACCTGAATGCGCAGTGGCAGCGACGTGGCGATGCGCATGGATCCTGAATCCACAGTGGCAGCGACGTGGAGATACGCGTGGAACCTGAATCCGCAGTGGCAGCGACGTGGACGTGCACATGGAACCTGAATCGGCAGTGGCAGCGACGTGGCGATGCGCATGGAACCTGAATGCGCAGTGGCAGCGACGTGGCGATGCGCATGGATCCTGAATCCACAGTGGCAGCTACGTGAAGATGCGCATGGTTTAGCCGCAGGGAGTGGGGCTGAGTCAGTGGGTACTTGCCAGGTTCCTATGACCTGGATTGGCCTCTGTTGGAAACAGGATGCTGGGCTTGATGGACCCTTGGTCTGACCCAGTATGGCATTTTCTTATGTTCTTATGTTCTTATGTAGTGGTTACAGTGGGCACCACCTGCATAGCCAGGAATAGCTTTTCAGTGGTCGATTTTGTACTAAATAATCCCCGATGCTGGTTATGGCAGAAAAGCTTCTTTGCCTTTCCCAAAAACAAGACACCTGTGCGTGATAGTGAAAATATAATTTTTATTTTAAACAAAAGCTACTAGCAGTATAACGGACTTATATCCCTTCCTTAAAGAATGAAGGAGAGAAGCAGACTGGAGTTAGTTATCTAGTTTTGGCAAGCAGCAGCCCTCCTTCTGTTGGTGTTTGTATTTTTTCCTTTGAGGGAGGAGCTCCAGGGTCACTCAAGGATCCCAATCACTCCCCCCAACCACAAACCCTGGGTTGCACAATGCATGGCAGTGGAAAAAGCACACTCAGCATTTCTTATGATGAAAATGCCCATCCCCCAACCACCGACGCAGCACCAGCAAAGCCACAACGATTTTGGACCTGGTCACGTTATTGGAAGAGCCGTTTCGCAAAGGGGCTAGCACTGTTGACCTGGCGAGCCGGCCTTCTTCAGCAAATTTGGAAACGGTGCTTTTATTTTATGCTCTTAACATGCTTGAAGGTAAGGAAACGCTCACAGCCCTCCTGAAAGTCTGCAACTTTAAGCAGTCGTTGGCCTTAAAATAAAAAAAAAATAAAAAAAAGGTGGATCACCACTGACTTAACCGGGGACTGCGGTGCTGTGGAGCAAACCCTGGACAGGTCACAAAGGCTTGGGGGGTTCTAGGAGGAGCCGTGGCCTGTGCCCCCGGCAGAGAAAGGTCACAGACATGAGAGGCGGGCGCCGTGAACAGGGGGGGGGGGGGGGTGACATTAAAGATAAGAGAAAAACCCCTTGCGGTTGGTCCGAGGTCAGCAGCTCGTGATCTGAGAAACCGTGACTGGAGCCATCCACGGAAGAGCCGCTCGGAACCCAGCAGCAGCAGCCCCCTGAAAGCAGGGGACCCCCCCGAGAAGCTTCCCCACTGCTGACACCACGCGGCGTAGGAAACAGGAAAAGAATTCTCTCTAAGGAGCTTCAGGAGACCTTGGCAAAGGTGCTACGAGGGGACAGACGTCAGTAAAATGTCACCAGTGCTTGCCAAAACTTGCAGTTATAATAAAGGGTTAAGGTTACTGGGGTAAACCCATCCAAACAATTTACAAGGTACACTATTCACTAAGAAAACCACCTATTTTATACACACACACACATATATATGTATAAATATGTTTATGGCCTCTAAGGATGCTCTTGGACATGCTATTTAATGTCATTTTCAAATATTTCACTCGTTTGTTACGCAGCTATACGGTTTGTCTTTTTTTGGCTGGGGGGGGGGGGGCGCGGGGGCAGAGTTCACCTAGAGCTAGAGAGTAAGTTTTCAGTCTGGGTTAGAAAAATGCTATTAAAAGAAATCCCAACCAATCAAATGACCAAATGCTGCTATAATGCAGACAACCTCCTTCAGGGCTAAAACAACAAAACCCTGCTGCTGTTCCTAGACAAGGACGCAGAAAGGGGGTAAAGGAAAGCATTATTTGAAGAAAAAAAAAAAAAAAAAAGAGTCCTCATTCCAGAAAAGCAGCCACACAGCCTCTTCTGGGGAAAACCAGGCTCCATTAACGTGAGCACGATTTGTTTAAAAAGTCACTTACGCGTAGCTCACGAAAGTAAATATCTGTTTGCTGTCTTTTCTACGTTGGCAAATGTGACACCTCCATCTGCATCTAAAGCAACGTCCGGACCACAAGGTTTCATATGATATCATTAAAAATAAAATTAAAAAAAAAAAAAAAAGGGCTGATGGCAGCTGCCGGTTTAGAACTGGAACGGCTGGGCCTCACCGTACTGCAGAGACGGTGACGCTGCCCAAAGCAGCATCTGCCTCCGGCCCGCCGAGGGTTACCATCCGGGTAAGAGAGGGGAAGCCTCTGACGGATGGAGAACATGCAAAAAAAAAAGAAAAAAAAGTCAGAACAGACTTTTATCCCTTCCAGCTGTAGCAGAAAATTACTTTTTTTTTTTTTTTGCATAAAAGATGTGCTCTGCCGAAATAGCGTGGGCTAAGCAACCTGCAGACTTTTACACCTTTTGTTGTTGTCCAGAACGTAAACCTGGCCCTCGCTCTGTTGCTGCAAATTCTCCTTTAAGAAATTTGTCATTCAGTAAAATTCTCTGCGGTTAAAACGAGAGAGAGAACAGTACGAACACGAGGCCCGAACAACAGTGACACCGAAATTATTAAATCTGCACACACAAAGCTTCTACACCACAGGCGTGCGTTGTCCGAAAAACCCAGCAAAGAATAATGGCCTTTAACAAGTAAAACTGATAAAATGACAGGATGGTGCTCTCGATGCGGCTCGGCTGGTGAAGATCTTTCGGTTCAGGGACCCGGGTGCAGGTACCACCCAAAACGTAAGCCAATCGTTAAGGATCTCAGCCCGCGCCCGGTCCCCCCTAAGGCAAAAACGCCCCAAAATATTAAACCCTTTCCTCCTCACACACCACAGGGAAAAAGGTTTTGCACCAGCAAATGAACAAAAAAAAAAAAACGTTCATTGCAGCTCGCCGTGGCACGCATTACACACGGAGCGGAGAGACGACCAACCGGCGCGTACAAATGTTAAAATCCTGCCTCCCTCCCCCCCTCCCCCACACCACGTAACCGCCAGCTCCCCCCCCCCCCCCCCCCGCACAGGCTAAGAATCCAAACGGGAAAGGCTCGTGGACCTGCCCCCAACGTGACAGCGGTTCTGGTGTCTCCCGTGGATCGGGCCCCCAGGGCCTCTTCGCTACTTGCTGAGCCTTTTGGCCACATCCGCGTAGGCAATCTCGATCTCCTTCTCCCCGGGGCAGGTGCTGGTGAATTCATCCCTGCTGTAGGCGTTGCTCAGGTACCTCCAGATCCCGGTCATGTCCTTGGGAATTTCAAAGTCGCGATATTTCTTCACCACCACCTGAAAAGAAAACAAACAACACACAACAAGCAGCCGTGAGAGAAGGGCGATAGATTAAGAGCAGGAACTCTCACGCCTGGAAGATTTAAAAAGTGCTGGGAGGCTGAGCCACTGAAATAGCTGGAAATAGTAAAAAGACTACAACCCAGCCTGAAAACGTTTAAGGAGGAATTGAAAACCTGGTTATTTACCAAAGCCTAACGAGACGCACAATGTCACTCCCGTATCTCCCCCCTCACTCCCTTTAAGGAGCAAATACCATTATTAATGATCTTCGCCGTGATCGCCTGTACATTGCACCACTATCTTTAAGCGTAATATGTGTTAGGCTAACTCTATGATCCGGACTGTAACGGGATCTCACTTTTAGTGCAATGTCTGTAATACGCTTTTATGGATGCCAACTAGATTGGAACTTGTAAACCGTTGTGATGGCAAATCCAAACGATGGTAGATAAAACTCAATAAATAAATACAAATAAAAATAGTAAAAAAACGAGTGAAGGGAGCGGTAATGGAAAAGCAGACCTCTTTTGCAATTTGTGGATTCCCTTGCTTCAGCATACAGAAATTAAGAATTATCATCGATTAGCTTAAATATCAGAGAAATCTTCTGTGGCTGAGATGACACAGGGTAAATCTGTAAAGCAGGAATTGGATGGAAACCTGCTGTACGGAAAAGCATTTGATGCACTGTTCCACAATTATAACACCACTTACTCACATTTGGGATAAGGACCTGGACCTAAGCAAACCATTTCCAGGCAAGCTCAGCTCATTCCCCCCAACAAGATAAACTCCCCCCCCCCCCCCCCCAACCTTCTGCACATACAAAGACCTGGGCGAGTTTGCCCCCCTCCCCAGCTGCTGAGGCAGCCATTTTGTCAGGAGTGGTGATGTCAGCAGGCTCCGCCCACCATGGGAAGGCAAATTCCCAATGAATTAATGATTCGAGCAAATCACTTTCCTAGGGTTGCCCAAGACAATGGGGGAAGATATATTTGGCCAAATGCTCCATTAACACCTTCTGCTTCTGCCAAAAAAACACCCAGCTGCCTAAATACACAGGTGCCTTTTATTCCCCACAGCTTCCTGGGGGAGCGATACTGATCCTGCTAAGGCTTTCGGACCCTCTGGGGTTAAAACAGGAAAGCGAACAAGAAGGAAGCCTCCTATTTCACATCTCGTAATACCACGCATGCCGCACAGCAATAATCAGATCATCCAGGAAGAGACTCCAAACAAGAGACATACGAGGCGGAGTCGATAAGTAAGGTGACTCTCAAGCATTGCTCAAAACTCTTCAAATTCTCCTTATCCACTCCCCTCATACAAAGCAAAAAATCTAATTTACAGCAAAACAAATACAAAAATAAAAAGTCACCCCCTCAGCTGTGTCTGGGTCTGTGGAGGGGATGGGAGAGGCTGGGGGCGCAGGGTAGGCCCCTCTCCTTTTCTGGGGCTGCTGGAGCCGAAGGGAGCCAGAGATATTTCTCAGACAGAGATTTGAGTGAATGGAGCCCCTGCGGACGCACCTTACTTAATTTCTAAGCATTTGATATCCTTGCCTCTTCCTAAACTTAAGCCCAAGGCGGATTAATTAAGTAAGGAGGCTCTGAACGCATGCGCAATGGACACACAGACAGGACAGACAGATGGAAGGTAAAATGTAAGTAAACAGATTAGGCAGGAATAAGGAAGGGACTGCATTCGATATAAATCGGAGGGATGGGCATTTGTTTGAAACAAAAAAAGTCAAAACTGCAACCAATGAGGCCCATTTTTCAGTTTGTTCCGAATATAAAAAACAAAAACAGCCTCCCATGAAATAAAAAAAGAACACATAAGAGGTCTCTGGTGGCCCGGGCTGGACTTCCTGGGCCCAAAAAGAGCTGCAGAACCGGATTTGGGGCCTTGCACAGGGGTTAGGACAGGGGCCGGCCGCCGGGCTCCGTGCTACCTTGGCATCGCCCCCCGGGCAGACGCCATCGGTTTTCACGCACCGGGACCCAGGCGGGAGCAGCTGGAGGGCCCCAGCCCAGGCCAGGGCAGTTTTGGGGCCCGGGAAGGCCCAGCCAGAGCCACCAGGAGCCTCATTTTTTTTTTTTTATTGGCCTTTTCTTTGTTTTGGGGAGATTTTTTGTTTAATGTTTATTTTTTCGTTTCACAAACAAACAACTAAAAAAAAACAAACAAACCAAACGTTAAAATGAACTGAATAAACTCCCCCCCCCCCCCCACCAGCAGCAGCAGCAAAATGGAAAAACCAAACCAAACACTGCACTTATATATTTCAGAAGTGATTTAAGCGGCAGTGGCGCCCGGCGAGTTCCCCACCGAACGCTTTTTGCCGCTGCCTCCAGGCCTGTGCGGGACGCGTTTCGCTACCTTGACAATGTGCAGCTTGGGCAGAAGGTTGCAGTCAGCCAGCGTCATCTCGTCCCCGTCCAGGAACCTGCGGGTGGAAACCCCCACGTCGTCAATGCTGTTCTGGTCGATCTCATCGGGAAGGGGCGTGACCAGATACTCGTCCAGTTTCTGCAGCGTCTTCAGCAGATTCCTCTCCAGGCCTGGAGCAAAGAGAGAGAGAGAGAGGCGCAAAAAAAAGTGCATTTTGAAAAGCAGCCCCAAAAATACGTAACTTTTTTTTTTTTAATTTTAAATATAAGCTTTTAAGTAACTTTTAGCTTTCTTTCTACCAGTCAACAAGTTCCATCACCGATCCCCAATACTTGCCTGCTGCCTTTTGTATATTAATATTTCCTTATAGTTTTTTCCTCGGTGTAAATAAGTAATGGCGGCAAGCGGAGAGCACGGGGAAGACGGAAGGCAGCTTTAATGAAGGAGCAGCGTAAGTGGGGGGCTGGGGAGAGACAGTCTGGAAGGAGAGAGAAGAATTCAGTAGCCCCTTTACATGGGTTTACGGATACAAGAAGGAAGTTTAAAAACCGCCGCACCGCTGCTTGCTCGAAATAACTTGCTTCTTAAGTCTAATGTAATCTTTTTTTTTATCATTCTTAAATCTCCTTTTTTGTTTCCCAATCTTTATTGCACTATTTTTAAAATGCAGAGAGGTCAGGACATTTTACTGCATCCATACAGAAGATAAAATTCCAGTAACAAACCAACAAAAATCCACCCTGCAAAAAAAGTGCTTCTAGAACGTAGACCGTGAGGTCCATATTCAAAAGCCATTTAGACATAACTCACAAGTTATCCCAATAAGTAGCAAATGTGACATAGTCAGCCACTTAACCGGCTAAAATTATAGCGAGATAGGTAGTTATCCGGATAAAAGGGTCATTTCAAGGGAGGGGCTGAGATAGCAACGCAAGTGGGAGGAGTTTGGGTGCCGTTCATGGTGATGAGCAGCATCTAATGTCAAATGTGTGAGAGAGAGAGAGAACAAATCTCTTTTCTATTCAGAGCACTGTAAGAGGGGGCACTTTTACCTCGAAGTAGGGTTTGGGGGCGGGTGGTTTTACATACACAGTAAGAGGTGCGAACAGCAAAGTTGACACCACTGAAGATTTTCTGCTCTTTGAATCAATGAAAGGTACAAGAGGAGTTGAGGTAATTCGTACCTCCTACTCTGTATGTAAAAATGCCCCCCCCCCACCCCGAGTACAAAGTGCCCCCCTCTTACAGTGATATAAATAGTAGAGTGAGATACTGAATATCAGGGCTGTGCAAACTGAATATCAGGGCTGTGCATGTCTTTCTTCTGTTTTGGCGGCCGACTTTCTAGTACACATGGGAAAATGGATGTTATGCGTGTATCTCATATTAAAAATAGACGCATACTGGTTTTTTTGCATGTACTAGGCAGTTGGTGAGGTAGGCGTGTACCCGCTGAAACAGATGTAACGAATGCTCATTCCGACTGAATATTGGCCTCAAAGTATTTTTAAAAAAAATAATTTCTTATAATTCACCAGCAGAGGGCAGCATTGCGAATTAAATAAACAAACCCTTGCCTGCCCATCAGGCCAATGCTCCCTTAACGCGTGCCGATCCACCTCTCCCGGGCACCAGATTTAATATTTACACAGGTGCCGCAGGAAGTAGGAGGCGCGGCACAGGCGTTAATTTTGGCGACTAAAAGTGTGCACATTGGGTGCATTTTTTTTTTGCATTGGGGGGGAATAGATAATAGCCTCATAGACACGCATTTACATGTGCTGAGCGCTCTTATCTACGCACGTGATTGGACACGCTAACCCCCGTTTTGCATCGGGGGTTATGGACGCGCAGCCAATTGCGCATTGAGCCATGTGCTGTGGCCAGCGCACGGTATCGCACTGGCCTGATTATTAAGATGACCCCGGGCTTTTGTCCTGTTAACACCTCCCTCTCCTCCCCCACTAACCAGTCCAGCAAATTTCTCTTAATGTATATTTATTGGGTACCTGCTAAAAACCTGAATGGCAGGGTCACCAGGACAGGTTTCTGAAGCCCTGGGCTAAGCAACAATAATAAAACAGAAGGCTGGACTTTTGTTTTATTTTACAATTTTAAACAGGGATATGCATGTGTCTTCCATTTCAGCGGGTACGCATATACCTCGCCACATTCCAGTACACACGAAAAACCAGATATTCTGTGTGTATTTTTAATAGTGTGTTATGCGCATAATATGCGGTTTTTTCATGTACCCACCAAAACAGGAGAAATGAAACAAATGCACATCCCTAAATTTAAATACTTTATTTTCTAGTTAATTTTGTGCTTCCTGTCAGCAGCTGTGAAACGAGAAATCCTCCATTCCACCACTAAACAGGTATATGGCATGAGCAACAGCAGATGCTCGAGCACTATAATGCATAAATCTTGAGGAAGACGCAGGATGCACAACACACCACAAGAATGGTCTTTCTATCATCCACCAGGACTTAAACGTGGAAACCTGAGGACAGATCAGGGCCCTGACGCCCACGCAGTCGGCCCAACTCGCTTCCTTCTGCAATCCCACAGACCCCAGCTCATCTCTAGTGGTTCTTTCTAATCATAGTAAACTTTTTCTGATTTATCTGCTAACTATTCTGTCCTTCCTCACGTGTACTCAGTCATCTGCCAGAGCCCATGTGCATTTTAGGGGTGTGCATAAGTTTTCAAACAAAATGAAAAAAAGTAATGAAAAACCTGAGATTTCATTTAATTTAAAAATGAAACAGAAAATTAATTTCTTTCCCCATTCGCTTTTGATTTGGAGAGTCTACAAAAAAAAACAAACAAAAAAAACTAACCATAATTTTTTTTTTTTACACACCCACAACCTTCCTCTCTGAAGGCAGCAAGCTCACCCTATCTGTGAGGTCACGGCAGGCCAACTGGCACAGGAGCAATCACCAGTCCCACCTACCCCACCAAGACCTGTGCTTCAAAACGGTGGCGGTAAGTCTCTACCTGTGGGGAGGGCAGGGGGATGAGAAAGGCCCAGAGTTGGGGGTTTTTTGTTTTTATTTGCAGCAGCAAAGGGTGCTGGGGGGGGGGAGGGAGAGAAGGATTTTGGAAGGAAGCTTATTTTTCTTTTTTAGATTTTTTTTCTTTCAATTGTACATTTATTTCGTCTCAATTAAACGAAATGAACATAGACTAAAACGAAAATACAAAGTAAAACAAAAATTGCGTGCATGCATCTCCCTCGTGCATTTACAGCGCTACATGAGACCCAAATCCATGGCATATGGAATAAACAAAGGCATGGTCGGAAATCCCCCTTAATCCCTGCTCCAGAATGGCCCTGGGAGTGAGCGGCAGAGAGTGAGCAAGGACCGGGGTGGAGAGCTCCTTCGCAGCTCAGAGGGAAGCTAAGAAAGCTGTACTTCCGCGAAACAGGGGCAGAGCTCGACAGCATCAAAACTGAGCAACGAAACTGTGATTTCATTACCACGCTCTAAAAATAATGCGTGGCAAGAATTCATTGCACTGGGATGGCAGAACAGGGCAGAAACTGATCTCAGGTGCACGATGCAATTAGCAAAATGGGTTCCTGTCCTGCCAGGGTGATGGAAGAGGCTGCACTCTGCTGAGCTGGGATCTTTGCAGACGGGAACATTTTGAATAAGTCATTTTGCTAATGGAATATGACCAGGGCTTGCTTCATTTATTTATAACACTTCCTTCTAAGGTAGACCCTGGCAGCATGCCAGAGGGACAGATGTAACAGCCTGTGTCACATCTGTACTGCAACCCACAGCCAAGTTATAGATTAAAAGACAAAACACGAGAAAAATAAAGAGGGCCAAGTTTCAAATAACTATTCACCCAGGTTAAAGGGCTCTTTGAGAACCCCTCGCCCCCACCCCACACTGCGGAACTGAGCGGAGGAATCTCGGGGGACGGGGGAAGCAGCAACGCCCTCGGTTTTTGCATTTTCACAATTACACGCGCTGCTTTGAAAAGAAAAAAATAAATAAAGGTGAGGATGTGGTTGCACAGCTCTGCGGATCTCCCTCCACCCCCGAAAGAACGCATGAGAGCTGCTGAGAAGGAAAGGGCACCCCCGGCTATTCCTCCCCGAGTGTCTTGTCCGTGCTAAAGGTCGCCCCGGGAAAGACTCCGTATTTTCTGCGACTTCTACACAGATCTGCTCGATTTTCAAGCGCACCCATCCTCCTCTGCTGAAGATTACCCACGACAGGGAGGGACTCTGCTCTCACACCTTATCTCCTCCTTACGCGCCACTAAAAAACACCGGTGCTTAATTATTTTTAACACGATTTAGGCACAGCAAAACCATTAAATATCCAGAGTAACTGTTGGAGTGCCGTACCGGGTGTTCAGTTGGCCAGGCAGGGTTGATGCAGGAATTTTAAGTTGACTGTTCAGGGTCATACAGAGCCCTTACGGTGATTATCTGCAAAGTGACTTGCGAAAACCCCATTTCAATCTGAGCAGCGAATCCCCTTCCCCTCCCAAAAACTGGATATGTGCGAACCTAACCAGCGTAAGCAGGCCTGGCTAATCTCTTCTGGCTTGAACGCCAGCCATGGATGTGAATCACCCAAGTTACTGCTCATCCTGCCGATCAGTGGACTTCCCCATGATCCCCACTTGCACTATGACGACAAATTCGACCGTCGTGCCTGCTGCGGGATCTCTGCATCCCGGCCACCCTAACTCCGTTTCCGCCAGTCCTTGGCTTCCTGATTTTCTCTGCACCGTAAAGGAGAAGGAAGTAGGAATCCCAGGACTGGCCTAGCTAATCTCTCGAGGGAACGACGTTGGGGTAGAAGGGGTGCTCTGATGCTAACACCGCCTGGGCCTTCCGAGGGCCCTCGTACCTATAGAGATCCAGCCTCAGCGCCGAAGTTACCCACCCCGTCTGCGGCTCTTATGCAGGCCCTCAGAATAAGAGCAGCACAACGCAGAACAGGGTGGAAAGTTTCACCTTCGCACTGAAAGGAAGAAGGATCTCAATGTGGGTTTTTCTGTCAAATGACGCAGGCAAAATCTGATGCAATGGAGTCCGATTGTCGCTTTGGCAATCTGGATGCTTCCTTGTTCTTCATCCTCTGAATCCTTTCTATCTCTCCCCCCCCCCCCCCCCCCCATTTATTGAAATTGAGCTCTGGTTCCCTCCAAGAGCCAAACATAAGAAATAACATGGACTAGAGGAAAAGACACAGGAAAAATAAAAGCATCGCTCTGAATCTTGCCTGTCCCAGGTCCCAGAGAGTGGCGGCTGCTTAGCAACACAGAGTTTCTTTTTTTTTTTTAATTTACCATTGAGGAATGTAAGCCCAGACCGGCATGGTTTGGGCTCAGCGGCCGCTCATCACTAGCGGTGCCCTCGTCTCACTGTCTGAGCAGGGCTGCTGGTTATCCAGACGATGACAACTCAAAAAAAAAAAAGATCCGTGAAACGAAAAGGATCCGCGTAAACGAAACCGAGTGAGCGTTAAGGCTACAGAATCCTTCGCAAGAGTGGGTGAATGAGGATAGATCCTCGGCGCCGAGACTTTCCAAAAACCGGGCAGACTGGATGGAGTTTTTTTTGTGTCGACACAAGGGGGGGGAGGGGCAGGAGACAATTTAAGCTGCCACTTGCTTACTGCCTGCCTTTTAACCCCAGTTCCCTCACCCCCAGAAATCCCTTTGAAAATTGCCCTCAAAGAGTTAGAAGCCACAGGGCTGTGTCCTAGAAGAGCATTAGAGGAAACCCCTCAAAAAGTACCTCACACTTGTTTAAAATTATTATATTGGCACTTAAGCTTTCTCTCTTTTTATTTAGTTGTCTTTACTTTATAAAACGGTGGTTGCAGGGTTCATAAAAGGATAATACTGGACTCCTAGGGTGAAGCAAGCTCAGCTGCCAGTCCCGCACTGACCACCCTTTAAGATCCTTTGCCTTCCCCAGACTGGCAAAGTACGTTCCTAACGCACATCACAGGCCAGAAAGTGATTGCTTACCTCGCGTACCCTGTGGTACCGAGGGTGTACAAGCTGATCTAGATCGCGGACCTTTCATGCACTGGCAAAGGAGCTGAGCTGAGAAACATCACGGGGCATTCAGCAGCCTTTTTCCTGAGCATCTCTCAGCTAGAGGTCCCTCACATTTAGTTCTTAGAATTCAGCTATCGAGGGATTTCAATTTTCTTTATTGTTCCTGGGGGGTCTTATAATATGATTTATTGTATCTGTAGGACTCTCTATTGTGTAACTGCACTCAGAATTTGGCACGTTCTTATGTTGGAGGTAACTTCTAAAAGCATTTGAACACGTAAAACAGTGTTTATGCAGAAAAATGGGGTTTTCTAAAAAAATAAAAATAAAAGTGCGCTAAGTTTAGATGGGAAAACGTACGCGTGCCAGACAGCAGATATATAAAACTCTATCAGGTGCTCTTGGTGGGATAATGTTCAAAGCCAACACTGCCCACTCACGTTTTCTTTGAAATCCAGGATAATTTATGGGCGTATTTGCTGCACAAATTACCCACCCTACTGATACCGCGTTATGATTTCCATGCTTGTGCACTGACTGGGGCAAGGGACAGGCGATTATTTATTTAGTAAAAATGTTCTAAGCCTTTGGCAGTAAACTCTCTCAGGACAACATTAATTAACATGCGAGGTCCTGCCGTAAGGTTTAATTATGATCTCAATGACATCCATGGAGGCATTAGAGGGTGAACACAGGGGTACGAAAAAAAAGCATCGATCAGCGGGCGGGCAGACAACTGAAACATGGACACATCGTCTGTGCCACAAAAGTCGCAGGCAGGAAAATATTCCCAGTTTCAGATGATCTCCGGTTTTCTGTTTCACCTTTCTGGGGCATCGGGACATTGATCTCTTTAATTTTTTTAAAATTTGATTACCTCCCTTCTGTCAAAGATCATCAAGCTGGGATACAGCACATGGCTGTATGACCTCTCTCCGATTCCTCCCTGCCTGCTCCTGATAAGGCATTAGCTATTCACATTATTGCATCTACTGGAGGAGGGGAGGATGGAGCGCCGTGGGCAACTCTTTACCAAAGGGGAATAAACCATAGCTGAAACGTTATTTCAAGCAACTCTGGCTGTGCCAAAAGGATCAGGAAATTAGAGAACAAGAGACAGAGCGAGTCACAGTGCATAACGCATTGAAATCATCGGCTCAGTGTGAAATTGCGATCAAAAAAGCAAACAGAATATTAGGAATTTTTAGGAAGGGAATGGTGAATAAAATGGAAAATGTCATAATGCCTCTGTATCGCTCCATGGTGAGACCGCACCTTGAATACTGTGTACAATTCTGGTCGCCGCATCTCAAAAAAAGATATAATTGCGATGGAAAAAGTACAGAGAAGGGCGACCAAAATGATAAGGGGAATGGAACAGCTCCCCTATGAGGAAAGACTAAAGAGGTTAGGATTGTTCAGCTTGGAGAAGAGACGGCTGAGGGGGGGATATGATAGAGGTGTTTAAAATCATGAGAGGTCTTGAACGAGTAGATGTGACTCGGTTATTTACACTTTCGAATAATAGAAGGACTAGGGGGCACTCCATGAAGTTAGCAAGTAGCACATTTAAGACTAATCGGAGAAAATTATTTTTCACTCAATGCACAATTAAGCTCTGGAATTTGTTGCCAAAGGATTTAGTTAATTCAAAAAAGGTTTGGATAAGTTCTTGGAGGCGAAGTCCATTAACGGCTATTAATCAAGTTTACTTAGGGAATAGCCACTGCTATTAATTGCATCAGTAGCATGGGATCTTCTTAGTATTTGGGTAATTGCCAGGTTCTTATGACCTGGTTTGGCCTCTGTTGGAAACAGGATGCTGGGCTTGGACCCTTGGTCTGACCCAGGATGGCAATTTCTTATGTTCTTATGGGAAAATGCAGGAAGCTAGCGGTAAAAAACCAGGTCAACGAAGGCTCAACTTCATCTCAAAGAAAAACAGGCAGAGTTAAAAGGCACCAAGCAGCACAAAAAACGAAGGTGATTAAACGTCCTGGCTAGATGCAAACAGTGACACTTGTGAGGCAGTGGACGGGTTACCTTCGTTAGCGTCAGGCTTCGAATTCTTGATGTACGCAGAAAATCTGGCAAAGATGTCCATTCCAGCAGTGTTAGATTCGGGGTGCCTCGGTGAAAGTTTTAGATACCTAAATGGGGAAAAATCAATTGTGAAAAACAGGGAGAGGAGGAGATGTTTTCATTATTTCCTTGGTATGGAGCATACTTTAAGCAGAGAGACTAATTTATATCTGCATAAATAATTTGTATTTTTAGCCTGCCTTTCAAAATAATGCTCAAGGCTGCTGACAGCATTAATAGTAATTCAGATACAATAATTTGTTGCCAGAGGATGTGGTTAGTGTAGCTGGGTTCAAAAAAGGTTTGGATAAGTTCTTGGAGGCGAAGTCCATTAACGGCTATTAATCAAGTTGACTTAGGGAATAGCCACTGCTATTAATTGCATCAGTAGCACGGGACCTTCTTAGTGTTTGGGTAATTGCCAGGTTCTTGGGGCCTGGTTTGGCCTCTGTTGGAAACAGGATGCTGGGCTTGATGGGCCCTTGGTCTGACCCAGTATGGCATGTTCTTATATTCTTAATTGCTCCATAAAAATGTCATTTATTCCATCCAGGAGCTTTATATATCTAGCATGTACCGATGATACATTTACCCAGTCAATGTTGGGGTAATTGAAGTCTCCCATTATTACTGCACTACCAATTTGGTTAGCTTCCCTAATTTCTCTTAGCATTTCACTGTCCGTCTCACCATCTTGACCAGGTGGACGGTAGTATACCCCTATCACTATACTGTTCCCCGACACACAAGGGATTTCTACCCATAAAGATTCAAGTGTGCATTTAGTCTCATGCAGGATGTTTATCCTGTTGGACTCTATGCCATCCCGGACATAAAGTGCCACACCGCCTCCCGGGTGCTCCTCTCTGTCATTGCGATATAATTTGTACCCCGGTACAGCACTGTCCCATTGGTTATCCTCCTTCCACCATGTCTCTGAAATGCCAATTAAGTCTATGTCACCATCATTCATTCACCTGGATAAAACTTATCCAGCTATGTCTGGTGGTGCTGGAGAGCAGTCCTGTGGAGCACCTAACCGGCAGTACAGTGTTACATGTCCAATACATCTGTCCCCTCCCCGCACAATGTAATATTGACCTCAGGTTGTACAATCTGGACCCTGATAAAACTCTACTCCTCTCTCCCCCCCCCCCCCTCCTCCTTAAGATAAGAATAATTAATGCACCTTGGATAAAACAAAAATGCTAAGAGAAAAGTATCTGCTCTTCATAGAGCTCGCTTGCTCGCTCGATGAGACCGAGATCTTTAACAAAACTGTGCCTCCCCAGGACAGACTGGGCACTAAAAAGCTCACTTGTAGGTCCCAGTAACCCCTCCAGCTGGCGAGTCAGGATCAGGCTGGCGCAAGGCCCGGCTCACCTCCGGCTGGACGAGTAGGGGTATTTCACCCCCGCCCCCGAGCATGCTGCGTTAAGGGTCAGTGCTTCGGGCCAGCTACATCTGCGTAAGATATATAATCGCAGGTTCGGGGACCTGTGCGGTCTGTCGGTGTCAGACCCCTCCCCCCCCCTCAGAGGCAGCGACCTCTCGGCACAGGCCCATCTTTTATGATGCAAAGCCTAACATCTGTCTGTCTGCGGCACCTACTTGGGAGGACGCAGAACCTCCTCCAGGAACTCCTCTATCTTGTTCACATCTGTCTTCACTTCGTGATTGTAGGTGATGAAGGGCGGGTGCGTCCCGGGAGCCAGGTTCTGCAGATCCGCCGGCTTCCTGATGGGCAGACAGAACACAAGTCAGCGAGCGCGGGTTTCCAAACCCGACCGAACCCAGATCCTGCAGAAAGCGTTCACAGGCATATCCGGCTGCCGCTGCCCACGTCACACACCTGTCCTAAAGCTGCCTGGATACAACTTACTTGTATGTATTTGAGCAGTACAAGACAGCAGATTCATGACCTCACTCGTAATTTACAAACCTCTGGCTAAAAATAAATACATTAAAGGACAGAAAATGCCAAAATATGCAGCAGTCTGAGTTTTCTGTCCTACCTAACGTGACAGAGCAGATCTTCAATTCTCTGCAGGCTCCATCTCTTTAATGAGTTAACAATGGAAACCAGGCAGAAACGTTCCTCGGGAGCTTTCAAGATTATACAGATCCAGTTTCAGATGTCATGATAATCGCATGGAACATTGGTTCCCCCCCACCCCCCCAGACACAAAATAAAAAAAGATCCCCCCCTGCCCCAACGGCCTATGACCGATCACGCCGACGGTTTCCTCTCGGGCGTTAGGAAAGGAACAACCAACTGGCCCGGGCATGTGCTGAATGCACAGCCACAGCGGCAGCAAGAGGAGCCCCCTGTGCGTTCCCGGAGGCCCTCGCAAATGAAACTGAACTCCAGGAGGAAGCTCTCTTGGGGCGCAATGCAAGACTTGAGATCGCATCCTGGCTTAAACGCCAGACTCCTGCCCGGCAAGGTAACGCACAGAATTAAACCATTCGGAGGCTTCACCCCGGCATGCACAGGGCCATAATTAGGGAGGGGGCTAATCAGGGTGACAGCGCTGGGTCCCGTGCACCAGCCCATGGCCACAGCACAGCCCTCCCCCCCCCCCCCCTGCCATCCCGTCTCCGGCAGCAAGCTCGCGGGCGCTGGGACAGTGCCGTCACAGGGAGGCTGGCAGAGGACTGGCTGCTCTCCCCGTGCCCACAGGGGACAAGGGGAGAAGATCACGTCAGCAGGGAAAGGGGGAACGGAGAGAGAACAGCGCCAGTGAGGGAGGAAGGGGAGAGGCATCAGTGTCACGTGTTAGGTGGGCCTCCCATGGGAAGCAGGAATGATCTACACTTATTCTCAAGGCGTCATGAAATGCTATAAGATACCGGAGAGGGTCATTTTGTTAAGGAGCGATCTGCATTGCCCAGCTTGCTGTGTCCTGTCCTGGCATTCAGCAGCTTGCTACCATGACCTTTCCACTGCCCACACCATAACTAACCAGCCACCGGCTATTTATTTAGGGTTTTTTCTATTCCAACTTTCAGGCGCTTCAATGCAGATTACATTCAGGTACTGTAGGTATTTCCCTATCTGCAGTGTGGAGGAGCAGCCTAGTGGTTAGAGCAGTGGCTACGACCCAGGAGACCAGGGTTCGAGTCCCGCTGTCACTCTTTGTGACCCTGGGCAGGTCACTTTACCCTCCCCATTGCCTCAGGTACAAACTTAGATTGTGAGCCCTCTGGGGATAGGGAAATACCTACAGTGCCTGAATGTAATCCACTTTGAAGCGCTGAAAAAAGTGCGAAAAGTGGAATATAAATCTAAATAAATAAACACACAGCTACGTGGCCAGCCTGGGAGGCACAGCTGGCTTATTGGGTCCAGCGGCATTTCACACTGGATTGACCACCGGAGACAGGATGCTGGGCTTGGACGCTCTGGTCAGGTTTCTGGCACAGGATGCAGGACAGAAAGAATGGAATCAGAGCCGAAATTCAGCCGGCGCCCTGCTGAAATGACTCAGTCGGTGGCACCAGAGAGCAACCGGGGTCCGGCGTTCCAGCCTCAAACTCTGCATCCTTTTAAGGGCAGAGAGATCTGCAAAGGAGGACGAGGAAAACCCTTCCTGAAGTGCAGGCTCGTGAAGCGGCAGCTCACCGAGACACGGCGCAGCCTCGAGAGGCCCTACTGGCGCCAGATATTAAAACCAGCAAGCCCAGGAGCGGGGTCCTCTCGGGAAGAGCCCAGCATTCTCTTACCCCTGGATTCATCCTGGGGATCTTTTCCAGGCACCTCTGGCCCTGAGATCTTTCCTTCCTGGCAGCTTCCATGACTTCCATGCTGCTGTTTTTGGTGGGATGTGCCCGCCCCAGATGTGTAACTCAGCAGACTCCTGCCTGGGGCAGCTGGGGGCGGCCTCCTCACTCCCAGCCGTGGCCAGGAAGTGATTTCAGTGCTTCTGGCTCCAGGCCCACGTCGCTGACCTGCTGTACGGCGCATCGCTCGGCAGGAAATTCCTTTCCGTTTAACAAACCCAGCTGAAGCCGCTGGACAAGGCTAAGTGCTTTAGACTATCTTGGGAAGTGTGGCTAATCTAGGGAGCAGACAGATGGAAACACTTGTTAGCAGAAAAACTGGATGAGATGTAAAAAGCAGCGAGGAGGCAGCCCTGACGCTCACAGCAAGGGCCTGCTCTTCACCTTCTCTGGAAGTATCCCATCCCCCAACCAACACACACACTCTCTCTCTCGCACACACACACACACACACACTCTCTCTCTGTCTCGCACACACACTCTCTCTGTCTCGCACACACACACACACACACACTCTCTCTCGCACACACACACACACACACTCTCTCTCGCACACACACACACACACACTCTCTCTCTGTCTCGCACACACAAACGCGTGAATAAACTTCCCCCAAAGTCAGAGAGTGCAAAGTGCTTTAAAACAACAATATCCTATTCACGTTTTGGATTTCCTTTATAGTGCACAAGAAAGCTTCCAAATTTGGTTACACTGAAGCTTTTCCAGACTTCCAAAATGCACGTAAGCAAACCCCTGTTGAAAGCCTCCTCACTCGAAACCGGGGTGGGCAGCTTCACCCCCGGCCAATACAACTGGCCACCTCCAGCAAAAAAGAGAGGGGCAGAGACCCTTCCCGGAGGAAGCGGAAGAGCTGCCAGAAGCACCGGGAATAAGCAAAGAAAAAGGAGCCGTGAAAGGAGACCCACAAAGCAGAGAGGAGCGGTGGTGACATGCGAGGAGGAATCCGTATCGAAATGCACGGGGGTATCAGAAAGTCGGAACCAACGGCGCGTCACAAAATCCTAAGACACAGTCCAGCCCATTCATTCGCTTACCCAACCTAGATACAGAGTTTGAAAGTGAGTTTGCAAATTTATTTAACTCTGAGAACTAGACGATTACCCGGATAAGCCGAACACTGCTCTCCCCCCTCTGACAGTGAAAGCACCCGTGCTGCTTCGCAGCTTAGCCCCTCTTTAAAAAAATTACCCCCAAAACACGAGGGGGGGGGTGAATTTTCACAAGGTTTCAGCGTGCAAAAGTGGAAGTTGCACGTGTCAGCGGCAACGCGCACAGAAAAGCCAGAGATACACGACCACTAGCAGTGTCGCGCGGACACGTAAACAAAATGCCCCAGAAAGGCAGTGTAGGGGTATTCCAGGGTAAGGGGGGAGGGTCAGTAGTTGCTGCTCCCTCAAAAAGCATGCAGTGTGGGCTGGAAAGGGCTGTTTTCCACAAATTTATAGAAAATAGCTATTGTAATGTGCAAGATTGTCGTAAGCTTGCCTGGAGCGCCTGCTGCGGTGAAAAGGCGCTCTGAAGCAAGTTGTTGATGATGATGAAATTATTCTTTAATTTCAGGGAAAAAAAAAAATCAGACTTCTAAACACAAAAGTCCAACCCTGCCAAATGTGTGTGATTGGAATGTCGCCTGCCCCTCCCCCCCCCCGAAAAAAAAAGCCTGAATTTAAAAATAGAAAAAAAAAGCTCTCGCAACGTTCCTAACTGCAGTGGTCGTCAGTTCTGCCACTTTGCTGCTCAAGACCTCCTCCTCCACAGAAATATGCAGACAAAAAAAAAAAAACCCACACCCAGCCGTCATCCAAAACAGATGCACAAAAAAAAAAACCACCCCACGAGACAAGTCTGAGTGAGTCTGTGCGCGAGAGGAAGGCTGTAACTGAACGACCTGAATCACCACTTAGTCTACCAGGCGGAGGGATGTCCCGTGGGTCTTATGTCCGCCGTGTCTCGACTTCTGAGGAACCCAACGCGTTCCTTCAGCCCAGGCATTTCACCAAGTGCACATCTTGCTTGCATCTTCGGCTGGCACGAATAACCCACAGTAAACAGTCCACCGCTCTGTGCCAAGTTTGATACCGCAAGTCTGCGCTCTTCCACGGCCTGTTTACAGGACTTCCTGCTTTGCTCATTTGCATTAGGTCAAAACCCATCACGTACCCTGGCTGGCTGAAAGGCAAATTTTGTTTCGAGATGGAGGCTGAGTCAGTTCAGCCAATTTTGATTTACACCCTGCTCCAAAGAAATTCTGTGTGGTTTCATAGGCTGTTTTATCTTACTTATAATGACAGCTGGCTTTCAGCTATGGAAAGCTTGCAAGAGCATAGAGCTTAATTAGAATCAGGCTCTTACAGCTTCTGTAATTGTAAAAATAAATAAATCAGGTAATAAAATCATGCATCAGTCAACAAGACAAAAGGAGTAAAACTGAAATAGATTCTTCTGCTTATTTTATATTTGAAAATCAAGACAACAGAACTGCGACTGCCTCATATGCATCTTATATTATTTTAATCACATTTTAAAAGTCATCAGAAATGTTGTATATTAAAACCAGGGTTTCTGTGGCCTCCTTCCAGCAAACTATTAGCTATAGAGTCCTTCCCCATCCTCTCTCTCTCAAAGCCAAACAATTCAGCAAAAAACTTGCTGTGTTAAGGGGCTGTTCTGATTCTTCAAATTAAGAATTAGGATGTGGAAAAAAAAAAAAAAAAGACACAAAACAAAATTTGTTTTAAGTCATTTCCAATACGAAATGATACAAACAACTAAAAATTTCATTTCAGTTTTTCGTTTCAGTGTAGGCTAAAAAAAACACAAAACTAACCAGATTAAAAATAAAAAAATTAAATTTAAAAAAAAGATACAAAAGACAAAATGATCCTTTTTATTAATGCACACTGCTAATTAAAATGTTTTCAAGCCTCTTACCTTTTCAAGTCCACTGTTGTGACGTTGAAGACGACGCCCTTCAGCCAAAGAATCATGAAGAGCCTCTGGGAGAAGGGGCAGTTCCCGATGCTCTCGCCATCACTCCCTGCCTATAGACAGATACAGATAAATCGCAGTAAGTGGCGCGTCTTCAGCATTCATTTTAAAATCCATCAGACCTCAGGCACTTCCTAAATCACGCTTGTCCAGTCTCATTCTGCAGTGGGCAGGCCCGCCAACCTCAAACTGGTGCGTATGCAGAGAGCGCTATAACGGCTGGCTGGCACTAGACGCGCATTTAACCACTCCTTTCTTACACCCCTCCCACAAAATGTACACAGTCCATAAAAGGTGTTTTAGTTCACAGCCAAAAAAACACATGTCGAACAGAAACATCCTGAAGCCTGCACCTTCCGAGCCAGATGTGCTCGACGGTGGCGCAGAACACCCCCCCTCCAGCACCAAATCACATCACGTCACTGCTGCCACCGTCACAAACCATAGGCTGGCTAAAAAAAAAAAAAAAAAAAAAAGGGAATAATAATAATGGCTGGTGACTTATTCTAAGCTGTTTCCAAAGAAGCATGGCCCAGTTATGGTCCTTTAGAAAAAGCTGCATTTTCTCCCTATTCAACTTCTGAAGAAGGTGCCTGACCAGCAGTGCCATCTTGTTTGCTGAGTCAGTGAAATGCATTAGAGCCCACAGAGACTCCATCAGCAAGAATTCCAGTGCCTTTACAAGCCATATAAAAAAATAAAATACATGTAGGTGTGTAAAAGTCACTGAAAATGAAGACATTTCTAACCTGATAATTTCATTTTCCTTAGTGTAGACAGATGGACTCAGGATCAATGGTTTATGCTGCCCTACCAGCAGGTGGAGACAGAGTCAGGTTTCAAAGCTGACGTCACCCTACATCCACCCCTGCAGTGATCTCAGCTCTTCAGTATTCTCTTCAAAAGCCACTGTGGACATACTATCGAAAAAGCTTGATTAAAAATGGATAACCGTAACTGTACTCAACCAAACACTGAACCCAGTAAGATTATAGACGCCCTGATCTAGGGACTGGATGACGGCTTACCTGTAATCTCCTGGAATCGATATCCACTCCAGGGGCGAATCCTTGGACCTGTTCTTGGGCAGCCGTGAGCAGGATGAGGAGCCCATCTGTCTACACTAAGGAAAACAAAATTATCAGGTAAGTAATTTCTCCATTTCCTAGCGTGTAGCCAGATGGACTCAGACCAATGTGATGTACAAAAGCTACTCCCGATCGGGAAAGGAGGCTGCTTGCGGTCTGTTAACACCGCCCTTGCAAAGATTGCGTTCTCCCAGGCCTGAACATCCAGGCGATAGAACCTGGAGGTGGTGTGTGAGGAGGACCACGTCGCCGCTCGGGAGACCGCAATCTAGCTTCTGCCCATGAGACTGCATGAGCCCTAGTGGAATGAGCTTTAACCTGAAAGGGTAATGGCTTTCCTGCCTCCACATAGGCACCCGTGACCATCTCCTTAATCCAGCGAGCTATGGTCTCCCGCGAAGCTGGTTCACCCTGCTTCCTCCCACTGTGAAGGATTAACGGGTGGTCCGTCTTTCAGAACGGTTCTGAAACTTCGCACCAAAAGCCTACTGACATTCAAATGACTGAGAGGACGGTATTCTTCCGGGTCCTTGTGCTCATCTAGCATGACATGGACTGATTCAAATGAAGCTCCAAGACTACCTTGGGTAAGAAGGATGGAACGGTAGGAAGCTGTAGCACTCCTGGAGTCATCCGGAGGAACGGTTCCAGACTCGACAATGCCTGCGGTTCAGAGATGTGATGTGCTGAGCATACAGCCACCAGGAACATCGTTTTCAAGGTAAATAAATGCAAGGAAAGACTGCGCAGCGGCCGAAAGGAGGGCCCAGCCAAAATCTCCAATACTAGATTAAGATGCCACAAGGGAACCAGACATCTTAGGGGTGGCCAGAAGTGCTTCACACCTTTCAGAAAAAGGGCCGTGTCCGGATGAGCCGACAGGCGGGTTCCGTTCACCTCGTCCCTGAAAGAGGAGAGCGCCGCTACCTGGACCTTCAAGGAGTTAAGGGTCAAACCTTTATTCAAGCCGTCCTGCAAAATTAGGGGGATTTTGACCGTCCGAGGCGAAACACTGCGGTCCTCGCACCAGGCCTCGAATACTCTCCAGGCTTGCAGATATGCTAGGGACGCAGATGACTTCTGTGCGCAGAGTAAGTTGGCAATTACTGCCACCGAATATCCTCGCTTCATCAGGCGAGCCCTCTCAAGGGCCAGACCATAAGACAGAATAGAGTTGAATCCTCGTGAAGGACCGGAGCTTGATGTAGCAGGCCCCTGTGCGGTGGGACGTACAGGGAGGTCTCCACCAGGAGTCTCCGCATGCCCGCATACCATGGATGCCTGGGCCAATCTGGACCAAGCCTATAGTGGGCCGCTCAACCCACTCAGAAACCCACTACCCCTTACCCCAAAAGGATTGAGAATGACGTCTGTTCGGCACGTCAAGCAAGGAGACCAGAGGAAGTCTTATCGAAACCCCTCGAATGTCTCTGAATCGGGAAGAAATCCTTTTTTTTTTTTTTTTTTAACTTACGTGGGCTCAGCGCTTACCGACTGAGTACAGAGACGGTCTCCAGCTGCGAGGGAAGAGGGCTTTGGCAGTCACCGCCGCGCTCGGGCTTCCTGCACCTGCTGCCTAAGCAACAAAGTCTACGCTGGGAACCGGCTACCGGACCGAGGCTCACCTCTGAGGGATCTCGGAAATCACCTCAGGAATTCTCAACTGGGGGAGGGACCTTTAGGTATCACCGCAGGAGAGCGGGGATCAATCTTTTCTCCAATTTAAATGTAGAATTTCTTCTTCCAAAAGGTACAGCAATCTCCACAGGGAAAGCATGTCCACCATCTACTGGAGACGGAGAAATACTGAAGGGCTGAGGTCGCTGCAGGGGAGTATCTAGGGCGACGTCAGCTTTGAAACCTGACTCTGTCTCCATCTGCTGGCAGGGGAGCATAAACCATGGGTCATGAGTCCATCTGGGTACATGCTAGGAAATTGTATTTCTAGATCCATTTAGGAGCATAAAAGTCAAGAAAAATATGGAATGGCATTGGAAACCATTTTAAAAAATGCAAAGTCCAGGCCTGGTTTTGGCCTCTGTTGGAAACAGGATGCTGGGCTTGATGGACCCTTGGTCTGACCCAGCGTGGCATGTTCTTAAGTTCAAAACGCACAGGTGGCAGAAGAGGGGCAGAATTATGGGAAAAACTAAGGGAGGGCAGACATGTAACGGCTTGGGGATAGCCTGCACATAGCGGCACTTGCTACTACCCTTAAAATAATAATAATTATTTTTTTTTAAAGAAAACTTGCTGGGCCAACGGAATGGACCTTTTTGGTCATCATCTGCCGTCATTCACTAACAGGCCGATACAGTAAAAATCGCGGGAGAGCCGGCGCGCACTCAGGCCACTTCTCCTGTGCGTGGAATTCACAAAAAAAAATTATTCAAATGAGGGCCCGCGGTAAAAAGAGGCACTAGGGACACTAGCGCGTCCATAGTGCCTCTTTTTGGACAGGAGCGGCGGCTGTCAGCGGGTTTGACAGCCGACGCTCAATTTTGCCGGCATCGGTTCTCAAACCCGCTGACAGCCATGGGTTCGGAAACCGGACGCCGGCAAAATTGAGCGTCTGGTTTAAAAATTTTTTTTTTGATTATTTTTAACTTTTGGGACCTCCGACATAATATCGCCATGATATTAAGTCGGAGGGTGCACAGAAAAGCAGTTTTTACTGCTTTTCTGTGCACTTTCCCTGCGCCGGCAGAAATTAGCGCCAGCCTTTGGGTCAGCGCTAATTTCTGAAAGCAAAATGTGCGGCTTGGCTGCACATTTTACTTTCTGTATTGTGCGTGAATAACTAATAGGGCCATCAAACTGCATTTGCATGTTGCGGACACTATTAGTTTCGGGGGGGGGGGGGGGGGGGGGTTTGGACGCGCGTGTCGAAATGCGGGTTAACAGTGCGCTCCACCGGCGCGCACTGTACTGTATCGGCCTGTATGTTACTATGGCCTAAAATAAAGAGGAAACCGCCCAATTGAAAAAAAAAAAAAAGGATAAGACCGAACTTTTTTTTTTAATATAAAAAAAATGTATAAAGGAAGAAATGAAAACCCAAAGGGGAAATCCACAAGACAAACGGAGGAAGTGGGATTTGTGAAGAGGGGGAGCGGCAGAAAGCTTGCATCTTTAAGTTCTTTTGCTCAGCGTTTACAGAAGGGGGAAGGCAGCGGACCTAAGGCAGGAGAAGGCGGTACTGGAAGTCCTCCCGGGCCCTGATGGTTGCATAGCTCCAAGATAGCGAAAGGGCTCAAAGTGCCGACTGCCCCTACAGCGATTCGTCTGAAGGAGTACAGGAGAGGGGATGTGGTCCTGCTGTGCAGAAGTGGGGACCAGGAAGAGGCAGACCCGTTGGTCTCAACTTCAGCAGCCGTGGAAACAGTTTGCAAGGGTAAGGCCCGGTCACACAAACCCGCCCACGTTCTTTAATGGGCTGCGTTACACGCTGCCCTACCTGGACTTCAGTAAAGGCTTCCGACACACACGGATCCACACAGAAAGGTGGCAAGGAAGCTGCAGACTGGGCGAAGGTCTGGCCGAGCACCGGAGCGCAGACGCATTCCCCCTGGCGAAGCCAGCGAGATAGCCCCTAGGATCGAGGCTAGACTCGTTTCTATTCAACCTTATCAGCGGCACCAGGGGGTCAACGTGCTCGCCTGCAGCTGATCCAAGTATCTGTAAGCGTTCCTACGTCCAAACGGGCGAAAAAAATAAAAAGGGGATTGAAAAAAAACCCAACAAAAAACAGCCTTGAAGAACTGTCAAGATGGAAAGTGCCTGGGTTACGTGGGCTTTAGTGAGGGAAGGCACTGAGTGAAGGGGCGACGTTCATACAGATAAAAACTGTCTTCAGAAGCACCTCTGCTTCACAAAGAAAGGCTTTGTAGGAATGCAATGGCATCTGGTTTGTATCCACTGAAGGATATACTTTTATTGCCTGGAATCAAAACAAACAGACCCTATCTGTATGAATTGTTTGCAAGAGGTCACCCACACTGACAGGTTACAGGGGTAGGTTCAATCACTCAGTTATGTGCTTTTCTCCAAAGAGACAGTCGCCAGGTTGGGAGACCACGAGGAGACTGAACAAAGTGGAAGGCCTGCCAGTCAATGTGCGAGGGTCAGTTTCCGCCCTGCAAGTGTCCAGAGTGCCTCATATTAAGGACGGCTTGATGCTGAATAGAGGTCCTAGAAAATACTGATAAAGTGAAAAAATCTCCGCTTGTTTCATTTTCCACGGACCAGACTGCTGTCACCTCGGGATCTGTTCAAGTAGCAGTTAGGAGAAGTCTTGGAAAAACTCAAAGAAGACAGGAGGTCTTGGTCTCTGGTGCAGAGAGAAACTGGAGGAAGGAGCCCACGATACCATCACTACCAGCGACGGCTTGGATCCGTGGCCTTTCTGCTGGCGTCCCATGACGAGATGCTCACATGAGCTACCCTGCTGCTGGTGGTCAAATCCCACTTCCCCTTCTGACACCGTATCTGACATTTCTTCAGGTTATCCGCTTAGATTACAGGCGCTTACTCTACCTGAATTCTCATCATGCTATGAGCCACCTTAAGAATTATTTGGAAAGGTGGATTAAAGAAACAGAAATGACTGTGTCTCAGATAATGAACAGCTCCATCCATGCCATTCTGACTTGTCCATACCTTAAGTCCACTCACACTTCAGTCCATGTATGTGCGTGTGTGTGTGTAAGTGTGCAAAACAAATGTGACCATTTATATCAGCAGGATGGACACAGCTCACAGTGAGTAAGCAAAGGATGTGAAACAGCTTTTTTAGTTTCTAATGTACGATGAGCTTGCAAACTTCGCAGAGATGACCTCAGTGGCTCATCCTCCCGCCCTTCAGAAAAACCTGCCCCACCTGGAACTCCGTTCTACGACGCCTGTAAAGCAGTCTGAGCCAGCGCAGTGCACAGGTACAGTAAGCCTCTCTCATAGCCAGTTCCCATGTTTCAAAATGACATGAAAACATTGACGCCATAAACTATTGTTTTGTTTCCCATCCAAAATGACATGGAAGAAACCCAAAATATCATTTGATGTTTTTTAGTGCAAAAATATAGCACGTAAAGATGAAGCAAACGATACACACGGGAAACCAAAAATAATATAAACTTAAAACCAGAAAGAAAACATAATGAGACAAAATGATTTTCCCCCCAAACACACATCCCTATTGTTTTCTCATTGTTATGGGAGCTAAGATACGTTCACAGCCTGTAAATGTCCTGTTTGCTGGGTTTTTGTAGTCTGGATTGGCCACTGTTGGAAACAAGATGCTGGGCTTGATGGACCCTCGGTCTGACCCAGCATGGCAACGTCTTATTTTCTTACAAAATATCACAGCAACCATTTTCCACATGACGATCCTATTTATAAAAAAAACAAACAAAACAGAACACTGGCCCAGAAATCCACTGTAGCAAACTTGCCTTTAGTTTTTTTTTTTTTAATATGTGTTTTATTAAAACTTTATACCCCAAAACTGCATACGGGCCTGGAGATTACAGTGAATGTCAGTCCCAAAATAAATTTTTTAAAAATGGAAAGGGAGCATTATATAAATACCGACTGAGCTGATGAGCTGTGCTGGTGAAAGTTTACAGATGTGACTTCACTCCTGGATCGCTCTTCTGTATTTAGCTTATCCCTAATATGGGTATTGAGAGAGCAGACAGCAATTTCCTTTCCCTGTACGTAGCTGCCTCCCAATTCTTTAAGTGCAATTGTTTTACAGAATTAATTGCTATTGCAGCTGTACTGGACAGATTCTCAAAGGGAGAGCTGTAATTGAGAGCTCAGATTACACTGCTCCGGCATCAACTCAAACTCAGTGCTGTTTGGTGATGAGAAAGAGAAAATGTCAACTGGTGTATATAATTATCCAATAAAACTAAAAGGACACATAAGTGTGGTCTGTTTTAGGTCTTCAAAATGTACACCTGCATTTTTCTTTCTGATCTGGCAGGTTCCTCCTGCTCCCTTTGGGGTTTTAGCTTAACCAGAACCAGGTTCTGTTGGGCCATGGCGCCGTGAGCCTTTGTTCATAACTACCTGGTGATTTTTTTTCCCCCATGTCATATCTTCTGCCAATTCAGCGCATTCATGGCAACGACTCCCTCACTTTGACCACTAGGTGTCATTATTGTGCAATGACTGGAGCTTCCTACGCCCCTCCCCAGGGTGTAAATGTTCTTGCTGGACTAGGAATCAATCCTAGAAACCTTTTTCTTCAACACTGCCACTGCAACCCATCCCTATAAAAGCATGGGGGGGGGAGGCAGCGAAAACTGAGTTGGGAGGATGGATAAGGCATGGGGAAGGTAGGGATGACCTGGGTGTTTGTTTTAGAGCAGGAATCGGTGTGCTTGTCTACTCAACACATAATGGCAGAAGATGAACTAAATCTAAGATAAGGAGCGATATTACTGCAGGTGGTCAAGCCTGTGCATCTGAGAGCTGGGATGTACCCTTAGCTGGAGCAGTGTCGGTGGCATACGCTCCACCCAAGCAGCCCCTGTAGTGTGGAAGGACCCAAGGGAAAAGGTGGTCCAGGTGGGTCCAGCACTTTCCCAACTGCTGTACATCAGATGCGAGCTTCATTCCCTGCTCCCGGATCTTCGGAGATGGACAGATTCCCCCTGGGCTGAGCCTCCAGAACTGCAGCGAGCAGTGCAGATGGGAAACAAAGCAGGCGGACTGGAAGGGTCGATCGATCTTTTATCTGCCATCGCCTGCTGCGCTACTGCTTACGTAACCTTTTCGCCAGAATGCAGTTACCTGCACATTGGGTTACCTGCACATAACGGCTTTCACTCCAAAAAAAAAAAAATCACCTTACAGCCAGAAGGCGGGGCTGCATCAATCCATAGTGTAAAGAGATACAGAAAAGGGAAGGAGGTACTGGGCGGCAAAGAGTGACTAATGATGGAAGGAATGGGTGAGCAGTTTTTTTTTAAGTGGTGGTGGGGGAATCGCAAATCCAGAGTAGAGTAAGTAATACTATAAACCTTCAGGGCACTGTTTCAGACTAATCTTAAATATGGTTTTGTCTATGTACTGGTAGGTTTACAAATAAATGCTTCTAGTTCGGAATAATTTGCAAGGTGTGCATTTTTGTCTAAATCTGAGCAAGGTCAGAAGAACATTGGCAACTGCTAGTGATTTAAAAAAAATCTTCTAATGACCCTTGCTCTCCAGCTGGCTCTACAAGACAGATCCTCTTCATTACATTTCAGTGCCCGTACTGCTCTCTCTCTCTTCGGCGTTACCACCAGGGGTGTTTTAATGGATGCCGGTTAAACAATGAAAGCATCTCTCTCTCTCTCTCTATCAATAATGCATTCTTCTAGCATCCTCAGTAACAACTCCCGTAGGCGCATGGGGAACACACGGCGCGCACCAATGCGACGTCTGAACTGGTGAAGGAAAGAAGCATTCAGGACAGGCAGAAAAAAAAAACCCATTGTCGTGGACAGATCACAATCACAAGGTGTTCCAGAACCCACCATACCTGCTACATATCTTATATTATTAATGAGCACTAACTAGAAACAATCGTCAGTGGGAACCTTCCAACTTAAATTGCCTGAAAAGGAAGGGAAGCTAGGGGGGATTATCAGAATCAGTTCTTATAGTTACATTTATGAGGGCGATGCCATTGCCCTCTACCCTTCCAAGTGAAGGGGTTAGGGATCAGGGGAAGCTGGAGAGCCTGCCATTAGGAATTACATGGGGGTCACTGTAGGAAAAAGTCAGGGGGTCCTATTTGTAGCTGTTCTACTAAAATTAACATCCAGTACGTTGAAAGTGTTTTGTCACCTCATAGGCAGGTAGAAAGCATTTTCTCTCGGTACATTTTTAGCGCTGGTTATACCAGCACACACTCAGCGACTGAAACGAGTCAAGAGAGAAACTCAACAAAATACAGGAAGACAATAATCGGACAGACAGCATCACTGGAAGCAGAAGAGAGAATCTCACCTCAAATAACCAAGACTAGAAATGCATCAGCAAAAAAGTTATAAATGAGGGGCGTGAATAAGAAAAGCAAGAACATGGCCCATTTCTGTTCTGGGGGTGCGGCTGGTACTGACAGGCTTAGGACAAGGTGGATACCCAGGGTTACTCTTTATCAAGGAACTGCTAAATGAAGGGGTGACACATTTAGGGGTGTGCATGGAAAGTTTTGTTGCATGTTATGCTTCTGTTTTCTGACCTTTTTTCTGGCTTTGTTTTACTAGCTCTCTCTCTATATTTACCTAGATATGCTTTGTTTTAATGCATGCTATTTTTTTTTTTTTACAATGCACGAAAATGTAACTAAATTTAGCAAACAGCAAGTGCTGTATTTTAATTTTTACGACACATCCTGTATTAAGCTTTACTCCAATACGTGTACTTCGGAAAGTTTTGCGCGCAGCGTGTGCTGAAACGCTTTCGCTGAAGTTATTTATTTCCTTAGGGGTTGTTTTTTTTTTTGGGGGGGGGCATCGTTTTGGATAAGAAAGAAGTGCTTAACACGCCAGCGCTTCCCGGGGAAGCCCGAACCGCCGCAGGCTGCTGGGATCCCGGAGGCCTCGCCTTCCAGGAAAGGAGCTGGAAGTTTCTCCAAGAATCTCACGGGGACGGGGCGCAGCCACCTCTGGGACGGAGCCGGGCCCGGGAGGGGGAGGCTCTGCCCGGCCGAGAAGCAGCGGCAGCCGAAGGGCGGGCGCTGCCCCCACATCTGGAGGGGGCGAGGGGCGAGGGGCGCGGCTCCCTGCGCTTCATCTCCACCCGCCCGCCTCCGACTAACGGTGCGGGGGGGAGGGGGGGAGCCGTGCCGTCCCCCCCCCCCGGGGGGGGTAACCTACCTTGACGAAGAGCTCGATGAGGGGCTCCGTCTCCTCCCGGACCCCGTTGTGAGGCACCGACATAGCCATGGCGGCCGCTCCCTCCCCGCCCTGTAAGACGGCAGCGCGCTTCCCTCTCTCTCCCTCTTTCTCTCCCTCCCTCCCCCGGCCTGGGCGCGGCGCTTCCCACTTCCTCCCTGGGGGCCCTCCCAGCGCCAGCTCCCGCCACTTTCAGCCGCGGCGCCGCCCTCGCCTCTCCTCCCTCTCCACTCCGCACCGCGAAAAAACAAAGCCGCACGGTGCAATCCGGGGAGGGAGGGAGGGAGGGGGCTGCAGAACAAAGCAAAAAAAAAAAAAAAGATAAAATAAAAAGGCGGTGGAAACAGAGAAGTTTATTAAGTATGGAAATCCTAAAACCAGCAGGGCTGTGTGAGGACCCCCCCTCCCCCCAATATATCATGCTGCACTTTCATAAACACAGGTTAAACTATTTCAAACCTGCAGCCACCTGAAATAACCCCCAATAATTACAACTAATAAGGATTAAAAAATCCCCCACTCCTCTCTATACCTGGCAGCCTGAGATTGTCCTGAACTGGGGCTACAGAGACACAAAAATACCCTCCCTCTGTCTCACACTCATACAGGCTTGGTGAGAGACAGAGGGAGCTGGAGTGAGTGTGTGTGACAGACACCCACACTCACACACGTTTCCTCCATCTCTCCCACATACTCACACAATCACTTCCTCTGTATCTCACACACGATTCCTGTCTCACATACCCACACACACAGGCACACTCACTGTCTCATATACACACAATCACTTTCTCTGTATCTCACACATGATTCCTGTCTCTCATCCCCCCACACAAGCACACTCACTGTCTTATACACACACAATCACTTTCTCTGTATCTCACACATGATTCCTTTCTCACATACCCACACACATGCTTCTTGTCTCTCACCCCCGGCACACAGGCACACACTCTCATATACACCCACTGTCTCATACACACACAATCACTTCCTCTGTATCTCACACACGATTCCTGTCTCACATACCCACACACATGCTTCCTGTCTCTCACCCCCCCACACAAGCACACTCACTGTCTTATACACACACAATCACTTTCTCTGTATCTCACACATGATTCCTTTCTCACATACCCACACACATGCTTCTTGTCTCTCACCCCCGGCACACAGGCACACACTCTCATATACACCCACTGTCTCATACACACACAATCACTTCATCTGTATCTCACACACGATTCCTGTCTCACATACCCACACACACAGGCACACTCACTGTCTCATATACACACAATCAATTCCTCTGTATCTCACACACAATTCCTGTCTCTCATCCCCCCCACACACAGGCACACTCACTGTCTCATACACACACAATCAATTCCTCTGTATCTCACACACGATTCCTGTCTCACATACCCACACACATGCTTCTTGTCTCTCACCCCCGGCACACAGGCACACACTCTCATATACACCCACTGTCTCATACATACACAATCACTTCCTCTGTATCTCACACACGATTCCTGTCTCACATACCCACACACATGCTTCCTGTCTCTCACCCCCCACACACGCACACTCACTGTCTTATACACACACAATCACTTTCTCTGTATCTCACACATGATTCCTTTCTCACATACCCACACACATGCTTCTTGTCTCTCACCCCCGGCACACAGGCACACACTCTCATATACACCCACTGACTCATACACACACAATCACTTCCTCTGTATCTCACACACAATTCCTGTCTCACATACCCACACACATGCTTCCTGTCTCTCACCCCCGGCACACAGGCACACTCACTCATATACACTCACTGTGTCATACACACACAATCACTTCCTCTGTATCTCACACACGATTCCTGTCTCACATACCCACACACATGCTTCCTGTCTCTCACCCCCCCCACACACGCACACTCGCTGTCTTATACACACACAATCACTTTCTCTGTATCTCACACATGATTCCTTTCTCACATACCCACACACATGCTTCTTGTCTATCACCCCCGGCACACAGGCACACACTCTCATATACACCCACTGTCTCATACACACACAATCACTTCCTCTGTATCTCACACACGATTCCTGTCTCACATACCCACACACATGCTTCCTGTCTCTCACCCCCGGCACACAGGCACACTCACTCATATACACTCACTGTCTCATACACACACAATCACTTCCTCTGTATCTCACACACGATTCCTGTCTCACATACCCACACACATGCTTCCTGTCTCTCACCCCCGCACACACGCACACTCACTGTCTCATACACACACAATCACTTCCGCTGTATCTCACACACGCTTCCTGTCTCACATACTCACACACATGCTTCCTCTCATCCCCCCACACATAGGCACACTCACTGTCTCATACACACACAATCAATTCCTCTGTATCTCACACACGATTCCTGTCTCACATACCCACACACGCGCTTCCTCTCATCCCCCCACACATAGGCACACTCACTGTCTCATACACACACAATCAATTCCTCTGTATCTCACACACGATTCCTGTCTCACATACCCACACATGTGCTTCCTGTCTCTCACCCCCCCCCCCCGCACACAGGCACACACACTCATATACACTCACTGTCTCATACACACACAATCACTTCCTCTGTATCTCACACACGATTCCTGTCTCACATACCCACACACGCGCTTCCTGTCTCTCACCCCCCCTCCCCGCACACAGGCACACACACTCATATACACTCACTGTCTCATACACACACAATCACTTCCTCTGTATCTCACTCACGATTCCTGTCTCACATACCCACACACGCGCTTCCTGTCTCTCACTCCCCCCCCCGCACACAGGCACACACACTCATATACACTCACTGTCTCATACACACACAATCACTTCCTCTGTATCTCACACACGATTCCTGTCTCACATACCCACACACATGCTTCCTGTCTCTCATCCCCCCTTCATGCCTATGAAGATGTTAATTGGTCCGTTAAAAGACTGAGGGGTTAAAGGGGCACTTAAGGAAGGCAAGGCCATAGCAGAATGGCTAAATCTACCCTTAGCAGAAACATGGAGGTAACCTGTACGAAGTGGCAGTTACTATCAGGCTGATACAGTATAGTGCGCTCTGGTGGAGCGCACTGTTAACCTGCGTTTTGACACGCATTTTTGATGCGCTAGCTTTACCACTTATTCAGTAAGGGGTAATAGCATGTCGAAAATGCGTTCCAACCCCCCCCCCCCCCCGAAACTAATAGCGCCCGCAACATGCAAATGCATGTTGATGGCCCTATTAGTTATTCCCGCGCGATTCAGTAAGTAAAATGTGCAGCCAAGCCTCACATTTTACTTTCAGAAATTAGCGCCTACCCAAAGGTAGGCATTAATTTCTGCCAGCGCCGGGAAAGTGTACAGAAAAACAACTGCTTTTCTGTGCACCCTCCGACTTAATATCATAGCGATATTAAGTCGGCGGTCCCAAAAGTAAAAAATAATTAAAAATTTTAAAAAGAAAATTTTAAATCGGCCCGCGGCTTGAAAACTGGACACTCAATTTTTCCGGTGTCCGGTTTCTGAACCCGTGGCTGTCAGCGGGTTTGAGAACCGACGCCAGCAAAATTGAGCGTCGGCTATCAAACTCGCTGATAGCCGCCGCTCCTGTCAAAAAAGAGGCGCTAGGGCCACTAGCCCTAATTTGAATATTTTTTTTACTGAATCGCGCGCACAGAAGAGTGGCCTGTGCGCTCGCCCACTCTCCCGCGGCTTTTACTGTATCAGCCTGTATATAAATGAATTCTCTGCTTTGATGTTTATTGAAGAGGATGTTTGGGAGATACTTGTGCTGGAAATGGTATTTAATGGAGATTATTTGGAAGAACTGAAACAAATCACAGTGAACCCAGATGATGTATTAGGTCAGATTTTACAAACTAAAGAGTAGCACGTCGCCTGAACCAGATGGTTTACACCCCAGAGTTCTGGGATCCAGCAACATAATCCTTCATTTACAACTACCTGGGGATTTTCTTCTCTGGTTTTATATCCCCTCCCAGCTCATCTAGCCAATCATCATGGCAAGAGTCCTTCTGGAACCCTGCCCTCATAGGCCTAAATGTAGCCAGTGGGTGTGGCTGCGGCACCATAGGTGGGACTCCCCTAGGGGCTGAGACCATCGCCTCCGTGGCATCCCTGGGAATCAAGTTGAGGTGCTCGGCGTGGCCACAGAGCCACTGTACCAGCCCCTCTTATGTACCTTTTGATTCAGAATGTCCAGGGAAATATTTCAGTTCATTTGTTTTGGGTGGGAATCTTTTTCATATTTTGGTTCATTTAATGTTTATATTAGTTTCATTTCATGAACCTGAATTAATATTATATTTAAAAAAAAAACCAACCCCAATAAAATAAACTGTTTCCCCCACCTCTCCTCTGTGCTAAAACATCAGAATTAACCTCCCCAGGCCTTTTCCATAACTGTCCAAATGCCTACCCCTCCTTTGAGTTACCTTACTTCTTTCTGGGGTCTGAGTGAATTTGCTATGTAGAAAAGGGATCCCCAGTTGCTCCTGCCCACTGGACCCCAGTTACAAAATGGCACTGGCCTGCCCTGAGACCAACACCACTTTGTATGTACGGGCACCAACCTCTGGGCCAGCCACTCCCATTCTGGAACTGGGATCTAGCAGGCATCTTGTCCCCTTTTACCTTGAGAAGTCTGCGCCAGACCCAGAAAGAGATAAGATACCTCGGGCAGGGGGATGCCCATGGAAAGCGTTCATTTTAATGTTTTGACGGCTCTTATTGTTTTTTGGGTTTTTTTTTATAGTTGTTGACTTTCCAAAATGAATTTGGGGCTTTTGTCACATTTTTAATTTTGTTAAAAAAACAAAACAAAACAAATAGGTATCTGTATTTTTGATCCTCTTGACTGAATGAGGAGGGGACTCTTGAGACTCAGCTGTGAATATTCTGGGACCCGCCAGTTGGTGCAGAGCCACAGTTTGGGTATCTGCACCCTGCATTGCACCAGCTATGCAAATGCAGGCAATTGACATTCCTGGCAGGGAATATCTAAGCGCTTAACCTGCTAGGGATATTATGTGCCATGCGTCTAGCCTGCAAGGTACCAAGGGATTCCCCATCTTAAACCCCTCCCCTCCCTCCTTGAGAGAGAGAGAGATCAGTGACAGTGTTCAGAGGCCTTAAGTGGCGATCGGAGCCCAGAGGGAAAGAAGAAAGCCGTCTTTCTGCTCATCGGACAGATCCTGGGCTTTCTTGCAAAGTTAATATTTAAAAATAGGCTGGAATGGAACCGAGTGCAAGTGGCTGAGCAAAGACGATGACGAAAGGATTGTGCGGCGAACTTTCTCAGTCGCACGGTCCTCTGGGATCTCTGCTCGCCTGCTGCCATGCGGTGACTCATGGAAAGAGTTCCCGCCAGCACCAAAACTGGCTTTGCTTTTTTTCTTTTTTTTTTTTTTTGCAAGTATGCCAAGAGAGATCGCAATGCTCCCCTCCCTAGGCACCACCGCGACTCCTTTCAAAAGGAAAGAATTGGGGGTCCTCTGAAACACCGAAATGTGCCCACATTTTTAATTATAAATGCATCTTTAATTCATCAGGGAGAGCTGAGAGGTCTACAGAGAAATCACAACTGCAAAGGGAGGAAATTGTATTTTTACAGAATATTAGAACTACACTCAGGCAATTTTCTGCCTGCAAATACAGGAGGAAGAGACCAAGCACTTATCAGGCAAAAGATATTTCATATATATATATTTATATTTAAAACTGTAGTTCTTATAGCACAAGTTGAGGAAAACTTGAAGGTTGTATTCGATGTTAATTTTCTGCTGAACTGCAATCTTTTGGAAGTGGAGCGAGTTGCTTTCAGTTCCTCACTGCAGCCAACGTGGAAATTTGAGGTCACCTTGACCCCAAAACTTGTATTTTCTTTTCTTTTTTGAAATTCACCACTATTATATGAAATCGTGCTCAATGGCACGTCCCATCTCCTTGTGTTACCGTGAGCCGTATGATTTTTTCAGTAAATAGGCTTTCCAATGTTAGGTTTTAACCGATTAAACCACCACTGATGCAAATACAAGATGTCCAGAAAACGGTAGAGAAAACGTTTACTTTTAGTTTGGTGATCGGAGTATGTGTACAGTATCTTATATCTTTCTATTTTATTCAATATAGGAGGAAATATATTTCTTTGCATTGGCTTCAGGTTAGCTGGTGCCATTTTGAAATGCCCACAGAGCAGGGAAAGAGCAATTAGGGGTAAGGGGCATCTTGGGGGGGGGGGGGGGTGGAGGCCCAGGCCGTGAATGGCGCGGGTCCCGCAGCATGCTGGTGAGAATGTGTGTCGGGGCAGGGAGGGTGAGAGAGAGCGGGAGGGTGTGAGAGAGAGCATGGGGGGGGGGATGCCGGTGTGAGAGAGGGGGGTGACAGAGAGCATGGTTGGTAAGAGGGGGTGGGGAGGGTGTGAGAGAGAGCATGGGAGGTAAGACAGGGTGGGTGGGGGGGGGATGCTTGAGTGTGGGTTTCAGAGAGAGGGAGCCTATATGAGGGGAGGGGAATGCCGGTGAGAGAGAATGTGTGTGTGAGAGAGGAGAGAGGGGGTGTGGGGGAGTGCGAGAGCCAGCTTGGTAAATAAACTTTGCCAGCCCTGGCTTTAGCAAATGTGTCTCCACGTCCCTTGCCCTGGGTGAAAACAATTTCGTTTTTCCTTTTCAGCTAACGCTTCCATACAAGAGCAGATGTGCCAATAAAAAGGCTCGCCGCCCGGGCGTAGAACGGGTACAGTTGCTAGTCTATAATGGTGCCGTAGGGCAGGCACATATGAATCCTCCTAATATTATCCTACCTTTTCATGTAGACTTTCAGTTGTAATTAATGTTCCCCTTTCCAAAGAAGCTGAAATGTGTTGATGTTTAAAACATTATTGCCGCAGGACACTGACTCGTTCATCAGTTCACACCTTTCCTCCTGAGTTCACAATTTAGAAAATATCCCCTTTTTGTTGAACATCTATAGTTTGTTTCATACAAAATGTAGAGGCAGGGTGAATCCTCCTTTGCCCTCCAAAATTTCAAATCCTGAAGTTGAAGGCAATGTAGGATTGCAGTAGACTCTTTCATCAGTCCCCTGCTTCCCTTCGAAATGAAGCCTGACACACCATTCTCTGTGTTTCGTGACTGCACTACTTGCATCCAACTGCAATGTGCATCCTCTCTCTCATTGTGGGTCCTGCTGGGAGAAACCCTACCCTACTCTCTGAAACCCTAACTGTGAACCTCCGTGATGCAGAGAAGGTGGGACACTGCAGGCAAGGTCTATTGTTCAGCATACCAGAATGGCCCGGTTAGAGGAGATCTAGTAACTGAGCATGAAAGAAGATTGGAAAGGTTGACAGAGGACAACAACCCCTCGAATTTGAGAATTTTGTGCTTTTCAGCTCTGCTCCCAGTAAAGGCCCATCTCATGCCTCTCACATCCGTTCAAGTCCCCAGTTGCTCTCTGGCATTCCTTCACCTCTTTGTCCCAAGCATTCTTGAATTCTGTTATTGTTTTTGTCCCCACCACCTCCTCTGGGAGGCTCCTTCATAAATCCATCACCTTTTTGTTTTAACATCGGCCCCTGAATGAATCTACATCCTTTCAGCCTTATTTACAGCTTCCTGTCCCACCGAAAGAGATCTGCGTCCTCTGCCTTATGTATAATCTTTAATTTAAGAGCCTTGGGATGGCGCATTGGACGTAACGACGCATTCATGCGTGATGGTCGGTGATTGGATAGTCTGAAGTGTGGGGTGTAGTATAAGGATGCCAGTAATGTTGACAAGTTTCACAGCGTCTTGAAATTGAAACTAGAAGCACTTGGAGCAACATCAGAGATGGTGACGAGACCAAAGGAATCAGTTAAGTTTCCGACGGCATGAGTCAGGCTGACATCCCCTGAGGAAAGACCGTTAGGTCTGAAACGTGGCCCTGTTGGGCAGTACGGTAACTGTATCAAAGAGACATCTATTTTCAATGTTTGCATTGGATAAGAGTTTGTGTAACTAATATCAGTTTTTAGCACGATTGTGGCAATACTATCTGACCAGTGTAATCTAAATATTAACATTCTACAAAGAAGATAAAGAAAGGCATTTTTTTGACAAATTATGTGAAGAGTTTCTATTTTTACATTTTGTACGCTGAACAATTATATAGATAAAAAAAAAAAGGGTCGGTGGTGGATAGCTCGTGATTATAATGTGAATGCACATTGCCGGTTGGTAATGGTGATTAAGCAATGTATGAAACTTTCCACTCATAAAAACATGCCATACTGGGTCAGACCAAGGGTCCATCAAGCCCAGCATCCTGTTTCCAACAGTGGCCAATCCAGGCCATAAGAACCTGGCAATTACCCAAACACTAAGTCTATTCCATGTTACCATTGCTAGTAATAGCAGTGGCTATTTTCTAAGTCACCTTAATTAATAGCAGGTAATGGACTTCTCCTCCAAGAACTTATCCAATCCTTTTTTAAACACAGCTATACTAACTGCACTAACCACATCCTCTGGCAACAAATTCCAGAGTTTAATTGTGCGTTGAGTAAAAAAGAACTTTCTCCGATTAGTTTTAAATGTGCTACATGCTAACTTCATGGAGTGCCCATAGTCTTTAGTCTTTCTATTATCCAAATTTGTTCCCAGAGGATGTGGTTAGTCCAGTTAGTATAGCTGTGTTTAAAAAAGGATTGGATAAGTTCTTGGACGAGAAGTCCATTACCTGCTATTAATTAAGTTGACTTAGATAATAACCACTGCTATTACTAGCAACGGTAACATGGAATAGACTTAGTTTTTGGGTACTTGCCAGGTTCTTATGGCCTGGAATGGCCACTGTTGGAAACAGGATGCTGGGCTTGATGAACCCTTGGTCTGACCCAGTATGGCATGTTCTTATGTTCTTAAATAACTGATTCACAACTACCCATTCTAGACCTCTCATGATTTTAAACACCTCTATCATATCCCCCCTCAGCCGTCTCTTCTCCAAGCTGAAAAGTCCTAACCTCTTTAGTCTTTCCTCATAGGGGAGCTGTTCCATTCCCCTTATCATTTTGGTAGCCCTTCTCTGTACCTTCTCCATCGCAATTATATCTTTTTTTGAGATGCGGTGACCAGAATTGTACACAGTATTCAAGGTGCGGTCTCACCATGGAGCGATACAGAGGCATTATGACATTTTCCGTTTTATTCACCATTCCCTTTCTAATAATTCCCAACATTCTGTTTGCTTTTTTGACTGCCGCAGCACACTGAACCGATGATTTCAATGTGTTATCCACTATGACGCCTAGATCTCTTTCTTGGGTTGTAGCACCTAATATGGAACCTAACATTGTGTAACTATAGCATGGGATATTTTTCCCTATATGCATCACCTTGCACTTATCCACATTAAATTTCATCTGCCATTTTGATGCCCAATTTTCCAGTCTCACAAGGTCTTCCTGCAATTTATCACAATCTGCTTGTGATTTAACTACTCTGAACAATTTTGTATCATCTGCAAATTTGATTACCTCACTCGTTGTATTTCTTTCCAGATCATTTATAAATATATTGAAAAGTAAGGGTCTCAATACAGATCCCTGAGGAACTCCACTGCCCACTCCCTTCCACTGAGAAAATTGTCCATTTAATCCTACTCTGTTTCGATTTATTTATTTATTTATTTATTTCAAAGTTTTTTATATACCGTGGCACGTTAATAACATCACCTCGGTTCACAATTAACAGTAAATTAGCAACAAGCTTTACAATCGAAAAGAGAATAAACTCGTGAGTCTTTTCGTGGATTACAAACTGTCTTTTAGCCAGTTTGTAATCCACTAAAGGACATCGCCACCTATCCCATGACTTTTTATTTTTCCTAGAAGCCTCTCATGAGGAACTTTGTCAAACGCCTTCTGAAAATCCAAATACACTACATCTACAGGTTCACCTTTATCCACGTATATTAACTCCTTCATAAAAGTGAAGCAGATTTGTGAGGCAAGACTTGCCCTGGGTAAAGCCATGCTGACTTTGTTCCATTAAACCATGTCTTTCTATATGTTCTGTGATTCCTTCCTTAAAAACGTTTTTCATAGTTTTTTCTGATTTATGAAGTGTAATTGTAGGGTCTCACGTGTCACGGGGTTTAAGGTAATAAGACATAAGGAATATTCAAGGGAGGTGCTAGAATTGAGGCATTTTTTATGCGTATCTTTGACATAACTGAATGTCTCTAGAGTATCTCTCTTCTCCAGAAGAGGATGAAGCCATTGAGTTTGATTGAGGCAAACAGCATGATCAGGAGCTTCTTTTGGGGTGTTATAAGCAATAATGGGGTGTTATAAAGCAGATCACAAATAAAAAGTGGGTGAGCCCCAAAAGTTAAATAATTTAAGAAATAAAAGGAAAAGTGCCACATCTTAGTGCTATCAAGCACTATTATGAGCAGCACTAATGCATCCACTATAACCATACATCAGGTATGTGCACGGCCAAAAATTTGTTTTAATTTTTGGTTCGTCATATGATTTTTTTTCCTGCTGAAAATGAGAACAAAAGTGTTTGTGTTTTGGGGGTCAAATTCACTTCGTTTGATACAAAACAAAAAATGGGCTCATTTTACTAATTTTCCATTTTTGTTTCCAACAAATGGACATCCTTACCATACATCTTACATAGGTTCATAAAACATCCCTCCATTCTTCAGCCTTTAACGAAAAACAAAATACCCTACAAACACACTTCTTTTCAAATAACTGGAAAGCATAAAATCAGAGAAGTTGGCTGTAGAGGCAAAAACTCACAGTAAAAACTTTTAAAAATATATCCGAAGCAGAAAGCCTGTGAGGGAGTCAGTTGGACCGTTAGTTGATCGAGGGGGTTAAAGGGGCACTTAGAGAAGATAAGGCCATAGCTGAAAGATTAAATGATTTCTTTGCTTCGGTGTTTACTGAAGAGGATGTTGGGGAGGTACCCGTAATGGAGAAGGTTTTCATGGGTAATGATTCAGATGGACTGAATCAAATCACGGTGAACCTAGAAGATGTGGTAGGCCTGATTGACAAACTGAAGAGTAGTAAATCACCTGGACCGGATGGTATACACCCCAGAGTTCTGAAGGAACTAAAAAATGAAATTTCAGACCTATTAGTAAAAATTTGTAACCAATCATTAAAATCATCCATTGTACCTGAAGACTGGAGGATAGCCTCTCAAATCCATCCATAATCTTGACTCCCAGAAATCCTTCCATAGCCTGCACAGTGAAATACAAGAATCCAATACACTGGCCTGAAGTATCCGTATAACGCTGAAAAGATGTCCCTTAAAGCCATCAGTAGTTGGATGATGCAGTCAACGGATCTTATGCCAGCATTTTGGCAAAGGAATTACCTGCTTTGAAGGATTGCCTTCAACAGCTTTACCAACTTCAACAAAACTCAATTCAAGCAAGACACAACTTTCACTCCCCCTCTGCTTGGTACAGATAAGACAAAATAATGTGGCCCTGTTTAAAAACAGTTTGCCCACCCCTGAAGTATGCAAATCAAAACCCGGATATGCCTGAATCATTTTGGAGCAAAGTGCATTGGACTACTGAACCTAAAATTTAATTCAGCCACAACCACACAAGCTACATTTGGGGGAAAAAAAACGAGTGAAGCATTTGAAGAAAAGAACAGCTCACCAATTGTTAAGCACGGGGAGTGGATCTCTTATGCTTTGGAGTTGTGTGGCACTGGAAATATTGGACGGGTGGAAAGAAGAATGTATGCAACCAAATATTAACAAATCCTAGAAGCTAATGTCTCACAATCAACCAAGAAACTGAAGCTGCAGAGGTTGGATATTTCAGCAAGACACTGATCCATAACGTACTTTAAAATAAAGCATGAAGTACTTACCAGTCCTCAGAACTGAATATTATTTAAAATCTGTGGGGAGATCTCACACATGAAGCGCATGCATGACTTAAGAATGTTTCTGAGCTAGAAGAGATCTGGAAGGAAGGCTGGGAAAACATTTCAAAAGAAAAGAAAGACTACAGGAAACAACTGGAGGTTATGTCTGCCAAAAGGGGGTTACATACAAAGCACCACCTGAAACAGCACACAACTGTTTGCATGTGAGTCACTGCTTTCTTATTTTGAATTTGTAAAAAACTGCAGATAAATAGTAATTATGCATTAAATATTTGCAGAAAGATATCATATTTAACGTTGTGCCTTTGTCTAGGTTGTGTCAGTTTCTGTTCAATTAGAGATTCACTGACCAGAGTGCCTGAACTTTTGCACACAACTGGAGGCATCTAATAGGCCTTTGTTGGCTTCTCTGGACTCCACTGTCAGACAATAGCTCGCTCCCTCAGTCACAGTAATCTCTTCTTTTTCTGGAACACAGCCCTCATCTTGTGGTCTTGGCGTTTCTTGCAGCCAGGCAGCAGTACTCGCACAAACCATCCATGAGAACGATTTTTCCACAGCCTGCAGCTGCCGCCCGTACATCCTCGCCGCTGCTGCACAGCCATGGCAGGCACACGTGGCCTGACACACAATGAGTTACTCATAGGACACTGTGAGCAACTCTGAACAAAAGGAGCCAGTTACCAGGAGCTCAGTCAGTACTCATTTTATACACAATGACAAAGCAAACAACCGCTTGCTCTCTCGCTCTTTACGAAACAGAGATGACCACTATGGCCAGCCCCTCTGACCATTGCTGCCACTCTCCTTTGCCCTGCTAGTGGGTTCCATTTATGGCCATTGCACACGTGCCTGAATTCTGCCATAGATCTCCATCTGCTTTGCTGTCATTTCTCTCCTTTTGGTTCATTAACAGCCATGCAATAGCTGTGTGTGGAGCATTCTGCTTCTGAATAGCACCTGGGGACTGTAACCCTCTCCTGTTTCCCCACAGGCGATGGTTCCGACCGCAGAGGCATCTCGATACAGCATTATATAGAGACCTTGCCACTTCTGCGCTCTGACCCAGTGGCTTAAGTTCCAATGAGGGGGACCCTGAAGTGAGCATTTCTAAAAAGGCCCCCCCCCATCAGAGGTGGGAAGGGTTTCATCGCAGATCTGGGAATAGCTGCACTGCAGGGGCTGCCTGGACAGAATTTACATCGCTGCTCTGTCTCACGTGGTTTCCCAGCACACTGCAGACTTGTTCTGGACTGAGTCAGAAGTCTCTCTCGCGCAGAGGTAGAGGGAGATGGCTCACATCAGCAGCTTTAGTCATGGAGTGGAAAGATCAGCTCTCCGTGACTTTGTATGCAAAGATCTCTTTCCAGCAAGGAATAGGAGATCGCTAAGGAAACACAAACCACAGAGCGTTGGTACTGTCATGACTGCTCAGAAATTATAGTAAGGTGTGTCAGGGATGCTACCCCTCTTAAAAGTAAGATTTCCTTGCAGTCTTCTTTTTAATGCATTTCGGTGGAATAAAAATACCTTAATAGCAATAACTAGGGGTGTACATCAATAACTTTTATTTTGAGTTTTTTTTCTTCTTACATTTTTTAATTTACTGTATACTGAGTTATACTAGTGTGCACTAAATAAAAATAGTGCACAGTAAACAAAAAAAACCCAAAACATTTCATGAATTATTTATCATTTCAGTTTAGAAACAAAATAGACAATGTCTTTAAAACCAAAAGCACATCTCTAGTAACAATAGATTGATGTGGGCCAGGTTTGATAGCCTCCTCCAGCAGGGCTGGGCATGTTGCAGAGATAGCTGTGCTCAGGCATTTGGAGGAAGGGGCTGTGGAAAGAACCAGCTGCCAACCAACGAATGTATGAGGGACGCACCTTGGGCCAGCAAAGGGGACATCCTTTAAAAACTAAGATTGTTTCTTATAATATACAAGCCTTTCACTCCCACTGCTGCACTGCTCATAGCAACCATGCCTGAAGAGTGGTTCTGCTTTTATTGACTGGCCGGCCTATAGCTTAGAACTCAAGACAGTATTCCAGATCACAGCTGGAGATGTCCTGGTTCTGCTCCCTTCACACCTCACACAAAGTTAGGGGATACGAAATGCAGGCAGTCTAAGCTTGGCTTTTGGTCCATCTATTTCCCCATCTACCAGTGAACAACAAATGTTCTTGTTTTCAGAATTTCTATCAGTCTGATCTGGGGGACTAGGTTAGAACCGTGCTAGGTTCCAGCACAGGAGGAGGTGCTGCCGGTTCTGCTTAAGATTTTCTATCAGTCTGATCTGGGGGACTAGGTTAGAACTGTGCTAGGTTCCAGCACAGGAGGAGGTGCTGCCGGTTCTGCTTAAGATTTTCTATCAGTCTGATCTGGGGGACTAGGTTAGAACTGTGCTAGGTTCCAGCACAGGGGGGAGGAGCTGCTGGTTCTGCTTCATTGCCCAAATCACATGGTACAGAATAGGCAAGTGGCTATGGGTAGCCACCACAGAAATAAAAACAAGATCCAGAAGTTTACTGAAATAGGAAAACATGCCAGGGATGTACTTTCTAATGGTTTTCAAGATTTCTTTCTCAAGTTCTGCTGCAATTGGCAATTATGTTACATGAACTGGGCTCTCAGACAGTAAAAATGAAATAATCAACATAAAAAAAAAACATCTGATCTGATGATGCCTTCCCTATTTAAGTATGCAGGAGTAGTTGAATAAAAACATGTGTGTTCATAAAAGGGGGAGGGAGGAAAAGCACTGGTGGTTATAGGATGGACTGTAATGAAATGGGAAGGGATTACTTTCAGTGACCCATGGGGGGGCTTTTGTACAAATAGAAAATGCCAGAGAATGACAGAGAATGAGACACACGAAACATTAAAGCAGTAGCAATATTGCAACCCAGGGCAAAAGGTACAAAATGTCCCCAAACCCAACTCAAACTCCTGCAATGAAAAATCTGGTGGGGGAGGGTGCAACACCTCTGGCAAGCGAACGGTCTATCACATAAACAGCAGCTTGGTTACGCAAGGAACCCCAAACCAGGACATCGCTAGGGTCCTGCCACACATATCAACACTTTTTTTTTTGTATTCAGTAGGTTCCTTGGTTAGGAAACGCTGCAAGTAATTCTGACATCTAAATAAAATATGTTAAAATTCAAAGTCCAGCGTTATTGATGCTGCATACCCACCCGGAAAGGCCATGGGATAAATAGACCATACTGGGTACGTCTGCCAAGGTTGTGCAGAATTACCAAGGAAACTAAAGCACAACAGACCCAGAAACAGTGGCTCATTTTAAATAATAATGCATGCTCAGACCTTCCATTATGTTGTTACTGAAATAAAGCTAATTAGTATAATAATAGGAGTTTGTTTGCAGAAAAGCAACATAGAGTATTAGAAAAAGATGGAGCTGTATTTACTGAGTCCTTCTCCCCCTCCCATCTCATGCCCATGGGAAAATCCCGAGTAATGCAGAGCAGTGGTGCCATGAGGCAGATAGGAGGAAACTGTTTTAATCAGGCAGCTGCTACCACCGTATTTCTTTACCATGTGATTGGTACAAGATGTTTTCTGAAGACCATCACTTGTATTTGTATGTTTCCTTCTCATTTTGGAAATACGTTCCCCTCACACCCCACTATAGTGCCTACACCCACACACAAAAAAATTAAATTGATTCTTTTATAGGGATGCAAATATAACCATGTCATTAGGAAGAGGTTGAAGCAGTGCTTTTGCTACCTCCATTTTTTTTTTAGGCTATTGAAGGCTTCTTACAATGCTTATCTACTTGTTTACAGATAAAAAATGGTACTCAGATTAGAAGCATTTATTGGTATGCAAAATAAGAGAGTATGGGGAAGGAGAGACAAATGACCTGACCGTCACTGTTTGAGCTCCTTCAGTTTTCTGCCTGCACATTAGCTGTTTATATAGAAAATCTCTCTGTTTACCAGTTTCCTCTTAGCTCAGCATATCATGACAGTTGGACCTGTTTCTTTTCATCTTAGCCCACTATTGCTCTAACAGTATCTGTTCTGTTCCCACAGGTTATCTCCCTTCTATCTGAGTTTGTCTTACCACAGTGCCAGTGGTTTCCACCATGAGTCTCTTTTGTCTGGTTGTTAGATCTCCCCACTGGCAATGTTTCTTTTTCTGATATGGATCATGGGCACCACATCTGTAGTTCTGTGCATCTGTATATCTCACTCTGCAGATATACACTAGCAGAACTGCAAGTCCATGCATGAGGGGGAAGATAAAACCAGGGTTGGATTAGGTTGTCCCTAATGATATGTATTTATCAACAACCACACTGCCACTTCCACAACTGATACTAGAGGAGCATAAGTCAACTTGAGGCAATCTGCCTTTACTTGGTAGTACCTCTCTTGTAGTGTAGTCACCACATACCTGTCATAGGATGGTGATTACAGGATTATCACATTAGACAGCTGCTGCCTGTATTTGTATAATAAGGAGAAAGCAGATTCACATCACTCTTGGGGTGATAACTGAAAAGTTATGAGCATAAATGTTCATAGACTGGGCAATAAAATCCCAGACGTGCAGGCTCTAATGGTGGAAGCGAACTTGGACATGGCTCACAGAGTCACATGACTGATATGGCCATCTCGGGCTATAATTTATTAAGGAAGAACAGGAAATGGGGGGGGGGGGGGGGGGAGAAGAGTAGTGCTTTATGTTAAACAATATCCCAGCAATTGAAATGCAAGGGACATTGAGTAGGGAAGAAGCATTATAGGCTGTCGTAAACAAAACAAACAAAAAAAAAGATGCTGCTGCCATTTACATTGGTGTGGTCTACAGGCCTCCAATTTAGAGAGAAGAGCTGGATAGAGATCTGAACAAAGACATCTAAAAGATGGGGAAGAAGGGAGAAGTGTTGCTCAATGGAGATTTTATCTGCCGAATGTAGACTGGAGAATCCCTTCTGCGGAATCTACAAAAAGTAAGAGATAGTGGATGCCCTCCATGGGGCTCTGCTCAAACAAATGGTAATGGAATCCATGAGGAAGGGTGCGATACTTGACCTAGTTAGTGCTCACAAATGGGGAAAATATCTCTAATGTCCAGGCACCTGAGCACAAGTAATCAGACGATGGTATGGTTTGATATCACGAATAAGACACAGAGAAGGCCCACAAAGACCTGATTTTTGAATTTCAAAAATATGGACTTTGACAAAATGGGGATGTACTTGGAGGAAGAATTAGAAAACTGGGAGAAAATGGGTGAGGTAGAACAACCAAGGGTTAAATTAAAAGGAGCTATTACAAAGGCAACAAATAAATGTTAGAAAAGTAAACAAAAATGCAAGGAAAAAGAAACCAATTTGGTTCTCAAAGGAGGTGGCTACAAAAATAAAAGGCAAAAAGAGAAGTGTTCAGGAAGTATAAAGGATCCCAAAAAGAGGAGCACAGGGAAGAATACCTAGTGAAACTGAGGGAGACAAAGAAAGAAATCAGAAAAGCAAAAGGTCTAAGCAGAAGAAGGAATTGCCAAAGAGATAAAGAGGTGACAAAACATTTTTCAGATGTATCAGAGAAAGAAGGAAGGCCCAAAGTGGTATAGTGAAATTGAAAAGTGATGAGGAGCAATGCATGGAGAGAGACAAAGAAATGGCGAAAATATTAAACAAATACTTCAGTTTGGTATTCACTAAAGACGACCCTGGAGAAGGACAGTTACTGATTGACAAGACCGTAGAAGGGAATGGGGTAGACTTTTCAAAATAGAATGTATGGGAAGAGCTAGGAAATCAGAGAGGACAAAGCCATGGGGCCTGAGGTATACCCCAGGATAATATGGGAACTCATATCCTGGCGGGTCCGCTGAATGACCTTGTTCAATAAATCCCTGGAAATGGGAGTGGTGCCGCAAAGTTGGAGAAGAGTGGTTGTGGTCCCGCTTCATAAGAACAGCAGCAGAGAGAAGACTGGAAACTACAGGCCGGTTAGCCTCAATCTCAGTAGTAGGAAAATTAATGGAGACGCTGCTGAAAGAAAGGATACTGAACTAGCTACAATCTGGTAACTTGCTGGACAGCAGCATGGATTCACCAGGGGAAGGTCCTGTCAAACCAATCTGATAGATTTTTGTTTGATTGGTGACTAGAGAATTGGATTGAGGAAGAGTGCTTGATGCACTCTACTTGGATTTCAGCATGGATTACAAACTGGTTGACTGATAGGAGACCGTGTGTAATGGTAAATGGAACCTACTCTGAAGAAAGAGCCGTGTTAAGTGGAGTGCCACAGGAATCAGAATTGGGACTGGCTCTGTTCAATATCTTTGTGAGCAACATTGTGGAAGGGAGAGAAGGTAAAGTTTGTTTATTTTCAGATGATACTAAGAACCTCAACAGTGTGGATACACCTGAAGGAGTAGAGAATGAAAAGTGATTAACAAAAGCTTGAAGAGTGGTCAAAGATTTGGCAGCTGGGATTCAATGTCAAGAAGTGCTGAGTCATGCATCTGGGGTGCGGTAATCCAAAAGAGCTGTATGTGATGGGGGTGCAAGATTGATGTGCATGGACCAAGAGAGGGATTTTAGGGTATGTCTGGCAATCTGAAGATTTCAAAGCAATGTGACAAGGTGATAGCTAAAACCAGAAGAATGCTGGGCTGCATAAAGAGAGTAATAACCAGTAAGAAAAAGGAGATAATTCCCTTGTACAGGTCCTCACCTGGAGTACTGTGTTCAGTACTGGAGCCTATATCTCAAAAAGAATAGACAGGATAGAGGCGGTCCAGAAAAGGGTGACAAAAATGGTGTGGGGTTAGTATAGGAAGAACTATGAGGAAAGGCCTAAGGAACTGAATATGTATACCCTGGAAGACAGGAGGGTGTAGGTGAGATAATACAGACCTTCAGATACCTGAAAGGTTTTAATGACGTACATGCATTAAACCTTTTCTGTTGGAAAGAAATTAGTAGAACCAGGAATCACAAAATGAAAAGTCCAGAGAGGACATCTCAGAACCAACATCGGAAAATATTTCTTCATGGAGAGGGTGCTGGATGCCTGGAATGCCCTTCTGGAGGAGATGAAGACTAAAATAGTGAAAGAATTCAAAAGGGCATGGGATATACACTATGGATCCCTAAAGGCTAGAGAATGGAAATGAAGAGTGCATGGGGTAACTTACTGGTGCAGCTATTACTATCTTTAACCAATAAGCCTTGATACCTTTAATGCAATTGCAACATTGCACTCTGCTTCAATGGCAAGGGGAAAAGGGGAATTGGATTCAGACAGCAACCAACAAGAGCCCCAACTTTTACAGCCAGGGGAACTGATGTGCAGACAAAGGAAAAAAATACAGGACTGCTTCTATGGCCAAGTCCATAAACAAAGCATGTCAAGCAGCACCGTCTGAATGTTCAAGAAGGCTCATCACGCAATAAAGATGTTTCTAGCAGTACATTTTTATGGGTTATCATAAAGCTTGTGGATAAGTGCACAGAACAGCAGTTGGAACACTTAAGAGAAAGATGGGGTAACCTACATGGCAGATACTACCATAAGCAGGCTTGCTGGGCAGACTGGATGGACCATTTTAGAAATGACAGAAAAGAACCTAGGTTACTAAGTTACAACAGAAACAGCTTCACACCATTAAGGCTAATACAGGAACTAGGATGGCAGTATGGCAACCTTAAATACATCAGACAGGCTTCTTGTTTGGGAAATGAATTGATTCAGCCAACTGCAGGGTTCTATATTCTGTTCAGCAAACCCATTTGGAAACCAGGCTGCTTTCTCTCAGCTGCCCTGACGTTAAATAGCATCTTGAGACACACGTTTTGCTTTCACATTGTGCAAGATGCTGTTTCCTCTGAGGACCATCAATAAAGATCCTAGAGAGCTTAGGTGACAATCTTCCCTTCTTTCATGGCAACATACTACACCACAATCTTTTTTTATTTTATTGCAGGACCTCTACTCAGGGCACTGTATAAAAATCAGTTAATATAACCAATTACCCAGATTCAAATAGTTCAGAATTTAAGGTGTAACTTTGAAAATATTAATGCCTGTAAGAGTGAAATGTCATTATCTGGTAAGGGGAATCCCCGCCCTTCCAGCTGTGCACTTTCATACAAGGAAACACTTGCAAAGTCTACATCCACAGATATTTATAGATGTTGCATGAATTTTTATAGGAGATATACTAGGTAGAGAACTGAATTTCTTAAAACAGACCAGGGCAATGCTTTCAGCAGTCAGAACAGTTTTATTGGCAGAATGGTCACCGTTTTACATTCAGTGCTGTTTTGATGTAGACTAACTAGTTAGTTATTATACATCTTGGTCTTTAGTTTGCAAAATATGGGAATAGCGTTTAAAAAACAAAACAAAAAAACACTGTCCATAAGCACCTTTGGTAAAGCACAACTCCCACCCCACCCTGAAAATAGTACACCAGGCTCAAATTTTCAATCATTTACACAGTTCAGGAATTTTGAAGCACACAGGCCTTGTGTTTTATTTTTTATTCATATTTAGACATATTTACAAGAAAATATTACACTAGTAAACAAAAAACATTCAGCAAAATAAAAAAAAAAGAGAAAAAAGTCTATGTATCTTGTCAGAACCAAATAAGCAATATAAAGAAAAAAACCCCAAGCATCGAGTATTACAAGAAATCAAGAAAGAAAAGTGAGAATGAGGGACAAGTATCAAATTGTATACATAGACTAAACACTTCAACACCATCGCAACCCCTAAACTCAAGACACATCCAACTTTTCAGAATCCAAGAAAAATCTAAGCTATGATAGCTCTAAAACCCTCCCCATATTTAACATTTTGCATTAGCATACTACATTTACAAGGAAAAACCACCACAAATGTTGCTCCAAGAACAAGTCCTTCTTAGTGCATTTTAAGACTTTTTTCCTACCCTCCTGCATGGATCTAGAAATATCAGAAAAATAAAGCTCTTGGCCATAAAATAAAGCTCGCCTATTGTGGGAGAAGAAACAAGGTCACAATCCTTCAAGAATACAAAGGTAACAAGGAGCATCCTCCTAACTAATTCTTCCTCTTAACCCGACTTTTCCAAATGACCCGTAGGGACTCCCTGTGGCCCACCACTTTTCCCAGATGATAAAAAAACCAAGGCTTATGAGCAGTAAGCCCTCAGATGGTACACTTAGGACCTCTAAAAGATATTTCCTAAACAGATCCAGGGGCAAACTGGGGTGGATCTTAAAGTTCAAGACACATGTCCGTGTCGAGCACAGCTCTCCAGACTTTCCACTTTCTGTGCTAGCAGCCAACTGCTCTGATGCAGGTCCCTTTGAGATGGAGATATCTGGGTTACATGTTCTACAAGCCCCATCTTCTCCAGCTACGTGCTCCAGGAGACTTCATCCACAAATGAATGCCTGTGCATAAAGGAACTAATGAAGAAACGCCTGACGCTAAGAGTGTGGGAAAATGAATCTAGAGTTATACTGGGGGCTTTCTCCAAGGTGGGTACGGGGGACAGTCCTGCAAGCACTGGGGGTCCACAACTAGATCTCTCTCGAGCACTAACACTGGCTCCTGTTTGCTCCATCAGTTCTATCCATGGGGCCTTAAACACCAAACTCACGTGCTCATCTTGCTTCTAACCTTGCATTCCCTGAGAACTGGTAGGGGCGCTCCCCCAGGCATCACAGGCAGCCTCTGAAACTCTTACAGACATGCTCAAGGGGGATGGCATTTTAAAAAGGATTTACCAATTGTAGAATATTTAGGGCTCTACCTCTACACAATATCCTGTAGAAAAATATGCTTACAATAAGATGCTGAGTTCTGAACCCAACCCCTGCTGTGCTTTAATACAATTTAAGCATCATGGTTGATAAGGACTGTACCATATGCGAGAGACACCAGGGACCTTAATATGTATACCTTACTGGAAAGACAGAAATAATGCACACAAACATTTTGTCAGTGGAAATGAAGTTCTAGAACAAGGAGTCATTCCTGTATTTATACCCCTGGACCACAAGGAAAGATTTCTTCAGAGAAAGGGTGCTGGATGCATGAAACAGCTTCCCAGTGGAGGTAAAGGCAGTATCAAAATTCAAAAAGCTTGGGACAAGCACAGTGGATCCTTGGTGGATTGAAAATCAGTCTTGGCTTGCTTTGGATTCCCATTCCAATGCAATCTGCAGGATAGAGAGGACCAGAATGCAGTTAGATGAGATTTAGCAACTCAGGAGTGGAACAGGAATCTCAGGACACCATGGGCAAAGTCAACAATGCTGTTATAAGGCAAATGTTATGATCACTTTTTTTTTTTTTTTTTTAACCTGACCACTCTCTCTTCTACCTTTGTACTTTCAGCTCAGTTGAAAGCAGGGTGGGATTTGTCATCACGACACTTCATTCGCAACTACATGAGGGTTTTCTTTCCTCCTATTTTGTATTTTTCCCCTTCCTCAACATATCTAGTCTGGCCAATGAAGTAAGAGTCCTGGCACAGGGACCATGTAGCAGGGCTCCTTCCAGAACCATGGACCCACAAACCAAGCACTAGGTGTCAGCCTTACGCAATGACCATAACTCCCACTCCCCAAGGGTTGTGAACGCTATTTCTGCGATATTCCCAGTCCCAGCAGAACCATGGCACAGAAGACCCAACTCAGGGATCAGTTGGGGGACCTTCCACATGGCACTGTATAGCACTTAAGAAGGTCAGAGTGAACAGCACACACAGAAAGAACATGCAACGTGTTCGCTGCACTGTATAGCACTTGCCAGCTAAGGCACCGGGCCGACAACTGTCACTCTTTAGAGCCAATTTCAGAGAGCAATGTGCTTAGTAAAAATATTTTTAAAAATTTTGAACAGAAGCATCTGACATTTTAGTGCCTGTGTTATACCGTCCTTCCAAAATATCTAGAAGAGTTTCTGCTAGATTAAATTTAAACTTTGAAATACAGTGTTTCACACATGCAGGAGAAATTTAATACTCTCTGATAATTTCCTTTCCTTGAATCCTGCCATTCCAGTCTAGACAAATGAATTACACCTCACTGCCAGGATGTAGAGACAGAACTGGCCACCAGACAGTACATGAGTTGGTGCAGTAGTAAAACCTTGTCCATATATCTTTGGCAAAGCTATCAATTGAACAATCAGAACAGCCAACAAGTTACTTTTATAATTATCTTTTAAAAGATCTGAGTTCTCCTGGCCTTTTATCATCAGTCCCTTCCCTTTCCTCATGTATCCTTTTCCCCCTCCCCCTCCCTCTCTCTTTGTCTTGTGTACCTATATACCTCTCCTCCCCACCTATTTATCTTGTTTATTGCTATGTTACTGAGTTTATTGTTACAAACTGTTCTTTGTAAAGGCTTTGCCTATATATCCTTGTTTGTAAGTTATCTGTAAACCGGCACGATGTGCAAACGGTTGCCGGTATATAAAATAAAATAAATAAAATAAGCCTTTCAACAAATAAAGTGCTAAAATTTCTGTACTTTCACCAACCTGGAAAGGTTTTAGATTGTTTTTAATTTATTTAAAATTTCTTCTATTCCACTGCTTCCTGGTATCTGTTCAGCACGGGTTACAATGTAACAGTCATAGAAACATCACTAAACAAATTCCTTACATAAATAAAAGAAAAGTTAAAAGCACAATAGAAAACTGATTTAAGGAAAAGAAATCATAAGGTAAGAGATTGAGGGAGACTGTGACAGTTCTCTTGCACTCACTGCACACTAAAATGACATCTGCAATCAATAAATAAATAATGCAAGTCCCGTTCCCCCCCCCCCCAGTGCAGCTGGCTGAGCTCTGACTCCTACTCCCAGTGTAGGCTCTCCCTGTGCTTCCCCCATCTCCTGCAGATGCTGCACACTCCAAGCTCACGGAGGAATCCCTGTGGCAGGCTCCACCCATGCACCACTTACACCCTCCATGCATCCCCCAGAACAGCCACAACAGTCACCAGAAAAGCAAGTTTGCTTACTGTAAACGGTGTTTTCCGTAGATAGCAAGATGAATTAGCCATGCCGTCTGGGAGCGCCCCCTGGCGGCTTGAGGTGGGAACTTCTCCTAGCACTAGCAGAGCTTTGCTGCTGCACGCCTGCGCGGTGCCTTCCCGTGAAATTACTGGTCTCAAAGCACAGAAACGGAGTGCAGAATAGTAAGGTAGAGCAGGAAGGAGAGAGGGAACACATAGCTAATTCTTTTCCCCATCTTTTCTCTTAAATAAGGGAGGGAACAGAACCAGAGCCTGCAATATTAAGGGGGGGGGGGAGGGGAGGAGGATAAATCAAAAAGGCCCCATTCCTGAGAGGAAACTTTCAACCTCTAAGGAGCGATTGGAGTCCCTCACAGTTTCAGGAACCCTGAGGTTACTTGCTCAGCACATGTGCTCTACTGGGACCCCCCCCCCCCCCCAAGGACAGTCAATGGGAAGCCCACCAGTATGTCTGCATCTGCAGGAGAGAGGACTGACAAGGTTTACTACTGCACAATCTTGTGTACTGTGAGAAATGTAATGGAAAACTTGTAGTTCGCTCTTCACCTGTTGGCAGGAAGGCATAACCCACCTGTCTGGACTAGAATGGAAGGATAAGGGAGGGAATCGTTTCTGATAAAGTGAAGTTGGTTACCTGTAAAATGTGTTCTCCATGGCCAGCAAGACAAATCAGCCATTGTATGGTGTCAACACAAAACTCAGACATTTACTCAGTCACTTTATAGCTAAGCTTCAACTCCATAGGGAAGAGGATGGGATTGTGTGGCTCATTTGTCTTACTGTCGTGCTTGGAGAATACTTCTTACAAGTGAGCAACTTAGCTTTCTTTACAGATAAACAGGACAAATTCAGCCACACAGATGAGGATTCCCAAGCTCAGGGTTGCGTTGAGCAAAAGGAACCCAGATGAAGGGAGGACTGAAGCTTTTACTAAAATAGTTTAAGAACTGCTTGGCCAAAACTTATCATTGCAAAAAGTCTTCCTCAAGACGGCAATGCTTGGTAAAAGTGTGTACAGATGACCAAGTAGCCACTTTGCAGATATCTTGAATTGATGAGCTGCTGAAGTTCTAGTTCTTCTTACATGATGGATCATAACCTTATTAGGAATGGAATTCTAGGCTTAGCACAGCAATAGGAAATGCAGTCAGAATGCCATGGGAGAAAGGGTTTTCTTTTTAACTGGTGAACCTTGCTTAGCTGGATCATAAGAGAAATAGGTGAGGTGATTGTCTGAAAGGCTTGCATCTTTCCAGGTAAAAGAACAGAGCTCTTCTATAGCCCAAGATGTGAAGTTTGTTCAGCTTTACTGGAATGAGGTTTCAGAAAAAACACTGAAGTACAATGGTCTGATTTAAATGAAATTCAAATACAATCTTTGGTAAAAACATAAGTAGTGTTGAGAACCTGCCCTATTTTTACAAATTTGTGTGACGGGAGCATGGATTCTTAGAACTTATCACTCGCTCAGTCTAAATAAGAAGGTTACTACTACTAGAAATAACACTTTCCAAGATAGAAATTTGAGATCAATTGTTGCTAATGACTTAAATGGTGGACTCACCTATTTAGGAAGAACTAGTCCCATTAAGTAGACAGAAGTTTAGAGGATGAAGATGGTAGAGCCTTTGATGAATTTAGCTACTATGGGATGGCAAGAAACTGGATGATTTAATTGTTGGTGGTATGCAGCAATAGCACTTAAATGGACACTATTGACAGAATTAATCTTTCTAAATCAGGATGGAAGACTAAGATAGTAAAGTAGCATGGAAGTAGAGCAGATGAATGTATCTTCCTTCCTTGACCCATACCAAATGGAGAACCTTGTCTATTTAAAATTATGTGACTATCTGGTAGAAAGCATTCTCTCCACTATTTCTTTTGCCTCTGGGGATAAGGGTAGTTTGCGCTATTTCACTTTCAATACATGCTGTTAAGTAACTAGAGATTGAAGGCTGGAATGATGCAGCAATCCATATTACATCAATAGAATTGGAAACATTTGAAGACGTACTAGTAAGGCTACAGCTAGTCTTTGTAGCCCTGGAAACCAAATTTGATGAGGCCAAACAGTGCTATGGAGGATCATGTTCCCCTTATGCTAACTTTAAAATTGTTTTTGATATAAGATATGGTGGAAAAACATACATTAGGTCTTTGATCCATGGAATTGAAAAAGCAGTTGACACTAGTGAGTTGGGCACTGGTCTTTTTTGAGCAGTAAAGAGGAAGATTGTGGTTGCAAAGATAACTACTTATGGCTTTCCCTAGAGTCAGAAGATAAAGTGCATGATGTTGAGATGGACAGACTGTCCAGGAGGTTGAAGGTGACAACTTAAGGGAATCTGCCAAAGTATAATGCTTTCCTGGGAGATATAAAATTTAGATCAGTGGTTTGCAACCTGGGGTCCGCCAGACCATAACAGGGGGTCCACAAGCTCTGGAAGAAAGAAAAAGCCCTCCACAAAGAAGAGACCCAACAGGCTGCCGCTGGAACCCATCCCTTGGCAGCAAAAGAATAGGCCTGAGAGGCCGTCAACGCATCCCATCTCGCTGGCAGCTGAAGGTGGAAGAAGGCCGCAGGCTGCTGGCACACTTCATCTCACCAGTAGCTTAAGACTCAAGGAGGCCATGTACTGCTGGGTGCATCCCATCTTACCAGCGGCTGAAGAAAAGACTGAAGGAGGCCGTGGGCCTCTGGCGCACCCCATCTTGCTGGCGGCTGAAGAGAAGACTGAAGGAGGCTTTGGGCCATTGGCGCACTCCATCTTACTGGCAGCTGAAGAGTGAAGAAGGCTGCCAGGCCACCGGCAGCTTGAGTGAGGAGCAGGCCATAGGACCGTCTCTCCCCTGCAGACTCCAGGAAAAAGATGTAAATCCTTATTAGTTTTAATTATTGGCTTTTTGATGCGTCTGATGTTTTGAAATACTTTGGAAAATTTAAAAATAATTTATATTACTTTTATATTATTGGATATTCTATGCCAGTTTTGAAATATTTTTTGTATTGTTTTAGTATGATTTTACTGTTATTGATGTTTTACATTTCTTGATTGCATTTGATGCTATGAGGAACAGTGATCTTTCTGTTTTTTTTTTTTACAATGTATACAGTAAGGCTTCTTGCGGTTTCCAGCTCAGTTTGTTTGCACGATGGATTTATACTTTTGGTCTCTGTATTTGATGAGGGTCTGTGTTTTCTGTGTGACTTAGGTGAGATATTCTGCTAGCATGTAGTTTCTACATAGGGATCTATAGCAGTCTGACTTGTTCTGTTTTCCTAATAGGAAGTGTATTGGTGTTTTAAGGCCTGCTGTAATATTTGCAGTGTTGCCTTGTCATAGGAAAGGCAGTTACTGTTTGAATCTCATAGTTAGGGTATGGCAGATTTCCTCAAGATTGAATACATTTTTTTGTAGAATTTTGTATTATACAGTGTTAGAGGTAGTAGGAGTAGTTTATGAGGCGACAACAGAATTTGAATATTTTTTTGTAGTAAGGGGAAATATCCTTGTGTTGTTGTCACACGTGATTTTCTTTAAAAATAGTAATAATTTTCAAAAAAATACCATGTTGGGGGGTGGGGCTGGGAGAGAAATATTTGCACCAAATCTCTCTCCACATCTCCCTTTTAGTAATGTGGGTCTATCTCAAACATCCCTCACTCTATGATCCACAGTACATCCCAACCAGTCCTCCTCTTTCCCTCCACCAGGTTCATCCCAGTCTCTCCCTCTTCACCAATCCATCCCTGCCCCTTTCTCTCTCTCCTTCCACCAGTCCATCCCCACCTGTCTGTCTCTCGCTCCACCAGTCCATCTCCACTACTCTCTCCCTCTCTCCCAGTCACCCACCAGTCTCTCTCTCCCTCCATTAGTCTATCTCCACCTGTCTCTCTCTTCCCATCTTTCCAGTTACTCTCTCCCCCTATTCGCTTCCATCAATGCATTCCCCCAGTCGCTCTAGATCCAGTTCTGTGGGTACCTGTAGTTACAACGTTACAAAATAAGAGTACATTCTTCTATAATTACTGATGTGCTTTGCAGTTATATGTATTGTTTATATCAGTAAACATTTAATATGTTTTATATATTTTGAATCGTTGGTTCAGTGTGCTGCAGCAGTCAAAAAAGCAAACAATGTTGGGAATTATTAGAAAGGGAATGGTGAATAAAACAGAAAATGTCATAATGCCTCTATCGCTCCATGGTGAGACCGCACCTTGAATACTGTGTACAATTCTGGTCGCTGCATCTCCAAAAAGATATAGTTGTGATGGAGAAGGTACAGAGAAGGGCTACCAAAATGATAAGGGGAATGGAACAGCTCCCCTATGAGGAAAGCCTAAAGAGGTTAGGACTTTTCAGCTTGGAGAAGAGACGGCTGAGGGGGGATATGATAGAGGTGTTTAAAATCATGAGAGGTCTAGAACGGGTAGATGTGAATCGGTTATTTACTCTTTCAGATAATAGAAAGACTAGGGGGCACTCCATGAAGTTAGCATGGGGCACATTTAAAACTAATCGGAGAAAGTTCTTTTTCACTCAATGCACAATTAAACTCTGGAATTTGTTGCCAGAGGATGTGGCTAGTGCAGTTAGTGTAGCTGGGTTTAAAAAAGGATTGGATAAGTTCTTGGAGGAGAAGTCCATTACACCTCCTACTAAGTTGACTTAGAAAATAGCAACTGTTATTACTAGCAACAGTAACATGGAATAGACTTAATTTTTGGATACTTGCCAGGTTCTTATGACCTGGATTGACCACTGTTGGAAACAGGATCCTGGGCTTGATGGACCCTTGGTCTGACCCAGTATGGCATGTTCTTATGTTATGAATGAGCCTGGTGTGTATATAATATCTTTGTTCGATATGGCACATAACTGCAGGTCAAAATGAAAGAGAAGCATGAGGGGGGTTCACCAAAATTTTGGAACTTGAAAAGGAATCCATGCTCCGAAAAAGGTTGATAACCCCTACCTTAGATATATTCTTATGACTACCCAATTACATATTTTGATTGCCTCTTTGAAAAGCTGTGAAGATCCTGTACCTCCTTGTTTATTTCAGCAATACATCAATACTTGATTGTCCTTCTGTATGTGAACTACTGTTCCTTTTAACTACAACTCAAAGACAGCTTTGAATATGGCTCTCAATTCACGAAGGCTGATGTGAAGACATTTCTTTTGAACAATCCAAATTCCTTGGGAACACACTGTGTTAAGATGGGCTCCCTCATCAATATCTGCCAATATCTATGAAGTATGAAAAGTCTGATCACAAAGAAGATTTGAAGACTGAGTCCACCTTTATAAGGAACAGATGATGCTTATTTTGTGAGATATTGACTGTTCATGCTGGATCCAAAGAAGCCTCAAATGCCACTGAGCTTCCTTTATATGTTACCACTATGTCACCTGGGGACATAGTAGTAACATATGAGTGACATGTTACCACTATGTCACTGGGGATTAGTCATTATCTTTATGCGGACGATAGTCAATTGATTTTACAAGTAATGGATAACCTAGACAAAATGTTGAAATTGGCAGCTATGTATCTAAACATAATTAAACAGCTTTTTAACACAGAGGAAACTCACAATAAACATCGAGAAAACTGAATTTATACATTTAGAAAGAAAAGCTTCAAAAATTATTCAAACACCAATAACCATTAATGACAATCTAACAACCCAATTGGCTGAAAAGGTACGGGATCTGGGGGTAATTGATAATGAACTGTGCTTAAAACAACATAACACAAAAGGTCAAAGAAAGTTACGGAAAATTAATGATTTTAAAACGATTAAAACCGTTAAGCCATCAGGAGTTTAGAACCATCCTGCAGGCACTTATATTTGCAAGTATTCACTACTGTAACACACTTTTATTGGGCTTACTGGATTGCACTACTAGACCTTTACAAATATTACAAAATACGGCGGCAAGAATATTAACAGGAAGCAGAAATAAAGACCACATTACCCCTATACTAGCGGAGCTACACTGGCTCCCTGTAGAATACCATGTACAATACAAAGTGCCAAGTATACTACATAAATTGATATATGACTAAAATGCTAGCTGGCTTAATACCACAATACGATCACATACTCCACAGAAGGCCCTACGATCGGCAAACAAAGGCTTACTACCAATCCCGTCAATAAAAACAGCCTGTCTTACTCAGGTCAGGGAAAGGGCTATTTCACTAGCCGGACCAAAAGTCTAATGTAATGCCAACTAATCCGAGGCTGCAGCAGGATCATGAGCAATTTAAAAAGAAGCTGAAAACATGGTTATATACACAGGCATTTAAACAAATGGAAGGAGAATTAAAAAGCAAATAAATGGCAATTTACCAGGTTTTTTTTTAGGATTTACAATGTCATTTTATTAGGATTACTTTCTTTTATATTTTTTAGAGATTTTATTTTATTATGAATTAAGTTTTATTTGGATATTAGTATTTAAATGGCTATTTTTACTATTTTAGTGTTATTTTACAATTATTTGATTGATAAGATTGATATTTATATTTTTATTAAGTGAACTGTAAACCGTTGTGATGGCATCCCATACAACGGTATACAAAAATTGTCAAATAAATAAATAAATATGCAGATGTGCCAAGAGTATAAACATGGACAGTGGATGGTATATGGCCTAACATTTCCATAAAGGTCCTGGCTGCCACTGATGGTCAGTTGGACAAAGATTTAACTATGTGAATTAAAGTAGTCATCCTTTGACAGGGAAGAAAAGCTTTTTAGGGTGCATCCAGCTATGCTCCAATGAACTCCCATAGACATGCTAGAGTCAGGTGGGACTTCTGAAACCCAACAAGAGTAGGATGTCCCATATAAAAAGATGTGGTTTGCTTTGCCACTGGAGCAATGGAGAGAGGTGCTTGCCAAGTCTGATGGAAGATCTTGAACTGCTTTGTGTATTAGGTCAGCCAGAGCTTTGCTTAGGCACTTATCTATTAGGAAACTCTTCTTTAGGTTGTATTTCTTCCTCTAACTTACAAATGGTAGTTAATGAAGATAGGGTAGGACATGCCCTCCAGTGCAATACTACTCCACGCTGGCTCTGGTGAAGGGTCAGATGGCAATCAGATGAGCTCTACAAAAGACTTAAAGGAAGACCCAAAAGAGGAAACAATCAGAAATTAACATTGAAGCCTCTTTTAATGATGGTCTGTCTTTGGAGAAACAGTTAAGTGATTACTTGAAACTTTTTCTAAGATCGGTTCTTGAGTAAAGGAGTAGTAGATGTTATTTTCTTCACATAATTATTAAGTAGGCAATTAGTAGCAAGACCAGTGCAGAATGCTTTCTAATAGTAGGATTAAAAACAGATTTTCCATGCTGAGTAGTAATATTGATGTCAAAAACAGTTGATGCTGTAAATCTGACATCAAGGTAGCTGCGGTGGATGACAGTTGTGAAGTCTGCAGTGCCACAACGTCAGCATAGGAAGCAGATGGCACCATCTTGCTCTGCGCTAATGGAGATTTGCCACAGTATGTTTTGATGGCTGATATCACCGAAGGGGATCTTGTCTCCCTTTTAACATGGGAGCTAACATGCTCAGGAGACACTGACCTCTTCTTTTTAGGTACTGGTCTGTCGGAACCTTTCCTGTTTTCTGACAGGGGGGACAATACATACTTCAATGTACACTTCCTATATTAAGGTGTCTGGGGTGGACATTCTTACACATGCTATGCAGTTAATTATGTCATGAACTGGGCCCAAAACAGGGAAGATAGCCTTCCTAAAGATCAAGACTGGACTTCTTGTGCCAACATTTTGAACAAGTTTTAAAAAGTGTTTACTGACATAGAACTTTGCTCTGACATGGTAAATGGAAGATGACTAAGATTTCAATTTTTTTAGGAGACTCAAAATCAGATAAAGAGAACACTAAGGAAAAGAAATAAAATATTGAAAAAAATCCAGCAAACAACCAACTAGAAATAGCAAAAAGATCTTTTTGCTTTAATGGAAGTAAAAATGAAAGTCTTGCACAGCATTGGCTGTGTGAGAACAGCCATGCATGTTCAAAAGACTTCTAGGTCTCTCTGAACTGAGAGCGAGCATGCTGCGTCAGCACCGTATGATTACATCACCCAGTTCTATGGCTGAATTCATTCTGCTAGGCCATGGAGAAAAGTTGTTACTGAATACAAATGCCAGCAATCCCTTTTAGAAGTCACTACATGTTCAAGAAAGGTTATAAGGAGCAGAAATTAGCTCTTACCTGATAATTTTCTTTCCTTGAATCCAGTCAGACCAATCCAGATGAATGGGTTATGCATCCCAACCAGTAGACGGAGACAGAAATTAACAGGCTTATTGACGTCACCCTTTCATGCGCCTGCGTGCTGACCTCAACTTGCCAGTATTACCTGTAACAAGCTAACGGGAAAAACTAATTCCCTTAATTCATAACAAAATGCTTTCCCCCCCTTATTAACTAGAAGGCTTCCAAGTCTAAGAAAGCCCTACCAAAACAAAACTTACAGCTGTATCATAACATGCTTGCTTGTACATCAAGTACACAGTCTCTTCTTGTACTGTGACTATAAAAAGAACATACGTTTGGCAGTATGAGGAGGATTCAAGGAAAGGAAATTATCAGGTAAGAACCTTTCCTTCCTCTTCAACCAATCAGATCACTCCAGATAAATGGGACATACCCAAGTTACTCATGAACAGGGCAGGTCACTGCCAAACCCGCTCTCAAAACCTTCGCAGTGAAGGAAGCCTCCTGCCTGGCCCCTATGTCCAAATGATATTTAGAAAGAATGTAGTGTGGACCAAGTTGCAGCTTTGCAGATATCCTGCAGAGAAATGAATTGTAGCTCTGCCTAGGAAGCTACCTGAGCCCTAGTGGAATGTGCCCGAACTTGCTTAGGTAAGAGCCCACCACTAGCCACATATGCTGCTGTGATGGTCTCCTTAATACAATGTGCTATTGAAGCCTTAGTTGCAGCCCCACCTTTCCAAAGATGATCTGACTTTCTGAAAGCATTCATGACCTTGAGATACAACAAAAGTACTCCTTGCATGTCTAAACAGCACAGTAACCTGTAATCTGCTTCTTTTGTATGTTTATTAAACAAAAAGCAAACAATCTGTTTCAAATGAAAGGCAGAAATCACTTTTGGAAGAAAGGAAGGGACTATATGAAGTTTGACCATATCCTATGTGAACTCCAAACAATGCTCTCTGCAAGACAATGCCTGCAGCTGCAAGATTGTTTTGGCTAAACAAATAGCCACCAGCCTTCAAAGTAAGGAACTTTAGCAAAATATCCCTAATAGGCTCAAATCTTGGACCTAACACAAAGGACAATACTAAATTAAGAATACAAGATGGACGACATCCTTACCGGAGGCCTAATATGCTTTACTCCCTCCAGGAAGTGTAAATCTGGATGAGATAACAAGGGTTTACCCAATACCTTGCCCCTGTAACATGCAATTGTTGCAACCTGCACCTTCAAAGAATTAAGTGCCAATACCTTAAAAGTCCCTCCTGCAATGATGTTTTCATAGGATATAATTGCTTACTGGTGCAGTACTGTTCAAATACTCCCCATATCTGCACATACACCAAAGAACTGGAAGGCTTCCTAGCATTTAAGAGAGTATTTGGTACCTTCTGGGAATAACCTTGCTTAACTAGATAAGCCAAAACCAAGCTAGATCCTTGTGAAGAGCCAGATCCGGAGATTGCGATTCTCTCAGCACAGAGAATTTCTATGGTTTGTTGTGCAACAAACGCATTAAATCCGCATACCATGGATACCTCAGCTAATCCGGAGCCACCAGAATTATGAGACCCACATGCCCTGATATATTTTTTTAATTGCTTACCCTATCAATGGTCATGGAGGAAACATACAAAACTGTCAGCCAACTCTACACACTCCCCTTTGGCTATAAAATCTGCTTCCCTTTCATATTTGTGAAAGTCGCCATCAAATCCATCAGCAGAATTTACCATCTAGGTACTACCTGATCAAATGCAGTCTGAGCAAGCCCCACGCCTCTGGAATCACTGCATGTTGACTGAGGAAGTCCAATTGAACATTCTCCACTCCTGCTATATGAGCTGCCAATATTACCATCAGATTCCTTTCTGTCTAACAAAGCAACACTTCTACCTCAACTGCTACATGGTTCACATATATTGTCAAACATGACCCCAACTGCCTGAGCCTTTAAGAGTGGGCCAAAATGCAGCAGAACCAGCCAAATAGCCCTGGTCTCCAATCGACTGATAGATTACTTTGATTCCTCCTCCAACTACTGACCCTGAGCAATTTGTTCCAGACAATGAAGGCCACACACCCCCATCCTGCTAGCGGGCATTCGTCACCCACTCTGGGGGCTTGAGGTCCACAACTAACACTAAATCCTTGGAATGTAATCACCACTATAAGCTTAAGAACATAAGACTTGCCATACTGGGTCAGACGAAGGCCCATCAAGCTTTGCACATAAGCAAATTAAAACCGGCAGAAGACCTCTACCAGAACCAGATACTCCTCAGTGCAAGTGCCTCTCTGCACCTCCACAGGACGGGGAACCGCCGGTGATAGTAGAGGAGGAGGTTCCCGATTCTCCCACCAATGCTGCTAGAGAATAAAAAATGGCTGCTGTTTCCGCACTGAAGGGACCCCTGAACGCCATGCTGCTTTTGCTGCATGCATATGCTGTTCCTCTCCGCACCCACAGCACCACAGGCACCTTAACGACAAGGGAATAGTCCTTCAGCACCATGGAGCCATCATCCGGTCTTCTCCGCTGGCAGAGAAGCTGCTGAAAAACCCCATCGCTGAGCTCCCCGAGCTAATGTTTTTTTTTTTACTCTGAGAACAAATAAAGATACATAGAAGTCAATACTTTCCAGTTCCGCATGGCAGATCAGAAGAGAGCCAGACCACTGGCTATATCTGTCTCCTTTCCCAAACTTTAGCAACCCACCCAGGGCAAGCCATATAAAAGGGATATTTCCTTCCTCCACTGGGCTTGCTGCTGTCTCGTGGGGAATGAGAGATATGAACCACCAGATGTCCACTCCATGGACCTCTGGACCGAGCTATCAGAAGGGTCACCAACCCCCTGCTCATCTGCCTCAAACCAGGAGGGGATGGCTCCACCAGGACCTCAAAACCTCCCGGGAGGATCCAGAAATTAGTTCCTCTTTCTCCGGACTGCAGGTTTTATACCATCTACCATCTGCTGGAGACTGAGAAATACTGAGGGACTGCACAGTGTCAGTGAAACTTTCTCTGGCTCCATCTGCTGGCAGGGAGGCAAAACCCACGATCTGGGTACGTACAGGGAATCAAATTTGCTTTTCCATGGTCATTTATTCCATCACTATTTAAAAATGGGAGCCAGCTTCACATTGTGCTTTAAAATGTATCGTGTTGTGGTTAGTTTCAAGCATAGGAATTATCAGGCAATGTATTTACACCAGGTAATTTAGAAGAGAAAGAAATCATCAATTTAAGGATTATTGCTAGAATGATCAGGTCATATTAAAAAAAAAATTATATATATATATATATAATTTTTTTTTTTTTTTTTTACAAAGCAGCTAATCATTAACTGGTGATAGCTTCACACCAATGTGCAACAGCAGCTTAAGGCAACTTGTCAGGAAGTATACTGTACTCAAGAGCTCTCAAACCTCATGGAGATAAGTTATGAAATATGCATTATTTCACAAGACCAAGTCTATTAATATGAGATGAAAATACCACTAATTCAGGCTTGGCATGGACGTCAGTAGGGGAAGGAATTCTATTATTTAGGTTCCTCTGCCCATAAAAAAAAGGTTACACTGTTGTGTGATCCTACTGACATCTACTGTCATTCAGCCTGCATGAAACAAAAAGCTATTCCATTTCATAAATGTAGAGACAGACAAAACCCAGACATTCAGTTTTGTCACACAGGAAGTGTTCAGCATGAATTCTGCCTGTCTTTAGTGAGGCATGTACATAAAACCCTGGAAAACCATGCTGGTGTCTGTTGGAAATAGGCAACAGTTGATGCAAGATAGCGATGATTCTTTAAGCTTGTTACAGCTTGTGCATAATCCTGGCCTCTACCAGCATTTAGGAGCAACTTTCAACCAAGATGGCATCAGAAAAAGCTTGAGCTCTGTATTCCATTTACAACCAATAAGCATTTTAAGGCAGGGAGGGAAATCCAATTTAGGTAAAAACCCCATGACTTAGCCCAACCTGCTTTGTAATTTGTTTTAATATGTAAGCTCCATGTTCCCAGCAATCATTTAAGAGAGGATTGCTGCCATTTTGTGCCTTGAGTAAAACCTTCAACAACTACTCTGAACCGCACAGGAAAGTCAGTAGCGGCCTATTGCTCTGGATTTAGTTCTGTGCCTTTCCATATCTATGCTCAAACTAAATTATAATTCAGGTACACTAGGTATGTCCCTGCCCAGAGAAGGCTTACAATCTAAGTTGACTTGTCCCAAGGTCACAAAATGTCAGTGGGAGTAGCAGAATTTGATCCCTGGCTTCTGTAGTTGTCAGCCTGCTGCTCTAACCACTAAGCCACTTCTCTTCCTGAAACTTGACATACAAACTGGAGTGGGGAAGGCAGAGGAAAGGTACTTGGCTGTTCAGAGTAATAAGCATGTGCAGTCCTAGCACAGAAACCACAGACACAGTCCAACATTACATTTTACTGTAAAAGGAATCTATTAAAATTAACTAGAACATACCAAATTTAAACAGCAAACATGTCATACTCCCATTCCTCTTCCCTGTGATAGCCATAAGAATCTCAAAAGTGCTCTACTCTTGAGCATGACAATGGCCAGGGTGGACTGGGTATTGTCAATCTGTCGGGGTTTGGCACCTTCTCATGGTACTGTGACTTTAAATGTGCTTTTAAGGTAGGAATGCCTCCTATTTTTGTTCCTCAGATATTGTGGTTGCCATCCTCCCGGATGTCATCTTGTCTAGTAATTCCTTCCACTTCTTGGTTTGCTATTGATAAAAAGGATAGGGATGTGCATTCGCTTCATCTGTATCCCCTGCTCGTCCTATACCTTCAACCAGGGAGAATGGTCCCACCAGGACCTACCAACTCCCTAGGAGGCTAATATCTTTAAAAAAAAACCAAAAAAAACCCAACCCACATTATTATTTCTTCAACTTGGGTTCAGAACTGTAGGTTTTGCACACCTCCATCTGCTGGAGACAGAGAAATACTGGAAAGTAGCAGGTGGCACACCGGGTTGAGGCAGTACCTGTGAAATTCTCTCTGTCTCCATCTGCTGGAAGGGAGGCAAAATCCAGGAGTCTGGACTGATCTGGGTACATACAGGGAAACATGCATACTATCCATTTTTACCCATGTACCATAAAAGTCGGCAAGATCATGGGTACCACTGAAACGGATATAACGAATGCACATCCCTAAAAAAAGATGGCCATTAAGGCCTCAATAATGAACAATGGCCAAGATGTCATTTCCTGCCCCAGGAGCTGTGAAAGGAAATTTGTACTTACCTGCTAATTTTCGTTCCTGTAATACCGCAGATCAGTCCAGACAAATGGGAACGCAAGAGGAGTGATTCAGAGGTTTTATTCATCCCTAGCAGTAGATGGAGGTAGAGAACAAAACTTTGGGCACTGCCACATATCCGAGAGTGCCACTTGCAGTCCCCTCAGTATTACTCTACCCAATCCAAGATAAGTAACCCTAATTGAAAAGGCAAACGAGGGTCCAACTGGATACCCCTGACCAAAAGGTAACAATAATATAACAGCAAAAAAACCTGAGACCAAAAACAATGACAACTCTGCTTTGCAGTCAATATACAGCAGTCTTTCGGTATAGATCCTCAGGGCGGGCCTCTGGACTGATCTGTGGTATTACAGGAACGAAAATTAGAAGGTAAGTACCAATTTTCCTTTCCTGAACATACCTAGATCAGTCCAGACAAATGGGATGTACCAAAGCTTCCTACAGTGGGCGGGAACCCGAAAGACCCGCTCGAAGAACACTCTCCCCAAAAGGATTTGTCTCTGGCACCCGCACATCCAAACAGTAATGTTTGGTGAAAGTATGCAACGAAGACCACACTGCAGCCCTACAGATCTCCTGTGGAGACACTGACACTCAGCCCACGGCGTTGCTTGAGCTCGAGTTGAATTTGCTCTAAGACCCACTGGAACTGCTCTTCCTTTGGAAACATAAGCCGCCAAAGATAGTCTTTCAACCATCTAGATAACGAGGATTTAGACTCCTTCTCTCCCTTTTTTGCTCCCCTGAAAAGCACAAACAAATGATCAGAGCGACAGAAGGAGTTAGTGACCTTCAAGTACCGTACCACCACCCGCACATCCAAAAGATGAAGCTCACAGCCAATCGAGGGATCCGGAGTCCAATCTAGAAACCCCGGTAACTCCACTGTTTGGTTTACATGAAAACTTGACACCACCTTGGGGAGAAAGGAAGGCACCGTTCGCAAAGTCACCTTGTCAGATGAAATCTGGAGAAACAGATCACGGCAAGAAAGCGCCTGTAATTCCGAAATCCTCCTGGCCGAGCATATTGCAACCAAAAAGACAATCTTCAGAGTAAGGATCTTCACAGACATGCGACTCAGAGGCTCAAAAAGGAGCTTCGCAAAGAGCCCTCAACACGATATTGAGATTCCACGCTGGACAAATGCTACGCAAAAGTGGACGAAGATGCTTGGCTCCCTGCAGAAACCGAACCACATCCGGATGGGAAGCCAAGGTCCTCCCCCTGCACTTTACCTCTGAGACAACCCAAGGCTGAAACTTGGACTCGAGAACTGTGGGCCAACCCTTTGGATAATCTCACTTGCAAAAAAGACAATGTGGGAAACAGAAACCTGAAGAAGCTCTAAACCCTGTTGCCCACACCATGTCTCAAAGACCTTCCATACTCTGAAATAGGCCAAAGATGTAGAAGGACGCCACGCTTGCAGAAGGATAGCAATCACTGGCTCAGAATACCCTTTTACACATAATATCCTCCTCTCAAAAGCCAGGCCGCGAGACAGAAGCGATCCTCCCAATCCGAATATATGGGTCCCTGCCAAATGGTTCAGATGCAGCGGCCTGTCTACCACCAGTAGATCCGCGAACCACGGACGAGGCCATTCTGGTGCCACCACCACCACGGATCCCAGGTGCGCTTCTATTCGTGTCAGTACTCTTGCTATCAGTGGCCAAGTGGGGGAAGACATACAGCAGAATGCCGGTTGGCAACGGACACACTAGGGCGCTCTAGTTCCACCGCTCCGGACTCCCGACAGCTGAAGAATCACTGAGTCTTGGCATTGAGACTCATTGCCATAAGATCAAACAAAGGAGATCCCCACTGATCGCAAAGGAGTTCCCCACCGATTGCAAAGGAGATTCCAGGCTCCCAGAGAGAGTTCCCACTCCCCCGGATCCAACTGTTGCCGGCTGAGATAGTCCGCCTGGACGTTGTTGACTCCTGCCATGTGTGACGTGGCAATCCCCTCGAGATGGAGTTCTGCCCACTCGAACAACAGTTGAGCCTCCTGCGCTACCGCTGGATTCTTGGCCCCCCCTGTCGATTGATGTAAGCCACTGTGGTCGAGTTGTCCGAGAAAACTCGCACCATCCGATGGCGGACCAAGGGAAGGAATTCCACCAGAGCTCTGCTTACCGCTCTCGTTTCCAGACAATTGATGGACCACGCCGGTTCTTCTGTCGACCACAGGCCCTGTGCAGACCTGCCTAGACAAACTGCCCCTCAGCCCCGAAGACTGGCATCCGTGGTCACCACCACCCAATCCAGGACATCGAGAGGCATTCTCTTCTCCAGGTTGCTGCATGTCATCCACCAGGCCAGACTGTTCTGTGCCGACTCAGTCAGGGATAGAAAGTACTGCTGCGACCGCGGACTCCAACGAGACAGCAACACTCTCTGTAGGGGCCTCAAATGAGCAAAGGCCCATGGTACCAGTTCCAACATGGACGCCATAGAGACTAGGACCTGCAAGTAATCCCAGACCTTTGGCATCGGCAGACGCAGGAGACGAGCAATTTGTTCCTGAATTTTGTTCATCCTGTTATCCGTGAGAAACACTCTGCCCTGAGTGTCGAACCAGGCCCCCAAGTACTCGAGGGACCGAGAGGGTGTCAGATGACTTCTGCATATTGATGATCCATCCCAGCGATTTCAGGAGGGACCGCACCCGGTCTACCACTCGTACACACTCTTCTAGGGACTTCGCCCGGATCAGCCAGTCCAAGTAAGGGAGTAACAACAATCCCTCCTGTCGCAGGGCCGCAGCCACCACCATCACCCTTTGTGAAGGTGCGCGGAGCGGTGGCCAGACCGAAAGGAAGCACCTGAAACTGATAGTGCTGCCCCAGCACCATGAACCTGAGAAACTTCTGATGTTCTCGCCGGATGGGGATATGGAGATAAGCCTCGGTGAGATCCAGAGACGCCAAAAACTCTCCTCTCCTTACTGCTGCAATGACTGTTTGCAACGTCTCCATCCAGAAGTGCGGTACCTTCAAATTCTGACTTACCTTTTTTAGGTCCAGGATAGGCTGGAAAGTGCCCTTCTTTGGCACCACAAAATACATGGAATACTGGTCTAGTCCCCGCTCTGACGCTGGCACTGGTACCACCACTTTTAGACTAACCGAAGCAGCGTTTCCTGGACAGCTGCCCATTTGCTTCGGGAAAGACAACGCGATACCAGAAAGGCAGGCCTCAGGGGACGAGAAAACTAAGGCATAACCTTCGCTCACTACGCTCAACACTCAGCGATCGGACGTAATCTTGGTCCACTCCTCGTAAAAATGGGCTAGCCGGCCCCCAATTATCAGAGACGAAGAGTGGACCTGCCGGATCTCATTGGGAGGACTTACTGCCACCCGCCCCCTGGGCGGCCCTGCCTGTTGAAGACCTTCCAGTTCCCCGAAAGGACTGCTGTCTATACGAAGCCTGACATGGCACGGAGCCTCCTGAGGATCTCGCCGGACAAAAACACCTGGCCTCCTGAAAATGAGGCTGAGAGGAAAAAGGCTTGCGACCCGACTTCCGATCTTCCGGCATTCGATTGCCTTTAGTCTCACCGAGAGATTTCATCAAGCGGTCCAGGTCTTCACCTAACAGCTTCCCCTGAAAAGGTAAATTACAGAGCTGCGACTTCGAAAGATCAGCCGACCAATTACGCAGCTACAAGTGACGTCTAGCCACTACCACCGACACCATACCACGGGCTGTGGCACACACCAGGTCAGGAAGTATTTCTTCACGGAGAGTGTGGTGGATGCCTGGAATCCCCTTCCGGAGGAAGTGGTGAAGACAAACCGAAGGATTTCAATGGGGCATGGGATAAACATTGTGGATCCATAAAGTCTTGAGGATGTGAATGAAGAGAAGAGGCATGGGGTGACTTGCGGGAATGACGGCTACTACCTGGTGATTAATACCCTTATTCAATAAACATACACACGGTTAATACGACTCCAACATTGCTCTATGCTTCAACGGCAAGAGGAAATGTGGGACAAAGGATTTGCCTTCACAAATAAGTGTGGGAGTAGCTTGCTTGTTGCGGCGATTACTACACTGAACCAATTAAGCCTGATACTTCACTTTGAATACATAAACAGCACAGCTCACTGCTTCAACGGCAGGGGGGAATGAAGATAAGAGGATTTGCATTCAGACAACTACCAACTAGGGTTGAATTGCATAGTCTGGGTAAACAAATAAGCGTGGGAGTAGCTTGCTTGCTGCAGCGGTTACTACCCCTAACCAATTAGGCTTGATACTTCACTTTTATGCAGCTCCTGCACTGCTCTCTACATCAATGGCAGGGGTGGAATGAAAATTAGAACCTAAAAGTTACCAATAAGGGCCCTGACCTCAGCGGTCAGAGTAACAGATAAGTATGAGAAAAATAACTGTGAAAGCTTGCTGGACAGACTGGATGGGCCGTTTGGTCTTCTTCTGCCGTCACTTCTATGTTAATATAATGCATCAGCTCCATAGGCAATCCCCGCTTCCAGGCGAGCCGCTTGGATCGGGGACAAAGCCCCAGAGGCTGACTGCTGCTGCGGCTTCTGAATCCAACACAAAACAGGCTCGCTGCACGAGACTTGCATAGACCGCCACCCGCAGACTGAGCCCCAGAACCTCGAAGGCTCACTTGAGGTGCACCTCCAACTTCCGATCCTGAACATCCTTCAGAGCGGAAGCTCCAGCCATTGAAATAGTAGTTTTCCTGGTAACTGCTGAAACTGCCGCATCCACTTTCAGGGCCTTGAGGACATCCAAATGTTCCTGCAGCAACGGATACAGCTTGGACCTTGCTCTGCCAACTCGCAGCCCCAAGTTGGGGGTGTCCCACTCCCTGGTGATCAATTTCTGGATCTTTTTTGGAATTGGAAATGCACTGAGAGCCCTTCAAAGGCCATCCAGCACCAGATTAACTCCCTCCGCGTCCGAATCCTGCAGAGTAAGCTTGATTCTCTATTTCTCCAACACCTGGGGGATGAGCAGGCGAAGCTCCTCTCAAACAGATAAATCACACGTGGATCACCACCTTCCGCCTCCGGAATGTCTGCTCACCCCAGATCCAATCTAGTATTTAGGGGATCCAGCGGAGGGTCTCCTATCTGATCTGCATCCTGATCGGCTCCCAAGGAAAGAACATCCGCCTCCTGAGAGTCCACTGAATCAGACTCCTCTTGCGTTCCCCATTTGTCTGGACTGATCTGGGTGTGTTCAGGAACACTACCTTCACAGCATCCCCAGGGAACTCTGGGAGCAGAAACCCGGGCCCAAGATTTAAATCCAGGTACTCTTCAGGGCAAAACACTGCCACCGAGTCACCAGGCCAGCCCTAGTTTTGTTAAATCAGAGCTTGATTTTCAACAGGAAAACATGCGACCTTTTATAATGCTTCAAAGATGAAGGTAGTTTATGGGTCTTTTCCTTATTCATGTTGGCATTATTGGATATTTTGGCCCTTTCACTGACCTGATGGTAATTTAGGGCATATAATGTTCAGTTCAGGAAGAAGCTTGTAGGACAGGAAAAGGATGTAACTGTCACAACATGCAGCTGGTGTCCAGAGAAGAGAATCGACAAGCAGTGGCAACAGAAACTGCAGAAGATGCAAGTCAAGTATGTGGCCAGTGCTGGTACCATTCAGAGCTTTACAGCCTAGGGACTTGCAGATTCTGGAGGGACACTTTTAGAGATGGGTTACGTGGGAAAGAATAAGGAATGAAAAGAAAACTAATAAAGAGTTACATAAGAAAATCAAGTGACGTCATTCCTTAAGTAATGCTTTTTTATTTTTTGATTATAAAACAGAGGTATGCATATCTACTATATTCAGAGTTCTACAGTCTTATCTAACTGTATAGACATTTGTTATTGGGAGTTCCCCTGTTGCCCAATTTCTAAAAATATTTACCTTCCATAAGGTACTAGAAGGTAGCATTTTCCATAGAAAACAAAGCTCAAGGACAAGGAGATCACACTAGGACGTTAGGATGACCAGAAAAAATGAGACTGCTTCAAGAAGAGAGCACAGGAGATGTCTGGAATCACCTACCCATAGAAGGAGTAGCAACCAAGACTATGCCAGAATTTAATACTGCATGAGAGATGCAGAAAACGTAATAAATAGCAAGATTGGGGGGGGGGGGGGGGGGGGGGGGAGACGAAGACTAGAGAGCCCATTGAAGTTTCTAACAGAACAGCTAAGAACAAGATAGGCCTCCACAGCTAAGGCAGGTCAGCATCAAGGGTGTATCACATACACTGAAAGTGCTAAGACACTGTGAATGAACAGGGCAAATTTTGTGTTGGGTAGATGTCAGAACTCACACATTCCTTCCCAAACTGGGAATTTCCCAGTGCTCGGATTGTGCTGAAAGTCACAGAAGTGATTTTTCCTCCTTCCCCACACGTTCAATACACACGCTAAATCACCCCACAAGTGGATTCATTTTAAAAGCACCAGCTTTCTTTTGTAGGAGCGATCCCAACTCTGAAAAGTTGCTTTAATTGCCTCCTGGGACCTTAGAATACATCAGCGCACATCTTTTGCTGGAATTAGAATTGCTCAGTAGTGCCACCTCCTGAAAACAGAACACTAGTTTACTGTATCCATTCCCCTCATGGAAAACAGTCCAGTCCCAGCTAGTGAGTTAAATATCCACTACATACAGTAACTGAGAATGAAAGCTAAATCCAAATCAGCTCTCTCATCACTATATATCTTAAGTAACAGATATTTGCCACTCTGTTTTAAATGCCTTAAAAGAAAAAAAAAAAGTTGGGTTTAATTTTTTTTTTCAATTAATAAAAAAAGGATTCAAGCATTTCCAAATGTTACTACTATGGAACAAAAAAACCCCCAAAAAAACAGCTGTTGCACAAAAGTGATGCTCTGGAAAACAATCTGCTTAGAAATTAACATGTTTCTTTTGCAGTTATTACAGAATAAAGAATCCGTCTGGGTCTCTTTGTATCACATCTCAATACCAAAGCACAGAAGCTGCCGCACAGTAACGGCGAGGAAATTCTCCTCTCAACAGGCATCTTAGAATGCGAAGAATACAATGGAAAGTCAGGCCACAGGAATAAAGTGGGAAGGTTTTTCCCCTTTACATCTATAATATATATTAAGGAAGCACTGGCATGAGGAGATAAGATCTCATCTTTAAAAAAAAAAAAAATAGATGAGTGGTGGCATGGAGTCCCCATCTCAGTCAGCAACTCCTTTCAACAGGTTGCTGTGCTTGGGAAAGAAATGAGAAAAAGCTACTGAGCAGATTAGGAACTGCCTCAGAGATCCGCAGGAAATCAAGACAGGACTCTTAATGCACATGGGGCTGCAGCCACAAACTACTGAAGCTCCTAATCCAGGAGAGGTCCATGGCTACAGCCAATCTTGGACTGCAGGAACAGATAAAGACCTAGATGGGAAGTTTCACGTATAACCTGAGATCAAAGGCATGAAATAGACTTGCACTAGAAAACAGAGGCAAAGAAAAATCATTGTTTAATCCACAAGGTTTTTTTTTTGTTTTTTTTTTTATAGCCTTTGTTTAAAAAAAGAAATTAAAAAAACAAAACAGTGGAATAAAGATGACAATATGCAAGAGTCATGTCCTTTGATCTTGCAAAAGATTACTTCTGAAAGACACTTATAGCATCCCAAAGAACCATGAGGCGGTAGAATTCACACAACTGAAGGAACATTTCTTTGGGACTTTCAGGCAAACCCCTTTTTCCTCCCTTAAAAAACCCCCATACTCCTTTAATAGAATACAAATGAAATTCCAGTGTTCCAAATCAATGTGTTACATTAATACAAATCCACAGTGTCCTGGCAGACATGTATCCCCCCTTCATATAGTCCTACCTAGAAGCAAAATCTGGATTCACTTGAATATAAGCAAGTTAAAAAAAAAAAGTGTCACTGATATCCATAGGCAGTCTTCCAGGTACTGTAAGCAAGGGCTTTACTGTAGAGCCAGATGATAAACCACAAAGATAAGAGAAAGATGTAGTGCGGTGGGAACTGTCAAAAAATGAAATGAGCAAAAGGTGTTTAAATGCATCTTGGTATTTTTTTTTTCAATAGGGCCTGCAGAGTTCTTCAGTTTTTTGTTTTTTACAATGGTCCAAGTTAATGGGGAAAAAAATGTCAACTGAACGAAAATGTCACAAACACACTGTGGACAGCTTTGCAATGTAAATCCATGCCCTTTCTGCTTGTGTCACATGGTGAACCTCAACCTAGCAGTTATTACAACAAATGTTATATCCTAAAGCTCAAACACAGTTTAGCAATTTTGAAATTGAAGTCAGAGTACAAACCAAATAAAATGTACATTATAGCAAGTGTTCCGGCCAGAACGTGCCTATGACTGCGGAGAAACTTGAGCCTTCCTCATTGACCGCAATGCCTTCTCCCGCAGGTGCTTCTCCAAATCATCTAGGTTCTCTTCTGCCTCGCTCTCGGACTCCTGCAACACGGATCAGAGGCTGCACTTACACAAGCAGCAGACAGCTTCATACTGCAGAGCAAAGGTTGCCTCCTCACACAGTTATCAGCACCAAATGCTGAACGCTTAACACAGAGAAGTTGTTTTTTGTTTTAAACAGCAAATGACAACCAATGCATTAGGCCTACAACGCTATTCTGATCTTTCAATTGCCGTAAAGCAGAGTTGCTTGGTATTCCGAGGACAGCAGGATGTTAGCCCTCACACATGGTGACATCATCGGATGGAGCCCGGCCTGGAACTTCTTGGATCTCAAAGGTTCTAGAGCTTCCAAACATGCCCCACTGAGCATGTGCAGCTGTAGTCATCACCCTGTCCCCTAGGCTCAGTCCATGATATAGCTCATACATGGAGAAACCAACTCCCAGGGGAGGCGGATGGGTTTCGTGAGGACTAACATCCTGCTGTCCTCAGAGAACACCTGTTACAGGGTAAGCAACTGCTTTCTCCTAGGACAAGTAGGATGGTAGTCCTCACACAGGGGTGAATCCGAAGCTATAGACTCTGAACAGGACAAAGCAGGAAAACGCACCGTGCTGAAAGCATCACCTCTCCCTTTTCCTGTGAGGCAGTCGACCCACAAGAGGGTCTAGATGGGAAACGAGTTGGGTTCTACAAAGAGAAAACCATAGAAAAGACTGAGACACAAAACCCTGATGGGTAGCAGAGGCCCCTAAGGCAGGGGAGTGATGAGAGTGCCAAGAAGAAACATGCTCCGCATAATGGATCAGTATTTTGGATCAGTAAACCCCAACAGTAGGTCTAGAACCCCGTGGATTCAGGAAAAAGTCTAGAGATGTAAACAAGAGAACAATTCTTGGACAAAGACTGCACAGTTTTCAATGTTACAAGACAACCAAAAAACCAACTGGGGCTCAAGAACTCCCCAGAAAGAAACTGCGGGCCACTGACATCCAAAAGACAGAATGCATCTGCAGAAGTTGCCCATGTTTGGCTAATAGGCACAAAACCCAAGCAACGCAAAAATGGCAAACCTACGAGCCAAAGCATCAGACACAGCTAACCAGCAGGACAGCACCAAGAGTTTAAGGGAATGAAAGACAATCCCTGAAGGGGATTGTTAGTCTAAACCCCCGGGCAGGGAGATACATTAGGCCTGAAGCTCACCCACACTGCACCCTTCCAAGGGCAGGGCTATCCATCCTGTCTGCAGGATAGTTCAGGTGAGCAGGAAGGCACTATGGACAACCTAGTGAAGGAGAAAAGCTAAAGGCAGTATTGGCCTGCAGGTATACACTAAGATATACCACGAATGCCTTAGCTTTTCTCCCCTTCCACCTGACAGGAGAAATTACTTACCTGATAATTTTGTTTTCCTTAGTGTAGACAGATGGACTCAGGACCAATGGGTTTATGCTGCCCTGCCAGCAGATGGAGATAACTCAGATTTCAAAGCTGACGTCACCCTAGATACAGCCCTGCAGTGACCTCAGCCCTTCAATATTCTCTTCAAAAGCCACTGTGGACATACTATTGATTAAAAACAGATAACTAACTTTACTCAACCAAAAACACTGAACCCCAGTAAGATTATAGATGCCCTGATCTAGGGACTGGATGACAGCTTACCTGTAATCTTTTGGAATCAATATCCACTCCAGAGGCAACTCCTTGGCACTGTTCTAAGGCAGCTGTGGGTGGAATGCTCAATCCATCTGTTCTGGCCCCTGATGCGGTCCCGACATCAATGCATCCGATCAACAGTGCGCTGGTCACAAATGTGCATGGGCAACTGTTATTGGGCATGGCAATGAAGGTGCGGCAGCAAGCTGCTTGCCCAGGCTCCTGCTCACCCTCTCTCACAAGGAGACTGCACTGCCATACACTGGCAAGGAGGGGAGGCTACGTCATCCAGGGCTTCTGCTCATTGAATGTGGGAAGGATGAACTCTCCCCCTACAGGAACAGTGTGGTCCTCGATCTCTGCACTGTCAACCTCCATTCCAAGGTTTTTGTTCTCTGACTCCATCTGCTGGTAGGGATACACAACCCACTGGTCTGGAATGATCCGAGTATGTACAGGAACACAGATACTGAACCGCGGGTGCAGTTTTCTCAATAGCAGGCCCAAGCCTCTGGAATTTGCTCCCAAGAGATCAGAAACTTGAAGGAACTCAAGTTTTTCAAAAGAGCCCTAAAGTCTCACCTCTTTAAACAAACCTATGAAGGCTAATTTGATTTTGTGTTCTTATTCTGTTTTGTTTTTTGATTTTTCATGTTTTAATGTGGTCTGATAATTTGCTATATAACCTTTACTTGTGTTTTGATATCTTTATTTGGTATTATTTTATGTAAATTAACTATGAAAATGATGCTGTAATCTGCCCTGAATATAGCAAGGGCAGGCAAGAAATGTTTAAAATAAATAAATATTTAATAAGGGATAGAAATAGACTCTGCCAGACTGCACAGTGACTAAGGCCCGCAGAGGAAAGAAGAAAAACAGAAAAGAAATAAAAAAATACCATAAGGTAAAGGAAAGAAAACAGTTACAGCTCTAGAAAAAAACACTTACAAAAACTGTGAGGGGAGAGCAAAGCTGAATACCGCGAGACACATGGCTCCGTGTCTGAGCCTAGGGGGCAGGGTGATGACTACAGCTGCACATGCTCAGTAGGGCATGTTTGAAAGCTCTACAATCTTTGAGATCCAAGAAGTTCCAGGCCGGGCTCCATCCGATGATGTCACCATGTGTGAGGACGGCCATCCTGCTTGTCCTCTGAGAATATGTAATGCAACAAGACCAACTAGAAAAAGCACTATCACTACCGCAGGTAACTGCTTTAGCTATGTTTTATTCTTTATATACATGAATCATCTAAAACTACAATACTTTATTTTATAATTAAAAAACCACGAGACCTTGACATGACCTTACAGAATGGATTAGGTAGATTATGTACTTTTGTTTCCTATCACCAAAGAGTTAACATATCCTTAATGGAGTTTGCTAGAATTGAAGTTAAATTAGAAAAATAAAATGCAATGCTGAGTCAGACCGTAGGTTCGTCGAACCCAGCATCCTGATAGTACCCAGATGATCAACTCCTTAAATGCTTATTCCCAGGTGTAGGTGGTGACAATCCCTCAGGGTTGATACTAATGTTTAGCATATTCAGAAGCAACAAATTTCACGATTTAGTTGTACAGGGAGTGCAAAGTACTCAAAATTTGTTTTCAACCATCTACCAGTTAGGACTAATGCCATGCAACTATCCGAAAGGGTAAATAGCTGTCTCTTATTTAACTATGTCACTCATGATTTTATAAGCCTCTTGTATCCCCCTTCTCAGTTGTCTATTCTCCAAACTGAAAAGTCCCAGCCTGTTTTAACCTTCCTACATAAAAGGACTTATCTCCTTTAACAATTTTGTTGCCCTTCTCTGCACCTTTTCTATTTTCAGTATATCTTTCTTGAGAATGGGCAACCAGAACTGCATACAATACTCAAAGTGTAGTTGCACCATAGATCAGACATATTGTGATCCTCAGTTTTATCCTCTCTTCCTTCCTGAATAATTCCTAACATTCTATTTATTGGTTTTTTTTGACTGCACATGGAACTGAGGATTTCAGCATATTGCCCACTGTGACTCCAAGATTTGTTTTCCATCAGGTGATGCCACCTAGTGGGGAGCCCAGCTGGTTTCTTATGTGTACCACATTGCACTCAGCATTGTGGACATACAGTTTGGATTTTTCTCCATGTTCCCCCACTCTTCCAAAGTCCTTCTGCAGTTCCTCAATCTGCTTCTACAGAAGTGTCCAGTGATATCAAATCAATCCAGTGCCACTTTTGCAAGTTACTGTACTACAAAACAGCCCTTGCTGGAGTTGGCTGACCTTTTCTCACCATGAACCTCACACTTTCAACTTTCCTCTAATAATCTGATATAGTAATGGAGAAATTACTTACCTGATACTTTTGTTTTCCTTAGTGTAGACAGATGGACTCAGGACCAATGGGTTATGCACCCCTGCCAGCAGTTGGAGATGGAGTCAGATTTCAAAGCTGACGTCACCCTAGATACACCCCCACAGTGACCTCAGCCCTTCAAGTATTCTCTTCAAAAGCCACTGTGGACATACTATCAAAAAAACTTGATTAAAAATGGATAACCATAACTGTACTCAACCAAACACTGAACCCAGTAAGATTATAGATGCCCTGATCTAGGGACTGGATGACAGCTTACCTGTAATCTCCTGGAATCGAAATCCACTCCACGGGCGAATCCTCCACATCGTTCTTGGGCAGCCGTGGGTGGGATGTTGAGTCCATCTGTCTACACTAAGGAAAACAAAATTATCAGGTTAAGTAATTTCTCCATTTCCTAGCGTGTAGCCAGATGGATTCAGGTCCAATGGAATATACAAAAGCTACTCCTGATCGGGGCAGGTGGCTGCCCTCGGTCCGGTTAACACTGCCCTTGCAAAGGCTGCGTCCTCTCGGGCCTTTACGTCAACACAATAGTGGGGCTCAGGCGGTCTCAGCTTTAACCTAAGGTAATGGCTTTTTTGCCTCCACAGAGGCTCCTGTGACCACCTCCTTAATCCAGCGAGCTATGGTAGCCTGTGAAGCTGGTTCGCCCTGCTTCCTCCCACTGTGAAGGATGAACAGGCAGTCCCATCTTTCGGACCGGGTCTGAAACTTCCAGATACCGCACCAAAAAGCCTGACATTCAAATGACGGAGGCAGTGGTATTCTTCCGCGTCCTTGTGCTTATCTAGGATGACAACAAAATGGACTGATTCAAATGAAACTCCAAAACTACCTTGGGCAAGAAGGATGGAACGGTAGGAAGCTGTAGCACTCCTGGAGTCATCCGGAGGAACGGTTCCAGACTCGACAATGCCTGCGGTTCAGAGATGTGATGTGCTGAGCATACAGCCACCAGGAACATCGTTTTCAAGGTAAATAAATGCAAGGAAAGACTGCGCAGCGGCCGAAAGGAAGGCCCAGCCAAAATCTCCAATACTAGATTAAGATGCCACAAGGGAACCAGACATCTTAGGGGTGGCCAGAAGTGCTTCACACCTTTCAGAAAAAGGGCCGTGTCCGGATGAGCCGACAGGCGGGTTCCGTTCACCTCGTCCCTGAAACAGGAAAGCGCCGCTACCTGGACCTTCAAGGAGTTAAGGGTCAAACCTTTATTCAAGCCATCCTGCAAAAATTCCAGAATTAGTGGGTTTTTGACACCCGAGGGTGGAACACCGGTCCTTGCACCAGGCCTCAAATACTCTCCAGACCCATACATATGCTAGGGACGTAGAGAACTTCCAAGCTCGGAGTAAGGTGGCAATTACTGCCGCAGAAAATCCTCGCTTCATCTGGTGAGTCCGTAAGACAGAATAGAGTTGGATCTTCGTGAAGGACTGGTCTCTGCTGTAGCAGGCCCCTGTGCGGTGGGAGGCATAGGGATGTCGCCACCAGGAGTCTCTGCATGTCCGCGTAACACGGATGCCTGGGCCAATCTGGAGCTGCTAGTAGGACTAATCCCCTGTGGTGCTCGATTCATATAGCAACTTTTCTTCCAGTAAGGTCTGAATGAGAGCATCAATCCCCAGGGTCAACTGATCTCTTCTGCAACTGAAGAATTGGGGAACCTTCGCATTATGGGATGCAGCCAGCAGGTCGATGGAAGGGAGACCCCAGCGATCTGCTATCAGCTGAAAGGCTTTGGCTGTCAACGCCCACTCGCCTGGATCCAGGCTCTCCCTGCTTAGAAAGTCTGCTCTGACGTTGCCTTTTCCTGTGATGTGGGAGACTGAGATCACCTGCAGATGTATTTCTGCCCATTCCATAAGGAGATCTAACTCCTGTGACACTTGCTGGCTCTTGGTTCCAACCTGGCGGGTGATGTAGGCTACCGTCGTAGAGTTGCCCCGCTTGACCCTGCAGTCTGTGGCTGAATTGTAGACATACCAATCAGACTGCCCGGGCTTCCAGGCGGTTGATGTTCCAGAGGGCCTCTTCCTTGGTCCAACGTCCCTGGGCTCTCAGTTCCTGACAATGAGCTCCCCAGCCCCTGAGGCTTAAGTTTGTTGTGAGGACCAGCCAATTCGGGGAGGACAAGGGTACACCCCTGCTCAAATGAGCTTCCTGCAGCCACCACTGGAGCCGAGAGCATATTCCTCATCGGTAAGTGGAGGCGCCAGGATTCCTTCTTTTCTCAATGCTGCCATTACCAGCACCATAATTATGGAAAATGATCTCGGGGTGGTGGCTAGGCCCGGAACTGATAATGGCGAGCCAGTACTGCAAAGCATAGGAAACTGTGTTCTTGACAGATAAGGCACACCTCTGAAGGATCTCTGAAATCGCCTCAGGAATTATCAATTGGGGGAGGGACCTTTAGGTATCACCACAGGACAGCGGGGCTCAATTTTTTCCTCCAATTTAAAATGTAGAATTTCTCCTTCCAAAAAGCACAGCAGTCCCCATAGGGAGAGGTACATCCACCATCTGCTAGAGATGGAGAAATACTGAAGGGCTGAGGTCTCTGCAGGGGTGACATCAGCTTTGAAACCTGACTCAAGTCTCCATCTGCCGGCAGCGGAGCATAAACCCATTGGTCCTGAGTCCATGTGGCTACACGCTAGGAAATTACCCATTGCCAGTGTCAACAGATTGGTTCAGTCCTTCACCAAATGCTTTTCTGACAGCTTTGCACTCAGTCTGTCGACACGGACATGGCTCAGTTTTACTTAGGGAGTACTATTTTGACAGTACTCACCTTTTTGGGCACTGCCTCGGCTTCCTGATCTATCTGTTCAGAGTGCGTTACTGCGGCAGCAGCAGCGGCAGCAGCAGCCGCCTTCTCTTTCTTATGCTTTTTGTGTTTCTTGTGCTTTTTCTCTTTTTTGTGTTTCTTATCTTTCTTTTTCTTCTTCTTCTTGCCCCCACCTTCCTGGTCAGAAGTCTGGAAGGAAAACCAAAATTTTCAGATCACACACAAAGCTTTTGCCAGCATTTTTGGCTTCAAGCAAATCCTCAATGGTACATTAGCAAAATGACATTAATACCCAGCCTGGCAAATTATTTTACATCATGAATAATATATCACTCAAACCCATCATCATCCTAGGTGACTTCAACATACACTGACTCACTCAAAAACCTGCCAAACCATCATTGATGCCCTAACACCACTACATCTAAAACAAATAATTGAAACTCCAACTCACAAAGCAGGTCACACCATCGACCTCATATTCATCAACAACGAAGATTGGCAAATAAACACAATCCACACCACAGATATACCTTGGTCTGATCACCACCTAATCCAAGCCAATTTAATTATCAACTTCAACCTCAAATCACCTCAAAACACACTAAGAAAAATATCATACAGTCGTCCTCCATTCAACACTGAACTTCTACAGAAAACTCTTCAAACAAAACAAACAGATTTATCAAACTCAGAATATGCCACAGCATCATGGCTAAACATCACAAAAAAAGTAGCTGAGAGCATCAACCCCACTGTTACAAAAACATTAAAGCAATCAAAACACATCACCCAATGGTATAACAATAACATCAGATCAGCCAAACGTATACTCCGGAAAAAAGAAAAAGAATGGAGAAGGAACAAAAATGCAACCACACTAAATATATATCAGAGCTGCCTTGCTCAATATAAAAACACCATCAACAATGCAAAAAAAGAATTCTTCTCCAACAAAATCACCAAATTTCATCGCAAACCCAGAATGTTATTCTCCATAGTACAAAGCCTCACTAAAACTGCCCAGGAAACTACATGCACCAAACACGGAAGTAATGACTTTGCAGAATTCAACAAGAAAATATCAAACCTAATACAAACCAACCTAATTGACAACAACCAAAACATCAGATTGAACATTAAGGTAACCTCAACATGGAAAAACTTTGACACCGCCTCCACCCTTGAAATTCAATCAATCATAAAAAAAATGAACCCCGCCAACCACCCCTTAGACAGCATACCCATAACAACTCTCAAAGCTATCGAACCCACCATATCTAAAACTCTCACTAAGATCATCAATTTATCCCTGACTGAAGGTAATTACCCCAAATGCCTCAAGTATGCAGTAATCATACTAAAAAGATACTAAAAAAAAAATCACACTAAAAAGATAATAAAAAAACAAAACACCCAACTTGGACCCTGAAATCCTAGCTAACTCACGCCCTATTTCAAATCTACCTTCATAGCCAAGATCATTGAAAAAGTCGTACACTCCCAACTTGATTACCTTGAAACAAACATCCTATCACCAACCCAATATGGATTCAGAAAGAACCTAAGCACTGAAACTCTCCTACTCTCATTGAACAACCCAATACTAAGAGGATTCGACAAAGACAAAAGATACCTACTCATACTCCTTGACCTCTCAGCTGCCTTCGACACAGTAAACCACAATATACTCCTAGAACTGCTGACTGAAATTGGTTTAACTGACACCACCTTACAATGGTTCTCATCCTACCTATCAGACAGAACCTACCAAGTATCAATTAACAACCCGTCCAAAAAGATTAGCCTCAACACTGGAGTTCCCCAAGGATCAGCGCTATCGGCGACTATTTAACATATACCTTCTTCCTATATGCCAACTACTAAAAGACAGTGGAATCACCCACTTCCTCTACGCTGACAACATTCAACTTCTAATTCCCATCCAAAACTCAATTGAAGAGACGTACAAAGAAACATCTGCTCTACTTGTCTCAATTAAACATCTTCTAACATCCCTGAAACTCAATCATCGACAAAACTGAAATAATCCTCATGGATAGAAAACCCAATCCAACACCACCACTCCAACTCATACTCGGCAATCAAATGAACCCAATACTCCCTGTCACCCACACCAGAAACCTAGGAATAATTATTGACAAAGAACTTTCATTCAAGAACCATATATCAAACAAAATCAAAGAAGGATATGACAAACTACTAATCCTAAGACGTCTGAATCCATTTCTTAACCCTTATGACTTCAGAACTGTTCTACAGCTACTCATATTCTGCAACTCCCTACTGATCGGAATACCATCTACCAATCTCAAGCCTCTCCAGATTCTGCAGAACTCAGAAGCCACAATTCTGACTGGAACGAAGAGGAATGACCACATAATGCCAATACTGATTTCACTACACTGGCTTCCAATTAAATCCCGAATTGAACACAAATCCATGACCATCATACACAAATTACTAAACAATGAACATCAAGGTCAAATTGGTTTAAACATAACCCCCCAGAATCCCCAAAGAAACTTACGTTCAAACACAGGCCGCTTAACAGTGTCCCCGTCCCCCCCCCCATCAGAGATGCTCACTTGACAGCAACCAGAGAAAGAGCATTTTCCATCGCCTGCCCTAAAATATGGAACTCCCTCCCAAAAGATTTAAGAACCCAACCTAACCTCAAAACATTCAAAAAGGATCTAAAAATGTGGCTGTTTTACAAAATCTACATTGACCATCAAGCATCACAACATCCAAACATCCACGCAAAAACAAGTCATCAACCAGCACCAAACAAACCCTTCTCATTCAAAAATGATTTTATTCTGGACTATAAAAAAGAATAACTTTACGTTTATAATATGTATCTTGTTATACCCTTAATTCACATTTGTTAAGAGAATGCCTTTTGAATCTTGTAAACCATTGTGATGGCTTCACCGAATGACGGTATATAAAACTCAAAATAAATAAATACATTTTTAATAGAAAGCAATTTAATTTGCTCATTTTCTGAAACTTGAGACTTGTAATAACTTAAAGGACAACTTTGGCTATAAAAAATACCAGAAAACTGGAACAATTCTTGTCCAAAGCAAGAGAATCCCTCATTAATTTAAACAATTTTGGGGGTTTCTTTTGAATCCCTGTCACTATTTTCAGCAAATACAGTAACTGCTTCAAAACAGCAATACCAGCAACAGAAGGTCGTTAGGTAAACATTCTTCCCACTTTCCCCGTTTCTGAAAGCTCCTACTTAGCTGCTCCTGCCAATAAGGATTTTTTTTCCACTTTAAATACTCACCTTACCAAACCCCTGCTCAAAATGCATTATAGCTAGGATACAGTGGCTATTTCCCTGCCTCAGAGGGCTTACAATCCAAGTTGGTACCCAAGGCAATAGAGGGTGAAGTGACTTGTCCAAGGTCAGTGGCAGATACAACATTTGAACTCTGGCTTTCCCTGTCCTCAACCTGCCACTGTAACCACCAGGCTACTCCTCCCACTCAAGGTGGAGATTTGAGGTGGGCCCCATGGCTCGGCAGCATATTTATGACTCGCCCCTCTCCAAAGGCCCAAAGCGAGTACATAAACCATCAAATACAACCCCCAGTCCAGTTCTGCTCCTTGGACCAGCTAGGGCAGGGGATGCTTCCCCAGACATTACTCAACATCAAGATGGATGCAAAACCCATTCGAATTCTTGCAGTGGATCAAGTTGGATATTTCTTCCCTAATAATAGATGCACATTCAGACAATTGCTTTACTTAAGGAATTATACAGACCCTCACAGGAGATGGACTTGGCGAGGCGCTTTTGGCTTTCTTCACAGGGGCTGGAGGGGACCAGCTGGCTGAATGAGAGCAGGAAGGGGATGCTGCGGAGGGAGGTGGTGCTGGCAGCTGCTGCTGTGGTGGCGGCTTTTTAGGTGCTGGCTCGGGTGACCCTGATGGAGACCTTGAAGAGGACACTCTCCTTACAGGTGGTGGACTTGGTGATGTCCTTCAAGAAGAAAAAAAAAACAGCTTTGAATGCAGATTCAAATTTGTATTACTTTACTGCAAGCATTAGTACAGAGTTTAAATTGCCTAAAATTATTTTCATCAATTTACAGGAAAATTCATGTACCACTTGATTACATGTAAAGAAATGCAACATTATATTCACTAGCTGTAGGTACTGATTTAACAGGCTATACAGTGGATTTAATTAGTCTTCAGGGGAGTAGGGGTGGGAGAGAAGTTTTGAAGAGAAGGCAAAATGTATCACTTTCTCCAACATGGCTATAAAATAAAATAGATAGGAGTTTTATTTGTGTGTGGGATTATGTGACCTTATCAATGCACAATTATCTACCTTATTTTATGTAATATTCTCTATCTACCTACCATGTATATGCAATATTGATAATCATTTTTTTTAATATTTAAATCTTTATTATCTAACAAATAGGTATTTATGCACAAAACTAGTCACTCCCGCTGAGGAGCAATAGGAGATTCTATACAGCTCTCATCCACTCTGTACTAAGATTTGCTAATATCACTAAATGTATAAGAGCGCACATTTATCCAGAATGTACAACCCTCCTTTTAAAATAAATAAATAAACTTTGCTGGGAAACCACACAAAACTTAGTTGAGGACCCTCCAATTCCAGGTGAAGAGCCACTTCTAACAAATGCATCTACAAATATCTTACTTGTTTGTCTTCTTAGGCTCCGGAGTCCTCGACACTCTGCGGATAGGCCTGGTGCTGGGAGAGGGGGATTTCTGTCTTCGCGGTGGGGATGTGGATGACCCCCGAAGTGGTGGCGGTGTTGCTGAGCTTCGTAGGGGCCTAGGCCTTGGAGAGGGTGAATGCCGTTTATTCTGGGGTGGAGAGCGAGTTTCCCGGCTGGGCCTGCTTGGTGGGGACCCTTTCTTATGCTTTGAGGACACAGAGGGGGAGCGTCTCTTTGTCACCGGAGGGCTTCTCTGCTTTGGTGGTGGTGGTGGTGAGTGTGAAACACGGCGCTTGGCTGGTGGAGAGGGAGATGATCTTCGCTTAGGAGGCGGAGGAGGGTGATGCGGAGGTGAAGATGTTCTTCTCTTAGGAGGCGGGGAAGGCGAAAACCTCCTTTGAATTGGAGGAGAGTATCTCCTAGGAGAAGGAGAGCGTCTGCGTGGAGGAGATGGAGACCTATAGCACCAGAATTCAGGAGTCAAGAAGGGAGAAAAATACTATTTAGGAGATTTTAGTAAGGCAGAGAAAGAACGCAAAACTCAAAAGTTCAGCAGTTTTTCATGAAAAAAAGAGCTCATACACAGCAGAGGAATTCTTCTCAGAAAAATACAAGCATCATGCCAAGTGAAAGAAATTTGTGTTATGTAAAGAGACTGCACAGCTATTTTCTGCCCATTTTTCTATCTAAAAAAAAGTTTCACAGTTGTCACAAAACAGTGAAAGACTTTGGCAACAGGGGAATTTCCATTAAAACCCCTGCAGTGCACTACACTGTTCTTTAACAGTGGATGTGAACTTCACTAACTGGGACAAACAGAGGTTCACTTGAATGCTCATTTATTTTCATGCAGGCCACAAACAATATTTTCCTTAGCAGAACATTTAAGTAACTTGAGCTATTAACATGGAGAAAAGCAGCTTGCTAAATAGTTTCTTTAGGAAACTATTAGGTTTGTTAAAAAGCAAATTTTATTTCTCCCATGTACCAGATCAATGCAAATAAAAACTTTTCAATCTGCATTAGTCTTCTTAGGGCAATGCAACAGTATGCAGCCAAGGTTTCCAGTACGGACGGTAAAGGCACTCACCTGCGCCTTGGTGGCGAGGGCGTTCTACGTCGCCTAGGAGGAGGGGCAGGGGAGGGAGTGCGCCGTCGTCTGGCTGGAGGGGGCGACGGGCTTCTTCTCCTCCTAAAGCACACAAATAATGGATGTACCACTACTTAATATTCTATTGCAAGTCAGCAAATGTTGCTTACCTATAACAGGTGTTCTCACAGGACAGCAGGATGTTAGTCCTTATATATGGGTGACTTCACAGGATGGAGCCCAATCACGGAAAACTTCTGTCAAAGTTTCCAGAACTTTGACTGGCCCCTACTGGGCATGCCCAGCATGGCACTAACCTTGCAGCCAGCAGGGGTCCCTCTTCAGTCTTATTTAAAAGCTACAGGTAGTGCCGAAAAATAAAACAAACCCAACAACGCGGGGTGGCGGCAGGGTTTCGTAAGGACTAACATCCTGCTGTCCTGTGAGAACACCTATTACAGGTAAGCAACATTTGCTTTCTCACTGGACAAGCAGGATGGTAGTCCTCACATATGGGTGAGTACCGAGCTGAGGATGTCCAAGTATGCACCAAATGTACCAAGGTGTGCAAGGCACTAGGACTGGGGTGAAGTTTGGCCGAGGGCATCCTGAACCCCATTGGGCAGGCAGAAGGGTGTTGGTACGTCATCCTGTAAACAGGTTACGAAGGACAGACTGGCTGAAGATGGAATCTTGTCTTCCGGCTTTGTCCAAGCAATAGTGGACTGCAAAGGTGTGGAGAGAACTCCAGGTGGCAGCCCTGCAAATGTCAGGAAGCGGCACCGATCGTAGGTGCGCTACTGAAGTTGCCATGGCCCTCACAGAGTGCGCTTTAACACAGTCTTGAAGTGGAATGCCCGCTTGCTGATAGCAAAAGGATATGCAGTCCGCCAACCAGGAGGAGAGAGTCTGCTTACCCACAGGCTTCTCTATCTTGTTAGGGTGGAAAGAGAAACAATTGAGTGCTTTCCCTGTGGGCAGTTGTACGGTCTAGATAGAATGCTAGAGCCCGTTTACAGTCAAGGGTATGCAGAGTCTGTTCTCCTGGATTGGAATGGGGCCTGGGAAAGAAGGTAGGTAGTATAATGGATTGATTAATGTGAAACACTGATATTAACTTAGGCAAGAACTTTGGGTGAGTGTGGAGTACTGCCCAGTCCTGCAGGGAGTTTAGTGTAAGGCGGATAGGTAACTAGGGCCTGTAATTCACTAACTCTGCGAGCTGAAGTGATTGCCAAAAGGAAAATCACTTTCCATGTGAGATGGCGAAGATCACAGGAGTGAAGAGGCTCGAATGGTGATTTCATGAGCCGACCCAAAACCAGGTTGAGGTCCCAAGAAGGGGCCGGAGGACGCAGTGGAGGCTTGAGGTGAAGCAAGCCTTTCAGAAAACGTGTTACAAGGGGTTGTACTGATATAGGAATACCGATACCTTTATGGAAGCAGCTACCGCCCTGACATGCATTCTAATGGAGGAAGTTTTTAGACCTGACTGATAAATGCCAGAGATAGTCCAAAAACTTCGTGATTGGACAGGTAAAGGGGCCAAGGGACTGAGAAGAGCCCCATGACGTGAACCTGTTACACCATTTGTAAGAGTAAGCTTTTCTTGTGGAAGGCTTCCGTGAAGCAATCAAGACACGGGAAACTGGTTCAGAAAGGTTAAGTGGCTGAAGGATTAACCTTTCAACATCCATGCCGTCAGGGACGGTGGAGGCACCAGTCATTTTGAGTAATCAGAAGCGGGTCCTTTCCCAAGGGAATGTGCCTGCGAATGGAGAGATCCTGAAGTATTGGAAACCACACTTGGCGTGGCCAGTGAGGTGCTATCAGGATCATGGTTCCCTTGTCCTGATGTAACTTCACGAGAGTCTTCGAGAGAAGAGGAAGTGGAGGGAATGCGTAGAGTAGACCGTTTGCCCACGAGAGGGAGAATGCGTCTCTGGGCTGAGAGTGTTTGCTGCGAATGAGAGAGCAGAAGTTCTCTACTTTGCGGTTTTGAGGAGACACAAAGAGGTCTGAGGATATCCCCATTGTTGGAAGATGGAATTCGCCACCGAGGGGTTGAGAGACCTCTCGTGCGGTTGAAAGATGCGACTCAGCTTGTCTGCCAACACATTGTCCATTCCCGGCAAGTAGGTGGCCCTGAGGTTCATCGAATGTGAGAGCACCTCCGCCCATATCTGTGCAGCTTCCTGACACAGAAGGAAGGAGCCTGTGCCTCCCTGTTTGATGATGTACCACATGGCCACCTGCTTGTCTGTCTGGATCAGGATGACTTGATTTGAGAGGCAATCCATCGGTGGTGAGAATTAATTGAGGGTCTGCAGCCTGAAAGGGCAAGCCGTGGAGGAGACTGATCTGATTTTTCCACCAGGCTAGAGATTGACGGATTGAGTCTGTTATGTGGACAATGGTCGACAGGGGCTGAATGCTTTGAGTCCATTGAGACCTTAGAGTCCACTGCATGACTCATGGCCAAAAGGGCCATTGGTGTGACATGAACTGAGGACGCCATGAGTCCCAAGAGGATGAGAAAGTGGCGTGTAGTCGCGGAGTACTGAGACTGCAGCTAGTGCGCAAGAGACACGAGGATGACAGCTTGCAGTCGAGGCAGAAAAGCCTTTGCCTGCAAGGTGTCCAAGTCTGCCCCAATGAACGACAAGGTTTGAGATGGGACTAAGTAGGATATGTCGTAGTTGACTAGAAATCCTAATGAAATTAGAGTGTGTAAGGTTAGATTGAGGGACGACAGAGCAGTTTGCTGAGTGGGAGCCCTAATTAACCAGTCATCTAGATAGGGGTAGACATGTACATCTTGGGTCCTGAGGAAGGCTGCAACTACTACGAGGCACTTTGTGAAGACTCGTGGCACAGATGCTAGGCCGAATGGAAGCACTCGGTATTGTTAGTGCTTGGGGCCTACTAGAAACCTCAGGTATTTGCAATGAGATGGCGTTATCGCAATATGAGTGTATGCGTCCTGGAGGTCCAGAGAGCAGAGCCAGTCTCCTCTTTGTAGAAGAGGAAGAAGTAAGCCTAAGGTTACCATCTTGAACTTCTCTCGCTGGAGGTACTTGAGGGTCCAGAATAGGATGAATGCCTCCTGATTTTTTGGGGATTAGAAAGTACAGGGAATAGAACCCTAGGCCATGCTGAGAGCAGGGTACGGGTTCTATTGCCTTGGACTGGAGAAGGAGGGAGACCTCTTGATCCAGAAGGATGGAGTGATCGGAAGTTCTTCACATCAGTAGAGGAGGGGAGTCCGGTGGACGGAGAGAAAGTTCAGATGGTAACCCTGAGCAATTATCGCCAGTACCCATTGGTCTGAGGTCATTGAGTGCTATATGTTCTGGAAGTGGCACAATCAACCTCCCACTGGGGTGTGAGGCAGTGGAAGCTGGCTGCTGCTCTCTAGGTGAAAGTCAAAAACCTGAAGCAGGCCCTGGTTGAGGAGCTGCTTGTGGTTTTTGTTTATGTGTTTGACGAGACTGTGCTTTTTGGAAAGGTCTCGTGGCACGGGATCTGGTTGGTGACGGGTAGGACTTCTTCGGGCGGAATAATGACTTTTTAAGAGTCCTTTCTGAAGGGCTGTTTAGAAGAATAGTCAGAAGGCATCAGAGAGCTGTCTTAGGGTCTCATGATGGTCCTTAAGTTCCGCCACCGTCCATTGAATCTGTTTGCCAAACAGATTATCTCCTACACAAGGCAGGTCGGATAACCTGTCTTGTACCTCAGGGCGAAGGTCAGAAGACTTGAGCCAGGCCCACCTTCTCACCGAAATAGCAACTGCAGATACCCTAGTAGCAGTATCAAAGAGATGTCGTTGATGCCGGACGGTCACCGACCGGTGAATGATGCTGGCGAGAAGTTGACTGTGCCGGTTCAGACGACGTCGATGCAATGGACGGAGTCGGGGTTTGAGCCCGGAAGAGAAGTTCCATCTTCTCCATTCTGGCCTTGCGACATTTTGGTGTCATTAGGGCACATTTGGAGCAGGTCAAGACATCGTGCTCTCGTCCAAGACACATTACACAGACTTTATGGGGGTCTGTGATGGACATGGTGCGACTACAGTCCGGGCACCGATGGAACCCCGATGCCATGGCAAAAAATTGAGCCGCGGTACGGTCGAAGACCAGTAGGCCGTGAGGGCCAAACTCTATGGTAATAGACGGAAAAACGGGTAAAAACTTACCGGAGTACCGCAGCTTGAAAAAGTTAAGAGGAGGGACCCCTGTGGGGCAAATTAACTTTTAGTAATTCCATGAGGAAAATTCCTGTCAGGAATCTCTGCAGAGCTCCTTAACCGCGAGGCTACTGCTGCGTGGAAAAAAGAAGACTGAAGGGGGACGCCTGCTGGCTGCAGGGTTAGTGCCATGTTGGGCATGCCCAGTAGGGGCCAGTCAAAGTTCTGGAAACTTTGACAGAAGTTTTCCGTGATTGGTCTCCATGCTGTGATGTCACCGATATGTGAGGACTACCATCCTGCTTGTCCTGTGAGAACCTTATAACAAGATCACTCAGGTAAAGGCATCAACCAAACATCAAGCTAGAAAAGCTATCAGTCACTAAATTCTGAATCAGATCCAGTTTACATGGCAAAAGGGCTTCAAGTCTTTACACAAGGTGTGGCCCCTATGGGAGACAGAGGTTTGATTCCGGGGACCAGCTTCAGCTTCTCATCAGCTGGGGATGCCTTAGAGGTGTTCATAGGCCTCTTCCCCTAGTGGATAGAGTGGGAGAAGGGAGGGGGTAGAACTTGGTGGAACAGCAACCACCCCCTCCCCAACCCTAAGCACTTATCTGCATATGAGGAAATGATCTCCTTCCACACCAATATACTACAGGAGGTTTTTTTTTTCTAGAAGTTTCTTGCGTTTTCATTCTTTATGTTGTCTTTTCCCTCCAAAAACAATAGTTTTGGGCCCATGACAGCTTATTTTAACTGAAGGTTGAACTCTCCTCCCTAATATTTTTTTAAACTAATTCCTAAAACCCACTTGGGAATTAATACAAAATCACCAGACAAGAGAGAAATGGAGACATTACTTATCTGATAATTTTGTTGTCCTTAGTGGAGACAGATGGACTCAGGACCAATGGGTTTATGCTGCCCTGCCAGCAGATGGAGACAAAGTAAGGTTTCAAAGCTGACGTCACCCTAGATACACCCCCTGCAGTGACCTCAGGCTTCAGTACTCTCTTCAAAAGCCACTGTGGACATACTAGTGAAAAAACTTTATTAAAACAGTTAACCGTAACTTTACTCAACTAAACAAACACTGATCTAGGGACTGGATGACAGCTTACTCGTAATCTCTTGGAATCAATATCCACTCCAGGGGCTCATCCTACTCAGAAGCCCATTTCCCCTTACCTCAACGGTATCAGGAATGTTGTCTGTATGGCACGCCAAGCAAGGAGACTGGAGGAAGTCTTAGTGAAACCCCTCCAGCATCTCTGAATCAGGAGGAAATACTCTTCACTTTTTTTTTTTTTTTTTAAACCTGGGCTCAGCGCTTTCCTGGCTGAGTACAGAGACGGTTTCCGGCTGTATTGGGAGAGGGCTTTGGCCGTCACTACAGCACTTGGCTTCCTGCACCCGCTGCCTTTCAGCAGCAAAGTCCACACCGGGAACTGGCTACTGGATCAAGGCTCACCTCCGAGGATCTCGGAAATCACCTCAGGAATTCTCAACTGGGGGAGGGACCTTTAGGTATCACCACAGGAGAGCGGGGCTCAATCTTTTCTCCAATTTAAAAGTAGAATTTCTTCTTCCAAAAGGTACAGAGATCCCCATAGGGAAAGCATGTCCGCAGATGCTGGAGACGGAGAGAGATACTGAAGGGCTGAGGTCACTGCAGGGCTGTATCTAGGGTGACGTCAGCTTTGAAACCTGACTCCGTCTCCATCTGCTGGCAGGGGAGCTTAAACCCATTGGTCCTGAGTCCATCTGGTTTCATGCTAGGAAATTGAGGTTTTTGCCATTTTAAGCTTCAAGCAAAATGGTTTGTAAGAAACTTCTTTAAAACCAAAGGAGGTCTAAAAAAAAAAAACAACCCAAAAACAGAAAACACATCTGTTTCTAACCTTTTAGCAACAGGTGACTGCCATCTCTTTCCTGACTGCATCCTGAAAGCAAAGAAAAATGAAAGTCTATGACAACTTATGATGAAAAAGGAAAATTGGTTCTTACCTGCTAATTTTTGTTCCTGTACCTCCACACATCAGTCCAGACTCCTGGGTTTTGCCTCCCTTCCAGCAGATGGAGACAAAGTTTCATAGGCACAGTCTCTTAACCCCGTGAGCCACCTGCTTCTCCTCAGTATTCAGAACCCAAACATAAAATATTTAACAAAAAACTTTTAACCAATTAACTCTACTATATCCCCAGGAGCAAGCACAGGACAAAGGAAATTCATAATTAAATTTAGAACATTTCTTAAATTGACTAATGGGAAACCTATGCCATTCTTCAAAAGTAATCAGAATTAAAGTAGAAAGATCGCACGGACTCTCCAACACTCCTCTCCACCATCGTGCGGGACTCTGGACTGATCTGTGGTACTACAGGACCAAAAATTAGCAGGTAAGAAAATGTTTCCTTTCCCTGTATGTACCCAGATCAGTCCAGACTCCTGGGATGTACCAAAGTGGGACTGTGAGAGTCCCGCTCAAAGAACACTTCCATCAAAATTGCCAACGTCTGGGGCCTGGACGTCCAATTGGTAGTGTCTGGCAAAGGTTTGTAAAGACTCAAGTAGCCGTCCTGCTAATCTCTTGCGGCAAAACCAGCAGGCACTCTGCCCAGGAGGCTGCCTGCAAAAGGGTAGAATGAGCCCTTAACCTCTCCAGGATGGGCCGACCGCAACAGATTTTTGTGGAACCAATAGCCTCCTTCAACCAATGCGCTATTGTGGCCTTTGCCGCTTTGTGACTTTTTTTGCACCACTCCATAGCACAAAAAAGTGAGCCAACAACCTGAAACTGTTAATGACCTCTAGATACCGCAACAAAGTCCTTCTGACATCCAAACCTCTTAATTCCTTTGCATGAGGCTAATCAATCTCCAGATTTGTAAAGATTGTAAGCTCTACTGACTGACTTAAGTGGAACTCTGAAACTACCTTTGGCAGAAAAGACGGAACCGTCCTCAGGGAGACTGGAATCTAAAATCTGCAAAAAGGGTTCCCTACATGACAGGGCTTGAAATTCAGACACCCTTCTGGCTGAACAAATCGCCACCAAAAAAACCACTTTCAAAGTCATATCTTTTTTGTGGCCCCCTTAAGAGGCTCAAACTGTGCTTTCCACATGCCCTTGAGGACCAAGTTAAGGCTCCAAGAAGGACACCTTACGAACTGGGGGTGCAAATGCTTCGCTCTGCGGAGGAAACGCACCACATCTGGATGCACTGCCAGAGTTGTTCCATGAACCTTGCCCTGCAAGCAGCCCAAGGCCGACACCTGAACTCTCAGGGAACTAGAGGACGAACCTTTTGTTAGGACTCTCTAAAAAGGCCAGAATCTACGCCACGGATGCTCGCCAAGGATCAACCCCCTGGCTCCATACACCAAGACTCGAAGACTCTCCAAAACCGGGACATATGCCAAGGAAGTAGAGGTCTTAACGAGCTTGCCACAGAGTAGAAATAACATCCTCTGGATATCCTTTCTTCCTTAATTGCTTCCTTTCAAAAGCCAAACCACCACAAACAACTGGACCTGGTGAACTCTGCATGCGGTAGCAAAAGATGAAACTGCTCTGAAATCAGATCCCATTGGGAAAGCAACGCTTTCTGTAGTGGTCTCATATGAGCAAACACACACAGGACCAGCTCCAAGGTCAAGGCCATGGAACAGAGAACCTGCAAGTAATCCCAGACCCTGGGCACTCGGGTGTCCAAAAGGTTCCAAACTTGCACCTGCAGCTTGATAATCCTTTCCTCCATAAGACCTTGCCCACATGGGTATTGAAGAGTGTGCCCAAGAGCTCCAGAACCTGTGAGGGAGAAAGGCAACTCTTAGCCAGAATCACAACCCAAGGATCTCAAGAAGTGCAAGACTACTTCCACAGCCTGTCTGCAAAGGTCCTCCGAATTCGCTTGGATGAGCCAGTCGTACAGATACGAACCAGCATACCCTCCCTCCTGAGGGCTACCACTATCACCACCATTACTTTGGTGAAAGTCCTCGGAGCAGTGGCTAGACCGAACAGAAGAGCACAAAACTGAAAATGCTTCCTGAGTATCATGAATATGAGGTATCTGATGATCCCGGCAGATCCCAATGTTTAATATGCTTCTGTCAGATCCAGGGAAGCCAAGAACGCCCCGCTTCGCACCGCTGCTATGATAGACCTGAGAGTCTCCATTTGGAAACAGGGAACCTTGAGAGCCACTATTATTTTCTTCAAGTCCAGAATTGGACAAAAGGTCCCTTCCTTCTTCGGTACCACAAAATAAATGGAACATCCCATCCCCTCTCCTCCTGGGGGACAGAAACAATGGTCCCCAGCATTCTTAGTCTTTGGATGGTCTGCTGAATAAGTTTCTTTGCTGGCGAAGCACAGGGAGATACCATGAATAGGTTTCTTAGCAGCCAAGCAAATTCTAAAGCGTTGCCTTGTCCTATCACACTTAGAGAACCCACTGGTCTGATGTGATCTTGGCTCACTACTTGTAAAAAAAAAAAAAAAAAAAAAAAGTCATCCATTCCCCTATGGCTGAGGAGTGGGTCGGCCTCACTTCATTGTGCGGATTTGGCTCTGCTAGACCCTTGGCCAGAGCCTTCTCTTCAATTCGCTCTGCATCCATGAAAGGACTGGGACCAGGACTGAAACCTCCCCGAGGTCTCCCTCTGAGCCTGCGCCCGGAGCTCTGCTCTGATGGCAACACCTTTGGCCTTGAAAGTGAAAGCGAACTGGCAGAAACCCTTTGGGCTTGTCTTCTGGTAGCCTGTGCACCTTATCTCTGAGCAGCTTTATCAACTGCTCCAACTCTTCTCCAAAAAGGTGCTTGCACCGCAAGTTGAGCCTTACATGAACCAGTTTTGCAACCACAAGAGCCTCTTAGCCGAGACCGCAGACACCACTGCCCTAGAAGAGGTGTGAATAAAATCAGATAAAGTGTCGGCCCCATAAGCTACAACTGCCTCAAAGCGTTCTGCCTGCTCGGCTTCCTGGGGTGAGAGATCCCTGGCACTAACTGCTGCACCCATCTCAGTCTTGCCCGAAGCATAAAACTGCTGCACACTGCAGCTCAGATGCCCGGAGCAGAAACTTCAAAAATCTTCTTGAGGTGCACCTCAAGCTTCCTGTCCTGCAGATCCTTCAGAGCTGCCGTGCCAGCTACTGGAATGGTGGTTCTCTTTGTGACCACAGACACAGAAGCATCTGCCTTCGGCACCCTCAAGAGCTCCAGGGTCTCCTCAGGCAAGGGATAAAGTTTATCCATAGCCCTACTAACCTTAAGACCAGTCTCCGGAGTGTCCCACTCCCTGATCATCAATTGCTTGACCATCCTATGGAACGGAAAAGTCCTGGCAAGGCCCCTCAAACCAGCAATGACTGTATCCACTCTTTCCTGGTCCAGCTCCTCCTGCGGAACTGCTATTCCAAACTCTGCCAGGACATGAGGGATCATAGGTCCCAGCTCCTCTCAAACAAGCAAACAACCTTAGGATTGTCCCCTTTCATTGAAGGAATCTTCCCAGGCTCCCCCCCCTCCTGATCTGGACCACTGTTGGGTGGATAATCCTCACGGTGTCCAGCCTCGAGGGCAAACTCTAGTCGGACTCCTCCGAAGAAAAGTCATCTGCGGTTCCCTGCACCGCTGGATCTCTGGCCTTACAGATCCTTGTGGTCACTGCGCCTGGGGGAGCAACTCCACTTGACCTTACTGGCCAGATATGCTTTATGCAATGAAAGGATGAAATCCGTGGAAAAATGTAAAGGACCACACAAGATGCCAAACACAACAAACAGGACCGGGAGCCACGGGACCAGTTTGGCTTGAATGCCTTATCCCCAGCGACGGGACAAGTGCCAGAAAGCCAACCACTTTTTTTTTTGTAAAATCTTTACTAACAATAAAAGTTTACTTTCCTGTAGAATGATGGCAGAGGCTTCCCACAATCCTCGCTGAAGGGGAGGGAGCTGGACCACCAGCTGTCACCCCTGGCGTTTCCGAAAAAGCAATTCTGGGGTCCCCAACCCATGCTCGTCCTTAACCTACTACCAGGAGGGATGGTTCCACCAGGACCTGCCAACCTCCTGGGAGGAAAGTCAAAACAATGTTCAAAAAAACAATTCTTTTTTTTTATTTTTTTTAACTCCGTTACAGAGCCGCAGGTTTTGCACCACTCCATCTGCTGGAGATAGAGAAATACCAAGGAGATGCAGGTGGCACACCGGGTTAAGAGACGGTGCCTATGAAACTGTCTCCATCTGCTGGAAGGGAGGCAAAACCCAGGAGTCTGGACTGATCTGGGTACGTACAGGAAACAAGCACTATTAAACGCTGTAGACTAAAGAAAGGGATGCTCTTATAACAGAGAACACAACTGCAAGGCCCAGCCTGACTGTGCATTCTGTTTTCCTACCACACACAGGACAGCATCCCACAAAAGTTTCTCTTTATTGGTTCGGGCTTTTCTGAATTTTTGGTCTAGCTGTTCCATGCATCCACCACTCCTTTCTGTGAAATGTTTAAAAAGAAAATGTCCACCGCCCCCTTCCCCCAGCTAATATCAAAAGCCTTGCTCTAAAAACGTCTCCAGTGAAATGTGTTTCCCATATCTGCATTATTCATATCTGAGCGAAGCAGATAGGTTTATTGTACTTCCCACTCTAATGCATCAAGCTAAAGGCTACAGAGCCAGTAATAGGGCAAGACTGGAAGTCTCTTTACTAGAAATATTCAGAAAATATAAGAATGAAACTGCTGGGTGCTGATGTGGAGGATCAGATTTTTCTGTTCCCTGGACCATCAAGAGGCACTGAAATGGTGACACTAAGAGGGTCAACAAGGCCCATGGATGCAGGGTTCCAGGATCCCTGCCTGTCGCCCTCAGCCAAGGACAGCTGAAGTAATGTCTGTGCTGAGTGAGTAGGGAGGGGGATATAAAATGAAGGCCAATACCCCTAGTAATTGCAAAAGAAAAGCTAACAGTGCAATCACCCAAAGAAGCAGGAGAAAACTGCAGGGTCAGAAAAAACAAAAAAAGCTTTGCATTAAATTGCAAAGTTTCACCTGTTCCTGTCAAATAGGATTTTATTAAAATCTCCACCCATATGGTTAGTGTACATCTAGAATCAGATTAAAGAGAAGCTTTTCAGTCAATATGCTTGCCAGTATCAAACTCAATGCTAATACAGTGCACCTCCCCAAGCATCGGTCAAACCTCAGCTTTCATTCAAGTTAACACAAGACTAATATTTTGGACATAAAGTGACAGACATGCACATAAAAACACCGCATTACCGAGGAGAAGGCTCTTTCTGCCGTTTGCGCGATGGCGATGGACTTCGTGAGACGGAATGCCGTCTACGTCTTCCTACTTCACCATTCTTCACGTTTGATTTTTTAGGTCTCTCATCTTCTGAGGAAGACGTTGAACCAGAATCTTAAAAAAAAAAAAAAGAGAAAGCAAAACAATTAAGTTGGAGAAAGTTTCACTGGAGTTTCCCAACTGATGAGAAAAGAGGTAATGTGAGGCACCTCTCAGTGTTACAAACAGACAAGCTCTGTTAAAAATTGCCATTTTCTTTTTCTGAAAAAGAGCCACAGGTCAAAGTGCCTGCAGTTTCAGAGTCCTTCATGCTGCATTAATACTCAGCAAAACATTTGTTTGTCAAACTAATCAAGTGATGAGGTATCTTGTGTTGACTTTTTAATTAATCAAGCTATAACAACTGCTGTCCCCCGAGGCTCTTTTCTTAAATACTCTGAAGTTGTTAAATTTGGGAGCTGAAAAATGTTCAGGAATAAACCCAGCTTTTACTTTGTTACCCTGTACATTTTTCTGGCTTCTCTAGTGGTGCTAATATATTTTTAACTGCACTTCAGATCAACAGTGCAATGTCTGCTGTCTACCCGGTCACTTACAAAGCAAACCCCATAAAAACTTATCCCTTACCAGAGGAGGACTGCTGATTCTGCCTTCTGTACTGTCGCCTCTGCTGCACAGAGTCTGCTGCTGCCATTTTGCCACCTTTCTCATCTTCTGAAAACCAAAATTTAGGAAACATGAACTATTTTAATGTACTATCTACAAGCTAGCACCTATTACACTCACTGTTGCTGTTATATTGACGTCCAATTACAACATACTATCCGTGATTCACAATATACTATCTATTGTTTAAACTTATGATTGGTTTTATTGTTACTGTTAACATTATCTAATGTAAAAGTTGTTACAACTGTAAACCAGCGTGAAGGCTTGTACCAAACCTCGGTATAGAAAAACTCACAAATAAATAAATGAACTGCAGAGTAAAAAAAACAGCAAGAAGAGAAGCGATGTATTTGAAGGGAGAGCTTCAGTAGGGCTCCATGCTAATGTCCCCTGCTACCGTCACGTGATAAAACATCCCTTTCTAGAAAAGCAACACAGCTTGCGGAGCTTTTCAAGTTCTGTCTGCGGTAAGCATTCACTTCCTTTCATTTGAAGTAAGTTTGGCAGTGTCTTACCAGACTCGGAGAGGTCAGCCTTTCTAAGTTTTGGGGCCGGTGAAGGAGACGCCCTTTTCTCAGTAACTCTGTGTTTTGCTGCAGAAATGGATTGGTAGCACAGATAAGAATCTTCCAGGGCAAGGTATTTATTTTATTTAAAAACTTTTCTATACCGTCGCTAAGTTATATACCATCGCAACGGTTTACAAATAGGCACATAGACTAAGGTAAGTAAATGTAGGATATCGTACATTCTAACAGGTGCCAATAAAGTTCGGTTACAATTTCATAAATAAAATCATTATTTGAGTAATGTTGGTCAAGTCCAGGTATATTATTGAGTTACTATCGCTTTGAAATATTACTTCTTAAATGTAGGATTGAGTAAATTCATTCTCATCTGCATTACCCTGTACTTTCATTCTCTACCCTCCAGACTCTTTAGTGAAGGCTTTTTAAAGAGCCATGTTTTTAGATTTTTCTTAAAAGTTTTGAGATTATTCTGTAATCTGAGTTCAGGGGGCATCGTGTTCCATAGTATGGGCCCAGCCAATGATAAAGCCCTTTCTCTCACTTGGGTTAATTTTGCTGACTTTACTGAAGGAACGGTTAGCAGTGCTTTGTTTGCTGAGCGGAGGTTTCTTTGTGGAACGTGTACTCATAAGGCTGTGTTTAGCCAGTCTGCTTCTTTATCATATATTAGTTTGTGTATGGTGCATAAGGCTTTGTATTTTATCCTGTATTCGATGGGTAACCAATGTAAGTCTGCTAGAGTTTCGGTTATATGGTCCCTCCTCTTTTTTCCCGTCAGTATTCTGGCTGCAGTATTTTGAAGTATCTGGAGTGGTCTTATCGATGTGCTTGGGAGTCCTAGTAAGAGTGCGTTGCAGTAGTCAGTGCTAGAAAAGATAAGTGTTTGCAATACTGTTCTGAAGTGGGCAGGTGTGAGTAATGGTTTCAATCTTCTGAGGACCACAAGTTTTGCGTAGCCTTCTCTTACTTTTATAGATATGTGTTGCTTCAGGTTGATTTCTGGGTCCATTATTACTCCCAGATTCCTTACTTTTTCGGCTAGCTCAATTTTTTGGTTATTTCTTAGGGTTATCGGTGTTTGAATGATTTTAGTATGTTTTCTCTCAAGGTGAAGGAATTCAGTTTTGTCAATGTTGATAACCAGTTCCATCTGGTTTAGTAGTTGTTTAATTATGTCTAGGTACATGTTAGCTAGACTTAATGTTTTTTAAATTGTGTCGTCTATTGGTAGAATTGAATGTTGTCTGCGTAAATGTAACGTATTATCCCTAGGCCTGCCAGCAGATGACATAAGGGTAGCATATATATGTTAAAGAGGGTAGCAGACAGCACTGAACCCTGAGGTACTCCTGTTTCAAGTTTAAATTTTTCTGATAATGTGTTTATCTGGACTTGAAAGAACCTGTTGTTTAGGTAGGATCTGAACCAGTTTATTGTTTTGTCACATAATCCAATTTCTTCAAGTCTTTTTAGTAGTATTTTGTGGTTTACTGTATCAAAGGCTGCAGATAAGTCGAGCATTATAAGGATGTAATGTTTACTGTTATCAAAACCTCTTAGTATGTTGTCTGTTAGTGAGAGAAGTAATGTCTCAGTGCTGTAGTGTTTTCGGAAGCCATGTTGTGAAGGGTACAGTATGTTATTGTCTAGGTGTTCAGCTAGCTGTTTCTATACTGTTTTCTCTATTAATTTAGCTAATAATGGGAGGTTTGAGACTGGGCGGTAGTTAATGAGGATTAATGGGTCACTTTTTCTTTTCGATGATTAGCTTAATGATTGCCCCTTTTAGTGTATCTGGCATTAATCCTTCAGTTAGGGATAGGTTTATGATATTAGTTAGTGTTGGGGTTACTACATTGGTAATCTTTTTTATCTCAGTTGTTGGTATTGTATTGATTTTGTGTGGAGCAGGGTTTATATTTTTTATCGTTGATTCAACTTCTTGTTCTGATATTTCTATAAATGAGGACCATATGTTAACATCTCTTTTTTGCATTACGATTGCTTGTTTGCTGTTTTTTGGGAGTTTGTTTCTTAGGTTTAATATTTTGTCACTAAAAAATTTAGCTAATTCATTGCATTTTGATTCAGGAAGACTGAGGTGATTCTTGTTTGTCATTTGTGAGATTCGTTACTATGGAGAATAAGGTTCTTGGGTTATTGGCAAACTTTTCTATTTTATTGGAATAGTATTCTTTTTTAGTATTAAGGATCAGTTGTTTGTAGAAAGCTAGATGTTTCCTGAATTTGGTTAGGTTTTCAGTTTTGTGTTTTCTCCAGTTTTTTTCAAATTTTCTGAGCTTTCCTTTTGCATCTTTTATTTTTGCATTATGCCAGTGGTTATTTTGTTTTGTTTCTTTGACAGTTCAGGTTATTATGGGAATAGGCACTTTGGATAATTTATTCCACAGCAAGTAACTTCACAACCTGAGCTTTGCACATCTGGAAAGTCCCTCACTACTTAAGATAAATTTAGAATGATCATATTCTGACTGTACAGGATATATTATTCCTCCGTTCTGAGCATATTTGGGGTTGATTTTTTCAGTTATTTTAATTTTGCAAGCCACAGAAGCTGGAACCACTGGTGTGTGCATGCAAAAAGGAGAAAGAAAGGTGTGCGCAATAAATGTATTTTGTGTAATTTGGGGGGGGAAAAATAAGCCACACACTTTGAGGGGAACACATAGCAGCTTCAAAACAACTTAAAGAATTTCTTTCCTCAAGAACTTCAGATGGCTATGCTTTGCATCTTCACACCGATCCTGCACTTTAAACGGATCTCCCTTTCACGATCTTCAACAGACCTGAGCAGTGTTCACCCCTGCCCATGTATCACTGGTGACAGTGTTCCAAAAGTTAACTTCAGTTTTGGAACATGATCTATATTAAGCAGGGCATTGCCTGGGGCAGACAGCATTCTCCTAAAGCTGCACAGCAAGGTTAAAAGCGTCTTAAACAAAAGTCATCATTAGCACATAAGACCGGCTAACATCCATGTAAAAACTGAAGTGCAGGAGTACAGATGTGCCCTCAGCTCTGTGCCCCTTTGCTGATGTATCGGAGGAAGAAGGAAGGATAAACCAAGGATGTAAGTAGTAGCCCCTCAAGAACACAGAAAAGGGAAATGTATTCTTACCTGTTAATTTTTGTTCCTTTAATACCACAGATCAGTCCAAACAAGTGGGTTTTGCATCCCTACCAGCAGATGGAGACAGAATAAAAACTTTTCAGGCACTGCTACATAACAGAGTGTGCAACCTGCAGTCCCTCAATTCTGACCTGTACCCAAGCCAAATGTCCAAATCAAACTCCAAAAAATCTCTGGGCGAGCAGAGACTCAAAGTTGGAGCCCCCTCTAACTAGGACCTCCTGTCTCGAACAAGGAATATAGTAACAACCTATGTACACTTAGTAATTCTGCACATGATAACACACTGTCTCATCCACATCCACAAGCGAGGAAATCTTTCAAAAGAAGGGGATGGGTCTCTGGATTGATCTGTGGTATTACACGAATGAAAATTAACAGGGAAGAACAAATTTTCTTTTCTTGTGCATACCCCGGATCAGTCCAGACAAGTGGGATGTATCCAAGACCCTCTAATCTGGGCGGGAACTCAAAAGACCCATATGCAACACTTTCCCCAAAACCGTCCTCCTCTGGCGCCCGCCCATCCAAGCGGTAATGTTTGGAAAAAATGTGAAGAGTCAACCGTGTTGCTGCATGACAAATCTCTTGCAGAGAAATTAACTCTGGTGGAATGTGCCCGCAACCCTTCCGCACAGACAGACCCTTACAGATGTAAGCTGTATTTATCGTTTCCTTCAGCCATCTTGCAATTGTGCCCTTGGAAGCCTTATTTCCCTTCTTTGCTCCACTGAACAGGACAAAAGAATATCTGATTTTTGAAAGGCATTTGTTATCTTAAGATATTGCAAGAGGATTCGCTGCACATCCAATAAGTGAATCTCCCTCACCAGAGGAGCATCTGGTGACAAATGAGGAAAAGCTGGAAGTTCAACCATCTGGTTAAGATGAAACGAGGAAAGAACCTTAGGCAAATGACAGCTTCCTCTGAAATTCATAGGAAAGGGTCCCTACAGGACAATACTTGCAGCTCCGATATCCTCCTAGCTGAACAAATGGCCACCAAGACAAGTTTAGATACTTCAAAGAAGCCCTTGCAACGCTCATCCGGATGTGCCATCAACAGTCTTCCCTGCACCTTACTTTGAAGACACCCCAAGGTGGCCACCTTAACCCAGAGGGAATTATAAACCAATCCCTTAACCAAGCTGCATTGTAAGAAGGCTAAAACCTGAGGAACATCCACCTTTGGTGGTTGCAACTTGATCTGCAAACATCACAACTTGAACACTCTCCAAACCCGAATATGAGCCAAAGATGTGGAGGGCTTCTTTGCCTGAAGCAGTCAATCACAGGTTCTGAGTATCCCTTCAAGCAGAAACGCCGCCTTTCAAAAGAGAAACTCTAGACAAAAGCAATCTGCCCGGTCTGAAAAGATAGGTCTCTGCCGCAACAACCCACGCAAATGGGTCAAGCAAAGGGGACAGTCTACCATGAAATGAACCAGGTCTGCAAACCACGGCCAGCATGGTCACTCTGGTGCCTCCAGAATCACCCTGCCCAGATGAAGTTCGACATGACGCAACACCCAAACTATGAGAGGCCGCAGGAGAAATGTACAGCAACAGCTTTGTTGGCCACTGCTGAACACAGGCATAGATGCCCTTGGAGCAGACCTCTCCTGCAACTGAAAAAAGTTGAACCATCTTCGCATTTCCTGGAACCACCATGAGATCCAACTCTGGCCTGCCCCATCTGGCCTGTATAAAGGCAAAGGCCTCCACCAACAGCTCCCATTCCCCTGGATCCAGACACTGCCTGCTGAGAATCTGCTTGCATGTTGTCCACTCCAGCCAAGTGTGACGCTGCCAATCCCATTAGATGGCTCTCCTCTCAAACAAACAGTTCCTACGCCAATTGACTTCTTTCTGCCTTGCTGATTGATGTATGCCACTGTCGTGTTGTCCAAGAACACTCGTACTGTCCGTTAAATGAGATGGAGAAAGGCAAGCAAGGCTTTGCAAACTGCTCTGGTCTCCAATCAATTGATTGACCAGGACACCTCTTCTGGTGACCACCTTCCCTGGTGAGTTTTCCTTTGACAAATCACCCCCACTCAGTTGGGTACCTCCAAGGTCCATCCCTTTCTCAAAATTGGGATAAGAGAAACACCATGAGAGACGATTTTGAAGCGGTAAAGGAAGCTGAAATTCCACTGATAGCGGATTCCAACAGGATAAAAGGGCCCTCTGAAGGGGGTCGCATGTGAGCAAAGCCCCCATGGAACTAACTCCAGCACAGACACCATAGAACCCAGGACCTGCAAATAGTTCCAGACTCTGGGAACCGAAAGTCACAGAAGTCGGAGCACCTGATCCTGCAACTCGATCACACTCTCCGTGGTCAGAAACACCTTCCCAACCCGGGTATCGAATGGAACTCCCAGATATTCCAAAGACTGAGTCGATTCCAAGTAACTCTTCACCAGATTCACCCAGCCCAATAAACACCAAGAACTGCATGACCCAAACTGAATGACATTCCATTTCAGACTTTGCTCTGATGAGCCTATCATCCACGTACAGGTGTGCCAGGATTCCTTTCCTGAGTGCCGCTGCCACTACTACCATCACCTTCATGAACATCTGCGGCTCTGTCGCCAACCCAAAGGGAAGGGCCCTAGGACCATGAACCTCAGGAACCTCTGGTGGTCGGCTCTTATGGGAATGTGAAGATAGGCCTCCATCAAATCCAAAGACGCCAGAAACTCCTCCTTGCGCATCGCTATCACCATTCAGTTTCCATGTAAAAGCGTGGCATCCGGAGGGCCACATTGAACCTCTGAAGATCAAAGATGGGGGCTGAAAAGTCCCTCCCTTCTTGGGCACCACGAAATACACTGAGTACTTTCCCTGTCCCTGCTCCTGAGAAGGAACTAGAACAATTGCATGCAGGCGCTGTAACTGCTGTAAGGTGTCCCGCACCACCTCCTGCTCGGACAGGGAGATGCAATGGGAGACCACAAAGGCTTCCCTGAGCGGATGAAAAATTTCTAAGCCATAACCGTCTCTCCAGAATCCATTGGACTGACGTGATCCTGGTCCACTCCTCGCAAAAGAGGGACAGTCTCCCTCCGATAGCCTCACTTGTCTGGACTGATCTGGAGTATGCACAGGAAATATAAATCTGCAATTCAAAGTTTTTATGGATTATACTTGCAACTTTAATTCTCCCTCACTGGTGCAGCTGTGCCACAGACCGTAAACACTTAGTCACTATTATGTCTGTATTTTAAAATGAGGCATCAAAATTGCACTTCTCAAATGAATTTATATGAAGCTTGAGTTACAAAAATTCAACATGCATAGAAGGCAAAAATATCTAACAAGTTGTAATTATATTTACAAGACTGTCTCCACGTTGCTTCTATTAGCAAATTATAGGGCCTATGTTCTGCACCTACCAGCATAGAATGAACTACGTGTGTTGTGCCAACATAACATTTTACAGGAAACACACAAAATAAAAAGAGTACCTGGGGCTCTTCCTGGAGATACTGAGCCCCGACTTTTCCTCATTCGATTTGACTGCTGTGGAGTCGGAGAGCGGCGTGCTTTTGGAGGTGGGCTTGCCGGTGGGGAGGGCCTGTGCCTTCTTCTGGGGGGGCTGACAGAAGGAGAGGAGCGGCGAGGCTTGCGGGGTGGGCTGGAGGAAATTCTCTTGAGTGGTTTCTTTGGGGGTGGGGGAGTCCGTGAGCGCGAGGATGAGGAGGAGCTGCTGCTGCCAGACAGAGATGCTGACGAACGGCGTCTTCTACAAATGGGACAAACATTTGTTACCATACTGAGAAAAGTAACTTCTTCAAAACATGTATATTCTGCAAAGCAGTTGAACACAAAATATTTAAAATTTTGAACTGCCCCTGCATTTAAGCTCAGTGTCCCACCCTAGTCAAAGCACTCCCTAGAGAACTGGATTCAATAGGAGAGGCATCTTTCAGAAAGCAGCTAAACTGCTTATCCTCAATTTATTGAGCCTGTATTTCATTAATGCAAACAGGTCTGAGTGTTTTACCTGGCTCGAAACAGCTCCAGATACATTTGCCTTTGCTAGAACTTGATGCCACAAACTTAGTTGCAGTGCCTTGAGAAGTTTTTTCAGGGTACTTACTACTTGTGTACCCTAAAGAAAATGCCCGAGAAGAACTGCAGCACTGGTTAATGCCCTGCTTTGTTTATATGCTAGATCCTTGGCATGCTAAAATGTAGCACGTGCCAATTTAAAAACATCTACATTATAAAAAGACAGCAAGTCAACTTATAAACACGGTATTTAATTTGTGTACCACACTGGAGTGATGGGATAGGAAAAGTGGTTCTTACCTGCTAATTTTCATTCCTGGAATACCTCAGATTAGTCCAGACAAGTGGTTTTGCATCCCTATCAGCAGATGGAGGCAGAGAACTAAAAGATTTTCAGGCACTGCTACTTAACCGAGAGTGGTACCCTGCAGTCCCTCAGTACTGACTTGTACCCAAGCCAATAGGGAGTCAACTACCTCAGAGGGACATCGTGGGACAAGACCTATTTCTGCTAGCACTGGTGAGCTTGGCGCCCTTTTCAGACATCTTCCGCTGCCGTTGCAGTGTCCGACCCGCCATTTCGCTCCCGAGACAAGCGTGAGGAGGCCCCGACCCAGCCGCCCCCTCCAGGCCGAGTTCGGGCCTACCCTTCGAGGCCCCTGCGTGAAGCACCGCCGGCATCCGCCCAGTGCCAGCCCACAGCCTATCGCTGCCCTCCTACCTCAGAGGGACGTCGTGGGACAAGACCTATTTCTGCTAGCACTGGTGAGCTCAGCGCCGTGCAACTAAGGAGCGCAACTAAGGAGCCTGCCCCTTGGCACACCCCTTAGCATGTCCCCCGCACAGAGCTCAACGCAGGCCCCGGACTGGCTCCTATTATTACCTGATCCTGCCGGGACCCCCTCGCTCCCTGGCAAGAAGACCTCCTCCCCCTTCCTGACTCATATTCCTCACTGAGGCCTACCGAGAACCATTCGACTCAAGCTTTAACTCTTACCTCCTACCAACTGCCAGGATCAGAAGCCTCCAGGATCAATAGCCTACTGACCTCTTGTTCCGACAAACGGGCCCACCTCTCAGCGTCCCCTGTGCTGCCCGCTCGCAACATCTAAAACTCTAATGCTACATCTAAGACTCTATGCCACTTCTACAATCTAGACACCATTGTCACCTTCATAATTTAATTGCTAACCATCAAAAAGCATTAATAGACAGTTTAGCTCCCTTCTCATTGCCCTTGCCCGATTTACTCTCTCTCACCCCCTCCCCGCTAACTTCGGCCTTCCAGCACTAGGTATCCCTCTCCCCTTACCACCACCCCCCCCCCCTCTCTTCACCTATCCACAATGCTTCCAATCCCCACCAACATAAGACAGGCCATAGAACCTACCACCTCATTTACAATGACACACCCAATACCAACACTCAGATACCACCAACGAACTGCACCCCCCCTTACCCACTCCCACTATCAGGCCAGATCACTATTACCGATCATGCTAAATCCTCTCACCCAACTCCTAGGCCTTGCAACCTTCACACACATCCTAGTCAACTCACAATCCCTAACCAAAAAAACCCCCCTATTCTCAATGACATACTACTCGACGAAAAACCTGACATGTGCACCATAAAAGAGACCTGGCTTAAGGACACAGACTCTGTTCTACTAAACCAACTCCCTAACCATCCTACGATATATCTTTTCTATACACAGACCCAAGAAAAGAGGCGGAGGCATTCTACCCGCACTACCTGTCCATAAATAACCCAAAAGTAAGGGCCTGAAACTGAAAATGCTGCCCCAGCACCATGAAGCGAAGAAATCTATGCTCCGCATGTATAGGGATATGCAGATTGGCCTTCGTTAAATCCAAGAAGGCCAGAAATTCTCCCTGGCAAACACCTATCACTGTTCACAATGTTTTCATATAAAAACACGGGACCAGCAACATCGCATTGACTCTCTGCACGTTGAGAATGGGCCAAAAGGTCCCCTCCTCCTTGGAAACCACAAAGTAAACTGAGTACCTTCCCCATCGCTGCTCTTCTGCCGGAATGAGAACGATTGCACCTAACCTCTGAAGCCGGAGCAATGTTTCCCAGACCGCCTCCCACCTGCTGTGGGACGTGCAATGAAACTCCATGAAAGCTTCCCTGACGGGGCGAGAAAATTCTAAATTGTAGCAGTCACTTCTAGAACCCACTGGTTTGAGGCAATCTTTGTCTACTCCCCATAAAACCGTGCAGACATCCTCTGATCGCCTCCCCGAAAGAGCGGACTGATCTGGCTTTATTGTAATGACTTGGTGTTTCTGGTCCCCTGACTGCCCCAACTCTGGCAGCTCTTCGGTGACCCCGAAAGGGCTGCTGCCTTCCAGATCCTTGCTTCAGTAATGCCGAAGAACTCTTGTTGGGACAAAAATGTCTTACATCCCGGAAACGTGAGCGAGGGGAAAAGGTCTTCCTGGCACTTATCCTGAGGCAGCTTGTTTCCCTTTGACTCCCCCGCTTCATTAACTGCTCTAGGTCCTCTCCAAATAGTTTTCCCTTAAAGGGGAGATTGCAGAGCTACAACTTGGACCACATGTCCACCAACCAATTCCGCAACCACAGCAGACGGCATGCCGAAACTGTAGATACCATACTCCTAGCCAAGGTCTGTATCAAATCATACAAAGCATCGGTCATATCCGCGATCCCAGCCTCTAACTGGGTGCAAATTGTCAATGGAGTTCCCAATCTTCTCCTGGGATTTCTATATCCAGCACAAACAGGTTTTTGCATCAAGCTAGTAGAGATGGCCGCACTAAGGCTTAAGGCCGAGACCTCAAACATCCTCTCCGACTGTATCTCCAGTTTCCGATCATGAACGTCCTTTTAGTGCAACCGGGATGGTTGTCTTCTTGGTGACTGTTGACACCAAAGCATCTACCTTGGGCAGCCCAAAAGCAGCAAAACATCCTCAGTTAAAGGATAAGTTTCACCATTGCCCTTGCCACCTTCAGCCCTACTTCTGGAGCATTCTATTCTCAGTCCACTAGCTTTTGAACCTTCTTGGTAAGCAGGAAGGCCTTAGGGGGACCTTGAAGGCCATCCAGCACCAGATCCTTTCCATTATCAGACTCCTCCTGCAGCACCTTGACCCCCAGCCCCTTTAAGGATGTGAGGATTAAGAAGTCTCAACTCCTCCTTGTGGAAAATCCAGACCACCCCTCGGGTCATCCCCCTCCACAATTTGAATCTTCTCTGGTTCCCCGACCCAGTTGTTTGTTGTATCATCCCCAGGATCGTCTGCAGGATCCGTACCTGCAAGATCACCCCCTGGATCATCCTGCAAATCCTCAGAATCCTCTGATTCACCAGTCGAGTGCCATCAGAATGGCTAAGTCCCAACTAGCAGAGAAGATCCCCCGAACCCTTAGCTGGGGATGCTTTTGACCTCTTTGGGTTCTGCTGCAATTTGTGACTCAGGGACTATTTACCCCCTGCACTTTTCCTGGCCAAATAAGCCTTGTGCATGAGTAAAACAAAATATGTGGAGAATTCCTCCCCATCACTGTCCCTACAATCAGGCACTTCCAAGGAGGTTCCTCCTTCTGATCCTCGATCCCGGCCTGACCACCAGTGAAATGGGGAGGGGAATCTTGAGACTCCTGTTGGCTGTCATGTGTAGCCCTCCTGCCTGCCACAGCAAAATCTCCCCTGGCGGCTTCTGACAAGTCCTTGGGATCAGGTAGCCCTCCTGTCAGCTAAAGACCCCGAGGCTCCCCCTCTCCCCCCCCCATGGCACAATCAGTACAACTCGCAGCCAAATAAAGCCACAAACGGGCGCCACCATAGACCAGACAGATTAGCACATTAATAAGGACATGCGGCGCGGTCTGCTTGCCGTGCCAAAAATACAATCAGCCACAGCTCAAATCACCTCAACTAGCATCCAATGCAGGCAACCCAGGACACTTCTCTCCCCTTCATCTAGCAGCAGCTTGTGACGCTGAAGACCGGTCAGCTTAGGCTGTCAGAATTTTTTTTTTTTTAAATTAAAAAGACAGCCCAGAAAAAGATCAAGAAGAAATACTGCCCTCCTATAGGCTACTGACTCCTTGGGGGAGAAGACCTCAGAGGAAGGAGGGAACCAATACCCTATGCTTTACCACTGGATGTTACCGGCTAAAGATGAATAGGGATTGTCAACACCCCCCCAACTCGCCCGGAGGCATGGCCAAAAAAGGAACCTAGCAGCCTTGGGAGCTCTTCTAATCTTTTTTTACTTAATTTCTAACTTTTTTTTTTTTTTTTTACACACACTAGACTGCAGCTTTGCACCTCTATCATCTCCTGGAGACAAAGAAATACTTTGGAACTGCAGGTGGCACTCTCAGGTAGCAGTGCTTAAAAAGCTTTTTAGTTATCTGCCTCCACCTGCTGGTAGGTTTGCAAAACCCACTTGTCTAAACTGATCTGTGGTATGAGGAGGAAACCTGTTTTTTATTCTACAAGGAACATGGTTATATTTAAGTAGCACAGTTCAGATTCAATTTTAAGACTATATAGAGAAGGCAGAAAATAATGCTCCCATTCTTCTTCTCTCACAATTAAGATAGTATCTTTACACATCTGACAGTTTTGCCACACATGCTAGAGTACATTCACTGTACTCCAAGATCTTCCCCATACATCCTTCAAGTAGTGGGACAGACCTTAGTGAATGCCACAATCAGACAAGTGAACCAGACATGTAGGCCATTGAAATATCCCAATTACAATACAATTTTTGCAGGAATCAAAATCCTGTGTGCCAGATCTGTGCTTGAGCACCCCCAAATACTGAGCAAACTCTGCCACTGTCTCCAGGGAGGGGTAATTTGTGTTGAGTTTGAAAAGTTAGCACCTATGAATAAAATAAACTTTACAATAAAACAGATTGTCCATTGGCTGTTATAACTGTTCCTAAATCATCTATTTCTGTAAAAACATTTTTTTTATACAACCATCTATCATCAATTTGGCATTTTATAAAACCCTCTAAAAGGCCACTTTCTGCCTGTCTGCTAATAAAACCTCATTAATACTAGGCTGGACTTATGCTCCTAGGTTCAGAAAGCCCTACATAATACTTGTAGCAATCAATTCCCTAAAATTTCACTCTTACTGAATTCAAAGCTTGACTCATGTTGCTCCTAAGACAAAATGTTGTGCGCTCAAATTTCATACACACGTAAGAAACCTTTAGTTGAAAGTATTAACACACTTGAATCCCACCTATGAACTGGAGTTCTACTTCTCCTGTGTCTAGGTGGGGGAGGCATGCGTCTTGGGGGACTCCTTCTCCGCGGAGATGACCTCCTTCTTGGACTCGGCCTCCTTCGAGGGGAGTATGACCTGTCAAAAGTAAAACAGCAATATTTTCCCTCTAAAAATATTCAAATGTACATAAACCTGCATATGGGGAGGGGCGGTCAGGGTAAAAGCCAAACTCTAGTTTGAAAATCTTCAAAAAAAAAAACCTCTCTCCAAATAAGCAAAATGACTCAGCATGGTCTGCCAAAACCTGATCGATTATTCTGGCTTCAGAAAGTAAACCACCTCCAATACACATGCGCATGAACAGCAGCCACACAGGAACGTTGGAAGCCCACAGAATTCTAAGGCCTATACTTTAGTGATCATTGTTAATTTTCAACAGTTATTGCATTAAAGTAACAGCAATACAAACAAGAAAAAAGTACAGTGACCAGCATAAAACGAAAACAGAATGCAAAAGCAGATTTACAAAAAAAGTCAAACCAAATAAGAGAGTCCCCCCCACAATTAAAAGGAAAAAGAAATGTTCCCCATCCTCTCATCTATCTATTGAGCTATCAATTAAGACTGTATCAAGCTCTAAACCACATATCCACAAAGACAAATCAAAGACAAAAAAAGGGGTAAAAACAAACAATACAAAATAGAATGAGTACAAGGTACTGGAGAAATTACTTACCTGATAATTTCGTTTTCCTTAGTGTAGACAGATGGACTCAGGACCAATGGGTATTGTGCTCTTCTGCTAGCAGATAGGAGACAGATTTCAAAGCTGATGTCTAGATATACCCCTGCAGTAAACTCAGCTCTTCAGTATTCTCTTCGAAAAGTCATTGTGGATATATCTTTGCTTAAATAACTTGATTAAACTTGAATAAAACGAACTGGTTCAATTAATTTCCAAACTGGAGACATCAGTGCATTCAACCAATTAACACAGACACCGGACTAACTGTGGGTGTCTTGAACTAGGATTTAGGCTGCTGCTTACCCATATTTGCTTAGTTTCGAAGTTTGTTATCTGAGGTTCTCCTTTTCCAGGGCAGCTGTTGGCGGGATGCTGAGTCCATCTGTTTACACTAAGGAAAATGAAATTATCAGGTAAGTAATTTCTCCATTTCCTAGCGTGTAGCCAGATGGACTCAGGACCAATGGGATGTACAAAAGCTATTCCTGGATAGGGCGGGAGGCTGCCCATGGCCCACTTAATACTGCCCTTGCGAAGGCTGCGTCTTCCCGGGCCTGAACATCCAGGCAGTAGAACCTGAAGAAGTGTGTATGGAGGACCACGTCGCCACCCGACAGAACTCGGCGGGCGACAGCAGCTTGGTTTCTGCCCAGGAGACTGCCTGAGCCCTCGCAGAATGAACCTTAACCTGTAGAGGGTAAGGGCTTTCCTACCTCTGTGTAGGCTGCCTTGATTACTTCTTTGATCCAGCGGGCTATGATCGCCCACAAGGCTGCTTCTCCTTGTTTCTTCCCACCGTGAAGAACGAATAAGCGATCCGTTTTGCGCACTGTTCTGATCTTTCCAGGTATCGCACCAGGAGTCTGCCGACATTCAGCTGGCGAAGAAGGCATGAGTCTTCAGCGTCCTTATGTTCATCCGGAGCTGGTAGCGAGATGGTTTGATTCAAGTGAAACTCGAAAACCACTTTCGGAAGGAAGGAGGGGACAGTGCGCAATTGTATTGTTTTAGGTGTGAACCCGAGGAACGGTTCCCAACAGGATAGAGCCTGTGGTTCGGAGATGCGACGAGCTGAACATATTGCCACCAAGAATGCAGTCTTCAATGTCAAGAGGCATAGTGACAGACCGCGTGTTGGTCTGAAGGAAGCCCCAGCTAGGAAGTCTAATAGTACATCGAGATTCCATAGAGGCACCGATCACTTTAGGGGTGGTTGGAGTTGTTTAACCTCTTTCAGGAAGCGGGACAAGTCTGGATAGCTTGATAGCCGGATACCATCCACTTCTGCTCTGAAGCAAGTCAATGCAGCTACTTGGACCTTGAGAGAGTTCAGTGACCTCTTCTTCATACTGTCCTATAGGAACTCCAGAATCATGGGAATCTTGGCTGTCCGCGGGAGACTCCCACAGTCCTCACACCAGGCTTCGAATACTCTCCAGATCCGTATGTATGACAGGGATGTGGAGAACTTGTATGCTAGGAGTAGGGTGTCAATCACAGCCTTTGAGTAATCGTGCTTCTTCAGGCGAGTCCTCTCAAGGGCCAGCCCATAAGAAAGAATCGAGACAGATCTCTGTGGAGAATCGGGCCCCGCCGGAGAAAGTCCCTGTATGGTAGGCACAGAGGGTTCCTCGCAAGGAGTCTTTGCATGTCTGCGTACCATGTTAGTCTTGGCCAATCCGGGGCCACTAGTACAACTAGTCCCCTGTGATGTTCTAATCTTGCAGATGACCCTGCCCAGTAGTGGCCAAGGGGAGAAGGCATACAGTAAGTCTTCCTCTGGCCAAGTCTGGATATGTGTGTCAATTTCTTGGGATTGTGGCTCTTGTCTGCAGCTGAAGAACCTGGGGACTTGGACAATGAGACGGATGGCCAGTAGGTCCAGGGCTGGGAGGCCCCAGCAATTTACTATCAGTTGGAAGGCTGTGGTCGACAGCAGCCATTTCCCCAGGTCCAGGCTCTCTCTGCTCAGGAAGTCTGCTGAGACGTTGTCTTTTCCTGCGATGTGGGAGGCTGAGATCCCTTGTAGGTTTATCTCCAGCCATGCCTGTTGGCTCTTGGTTCCTCCCTGGCGGTTGATATAAGCAACCGGTCGTCACGTTGTCCTACATTACTCAAATTGCTTTGCCTCGGAGTCTGTGGCTGAATTGCAGGCACGCTAGTCTGACTGCTCGAACTTCCAGGCGGTGTATGTTCCATTCTGCCTCTTCCTTGTTCCATTATCCCTGGGCCGTCAGTTCCTGACAGCGGGCTCCCCACCCTCGCAGGCTCGCATCCGTGGTGAGCAAGATCCAGTTCGGTGGGGATAGGCTTACACCTCTGTTTAGGTGATCTTCCTGTAGCCACCACTGGAGCCGAGAATGTACCTCTGCTGGTAGTTGGAGGTGAATTGAATAGTCCTGGGACAGTGTGTTCCATCGTGACAGTAAGGAGCGTTGGAGCGGTCGCATATGGGCCCTTGCCCAAGGAACGACTTCCAGGGTTGATACCATGAGGCCAAGGACTTGAAGATAGTCCCATACCTTGGGGCATGCATTGGTCATCAATTGTCGTAGTTGTTCCATCAGTTTCCTTCTCCTCGGGGGAGGGAGGAAGACTGTTCTGTTTGGTGTCGAAACAGGCCCCCAGGTACTCTAGCGATTGAGAGGGCTGCAGACTGCTCTTGCCCGTGTTAACGACCCAACCGAGTTCCTGCAGTAGGCTCTTGACTCTGCTGGTCACCTGCCAGCTCTCTTCCGAAGACTTTGCCCTGATTAGCCTGTCGTCCAGGTAAGGGTGTACCAAGATCCCTTCCTTCCTCAGTGTTGCCACCATGACCACCATGATTTTGATGAAGGTTCTGGGGGCGGTTGCTAGGCCGAAGAGTGGTGCTCGGAATTGGTAATGGTGACCCAGTATCACAAAGTGCAGGAAGCGCTGGTGATCCTAATGGACTGGGATGTGAAGGTAGGCTTCAGAAAGGTCCAGGGAGGTTAGAAACCCTCCCGCTTCTACTGCCATTATTACGGAGCGAATAGTTTCCATACGGAAGTGTAGAAGGTCCACTGTAGATGGACTGGAAAGATCCTTCCTTCTTGAGAATGATAAAATAGATGGAATAGCATCCCGTATTTTGTTGGGGTATGGGAGCCGGAGTTATTGCCTTTCAGACCGAGTTGTCTTGTTACAGTGGTTTCTACTGCCAGTCTCTTGGAATGGAAGTGGCAGGGTGACATCATAAATTTGTCTCTAGGGATGCTGCAGAACTCCAGAGTAACCTTCTTGAATGTTAAGAACATAAGAACATAAGAAATTGCCATGCTGGGACAGACCAAGGGTCCATCAAGCCCAGCATCCTGTTTCCAACAGAGGCCAAAAACCAGGCCACAAGAACCTGGCAATTACCCAAACACTAAGAAGAACCCATGCTACTGATGCAATTAATAGCAGTGGCTATTCCCTAAGTATAATTGATTAATAGCCATTAATGGACTTCTCCTCCAAGAACTTATCCAAACCTTTTTTGAACCCAGCTACACTAACTGCACTAACTACCTTCTCTGGCAACAAATTCCAGAGCTTTATTGTGCGTTGAGTGAAAAATAATTTTCTCAGATTAGTCTTAAATGTGTTATTTGCTAACTTCATGGAATGCCCCCTAGTCCTTCTATTATCCGGAAGAGTAAATAACCAAGTCACATCTACTCGTTCAAGACCTCTCATGATCTTAAAGACCTCTATCATATCCCCCCTCAGCCGTCTCTTCTCCAAGCTGAACAGCCCTAACCTCTTCAGCCTTTCCTCATAGGGGAGCTGTTCCATCCCCTTTATCATTTTGGTTGCCCTTCTCTGTACCTTCTCCATCACAACTATATCTTTTTTGAGATGCGGCGACCAGAATTGTACACAGTATTCAAGGTGCGGTCTCACCATGGAGCGATACAGAGGCATTATGACATTTTCCGTTCTATTAACCATTCCCTTCCTAATAATTCCTAACATTCTATTTGCTTTTTTTTACTGCTGCAGCACACTGAGCCGACGATTTTAAAGTATTATCCACTATGATGCCTAGATCTTTTTCCTGGGTGGTAGCTCCTAACATGGAACCTAACATCGTGTAACTACAGCAAGGGTTATTTTTCCCTATGTGCATCACCTTGTACTTGTCCACATTAAATTTCATCGCCTCCTATCCTAACTTTTTAGTTTTCTTAGAAACCTCTCATGAGGGACTTTGTCAAACACCTTCTGAAAATCCAAATACACTACATCTACCAGCTCACCTTTATCCACGTTTATTAACTCCTCCAAAAAAAATGTAGGAGATTTGTGAGGCAAGATTTTCCATGCTAGCTGTATCCCATTAAACCATATCTAAATGTTTTGTGATTTTATTCTTTGTAACAGTTTCCACAATTTTTCCTGGCACTGAAGTCAGGCTCACCGTCTATAGTATCCTGGATCTCCCCTGGAGTCCTTTTTAAATATTGATGTTACATTAGGCACCCTCCAGTCTTCAGGTACAATGGATGATTTTAACGATAGGTTACAAATTTTTATTAATAGGTCTGAAATTTCATTTTTTAGTTCTTTCAGAACCCTGGGGTATATACCATCCGGTCCAGGTGATTTACTGCTCTTCAGTTTGTCAATCTGGCCTACTACATCTTCCAGGGTCACCATAATTTGGTTCAGTTCATCTGAATCACTACCCTTGAAAATCACCTCCGGACCAGGTATCTCCCCCAACATCCTCTTTAGTAAATACAGAAGCAAAGAAGTTTAATCTTTCCGCAATGGCCTTATCTTTCCTAAGTGCCCTTTTAACCCCTCGATCATCTAACAGTCCAACCAACTCCCTCACAGGTTTTCTGCTTTGGATATATTTTAAAAGTTTTTAATATGAGTTTGTGTCTCACCTTGATCGTGACCTATGACGCCTTCTAGGTCTGGTATGAGATGGTGACCGCGAGCGAGATCGTGATCTAGATTTGGAGCGGGATCGAGATCGTTGCCTGGGCCTCTCCTTTTCCTTTTCTTTTTTGGAATTCCTTTCTGGAGATGCTTCCTTCACATCTGGTACAGGCTCAGGTTTGGGAATCTTGATTATATCACTGTGGAAAGGAAGGATTCCAGTGCTCATTTAGAAAAAGCCTGATCTTGTGTAAATGAATATAAATGCATAATATTAAGTGCGGCAAGGGCAACAGATTAACTTCCCTAAATTTCAAAAACCTGATGGATTATACAAAGTCAAAAGGCTATTTGATGGTCTGCACCATACTTCTATGAAGAGTCATTTAACTCAGAAAGCTGTTCATTACATTTTCACATACAAACAAGGATCTCCAACAGATTAGTCAATCTTTAAATTACTAATGATCCAGAGATCTAGGTGATAAGGATATGCACTCATTTCTTCCATGTTGGTAGATATGCACGTACCTAGATGACGTTTTAATACAGATATCATACGTGTATTTTTATGAGTTATGCAAATATCAGTTTTTTTCTCGTGTATTAGAAAGTCAGCAAGGTATACATGTACCTGCCAAAATGGAAGGAACAAATGTATATCTCTACTTTGTGACCATAAATAGGTTTCTGCATCAATGTATGTCACAATATCCTTGGTATACTACACTCCAAGCATGTTTGATCTTACTGTCACTCGCAACATTGAAGCCTTTTAAAGAGGGCCCCTAGTTCTCTGAAACTTGCCTGGTTGATGTTGCCTCTTGTATAGAAGACTCTCTAACTTTGACTGAAGGCTCTGGTTCAGGCATCTCCTGTTTTTTCTCAGGTACTGGGGATGCACTGCGGCTCTTAGCTTTGTGGGGAGGAGATCGAGAATGGCTGCGCTTTCTCTCTCGTTTGACTGGGGATCTTCTCCTTGATGAGGACCTAGACTTGCGCCTAAATCAAAACCAAAACACCACAATCTTTCATGGCCTTCACACAATTGTTTTCTCCTGGGTAAGTATCAATCCCAATCTAAAATGAATAAAACCTCAAGTGTAAAGATTCAATTAAAATTTTTCTTGATGAAACTGTAGACACCACCAATTTTTTACATTACTAGAATGCAAAAGTTGGCAGCACCTTTTTAATCAGGTTTTCAGAATTAATCCTTTCTTCCACATAACCTGCCTTATGCTCCATAGAAGTTATTACTATGATTTGTATATTATGTAAGACTGTAGTTTTCATTTGTTCAATTATGTTTTATTTCATATGTTTTAAATTTTAACTAATTACAATTTTGTAAACCATTGATTTTATTCAAAAGGTAGAATGACAAAATTATTAAACTAAACCTCTTTTCAAATTACACTCCAGTGCAGCAGAGTTTCCTTTGAAAAGAGAAAGGTAGTTAGAAAAAAAACACTAGCCAGTGTGTTCTAGGCATATTTTCATGGAATACTAGAGTGGACAAATGATCACCTGCAGATGCAGCATGTCAGAGAAAAGGTCTCCAGCCTGATGTGCTATATCCCACTGGTACTAGCCACAGGGAATTGCAATAGGAATTTTCGCTTACCTTCAAATTCCCATTCTATTACCTCCTACATCAGTCGACTAACCAAGAGAATGTGACTGTACTAAATTGATGTAATATTAGGTGAAAAGGTCTGTTGGAACTATTTAAGAGATTTCTGCTTGGCTTAAGATGGAGGAGTACTCAGACTAGTGGGAAGGACCATAGTGTGTAGAAGGGGTTTAAGAAAGGAAGTTGTGTTGCTTCTTGCCACTGGTCTATTACACTGCCAAACAACAACAAAGGATGGAGACAGACTAGAAACCCATATAATCGTGAAGACAGTGACAGATTTCAAAAGATGTAAATAAAATGGAATAGAAAGGTGTCAGCAAGCTAGCTGATGTATATTAAATTCAAAACGCCCGGACTAATCTATCATCCACCCTATGACAATCTTATGTCAAAATCTCTGGTGGGTTTTTTTTCCCCTGAAAGCCTTCTCTTACAGTTTACTCTAGGGGCACTAATTTAGGCAATATACTGGTTTCGTCTGACTTTTCCAGACAAGGGATTGATACATCGCCCCGTGATTTCCTGACTTGGACTGGCCATAAGCCATATGTTTCTTGCTCTGTGTGTCTAGCTTCTATGCACACTGACACTATTTGTGCCGACTGATCAAAGAACCATTACACTACTTGCCAATCCTCTTTTGTAGTGTATATCATTCAATGACTTTGCTTGAAATTTTATGTAAGCAAGAACACTAGGGCAGCAAATATCACAACAACTGAGCACAAGAACTGCTTGAAACAGTAAAGCATAACAGTTCCTTTTGGTCTCACATTGCTTGAAATTTGGTCATGATTTTCGATTTATCAGCTCGTCTGAGACTGGTGTGGTGGTGGTGTCCCTGGGAAACCACTTAAATATAAATACATAAAGCATTGCTTTAATCTATGTACTGTCATCACTGAAAATGTTATGGATGTTTAAAGATTTGTAATACACCCTGAATACAAAGTAGAAGTGGCAGATTTAAAAAAAAAAAAAAAAAGTAAAATAAGCAGGCACCTTGGTTACTGATGGAATGAATGCAAAATGGAAAAATTATTTACCTGATAATTTTGTTTTCCTTAGTGTAGACAGATGGACTCAGGACCAATGGATTTATGCTCCTCTGCCAGCAGATGGAGATGGAGTCAGATTACAAAGCTGACGTCACCCTAGATACTCCCCCGCAGTGAGCTCAGCCCTTCAGTATTCTCTTCAAAAGCCACTGCAGACATACTACCGAAAAAAACGATTAAAAACCTGATTAAAAATGGATAACCATAACTGTACTCAACCAAACACACTGAACCCCAGTAAGATTATGGATGCCCTGATCTAGGCTTACCCGTAAACTACTGGAAGTGATATCCACTCCAAGGGCGAATCCTTGGCTTCATTCTTGGGCGGCCATGAGCAGGATGCTGAGTCCATCTGTCTACACTAAGGGGCCAAAAGCTACTCCCAATTGGGGCAGGAGGCTGCCTGTGATCTGGTTACCACCGCCCTTGCAATGGCTGCGACCTCCTGGGCCTGAACATCCAGGTGATAGAACTTGGAGAAGGTGTGCAAGGAGAATCACGTTACCGCTCAGATGTAGTCAGGAGTCAGTCTAGCATCCGCCCATGAGACTGCCCTGAGCCCTAGTGGAATGAGCTTTAACCTGAAGGGGGTAAGGGCTTTCCTGCCTCCAAACAGGTTCCTGTGACCATCTCCTTAATCCAACAAGCTATAGAGCAAGTAAAGCTGATTCGCCTTGCTTCCTTCCACCATGAAGAACAAACAGGTGGTCCGTCTTACGGACAGGTTCTGAAACCGCACCAAAAGCCTACTGACATTCAAATGGTGGAGGCGGCACTATTCTTCGTGTCCTTATCTATGGATGGCAACGAAATGGACCGATTCAAATGAAACTCCAAGACTACCTTGGGCAAGAAACATGGAAAGGTACGAAGCTGTAATCATGCAGGGAGTTATCCAGAGGAACTGTTCCCGACACAATAATGCCTGTAATTCAGAGATGCAACGTGCTGAGCATACAGCCACCAGGAACACCGTTTTCAGGGTTATTCAATGCAAGAATAGACTGCGCAGTGGCCGAAAGGAGGGCCCTGCCAAAAACTCCAATACTAGATTAAGATTCCATAAGGGAACCAGACACCTTAGGGGTGGGCGGAGGTGCTTGACCCCTTTCAGAAAATGGGCTATGTCTGGATGAGCCGATAGGCAGGTTCCGTTCACCTCGCCCCTGAAACAGGAGAGTCACTACCTGGACCTTCAAGGAGATAACGGTCAAACCTTTATTCAAGCCATCCTGCAAAAATTCCAGAATTAGTGGGATTTTGACCGTCCAAGGGGAAACACCGAGTTACTCGCACCAGGCCTCAAATACTCTCCAAAACTGCACCTACACCAGGGACGTAGTGAACTTCCATGCACGGAGTTAGGTGGCAATTACTGCCGCTGAATAGCCTTGCTTCATCATGCAAGCCCTCCCAAGGGTCAGACCGTAAGACAGAATAGAGTCTGATCCTTGTGAAGTCCCTGCTGTAGCAGATCCCTATGCAGTGGGAGGCACAGTAGGATCTCCACCAGAGGTTTCCACATATCCACATACCATGGACCCTTGGACCAATCTGGAGCTACTAGTAAGTCTAATCCCCTGTGGCGCTCGATTCTACGAATGACCCTGTCCGGGACGGGCCATGGAGAGAAGATGTATAGCAGCTCCTCTTCTAGCCAGGTCTGAAGGAGAGCATCAATGTTCTGCAACTGAAGGCTCTGAGAACCTTCGCATTGTAAGATGCGGCCAGCAGGTCAATGGACAGGAGACCCCAGCAATCTACTACCAACTGAAAGGCTTTAAGAACATAAGAACTTGCCATACTGGGTCAGACCAATGGTCCATCAAGCCAAAGCATCCTGCTCCAACAGAGGTCAAACCAGGCCACAAGAACCTGGCAAGTACCCAAACACCAAGATCATCCCATGCTACACCCACTTTTCTGGATCCAGACTCTCCCTACTTAGAAAATCTGCTCTGATGATGTTTTCCTGCAATGTGGGTGGCTAAGATCATCTGTAGATGCATTTCTGCCCATTTCATAAGGAGATCTGTCTCCTGAGACATTTGCTGGCTTTTGGATTCCACCCTGGCGGTTGATATAGGCTACCGTTTTTGCGTTGTCCGACATTTACGCAGACCATTTGACCCTGGAGTACGTGGCTGAATTGTAGACATGATAATCTGACTGCCTGGACTTCTGGGCAGTTAATATTCTAGAGGCCCTCTTCCTTGGTCCAACACCCCTGGGCTATCAGTTCCTGACAGTGAACTCCCCAGCCCTGGAGGCTCGCATCTGTCGTGAGGACCAGCCAGTTCGGAGGGGACAGGGGTACACCCCTGCCCAGATGAGCTTCCAAAGCCATCACTGGAGCTGAGAGCATACTTCCATTGCTAAGTGGAGGCGAATCAAATCATCTTGAGAAAGTTGGTTCCATTGTGACAGAAGGGAGTGTTGAAGTGGCTGCATGGGTGCCCTTACCCACGGGACTACTTCCAGGGTTGCTGCCATCAAACCGAGAACTTGAAGACAGCTCCACACCGTCGGGCATATGTTCATCAACAGACCCACTTGGGCCATCAAAGAACATAGAAACAACAGCAGAAAAAGACCAAACGGCCCATCTAGTCTGCCCAGCAAGCTCCCACACTTATTTTCCCATACTTATCTGTTTCACCAACCAAGTTCAGGGCCCTTGTTGGTAACTGTTTGATACGAATTTCCTGCCATACCCTGCCGTTGATGCAGAGAGGAGTTGCATCAAAGGTGAATCATAAGGTGAATCAAATTCCTTATCCATGTGGTTGGGAGGAAGACCTTGCCCTCCTTCGTGTTGAACCAGACTCCAATATTCCAAGGATTCGGATGGTTTGAGACTGCTTTTGTCCAGGTTTATGACCCAAATGAGTCCTGAAGCAGTGAGGTCACCCACGTGGTCACCCGGAGACTCTCTTCCATGGACTTTGCCCAGATTAACCAGTCGTTCAAGTATAGGTGCACTAGGATTCCCTCTTTTCTCAATGCTGCCGCTATGACCACCAGGCCAAAGAATACTGCCTAGAACTGATGAAGACGACTCAGTACCACAAAGCATAGGAAACAATGTTCTTGCCAGATTGGAATATGTAGGTAGGCCTAAGATAGGTCCAGGGAGGCAAAGAACTCTGATTGTACGGCCATCATCACGGAGCTTAGGGTTTCTATGTGGAAATGAACTCATAGATGTCTGTTGACTGGCTTAAGGTCCAGGATGGGATGAAAGAAAACTTCCTTCTTGCTTACAATGAAATAGATGGAGTAACACCCCATATTTTCCTGGGGTGCAGGTACTGGGATTATAGCCCTCAACCTGAGGAGCCTTAACAGGGTAGTCTCTACTGCCTGCTTCTTGTGCTGGGAGTGGCATGGAAATATCATAAATATGTCCCGAATGCGGTCAAATTCCAGCGCATATCCTTCTCATATGACCTCCAGTACCCATTTGTCCGAAGCGATCTTGATCCACCCATGGGTCGGCAAAACTTCATTAGGGAGTTCAGGACAAACCTGAACCAAAAGTTGACCCTCTCTTGGTTTACCAACTGTGAAAGGACTGAGACCTCTGAAATGTAGGGTTTCTGTAGGGGGTGAAAGCGTTGGGAGCTCCTGGATTGACCTCTCGTGGGCAAGGGGTGCTGTAACTGCTCTCATCTTCTGGTAGCCAAAGTACTGGAGATTTGCCCCATTTACTGGCCAGCTTTTTCCAATTCGCTTCCAAAGAGAAGTGATCCTTTAAAGGATATATTTGTGAGATTTGCCTTGAAGGTTGCATCAGCTGACCAATTCCGCAGCCATAGCCACTGAAGCCACTCCTCTGGCCGAGGTAAGGACTGGGTCTGAGCCCACGTCAGTTAAAAAGGCGGTGGCGGGTTCCATAACTGCTCTGGAATTCACCCATCTACCAGCAGAGAGAGGAGTAGCCACAAACGAGCTACCAGAGCACAACAAGAAGCAATTTGTAAGGTCATTGCTATTGCGTCAAAGGCCTGTTCAAGGATGGACTCCATCCGCCTATCGTGCGCATCCTTAAAGGCTGCTCCTCTCTCCACTGGGATAAGTTGTTTACTTGGAGATGGCACAGAACAGCACATCCACTTTAGGAAAATACAAATGTTCTCTTGCTGCCAGATTCAGTGGGTATAGAGCTTCTAAGGCTCATCCACCTTTGAAACTTGCTTCTGGGGCATCCTATTCCAGGTCAATCAACTCCTGGATGGCTTCCAGTACTGGAAAGTAGCTAAAGGCTTACCGTAGGGAAATTAGAATGGGCTTCTTTGGTTCCATCTGAGTCCACTCCAGGAACTCCCAGCATCTTCAGGAACTAGAAAAATCGTAACATGGTCTGATACGGTTCTAAACCGGGGGGGATTTCCCCCTCTTACAAGGAATCTGGATCCTCTTCTTTGTCTGTGCCTTCCAGGTCCCTGCCAGGGATACCCTTGGTGAGTTGAGGCATGCCTTGTGGTCTGCCGATAAGACTGGGAGAGGGAGGGCTTACCAGCTGAGGTTCTGTCCCAACAGGGGCAAGTGAGGTGGCAGAATGCGCCTGTAAGAAGGCTTGAAGGCCTTGAGAGAATTCCACCCAAGAGAAGACACCCGGGTCCATGCCCAGCCCAGGAGGAACAGGGGTAGATGCTGCTAAATTTCCCTCTCACACGGATGACTCAGTCTCTGTTATTCAGGTCCGGGGTACTTCCGGTTAAGGCTGTGGCTGACTCATCCCCTGAATGGGAGGAGCCGGGCTTAGCAAAAACTGGGGAGGCCAACTCTCCTGGGCTTCCTCACAATGCTGACATAAGCAAGAATCCAGGCAAGACTGTGCAGCCTTGGTGACGTTAACTGTGTGTTCAGATGGTTCGTGCTTAAAATTTTATGCTCACAGATTTTGGGAGTCTCTGCTGGCTGCAGGAAGGCGCACGCACAGTCCATATGTCCAGCTTTACTTGTATTCTGCGCCTAGTAAGTTGTATGTGTATGTATGAATGTGAAGAACAGACATGCACTGCGCATACCGAAGCTCTATGGTGGAAAATACAGACACGAAAACACGCACAAGATGGCGCCACCGCAGCCTACCATGCAGTGTTCTAACCAAGCCTAAAGTGGGGCCTAGCCCACCGGTGGGCCGCTCAACACTCAGAAGCCCATTTCCCCTTACCCCAACAGGATCAGGAACCATGTCAGTACGGCAAGCCAAGCAAGGAGACCACAGGAAGTCTTACCGAAACACCTCTGTCTCTGAATCAGGAGGAAATCCTTTTTTTTTTTTAAACTTACCTGGGCTGAGCGCTTACGGTTGAATACAGAGACAGTCTCCGGCTGCCGGGGGAGAAGGCCTTGGCCATCACCATCGTGCTCAGCTTCCTGCACCCACTGCCTTTCAGCTACTCTGAGGGATCCTGGAAATCACCTCAGGAATTCTCAACTGGGGGAGGGACCTTTAGGTATCACCGCTGGAGAGTGGGGGTCAATCTTTTCTCATCTGCTGGAGGCGGAGAAATACTGAAGGGTTGAGGTCGCTGCAGGGGTGTATCTAGGGTAACGACAGCTTTGAAACCTGACTCCCTCTCCATCTGCTGGCAGGGGAGCATAAACTCATTGGTCCCGAGTCCATCTGACTACACGCAAGGAAATATGATTTTTCAGCATTTTTGTGAATTTAGCTTTTGGCCTTTTTCATAGAGGCACCATCTTAATTTTAGCATTATTATTCTTTGGGACTTCTGTTTTTAAATTCAGCGGTCCCTTGGAAGATCCCTCTTGCTGCAAGTTTTGTGAGACTGCAGTCTGAAAGAAAGGCTTTTCTGATAAGTTGTAATATCCCCCAAAGCAGAATAGAGGCAAATCATCAGCTGATGTTGGGGGGCGGGGGGAGGGTTGTATTTGCAACAAATAAAAAAAATCTTACTATTCAGTATTATTTACTGTAATTTATCATTGTCTTCACATTTACACAAGTTCCTATTCCTGCTCATTCTTTTATTTGACCATGCTAAGGGAGCATTTTCACTCTTTTTGCTATTGGGGCCAATGCAATACAGCACGCTCAGCCGATCGCACTGTTTAACCTGTGGCTGGATGCTCGTTGTGAACACACGTCCACAACCCCATATTATAAAGGGGATTAGCATGTCCAAAACATGCGTCCAACCCACTCCCATGAAATTAATAGCGCTCATCATACGCAAATGCATGCTGATGAGGCTATTCGCTGTTCTTCCCAGATCCAAAAAAAAAATGTGCACCCAACCCGCAGGTGTTAATTTCTAAGCAGCCCAAAAAAGCCGATTTAATATCGTGGCAATATTAAGTCGGAGGAACCAAAAGGTTTAAATAAATAAAAAAGTATGACCGGGTGGGGGGGGGGGTGTCAGGAAAAAAAGAATTAACGAGCAGCCATTTTCCCACCTGAGCCTTTTTTCAACACTCAGCGCCCGCTTTCCGCGCTGATTTATTGCATCGGGCCCCACTGCCTATTACATTTCCTGACAGGCAATACCCAATTGGTTCTGATCACAACGAGTAACGAACATGTCAAAAATATCATCCATGTGTCATGATTACTAAACAATACCTTCTGGGGCTTCGGGATCTGTCCCTTTTCTCTCTATCCTTATCGTCTTTGTCTCTCTTTTCCTTGTCGTCATCTTGTTTCTTTAAAGACGCCAGTTTCTCTTGTTCGATCTGCAAAATGAATTACATGGACAAGCCAACAATGTTGTGGCCTGCTAATATTCTACTTGCCAAAATACACAACTGAGTCAGGGGAGTTTACACATTAAATTCAATTCTACCAGCAAGGCAAGTAATTAGCATTAACAAAACTTGCTCAACCGAGCAATGGAGAACTTACCACCTGCTAATTTTCTGTAATTAAAGTTTTTTATTGAAAGTGTGCAAAAAATACATACAACTGTAGCATGAACGTATAAACCATGTACAATAAAAGCATGTTAACAAAACAAGAGATATCGTTCCGGTCCCATCACAATTCGCAACAACTCCCTTATCTGCAAGATCCCCTTCCCCCCCACCCCCCTCCCACCCTACCATCTGTTTAGGAGGATAAGGAAAAAACCGGGTGCAAAGAGGACATCACCAAAACTGGGTATTGTGTGTAATAGTGTAATAATGGAAAGGCTCAAAGGCCCTGTTGCGCTTGCCAATCTCTATAGGGTTGCCACACTTTCCGGGACATGGCCACCTCACTAGCCTTGAATGAACCAACACTATCATGCAACAAACTAAGGATCCGCAGGCGGCCATGGATTTTCTCAAAAGCAATAGGACCTGGCAATTTCCATTCCAGGGCAACTTGGCATTTATCAGCTGCGACAACATAAGTAGCCAGTTTCCCTTGAAGTGCTGGCATGTCAAACGGCATATTCAATAACACCTGTTCAGGTGTGAGGACTATCTCACCCCCCAACACCCCTCGAAGAAGAGAGGTCAAGTCCGCCCAAAATTGCATTAAGTAGGGGCAAGTCCACCACATATGGTAAAACGCGCCGTCCTCCCCGCACCCTTTCCAGCATCGATTATCGTAGGTTGATTTAAACTTATGTAGTCTAGCAGGCGTATAATACCAGCGAAGTAAGATCTTATATCTATTCTCCATTAGCTGTGAGTAGGGGAGACCTTTTTTTGTGCAATCAAAAACCTGGTCCCAGGCCTCATCCGACAGGGATCGTGTCAAATCTCTCTCCCAGGCTTGCATATACGCAGGCTTAATTTTGGGGTCTTTATTAAGATAATTATAGACACCTGCTAATTTTCTTTCCATGAATCCCTCTACACTAATCCAGTCTGTACAGGTGGTTATGTTCCCTTACCAGAGTACACATTTTCTTTGTGACATCATTGCCACTATATAGATGTGGTGCAGCACAGAGGAAATATAGTATTCTTATGATAAAGCATTGAAAGACGTCATTCCAATTTTAGAACAAAATTTGTAACACGTTTGAGGAGAAAATCTTAAAACCAATCATCTGTCCAAGAACTGTAAAAGAATAGGAAGAACAGTAAGAAGGGCAGAAGGGAGCCACAGAGAGCCACAACCGTGTGGCTCTCTGTGGCTCTCTTGCTCTTTACGAATGTCGTATGTTCTTTGTTTTGCCTATTCTGTGGTGGTGCATTCGTGTTATAAAATGAATAAAAATTGTCAAATTCAAAAAAAAAAAGAAGGGCAGAAGGGAGACAACAGCCTGAAAGAGGCCCTGAAATATTTATACAGGACAGAAATCTGACTCTTCCAGTAATTAAAATGGCCCAACTTCCTGGGAGGGTCTTGGATTGGTGCAGCAGGATTCACGGAAAGAAAACTAACAGGAAAAGTGTTTCCTTCCTTGTCATCCTACTACACCAGTCCAGTCCATACAGACAGGAAGTACCAAAGCCTCCCTAATTAGGGAGGAAATAAGGGCTGCTTTGATTACACCAGCTCCATCAGCTGTGTCCTCCTTAGCAAAAGCATCCAACCTGTAATGTTTCACAGAGGAATGCAAGGACGACCTGGTTGCAGCTTTGCAAAATGTCCACTGGCACCACAGCAACTGCCTCCACCCAAGTCTGCCTTCTCATAGAATGAGCAAAGTCTCTAGGGCCTATTGGTCCTTAAGTAAATGAGCTGACAATCATATCCTTGATCCATCTAACCAGAATAGCTTTAGAGGCCATTTCACCCTTGTGCAGCCCTCCAAACACCACACAGCCTATTCCTATGAAAGGAATTAGCTCTCTCTAAATACCTTATGATTACCCAGACCATTCAGGCACCCTAAAGCCACACACATTTTGAAAGGGCTGGCAGATAACAGTTATTTGGCATAACAATATCTTCGGTAGGAAGGCAGGCACAGATCGAAGGTAGACTGAATTGGGACAATTTTCAGGAAATGATCTCTGCAAGATAAAGCCCAAATCTCTGAAATACGGCAAACTGATCACATCACTACCAGAAACGCTATCTCCAACCTGCTTCAGAGGCACAAAAAGGTGGTATAACTAACACTGAGAACTAGATAAAGGTCCCACTGAGGAACCAAAAGCCTGAAAGGAGGCCGTGATCTTAACTCCCTGAAGGAACCTGGATACTTCCACAGGAACATCACAAATTCGACTTTCAGGGAATTCAAAGGCAATCCCTTTATGAAACCCGTGAAGAAAAGTCAAAATGCAAGGGATATCAGAATGCCAGGCAGAAACTGAGAAATCACTACAGAATTCCTAAAAAAATGCACCAAACCTGAATGTAAGCCAGAGAAGTTGAAGTCTTATGAGCTTTCAGTAGGGTGGGAACAAACGAAGAAAAGTAGCTGCTCTTCATAAGACATGACCAATCAAGAGCTAAGCCATAAGATCCTCTATCAGCAGACTGAGTGGATGGTAGACATAAGGTGCTGATGATCTAAAGTCTTTACCAGATCTGCATACAATGGGTCTCTAAGGCCAATCTGGAGCCACTAGGATAACATGATTGCTCTCCAATTTGATTCTGTGGAGATTCTGAGGAGGGAAGCCAAAAGCTCCCCTAATGACCAAGACTGGACTAAAGTGCCTATATCTCCAGTTTTGGGCTCCCTGCGACGGCTGAAGAACCGACAAACCTTGGCATACCTTCGTAATGCCATTAAATTCATGTGAAGCAAGCCCCACCTGATTGTGTTGTAAAGTATCTTGAGCTCAGCTCCCATTCACCTGGATTCAGAAGATTCTTGCTCAGATAATCGGTCTGATCATTCAGAAATCCTGCAACGTGAGCTGCTGACAAAAAGCTGCAGATTCTTTTCTAACAGAAACAGATTTGTCTCCTCTGAAACTCCTAGACCTCTGGTACCACCCTGCCTGTTCATTTATGCCATCTCAGCTGCATTACCAGATAAAACCCTGACCGCTTTTCCTCTGAGAAAAGAAGAAAATGATACTGGTTTCTAGACTGTTGATGGACCAGAGCTCTCCTGGACCATTTGATCCACATCATATAGGCTCCATCATTTTTGGGTAACACAAGATGGACTGGATATTAGCCTTGGCCCTGTTCAGTAAGGGAAACAAACTACTGCCTGCAACAGTTTGGCCACTGAAGCACAGGGAAAAGTTATAAAGGCATTCGGTATGGGGGGGCGATGAGATCCAAAACGTAACTATGGCAAACCATATCTACCACCCACTGATCTGATGTTATTCGGGTTCATTCCTGATAAAACTGCCAGAAGCCTACTAGGAGTGAACCTGCCATGTTTCACTGAGAAGACTGACCACCTACTGAGGAGGCAGCAGAGTCAGACTTGGGCTTATGAAAGTCTTAAAAGGACAGACCCCTTCCTCTTGCAGATTGGGATCCCCTTAAGCAGAAGTTTGCCTAATCAAGATTTAGACCAAGAGTCTGCAACTCAGTTACAAGGCCAGAAGTTTTCTGGCCATCACAAGTGAAGCCACTGATCATGAAGAAATCCGAAGATCATCATGCAAAGCATTGGCTAAAAAGCCCACAGCCAACTCCATCCTAAGCACATCCTCATTTTCCAGGAACTGATGAATCCAGCTTAAGAGTGCCTGAACCACGAAGCTGCCACAAACAGATGAAAGTGAACAGATGCTGCAAAAGAAAGTTCAATTTTCCTATCCTGAGGATATTAAGTGAAGTACTCCCCTCCACTGGGACAGTAGTATGTCTAACAATGGCAGTAACCACAGCATACACCAATGGAGTCAAGGACATCAGAACTGCCTCTGAGGGAAGAAGGTACAACTTAAGAAGATTTTTAACCCATTGAAGACTACTCTCCAGGTTCTCCCATTTGGCTAGCTCCATCTTTTCTACCTCAGAGTGCCTCTGTGGATTTGGTGACCCCTTAATAGGATCTCCAATTGGAGCCTTCTTTACTTTTGTATCACTTATCCGGAGGCAGGAAACAGCCTAGTCAATCTATGCAGAGATCTTGTCCCTCGGAAAAGCTGAATAATAGAATAGTCATCTCTTTCTGTACCTTGCTTTGCCCCATGGAAATACAGTTAGAATCAGGATCTTCACAAATCTTTCTGGACCTCCTACCAATCAGATGGGGGAATCAACTGCTTCCCTAGGATGTTTACTAGGAGCAAGGTCCACGGGAAGGGGATTAATTAAACCTACAGAGGATTTGTGCTTCCTTTCAGGCTTCTGGATAGCACAGAAAGCCTTGTGTAGAAAATGAAAACAAGTTACTGGAAAAATCATCTTTGGCTTGACCCAAAGGAGCCCATTTTAGAGGATCTTCCAATGGAATCAGAACTGGTGGATCATCGAGTACCAATACAACATCTGAAGGCCACTGCAGGAAACAGATGCCCATGGAAGACAGAGAATATGGCCACCATTCCCACTAAACATCTGAGCGCCTGAGACCTCTTCAAGACACGGGATCCGCCTATGCAACGGCTCCTCTGAGGCTTTCCTTATCAAGCCAGGACCTGCAGCTACTGAACTGGGGGGGAGGGGCGGGGGCAGAAGAGGATTTTTTCCTCAGAGCTAGAAAAACAAAGGAGGAAAAAAAATTGCCCTTCCCAGCCTCTACCTAGTCCCTTCTGGGTCTAGGAATCCTTTAAGGAGGCTCACACTCCTGAAAATACAAGTGGCCTGGCCCTATGCCTGCATCAGCACCAGTATGTCCTACCACCTGCTGGAGGCAGAGAATACTGGCTGGTGGACATGAGGATCGCTTGTAAGTTGCCTGCCTGGTGCGAAGGTGGAGGACTTCATGTGTCACATAGATAGGATCTTAGATAATGTTGGGGAGGAGCCGACTGTCTTTGTACATGTGGGTACCAATGACACAGGAAAGTGCAGGAGGGAAGTTCTGGAAGTCAAATTTAGGATTTCAGGTAGAAAGTTGAACCTCCAGAGTAGCAGAAATGCTCCCCGTTCTATGTGCAGGACCCCAGAGGCAGGCAGAGCTCCAGAGACTCAATGCGTGGATGAGATAATGGTGAAGGGAAGAGGGTTTTAGGTTTGTTAGGAACTAGTGCTGCTTTTAAACTAGATGATGGAGGAAAGCAGACAGTCGCTAAGAAGTACATGGTTCGGAATAATGCATCTTTGGGAATACTAAGATCAGGGAAATTAGGACACCCCAGTAAACAGGTTACAATAAATGCTAAAATGGACATAGTGCCTTTAATTAAAGAACAGACAGAGCAGAAAGATTCCCAATTATCCCTGCCAAATGATAAGCAGGTTGTTAATACAAAGGAAAAAACACTTTGAAATGTCTGCATACAAATGCTAGAAGTCTAAAAATAAGATGGGATAGTTTTATTTATTTATTTAATGGTTTTTATATACCGCGGCACGTTATGAAACATCACCTCAATTTAGGATAGTATATAGTACTGAATGAAGACGTAGCTCTAACTGGCATCTCAGAGACCTGAAGAAAGGAGAATTAACCGATGGGACACTGATACTAGAATACAAATTACATTGAAATGATAGGATGGATCAAATTGGTAGAGGGCTGGCACTATATATTAATGTATTGAGTCACAGGATAAAAGTCCTGCAGGAAATTGAATGCAACTTTGAATCTTTATGGATAGAAATTCCAGGCGAAAGGGGGAATTAAATAGCAGCGGGTGAGTATTATTGTGCACCTGGCCAGAATTAAGAGACAATGAAATACTAAAAGAAATTAGGGAAGCTAACAAAATCAGCAGCACAGTAATAGTTGATTTCAATTACCCCCATTTCTTTGTTTTTCTTTTTCATTTAAACATTTTATTCAGGTCAAAATCAACAATAAAGCATAAACAACTCAACATCCAACTTCGGAATGTCAAATACCTAGACCATACATTTTAACATTTTTCATATCCTCCCTTCCCTCCCCCTATTTGGTCATCCATCGCTATACCCAAAATATTTAAGTACTATACAAAATAATATAGAGCGACATAAGATAAGACAAGATATGGTATTAGAGGATTTCCAATATCAATCCACAGGCAATGATTCTATTTTGCAGCTGATTTCTCCAGCTAGTTCTCATAAGCTTGCCAGACTTTAGAAAATTTGTCCATAGCATCGAGGCGAATCATTGTCAGCTTATTTAAATAGTAAACATTAGCTAATTTTCGTAAGACCTCGGTAATAGAAGGGTAAACTTCTTGTTTCCACGCTGCTGCAATTACCCCAATATGACTGGGTGAATGTCACATCAGGACATTCTAGAGAAGTAAAGTTCCTAGATGAAATAAGTAACTGCTTCATGGAGCTGCTGGTACAAGAACCAACAAGAAATCTACAACAGCAGCATTTAACTTTCAAACAGGTAACTATGATAAAATAAGGAAAATGGTTAAGAAAAAAACCGAAAGGAGCAGCTGCAAAGGTTAAGAGTTTATATCGGCCATGGACATTGTTTAAAAATACCATCTTAGAAGCTCAATCCGGATGTATTCCATGCATTAAAAAAAATGGAAGGAAGGCTAAATTACGACCAGCATGGTTAAAAAGATGAAGCAATGTATTTTTCCTTCTCAAAATGATTGTAAACCGTTGTGAAGGCTAGTCCGATACAACGGTATATAAAACTAATAAAACCATAAAAGGCTATAATGGCTAAAAACATCTTTCAAGAAATGGAAAAGGGATCCGAATGCAGAAAACATGAAACAGCATAAGCACTGACAAGTTAGATGCAAGGCCTTTTATAAGGAAGGCAAAGAGATTTGAAAAGAAGCTTGCCATTGAATAAAAGGGATGTCAAAACCATAGAAAAGAAACTAAATGAATTCTTTACTTCAGTCTTCACTGATAAAAATATAAGAGATACACATTCCAGAAATGATAATTAAATGTGAAGATTCAGGAGAACTGAAAAATCTCAGTGTAAGTGCAAGATAGCACAGGGCAAATAGACAAACTAAAGAGTAGCAAATCACCTGGACCAGATGGTATACATTCCAGAGTACTGAAAGAACTGAAAAATGAAATTGCAAGCTTGTTAGTAATTTGTAAACTATCATTAAAATTATCTATGGTACCTGAAGACTGGAGGGTTGCCAGTGTAATGCCAATTTTTAAAAGGGATCACGGAATGATCTAGGAAACTACAGACCAGTGAATCTGACATCTGTGCCAGGTAAAATGATAGAAACTATCGTAAAGAACGAAATTGCTGAACATATAGATCGGCATAGTTTAATGGAACAAAGCTAAAGGAAATTTGATTCTTACCTGCTAATTTTCATTCTTGTAGTCCCGCAGATCAATCCAGACTCCTGGGTTTTACCTCCCTGCCAGCAGATGGAGACAGAAAATTTTACTGACAGTGCTACATAACCTAGTGTGCCTCCTGCAGTCTCTCAGTATTGACTTGTACCCAAGTCAAGATAACCACACTAAAAAAAAAAAAAAAAAATTTAACAGCTAACGCCCCAACAAACCAGTTGATGGGGATACCGTAATTCAGTGGAAAACTCCATCCCAGAAGTTAACGCTAATAAAAAGTGTGACAAGCGTGCAGAACTACTAACTCTCCTACCCTCACTGGGCGGGTCTCTGGACTAATCTGCGGTACTACAGAAACAAAAATTAGCAGGTTAGAATCAATTTTCCTTTCCCTGTATGGACACAGATCAGTCTAGACTCCTGGGATGTACCTAAGCACCCCTAAATCGTGTGCGGCCTGGAGAGTCCCACTCACAGAACTCTCTCAAAGTCCATGGGAGCTGGAGCCCCGACATCGAAGTGACAGTGTCTGGCGAAAGTGTACAGCAACACCCAAGAAGTTGCTCCGCAAAACTTCTGTGGAGATACCTGCTGAGCCTCAGCCCAAGAGGCCGCCTGAGAACATCTCGGGTGAGCCATCAAAACCTCAGGCACCAAACAATCTCTAGTTATATACATTGAACCAATCACCTGATCTGAACTACAAAACTCATTAGTAACATTCAAATAGCTCCTCAATGAATGCCTCGCATCCAAAAGCCTTCGTTCTCTTGCCTAATGTGTGTAGGAATCCAATTCTGGAAAGAAAGGGCATGAAGTTCCACAATCCAATTAAGAAGGAACGTCAAAATCAGCTTAGTCAGAGAAGAGGGCGCCATATGTAATGTCACCCCCGCCTGAAACATACAGAAACTGATCTAGACACGATAATGCTTGAAGCTCCGAAATCCTCCTGGATGAACAAATAGCCACCTGGATGAACAAATAGCTTGAAGCTCCAAAATCCTCCTGGATGAACAAATAGCCACCACAAAAACCACCTTTAAGGTTGCCCTTCTCAGTGGTTTAAACGGAGCCACAGACATTCCTATAAGAACCAGATTAAGGTTCCAAGAGGGACAGATTTTTCGCACCAGAGGATGCAAATTCTTTTCTCCCCAAAGAAAAAGCAGTACACCTGGATGCGCAGACACAGGATATCCCTGTACTGTACCCCGAAGACAGCCCAAGGCTATCTGCACTCGCAGAATTAAAGGCCAGATCTTTGACCAAACTCTCTTGCAGAAAAGTCAAAATATGCAACACCGTAGCCTGAACTGGCTGCACTCTGAACGGTACAGCAGGACCAAAAAAGACCACCCTCCAAATCCTTACCTATGCTGTGGAAGGCCTTATGGCCTACAATAAGGCAGTAATCACCTCAAACTTATCCCTCTGTCTCAGCCGACCCAAGTGCATTAGCTACTGGGGGACAAACCAAAAGGCAGAAGATCTTTTGCCCAGCAGGAGCCAAGGAGGCAAGACATATAGCAACTAGTTATCCAGCCAGATCTGGATGAAACCGTCGATTATCAGGGACCACAGATCTCTTCAGTGACCGAAGAATTGAGGAAGCTTCGCATTATGAGATGCAGCCAGCATGTCGACCGACGGGTGGCCCCAATAATCTACTATCAGTTGAAATACTTTGGCCGACAATCCCCACTCTCTGGATCCAGACTCTCTCGCTTAGAAAGTTTGCTCTGATGTTGTCTTTTCCTGCAATGTGGGAGGCTGAGATCATCTGTAGATATGCTTCCACCCACTCCAGCAGGAAATCCCTCTCCTGTGACACTTGATGTAGTTTACCATAGTCACGTTGTCTGACATCACGCTGACCGCCTGGCCCTGTGGCTGAACTGTAAACACACCAATCTGAGTGCCCAGGCGATTGATGTTCCAAAGGGCCTCTTCTGTCCACTGTCCCTGGACTGTCGGCTCCCCAGCCCCAGAGGCTCGCATCTGTTGTGAGAACCAGCCAGCCCGGGGAGGACAGGGACATACCCCTGTTCAGATGAGCTTCCTGTAACCACCACAGGAGGTGACCGCAGACTCCCATCAGTGGAGATGAACTGAATAGACTTGCTACTGTGGGTTCCAACATAACAGACTGCGCTGAAGAGGATGCACGTGCGCCCTTGCCCACGGCACTAATTCCAGAGTTCCATTCAGACATCATCCAACAAGGCATTGATCTGTGCAGTCTGGGTAAACAAGCATCAGGGTAACTTGCTTGATATGGCAGTTACTACCCTTAACCGTTAAGCCTTATGCTCACCTTTGATGCAACTCCAACATTACTCTGCATCAATGGCAGGGGGTGGCAGAAAATTTGAATCAAACAATTACCAACAAGGGTCCTGAACATGGTGGTCGGTGAAACAGCTAAGTATGGGAAAATAAGTGTGGGAGCTTGCTGGGCAGACTGGATGGGCCTATTGGTCTTTTTCTACTGTCATTTCTATGTTACCATCAACCCGAGAACTAGCTCCACACCATTGGGTGTACCAGATTCACTAGGTGATATACCAGGTATATCAACTTCTGTATTCATGTGGATTGAAGAAAGACTTTGCCCTGTATGGTGTCGAACTGGACTCCCAGATACAAGGTCTGGGAAAGGCTTCAGTCTGCTCTTGGTGAGGTTTACTACCCAGTCGAGTTCCTGTAACAGAGAGATCACCCTGTTGGTTACCAGGAGGCTCTCTTCCACAGACTTGGCCCAGATCAGACGAATCATCGAAGTATGGGTGCACCAGAATCCCTTCTTTTCTTAACGCTGCCACCACGACCACCATGATTCTTGGAGAAGGTTCTGGGGGCGGTGGCTAAGCCAAAGGGTAACACCCGAAACTGATAATGGCGATCCGGCACACACAGTGTAGAAAATTGTGTTCCTGCCAGATTGGAATATATAGGTAGGCCTTGGACAGATCCAGGGAAGTTGGGAACTCTCCCGGTTGTACGGCCAATATCATAGAGCTTAAGGTTTCTGTGTAAAAATGAGTTACTCGCAAGTGACAGTTGATGTTCTTGAGGTCAGGATGGGGCGAAAGGAAACTTCCTTCTTGGGTACAACAATATAAATGGAAATCATTGTGACTACTGTGCTCACCCTGAGGAGTCTTAGAAGTGTAATCTCCACTGCCTGCTTCTTGTGCTGGGAGTGGAAAGGAGACATCATGAATATGTCCCGATGAGTGCTGTGGAATTCCAGTGCATATCCTTCTCATATGACTTCCAGTGTGTTTCCGCCCATTCCATAAGGAGATCTATCTCCTGTTATACTTGTGGGCTCTTGCTTTCACCCTGGTGGTTGATGTAGGCTACCATTGTTGCATTGTCTGACATTACACGGACCGCTTGACCCTGGAGTGTGCGGCTGAACTGTAGACATGCCGATCGGACTGCCAGGGCTTCCAGGCGGTTGATGTTCCAGAGTGATTCTTCCTTGGTCTAACGCCCCTGGGCTGCCGGCTCCTGACAAGTGAGCTCCCCAGCCCCGGAGGCTCGCGTCTGTCGTGAGAACCAGCGGCGGAGACAGGGTTACACCCTTGCCTAGGTGAGCTTCCTGCAGCTACCACTGGAGCAGAGAACATACTTCCATCAGTAGGTGGAGGCGAATCCAGTATTCTTGAGACAATGGGTTCCAATGTGACAGCAGGGAGCACTGAAGAGGTCGCATATGTGCCCTCGCCCACGGTACTACCTCCAGGGTTGATGCCAAACAGAGGATCTGAAGATAGCTCCACACTGGGTATATCATATTTGTCAACTGACGCACTTGGGAAATCAACTACCTTATCCGTGTGGACGGGAAGACCTTGCTCTGCTTGGTGATGAACCACACTCTCAGATAAATTCCAAGGACTGGGAGGGTTTGTGACAGCTTTTGTCCATGTTTAGAACCTAACAGAGTTCCTAAAGCAAGAAGGTCACCCTGCTGGTCACCTAAAGACTCTCTTCCATGGACTTTGACCGGATTAGTCATCCAAGCACGAGTGTAACCAGGATTCCCTCTTTTCTCAGTGCAGCCGCTACGACCACCATAATCTTGGAAAATGTTTTGGGGGCAGTGGCCAGGCCAAAGGGCAGAGCCAGGAACCGATAATGGCAGCCCAGTACCGCAAAGCATAGGAAATTATGTTCTTGCCGGATTGGAAACTGAAGGTAGGCCTCAGAAAGGTCCAGGGAGGTTAAGAACGCTCCCAGGTGCACGACCATCACCACGAAGCACAGAGTTTCCATGTGGAAATTACTCACTCATAGATGTTGGTTGAGACTCTTGAGGACCAGGATAGGGCGAAAGAAACTGTCCGTATCTGCTAGGAGACGGATAGATACTGAGGAGCTGAGGTCACTGAGGGGTATATCTAGGGTGACAGCTTTGAAATCTGACTCAGTCTCCCATCTGCTAGCAGAGGAACACATAACCCACTGGTCCTGAGTTCATCTGGCTACAATCTAGGAAAACCCTCCTTCTTGGGCACGATGAAATAAATGGAATAATGTCCCTTATTTTCCTGGGGCACACGTTCAGGAATTATAGCCCTCAACCTGATGAGCCTTACCAAGGTGTACTCCACTGCCTGCTTGTGCTGGGAGTGGCAAGGAGACATCATGAAAATGTCCCAAGGAGTGTTGCAAAATTCCAGCACGTATCCTTCTCGTATGACATCCAGCACCTATTTGTCTGAAGTAATCTCAACACATCGCTGCTAGAAGAGAGACCGTCGACCCCCTATTTCCTCGTTCCGAGGGCGAGTTGGCAAAACTTCATTGGGAGGGGTTCTTGATGAACTTGAACCTGTCCCTTTCTTGGGCTGTCGACTCCAAAAGGACCGAGACCTCTGAAATGTCAAGTTTCTGTAGGGAGTCCCTGGATTGACCCTTCATGGGCGAGGGGTGCTGCAACTGCTCTCATCTTCTGGTAGCCAGGGTACTGGAGATGCACCCCATTTACTGGCCAGATTTTCCAATTCGCAGCCATAGATGTCTTTTGGCTGCTACCACAGAGGCCACTCCTCTGTCCGAGGTACGGAGTAGGTCAGAGCCTGTGTCAGTTAAAAAGGCAACGGTAGGTTCCATAACCTCTCTGGAATTCGCCCCCAAGTCATCCACCTCCCAAGTGAGGAGCAGGCATGAACAAGCTACCAGGGGACAAGAAGCAAAATCTGTAAGGGCATTGCTATTGCATCAAAGCCTTGTTTAAGGATGGACTCCGCCTATCGTGCACAACCTTCAAGGCCACTCCTCCCTCCACTGGGAAGTCAAGAGACACCCATCAAAATTAGCTTCAGACACCACCCACTCCAAATCTATCAAATCCTGCCCTGCCTGGTGTAATGACGACCATTAAGGGGTCTTCCTCTGCGGTAGAGTCCCCCTCCTTGTCCTCATCAATACACCAGGTACAAAGTGACTGAAAGATTACAACTTGTCCCTCTGAAAGAGAAAGAATATTGAAAAATCTCCCCCCACCCCCTTTTCAGGGGGGTCATTCTCCTTCCTCCAATTCCCTTTCACTATTGCCCTGTGACAGCTCTTAAAGCCATCCAAGGAATCTTCTGAAGAAGAAAAATCTTTTCCACCAGATTTTTTTCACACTACCCTGGGTCCTCTTTCTGCCTCGAGAATCTGAGGAATCCAAAGCCAGATTGAAGAAGCATCCTGCCACATTCAAAAGGCCTACAAGCTCTTTAAAAAATTCTCTAGGGATAGCTATCTATTGCAAGAAAGCATTCTCTGCTTTGCTGCTACTGAAACAGCAGCAGTTGTAGGAGCTGCTCTGGACCTAAGAGGAGGTCAGAGTTCCCCCTTCACTACCGTTCTGATGTGCAATGGCCGCCGATGAATCCTCCAAAAACTGCAGCCCGGAGAATTATTAGTTTCTCTTCCCACTGTGTGAAATTCCCGCTTGAAGTCTCCTTTAGCTTTTGCACACTCATAGCACAACTTATGGCCACCCTCCCCCTTCCCTTAGGTTGCAGGCAGAGCAGATAGCGGTCTTTCCTCACACTCAACACCGTTTCTAAGCTTCCCTACCTTTTCCAGCCTGGCCTCTCCGAACCCCCCCCCCCAAAAAAAAGTCAGCAACTCACCCAGGCCATTCAAAATCAGTCCCCATCTCCCAAGTCTGGCTCCTCTCTCTGCTGTAATTCTGACCGCTAAGCCAGACAGATCTTCCATTTTGTGTTTTTTTTTCATTCACGCTTCATTGCCAGTCACAGTAAAAGCACACCAGGGTCTTAAGTGATAGACAGTTGGATTTTACAGAAACAAGGGTGGGGGTATAATTTGTGGCAATAAGATAAGGAAGGTATGCTGCCAGCCCCCCGGTCCTGGATCACTCCACTAATGGAGGGAGCCCAAGGCTCTCCCCTCAGAAGCTGACATCGGAAGAATTTTTTTTTTTTTAAATTGGAAGCCCAGGTATCTCACTCAACTGAAGAAAAGAGAACAAGTCTTTAACCTTATGCGCCTTAATTGCCTTTTCCTATTCAGCCTAGCAAGCTGCAGTCCACCGCACAAGATGCTTGTCAGACAAAGAATGCTGGCAGGCTGGTGCAGGCACAGATGCTCATAAGGAGTGACATCAGAAAGCCTGTTCATCTTTGTCTCCATCTGCTGGTCGGGGTACACAACCAATTTAGTCTTGCCTGGATTGATCTGACTGAATAAAGAGGAAGTTCTGGTTTACTCAAGTCTGAGGAAAAAAATGAATCAGGACTGAAATACGCAAACTGTTACAAGCACATAGACCACTTCAGTGAAGATAAACATGCCAATCTTAAATATTTTTATAGTTAACATGCTAACTACCTCTCACCGTTAACAAGATCAGTTATCTCCCCTTGACAACAATAAAGCTATTCTAGGTTGGTTTAGGAAAATCTCAAATTGATATATTTGTACTACAATGTAAACACTTTACAGCCTTATAAAAATTCACATACAGAAGGTTGGGGTTTTTGATTTTTTTTTTTTTAAACAAACATAGCCCACAAAACCATACAGCAACTACCGTGATGTGTCGACATGGTTAGTGAAGTTTTTCCTGTAGACAGCAAAACAAACTGCCACGCTTGATGGGCAACGTCACTCACTAGTGCCCTCTGTCTTTTTCCAAGCTGTACAAATTTCTCTGGGAGGAGGAAGAGGGGATTATGTGGCTGCTTGTTTTGCTGTCCATGGAGAACACCTGTTACAGATGAGCAACTTCGCTTTCTCCGTGGACAAGCACAACAACCTACCATACAGGATAGGAATCCCCAGCTGAGGGTTGCTCTTAAATAGTTTTACTTCTGATTGGTTTCTTGCAATCCAGTTTGTATTTTACGGGAAGTTTGGTTTGATTATTTTAAAACTTTTTTTTTTTTTTTTTTTTTTTAAACAGCACTGCATGTCCAAATACACTATCTTTACCCGAGTCCTTATCCAGACAGTAATGCTGTGACAAACCAGTGCAGTCACATGTTAGACCAGACTAAAAGGACAGGACAATTAGGGTCCCCAGTAGATAGGAGGCGCTCCAATGGAAAGCCTATGGGGAACCCAGTGCCTGAAGAAGAAAAAAAACCTAAACCAGAGGATGATAAAAGAAGGAAGAACAAGAACCATGGGGCTGATGGGAAAGGTAGTCTGGTAAGCTCTGGCAAGGAACCACTAGCTATTACAGAGAGCTGTGCCGGTGATTGGGAAACACAGCTAGAGCTAATTAAGAAGCTGTTACTGCAATGCCTTACCTCTACCTGCTGAGTGAAGAGTCTGAGAAAATAAAACCGCACTGAGCTTTTTTTTTTTTTTTATACAACCAACTTGCTGTAGCCAAAGGTGTTAACTAAATCATCCAGAGCCTTAGAACTCTGTAAAGAAAAAAAAAAAAAAAAGTAAATTTAAAGAAATTGAAAAATCAGGACAGCAGGTTCTGTCAACCCTTCTGCTGAGAGTCAGAGAAAATACTGAAGGATCGCAGGTAGCACACCAGGTTAAGATGGGTGCCTTTTCAGTTTTTTTCTCTGACTCCCTCTGCTGGAAGGGAGACACAACCCAGCGGTCTGGACTGATCCTGGTACGTACAGGGAACTACCCTTACAGTGGAAGAAGGTGGAGAGTCAGGAGAGGTAACTTGCCCAGGAGCAGCAGTGCTCTGGCTACTCATCAGTTACACAGGAGCTACAAGAGGTACGTAGGGAAGTAGGCTCTAGGGTGGGAGTGGCCAGCTCCAGTCCTCGACAGCCACAAACAGGCCAGGTTTGCAGGATATCCACCATGGAGGTAGTGCATATTCACTGTGGATATCCTGAAAACCAGGCCTATCTGAGGCTCTCGACTGAAGCTGGCCTTTCCCTGGAGTCCACTGGGGACTGGTGCTTACGGTTATTACCCAAATGCTGTAGAGTAAACCTGGTGCTGGAAAGCTGGAAATGTGAAGTGATCGCTGGCACTTAGAATAACGTGGCTTTTCACTGCAAAGAGCGGTCTCCGAGCAGGGATCCCACAAACTGTCAGCAGCTGCGCAGTGACCTCTGACACGGCTGTGTAAATGTATATATAGTTGATCATGTATCAGCTTTGCGGATATCTTAGATTACTAACAGATTGCGATGGGTCATCGATGCGGCCACGGCTCCAACCTGATACGCTTTCACTTTGAGTGGTACTTCCAAACCCACGGTCCTACGATAAGAGACACTGCGTTAACCATCTGGATAACGTCTGATTTGACAGCTGAACCTTTTTAAGCTGGGTCGACTTCATGAGTGTTTGAGTTCTGCCCAAGTAGAAATTTATTGGCACCTGTTAGAATGTACGATATCCTACATTTACTTAGTCTATGTGCCTATTTGTAAACCGTTGCGATGGTATATAACTTAGCGACGGTATAGAAAAGCTTTTAAATAAAATAAAAATAAAATAAATAAACAGAAGGGCTCTTCTGCGGTCTAGGGTAGATAACATGTGCTCACAGTTGTGATATGTGGCTTAGGAAATAAAAGTTGGTGTTACTGTGATATTACTTTAGGTAGAAAGTTTGGGTGCATTCTGGGGAGTACTCTGTTTTTTAATATATCAAATATAGGTTACTAAGGCCTGTAACAATCTTCCTGCTGATGTGATTACTATTAGAAAAAACATTTTCCATGCCAGGAACTTCCATTTCCGATGATGCCAATTATTCGTATGGTGGCTACGTAAGCTACACGAAGACAGTATTTATGTCCCATTGAGGTGCTGATTACTTTATGGAGGTTTAAGGTTGAACAGACCTTTTATAAACCTAGCTGTTAAAATTTATAACCCACTGATCTAGCATTCTCAGCAAGCAAATGCATACATAGTACATAGCCACCAAACAAAGCAGTCACAATATTACTGCTTGCTGCGAAACTGAATGTCACTGTTATAAGCCTCCATTGTGCTCAAAAGAAAATTGTTCCTGTAGTACCACGGATCAGTCCAGACTCCTGGGTTTTGCCTCCCCACCAGCAGATGGAGACAGAAGTTTGACCGACTCTGCCCTATATTCTGAGGTGCCACCTGCAGTCCGTCAGTATTTATATGTATCAAAGCAGAACTAATAAACCATCAGAACAATTTTAACAGCCCCATAGGAAAATTTTGGGGAAAGAAACCGGTAGTTAACCTGCTCACTGACATGACAAACAGAACCCCTGAGCATATAAAAAAGTCTAAGTAATTCTGCACAAAAAGTCTTCTTAAAGTGGACTAGCGGACTCAAACAACGAATATTGGAAAGAAACGGGTGGAACTCTGGACTGAACCGTGGTACTACAGGAATGAAAATTAGCAGCTAAGACCCAGTTTTCTTTCCCTGTACGTACCCGGATCAGTCTAGACTCCTGGGATGTATCAGAGCTCTCCTAAGTTAGGGTGAGACCCTGAGAATCCCACTCGGATCACAGCTTCCCCAAAACCTCTAGAGTCTGGGGCTTGGACATCCAACCGGTAATGCCTCGCAAAAGGTGTGCAACAACGTCCATGTAGCTGTCCTACAAATCTCCTGTGGCGACACTTGTTGAAATTCCACCCACGAAGTTGTCTGCAAACGGGTGGAATGTGCTCGAAGCCCAACCGGGAGCCTTCGGCCTTGAAGCAGATACATCGAAGCAATAGCCTCTTTCAACCAGCGAGCACCCGTAACCCTGAACGCCTTGTGTGCCCCTGGTTGCGTCCACTCCACAACACAAATAGATGATCCAACATTCGGAAGCTATTAGTAACCTCCAAATAATGCAAGAGAATGCGACGCACATCCAGCTTTCTCAGATATCTCAACTTGGGATCTGTACAATCTAAGCCCGGAAAGGACGGGAGCTCCACCGACTAATTCAAATGAAGAGAGGATACCACTTTCGGGAGAAAGGATGGAACCGTTCGTAATGAAAATTCCATATCCGAAATCCTCAAAGAAGGGTTCCCTGCAGGATAACCCTTGAAGCTCAGACACTCGATGAGCTGAGGAAATAGCCACCAGAAAAACGGTCTTCAACGTAAGATCCTTTAGCGTGGCACTCTTCATTGGTTCAAAAGGCGCCCCACACAGAGCCTTGAGTACCAGGTTCAAACTCCACGATGGACAAGGGTGCCTGACTGGCGGACGTAAATGCTTAGTGCCTCAGAGAAAACAAGCGGTATCCGGATGCGCAGCCAACTGTGCTCCACCAACCTTACCGAGGAAACAACCGAGAACTGCCACCTGCATACGCAAAGAACTGCATGAAAAGCCCTTCGTGAGACCCGCCTGCAAGAAGGACAAAATATGCGAAATTTAGGCAGCAATAGGAACTACCCCCTGATCTATACACCATAATTCAAAAATTCCCCAAACCCCAACATAAGACAGGGAAGTAGAGGGCTTCCTAGACCGCAAGAGGGTAGCCACCACTGCATCTGAGTAGCCCTTGCTCTTTAAATGCTGCCTTTCAAAAGCCATTCCGTTGGACAAAAGCTATCTGCCTCTTCTAGACAAATGGGCCCCTGCCGAAGGTTTGAGAGGTCTCTCAGCCGGAGGGGTCCGTCCACCACGAGGTTGACCAAATCCGCAAACCATGGACGCCGCGGCCACTCCGTAACTACCAAAATCACCTCCAATGGATGAGATTCTATGCACTGCAGCACACTGCAGATTAGAGGCCATGGCGGAAATACGTACAGAAACACATTCTGTGGCCAGGCTAGAACTAGGGCATCCACTCCCTCCGCTCCTGTCTCGCAGCAACGACTGACGAAATGAGGAACCTTGGCATTGTGACACATCACCATGAGGTCCATGCTGGGTCTGGACCACCTTTTGCAGATGAGATTGAATGCCTCTGGAGAGAGTTCCCACTCCCCGGGATCAAGCCAGTTGCGACTGAGGAAGTCAGCCTGAACATTGTCGACCCCTGCAACGTGAGAGGCCGCCAGGCTGACTAAGTGTTGTTCCACCCAGAGTATCAACTGCTGTACGTCGCTCGCCACTGGTCGACTCCTGGTTCCCCCTTGCCAATTGATGTAGGCTACTGTGGTTGCATTGTCGGACAAAATTCTGATTGACTTCCCTTGCAGTCTCGACTGCAGAGCTAATGTGATCACTCTGGTCTCCAAATGATTGATCGACCACTGAGATTCCTCCTTCAACCACTGGCCCTGTACAGACTTGTCCTGACACACTGCTCCCCAGCCAGAGAGATTGGCATCTGTAGTGACCACCGTCCAATCGGGAACTTCCAGGAGCACCCCGTGGCTCACATTGACAGAGTTGAGTCACCAGTCTAGACTGGAACAAGCAGAGTCTGCAAGAGGCAGAGGGAGATGAAATTACTCCGATACCGGACTCCAACGGGAAAGCAACACTGACTGCAGAGGCCTCATATGAGCAAAGGCCCAAGGGACCAACTCGAGGATGGACGCCATTGATCCAAGGACCTGCAAATAATCCCAGACTTTGGGAGGATGCTTGTCCAATAAATTCTGAACCTGCTCCTGCAGTTTGGTAATGCGTTCCCCCGTCAGAAAAACCCGGTCCAGCTGTGTATCGAACCGGGCCCCTAGAAATTCCAAGGACTGAGAAGGAATCAGGTGACTCTTGGCAAAGTTTATCACTCATCCGAATGATTCCAATAAATGAACCACCCAACGAAGCGCCGCGTGGCATAGCACTTCTGACTTTACCCGAATTAGCCAGTCGCCTAAATAAGGAAGAACAAAGCAACCTTCCTTCCGCAGCTGTGCTGCTATGACGACTATCAGCTTGGTAAAGGTCTTGGGTGCCGTAGCGAGGCCGAACGGCAGGGCACAAAACTGGAAATGTCCCAGGATGGCGAACCTCAAACTTCTGGTGGTCAGACCGGATGCCGATGTGCAGGTATGCTTCCGTGAGATCCAGAGACGCCAAGAACTCTCCCTTTCACACCGATGCAATGACCGATCTCAAAATTTCCTTGCGAAACCATGGAATAGGGAGGCGTCCGTTTACTCTTCAAGTCGAGAATGGGCCGGAAGGTTCCCTCTTTCTTGGCCACCACGAAGTAAAATGGAGTAAAGGCCCTTGCGCTGTTCCACTAAGGGAACCAGTACAATTGCCCTGAGGTCGAGGAGCCGCTGTAATGTGTCCTTTACCACCCAGCGCTTCTCGACATACAAGCATGGGGAGACGAGAAACCGATCTGGGAGGCGCTGTGCAAAATCTAATGCACAACCTTGTCTTATCACAGGGAGGGTCCACTGATCAGAAGTCAGAGTGGACCATTCCTTATAAAATTGAGACAATCTGCTTCCCACCACTGGAGCCGAGGAATGGACCGGCCTCACATCATTGGGAGGACTTGAGTCCACCAGAGGACTGCTGAGCCCCTGGTCTGCCGAAGCGCCGGCCTCGAAAGGACTGGGACCAGGACTGTTGCCTTCCCGATGGCTGTCGAAAGGAAGATCCAGAAGACTGGGACGAACGGAACCTCCGATTCCCCCGGAAGCGAGAGAGCCAAAACCGCGCCCCTCGTCTTTGGCCGATCCTCAGGTAGACTGTGTACCTTGTTCTCAACCAAGGATTGAATCATGTGCTCCAGGTCTTTCCCAAAAAGCAGTTTTCCTTTAAAAGGCAAAGAGCCCAATTGAGCCTTCGAGGACACATCCACAGACCAATTTCTCAACCAGAGAGGTCTTCGGGCCGAAACCGCTGAAACCATAGACCTGGCCGAAGTACGCAAAAGGTCATAAAGAGTATCTGCACTATAAGCAACCGCCGCTTCGAGGCATCCCGCTTGTACCACTTCCTCCTCTGTTAGGACAGTGCTATTTTATAGGTGCTGAACCCAGCACAGGCCTGCTCTCAAGGAGAAACTACTGCACATGGCAGCTCTGACACCAAGCATCAACACCTCAAAAATCTTTTTGAGCTGCACCTCCAATTTCCGATCTTGGAAATCCTTGAAAGCTGTCGCCCCCATCACAGGGATCGTGGTCTTTTTCATGACAGCCATTACCGCCGCATCTACCTTCGGAACACGGAGCAGGTCCAACGCCTCCTCTGATAAGGGATACAACTTGTCCACAGCCTTACTGACTTTCAGACCCAGGTCAGGAGTGTCCCACTCTCGGAACAAAGTCCGTAATGGAGATATGAAAAGGGAACAACTTGGTCGGACCACACAGGCCCAACATGACCGGATCCACCAAACCCATCCGAGAATCCTCCGGAGGGGTTTCAATGCCCAGCTCCTCCAGAATGGCAGGAATTAAGGGACCAACTCATACCTGCAAAAAAGGTGGACCACCATAGGGTCATCTCCTTCCACAATTTGTGGACCCCCAGGATCGGTGGGTAGATCTTGGTCCTTGTCCGGCTGTTTCTCCTGAGATGCCCCGCTAGGTTCTGGGGCGCCCTGTTCCGAATCTTCGGATGATGAATCCTCCCACGGACAAGTCCATAGCCCTCTCTTGGCTTTCGGATCCCCTGCTGCCTTTGTTGCTCAAGACCTCTTGCCCTTATGGCTACCTAGACCACTGGGCTCCTGGTCCACACACCCTCCAGAGTGCTTCCGAGCTGCCCTCCTGGCTTTAAAGGCTTTATGTAGTAACACAAATTCAGAAGAAAAGGAATCAGAGGAGAACCTCTTTTTTTTTTGTAGGATTTGCACCTCCACCATCTGCTGGAGACAGAAATACTGACAGACTGTAGGTGGCACCTCAGGGTATAGGGCAGAGTCGGTCAAACTTCTGTCTCCATATGCTGGTGGGAAGGCAAAATCCAGGAGTCTGGACTGATCCAGGTACGTACAGGGAAATGTATTTACATGTTTTATATACTGTCGTCCCAAAAGATCAAAATGATTTACAGTTACAGTATTAATATTCATGATCTGATCATACACTGTGTGTCCACATTCAACTGCTAATTCAACACCACCACAAGTACATATTCTTGTTCATACTTATACATATTCTAGAATATCAAGGTAGCTACCATATAATTTAATTTAGATCATGGTGATGCTTTTCTAGTACTCTGATGGAACTGGTCAGTCCAGAGTCCATGAGATAAAGCATTTATCGGAGTATTTTAGAAGTTGGATACATGGAAGGTTGTTCTCCTTAATGTGTGCACCATTTGAAATTATACGATCTTTTTCTAGATGCGAGCAGAATTTAATTTACTCTTCCTGGCAACTGAGTTTTGATTATGTTGCTTTCAATATCTATGCTGTTAATGCCAGAGACAGATGCAGGACCAAGCTCAGAACTGTTGGTAACTTTATAGGGGTATCTGCTGCTAGCCTGATTTAACCACACAAACCAACAGGGCTAACAGGATCATTTTTTCCTTGTCCTGTCTCAACTTTAGAATGGTTTTTGCTAGTAGTATGTCTTCATTCCATAGAATTAGAAAGGCATCCTGCGCTACTATATCTTGTGATGGTCTTTTCGAACCATACAGTGATAGTTTGTGATTGAGTAGAGATATGAATAGGTTTATTCCAGCTATTATGTTGTTCTTCCCTGGAAGGTATATTGCTGAGATAAGTCTTGTCCAGATCCATAGCACCATGGACTCTTTGCAGAGCTGGTAGAAACCAGTTACTCCCCCATTTATTAAAAAAAAACGTAACCACTTGATTGTTCTGCTTTTCAACTACAATGCAAATGTCTTTAAAAGCACTGAATAATGCTCTCATTTTTAGAAGACCGATATGAAGCATGGCTTCTTCTTGCAACCATTTACCTTGTGCACAGATTATTGAAATGTGTTCCCCCATCCATGATGTGATGCAGCTTTTGTTTCTATAGTTTGTATAGTTGGTCTTTAGCTGCTCTTTAGAAACCATTGCGCTTGTCTCATTTTCAATCGTGATAATGCGTTACATGTAGTATTGAAGCCATGTGTTCTAATAGTCTCATGAACTTGGTTAACATTTCCTCAATTTTCTCTCCTGTGCTTGGCTGACATTGAAAGATATGCTTTCGCTTTTATCATTCAACTGTGAATCTACGAACTCCAGATGCCGCTCCCGTCTGCATATAGATTTTTTATAATTATCTAGGAATCCGAGGTAGTGCACTGTTGATATAAGTAGGTTTGTGTTTTCTATTCTGGTGACACCCTTTCTATTCTGGTGACACCCTTTCATTAATAGTCTCATGAACTTGGTTAACATTTCCTCAATTTTCTCTCCTGTGCTTGGCTGACATTGAAAGATATGCTTTCGCTTTTATCATTCAACTGTGAATCTACGAACTCCAGATGCCGCTCCAGTCTGCATATAGATTTTTTATAATTATCTAGGAATCCGAGGTAGTGCACTGTTGATATAAGTAGGTTTGTGTTTTCTATTCAGGCTTCATAGGATGGAGTTGACATTAGCCAACTAAGTATGGGCTGCTACAACTGCTAGGCATTTGGAGACTACTGCAAGTCCAAAACTTAGCACTCTGTATTGGTAATGTCTGTCTTCCAAGGTAAAAAAAAAAATTATTTTACAGCCAAGGATATTAGCCACTCCCTTTTTTGTAGGAGTTTTAATACAGCTATTGAATTCATTTTGAACTTTCTATTTTTTAGAAAGATGGTCAATTTCCAAGATCTAATAAGATCACTTGTTTTTTTGTTTTTTTTTTAAATTAAATTAAGAAATATTTTGAATAGAATCCCATTCTTCTTTGCGATTTGGGAACAAGTTGAACTGCTTGAATGAAGAAGTGATTGCAACTCCTTCTGTAACATGTAGAGCTGTTCTTTTGAGCTTTGCTGGCAAACTGTTGGGTTTGGCGACAGCAAACTTTTAAGATTTAGAAAGCATCCTTTATTATTTTCAAAACCCATTTGTCTTATTTAACTTCAGTGATGCTTGAAAAATTGTAGTCTTGACTTACTTCTATCTCCAGAAATGGGTTTTGTTGGTGGATTGGACTGGAGTCAAAAGAACAGTAGAGCTCTGTGGAAGCTTTTGCTATGTCTCTGTTGGGATCTGCGATTTTGTCGTGTTTGAGGCCGCTGATCTTGTGACTATGGCTGGTGTTGCTGCTGTAGGAGGATTGGGCATTGCCTGCAACAGTAGTAGATGTTATGCTGTCTCCTTTGGGAATAGTAATATTGCCTCTTGAAGGTTTTTTGCTTGAATCTTCTCGGTGTTGTGCATTCTTGGTGAGAAGATGAGACTGTAGAGGTATATTTTGATTTTTTTTAATTGCTTCTACACTTTCCTTCACCTTATCCCCAAATAAAGTATCTCCTGCACAAGGTATATCTATCTGCCACTTTGTGGATATCATCTGAGACCGGATGCCTTTGGCCATGCTAGCCTGCTTGCTGCTGCAGATAAGACTCCTTCACTATAACTACAAGGGTAAATTGACCATGTTTTGCCATGATTTTGCTGAAAGATTGTTGTTTTTCTGGCAAATTTTTAGAGTGAACATGGAGGTTTTAAAAGTTATTAAAAAGATATTTCATTCTGATCTGGTGCTCAGCAGTCCTTGCTTGCAAGATTGTTTCCCTAGAGGGGAATCAAGAGGGTGTTGTACCTTCTCATGCCCTTGGCATTCTTTATTCTATACTTTACATCAATGTTTTGGCTATTGGAGATCTAGAGAAAGGTGTTTTCTAGATTTTAGTTTGGGCGTTCATTAATGTGTCATATATTGGTTGCATTTTGAATTGTTTTAGTGGCTGGATGAATCTTAGCATACCTTGTAAATCAATTATCTTCTGAATCCTACTCTAAACTGAATGGCAATACCTCTGACATCTTTTGTAGAAAATATGGGTATGTGGAGTCTGGTAGTATTAAACTCCTGGGTTATTCTGGTGTTCAGTCCAAAAGATATTTGGGCACAGTATATCTGATTCTACTATAATGGATTCATGTGAACTGCATAACATGTCAGAGAATTTGCATATATGAAGCCATTTCAGATTTGTGTTGCTCTTCTCTCTATTCACAATATGAGGATGGAAGCTTTAATTGTAGATGCTTCTGCCACTTCTCCAATATGGGGTGAGTTGAAGATTTTTGTTGAGTAGGCACCTGTTTCATGTATGTGTTTAGGAAGGTGTTCCCATAACCTCTGTACAAGCGCGTGACATTCTTGTAAAAGGCTGCTGTAGAAGAATTTCAGAACATTAAATTTTTGACAACTCCTTTTGGTGTAGGAAGTGAAAACATACTGCATGATGTTTCTGCATGCTTCCTTCCCAAATAAGCTCTGAGTAAGAGCTCTCTAATGAAGGTGTCTCTGCGCCAGTGGTTCCCTGGTGCGTTCTTTCAGTGACTCTTGGCTCAGATTCTGTATTTTCCCTCTTGCGGTGACAGTTCTTGGCTCCAACTTGGTTCGGTACTGTACCTCTTTGGAATAGCTGCTCTTGTATTTTTTCGGTGCCGTAGACAACTCTCAACTTACCTAGCCTGGAGTTGTTTTAAGTCTTTTCTGATGAACTTGGGTGCTATATGATACAAGAGTTCTCTGAAAATTAGCAGCCTTGGGGACATTTGTCCACTGGGCCATAGCTTGAAGAGCCATAATCTGGACCCAGGCATGTAAGACAAAGGGTATGTAGATCTAGATCTAGTTATGGACACTGTGTCCACGCTAATAGACCGAGGAGACTCTAACGCGGGCATGCTGGCACAGGAAAGCCCACTGCATGCTCAGAAAGCTAAATTGAACTTTCTGGTGTTTGAGAGAAAGACTAACTCACTCACTCTCGGAATACGTCGCCTACCTTGTGCTTATCTACGGAGAAACAATGCTACCACAATCTCAAAACGTTGTATGCTCAACGCATCTCAGCTGTTTTTATTTAAAGCCGTACTAACATGCAAAGAAGCCACCTACCTGTCTCTGCTTTATTTCCTCTTTCTTTAGCTCTAGAAAAGCAGAAGGAATTCCAGCAATGTTTTCCTGTGCACTTAAGAGCAGGGGCCACAGCTCTCCCATAAATTCTCTGGCATTTTTCCCATTTAAGAAACCAGTCAAGTTAATCTGCATCATTTTGGAGTCTGGATTCTGTAAAGAGAGAACAAAAGACATACAGGTTACTTGGAACACAAAGGTCCTTAAGGTTTTAAGATAAATTTAGTTTCAAAAATATCTACCACAATGACTAGAATATACACAAATGCTATCTTAAAAGTTTCCTCCGTGATTTCAGTAGCACAGCTCTAGCAAGAAAACTATCTCCACCTCTTATCTTACAGTAAAATCAGTGGCCTGTTAATCCTTTGTGGATTTCATAACTACTTGTTGGACTGTGCAGCTGCTACACAAATGACCGAGGGCCCAAAATTTGAATAGGGGCCATATAAAACTACTTAAAATCTTTTGCAAATATGATCTCCAAAAGCCTTAAAAGATAAAAATGTGGATCTTGCTTACTTCAAAAACAGACCAAAGCCATATAAAATTCTCTACCACTGCAAAAGTAGCTGAAGTATTTGCTGAGGTACAAAACCAAAGAATTTTGCATGCATTTGAGTAGTCACCAAAACACAAGATAGAAGATGTCAAGACTGCACTCACTACTACATGGTAAGATAGTTACCACACAGAACTGTAGACCACCATTATGTATTTTCCACAAAGGGTTAAGAGGTCAAAGTCTCGTAAAGGAAGTAGGCTTTTAAATTTTAAGGGGTTTTTTTTTTTCCAAGCAACAAGATCCAGACAAGCACAGCGCAACAGTACAAAGTACAGATTCCAGGTGTCTTCTGTTTCTTCATGGACCCTTGGGAGGGGGGTTTGGAATCGCCAAGTCCCCTGTAGAGAAAGATGTTCCCTTGGCTTGCTTCCGACTCCCTACTGCAACTCAACCACCTTGAGTTTAATGTTATATCATTTATCTAAATTGTAAAAGACGAACAAGCAATAATGAGTACACAACCACAAAGAAAAACTTTGTTCTAAATCAAATGTTCAAAGTTTTAAATCTCATGCTCTGTATACAGGGAAAACGAAATCACTTAAAATGGACTAATACACAAGCCACTAAAGACAGTCTCATACGAACCTTAGCTTTTATTCAACTCATTCCAGAAAGATATGTCCTCCCCCGACCCCAGTTGCATATCCTGCTTATAAGAGGCAAGAGGGCCCCCAGAAGAATTTTCTGTTTACTAAAATATATTTTCAAAAAAAGTAACATTTGAAATAGTTTCCTTTGAAAAGTATTCCTAAGAAGATTGAACTCCAAGCAAACTATACAGGACAATACTAGCATGGACACTATCTAGCCAATTAGTGTAATTCACCTCACTTGGGCTGCAGTGGTAAAGACAAATGACTATTCCTTTAAAGCAGCAGCACCAAGTAGAGTCCTCAAAATAAGTTGGTTATTTTCTTTGACTTTTTTTTTTTTTTTTTTTTTTTTTTTACACACAATTTTTTATTATTTTTATTTTTTTTTTTTTTTTAAGTAAAACGTTGAGCGCTATGCCACATCTTTTCTTCCAAGTTCTGATTATTCAGGCATTGCAAGGACAAGCATGGCACCTGCAAGAGGTTCTGCCAAGAACTGGTACAGACTCATGCTGATTTACTTGGCTTTATGATGTGGTTCGTGGTTCAACAGGAGATGTTCACATACTATTGATTCAGGAATAGATACAAAACACTTAAGAGATTTTGTTTGTTTTTTTCAACAGTCCATCGATTTATAGCAACAATAAAAATAAATGGATTTTGGGAGTACTGCTGCTTTAAAAAAAAAAAAGTATAATTTACTCTGAATAAGCTACACAGACCAATTCTAATATTATTTAAACTACATTAGATATAATCCCCACCAAAAATTATTCTGAACAGTCTAACTTAACCACAGTACTATGTTCTACGGTAAGATCTTCCACTTCAGATCTCTAGTGCTTCACACAACTTGGTCTATAATAGTTATCCCCAGAGCAGTGTAAAGCTTTGCCTGAGTGCTCATTGCTGGAATTTTGTTTTGTTTGGCCACTTTACACAACTCACCTCCAAAACACACACTGCATCATCAAGAGTGTTGGGTCAGAGCGACATTGGACACGCACTCTGCTGTGACCTAATAAGGTGATGGTGCTATACTTCAGACGCAAGGAATAACTTCCATTTTGGTTCAGGCCTTTTAAATCATAAATCACATCATCATTAGAAAATTGCTGTCAAAGTAACTTAGCATGTAACAGCAAAATTAAAACAGTAAGTTTGAATTTTTTTTTCACCTGCGTAGCTTGCAAACTATCACCTTCACTAAACTTCCATCCTTAACAGTTTACAAAGTGAATTTATGCTGACAATGTATTGCAAATTTAAACCCTCCTTACTGTATCATGTGTTCATACAGAAATTCACATTTTTGAACAAAATAGTTTTAACAATGTCATACATTTAGATTCATTATCTTCTCTGTATTACCTTCACTTCTAACTGATTGAAGATAAACTCAATCACAACATCATCCTCGAAACCCAAAATTTCTGTAACTCGTTTTGTTATCCATGGTTTGATCACTTCCAAGTTTACTTTTCCCATATCTACCTGTTTACAAAAGTTACAAACTTATGTTAATGGACAGATTACTTTAACCAAGTGATATACATAACTTAAGTATCGTAATATTTCTGTGTACTATTTTCATTCAATGCCACATGCACATTTATGAGAAGTTAGTAAGGGGAGAGTACTTCTTTCTGATAAAGTAGAATAAATGTTTAATTAAATTCAACTACAGAAGGATTTTAATTACAGATGAGTGGCAGTCCTTTTTTTCTCTTTTAATAAAGTGCTGTTTCAATAACTTGCTTGATCTGCATTAGGCAATTATACTAGAAAAAAAACCCTTGATTGTAATAAAACTTTTTTTTGTGTTTTTTTTTTAAGCTAGGGGACCACAGGTTCTGCCACCTTCATCTGCTGGAGACAAATACTGAAGGGACGCAGGTGGCACACCGTGTTAAGAGGGGGTGCCCTTCACGTTTTTCCTCTGTCTCCATCAGCTAGAAAGGAGGCATAACCCAGCAGTCTGGACTGATCTGGGTGCTTTAGAAAATTCAGACCTGTTCTTCTTAAAAGGTAAAGGAAAATTGGTTCTTACCTGCTAATTTTCGTTCCTGTAGTACCAAGGATCAGTCCAAACTCCCTTCCAGCAGATGGAGTCAGAGAAACAAACCAAAAGGACACCCCCTATATAACCTGGTGTGCCACCTGCAATCCCTCAGTATAATGAATATCAAAGCAGAACGACGTAAATTTCAATAACCATTGACTAGTGCAATCCAAACTGTAACTGACAAAAAAAAAACAGAAAAGGAAAAACCCATGCCATAAAACAATCTTGGCGAAGTGTCGGTACCTAATGTTGTGAAAAAACTCTGCAAAGAGGAAATACAATCAGCTGAACGGACTCTCACATACTCATGGGCAGGCGTCTGGACTGATCCTTGGTACTACAGGAACGAAAATTAGCAGGTAAGAACAAATGTTCCTTTCCCTGTATTTACCAGGATCAGTCCAAACTGCTGGGATGTACCCAAGCTGCCCTAAGAGGGGTGAGACCCAGAGAGGCCCGCTCGAAGTACACTGCCATCAAAAGTATCCACGTGTGGATCCCTGACGTCCAAACAGTAATGCTTAGCAAACGTGTGCAAGGATTTCCAAGTGGCTGCCCTGCAAATCTCTTGAGGAGACACGCATTGGCTCTCTGCCCAGGAAGTCGCTTGCGACCTGATGGAATGCGCTTTAAGACCGTCTGGTACCTGTTTTCCGTGACATATGTAAGCCGAGGCAATAGCCTCTTTCAACCAGTACGCAATGGTAGTCTTAGAAGCCTTAGACCCCTTCTTTGGACCACTCCATAAGACAAACAAATGGTCAGAAATATGGAAAGGATTTGTCACCTCCAAGTATCGCAAAAAGATATGACGAACATCCAAACGCCGCAGATCCTGGTACCGAGGTGAAGTTCTATCCACTCCTGTAAAGGCCGGCAAGTCCACTGTCTGGTTGACGTGAAAAGCTGAAACCACCTTAGGCAAAAAGGAGGGTACCATCCGAAGCGAAACCAGAGTCTGAAATCCGTAAGAACAGCTCGCTGCACGATAATGCCTGAAGTTCGGAGATCCGTATGGCCGAACAGATAGCCACTAGAAACACTGTTTTGAGTGTTAAATCCTTCAAGGTTGCCTGCTTGAGGGGCTCAAAAAGGAGAACCTCAAAGACCACGGAGAACCAAATTCAAACTCCACGAGGGACAAACCGCGCGCCGTGGCAGTCTCAACCGTTTGGCTCCCTTCACAAAACGGATTACATCCGGATGGCCCACTATAATAGAACCAAACCACCTTACCTCTCAAACATCCTAACGCCGATACCTGGACCAGGAGCGAACTGTACGCCAAATCTTAAGCCCTCCTGCAGAAAAGCAAGGATATGACTGATGGAGGCCTTCCGCGGGGAAACCTTCTTCCCGCTACACCAAGAATCAAAGACTTTCCAAACCCGAATATAGGAGCGAGAAGTCCTACACGCTCGAAGTAAAGTGGAAATCACTGCCTCCGGATAGCCTTTCTTTCTTAATTGCTGCTGTTCATAAGCCAAGCCGCAAGACAAAAGCGAGCTGCCTGATCGAAAAATACTGGACCTTGTCGCAGTAGATTTGGTAGGTAACCCAGGCGTAGAGGGCCCTCGATCGCGAGGTTGATCATGTCTGCAAACCAAGGTCTTCTCGGCCACTCCGGAGCTACAAGTATGACCGGATCCTGGTGGGATTCTATGCGCCTTAACACCTTTCCCACCAGTGGCCACGGAGGAAACACAATGAGGAGAATGCCGGGGGGCCAAAGGAGGACCAGGGCATCCACCCCTTCCGACCCGTGCTCCCTTCTGCGACTGAAATCGAGCCGCTTTCGCATTCAGACGGGTCGCCATTAGGTCCGGCCGAGGCGTCCCCCAACAGCGCACCACAAGATGCATCTCCTCTTCGGACAATTCCCACTCTCCGGGTTCTAGTCATTGGCGACTGAGAAAATCCGCGTGGACGTTGTCCACTCCAGCTATGTGAGATGCCGCTATGTGGCTCAGATGGCGTTCCGCCCAGGACATTAGCAGGTCTGCCTTGAAGGCTACTGGCCGATTCCTTGTTCCTCCTTGTCGATTTATGTAAGCCACAGTGGTCGCGTTGTCGGAGAGGATCCGTACCTCCCGCAGTCGAACCAATGGAAGAAAATGACGCAGCACTAGGTGAACTGCTCTGGTTTCCAACCGATTGATGGACCACTTGGCCTGCACAGCCCCTGCGCTGTGTGCGATTGACAGACCGCCCCCCCATCTGGAGAGGCTGGCATCCGTTGTCACGATTAGCCACTGCGGATTCTCGAGGTCCACCCGCCGAAGCAAGTGGTTCGGCACTAGCCACCAATCCAGGCTGACTCGAGCAGTCTCCGGTAAGGGTAAGTGGAACTCCTCTGACCTGGGATCCCAACGGGAAAGCAAGGCCCTTTGTAAAGGGTCTCATATGAGCAAAAGCCCAAGGAACCATCTCCAGGGTAGATGCCATAGAACAAAGAACCTGTAAATAATCCCATGCCGTGGGAACCAGGAAGGCCAATAGACAGCGAATCTGAGTCATAAAGCTTTTCCATTCTCAACTGAGGCAGGGAGACTTTGCCCTCCGATGTGTCGAAACGAGCGCCCAGAAACTCCAAGATTTGAGATGGGACCTGCTGGCTCTTGGCATAATTGACTATCCAATTGTAATCAAACACAAGACTGTGAAAACCTATCATAATTTACCCCAGGTTGTTAATCACTGTTAAAAATTATACTTTATTAATTTCAACAATATTTTATAATTAAGAGACAAAGACCTCAGAACTGGCAAAGAGAGGTCTGAATGACCGCTGATTTTATAGCCAGTAAGTTCAATCACTTGTCTTTGTCTTTCTTTTCTAAAAACGTAGTTTCCCATTTCTTTCAGGAAATCAATATCAAATAATTGACACAAAATTGTTCAGAGTAGTTAAATCACAAGCAGATTGTGATAAATTGCAGGAAGACCTTGCGAGACTGGAAAATTGGGCATCCAAATGGCAGATGAAATTTAATGTGGATAAGTGCAAGGTGATGCATATAGGGAAAAATAACCCATGCTATAATTACACAATGTTGGGTTCCATATTAGGTGCTACAACCCAAGAAAGATCTAGGTGTCATAGTGGATAACACATTGAAATCGGTTCAGTGTGCTACAGCAGTCAAAAAAGCAAACAGAATGTTGGGAATTATTAGAAAGAGAATGGTGAATAAAACGGAAAATGTCAAAATGCCTCTGTATCGCTCCATGGTGAGACCGCACCTTGAATACTGTGTACAATTCTGGTCGCCGCATCTCAAAAAAGATATAATTGCGATGGAGAAGGTACAGAGAAGGGCTACCAAAGTAAGGGGAATGGAACAGCTCCCCTATGAGGAAAGACTAAAGAGGTTAGGACTTTTCAGCTTGAAGAAGAGACGGCTGAGGGGGGATATGATAGAGATGTTTAAAATCATGAGCGGTCTAAGAACGGGTAGATGTGAATCGGTTATTTACTCTTTCGGATAGTAGAAAGACTAGGGGGCACTCCATGAAGTTAGCATGGGGCACATTTAAAACTAATCGGAGAAAGTTCTTTTTTATTCAACGCACAATTAAACTCTGGAATTTGTTGCCAGAGGATGTGGTTAGTGCAGTTAGTATAGATGTGTTTAAAAAAGGATTGGATAAGTTCTTGGAGGAGAAGTCCATTACCTGCTATTAAGTTCACTTACAGAATAGCCACTGCCATTAGCAATGGTTACATGGAATAGACTTAATTTTTGGGTACTTGCCAGGTTCTTATGGCCTGGATTGGCCACTGTTGGAAACAGGATGCTGGGCTTGATGGACCCTTGGTCTGACCCAGTATGGCATTTTCTTATGTTCTTATGACTACCCAGCCTAGCAAGTGTAGACGGCGTTTGACCGACTGAACTGCCTCCTTGCAAAGTTCTGCTGATTTCGCCCGAATGAGCCAGTCGTCCAGATACAGGTGCACTAGGATCCCCTCTCGTCGGAGTCAGGCCGCAACCACTACCATCACCTTGGTAAATACTCGAGGAGCAGTCGCGAGTCCAAACGGGAGAGCACAAAACTGGTAGTGCTCTCCCAGCACCATGAACCTCAGGAATCTCTGATGGTGCTCTTGAATTACTATATGAAGATAAGCTTCCATCAGATCCAAAGAGGCCAAATATTTCGCCTCTGTGCACGGCTGCTATGACGGACCGTAACATCTCCATACGAAACAGAGGGACTTTTAAAACCTTGTTGACCTCCTTTAGATCTAAGATAGGTCAGAACGCGCTTTCCTTTTTGGGAACCACTAAGTAAATGGAGTATCGACCGGTTCGACATTCCTTGGTGGAACTGGAACAATCGCTCCTAGGGCCTTCAACCGAATCAGAGTTTGAAGAATCACCTGATTCTTTTGCTGGCGCCCCGCCAGGAGACAAGAAACAAATCCCGAAGAGGCCAAGCAAAATCCAAAGCGTAACCGTGATTTATAATATCTAGTACCCATTGGTCAGACGTGATTTTGGCCCATTCCTTGCGAAACCAGGACAGCCATCCCCCTATCCTCGGGATGGAGGAATGGGCCGGCGGGTCTTCATTGGGGAGCTTTGTTGGCGGTGAAACTCAGAGGAGCCACTGTGGGGAGGCCGTCTGCCACAAAAGGAATGAGGCCATGCCTGTGACCGTCCTGCCGGTTGCAGAGTGGCAAAAGAAGCACACCTGCTAGACGTTGCCCCAGAAAACGACCCCGGGCGGAGCCGAACGGCCGATATGAACAGGGCTTATTCTCCGGAAGTTTGTAAACCTTGTTATCCCCTAAGGCCTTAACAAGTTGCTCCAGATAGTCACCAAACAACAATTTCCCCTTGAAAGGAAAAGAAGCTAACAGACTTAGACGAGGCATCAGCCGACCAATTGCGGAGCCACGGTAGCCTCCTCGCGGAAACTGCTGAAGACATAGTACATGCAGAGGTCGTATAGGGCATCCACCGTATAGGCGACCGCCGATTCCATGCGGTTCGCCTGCTCCGCCTCTTCCGGCGGGAGTTCCTGGGAAGTGAGCACCTGTTGTACCCAGCGGAGGGTAGCCCTCTGCATAAGGCTGCTACAGATGGCGGCACGGACTCCCAAGGCAGATAGCTCAAAAATCCGCTTAAGCAAAATTTCCAGCTTCCTATCCTGCAAATCCTTAAGGGCAGCTCCTCCCGTGACGGGAATCGTGGTATGCTTAGCTATGGCCGTGACCGCCGAGTCCACCTTCGGGACCTTAAGAAGCTCCAAGGTCTCATTTGGCAACGGATAAAGCTTCTCCATGGCCCTACTGACTCGCAATGTGGCTTCAGGCGCATCCCATTCCCGGGACAGAATTTGGGACAGCTTTGGATGCAAAGGAAAGGTCAGAGGAGGGTCACGAAGCCCCGCTAAGACCGCATCTCCTGGTGAGGAATCAGACGCTGCCTGCAGGGCTGGGATCTCCAGCTCCTGAAGAACAAGTGGAATTAACTGATCCAGCTCCTCCTTACGGAACAGGCGGAGCACCTGTGGATCGTCTCCCTCCAGTGGGCTGGTACCATCCACACCATCGCCTGCATCCAATGTGGGGGGTGTCCGGCTGTACTGGAACTAAAGGCATGAAGGGTCCCGACAACCGTGCAAGCTGTAGCGAGGAAGAGAGCCAAGGTCCAGCACCCCCCACGTCCTCAGCATGTCTGAATTGCTTTGCAGGAGCCGTCTCCTGCACCTCCCAGTCAGCCTCCGCTTCCAGATAGGCTTTATGGAGCAGTAACACAAATTGCAACGAAAATGGGTGTCGTCGCTTTAGGGCGCCCCCCCAGAGGGAAAGCAGCGGGAGGGTCTGCGTCTAGCTGCAGACCGCGGGGGTTGCTGGGGGCTCAAATCCAGCAGGGACAGTGGAGGGAGATCCTCTCCCTCTAAGTCTGGCCCTGCATCTGCTCTCTGAGAAGACAAAATGGCTGCCGCTCCCAAGTCATGCGGTGGGGAGGCAGGCCTCTGCCTGTTAGGTGCCGAATCGAACTCGGAGCCGCGCGATCGCAGCAAAACTCCCCCCACGCTGTGCATACGGTCTCCACGATGGTCCCTCGCCCCCGGGAATACACCGGGAGCAGAGACCATCACGCGAGAGCCGAGACACCGGCTCTCCAAAAGCCCCACAGCAGGAATCACGCGGCATTTCAAGCACGCGAAAAAGAAAGGAAGGCAGCTGAGTGAATAAATACACCACGTCCGGAGGCCCGGGAGAGACGGCAGGCAAGTGCTAGTCAGCGGGCAGGGACAAAAAGGAAAAAAAAAAATTTAACTTCCCTGCCAGTAGAAATGAAAAGGTAGCACCTTCCAGAGGAATAAATAGTCTCCGGGAATCAGGGGGGGTGATCAGCCCACTGATGAATACTCCCCCCAACTCACAGGGCAGCAGCACTAACTTCAGGAAAACGGGTCTTAGGGCATTGCCCTGCCCTGCCTGCAGGACACTCAGTAGCCGCTGACAAAATCTTTTATTATCCTTTTTCTTTTTTTTTTTTTAAGAAATTGATCTAGTCAACAGAAGATCCCCCCAAAATCAAACTTGGTACCCCAGATAGGGAGTAATATGGCGAGGATCAGGACCGCAGGTTGTGTCTCTCTCATCTGCTGGAGTCAGAGATATACTGAGGGATTGCAGGTCACACACCTGGTTATATAGGGGGTGTCCTTTTGGTTTGTTTCTCTGACTATCAGCTGGAAGGGAGGAATAACCTGGCAGTCTTGACTGATCCTGGTACGTACAGGGAACTTGAAATCACCCAATCCAAAACGTATTTCCAGTTCTCTCCCAAAGTCTCAAAAATAATATTCAGGATTCCCCTCCACTCCATAAAAGAATAAACTTAAGACAATCAGGCTGCTGACAATCAAGGACAACTGATTTAAGCAAAATGAAATGCACTCAGAATCAAGATACAAAATCACTGGAACATTAAAGCCAAGAAATACCTTCTTTTCGAGGCATTCTGCAAATTTCAGCTGTTTCAAAAGTTTCTTCTGTTTATTGCTGAAACGATTGTCCTGCTCTGCACTCGTACCCTAAACAATATAAATATCAAATTATAAACAAATCATTAAAACCCAAAAAGCATTCTAACAGCAGTGTCATGGGGAAGAATGGAATACTGGGCTTGTGAAAAGCATTCTTTCAAATCAGTTCCTCAGCAGTCAACTTAATTTTTCTGAAAGTGGACAAGTTTTAAATTATCTAAAAATAAAACTGTGTGTCACTTCCAATTACATACTGCTTGATATTTAGATTACAAATTTAAGAAGCCTAGTTTTAGTTATATCCCCCCTTGCAATTCCCTTTAATTCTGCTGTCTTCGTGCTATCCAAACCCAAGTATTTAAGTTTTTTAAAAACGTATGAAGCAGAAGTCTGACAGCCATAAAAGTGCACCCAAGATTATTTAAGGTAGCTGACAGACATTTTTTGGCAGGTGAAAGAATAAGCATGAAGACTGAACATCAGAATGACAATATTCTTATTGGTTTTAAATATTGTCATCCTTAGCTGCATTCCTTTGTTTACAACAGATCATTCCAACATGATAAATACTAAAGAATATCAGACTGAAGAAGACTGGTTAACACTTTATAGAGGATTAAATTACACAGGGTAGTGGCAGATACAAATGGAAATTAAAATATTCTATATGCAAACATTCTGAATAGTATTTGTGCTTAAGATCCCCTTAATCACCACAGATCCATTTAAGTATATAATTAATCTGCAAAATAGCATGTGAATGCATACCAAAGGAATTTTAACATATTCAATCATAAGGCTTGATTTCAAAGAAAAATCATTTATTTTACACTTTTCCAACTAGAGAGCTCAAAGTGTGTTTCAACAGGTTAGGATCTGCATCCCAGACAATATCCATGTTTAAAGTCATAAGAAATGCCATATGGGTCAGACTAAGGTCCATTAAGCCCAGCATTCTGACTCCAACAGTGGCCGGTATGGGTCACAAGTACCCACCAGATCCCCAAAATAGATCTATTTCTTGTTACTTATTCCCAGGGATAACAATAGTTTTCTTTAATCTACTTGGCTAATAATGTTATGGACTTTTCCTCCAGGAACTTGTTTAAAACTCTTTCAAACTTAGCTATGTTAGTCATCTTGACCATAATCGTGGGAAAACATGATCAAAAAGATTGTAGTGAGCTATGTTCGTCTGCAAACAAAAACTACAAACAAAAGTAAAGAAATTCTGAGAAAAATGAACCACAGTATAATGATAAACTGAAAGAAGCTAAAAAACCATTAAGAACATTAGAAAAAAAGATGGCGAAAATACCCTACTAATGAATCTTTAAGATACAAAGCTCACCTGTCCCATTATCAAACAACAACGATAAAAAAAAAAAAAGAATATTACGCAAAACAAATACATGGAGTAATTTTTGATTCAAAACTCATCTAATTAATGACTTCTGTTCATCACTCACTGGAAACTAATTTTACAAAAACTTAATGTAATGATTTCGCAACAGCACTAAATCAAAATGCTGAATCAACAAATCATCTATTCCTACCCTATGATAGCAACAGAAGATCGGCACAAGATAATGATCATTTGACAGAATATCGAAACTGGAGATAAGCAAAATTATTGCCAAACTAAAACCTGCTACACATCCCCTTGATCGATACCAGCAACTTTACTGTCAATAACACCTACAATCACAACACTAGTCAACCTTGCCATTGCGGAAGTTTAGATGCCCCTTGGTCTAAAACAAGCAATTATAAAACCAATTTAAAAAAACAAATCTGGAAGTCCTGATGATTGGAATAACTACCGTCCAATCTCCAACTTATCATTACGAAAATACTTGAAAAAGCAGTCCTGACCAACTTGAAAACCATCTTGAAGACAATAAGACTTTATCCTAACCAATTTGGATTCCATAAAAATCCTCAATTGAAACTCTTCGCCAATCCTTAACTGAACCAATTTTACAAGGTTTTGATTCAAACTAATCATACTGCCTAGTCCTGATTGATCTAACAACTGCCTTCGACACTGTGGACCATAACCTGCTTTTGCCAACAACTGAAACGCATTGGGATTGATGGAATTTTCCTCACAGACAGATCATTCCAAATAAAACAAGAATTATTCGTCCGACATCTTCCAAAGCACAACTGGCGTACCACAAGGATCCACACTATTTAATATCTACATGCTGCTCATATGCAAATTAGACAGACCTGGGTTTAAACTTTTTTCTTTATGCAGATGATCTACAATTCTATATCCCCCTAACAAAATCTTGCTCAATGAAACTCTCAATAAACCCCAATAAAACAAATAATTTGGTTGAACCGCAATCTACAAAAAACTATACACCCAGGGATAGATATTGGAAGTTGCAAAGTAACACCAATTCAAGTGAGAGATCTAGGGGTCCAAACTGATGAAAACTTGATGAAAATCTGGTTTCCACAAGCTTCGGATTTTGAGCCAATTAAAACCTCTTACAGATTTCAGAACAGTTTTATAATCCCATATTTTCTCTAACCTTGATTAATGTAAGTCATTACTTCTAGGTCTTCCAACTAGTCACCTAAAACCCTTGCAACTTCTGCAAAATTCCACAGCTAGACTGTCTGGCACAAGAAAATTTGACCACATCACCCCAATACTGATGGCTAGGCACTGGCTTCCTGTACAGTCAAGAATTCGTTATAAAGTTCTAACAATAACATTCAACAACGATCCACTATGAATAAGCTTTAAACCCAACAACCCCTGCAAACCCTCAGATCAAAGAATAAAGGCCTCCGCGAAATCCCAAACTTGAGACTTGTCACCTAACGCCAACTAGAGATAAAGTGATCTCAATTGCTGGCCCAAAACTTTGGAATTCCATGCCAGAACTTCAAACATTAACAGATAACAAAATTAAAAAATGGTTTTAAAACTTAACTATTAAAAAACACCTTCTGCTTGACTGAAACATCCAGTTCCCCATGACTTAGATAACCTATATTACTTGTACAATAACCCCCCCTTGCAATTCCCTTTAATTCTGTCGTCTTCATGTTTGATACCTTGCTTTGTATTTCTTCTGTTTCTATGAATGTTTTCCATCTTGTAACACACATTTTGTTTTATCTGTTAACCGTTATGAACTAGTGATTCTCACATGGAATGACAGTATATAAAACATTTAAATAAAATATCCTCTGACAACATATTTCACACTTGATTGTGCACCAAGTAACGAGCACTTTCAACAATTTATTTTAAATCTTAGTTGCATGGCATGCCCTTGTTTTAGTAGCATTTGAAATGGTGAACTATCCTATATTTACCCATTCCACCCCACTCAGGATTTTATCCATTTCTATCATGTCCTACCCTCAGCTATCTTTTTCACCAAACTGGTGGAGAAAACATTACTATTGCAAAGACTGAGGGAGTAAGAAACAGGGGACAGGCATAGAGTAGTGGATGAACCATGGGAACTTGTATGCTTATCTATCCACTATGGTACACAACCAAGTGCATGGTTTAAAAGGAGCAATATTCTAGCATGGCAAATATATAATTAGCAGTGTAAACTAGAAAAACCGAACAGATCGAATTGGTCTTTATCTATATTTATGTATTCTAACATGTAATATTCTAACCAATGTAAAAATGTATTTAAAACAAAAAAAACCATAAAAAGGTAAGTCCATAAGCCTAACATATGTAAATAAAAAAAAACTTCCTTAGAAAAATTAAGCCATCACTTATTAGCTTGTTTGCATTTCAGGACAAATTAACATTACTGAAAACCCTCTATTGCAATACATTTAGTGTAGAGTAGTTTTAACTAGGATTTGGAGTGAAATGACCAGAACAGGGCAGAGGGGAAACACTTGGGCCACCTTTGCGGCGGATCCCACGACTGCACGGCCGGCGGGATGGAGGACAGAAGAGGCGGGCAGGGCTTCCCAAGCTCGGCGGAGGCTTGCTAGACCACCCCAAGTTGCAGTACTCCCAGGAGAAAGGCGCCAAACCTCAGGGCCACGAGCGTGGGCCTCTGGCCCGGGCAGTCAACGCCGAGGGAAGAACTCGGGCTTATTCATCATGATCACTAGTGCTGGGAATACCACACACGAAGGCGCGATAAAAAGACCCCGTCCGACTGACCACCCTCCCGCCGCCATTTTCCGCGCCGGGGTGGAGGGGGTGGGACAGGAAGGAGCGCGCAGGAGCCGAGCCACCAGCGTGTTGGCGCCGTACTCCCCCCTCCTCCTCCTCGAACACGACACACCGCAAGCTCGCTTCTTCGTCCTCCTCCTTCTCCGCCTCCCTTCTCCCGCCAGCCCCGACCCTTCCCTCTTCCCATTCTTTTCCCCTGCCTAGCTTTGCTTACGCGGAAGAACCCCGCGTCCATCTTGCTTCCCTCGTTCGTTCACTCGGCCTTCCCACAATGCAGCGCACCGGAAGGGGCGGTGAGAGGTGGAGGAAGTAGAAAGGAGCCTGGGAAAGGGGGGGGGAGGAGGAGGAAGTTGCATACCACGTGACGCGACTTCCGAAAGGGGCGGGGCGCGTGAGGTCGGAAAGACCCTGCGGAGAGAAGAGGTGTGGAAGTGGGAGGGTCGTGCGATGTAGGACAGGGAAACTTGTACCAGTGGCTTCTCGGTTAATCTTCATTTATTAATAAGAAATTGCTGTACTACTGGGTCAGACCGAGGGTCCATCAATCCCAGCGTCCTGTTGCCAGTCGCGGACACAAGTACCTGGCAGGATCCAAAACGATGTAAATATCCCCTGCTGCTAACGCCCAGGGATAAGCAGTGACGTTTCTCAACCGTTAACAGTTTTTGGACTTCTCTTTCAGGAGCTTTTTCAAACCTTTTTTAAACCCAGCAATGCTAGCTGCCCTAACCACATCCTCCAGCAACGAATTCCAGAGCTTAATCGTGCATTGAGTGAAACATAATTTTCTCCAATTTAATTTAAATTCGCTACTTGCTAACTTCATGGAGTGTCCCCTTGTTTTTGAATTTTTTAATAAAGTAAACAACCAAGTCACATTTCCGCATTCTATTCCACTCCTGAGTTTATAGACCTCTAACATATCCCTCCTCAGCTATCTCTTCTCCAAGCTGAACCCTCTAACCTCATAGGGGAGCCATTCCATTTCATTTATTATTTTGGTCACTCTTCTCTGTACTTGTTCCAGTTCAACTACAAGTTTTTGAGATGCAGCAATCAGAACTGCACACATTATTCAAAGTGCAGTTTCGTTATATAATGGTACAGAGATATGACGTTCTCCATTTTATTTGCCATTCCTTTCCTAATAATTAACATTTTCTTTGCTTTCTAAGACTGCCACTGGGATTTCAAAGTATGGACCAGATCCTTTTCCTGGGTGATAATGCTTAATATGGAACCTAGCATTGTGTAATTACAATGTGGGTTATTTTTCCCCACGTACTTCGCTTTTACCTTGTCCATATTAAATTTCATCTGCCATTTGGATGCCCAGTCGCGCTAGGTCTTCCTGTAATGTCATATAATATGCTTGTAATTTAACAACGCAGAATAATTTTGTGTTGCCTGTAAATCTGATCACCTCACTTGTCATACCCTTTTCCAGATCATTTATAAAATACATTAAAAAGCACCGGTCCCCGTACAGATCCCTGAGGCACTCCACTGTTTACTTTTTTTCTACTCGCTCCTTCCTATTTTTTTAACCAGTTTGCAATCCACAAAAGGACATTGCCTCCTATCCCATGACTTTTTTTTTTTCTTCAGGAGTCTCTCATGGAGGATTTTGTCAAATTCCTTCTGGAAATCCAGATACACTACATCCATCAGATCACCATTATCCACACGTTTAATGAAGTAAACCTCAGAAATGAAGAAGGTGAAAGTGTTGAACTTACACTGTTTCTTCCTTTTATCTTCTGCATCCTTCTACTTTAAAATGTATGTGGTGAGAGGACTGGGGGGGAGGGGGGTCTCTGAAACATTCAGAGCAGAATTTGGTTGTAGGCAACTGCCTTGGGCTGCCAAATTTTGAAGGCACCAAATAATCCAGACCAAAGAGGAGCCTGCATCTGTTTGCTTTAAGACCATGTACTGGCAGAGCATCAAAGGACTGCCATGTCACTGTCTAGGAGCACCACATTTTGCAGACCAAAAAGGAGCCTACTTCTGCTTGCTTTAGGTCTAAATTCAGCCCTGGAACCATTGCAGACTGAAGTTGGTGGTTAAGAGTACCCATGAATCACTCCCCAAGAGCTCTCAGCAAAAGTTTTACTCTACAACACAATGAAGACTATGGTGCGGGTCTTCATTCAAATGTAATGCCGCGCTCCAAGCTGTGTTACATTTCATAGAAAGGGGCACAGAATATGATGCCAGATATAAAGACCGCAAGGCCGAGGCAGTCTCTGCCCATTTCCCTTTCCTGTTGTGCGCCACGACTCTACTCAAAATCCGGCTTTACCTTCACTTCCCCCACAAATAAAGATCTGCTGTGCTTATGCCATGATTTCTTAAATTCAGAAACTGGTTTTGCCTCCACTGCTTCCAGCGGGAGGCTCTTCTAAATATTCAGACCAAAGAGGAGCCTGCCCCTTTTCAGCGAGGAAATAGTTCCTAATGTTACCTCTGAATCTGACCCTCAGATCATGATCCTCTTGTTCTAGAACTCCCTGTCCTTAGAAGAATGACCTCTTCTTGTGCCTCATTTATACCAGTGAGGCATCTGAATGATTCCCAGGACTTCTGATCCAAACTCTGCACTGGAACAATGTAGGGAAGGCATGCATAACTTGATAAATAAACAGTCACCTCATTTCCCTGGGCTCATTTTGACTTTAAACAGCTTGAGAGTCCTTATAAATTTAGGCACATACGATTTATTGACCTCTTTACCACGATCTAGAGAAATATGTGTGCACAATATGTAACAACTATTTTCTGCAGTGAGGAAGATTGTGTTAACCTCACATCTCTCATACTTCTCATCCATTAATGTGTGAGATTTAATGTGTAGATTCTAACAGTGTAACACTCTTTGAGATCAATGATATGGTTAGGAGAATGAATTTGTTCTCTGTGGGTATCACCCTTACAATGACAGCAATATGCAGCTGCATGGTCCCTTAGTTCTTTATGGCAGCAGATTTGTATTATTTTATTTAAAATATTATTGCCAGTCTGTTGCAGCTGAGGATGGTCTTCTATGATTATCCTATTTGTGGGTCCAAAGATGGAAGATTAGTTTAATCCAAGACTGACAGACTGTCACCTAGAAGATGTGGTAGGCCTGATTGACATACTGTAAACCATTTTGATAAATTTTTAAATAAACAAACAAACAAACAAACTGAAGAGTAGTAAATCAGCTGGACTGGATGGTATACACCCCAGGGTTCTGAAGGAACTAAAAAATGAAATTTCAGACCTATTAGTAAAAATTTGTAACCTATCATTAAAATCATCCATTGTACCTGAAGACTGGAGGATAGCAAATGTAACCCCAATATTTAAAAAGGGCTCCAGGGGCGATCCGGGAAACTACAGACCGGTTAGCCTGACTTCAGTGCCAGGAAAAATAGTGGAAAGTGTTCTAAACATCAAAATCACAGAACATATAGAAAGACATGGTTTAATGGAACAAAGTCAGCATGGCTTTACCCAGGGCAAGTCTTGCCTCACAAATCTGCTTCACTTTTTTGAAGGAGTTAATAAACATGTGGATAAAGGTGAACCGGTAGATATAGTATACTTGCATTTTCAGAAGGCGTTTGACAAAGTTCCTCATGAGAGGCTTCTAGGAAAAGTAAAAAGTCATGGGATAGGTGGCGATGTCCTTTCGTGGATTGCAAACTGGCTAAAAGACAGGAAACAGAGAGTTGGATTAAATGGGCAATTTTCTCAGTGGAAGGGAGTGGACAGTGGAGTGCCTCAGGGATCTGTATTAGGACCCGTACTTTTCAATATATTTATAAATGATCTGGAAAGAAATACGAGTGAGATAATCAAATTTGCAGATGATACAAAATTGTTCAGCGTAGTTAAATCACAAGCAGATTGTGATAAATTGCAGGAAGACCTTGTGAGACTGGAAATTTGGGCATTGAAATGGCAGATGAAATTTAATGTGGATAAGTGCAAGGTGATGTATATAGGGAAAAATAGCCTATGCTATAGTTACACAATGTTAGGTTCCATATTAGGAGCTAGCACCCAAGAAAGAGATCTAGGCGTCATAGTGGATAACACATTGAAATCATCGGTTCAGTGTGCTGTGGCAGTCAAAAAAGCAAACAGAATGTTGGAAATTATTAGAAAGGGAATGGTGAATAAAACGGAAAATGTCATAATGCCTCTGTATCGCTCCATGGTGAGACTGCACCATGAATACTGTGTACAATTCTGGTCGCCGCATCTCAAAAAAGATATAGTTGAGATGGAGAAGGTACAGAGAAGGGCGACCAAAATGATAAAGGGAAAGAAACAGCTCCCCTATGAGGAAAGGCTGAAGAGGTTAGGACTTTTCAGCTTGGAGAAGAGACGGCTGAGGGGGGATATGATAGAGGTGTTTAAAATCATGAGAGGTCTAGAACGGGTAGATGTGAATCGGTTATTTACTCTTTCGGATAATAGAAAGACTAGGGAGCACTCCATGAAGTTAGCATGTGGTACATTTAAAACTAATAGGAGAAAGTTCTTTTTCACTCAACGCTCAATTAAACTCTGGAATTTGTTGCCGGAGGATGTGGTTAGTGCAGTTAGTATAGCTGTGTTTAAAAAAGGATTGGATAAGATCTTGGAGGAGAAGTCCATTACCTGCTATTAATTAAGTTGACTTAGAAAATAGCCACTGCTTTTACTAGCATCAGTAACATGGAATAGACTTAGGTTTTGGGTACTTGCCAGGTTCTTATGGCCTGGATTGGCCACTGTTGGAAAGAGGATGCTGGGCTTGATGGACCCTTGGTCTGACCCAGTATGGCATGTTCTTATGTCAAAATATGGGGCAGATGTTTCCAAGTGAAATGGATAGCCCTAGGTTTTGGACTGTCCATGGCCCACAGTTTCTGCAGTCTTGCTTTTCTACCTCTTGTTGCAATTATAGGTTTTTGAAATCCTCAGATTGTTATACCAGCTCTTTTCTTCATCTGAACTGGTCCTAGGCAATGGACTCCTTCAAGCAGGTATCAGGGTTGCAGTTCTTCACATTAGCCTTGAAGTACCTTCTTACAGCTCATCTCATGCTCTCCTCTTGAGCGTATGCCTTGATTTGAGCTGGGAGAATAAAACTTCGGGAGTCTAACATCAGATAATCCAGATGCAACGGGTGACTCAGAGACATTGTGTATTGCACTATAGTATGTAGGCCTGAGCAGAAAGCAAGGAGTGAAGTCATCCTTGCCAGGGAGGAAAGGAAGAAGTGAAAAAATGCAGCTCGGGGATTGAATAGTAATATCTCGGAGCACGATGAATGCAACGGATACTGCTAATCAATTAGGTCAACAAATGCTCTCTCTTATAATTGTGCTTAATAAACCCCTTTTAAACTAAATTATATACAGTATGTAAGTGATTGTGCAAAGAGATTCCAGATGGACAGCTGATTCTCACTTTCCTCATGCCCCATGCAAAAAAAAAAAAAAAAAAAAAAATGGGACCTGGCAACACACTTAGAAAATTGGTTGCTTGTGTTAATTCAACCATTTTCTAACCTATGACAATCTGTAGGCAAAATGATTAAAAAGAAATTATTTCACTTTCTGTTTCCTTAAGACCAGAGGCCTAGGAGGTATTCGGAAGTCACTGATTTGTTCACACTTTCCTAGAAAGGGTAGGGAGACATAAACCAGTTAAGATGGGGTATGCGTGGCTGAGAAACTCTCTCTGAGCTAGTCTTGTCTCTTCTATTTTCTGAGACCCTACATTTCTGAAGGTAAGCTAGGGCCTGAATAAGAAGATGCAGAAGACAGGTTTAATGACAGATATCAGTATGAATATAAGAAATAAAATGGAAGCATACAGGTAAAATACAGTAGAAAAAAAAGTTTGAATCAATACCACAAATACAAGTCATCAATGTATCTTGACACTAGGTGGCACCACATTACCCATATATAAAAAAATGTTAGTCCATTCACATAGAGATAAAAGTCAATTAAAAAACATTTTCTGTTGATCTTTATTTCTGCATATTCAAATAGACAAAAACTGGATAGCATCAAGGTTATTTATTTATTTGATTTATATTTCACCTTTCAGACACTTGAGTGGATTATATTCTTATAGTGGCATGAACAGGAATAACTGGGCATAGTGGATGCACCAGTTGGTCTTTTTCTGCCATCATCTATTGCATTACTAATATGGCACTCATACCACTTTTTGCAGCTTGAAACTGCGCTTTATCTGGTATGTTACTTTTTTAAATCTTTGGATGACATTTTTGATTGTAACGGGTATTGTTACAAATTATAATCAAAACTCTTTACAGCAAGAATCACACTATCTAAAATTATATTTTTAAATTTTCCTTTACAAATGCTAGGATCCAGAGAACTTTCCGTCCTACATCTACATCCCCTTTAGAAGGCTGCAGGTTCAAGATTTTGCCAGAAAAAAAAAATAAAAATCAGCATTCCCTGCTCCCCTTCAAGCAGCAGGAAGCAGCCTGCCATTGCACTGCACAACTTTTGCAAAGTCCCATGAGGAGCAGGGCCCAAATTTGCTATCGCCACACCCCTAAACAGGGAAGGTTCTTTTCTGACCTGGCAATGGAGTGCACCTCTTGCACACCTGTGCGAACCTGTTCTCTGCAGCGTGCCTCCTACCTCTAACCAGGCCAAGCAAGCTTCCTCTTCTCAACAGTGCTCCTCCTCCTGTCACAACAGAAAACTGAAGATGTGTGCATGGCGGAGGCTGGCACCTCCTAGAGGAGTGCCCGCTTCACCTGACCAGAATGCTGGGAGACGTTCTTCAAACTGGCAGGAGCTGGGGGACGCTGCAGAGGCAGAAAGGATCAACGTCACATGCCATGGGGTCCAAAAGGGCCAACGGGTGCCTTGATCCCTCCCCCCCCCCCCAAAAAAAAAGTTTAATGGTGAAAAATACAAACGGCAGCCGACGTAAGACAGTGCAGCTTATAGAGTTTCGGCTAGTTGGTTGAGCTGTTATACCAGAAAGGTTTGCTGATTCTGGTCTTGGCTGAGAGGTTTCCTCACAGTCACTGCTATGGTGTGGCTTATAGGGGGAGGAGGGTTGACGATGAAGGCTCAGAGTTCAGGAGCCTCTAGCTGGGGCTGGTTCTGATGAAGCTGCAAGCCCAAAGGAATGGGAGAAGCTGCCAGACCAAAAAAAAAAAAAAAATTGCCTTAACTCATACTTCAGTGTCTCCCTCAAACCCTCCGCACCCTAAGAATAGCAACATTTTCTGACCCAGTGGTTTTCTACTCTTTTTGGGCCTCCAGCTGGGATTCGGTGCACTAAGCCTTCATTAAGGATTCCCTGAAAATGTTTCCTCTATTTCGCATCTCCTCCCCACTTCCTTTAGTGCTGTCATTGTAGCAGAATTCCTCAGCCCTAACTCCAGCCGCAAGATCTCACCACTACTTAATGACTGGGACCCCCTTTCCCCGCGGGGGGGGGGCTAGGAAGAGCCTCCACTCCGTTCCCCAGGCACTAACAGCTTGGGCGGTGGAAGACCTAGGCTGGGATTCAAACTGCAGCCTCTCTGCACGGCCACGTACAACACAGCCCCTGACCCACCAGCGAGCCGCTGTCTTGTCTATTCATCCCTGTTGCACAATTCATGGTGGAAAATTGGAAACATCCCCAACTTTACTTACCTGAAAAGAACAAGAAGTGATACCGTAGGGGCTGGTCTAGTAGTTGTACTGCGCGTGACCACTGCAGAAGGAGTCCAGTTAGATCCCCAGCTCACGTCTTCCCCGTCCCATGTTGGCTGTTAAGGGCGCTATCTAGTGGTGGATTCAGAGGCCACGACTGTAGGGCTGGACTAAGGATAAGCTGAAGGGGATAAATAGGGGGGGAAATTTCCCAGGGGGGAAGAGTTGCAAATGAAGGCTCGTGGCACCAGATCCCAGCCCTGGTTGTGACTGAACTGGAATTTACAAAGCACGGAGTGGAAACTGATAGGTGAAAAAAAAAAAAAAAAATTACAAGCAGCAGCAAAAGGGACTTTCAAAATGACACATTTATATCGTTTAATCGCATACGTGAAAAGTCAAAAAAAGACTTATTAGAAACACAAATATCACTTTAAATACAGCTTTGTTGCACAATTCAAATAATGCCTAGTGCTAAAAATAATGACCATTTCATATCCCACAGAAGTGAAGTGCAAGTAGAAGGGGCCTTGATATCTGGTCCTTCTGCGGCAAGGCCAGGTGGCGCTGCCTGGAACTTACCTGAGGAGCAGCAAGGGACACCTGGCACCCAGGAGATCTACGGCAGCATGGGTTAAGCTTCTCTTTGCTGTTCCCTAGTACACCTTATGAACAGAAAGGATCTCTACCTTTCCGGTACAGTTTATGTAGCAAGTGTAACGTTACACTACAAATATAAATATTAAAAAGGGGGAGGGGAGGAGCTCCAGGCTGGAATAGTTTGCCCCCCCCTCCCCCCTCAAACTGTTGGGCTGTTCCTTGTATCACAAACATGAAGAAAACAGTCGATATTCTAATGCAGGCCCAGCTCTACAAAAAAAAGAGAGTCAAAATGCAGTTTAAACATGAAGAGCAACTTCAGTCAGGGTTTTGGGATGGTCATCTGTTTGCCAGGTGAACGTCTGGTGGGATGGGCGTTAACGATATCGGCTGGCTGTTGAGACTGTTCTGTCCTGTCGAACTTGGGATGGTCACCTTTTTGGTGCTTTTTGACGTCAGCTCCATCTCTGTTCTTGTGTGCCTGCAAACAAGACGTACGCAGTGAGGCACTGCCTGCCGTATGATGACAGCCCCTTTCCTCTCCCCCAGGGAGCTTCTACAATAGCCCGGGTAGCATTTCCAGTTCATTAGAAGGAGGGAACTAATATGAAGGTCTTCAGTGGCAGGGCATGCCAACAGCAGGCTACAACCCTCTTTTTCCCCCCTCTTATAAAAACATGCTTCCCTCACTGCCGCCCCCCTCTCTTAAATTTCCAGCAAGGATGAGGAGAAAGCAGAGAAAACAAAAATATTCCCCTGGATCTGTCTTCTCCTACTGCCTCTGCAAAACCGAAGAAGCAAACAAAGGCTGCATTTTTGCAGAATTGTTTTAAGATCCGTGAAATGGATGGGTGGAGTGTCCATGGCGTCACTCCTCTGCCTCCTGGCGGTCATCAGACTGCCAGTGGTCCACAGATCGTCGAGAGCCCCACTTCTCCCCCCCTCCCTGTTTCCAGTGCACCGTGTCTCCACACACACATTTCCAAAGACTTGAGCACCTTTTGCGCAGGTCAAAAAGTAGAGTTAACTCCCCTAAGTCAGCCATATCCAGCTAAGTGGATTTCTAGGCACATTAAAGTTCATGCATACCTTTCTCTGCTTAGATTAGAAACGTGTTTGGCAACTACGTATGTGTATTTAATTAAAAAAAAAATGTAGGCCCGTAGCAGATGTGCTACCAACACACGTACGTTACGCCTTTTTTAAACGCCGCATCAACCCAATATTCAGTGTTGTTAATGAAACGGAGTGTGAAGAGGAGAGCATTTCAGTTCCAACATTATAAAAAGTAGGGATTTAGCCAGTATGGTGTGGATCCAGCCTGACATAAATATAATGTATTATGGGATCTAAACATGTATACCCTAGTGGAAAGGCAGGATGGGGAGATATGATAGAGACATGTAAATACCTCCACGGTTTCCATGCACAGGAGGTGAGCCTCTCTCATCGGCAAGGAGGTTTTGGAATGAAGGGTCATGAGATTAGGATGAAAAAGGGATGTAAAGGAAATGTTTCTTTACAGGGAGGGTGGTGAATGCACGGAGCGGCCTCCTAGTGGAAGTGGTGGACACGAGGACAGTGTCTGCATTCATGAAAACATGGGACAAACAGGGGGTCTCTGAGGGAGTGGGAGGGATTGCAGAGCTGAGCAGTCGGCGTGTATGGGCAGACTAGCTAGGCCATACGTTCTCTTTCTGGAGTGGAGGAGCCTAATAGAGCAGCAGGCTGGAAGCCAGGGTTCAAATCCTGCTGATGCTGTTTGTGACTTTAGACAAGTCCCTTCGCCTTTCATCGCCTCAGTTGCAAACTCAGAAAATCCCTACAGCTCTCAATGGAAAGATGTGAAACTAAATCTAAACTTGATCAAAAACTGGCTTGTTTTCAGCCGCTGTTATAACACATGCCTACCATTTATTTAATTAAAAATAATTCTTCTCCCTCTTCCTCCCGCCCCCAACCTGAAGAAAATGAAACAAAACCGGCTCTGGGTCTACTTAAAAGCAAACCCCCACCAAACCGGAGGCCTGTCTATTTACTGAGCCTTTCTGAATGCAAATCGGAGCGCTGCGGCATTCTTACAGACCTGTTGTACATTTTCAGTGTGATCAGAATCAGTGTGAAGATGATGACCACCCCGACGACGATAGCAGCTACTATAGCTCCAGAACCTGCAAAAGAACAACATTTCATTTTACCACAGTGCATTCCCTCACTTGCTGTTCTCTCTGTTTTACCAGAACATTTCATTTTCCTAAATGCTTACACACAACAGAAGGATTTTGGCTGGAAAGCTTGAGGTGCTTAACTCCATTGCCTGCATTCTGTTCCACTTGATCATTATAAAACCTAATCAGGCGTTTGTGAGGTCTAATTACGTAGAGCAGTGAACTACAACATCAGGAGAAGTCTGAGGTTTTAGGATGCAAGTTCAAATCCCCCTTCTATCACTGACCCTCTGGATGTCCTTGGGCAAGGCACTTTGGGGTGAATTTTCAAAGACTCGGTTGCCTTTTGCACATGTAAAGAGAGAGTTTATCCCCTTAAGTCAGATGTATGCGGGACAGTGGATTTTCAGCTGCCTGAATACTTTCATAATAGGTGCACGCTAGCCTGCATAAAAAAAAGACCTGTTCCAGGGTGTGTACAGGCAGGCATACCTTACATTTTCAACAGGTGTTGTATGGAGGAATCCTGACATACTGAAAATGTGCCTAGCCTTACGCCCCTGCTTTATTTTATCTAAATGTCTGCCTGTCCCACTACGCAAAGGTCCATTTAGCATATTTCAGTCAGGGATATGGTGGGATACATAGAAACACATTTTTAAAACAGACATCGTGATCCTTTTGTTGAAGCGACGAGGAGTTTGGGAAGGAAAGGTCATGTCCCGCCTTCGAGCGGATCGTCCTTACAGGACTGGAGGCTGCATTCTCAATGCCATTGCAACACTATAAGGCACCCTAGGTAAACCTTCAGTTTTGCGTGGCCTCCCCCTCCTCTTAACTTTCAGAGCCTTAGACCACTCTCCCCTCCTCTGAGATTTGATCATGATGACCCCCCCACCATCCCTCCATAACTGGATACATGAAGACAATTTTCAAGAGCCAAATACCAACTTACCCTGGCAAAAGGGCTTTTTAAAAATTGCCCACTCTAAATAAACCTAGAAGTGCTCTTGGTTCAAATGAGAAGTGTGCTACTACCTTCTCTGAGAGCTGGTGCGGAGACCAGAGGTAAAAGTACCTGGGACTTTGAACCAAAAGGTTCCGTTTTTAAAATTGCCCCACCATAATTTTAACTGTGTTTCAGAAATCATATCGCAGTGTCTGCTGAATGGATCATTTGTGATTTTTTGGGGGAAGAATGAAAACAAAAGATCAAGAAATAGATAATGTTTATAAATTAAAAGAAATATCTAGCACATTGGCAGAAGGTAGTCTTTGAAATGGCTGACTGAGCTGAACTGGGATGTCTCCTCTAACTACACATACAAAAAGATATTTAAATTATTTTGTCACTTCAATAGCAGGGGCATAAACTCCTTCCATTGTCAGGCATTTTGTGAAATAAACACAAAACCCTGAAAAAAAAAATGTCACTCAGAGCCTATATAGCAAACCTGCCACACTAAAACAACACCAACTCCCAGAACTCAAACAGCAACAACCCTATCTCTGAAAAGGCAGCAATGCAAATATTAAACTATTACACAGCGTTTCCTAATCCTCTCCTGGAGGCACACTTATCCAATCAGGTTTTCAGGATTGCCACAATGATTATGCATGAGATAGATTTGCATACACTGGAGACCCAGTGGAAAATAAAAACATTTAGGGATAGGGTAGGATCAGGGGGCGGGGAGCAGAGGGGAAGAGGGAGGAAGGATAGAGTTAGGGGTAGGAAGGGTCCCTCCCAGTCTATTCCTTAATTGGAACGGACTGGGCGGGAACTGGGGGAGGCCTGATTGCATCGCTGCGCGCATTTTGCTAAATTCCTCCACCCCTGCGCACAGAGTTGACCACCTGCCCGCGTATGCACGCGCGGACAGGAAAATCCGACACGCATATGCGTGCAGGACCCATATTTTATAACGTGCGCATTAATGCATGCACGTTGTAAAAATCAGCGCGTCCATGTGCTCGCGCCAGGAACCACACGCACATGGATGCGCACGGGTCTTAAAATCGACCCCTTAGTGAATCAGGTGCTTAGACTGTGAGTTCATTTGGACAGGGACTTATTGTACCTGAATTCTAAAAATGCTGTAAGCCATCTTGAGCATTAAGTGGAAAGGTAGGCGAAAATTTGAAATTTATTAACAACAATACACCTGCAAGTTGGGAAAACAGAACTAGCTGGAGGTCACTTAGAAATTATACCTTAGCAGAATACCTCATGTTGGTCATACAGGTAGAACAGAAAAACCTCTCATCACATACAGAGTAAGTGATCACAAATTCTAAATAGAAATATGCATTAAAAAAACGGAACCTTTGTCCACTCCAACCTCACCCATCCCCTCCTGTTCCTTGCGAGACCAGTGGGGAAGTTTGAATTATGGAGCAGAGTGGCTCTTCGTTACTGGTTTCCCTGGTTCCTTTGCTTTGCTCTGTCCACTCTCGCCCTCCCACCCTGCTTTCTGCTGGAGGGAAAGTGAGTAGAGAAGCAGGAGAGGTGGTGTTGGACTAGGGAGCAGAATGGCTCTTCCTTGATCTGTTCTGTGCTCCTCCCCTCCTGCTCCCTGCAGCCCGAGGTTCAGGCCCTGACCAAGAGAGTCAGCCAGCAAAACCCCGTGTGCTGCCCCAAACACTGCCGCGCTCTGGGCGATTGGGGAGCCTAAAGGAAGAACCGACCTCAAGAATCAGAGTCAAGTGGAGAAAAGTGGGTGCTTGAGAAGTACAAAAAAGTAATTAGTGCAATGTTTTTAAATGTTGCATGCTTAACAACCCGATTTTAAACTCAGTGGATGCGGGTACCATGTGTTTGCAAAATTAACTTCTGCTGTGCAGGCTTTTAAGTGTGTGCTTAACTTTGCAGTTGGATGCCTTACTGAAAGTGTACTTCCTTTATTTCCCTGTGCTACATGGTTTACCTGGCTGCTGAGGTATTCCAGTAAACATAATACTGAGTCGGAGTCTATCAATTTCTGAAGGCCACAAAATTCTGACTAGTTAATTGCTCAGCAGATTGACGGGCATGGAAGGACCTCAAGATGTTTGCACAGAAGGATCTTACAGTGAGGAAATGTCCACTGTATTAGTAAAGTCTAAAAAGCCAACAGTTATAACTTCCATGCCAAAAAAAGAAGTCAGTAAAGTTGAATTCATCTGTGAAGCATTCATGAGAGATCCCATTATTCATGAGAGATCCCATTATTCATGAGAGATCCCATTATTGCACGTGACACCCTAACGTGCCTGTCTAAAGGCAGGGTACAGAATACACAGCGCCACGGGTCTAGCAGAGGCTGCTAGGCTGTGCTTACTTTGGTATAAAATTTGTTCTGGAGACCTCGTGGTGACATTCACGGCCTCTGTTGAAGCTGACATCTTGCCTGTGTCCTAGAAAAGAAAGAAAGATTAAGTCACAGTTGAACTCTCTGCTCCTAAACAGAGCAAATTCTATTCAATTTAAGGTGAGTTTTAAAAGCCCACCGCACGCATTAATTAGGGGATGTGCGAATAAGCTGGGCTAGCCGAGGGGATTTTAAAAGTCACACGGATACGCGCGTATCTCCCGCAGCGCACACGTCTCCAATGTTTTCAACAAGGGGTGGGCGTGAGCCAGAGATGTGCACATAAAACACTTGTGCGCCCAGCGCGTGTCGAGGTCCCCTGCAGCATAAGTTTATGTCTGCTACGGCTGGTGTGGAAGTGATAAAATAAAGAAAACTAGGCAGATCTGCAGGGTTTTAAGGGTCAGGGCTAACCGGGTGAACTGGCGGATGAACTGCTAAACTGGGAATGGCATGGGCGTGCATGGCTTTTAAAATCCTCCAACTCATGTGGCAGAAGCGGGATTTGTACACACACACATGCCTGCGCCCACGTGCAGGCGGCCAGACTAATTTTATAACAAGCGTGCTCGTGTCATAAAACGGCCGCGACCCTGGCCGTGGGCTGACATACGCGCGCAAACGTGCACACACACACACACGCCGGTTTGAAAGTTCCCGTCCCCGGAAGCACTCCCTGTTTCAAAGGACAAGCTTACCAGTCAAAGAGCTCCAAGCAAACTAGGGAACAATTCAATGTCTAAAGGTTTCCATAAGATAAGGAGGCGGCTTTTTTTTTTTTTTTTTTTTTTTTTTTAAAGAAAAATAAAGCTCCGGCACAAGTAATTGTAATCTGAATTTGGAAAGAGGGGGTGGATGCCTGGAAAAGCCCCCTAGCAGCAGAGAAAGTAGCAAACAAACCAGAGACAAGATTCAAACAGGACAACGACAGAGGGAAGCCGTAAGGACGAGGGAGGAGGGTGACTGAAGATGCAGCAGGACTTGCAGTGCCACAGGATGGGGACAAACCGGGTGCTCCTTTGTCTGCTTTACGATGCACTGTATGAACGAGGCGGGATTTGTACTGGGACAAAAAAAGCCCTGTTTCTCTACATTACGCGGGAGAAGTGTACATGGTGCCAACAGGGATCACAACCATGCTGCCCTCGAAGCTGAACACGGGAGCAGTCGCCCACAGGTTTTACACGGTCGCTCACACACATTTTTCTTTGTTCTATATTCAGAAATGCAACACTAATACTGGCGCTCACGAATTGTTGGTTTAAAGTAACTGATGCTCACATAAAAAAAAGAAAAAAATGTACACACACACACATAGTCGCTCCTTGGAGGGGGCATTGGTCAAATTCTGCAGAGGGACAGCATTTTCATTCGGCAAATTCTCAAAGTGGCTTTTTTCCTGTTGCCTTCGTCTAATTTTCATAATGAACTTGCATGTGTGTGTCTAGGATTTTACATACAGTATATGGTACATGAAACATTTGTTAATGGTGGGACCACTTATTTCTGTATGAAAGAGAAAATGCATGGCCAATGGCAGTGGAAAACTGGGTGCAATGAAGTAAACAATAACTCTCAAGCCACAGTTTTCTGACTTTTAAGCATTCTATCTATAGATGAGATTTTTTTTTGCGCTTGGCTTGACTACATTTTATTCCAGCTGTTTCTTCTATGGCAACTTCTGAATATGTGCACTGGATCATGCTCCGAGCTATCTGTCCTCCCTCAAATTGAGCAGACTACTGGGGAGACGACGACCTTCTCCCCTCGAAGCTGAGAGAAGGCTGGATCACGACATAGACCAGAGTAAGCAGAGCCTTGCAGCATCTGGTAGACTTGAGGCGGATTCTCCGCCTCGCTTGTAGACACAGCCTGTTTAGTGGGAGAATGCTAAGGCCTGTGACAGTCACGTTTTATGGGAGACCAAGGGTTGGGATATTTTTATTTGCTAAATTATTGGGGGTCCATATTCAGCGGCATTAAGCCAGATAACTTGTGAGTTATATGGCTAAATGTCAACTTATGAATATTTCTCCTCCTCCCTTATCTATTTAAAGTTTAGCAGATAAAATATTGCGAGGTAACCTCGGGTTCCAGGGAGGAGTTAAGTTAGCCGGATAACTTAGGTTCTCTGCACTGCTAAGTGTCCAGCTAACTTTGCAAGCTAGTCAATGACTGAATATTACCGCCCCCCATACTATATTGTTATTATATGATGTTTTAGAGCCTTAGTGTGCTGTCTCTTTGTTGGAGCGATATAGATTGAGCATGTAATAAAATAAAGGGACATCTGGCTGATAAGTTCCCCCAACTCCTTTGTAATGAAAAGTTCAACAAAATAAAATACATTTATTCTTAAAATGCCTTCAACATTATTCAGAAAGGTGGGCTGAAATCAAAATTATTAGCAACCTACCTGCTGCCCAGGATATTTTTTGCTTTCCCTCTGTGCTGAGTTTAATTCAGCAGGCCTCCCGTATGATTGTAATATTGTTCTGTCTGACACAGCATATTTATTATATCTTTAGCTTTTTTTTTTTTTTACTTTTATTTAGATTGCGATTTTTATGATTGTTTTATATTGTTATCTCCCCAAGAACTGCAGAAAGTGTGGGAAATACATTTTTTAAATAAAATAAAATACAAATAAAAATACCTCCTATTGGGAAAATAGAGCAAGCTGGACTACATAGAAACTACACATTAGCGGAATAACTCATGATGGTCACACACACACTGCGAAGACAGAAAAACCCTCACCAAATATAAAATAAGAGACTACAAATTTTAAAACACAAAGATGCAGACAAAACCTTTTTTTTTTCACTCCCAGCTCTCCCACTTCCTGCAGGACTGAGGGGAAGGAGAGAGAACAGGAAGGGAGGAGCTGGATTAGGGAGCAGAGTGGCTCTTCTTTACTTTGCTTTGTTCTGTCTCCTCTACTCTCATCCTCCTCACCTCCTATTCCCTGCAGACTGCCTGGAGTAGGATGCAGAGGACTGCTCTCTGATCATCTCAGCATTGGGCAGAGCCCTGTGAGCTCATGCAATACAGAAACCCTTGGTGCTACTCCCCGAAATGGCAATAGAAAAGCCAGCCCTGGACCCACCACTAAAAGAATAGCATGTACTTTTGGCTACTGAAGGGATGGCAATTTTCAGCCCTGGGAATTTAGCCAGGTAACTGCAAATCTGTTTTGAAACTTGGTCCTCCCCATGAGAAAAAAAAAGCCTTAGTAAATCAAGCCCTTTATTTGAGCAAACAGGTAGCACATGATCTCTGCAGGAGTTGTGCATGCACCATAGAAAAGCAAACCAACAGATGCATCTGTGTTGGCAAAGATTTTACCTTAACCAGCACAGAAGATATCTACAGCAGTACAAGACATTGCTAGGAATAAATTCTGCCACCTTTCCCCATACTTACTTTAAAACTATCCAGAACAGAAGCATGGGCCTATCTTTCAGCGCTGCTTAGAATCACCTTTGGCGCTTTGTTCTGTATTCTCACTGCAAGGACACTTTATCCATCATCAAGTTCCTTTCAGCCTAGCACAGAAAGCCAATGGGTTTGCCAACAAGAAACCACAGACATGAAATGTGCTGCTTCCATTCAGCCAAGAACCCCCGCCCATTAAGAGGGTTGGTCCGACTGAAGTCTCAGCTGAAATTCCACTCTCTCCATATATAAGATGACACATTAGGTAACAGGAATGAAGTTGGAACCACTTTAGCTAAGGTTCAGCGGCACGCACTGGAGACGGAGGCGGCTGCTTCCTGCTGACTTAATTGCTTTGATTGCATGGTAAGGTTATACTTTTATCCCTAATAAAGTCACAAGTCTTGCATTTGTGTTAGGGAAAATGCTAATTCTAGGTGCATTTCATCAGTGCGTGCAAAGCACCTCGTGTCGCTAGGTCTGTCCATCCGTTTATGCCCTTCAATGGATGATACAAATTGCCATCCCTCTATGGCCAGATGTGGCTGAATTAAGGAGCTCGCATCACTACTACCAAAATTTTAGCCAAATCCATACAGGGGGGCGGGCCCCCCATAGTTGTGCCGGGAGATTGGGGCCAGCTGAGTTCTCTGGAGCACGCGGATACCAGTGCATAACACACCAGATAATTTGGAAACACACCTTCCTTGTGTTGGAGAAGTTTTTAAGCTTCTAGCCCCGGGCTGGCGTAAAATTTGCCGCGTTGCCATGGGCACATTGGCTCTGCAGGAAATGTTTTGAATCGCAGGGATTAGCTAATAGCTTCATCTACATGAAATTTACATGTGATGAGCGCTATTAGTTACTCGCTCGACTGCATGCCCGTTTTGGATGCACTAATCCCCTTATTGCATCAGGGGTTATAGACGCACATCCAATCACATGTTAAGCCATGCGCTGGCATCGGCCTGCATGAGCATACAGCTTGGCTGCAACATACACACATGTACAGGGCCTAGATACTAAGGTTTTCCCCCATTCAGTGTCTATGGGAAAAAAGCTTAGTGACCTAGGCCCATAGGTGACACTTTTCACTGCTGCCTAGCAGGAAAAACATTCGGGTCCAAAAATAGTTGCATACTTTGTCCCTGCTATATATTTCAGGATGGGGCTTAGGTGGGCGGAGAAACTATGTGCATATATTTCAATATTCAATGAGCAGGTCTACTCTTCTCCCCAACCAAGTTATGCTCCTGGGAACGCTGTATTTAGAGCTGCTAAATACATTGCCTTTTTCTTTCTTTCTTAAAGGACTTGTAAGACCTCCTTCTTAAATCTCGAATTTGGGTTCCCTGTTCTATAACCTCCTCCTAGACTGCCCAGAAATTTGCGATCCTAGTACCACGATTTGGTTTGGAGATGCATTTTTAAAAAGAGCACAATCGGAGCTAACGTGAGAGTGGCCACCACTTGTTCACCACTCTGCCACAGCAGCACATGTTATGCAAACTACAGAAAGGAATTGGCTCATCAGGAATTGGCTCCTCAGGATGGGTAAAACCCTGATGCACCTCTTTGCATGTCTCCGCTGCTACTGCACCACAGAAGACAAGAGGACATTCAAGCAAAGGCGTGAAGCAGAGACGTAATGCACAGCTTACAGAGGTGATCGGGTCACTTTCCCAAGCTTTATCCCCATCCCCCACTTAATTTGCATCTTCCACTCTGGTGCAAAGATTAGCTGGATAAGTTATCCAACATTCAGATACCATATCCGGCTAACTCTGGTCAGTCCTAAAGTTAGCCAAATAAACTTATCTGGCTAACTTTATGATAGTCGGGGATATTCAGCGGTGCCACTGAATATCCCACCAAAATGTTGTTAGCCAGTTTATCCAGCTAACTTTATTGGCCAAACACAGCTGATAATGGGCTCCTATAATAAGGCCCTGCAAAAAAAAAAAAATGCAAGGAGCATCTAAAAAGGGACAAGATTCTCAACCAGGATTCCCGGACCCACCCTAAAGGGCTCCTAGCAATTTTATATCTTCAGTGGGAGAGGGGCAGAGGAGGGAGCTGGGGGGTTCCTCGGAACCTCACAATATATGGTGATAGGGTTCCTTAACCAAAAAAAAGGTTTGAAAACCACTGCAACAGAGCACCAGGAGTCTAAAAATCTTTTTCTGCTTATTATCTCATTACCAACCTCAGGGGACCCTGGAAATGATCCATTCCGACACTCACGTGTGTACAGCACACAAATTCCTCAGCCCCTTTGAGCCTCCCGGCCCAGGCACACAGCCTTTTTCTTCATTTTAAAGACAAGTTTCTGGCTGTTCACTGGACAGATGCAAACCTGATTAATAGATACTGGCACGGTTCCACTTGCAATAGGCCACGGCATACAATGGGCCTGTTGTTTTGGCCACCACTGGTTACTGGAGCTGTTTTAGGAACCAAAATGCCACGCTGAAGTCTATAGTTGGGGAATATACAGTAACTACAGAGCCCGCCTCACGGATAATTTGATCTGAATCTGTCTTTGGTCGCCTGATCGGCATTTGCTTTGCCATGTCCTGAAAATCTTTCTTGCGAACGGCAATAATTTGAGGGGTAGTTTTCCTGAAAAGGATGAGAAAACCTATAATGTCCAGGAAGAAAATGGGGTGCACTCGAGAAATAGTGAGGAAAAAATAAACTGACTGGCCCCCTTGTAATGCTCGTCAACACTATCAGCCTGCGGCAAAAAAATAGGGATTTTGCAAATAATTTTTTAATGGCCACCTCCTTATCTGTACGGTTTGCTTTAAATGTGGAAATATTTCACCAGCCTCAAGTTGGGAACCACAGCAGGCAAAATATAAATTAAAATTCACTTACAAAACGTGGGAGACTATGAAACAATCTCTTTAAATCTGGAAAGAAATTAAAAACACTGGAACAGGAACTTTGCTGGAAATACTTAAGAATAAATGAGACAGCCTCAGGATTACAGGGAAGCAAGGAGCAGGATGGTAGCCCCACAGCAGAGCCCCCGGGAGATCATGCAGACAGTGGCCATCAGCTGCAGTGCTCAGAGGAAATCCCTTCCCAGGACAGCCAGAATGATCCAACCTGTCTTTTCTGAGATTCCTCTCTTTCTGTCACCGAGCAAGCAAGGAGAGTCACTTAATGCAGTCTCCAAACAAGGGCAGAGCATCGGCATCGGCAGCACCTCTGAATCACCACGTTAAACAATGCGGTTCTGCAGCATTTTCTTGAGGCTCCTAGCGTGCCTCGTGGCTTTGCGTCATGTTTATGGTAAAGCCGAGGATCATGGGCTGAAGCACACCCAGCACCACTGGAAAAGGTGCTGTTGGACCAGCAGAGTCCAGGTGCAGCGCCTTTATATGCTGGGGAGGCAGAGCGTGTCCAGTGCTGACGCCAGTCTCCACTGCACACAGACCCAAGCAGCAGGGGTTTACCAGGGACCCTGCCTCTCTTATTCATATTTATTTATTTTCAGAAAAGCCAACTACAGAATAAATTAAGTTTCACTTTTGGTTGCATGGATGGGTTTTAGTTTCAACAATTTTTTTACTGGCAAAAATAACAACATCATCCCCCCGATGGATTCTGGGTCCAGTATGGGGCACATTTTCTTTGACTAGACCTAGCATAGTAGGATTATGAACCTTTTCTTGGTTTTCCTTCTGTTATCTGGTGGCAGTGTGCAGGTCTCTGATTTGCTTCCCGGGCTGGATCAGCTGGGGCCTGGGAATGCTGCGGAGGCAGTGCTCGGAGCCCATCAGGGAGTGAAAGTCATGGGCATTGTTGAGGACGGCACCTCCGCAGTTGGATTTAAAGCTCGGGATACAGGAAGGAACTCGAATGCATGGCTCCTGGCCTCAGGTCTGTGGCTGCAATGTCCTGGGGGGGGGGGGGGGAGGAATCCCCTGGCAGTTGCAAATGAATGGCTGGTGGCACCAGGATCCCAGAGCTGGTTCTGACTAAGCAGGAGAGGAAAATGCTACCCCGCCCCCGCAAAAAAAAAAAAAGTAAATTGAGCCAACTGGATGGCCCAGCAGCAGCAGCAGCAGCAGCAGTGCTGGCCGGGGAGACTTGGACTCCATTCCCAGATCTAGCAAGGGGTATCTCGGGCCGGCAGGAGCTCCGATGCTGTGGAAGGGCAGAGGGAGAGAGTGTTAGGCCCTGGTCATGAAGGGGGTCCTGCTCCCGCCTCAAGCTCGAGTGCACACTCGTGTTGGCATCCACAGACAGTTAGTGTAGCTGGGTTTACAAAAGGTTTGGATAAGTTCCTAGAGGATACATCCATAAACTGCTATGACGGTAATTAATAAGCAGTGGTAGCTTGAGATCTGATGTTTGGGTAATTGCTAGGAACTTGTGGCCTGGATTGGCCACTGTTGGAAACAGGATGCTGGGCTTGATGGGCCCTTGCTCTGACCCAGTGTGGCATTTTCTTATGTTCCACCCAGAGTCTGTGAATCTTAACAGGAGGAGAGAGAGAGAATAAAAGAAAAGGTGGGTGGGTGGCTGAAGGCTCGTCAAGGTGCCGTAACCCAACAAGGGCACCGATCAACTCGAAAGTATAAAGGAGGAAGAGGCCAGGCCCCAAATAAAATGAAAAGCCAGAACCCAAATTATATTTGAGCAAAACTATTGTATACCTGGAATGGGCCTCAAGTTGTTGGCCAGTTAAGATTTATAAAAAAAAGAAAAATAAAAAATAAAACTCAGACAACGTCTGAAGGTCCACGCCAGGGCAGCCTTAGGGGGCAGTGAGCTGGACAAATGCTCCTTGGCCACCCTCACTTCACTGGGGCTTGGCCTGCTCCGGTCATCCGGTGCCTCTCAAAGCTCGGAAGAAAATTGTTGGAAACCATGCGGCAAATCCTCCAGCCGAGCACTGCAGCGGCTCCAGGGGAGACAATGGAGCTCTGTGCTACTGCCTGAGCCTTCACGCCATAAGAGCGTCTTTGTGAGCGAGCACTGGGAGCAGGAACTGGCACCAGGCTGGCCAGGTTTAGTGCTTGCACAACACACAGGAGACTATATATGTACATATACATATACAGTCTTCTTCCAGGGCATTTCCAGCAATTAAGTGTACTTTTTTTTTTTGGAGACAGTGGAGAATATTCCTGTATAAACAACAAAAAATATAAATAATGTTACGTCTCTGGTGTCTACTGCTGTGCGTCCAAGCCAGCGATGTGAGTTGCTCGGCCACAGTAAACTCCAGCTGTGCTCCACGGAACCTCTGGGCGAGTCCATTCAAGTTATTTCGGCTCTCTGGGGCTTGGTTTGCTCAGCTACCATCGGGCAGGGGAATGACACAACAGGACTGCTCCTTCTCCTAAGAAGCACTCGGGGGTTGGGTCAGAGCTCCAGAAATCTGCTGCTGGGCCATCCGCCCCAGAAGGAGGGGGGGCCAAGTTTGAAACCCTCTGGGCCTCCAAGACGCAGCTAAGGACGCCAAAGAGAAAAGCTTCTTTTCCTTCAGAAAGTAAGCTAAAAAAAAAACCAAACCCCAACAACAACAACGCTCCCCCCCCCACACCACCCCCAAAACGTGCGGTTAGAGGGAGATCCAGGACGCGTGTCCCTGCCCGAGCCACGCGTGTCAGTGCCGACGCGAGGGTGTCCAGCCGCCCTAGGCAGTGACATCACCACGAGGTCATATTCTCCCCCCCCCCCCCCCCATGTGGCCAGAGCTCCCTCACCTCACCGACCGACGCATCGCAAAGCGCGAGTCCTTCACGTTAAAAAAAAAAGCATGCCGCCCTCACGTCCAGCGACTGCGCCCTGCCCACTTCCGGCACCCCGGGCGACGGCATGGTCCACCCAATGCCTGGCGCCAGCCCTGCATAAAAAGCGCCTCATCCCTTCCTCGCCAGTTCGGCTGTGGGAAAACTCCTCGCGCCTCCCTCCAAAACGCTGCACTCCAGTGGCTTCAGAACCCCCCCCCCCTCCCTGGCTGCACCTTAACTGCTGGGATTCACTCCCCTCCTCCAGCTGATAAACCTTTGGCAGGGCAGAGTCCAGCAGTCCTCCTGCCTGCTTTTTTTTTTTTTTTTTATCTTTGCAAAACTCTCGTCTCTGTCAGGGCGGGTGCTTCCATTAGGAAAATTAGGCGGTTGCCCAGAGAGCCCCGACTTTGGGGGCAGCAAAATCCTGCCAGAGTGATGTCTAGAAGGGAAGCAGTACCAGAGCCAACACCATCAAAGATGGAGGTGCTGCGCTGGGGCCACTGCTAGGGGGGGAGGGGAGGAGGAATAACCAAAGGTTCGCCTAGGGCGCCAAATATGCTTGCTCCGGCCCTAATCTCTGTCCACATTCATATCCCCTTCCTCCCACCCTCGCCTCCCTGACTTGTGCCCCACTGGGCGTGCACAAAACTGAAAATATATAAATAAACCTACAGACACCCCCCCCCCCCCCCCCGGGGATTTCCATCCTACCTGCAGCCTTCTCTGCAGATCAGATTTATTAAGGCTTTGATCAATGGCACCTAATGAAGCTGTCAGGGAAGCCGGGATTGCCTGCTGCACCTTCTGCTTTTCACAAGACAAGGGTGGGAAACATGAAATGCATTTTCCTAATCTGGAAAATTCTCATCAGGCTACATCCAGGGGCACCTTGGCCCTCAGTCCATTCCCCGCTTGGCTACAGCCCAAGGATGCTGCGGAGCCGTCGCCCTCACCGCCTCGGGGAGAGAAGAAGGGAGACGTCCCGGCACTTACGGGAGGAAAGGGCAGGGGAAGATGCAGCCCTCCCCCATCCTCCCGCTGGGGGTGAGGTGGGGGAGAATCACCCCGACCACCCGAGGGTAAATTGAAAGGTGTTCGGATTTCTTCCTGCTCCAAAGGAAGGGGAAAATAAATATCCTGAGCCGCTTCAGTCAGTCTAAAGGGGGGGGGGGGGGGGGTGATCCAGTCCCGGGGCTGGAGAGGGAGCTGAAGCTGCAGTCTCCCCAAGAAGAAGCAGGGGGGGGGCCACATCTCTGTGCATGCAATCGCACAAAACAAGGGCTGGGCTAGCTTCTTCATGGGCCGGCAGCCCCCCAGTTCCACCAGGAAGTCAAACGGCGAGGCACAGCAGTAACCTGAGGAAGTGCACTGCCAGTTCTGCCCTCCTCACTAACCAACATACCCTGGGAAACCAAGAAAGCTCCCTGATGAGAGCCAGCTGGGAAGAAGCTAAAAAGAGGCGCTTGATGAGTAGGTCTTAGTGACTTTTTGTTACTGGGCCTCCCTTTGTCATTCCTGGGCTGAGAAAAACACACATTTTTTTTTCAAAAAGTGTTTTTCTAAATCCCTTGCAGCTCATTTGGATTTTTATCCCATCCAGGTCACAGTGACCGCTTATTTCCACCTCTCTGTGCGATGTTTTTCTGGTTGCCCGTGGGACAGGAGGACTTTCACATTGCAAAGGAGGCCGCGCCACCGGTCCACTCGCCGGCTTCAGCGGGGGGTGGCTTTGGGCCAAACTGATCTTCCTGAAATTCCCCGAGAGGCTTCGTCCCGACCTCTTTAAACTATAAACACGCGCCTGCAACACTGGCCGAGAGCCTGGGTGCAGCACTTCTTCCGGCACAATACGCACGGCAGGCCCAGCTTGGACTTATCCCCACGGGGCCCTTTTGCTGCTGCGTCCGGGGGCCCAGCACGGAGGAGCTTGGTAGCCGGGCAGCGCCGCCTGCCTGCCTGCCTTCTCAGAATTTGCCAGGTCCAAGATACAATCTGCTTAATCTCTGTGCCGTCCCACATTCAGGCAAAGGCAGCATAAGCAGCTGCCGCGGGTATCCGATTCTCGGGCCAAAGAGAGGGGGGAGGGGCTGTGCGTCAGCGCCGCTGTGGCACTCCCCTCCCCCCGCCGGCCACGTTCTCTCTGTCCCCCGACTCCTCCAGCTGCTGAAGGAGACGGCATTTATCAAGGCCGTGCGCCAACGGCGCGGCGCTCTCCCCAGACGTCCGGTGTGGGTTGCCTGAAGCACTACAGTTTAGGGTTTCCTCATTGTGAGCAGATCAACCACGCGACAAACCCCGGGCCATCCGATACCGGGCAGGAAGACACCGCCTCGCTCTGAATCTCCCCGGGACTTGCAGCTGGTTGACCTCTGCCGAGCGACTTTCCCATGCCCTTTGTCCCTGCTGAAACAGCGCTTTGAAAGTAGGCTGAAGAGGATATCGTTACATTTCCGGCCTCCCCGCACGTGAAGGAGCCAATAATGGCCTTTCGTGAAACTCAAGTCGTCAGGTCGCGGTTTGCCCCCCCCCCCGTGTAGACGGTGGTTAAGTTGGGTTATAAAACTTCCGTAAGTCAAAAAACGAAGAAACTCCAGGTATCCTGCTCTGGAAGAATTCATTTTGAAAGAAGAGCGATAACGCCCCCATCCCCCCCCCCAATGTTTAAAGAAGAAAGCAAAAAAAAAAAAAGCACAAAGTTTAGAAGTCGAGGGTATCAATTTTCGTGTTCTTGGAGTTTCTCCAAAATAAGAAAGGTTTTCTAATTGGAATGAATTCTCAGCTCTGCCGCGCTGCAGGCTCATTTCTCGCCAACCGCTGACCAGTTCTACCTTGCAGTTCCTTGCAACAGAACCCACATTTCTGGCCTGGTATCGGCAAGCTAATCAGGTCCAACACGGACATTTCTTGGCTCTATAGCACCATCAGGGTACGCGGTGCCGGGTACCCAGTTAGCATCGGCCATGCGTCCGTGTGCACGGCAGCACTTACTGTCAAAATGGCCTTTTCTTGCTATCAAACGTCACGCCGTCTGTTCGGTATTGGTTTCTTTAAATGCAATGATTTAGAAACATGGAAAAATGACAGCGCATAAGGCCTGGCAGGCCCTGCCTGCTCTTCCCAAATTCCTTCCTTTGGCAGTGATTTTTGCATTGAGGGATCCTCTTTGCCTTATCCCAGGCCTTCTTGTTTTTTTGTCTTCTCACTTCCCCAGGAGACCCTGCCACGCATCCACGCATCCTCTGTGTGAAGAAATGTTTTGCACTATTACCTTTGCCTCGCTCCTCGCTGAGCCTCATCCTGTGACCTCCTGTTCTAGAACTTCCCCCCCCCCCCCCCCGAGAAATATTTGCTTCTTCTGCATTATTTACACCTTTCAGGCATTTGGAGGTCTGTAACTATCTTCTCTCTCCTCTCAGCAGAGACGGGTTTCGGAGTTTGCCACCCCTAGGCACTGCTGTTGCGGTTCTGCCTCCCCTCACCCCCGGTAACGTCGGACAGCGGTGAGCAGGAGGTGTAAGGCACAGTCCCACAGTTTTTGATGCGGAAGCTCAGGCACAGATTCTGTGACAAAAACTGGAAAACATCGGCGAACATGTTGTCCATATTTTATAGTAGAAAAATGAAATAATTTTCCAACCCTGCTTCTGTCTGTATCATTTATTTTTTTGGGAGGGGGAGAGGAAAAGGGGACTTAGGTATCAGTACAGGGAAGAGATGTCAGGGATGGGCACAGGAGGAGAGCGAGAGAGGAGCAGGGATGGGGAGAGGAAAGGAGGAGATCTAGGAATGGGGTGAGGAGAAGGTGTAAGGACTGGGGATAGGAGGGAGGGGTAAGAGAAGGAAAGAGGATGGAGGAGGAGAGAGGACTGGGGATAGGAGGGAGGGGTAAGAGAAGGAAAGAGGATGGGGAGGAGAGAGGACTGGGGATAGGAGGGAGGGGTATGAGAAGGAAAGAGGATGGGGGAGGAGAGAGGACTGGGGATAGGGAGGGGTATGAGAAGGAAAGAGGTCTGAGGATGGGGAGGAGAGAGGACTGGGGATAGGAGGGAGGGGTATGAGAAGGAAAGAGGTCTGAGGATGGGGAGGAGAGAGGACTGGGGATAGGAGGGAGGGGAATGAGAAGGAAAGAGGTCTGAGGATGAGAGAGGAGAGAGGACTGGGGATAGGAGGGAGGGGTATGAGAAGGAAAGAGGGCTGAGGAAAGAGGACTGGGGATAGGAGGAAGAGAGGGAGAGAGAGGAAGGTTCTGGGATTGAGAAAGGGGGAGCGGGAGGAGGTCATGTTGGGGGGTGGGGGGATTCCAGGATCTGACTGCAGTGGGTGGGGAAGGTGGAAGGAGAGGAGGAAGGTGCCCTGCTGTGCCCTGGTCCTGCTCCCCCTTACACCTCCTCTCTGGTGCCCACAATCCCTTCTCTCTCACACACACACACAAACACTGCCCTCCCCCCCCCCCCCCATTCAGCCCCTCCTAATCTTACCAAAATGATCTCCCTGTGCTCCAGGCTCTCACCCTCCTCCCATTTTGCTCCCTGCCTGCTGCCCAGGAAGAGAGGGGCTGGATCAGGAAGCAGAGGGCAGATTCAGCACAGCTGGGAGGCAGTAAATCTTCAGCCAGTCTGCTCCCCCCCCCCCCCAGGCACAGGCCCTAGTGTGCCTATTGCCCAATCCAGGCCTGCTCTCAGGGATCCCATGTGCTGCAAACCAGCACCATTACTTGTCCAGCTGTGCAGGGCCCCGAAAGCTCGACATTACTAGTGCGGACGCAGACCTGAAGGTCTGTACAGCCACCGGGCTCAGGCAACGCAAAGGAATCAGCCCCATCGCGTCTGCCAGGCGATTTGGATTAGGCGGAGAAGGCAAGGGAAGGCCTAGGTCGTCTCTGCGAGACTCAGAGATGATTCGGGAAGGGAAATTTAGCAACCCCTCTCCCCCACTGCCCAAAGGTTTCCAACCCCAATCCTTATCCTCTATGCTCTGACTCACAATCAGGGATAAGGCCACCCTGGCTCGTGTTGGCTCAACTGGCCCACTGTATGCAGCCAAAAAATACAAATAAAAAATCCCCCTTCCAAAAGATTCTGTTTGTTTATTATGCAAACTTGCCCATTTAATAAAACTCCGTCTTGAACTCAGGAAAGAATATCGTGCCCGTGACTTTGAGTGACCTTGGGTAAACAAGTAACGCTCTCTTTTGCCACAATTTACTCAAGCGTAGCAGATCCTAATAATAATATATTTGTCTTTCTCCCACTCCTACGTCAGACGCGGTCATGCATCGTCCACGCCGGAGACTTCAGTAACCGTTGGCTTCTCCGGGTCAGAAACGGCTGCCGATCTGCTCCTGATGTGCGACTCAGGTGTGGATGAAATGTGTTAGAAAGATCCAGGGTACAGGTTTTTTTGGGGGGGGGTTTCCCCCCATGCTGTGCGCCATTCAGAGTTTATCAGCGTACCACAGGCTTATCTCCATGAATCTGATGCAGCCCCGATAGGACAGGGTTCACAAAAGCTCGCTCTCTGTGTCTGTTAAACACCCATGAGTCATCTGCCGTTAGCTAAGGTGTCCTAAATCCATTGAAGATTATGTGTCCCAACCTGACATTCAGGGTTAGCTGGCCGAGCGACACGGTACATCTCATTCCCCGAATGTCAGGCACCAGGCCTTACTGGAGACAAGACCATGCAGCTGAACCGGGTGAAACCTTCCCACCTACTAGCAGCCTTCCCTCCACCCCACATCCCTGCTTCCCAGTCCTCCCCCACAAATCCGATCCTCCCTGAGCAGCAAATCAGTCGGTTTGGAGGATATCCAAAATGAATATGCATTTGCATATTCATTGCATGCAAACATACGTCATGCGTAGTCATGAAGGAAAGTCTAAAACCAGGTTTGGTTGCGGCACTCGAATTTGTGGATCCCCTGAAATAGCGTTGCCCACGGGCTCTGTTTTGTTTGGATTTTTTTTTTTTTTTTTTAGCAAGGGGAAGGGAGAAGAGGAGATAGGAGGTAGGGGATATTCAGGACGGGCTGATCCAGTCCTGGTTTTACTTCCATGACACGTATGAACGTATAGCGCCTGCTCTCCTCTTAGGGATATCGGAAGTACATGCGTGCAGTGAGGGGCGGACGGCCAGGACGAGATCAGCCAGCAGAGAGCCTGGAAGGATCTTTGCTCAGTATATGGAAAGCTCTGGAGAACAGCGGTTTCCAGAAAGATGGCTTTTACAGTCCCAGCAACCCACTCACTGCTTGGCCCTATAGGATCCTAGCGAATGTTCTGATCATGTGCATCACAGAACCGAACCAAAATGCCACTCAACTGTGTCCCATTTCGGCTGCTGGACATTAGTGAGGGCCTGATCAGGATGGCAACCAGCACAAAAATCGTATAATAAATTGGTAAAAACAAATAGAAAAGATACAAAAATGAAGGTAAAAATCTATAAACTGAATCCAACAATATTAAATTAAAACATCTGGATGTGCTAAAATCCACAAGTGGCTATGGTTCGGAAACTATGTCTGTATCACAGGAAATCCTACACCAACAGTCACCTAAAAACACATTGACGAAGAGAAAGGCCCTTTCCAAAAATGCTTGTGGTTTAGCAGACTCTCTCATCTGCTATCATTTCGGCTGCTGCCTTTTGCTCTACGGCTCGGTTTCCTCTGTTTTGGGGGCCCTGGATCTCAGCCTAATCAAAAAGAGATGGTCAAGCCCTCGCCAGCGTGCTCAGCCAATCAGAGGGCAGGGCTGACCGAACATTCCATGCACTCTTATTCTATGGAGAGCGTGCTCTCAGGCAGGACGAATAGCTCTGGACCCTCCCACTGCACCAGAGGAAGGCAAACAGAACCATTTACAACATGTAAAACTGGAATCGCACATGGGTCACTTAATGATTTACTATACCAGACAAATTTATTAGATAATGTACAGGACCAGATGTACAAAAAGGGTTTTCCCCATCTTGAGAGTAAGGAAGAAGGTATTAATTATAATATGCTTATTAGGATGTTTCTTCAGGTGCAGCTTCGCCTGTCTGTTGCACTGATGCATGAATGAGTTTATCTGCTCTTCCAGTAATTCAGTGCCCGGTTTCAGCCCATCCTGAGCTTTGGGTGTCAGGAATGGAATTCTGGGTTGAGCAGCGACTGCACCGAGATGTCCTCGTTTTGCACATCGTTAATCCGGCCCAAGCATACTGCGCTTCCTTTGTGTGGCATGCAGCAGCACATGGTAGTTTTAATTTGCGTTTGTGTTGCCCAGGCCGGGTTTAAACACAGGCAACATAGACACGTGCCTAGGGCGCCAAATTCTGAAGGCATCCCAAAAACTGGGACCCTCTCCCTTCTGCTTTACCTCCAGCCCTCTGCCTATGGGCGCCATAATCTTAAAGCCGGCCCTGTGCGTTTCCTATATTTGGTTGCCTGGAGCACCCAGCTTTTTTTTTTTTTTTTTATCTGGAGTTTCTCCTGCTCCTTTGTGCTTCCAGCTCGTTCAGAACCAGGGCAGGAATGTCGCACCCACAGCCTTCATTCCCAACTACCAGGGGATTTTTTTTTCCCCACTGCAGTGCACCTATGGCCCCGGGTAATAAGATTCGAGAAAAATGTTTGCGCTGAATTTCATGTGCTAAAAAAAAAAAAAAAAAAAAAGAGTTAACCCCCAGCGCAGTGCAGGACCACGCCGGGGCACAGCACATAGAAAATACTTGCCCCAAAAACGTGAGTTCTCTCTGAGCAGGAGTTACATTTCCAGTGTTAGGAAAACTTGCATAAAATAGAGAAATAAATTCAGGGCTTTAAAGCACCTCCCTGCACTGGGGAGTAATAGTAAAATGCCATCAGGAGCAGGAGATTTGTTGATACATTTGGCGGTCCCTCCCCAGCCAGGCCCTCGCTGCTGACTTCCGATGTGGCTCCACGCGGCGGGATGCTACGCTCCGACACGGTAAGATACCACCGACCCCCTTCCTGCCGCGCTCCTCCTTAGGCACCCACCTTCCCTCCATTTAAAGGGCTCTCAGCGGGAAAAGCTCCTCTGTGCCTGCTGCCATCACACGCCAAGCCCTATAAAAGGGCTCACTCTCTCCTTCCCTCAGTGCCTCAGGGACAGGTCCAGCCACCTGCTAGAAGTGCGCGTTGCTTCCCTTCCAGTCCTGTCCAGCTCGTCTGGTCCTTGTCCATCCTGTTCCTTCACATTACCTGCTTGTTCTTGTCCTTGCCTGCCTGCCTGCCCTGCCTACCTATCCCTCTTCTCTCTTGGACGGATACCTGATTTGACCTCAGCCACACTTGACTGCTGCCTGGACCTCGGATACGCCTGACTGCTGCCTGCCTCTGACCCCAGCTACTAAAGACCACCTCGTCTGCCATCAGCAGAGAACCCCACCTACGTCCTGCTGGCCCAGGCACCCGAAGGCTCGACCTGAGGGGGAACCAGGGCCGGGATGGGCGAAGGTCCTGAATGGCTTCAGCTGGGTCCGCCTGCCGACGGTGGGAACCCGCGCTGCAGGTAGCACCGACCCTGCCTCGGCCCAAGCGGTGCTGATGGTGCAGACCTCCTTGTTACACAGCAGGAGTAAAGCTGCAAGCACAGGGGGGGACCCTGCAACTGTGCGATCCAAATGCAGCCAGCAGACGTCGCCCTTAAACAGCGGCCACAAGTCCCTGCCCTGCAACCTGAGGGGCGGGGATCCAGCCAGGGACCTCCCTCCCGGGCCGGCCTGCAGCACCACACTTTGTTTTCTCTCGGGCTCTGAACGCCTGGCCTGCATTTTATGGATTTCCCCTCCATCCCCAGCGGTTCTTTTCCTTGATTATTTATTACAGGGGGGAGGGCGGCCTTAAGCAAATGCAGAATGTGAGGAAAGTATTCAAACTTTCTGCCAGAACCGCGTCCTCAGGGGCGATTATGAAACCGGCGCAGGCCGCGTGCAGCCACCTTGGTACCCACAGATCTGAAAGTTCATTTTCAAAAGGAGGGGGAGGGGCAGCGGCGGGGAGTCCTGCGGAGTCTGCACCCTGCCACGACCTTAACCCTGCCCCGTTTCAGCGCCGCGTGGACTTTTAGCTGCGATTTTCAGCTCCGGTGAATTTACCCGGGCAGGTCCTTCCAACCGTGTCCTCTCTAAAAAAAAAAAAAAAGAGGTCTTCCCCACAAAAGTGCAACTTAAAAAACTGGAAGCTGGTAGCTCCTCTCTCGGTCAACGTTTCCACTGGATGACAAGCGGCTCCCGAGTCCCTACAGGGCTAGCGCACCAGGGGTCTGGCAGTCGTCGGGGGTCTGGTAACCCCCGGTAACCCCCCCGTTCCCACAGGTCCCACGATCTCAACGTTCTGTCTGAAATCATCGCTGCGCCCCCTGCAGCCTGGGTTTCCTCTGCCATATCCCAGCCGCCGAATCAATGGCGCTGGATAAGAGGCAGCAGTAGCAGTAATCAGGATCCGGATCGGATTCCTCGGGCTGGGCAGTGCTTGTGCTTTAATCTGGCTTTTTGTCCTTGCAGCTGCCGGCTCTGCGGCCTTAAACTGCACGGCACACGGACGAGACTGCGATTTCGCCGGCTCTTCCTGGGGGGGGGGGGCTTTGCTAACTCCGCACAGTACTGGCAAACAAAGTGCAAAACGTGTGCCCTGTGCACGGAAACCATTACGGTATCAGAAGCACGGAGGTATCAAAATATTTCTGCTGACTTCCCTAAGTGTCCTGCCCTGTCTTCGCTTCCAGCCCCACTGTACCGTCTGTGGAAAAGCCTTTTTTGTAGCTTGATAGAAAAAGGGTAACGTACCGGGAGCATCGGAGGGGGTCTCGGTCTGCATTATACAAACGTCTCCCCAAAAACTCTAGGGTGCAAAAGCCTCACCAGCCTGGATGCGTCTCACAGAGTTTTGATGCCTCTCTCTCGGGAATCAGGACGATGTTTTGGCTTTGTTTGTTTGTTGTGGGTTGTTTTTTGTTTTGTTTTTTTTAAATCTGTCACAGGGATATTTATAATTCAGGGACATTCTTAGAACTGGTTTCTATAAATAGAATGATGTCATAATTATTTAAAAAAAAAACTTTTAGCAGCTTCCGTTATAGGGAAGTTATTGTCTGTTGCTTTTATTAGCTTTGTAAATTGTATGTGGTTAGGCTTTGCTGTTACTGTTTCCAAGTCGGCGTGCACAGATTTCAGAATGAAATGAAACGGAGCCACTCCAGCAGCACAGCCATCGGATTTGGCTTAGTCTGAAAGAAGAGCAAGGGTCACTGGAGCCTACCCTTCTTCTGCAATTGCCCGACAGCTGCCGCTCTGAAAACTCTCTCTCGGTCCTCGGGAATAAAGTTCCAAGTCTGCGGTAGGCGAGGCCTCATGGCTTTTCTTGCATCACCTGACCTTCTGCCCTTTGGATGGCACCTGCCTTAGTTCTCCTGCTATTTATTTTCCAAGTACAGAACCACCATGGCCAAAAACAGACTGTGTTTATTCCTTTCCAACAAGTAGTTTCAATAAAATAGAAAATACAGCTGGGTGTTATTGTGAGGCACAGGAAGAGATCACTCATTCAGAGAATCTTGGGGGTTTTTTTCTAATATTTCTTATTTGTGGGGAATTAGAAAACTAATGGGGTCCTGAATGGCTCAGAGAACAGGCACAGGGGTACAGAGCCCATCATCTCTAGGAGTGGAAGACTCGGGATGGGCACAGAATACATAGCCCACCTCCACTAGGATTGAATAACTCGGGGGATGGGCACAGGAGTGCAGAGCCCACCTCCACTAGGATTGAATAACTCAGGGGACGGGCACAGGAGTGCAGAGCCCACCTCCTCTAGGATTGAATAACTCAGGGTCGGGCACAGAGGTACAAAGCCTGTCACCTCTAGGATTGAATAACTCAGAGGATGGGCACAGGAGTGCAGAGCCCATCTCCTCTAGGACTGAATAACTCAGGGGACGGGCACAGGAGTGCAGAGCCCATCTCCTCTAGGACTGAATAACTCAGGGGACGGGCACAGGAGTGCAGAGCCCATCTCCTCTAGGACTGAATAACTCAGGGGACGGGCACAGGAGTGCAGAGCCCATCTCCTCTAGGATTGAATAACTCAGGGGACGGGCACAGGAGTGCAGAGCCCATCTCCTCTAGGACTGAATAACTCAGGGGACGGGCACAGGAGTGCAGAGCCCATCTCCTCTAGGACTGAATAACTCAGGGGACGGGCACAGGAGTGCAGAGCCCATCTCCTCTAGGACTGAGTAACTCAGGGTCGGGCACAGAGGTACAAAGCCTGTCGCCTCTAGGATTGAATAACTCAGAGGATGGGCACAGGAGTGCAGAGCCCATCTCCTCTAGGACTGAATAACTCAGGGGACGGGCACAGGAGTGCAGAGCCCATCTCCTCTAGGACTGAATAACTCAGGGGACGGGCACAGGAGTGCAGAGCCCATCTCCTCTAGGACTGAATAACTCAGGGGACGGGCACAGGAGTGCAGAGCCCATCTACTTTAGGATTGAATAACTCAGGGGACGGGCACAGGAGTGCAGAGCCCATCTACTTTAGGATTGAATAACTCAGGGGATGGGCACAGGAGTGCAGAGCCCATCTCCTCTAGGACTGAATAACTCAGGGGACAGGCACAGGAGTGCAGAGCCCATCTCCTCTAGGACTGAATAACTCAGGGACGGGCACAGGAGTGCAGAGCCCATCACCTCTAGGACTGAATAACTCAGGGGACGGGCACAGGAGTGCAGAGCCCATCTCCTCTAGGATTGAATAACTCAGGGATGGGCACAGGAATGCAGAGCCCATCTCCTCTAGGACTGAATAACTCAGGGGACGGGCACAGGAGTGCAGAGCCCATCACCTCTAGGATTGAATAACTCAGGGACGGGCACAGGAGTGCAGAGCCCATCTACTCTAGGACTGAATAACTCAGGGGACGGGCACAGGAGTGCAGAGCCCATCTACTCTAGGACTGAATAACTCAGGGGACGGGCACAGGAGGGCAGAGCCCATCTCCTCTAGGACTGAATAACTCAGGGGACGGGCACAGGAGTGCAGAGCCCATCTCCTCTAGGACTGAGTAACTCAGGGACGGGCACAGGAGTGCAGAGCCCATCACCTCTAGGACTGAGTAACTCAGGGACGGGCACAGGAGTGCAGAGCCCATCTCCTCTAGGATTGAATAACTCAGGGGACGGGCACAGGAATGCAGAGCCCATCTCCTCTAGGACTGAATAACTCAGGGGACGGGCACAGGAGTGCAGAGCCCATCTACTTTAGGATTGAATAACTCAGGGGACGGGCACAGGAGTGCAGAGCCCATCTACTTTAGGATTGAATAACTCAGGGGACGGGCACAGGAGTGCAGAGCCCATCTCCTCTAGGACTGAATAACTCAGGGACGGGCACAGGAGTGCAGAGCCCATCTACTCTAGGACTGAATAACTCAGGGGACGGGCACAGGAGGGCAGAGCCCATCTCCTCTAGGACTGAATAACTCAGGGGACGGGCACAGGAGTGCAGAGCCCATCTCCTCTAGGACTGAGTAACTCAGGGACGGGCACAGGAGTGCAGAGCCCATCACCTCTAGGACTGAGTAACTCAGGGACGGGCACAGGAGTGCAGAGCCCATCTCCTCTAGGATTGAATAACTCAGGGGACGGGCACAGGAGTGCAGAGCCCATCTCCTCTAGGACTGAATAACTCAGGGGACGGGCACAGGAGTGCAGAGCCCATCTCCTCTAGGACTGAATAACTCAGGGGACGGGCACAGGAGTGCAGAGCCCATCTACTTTAGGATTGAATAACTCAGGGGACGGGCACAGGAGTGCAGAGCCCATCTACTTTAGGATTGAATAACTCAGGGGACGGGCACAGGAGTGCAGAGCCCATCTCCTCTAGGACTGAATAACTCAGGGGACGGGCACAGGAGTGCAGAGCCCATCTCCTCTAGGATTGAATAACTCAGGGGACGGGCACAGGAGTGCAGAGCCCATCTCCTCTAGGACTGAATAACTCAGGGGACGGGCACAGGAATGCAGAGCCCACCTACTTTAGGATTGAATAACTCAGGGGACGGGCACAGGAGTGCAGAGCCCATCTCCTCTAGGACTGAATAACTCAGGGACGGGCACAGGAGTGCAGAGCCCACCTCCTCTAGGACTGAATAACTCAGGGGACGGGCACAGGAATGCAGAGCCCATCACCTCTAGGACTGAATAACTCAGGGACGGGCACAGGAGTGCAGAGCCCATCTCCTCTAGGATTGAATAACTCAGGGACGGGCACAGGAGTGCAGAGCCCATCTCCTCTAGGACTGAATAACTCAGGGGACGGGCACAGGAGTGCAGAGCCCATCTCCTCTAGGACTGAATAACTCAGGGGACGGGCACAGGAGTGCAGAGCCCATCTCCTCTAGGACTGAATAACTCAGGGGACGGGCACAGGAGTGCAGAGCCCATCTCCTCTAGGACTGAATAACTCAGGGGACGGGCACAGGAGTGCAGAGCCCATCTCCTCTAGGACTGAATAACTCAGGGACGGGCACAGGAGTGCAGAGCCCATCTCCTCTAGGACTGAATAACTCAGGGGACGGGCACAGGAGTGCAGAGCCCATCACCTCTAGGACTGAATAACTCAGGGGACGGGCACAGGAATGCAGAGCCCATCTCCTCTAGGACTGAATAACTCAGGGGACGGGCACAGGAGTGCAGAGCCCATCACCTCTAGGACTGAATAACTCAGGGGACGGGCACAGGAGTGCAGAGCCCATCACCTCTAGGACTGAATAACTCAGGGGACGGGCACAGGAGTGCAGAGCCCATCTCCTCTAGGACTGAATAACTCAGGGGACGGGCACAGGAGTGCAGAGCCCATCACCTCTAGGACTGAATAACTCAGGGGACGGGCACAGGAGTGCAGAGCCCATCTCCTCTAGGACTGAATAACTCAGGAGACGGGCACAGGAGTGCAGAGCCCATCTCCTCTAGGACTGAATAACTCAGGGGACGGGCACAGGAGGGCAGAGCCCATCTCCTCTAGGACTGAATAACTCAGGGGACGGGCACAGGAGTGCAGAGCCCATCTCCTCTAGGACTGAATAACTCAGGGGACGGGCACAGGAGTGCAGAGCCCATCTCCTCTAGGACTGAATAACTCAGGGACGGGCACAGGAGGGCAGAGCCCATCTCCTCTAGGATTGAATAACTCAGGGGACGGGCACAGGAGTGCAGAGCCCATCTCCTCTAGGATTGAATAACTCAGGGGACGGGCACAGGAGTGCAGAGCCCATCTCCTCTAGGACTGAATAACTCAGGGGACGGGCACAGGAGTGCAGAGCCCATCTCCTCTAGGATTGAATAACTCAGGGACGGGCACAGGAGTGCAGAGCCCATCTCCTCTAGGATTGAATAACTCAGGGGACGGGCACAGGAGTGCAGAGCCCATCACCTCTAGGATTGAATAACTCAGGGACGGGCACAGGAGTGCAGAGCCCATCACCTCTAGGACTGAGTAACTCAGGGGACGGGCACAGGAGTGCAGAGCCCATCTCCTCTAGGACTGAATAACTCAGGGACGGGCACAGGAGTGCAGAGCCCATCACCTCTAGGATTGAATAACTGAGGGGACGGGCACAGGAGTGCAGAGCCCATCACCTCTAGGATTGAATAACTCAGGGGACGGGCACAGGAGTGCAGAGCCCATCTACTCTAGGACTGAATAACTCAGGGGACGGGCACAGGAGTGCAGAGCCCATCACCTCTAGGATTGAATAACTCAGGGACGGGCACAGGAGTGCAGAGCCCATCTACTTTAGGATTGAATAACTCAGGGGATGGGCACAGGAGTGCAGAGCCCATCTCCTCTAGGAGTGGATGTCTGGGGACGGGCACAGGAGTGCAGAGCCCATCACCTCTAGGAGTGGAGACATCAAGGGTTGGACACAGGGGTGCACAGCTTCTTACCTCTAAGACTGGGATGCTCAGACTCAGCTGCACAAGGATTACAAAGCTGTTACTTCTTGATCAGGAGGGCTTGGGGAATGGACGCAAGGAATCACAGCCCCTCACCTCTGGGACTGGATACCAGAAACCAGATTTAGGTATTATCTGAAAACCGTCCAGTTATTTATGTGAACATCAATCTCCAGCACGGTTAAAACTCACGATTAAAGCTGCATGCATGATATGAAATTGGCATTGGGGCCTCTAATAAAAAACCACATACCAGATAACCCCCGTGATACAAGGTGTAGTAACTCCATGTTATCAGGACAGCCACAGGCTGAATCCAGAAATCAAAGCATGCAAACAAGCAAAAACACGATGAAATATCTTTGTCCTCTCTGCAACATCCATCATGGGAGAGGACAATGAAATCAAAGGTATTTTAACTAACCGTGGTGAAAGGAATATTTGAGGGCAAGGGAATCTCTTGAGCAATTTATACCCAAAGGGTATAACAGCAGCTTTTAAGACTGGAAAGCATCAACATGGCTGCCAAAGACTTTGCTATTGCAGTCAGAGTAAGTCAAATCCTAGAGGTAGTAGGGAACTGGGTCTAAGTACTAAAGGTCTTTTCTCATTTTTGCCTGCAGGAAAAAGCACACAGGGCCCAAAGAGATTTGATAGGGGTGAAAGTGCGAGGGCTCGAAAAATGCCACCTACTTCCTGGACAGGTAGGGGACGCCTGCTCCCCTCTCACGTTCTCCTTCCCTTCTAAACCCGAACCTGACCAAACTGAGCCCTAGGGCTTAGCATTCCCTCTGGCGTGTTTCACACTTTAATACTTGCCAGCTGCATTAGCCTCCGCGCTAGTGAACTTGGAAACACGCAGCAGGTGCCTGCGGGAGCTTTGCTGCCTCTGAATCAAGTCAGCTTTTGTTCCGATGGCCTAAACTGAATTTCTGCCCTGCAAAGGATGGATGGTCCCCCGTCCTCAGCCCCAGAACATCCAGATTTTTTTTTTAACTCCTTTTTCGATCCTATCTTTTCTGCCTCTTAAGCTTGAAATATTACTATGAGGCTAGGAGAGTATTTTCATTCGTAAACCCCCTCCTCCCAGCTAAAAAAAACCAACCCCAACACATGCCAAACTGGAGATAAATAAAGTAGACATTTAATCTTATATGTGTAACATCATTGTCCCCTGTAATGAATGAGAAAATTGTTGAAGATTTTTAAAAAACAAGTTTTCATTCCAACCTTCATCCCCAGAGAAAAGGTCATGTAGCTAGCTCAGTTTCAGACTGAGAAGCATTAGTGGTTTCTAAAGGAAGCAGGAGAGACTCTGACTCTGGCAGAAAAGCATCTTGTTCTGGCTTCGGATCATGTTTCTTTGATGTTCTAAAGAGCAGGTTACACAAAGGGGGACAAAATAGTCCCATACGTACAGTAATCATTCCCCTAATGAGGCCAACGCAAGGCCTGGTTTTGTACAAGAAAGAAAATACTGCTAAAGACAGAGCCTACTGACAAAGGGCAAGGCGAACTGAGTGTCAAAACTGCAAGATGGCAAAACGGATCGGTTCGGCAGCATTTCGTTGGGTTGAAAACAGAAAGAGCACCACGACCGGGCGCAAAAAATGGCTGCGGTCACCCTTTCCCACCCTCTCGGTCAAAACCTTTTTCCATTTCCATTTTTTTTTTAATTCTCGGGAGGAAAGGTTCCCCGAAGCGCCTGGACACGCATTCCGTACTTTCACGGGAGCTGGAGGAAACGTTGCCGGCAAGGGCCCAGCTTGGCTGCGCAAGCTGGAAGGTCGGTGGAGCTCTCGGCTCCTCGTGCGGCGCGGGCGGTCGGACGTCCGCGCCGGCAGCGGCCCTTTTTCCCCAGCCCCGTGACAAGGCCGTGGCCGCCACCAGCAACCCGCAGCATCTCCAACAGCCAAGCTGTCACCGTACGGGCCGGAGGTGCTAAAGAGTTTCCCCCCATGTTGTATCTAGGAGAAAAGTGCTTCCTGTGCTGCATTAGCTCCCTACTCTTTTCGTTCCCGGTGGCGGTTTTCACCGGTATCTGCTCTCCCGCCGCCTTGCGCTCCGCCACGCACAGCACCGCTCCGAAAGCCACAGCTCACAGCTTCCCAAATGACAAACAGGATCAGCACTTTGGGCTTTCCCAGGGAAGCCGAGTTATAAGGAAAATGAACATGAAATGAAATCGCCCCATCAGTCAAATAATTCTAGGTAATGGTTTCATGAAAACCCGAGCTTGCCCCGGCTGGAGAGTGCAGTAAGGCACCAAAAGGGTTACATTTGTGCGCAGCTATAACAGGGGCATCATTTTAACCTACAGCTTACTGTTGCCATAAACGTTTTGTTGAATGTTATTTTGCTTCCCCCCCCATAATTTATGACATTGCTCAGAATAAAATGAAAGGAAAACTTGCATTTTGAAGGGCCTCATAATAAAAGTCATTGTAGAAAAGCTCTTGCAGGCTGCTCTGAGCCTTCCAGACCACATCTGCTCAGTCCGAGGGTCATAAAGAGCGGGGCCCGTTTCGTCCTGCGCTGGACCGAGGTGCCCCGAGTCCTCATTTACAATCGTCTCCCCCGCCCTCGCGGACTCGGATTTACTCAGGACGGAACCAGAACGCAAAGCTGAGGTCATCAGACCCTGACTATGACGTCACGAGCAGCTCACCCCAGAGCCTTGCGCACCCCCCCATAGGGCGCGCGAACTCCTTCACGCTCTCCCCGATAGTTTTGGAAAGTTGGCTCCCCTGCTCCGCGTCAGGCCCGGGGATCCCAATCTGCCGCGGCGCCTTTAAATCGCCCTCTCACCCCCTCCCCTCCCCTCCCGACCGACGGCAGGCAGAGGGGGCTCCGGCGCGGAATCTCTGGCGGGAAACTGCCCAGTCCTACCTGCGCGATCGGCGGATGCGTGCGGCCCGGCCCTCAGCAGCGCTTCCTCCTCCGGGACATCGCCAGTCGATTGCCGCGGCCAGGAGAGATCCCCCGGGAGCTCCCGAGAACCTCCGAGGGGAAAAGTCGCTTCGCCTTTTTTTTTTTTTTTCTCGTCCCCGGCCCCCCTCCCCCTCCCCGGGATCCTGTTTTACAGGCTCGGCCGCTGCAGGTGATCTAATCCGAGCAGCGCCGACCTTTTATTTATTTATATGGGGACTTTCGCTTCTCCTCCTCCTCCCCGCCTGGGAGGTTTCTCCGCCGCCCTCCTCCTCCTCCTCTGATCTAGCCCAGGGAGGGAGGAGAGAGAGACGGTGTCACTGCAAATCCAGTCCCTAAATCTGCCAGCCTCCCCCCCCAGCAGCAGAGATGGATGGGGAGGTGAGGAGAGCAAAACCAGAAACCTGCAACCTCAGGCGATCGCAAGTGCGTTGCAAAGCCACGGATTTTGTGGGGAGAGTTTCAGCGCCCGGGGAGTGTTTACAGCTTGCATTTCCAACCACAACCTCTACCTCTTAATAGGAAAGACAAAATAGGCACGGAGAAGTTGTAATTACGCTTTCTCTTTCCCGGTGGTTTGGGGAAGGAAATGAGCTTGGCAGTGGGGATTCTGTTACAAATCCGAGGCGCGGGAGCTGGGGTGGGAGTTGCAAGTAGATGATTTGTGATTCCTGATACGAAGGGGGAACCCCCCTCCCCTCCTCCCAAGCGAACTATAAAATAAAGAAGCCCTTCAGCCGGACTGACTCGGTCTGCAGTGCCCGGGAGATGCCGTTTCCATTCCTCCTCGGCTGCAGTGAGAGAAGCTGAAGGCAGATCCGGGGAAGTCTCGCTGATTGAGCACAGTTTACGAATACTGGGGGGGGGGGAGACAGAGCCCTGGATTTTTAATCTTCACTGAGCTACTTAGGAGGGAAAAGAAGATCCAATGTGGGGGAACCCTCCAGCTACATACAGGCAAGTTCTGATTGAACTGGAAGCCCCAAAGGAGCAGGAAAAAAAAAGTCCTTGGGAGAGAGAACAGGGAAAACAAGTGACCCTTTTCTCAAGGTCACAAAGTGAGGCAGGATTGGAACTTGGGTCTCCAGTTTTACATTTGCCAGTTTGTTGGGTCTTTTATTGCAGATCTTTCCTGCCAGGCGGCACAGAGCCCTGTCTCTTTCACTAGGGTAAAAGCTCTTTAGGGATGCTGGAGAATAGGTAAACCAGGGAATACTGCGGCAGATCTGAGCCAAACTGCAAATGATCAGCCAGTGCACTCCTCGGGCTAACCTGTGCTGCGGTAAAGTTGGTGGGGGTGATGCAAGTGACTTGAGAAGTTCTGCCCCACAGACACTGCTGCAACAAGGGACTTCCTGGGTGACCTCCTTGGTATTTGGGTAGTGAGCAAGGCTACTTTATGGGCTCCAGCCTTTCCTGACTCACCTCTCAGACACGTAGAAATTCAAGTGGCAAAGGAAGCCTTGTTTTCTCAGTAATTTGCAGAGAGGAAGACAAAAGGAGCAGAGAACTGGCCAGCACTTGAAAAGATTACAGGCATTGAGCACTTTTTCCGCTCCATCCCTGCTTTCACGCTCCTGAAGCTCATTTCATTTTTAAGCAGCTGAGAGGTTTTCTTTTGCTGTTTCAATATCACCATTCATAATAAATTTAGTGTAAGCTTCCCCCCTCACACTGCCTGGCCATGGGACAGGTACCACACCCACAGATAGCCAGACGGACACGCATGCAAGCTTCCTGTACGGTTTAGAGTGGGCCAATCCAAGAGCCATGCCCTGGCAAACACTGACAACTACTCAAGATGCAGATTTTGGGGAGGAGAGAGAAAATGTGTTGATCAATAGATCATCCAATCAACCGAACATGTCTTTCTAAAGCCACCGGAAACTGAGGTTCCTCTGAAATAAGGCTCATTGGCTCTGCGGATGACAGAGGAACCTCAGGCCCGGATTGAGTCACAGCTAGGCAACCACTAGGGCGCCAAATACCCAGGCCTAAATGTTGGAGTCACTTTTTGTTACTTTTGCTGATGATGCATAAAGAGAGGATGGGCCGTATGGCTTCAGAGTTTTCATCCAGACACAGACTGGTTTGAAGGCCTCTGAGTGAATTCATATTTACTGTTTTGCACTGTGAAATGCTAATGAACAGGCAAGAATCCATTTATTTTAGTTATTCCAGTAGGTCTATGATGGGAAAACAAGCAGTTAACTTATACTAAAGCCTGAGAGAGAGTAAAGGCCACGCAGCTGTGCCTGAAATAGATAAGAGCTCACAGGGAGGTAACATCGCTGCTTTTCTCAAGCATTGAAGGCTTTAAAAGGCCTGTGTGCATAAAATTCGGGGGTTACGTGCCGAAGGGCCGGGCAAGAAGGAAGGGGCGGGCCAGGGGGTGGGGTCTAGGTGGTGAGGGATGCGGGCTGGGACAGCGCCATTAGCCGCTGTCCCAGGGAAGCGCGTGCTGGCAGCCAACCGGCGCACAGAGATTACTTCTGCTCCGGAGGAGCAGTAAGCAAGAAAATAAAAAATTTGGGGTCAGGGTAGTTTTAGGGGGTGGGGAGGAGAGGGGAAGAGGGAGGAAGGATAGAGTTAGGGGTAGGAAAGTTCCCTCCTTAATTGGAGCGGACTGGGAGGGAACTGGGAAAGCCCCTATTTGCGTCGCCACATGTAATTTAAAAAATCATCCCTGCTGCGTGCAGAGGAGGGCACCCACCCACACGTGCGCAGATATTAAAATCACGGAAATTGTGTGCGCCGGCGCACGCGTGTTATAAAATAGCCACGAGCACAAGCCCTCGCGGGTTTTAAAATCCACCCCTTAGTGTATTAGGAGAAATAACGAAGAGAGAGTGAGAGCGCACTTCTGGACATGATAGCACAGGCTGATCTTTTGGAAACGTATAAGCTTTTTATATCTATGTAGCAATTGTTATTAACTCCCATTACTTCTGTATGATCTGATTTTATTTGTTCTATCCTCCTATTGCTCAAATAAACCACCTGGAACCGTGATGTTCTGAATTAAAGTTTGTGTAGAGAATACGCTCCTGGGTTCAGGCCCCCAGGTATAATCCCAGTAATTGTGTGCATTTATATTGGGTAAGCCCCCGAGGTAGTCCTGTGTGCACGCAGGTGATAAGCCCCTCAGGTAGCCCCCAGTGTAGACCTCAGTGAGATTAGCCCCCCAGGTCAGAGCCCCTGGGCAGAATGCCAGTGTGCACGGGCTGAACCCGGAACACTAAGAGGGGTCTTCTCCCACATACTTTGGGGCCATGTGGCACTGCCACTTCAAAGAGGTACACCAAGGAGGCAGTCTGGTCGAACGCCCCCCTCCCTGCTTTCCAATCTCTGGTGGTGAAATCCCTGCTCGCTCAGCTCCTGGGTGAGGGAGGGGGGAGGGTGACTCCTGTCCTCCCCCTCTAATCTTTCCTGCGGGCACAAAAATCTAAGCGGAACTGAAGAAATTAAGAAGTGGATATGTCCTGGTTTCAGGCACTAGGTGGTACCCCAAATCCCTGTGCATATATTGGTAACAGACACAAAAAAAGGGTTGCATTAACGTAAGTTTGAAGCTTGTGAGTGGTAGGTTTCAACTATAGCTACTGTCCATTCACACATCTTCCAGAAATGTTCACATTTCCATCATTTTAAGAAATAATCTCTCCCATTCCTGATCTTTGCATCAGGTAACTTCCATACATCACTGTCCCCCACTTTTGCTATAAGACATATGAAAAGGCACCTCGCAATAATCTGTGATTCTGATATAATTTGTCATGTATGTGGCACCTGGACCTACATTTCGTTGGTTAAGAATAAAAGGAAGAAATCAAAAAGGTCATTGGTAACACTTCATTTTTAGTTTAGATATATGCATCTTATTTTCAGTCATTAAACTTTAAACAAATTCTGGGGGATGGGGGAAGAGAAGGGGTTAAATTACAGATCATTTAAAAATCTGTATATGATGTTTAATGTGAGGAATGTATCTCCAAGGCTTGAATGAGAAATGGAAAATAACATGAATCAAATGATTCCGATTGGAAGATACATCACCCTAGTGGAAAGGATTTAATTAGGCATAGGTTGTACCCCCATGCCTGAAATAAGCTTTGCAAAGTGCATTGTGCATAGTGCATGGGACACAGACTACAGCATCTGTCATCTTTCAGTGAAATTCAAACTGGATGATCAGCTAAGGGACTCCACACACTACATAAACCTTCCTCATTTTCTCACAGAGCATTTAGATAGACATGGTTTAGTGGGACACAGCATGGATTTACCCAAGGGAAGTCTTGCCTCACAAATCTTCATTTTTTAGAAGGGGTTATTAAACGTGGATAAAGGTGAACCGGTAGATGTAGTGTATTTGGATTTTCAGAAGACGTTTGACAAAGTCCCTCATGAGAGGCTTCTAAGAAAACTAAAAAGTCATGGGATAGGAGGCGATGTCCTTTCGTGGATTACAAACTGGTTAAAAAACAGGACACAGAGAGTAGGATTAAATGGTCAATTTTCTCAGTGGAAAAGGGTAAACAGTGGAGTGCCTCAGGGATCTGTATTGGGACCCGTGCTTTTCAATATATTTATAAATGATCTGGAAAGGAATATGACGTGTGAGGTTATCAAATTTGCAGATAATACAAAAATCACAAGCAGAGATTGTGATAAATTGCAGGAGGACCTTGCAAGACTGGAAGATTGGGTAACCAAATGGCAGATGAAATTTAATGTGGACAAGTGCAAGGTGATGCATATAGGGAATAATAACCCATGCTGTAGTTACACAATGTTAGGTTCTATATTAGGAGCTACCACCTAGGAAAAAGATCTAGGCATCATAGTGGATAATACATTGAAATAATCGGCTCAGTGTGCTGCGGCAGTCAAAAAAGCAAACAATGTTAGGAATTATTATGAAGGGAATGGTTAATAAAACGGAAAATGTCATAATGCCTCTGTATCACTCCATGGTGAGACCGCATCTTGAGTACTGTGAACAATTCTGGTCGCCGCATCTCAAAAAAGATATAGTTGCACTGGAGAAGGTACAGAGAAGGGCAACCAAAATGATAAAGGGGATGGAACAGCTCCTCTATAAGGAAAGGCTGAAGAGGTTAGAGCTGATCAGCTTGGAGAAGATACGACTGATGGGGGATATGATAGAGGTGTTTAAAATTATGAGAAGTTTAGACGGGTAGATGTGAATCAGTTATTTACTCTTTCGGATAATAAAAGAACTAGGGGGCACTCCATGAAGTTAGCAAGTAGCACATTTAAAACTAATTGGACAAAGTTCTTTTTCACTCAACGCACAATAAAGCTCTGGAATTTGTTGCCAGAGGATGTGGTTAGTGCAGTTAGTGTAGCTGTGTTTAAAAAAGGATTGGAGAAGTTCTTGGAGGAGAAGTTCATTAACAGCTATTAATCAATTTTACTTAGGGAACAGCCACTGCTATTAATTGCATCAGTAGCATGGGATCTTCTTGGTGTTTGAGTAATTGCCAGGTTCTTGTGGCCTGGATTGGCCATTGTTGGAAACAGGATGCTGGGCTTGATGGACCCTTGGTCTGACCCAGTATGGCATATCTTATGTTCTCTGCATCTCGTAATCCTTGCTCTAGTCTACAGCTTTATAACTTTGAGGTGCTTCAGAGTTTAATATGATGGTTTATATCTCCCCTTGTGCCCCTCCTCTGAGCACTGTACAAAGCTCTCTGTCCCCAAATCCACCAACAGAGGAATGAAAGTTGAAAACTTCCTCAGCTGGCTCTGAGGGACATTTGAGAAGTTTCTAATTAAAGGACAAGCTGCAGGTAACAGGGTTTTAACTTTTCCTACGACCAGGTGGTTGTCTTTACTACTGCTGCAAATTCAGGGGTTCTGTGCCCTCACCCTGCCAGCCCACATCCACTGCGGTGCAGAAGGGGTCTTTGTTTTTCTAGTGCAGTGCAGGGCCCATCAGAAGTTCTGGAGGCCAGGAAATGTCCGACCCGGAAGAGGAATGCTTTGAAACAGGCAGGTCTCCTTTACACAATCCCATGAATACAGATTGATTGGAAGGCAGGTCTCCTATATACAGCACCATAAACACAGTTTGAATAAAAGGCATCGTGCCTTTAAAAGGAAGACGGTGATATTTCGCTTTCCTGCATCATCAGCCAAGCAAGAAACAAGTGCCAGATACTTCAAATGTGTCATTTCTGTCATGAATTTTTGTCCACAGGGGAATTTTTCACATTTTTACACTGTGTAAACATCAGTAAACAATTCTGTGCTACACTTAGCCAATTCCATGGAAGGTTTAATTAGAATGAAAGACCTGTTAAGCGAGAAGAATCCACTTGTCAGCGGAAGGTTATGCTGTGCTGGAAAACGTGTGTGTGTGTGTATGAGAGAGAGAGAAAAATAAAAGCCCAGAAACCTTCTGGCAAGTAAGGTGAGAACAATGGGCTTTATTCAAAGGGCAGCTGTAGAAATTAACCCAGTGCCTGATGGTTGGCAAACATTTTACCCTTCCTACTGCTCAGCACTAGCTGACCGAAGGAGGCAGGTGTCTAGTGCACCAGATTTGGAAGGCATTAAAAAAAAACAGGAGCACCGGGGCCCCCTGTTCTCTGGAGGAATCCCTCCTCCCCCTGCTCCCTACCATTGGTCCTCATATGGGCTTCATAATCTTGAATCTGACCCTGGAAGGAGAGGGCGGGTAGGGGGATCCTGCTAGTTCTTATGCTTGAGGGGGGAAGCTAGAAAGAGTGACCTGGTGTAGGTGTGCATTGAGGAGGGAGCTGTCCCTATGCAATGCCTGTGGATGGTTGGGAAGCAGTGGTTGTGAATGGGATTCTTGCTCTAGATGTAGAACCACACTTTGGCTGAGAAATAAATCTCGGCCTTGGATCTGGAGCATACCCTTGCCACTGCTGGGCTTTGTGGCCTGGTCTCGTTTGTTGTTCATAGAGTCTAACATGGACCTAGGCTTTCACTCGCCCTTGATTCTGAACCTTGAAAGAAACAGGAAGTCATTTGGAAACAATGAAAGTGACAGCCCAGGATGAATTGGTGCCATCACTTTCTGTCCTGTTGTGGTGACAGGGCCCTTGCTGAAGGCTGCAGTCTTGATGAGAGAACAGACAGAGGCACCGATGGACAACGAGGCAAAATAACAGATGAGATAAGTGAATCAAAGAATAGATCTGTGGTTAGTACAGTTAGTGTAGCTGGGTTTAAAAAAGGGTTGGATAAGTTCTTGGAGGAGAAGTCCCATTACCTGCTATTAACTAAGTTGACTTAGATAATAACCACCACTATTACTAGCAACGGTAACATGGAATAGACTTAGTTTTTGGGTACTTGCCAGGTTCTTATGGCCTGGATTGGCCTCTGTTGGAAACAGGATGGTGGGCTTGATGGACCCTTGGTCTGACCCAGCATGGCATGTTCTTATGAGCTGCTCTTCAGGACAGGAGCATGTAAGACCTGTCAATGATCCGACTTGGATATATGTTTGGATTAAAATAGCCCAATTCAGACACTGGTTCAAGTTATACTGGACCAATATGAATACTGATTGAGATTATATTGGCCCAGCTTGGCTACTGATTGAGGTGATACTAGCCTAACATAGATTTCCTACTGATTCCCAGAGCTTCCTTAAATTTGGTCTAGATTGAAATCTGATCTTTTCTAGGCTGGATCACATTTACCTGGTTCAGCTCGGTTTGGAGTTGTTAAGGGACACATTCTTGACATTTACAGGAGCCAGCCTGGCTTTCCAAAGTGAGCACAGCGACAAGAGAGATTTGTCATTGTCTGAGCCCACCTGAGGACGCTGGGCAATACCAGAATGGTCAGGTCTCACCCCCAGGGGGGCACTCAGAGAAATATTTTCAGGGGTATAGGGAAATATAAAAAAATAAGAATATAGAAATAGTTACAAAAACAACTGGTCATTAAAAGGGGGGGGGGGGGGGTTTTGAGAATCAAATTTTAAAGAAAAGAGTCTTGTTTCTACGTGGAACAAGGCGGTCTCCTGGGGCACTGTCGATGGACACGAGGGCACCATTTTTTAAATGCGCATAAGAGAGATGATGAGAGTGGTTGTGGTGTGTGCGACATGGAGATACGCGATTTCGGAGATTCAGAGAGAGAGAGACACCTGACACGGATATCACCGCCTACGGCGGCTGGGCACTTCACATCGCGCTGCTTGTTTCCTAGTTTGCTTTGCGGCTGCCTGCGTGACTGGAACCAGGTCTGGGAACTGGCAAAGTGAGCCTGCGTTCATAACGACCCATGGATCTTTTTTCCCTCTCTGTCATATTCTCTTCCACTTGACTTCATCCACTCATTGCCACCAGAGTCCTCCTACCATGGGCCCTAAATCCAGGAACTAGCCTAGGTGTCACCATCACCTGATGACTACAACTCCACCCCCAAAGGTCCGTGAACGCTGCCTCTGCATCATTCTCCCCCCTCGACACCATGTCTCCCCTGCTGGCCCAGAGAGAAGTCAAACTGGACCCAGTATCAAACCCAGGTCCTGCTGCATGGCAGTGCATAGCACAAAAAAAATCTTTTGTTGGGAGTTAGTGATTTTCAGCAGGCAGGGTTTGAGGATTTTATACAATTTGCATTAAAAAAAATTTACAGAAAAGTGATAGCCTATTAATCAATCATGGTTCCTCTTACAGAACCCTCCTCCTCAGTTTGGCTGGGGCTAGCTCTGGTCCTAGAGAGCCACAAACAGGCCAGGTTTTCAGGATACCCACACTGAATATGCATGAGATAATTTGCATGCACTGCCTTTATTGTATACAAATCTCTCTCTCACGTGCCCATTCATTGTGGATCTCCTGAAAACCTGGCCTATGTGTGGCTCTCAAGGATAGGATTTGGCCACCCCTGGAGTAACTGAACAATGGGACCTAATCTCGTTGGCAGTTGCAGGAACAACCTGAGCAGCAGCCCAAGTTAATGCACACCATACATTTTCAAAGGATAACACCACAGCACTCAATGCAGCTTTCCCATTAATTTTAAAACAAAAAGATGTATAGTGAGTCCTGCAGGAGCACAGTCCTCCCTGCCATTCAATTCCCTTTCTCCGTGTATCAGGACAAAGTGGGGTGCAGCAGCTAAATTAATTGGACAGATAGTTCAACATCACCATGCAGTCTTTTTCTGCCATCCTGTTTCTACATTGCTACTCATGTAACTGCAATCAATTCTGAGCGAACCACAGAACCATCTCCAGTTGCCACCATGGGTGATATTAAGCAGTCAAAGAGACAAGAAGCTGCTGCTGCAGTGTACAAAGGGACTTGCAGAAGGACACTGGGAAAGGAGAGAACGAGAACAGCAGTAGCAAGGGTACCCTCCAAAGCCAAAGGCCAAGATTTATTTCTCAGCTAAAGTGTGGTTTCACACCTAGAGGAAGAATCCCATGCACAGCACTGCAGTTCTGGTGAAACACACACTGCTTCCTAAGCATCCACGGCCAGTGCACAGGGTCAGCTCCCTCCTCAGCACACACCGACCTGGTTGCCCTTTTTAGGTTATGCCAAGCAGCTGACCAGAGCACTGGCAGCCGAGGCGCCAACCACTTCTACACCTAAGAAGAAAAGTCAGGAACAAGCCACACATGAAAATGTGTACAAAACTCATGTTTAAGAGTTTTTGTTCCTGTCAGGGACTTCTCTACACGTAAAAACAGGAACCACCACACAATAAGCCCAGCAATGTATTTAAACATGCAGACATTACATCAATGCAACTCAAGTTACGTTTCAATAGCAAGGAGCCTACAGCACTGTTTAAGAGGACCCTCTTACAAATTTGTACTACAGTTTCGGGAAGTCATATTAAACTATGCAGCATAGCGGCTTCTGGTGCCCTACCTAGGTCTTCATTTTTAATTGGCATTACTATAATGTAATGATGTTTTTGTTGTTATATTTTGTGCTGTGCAGCAGTATTTACAGAACACAGAGAGAGAAGGAGCTGCGAGAGCACTGGCCTGAGGACAAGAGCCATGTGCATGAAGGATATCCCTGTCCAGGGCCTGGCACTGGTGGAAACACACAGTCTGAGATGGGGCTGGGAATGGGCCCCGAATTCTCTCGCCGCTATCTCTCTGGAACCACGTGATAGGGTGCTGCAAATCAAATTCATCATCTGGAATAAAATTGCAAAACATCCAACTCCACCTGCCTATAAACTTAAAAATCATATAATACTCTAATACAGACAAGCAATGCCCAAACAAGGTGCACTGTCTACAGTGCACATGCCCCAAGGCAAGAAATATACATTCACCCCTATAAGAGGAAGGGAGCCCCTTATCTTAAAAACAAAGGACGGGGGCGATAGTGAGCAGGCGGCTGCAACTCCCACATCCTCATTCCCTACCTCTGCTGCAGCGGAAGGAGTTCCCCGCTGTAATCCAGTGTGAACTGACTGCCCATAGTACATCCACACCACATATGCAGGCTCCTCCTTTATTGTGCGACGTGCCAGTATCGCACGCGGTAGGCCCTCATCGCACATGATACCGGCCACATTGTGGCGGTATTATTCAAATTAGGGGAAGGGGGGAGGAGTTATCTCCCGGCAGTGCTGCGGGCGATTATCGTGTGCGATGAGGGCATACCGCGTGCGCTACTGGCACATCGCACAGTAAAGGAGGCGCCTGCATGTGTGGTGTGGATGTACTATGGGCAGTCAGTTCACACTGAATTACAGTGGGGAATTCCTTCCGCTGCAGCAGAGGTAGGGAATGAGGACGTGGGAGTTGCAGTATCTGATGCTGCTGTCCTAGAAGGTTTCACGCAGTGCAGACTGGGAAGGAGTGGCTGGAGAGGGGCATTGCAAGGGACTTACCTGCTGTACGTCACCATCGTTGGATTATGCCCTGGAGCCTCAAGCCAGCTACAATTAATTAAAGAAGATTAAACATTTAGGGAGCACTATAAATCACAGCTGTCCATAAATAGAGAAGCCTTTCTTTTTTTTTTAGATGAATGCTGTAGATTGGTTCTACTTTTGTTATTTTATTGTTATGATTTTGTATTTAGGCAATTCATTATCTGTTGCACAGCATCTGAAGCTCTCCTTTAAAACTGGGCAGCTTGCCGTTTTACTTTTCTTCTTTTACCTTGGTTATCATCCCTTTATTGTATGTTAAACAAGCAATGCTTGTATTTTGTAGAAATTGGGCAGCTTAGAAATATAAGCCCATAAAGAGATATCACAGCCTGCAGCGGATCCAAAAGACAGAAAGCCTTTCCCTTTAGCAACATTTTCAGAGAATGCACTGCCCATGCATGGATTGTTGTGGGGATTTATGACCAAATAAGACAGGTACTTAAAAATACTTAACCGTTATTAAAAACTGCATGCCATAGGAGCAGAACCAACATTTTAAAATAAATAAGCAGCCAGAACTGTGTTACAGCAACTATCTGGACCTTGCCTACGTGTAAAGACTCGAGCTCCTCTGCCCTGAGGCTTGGCCGTGCCAGTGGCTTTAAGGCTGCACAGGGTTCCATGTAATGGTGGTCCTTTGATTTGCACAACAAACTGAAAACAATGTTAAAAACATCTCTTAGAACAGAGGTTTCCAAACCTGTCCGGGGGACCCCTAGCCAAGGATATCCTCAATAAATATGCATGAGATAGATTTGCATGTACTGCCTCCATTGAATGCATACATATTCATTGTGGATATTCTGATTGGCTAGAGGTCCCCCGAGGACAGGTTTGGGAAGCTATTTACACCCTGCATCGTGCCGTCATCCTCTCAGCTTTCAGGGATGACGTTCTCAAATCTAAGCAGGCTGTAACATAAATAAGCCAAGCCTGTCTGCTACCCTGCAGTGTTAAAACGTCTTCAGCTGTGACCTCATTCAGTGTCCAGGAAAACTTTGTTCAGGTTGGAAAGCGGAACAGATCGTGGTGCAGCCAACACTCGAGCACATACGCATCCCAGTTTTCCGCCCGAGCTTTTTCTTTTGCAGAACAGGAGCACCCTCTCCCTTTGCTCTGTACCTTTTCCTAGAATCCAGTCCTAAAGAAAAGCCAGTGTAAGGAGATTCTGAGAGAAACTAGAGACTAACGCATGAACAGAGAGAGAGCACAAAAGGCCATGCGTGCCCCTGGAGTGGGACAGCCTGTGGGACTCAGAAGCAGAACGCAGGTAACATGAAACACCCTCTGCTCACAGGCAGAACTTTGCTCTACTCCAGCTTCACCAGGACTTGCATTGTAACTCAAGCCCACACTCCTGCTCTAATACAGAATGAAAGGTAGGTGTGGTCTTAGAAAGTAGCAACCCAATGAAAACGGAGTGGGACCTGTCCTCTCCCCATGACTAGAGGCCTCCTACTCTTAGCTCAGACCTGTCCTGACAAAGAAGGCTGAGATAAGGGTACCACAGAGCTCCGATCATCACCACCACTTCCAGCCACGAACCCCTATCTAAAGCAGCACCCCCTTCTCACACGACTGGATGCCCAGCGCACCAGTTTGGAAGTGGGCTTTCCAAAGCAGTCCCGTTAATGAGAGCATCAATAATCTTCATTAAAACACATTTATGTTTCAACAGCATGGACTGATTGACTGCAGCTGGAATGATAGGGCAGTGCGGGGATCACATGGCAATTCTTCCTCCTCCTGTCTGCCCAGCTAGGGTCATTAACTTTTAAGTCAATGTAAATCATTAACAGGAACAGAGTTCTGTTTTACCTATGTACTATCTGGAACAGACAATGAGGTTAAGTAATAGCTCCAAGTCTCTAACAATATGCTGGGAAAAACGCCTAGATCCTGTGAAACTGAGAGAGGACGTTTGTGCAACTCTGTGGGGCGTTTGGTTAGGCCCTTATGGACATGGCAGAAACGTCTTGTTTTACAGCAGCAGACTATTTGCAGTGACACCATCGATTACTTGTGTATTATCACAGCTAACACTAATCATATCTCGTCCCGCCGCTTCCCCTATTCCACACTGCCCAACAAGCACAGGTTTCCCACCATGAGAAGAAGTCCCGTTCCAAACCGGTTCAGGCTGGGGGGGAGGGGGAGGGAGGTTACTTAGCAGATCAAACTGCTAAGTAACCAGGTAAGCCCAACACTACAACCTGGGAACTGCAGGACAGGATCTTCCCGCTAGGCATCCCTTTTCACTTTATCAAACCCCTAATACAAATGGAAAGAGGCTACAGTTTCTCTTTAAAAAGAAACAAAAAAAAACAAAACAGTTCAGGCAAAAAAGTTAAACTTTATTGTAGGATGGAACACATTGCAGCAGATGTTTAATACAAGAAAATGTCAAAATAGCAGATTACCTAATGCAAAACTTTGTAATGCTGAACTGCAATCAATTACTAAGAGAGAGTAAAGTGCTTTGGTAAAATTGACCCCTTTCTGTGCGTCCTGCTCTGGCTGGAAGTGGCTCAGAGGCCTGCGATGAGCAGCTGCGGGTATCTCTTTAGCAGAGTCCGGGCGCTGGGAGCTACGCAGATGTGGCTTTGCCGCCCGCAGGAGCATCAGCCTGGCATAGACTGACAGCAGGAAGCCATGAGGAAAGGGGGGAGGGGGGAGGAAGTTAGGGATAGATGAAGCAGGACCACTGCAATGCCTAGGACTTAGAGAGTGTTTTAATACCACTTGTGACGCCACGCTCATCAAGTCAAGAACGAATTCACATTTCTTCTTGCTTTTAACACTGCATGGTTTCCAGTTCTTATTCTAAAAATATGCATGAAACACCAGCTTTCTAAGTATGCCAGCCTGGCTGCTGTTAAATAAAATTATATTATTTTAGATTTAACTTTATGCAGTTGAACTGCTTTAGTTCTCTCCGGAGGATAGCAGCACGTTCTCTCTCTTGCAAGAAAGCTGAGCTGCTGATTTCTATTGGCAGATAAAGAGCTCCGGGCCCCTTTTGTAACATCGACCCTGCTTGATCTCATCCATGGTCTTCTCTTTCCTAACATTAACAATCCTCTGTGCTTGTGTCATACCACCCCACAGCTGGCATGAACCCAAACCAACATGTACTGGCCCCCAGTAGAGAGAGAAAGTTATATAGCTGCATACTGGCCCCCCAGCAGAGAAAGCATATGTAAAACGTGGAGAAGAGAAATAGTTTGTCAACTGAATGGGCGAAAGTACGAGGGATTTAGGAAACCCTACAACCTGTACATAACAAAAGCAACAATAGTTTTCATTCTGTACCTTTATCTAAGGAGCTTTACAGACAACATACAAATGCTGACAACCAGTTTAATCTCTAGCTACAAGAATTGTATATAAATACATACCTTTTCAGTTACATTAAATTCATTTTAATTGCATAGTGCCTTTTATGCAAATCGAATGCTAAAGTGCTTTACAATCATACTACATCAGATATACATATGCAGCGATCCCTGGGGTGAACCCAACCAGGCATTTTTCTCCTAGGACCTGACTATTGCAGGTCAGCTTGTGAGCTGGACCAGCGAAGGAACAATGTTATGATCACTACAGATGGGCATCCTGAAGCATGGGGCGGTACATGGAACTGCTCAAGTTAGCTACAACAGTAATGCTCATACAGCAGACCGATCACATGGCTTCCATTCTCTGTACCAGAAGCTTACACTGACTTTAAAAGTAGAAAAAGAAGAAAAGGGATTTTCTCAAGGTCTCACAATAAGTGGTGAAGAGAACGGCAGCGGGGTTAGCAGGCTGGTGGTCGGTACATAAGACAGCACTCTGCCACCCGTTCACAAAGGACTTTGTGAAAGAACCAGGACTATGACGTGGGAAAACCCTATTAGTGCAAAGCTGGAGTCATAAAGACTGGATCACTGTGTCCCAGGAGTGCTGGCTCAGCCACCAGCCTACAGCTCTTTCTTGCTACACTAAGATTTATACGGACCAATTATAAGGCCTGCATACGAAAGCCTTTCCCTCAGGTATTCTACAGGCTGCAACAATATTCTTTAATAAGATCATGACCACAGCCAAAAAGTAAGTAGGGTGAGGAACCAACAGGTAGAGTAACCCCCACTAATATTCCGCATCTACCAAGTATACAGGCAATCTGCACACGACACCATGGCACTGCCATGTAAAACTGTTTTCACCAAAAGCCGCCCTTGCTCAAGTGAGCAGATTGCCGATCACACCGCGCAAAAGCACTTTTATTGCCATGCTTAGCAATCCGTGCTGAAAATGTTTTTTTTATTGTTAGCCCACCTTTACAAACAATGCTCAAAGTGGTTTACAGCGTTATTAGAATTCAGGTGTAATAAGTTTCTAAGGTAATGGGAGATAAAGGGACTTGCCCAAGGAGTGGGATTTGAGCTCTGGTTTCCTTATTCTTACAGCCCACTGCTCTAACCACTAGGCCTCTCTTCCGCTGACTATAAGATGAGCTGCTTTAATACTCCCTTTCGGTTTCTACTGGCCCACAGGCACAGACTTAGAACGTAACACTGGTTGAAAAGGACTTGCAACGTGGCCGCCTGGTGCCTTAAGTCATTTTAATTTTTGGGCTACCTTGGCTGACTTCCTGGCAATAGCTGCTCACTTTAGCTTGTGTTTAATTTCTTGGCTGGTCTCAGCCGATTACTGTGTAGCCAATACTATTAGGCTATGGCCATGCTCCTCCGGTGGCATCCCAACCTCTGCATTCAAATTTCGCCTCCTACGAGAGAAACCAATCAGCTTTTCCAGGCAGTCGGACATGCTAAATCTCTTATTCTTCAGAATGACACTTCCCACTAAAAAAAAAGGCACATTAAATGAAACATACCATAACCAGATAACGCAATGCACATTTTTATCGATTACTGACAAACGACGTGTTCTCCTCAACACCACCAAAATGAAACTTCTATCAAACAATCTCTCTACTTTGCTCTGGTTTTTAAGTAAGGCTGACCCAGTTGCTACGTATCAGCATCAAACCTGGAAATGAAAAAGCTGCTTGGAACGCTGGCCTCTAGATTTTAAAACACAGAACAGCAGCGATTTACTGCAAGCACAGAACACTTCCTGAGTGCCACAGGACAGGATGTAAGTTACACATGATACCAGCACAGATACACAGCATTTACACCATTGCTCAGATTACCTAGAAAGATCTGCAGTGCTTATGTACAGCGAGTGCCAGGAGATGCGCTGTAGTACAGTGGAACCCCCCCTGCAGTGAACATCTGCTTTTTATAAATTAGCTTTTTGGAATTCACTACTTCAGAAAAAGAAAGGTCTTCTCAGAAGTCCGAAATGCTCAAAAATGTAAAATGAGGAAACTCTTAGGAATAAAAGTTGCATTTTAAGGTCTCCATCCATGGGCATGAGTACCAGCTCTCAGATGCAGACTACTTTATTGGCATGACAATTTAAAAACTTTGGCCACACATGTGCATATGTTATGTTCTTCCTGCAGAACAAACGAGGAACAACCAAAAACAAAGCTCATGAAGGTTTAAATTCAGATTTACAAGCATCGGTGAAGCCCTGCAGATCCATCACATTTGTTGGTATGGGAGTGCGACAGACATTTGCTCTTTCTTTAATGCTGCCACGATATTCACTACTGTGCAATAGGGACGGGCATTAGTTTCTTCTGTTTAAGCAGAACACGCATACCTCGCAGTGGGAAAACGGAGAGTATCCGTGTGTTTTTAATAACGAGTTATGCGCATTCTATTTATTTTTTCCAATGTACTAGAAAGTTGGCGAGGCAAACCGGTGACACCAATGCCCCGCCATGTTACAGAGATCGCTGCACAGATGGCAGCGTGGGGAAGGAAACGGATGTCTTTGGGATGACAGTATGCCAGTGTACACAGTACTGTCACACATCCTTGGCCCCTAAAAATTCAGAATTTGGGTACAAGGAGCGCACAACTTCCTCAGGGTCACAAATAAATTAAAATGGGAGTGGAATTTGGGTCATCAGATTTTAGAGCTTATTACGGCAAATGCTATGGGAGGCTACACCCCCAGCCTTCTTTATTATAGGCAACGATACCTAAGAACATAAGAAATGCCATGCTGGGTCAGACCAAGGTCCAATCGAGCCCAGCATCCTGTTTCCAACAGTGCCCAGTCCGGGCCACAAGCAACCATCAAATCCAAAATATTTGATATATTACTTGTAGCTCACTCCCAAGGATAAGTGCTGGCTTTCCCCTGGAGAATAACTGTTTAGGGACACCTATGTTACAGCGGGGGTTTCCCTAGATAATGCCACATTAAATTAGGAAATTCACAGTTCACTAGGGAAGGTTCCACTGTACATAACTTGCCATAACTGATCCTGTTTACAGCTTTGACACTACGGTGCTGCACCCCCTAGATCAGAGTGCAACGAGGGAGAACTTGGGGGTCACTGCAATACCGCAGGTACCGGATCAGGGCGCTTTGTCTGGACGATTTTCTGCTTTGGCCGTTTCACTTCGTCTTCCTCATCCTCGTTTTCACTCTCACAGACATGGACGACAACACTGGGCGTGGACTCTGTTCCCGCGTGCAGCTCATACTTCTCTCCTGCAACACAGGGCAAGAGCGGCGCTTTACCCACCCTTCAGTATTACACATTTTATAGCATGCATCAGCTGACAGAATTCGAAGTAGCAAAGTAAACTTCTTTAAAAAAAAAAAAAAAAAATCACAATAATCCTAGCTAGATTAATCTTTTGGTTCTACGTTCTCTTCAGGGGCTAAACCCGTGCTACTGTCGAGAAGGTTACCTGGACCCAGTTTGGAGACTGCACACAATAAGTCATAATTGATTACTGGCATGGCATCCTCGCTCTGTTTCCAGCCGACAGGTGGAGATGCTGGAGGGGAAATCAGGAACTGCTTGGAAGGTTGTGGAGGCAGCAGGAATGACTTTTCTCCTTCGTCACCGGAAACCTGCACCTGGTGTGAGACAAAGCATCATTTGGGCAAACCGTTCTCCTGCATTCACAGCTGTGACTGGATCGCTCCTTGCTTGCACTGCAACTCTGTCTTTATTTTTACTGAATTAGATTTGTCTCGTGCCTTTTCATTGGTAGGTCCAGGTGAATTATGCTGGAGGTATTTTCCCCGTTCCCCAGAGGGCTCACAATTTCAGGTGAAGTGACTTGGCCAAGGTCTCAAGGAGCAGAGGCAGGATTTGAACCCTGGCTTCCCTGTTAAGTCTGCTCCTCTAACCACTAGGCTACTCCTCGACTAGAGGAAATAATGAGGGAGAGCAGCTCTACAATTCCCCATGTGCACATATCACAAATTCAATCCGATCCTAACAAACTTTAAGTTATAAGACACCTTAGTTAAATTACCTGTAAATAAATAAATAAGTGAAAAAGTGACAAAAAAAGAGGGGGGTGTGGCTTATCATACCATTATTACAAGATAAGTGTGCTACAGATTCATAGCCTTGTGCCCCTCCCCCACAATCGCTTTATTTATAGATAAAAAGACATATCAAACATCTCCACACAAGTGAAAAGGAATAGGGTCTGCTTCAGAACCACCACTCCCTGCCTTGGGGGTAAGTTATTCAGTCGTTTCTGCTGAGACTTAAATCTTGTGCTAATCTGCAACCCCCTCACCCAGATCCCTTCTATTCACAGCACCTCATTCTCTGCAACCCCTTTCTTTGGAGCAGATTTGTATAATTGGGGTTAATAGTACAGCTGGCTTAAGAAAAGGGTTTGCAGAAGTTTCTGGAGGACAAATCCAGTAACAATCGTTAGGCAGGCAGACAGGAGAATTGCCACCTGGGAGTGAGCAACAAGAAATGGATCTGCTGGATACTCGAGAGGATGCTGGGCTCGATGGACCAATCTGACCCAGCACAGCACTTAATGATGTTATGGGCTACTCCTCTGATTATTTGTACAAACAAATTTAATTCAAACATTTGCACTTATTTTAATTGCTGTTAGATTCTTAAAAAAAAAACCAAAAAAAAAAACCCAGCAAACTAAATGAACTGAAAAACTTACAAGCCAATTAAACTGATTAAAAATTCTGTAGAGCTACCTTTAAAGTATTCCCAACAAATCAAGCAATGCCCAGAGATCCCAAACCTGGAAAGTCTGTTCCAGCAGCTGAAATCTTATAGAAGGGAAAACAAATGCTTGCAAAAAAACTGAACAGGCACATCAAAACAGTAAGAAAAGCCCTTCAAAGTTGCAACAGAAGATTCTGCATGGACCTAATGGAGGCAGCACAGACCTGGAAACAGAGCACAAATGTATGTCGTCAGGCCAATAAAAAGGCCCAAACGTAATTTTGGCAGGTTGGGGTATTTTTCCTAATACACATGTTGAAACTTTAAAGAGTCTTTTCTTTAATAATCTTTTTGCAAAGATGTGAGTCTGTCTTTAACAGCAACAAAAGCATCTCACACTGGAAGCACTGCCGCTGACATGCGCAGGTGTTGGAGTCATTTTTTTTGTTACTTTTTGCTGAGGATGTATATTGAGGATAGGCCGTATGGATTCAAGTTTTCACCCAGACACAAACTAGTTTGAAATCCACAGGCCAACCTCTGAATGAACTCTTGTTTACTGTCTTGCACTGTGAAATGTTTACAAACAGGCAAGAGTCTGTTTATTTAGTTATTACACCAGGTCTATGATGAGAAAACTAGCAATTAACTTATACTAAAGCCTGAGAGAGAGAGAGAGAGAGAGAGCGAGCACAGCTGTTTCTGAAAAGTGATAAGAACTCAGAGGGAGGGAGCGCTGTTGCTTTTCACAAGCGTTTGTAGCGTATAAGGTGAGACAGCTAGAAATAAACTTAATCTACCTGGAACCTTGATGTACTGAATCAAAGTCTGTGTGTGTATAAGCTCCTGGGTTCAAGCCCCCATGTATAATCCCAGTAATTGTGTGTTTATATGAGATTAGCCCCCCTGGGCAGGATACCAATGTGCACGGTCTGAGCCCGTGACAGCAGGTCTCATAATCATGTTCTAACCTACCTGTGCAAAATACAGCTTCAGTTTCTTCCCATTGAAGTCAGACTCATGAAGCTCTATCCGCGCCCTCGCTGCTGCTTCAGGGTTGCGAAAGTTTATACGCACTCTTCTGAAGCTTTTAAACAACTGAAATGAGACTTGCTCATCATAGAGAGTGAAGAGGGCTTCAAATCTTTCCTAGAAGACAGCAATAAATAATATTTCAAACTGAAGATAAACAATCAGAATAGCAAGTGTTAAACCAGCCGCCACTGTCTGCTGCCGACAAACTCGCAATCCTTCTCTGGGATGCACCTTGTTGTCAGTGCTCTGACACAGAGTAACAAACTATGGCCTGGATTTATCAAAATGCACTAAATATCGCATGCGATAGAAAAAGGGGCGTGTTTTATGGTAATAGGTACTTTATCACAAAGGGCACTAATACCTATGCGGTTACCCAGGTAGAGAGTCCATCAAGCTAGGTTGAGAGAACATTGCGCAAATCTCATCTTTGGGTGAGTTTCCTCATCAAACCTTCACAAGAAAGCACTGTTCTGTTCATATGTCTCACTTTGAATGTCAAAGTGGCCCCTAACCCCTACACTACTACCTAAACCTCACCTCGAGTTACTAGGTGGGCCTCCCATAGAGATATAAATACCTGTCTAGTGTGAGGACACTATGGCTAGGCTCACTCTCTCTCTCTACAGCTAGACTGGTGCTAAAACCACACATGCGATAAAGCCTTAATGCAACCTAAAATCTGTGTTAAAGCAGTGTGATAGGAAACTGTGAACCCAGCCCAACCCTCCTCTTTTTCTGATTTGCATCGCACCATGCATTAAAGGTGCTTAACGCATGTGAAAACGCCATAACGCTATTTGATAAGTGACCCTGTATGTTTATTACGTATTACAGGGATTTTTCATGTCAAATGTCTAATTTCTTCAGAAAACAGGGTTCTGATACATATAAAACATCTGAAGCATCTATCAAGCCTGAGAACTGTAAAAAAAAAAACCCCCTCTATACACACACCAAAAAATCTCAGGGGCTGATTCCACCATTTCTAATAAATATCGAGCTGCTCGACCACAGAAATAGTGTGAATCAGCTGATCCGACATTTAATATCTCTGAGTAACATTCTCTGTGGTTTCAGCTTGATCTGTAACAGGAATGGGACACTCTCTGTTCACTGCCACCCTGCTGGGTTCAGGGCTTCATGGATGCATCATGAGCTTGTAATGCCTCCAACAGGATATTTGTGGCAGGAAAGGTTCTTGCTCTGCTGCTCATTATTACTTAAACTCTACTGAACTCTATTCTGGTTGGTCAAAGTGGCTCGTTCACAGGGATGAAAAACTAGTTTTGCCTTTCAGGAAACCTATAAAGAAACAGTAAGAGGATGTCTGAGACAGTGAACAAACAGAGCTTACATACAGGAAAACAATTAAAAATGTGGTTTATTTACATAGCTCTCCAGACTCCCTTTTCCCAGCTGCCGCCATCACTATTTCCTGTTACTTTCTCAGGAGGTTAAAGGGTTACATAGCACATCCTCAATTTCACATGACGCTGTGTATGCCAACAGCTAATTAACGTTAAATTACTGTGCACACTCGGGGCCTAACTCAAACCTTTGATACAAATATGTACATCTGACAGAGGAGCAAAAGCCATTGGAAAAGAATGGATCTGATTAGCTTAAGGGCTATTACTCCCCAGCAACCATCGCCTTTCTACACAGAAAACATGAACCCCTGTTATATCCTAAAATATACCCAACCCTGGGCAAATAGATTTATACCAATCTTTCTAAATCAAGAGGTGAGCAATTGTTTCAAAATCAATTCCAACAATATCATCCTTCAAAATATAATGGAGGAAGGACACACGTAGCAAACATGATAAACCCGCTCCACACTGGAACAGGCCACTGAGCATGCTGGTGGTGACCACAATTCAGGTAAAAAGGACTGGCATATTCTGTCACTTTCTCCTGTTTCTGATTATTATATACTGCCACAATTTATGGCCAATTTACCAAATTATTCACAAAACTGAAAGGGGAAAAAAAAATCAATATTTATACAAATAAAAACTCCAAGGGAGGCTTCACCCCACAATAAATGACATTCCTCACTGATAACAAAATGGAAAAACCATTTACAAATTTGAAAAAGCTGATGAACAGAATTACCGTAGCTTGGCTTACTGACTGGTGAAACAGAAATCATAACTTCCCTTCATTATTTCTGTTGATCTCATTTGGTTTACAGACTCTCTTGTCTGAAGTCAACTGAGACCTCGAATACTTTTGGGCAAGGAATCTGTGTGCACGTGCACTCTCTCGTACGACCCTCAGTGCACACCCAATGCTCCAAGACAACAGTCACTTCTAATCCTCTACCCAAAGTGTACAAGGCTGCCAGCTTTTGGTTCAACTTTTTATAGGTTTTTAAAGTTTTAACACATTAGCCATGCACTATCTGCCTAAAGGAATTCCTTACACACTGTATTATCCACTCCCTATGCTGCAACCAGCAGGGGTCATACAGAGTCCTTCTCAAATCCCAAGGGCAAGTCAGCCCACAGCAGAAGTAGTCTGATATGGGGAAAACAGAGCCTAAAAGCTGAATTCTAAGGATTTTCATGATTTCTTTTCTGTTAATGACACAAAACTTTGTTTCAAGTGTGAACATTTTGTGCAAATTTATCAGAGACTTAAAGGAGTGATGGTGAGTCCTCCACAATACCAAGGACTTCAGATACTAGCAACTCTGAAATGAGCACAGCACTGCAGCATCCAGATTTATTCATATCCCTAACAAAATAGATATAAATATTTTAAAATATTTTTTCAGCTTATAAGGCATTAAAGCAAAACTTGGGCGCATACGTGTGTTATAATTCAATTACACACACACACACACACACTTGGCCCACCCTTAACCAATAACATGACAGGGTTTTAACCCTTTCACTAGGCTATAAACACCAGAACCCAATTCAAGATTGGTTTTTTAAAAACGTTATTTATGCAGGCAAATGCATACAATATCTAATGCTTATGGGCCATATCAGGACTATATGTAAAGGCAGAAAGAAAACCCTATGTCATGATCTTTACAGGTCATTTCTTATGTTAACTGTTTAAGCAATGGGGTCCAAAAAGCAGGCCAAGACAGAATAATAGCAAGGCCCAGAGTGAGACAACCAAAGATGACGGCACATTCATTAAATAAATTTAGATTCAGTGCACTTCTTTGCTAGTTTTCTCCCCAAGATGATTTTTAAATGCTCGGAATTAAAGGTTAGTTGCTATGTTAAAAACTGTGTGACAAACTATCACTACTGCCGCGGTAGCCCTCTCAGTGCCATACAAACGTTCTTATAACCTCTCACCCCTGTTTTGTTTTTTTTTTTTTACTCCTGACCCTTCACTTCTTGTGCTTTACTGGTCAACTCCACATTTTCTTGTGTCATGCACTACATGTTCATGGACTTTAACATCCTACAATAACTGCTTTCCTTTCACAATTGCTCAGGGAGTACTGAGAAAATCTCTATTGCTATATAAATATTAAAAAAAATAAAATAAAAATAAAAGAAGTCTACCAAGCCTAAACCCAGCATGGGAATCCTGACCTTGCTTCAGATACAGATTTCCCACATTCAGTTACCTTCTAATCCAGCTACTCATGCAGCACAGACTTTAGCATGTACCTGTACCCAGGGACGCACTAAGCAGTCCTTTATATGTTCTGCAGCCTCTCAGTGCATTCTGGGAACTGTATTCAATTTCCTTAATAACAACACGGTATCAGTTTGTATGGGAGGACCTCCCTCCAACTGCCTCCAGAGTTTTTCCCCCTCAAATGGAAATATTAGATAGTATCTGATTCATGATTTAGCCAAAAATCAAGGATACACCAAAATCTATGGATCAAGGTGGTTCCAGCTGAAATATTTCATTAAAGCAACATACTGCAGTTACTATAATAAACATAAAATGAAATAGCGAGAAGGAAACCACAGAAAAAAAAAAAAAAAAAAAAAAGATTAGTTTTAAAACCTTAAGTCTGCCTGCACTGCATGATAGGATCCTTGGGGGTTATTATGTATTGATGCATCATTTTTTCCACAAGCAATGTAAATGTACAGTTATCTGGTAAGAGAATATGTAAAGACTTCTTTCTGTAATTGTGTTTGTTTTTGTTTTTTTTAAGAGGAATTTCAGCAGACTGCAGGATACAAAATCCAGTGTTAGAATTTAGTCATAGTACTACATTAATATTCCTATGCATGAGAAAAATGTCATGGGATCTTTGGTTTGTAAAGGGAAGACGAGCGGTCAAGCTCTTGTGTCACTTCTCAGCAGTATGGTGCCTCCCAATATCATGCTGCGGGAGATCATTAGAACATCAAACAGTTCAAACAAATCCGTTTCCAGTTCCTTTGCTCTGAGGTAACAGGGTTTACGGCCATGCTGAATGTTATCCTCAGAAGAGGATGTTCATTCATGACCAGCAATCTAAATTGGAAAGAAATTCTTTTGCTATATTTTTGCATTCTGTGATAAAGAATTTATTGAAGAACCAGGGTGGACTGTGCTATTGTACTGGGTAAAATGCACTTACCCTTTGCTGTTCTATCTCAAACACAGACTCATGCACGCTGCAAGCAAACAGGGAAGTAGGCAGGTCACTTAAATCCATCATTTCTTCCAAAACGTCATCATTTTCACCAAAAATCATCTCCTCTTCCTCATCCTCTTGGTCACTGCTGTAGAAATCTGACTGGCTATCACTCCAAGACTTCATATTGTCTCTTAGCATTATCTGTCCAAAGCTGCTGTGTCCTTTCTATCCCAAATCTGCAAACAGGTAGCAGAGAGAGCTTAAAAAAAAAAGTACATCCTTTAGTCAAAACATTAATTTTCCTGCCACAGCTTATATCTTGGCAGTGAAGAATCTTATTTAAGAAACAAATCATAAAAAAAACAGCCAAGCTGTGTGACAACTTACTGAACCGCATTTATTTATTTTATCACCACCATCATTTCTAGGCTCATGACAATTTACAAAGAAATATAGAAGGGACCAACATGGCTGACACATTTTTGTGTTCATTTTATGCCAGATGAATAGCTCATCAAGTGGAGACTAAAAGATGTATATAATAAGCAGAACTGTAGCTGAAATCATGCAACTGAGACGTACTCATTAAAACTAGTCAGGGAATATTATTTTCTTAACTCAAGCAATACTGCACTGCATTGAAACCTTGGCAGGGCTAGCTTAATCAATGCATCTTGCCAAACTAGGCAGAATAGAGGTTCTTACCTGCTAATTTTTATTCATGTACTACCACAGATCAGCCAGACTGCTGGGTTATGCCTCCCTTCCAGCAGATGGAGACAGAGAAAAACTTGAAGGGCACCCCTGTAAGTAGGATGCGCCACCTGCAGCCCTTTCACATAATAACCAATATCAAAGCAGAATTAAAGTGGTAACCGGAATCCAAAAAAGTTTAATGATTAAACCAACTATGTACAAAATAAGCATGTTTGTGAAATTTTCATCCTGCTATATAGCATGACAGGAAAAAAAAAAGTTAAACTGTCGAGCGGAATCAAAAACTGGGCGGGCGTCTGGGCTGATCCGTGGTACTACAGGAATGAAAATTAGCAGGTAAGAACCAATTTTCCTTTCCCTGTACGTACCCGATCAGCCCAAGCCGCCTTACATGGGGTGGGATCTAGAAAGCCCTGCTCGAAGCACACCGCTGCCAAAGCTCTCAGAGTTGGGAGCCCAAACATCCAAACAGTAATGCCGAGCAAAGGTATGCAAAGATTTCCAGGTTGCCGCCCTACACATCTCCTGAGGGGGAAATCAACTGACTTTCTGCCCAGGACGCCACCTGAGAACGGAGCGAATGAGCCTTAAGACCTCTGGAACTGCTTGCCTATGAGATATGTACGCTGAAGCAATAGCATCCTTCAACCACTGGGCAATAGTAGCCTTGGAAGCTTTATGCCCTTTCCTGGGACTGCTCCATAAGACAAAAAGGTGATCCGACAGGCGAAAATCATTAGTGACCTCCAAGTAACGCATCAGCTCACGAGCATGTGGAGAATTCTGATCCAAATCCGGGAATTTCGTGAAAAGCTGATACAACCTTAAGCAGAAAGGACGGCACGGTCCTAAGAGAAACGCCAAAATCGAAAAACCTAAGAAAAGGTTGGCGACAAGATAGGGCCTGAATTTTCGAAACTCTCCGAGCCGAGCAGACAGCTACCAAACACACTGTTTTGAGCGTAAGGTCCTTCAGAGTGACGCACCTGAGCCGTTCAAAAGGAGGTTCACACAACATCCTAAGGACCAAATTCAAACTCCAAGATGGACAAACCGCTCAACGTGGTGGATGCAAATGCTTAGCACCTCGAAGGAAACGAACCACATCCAGATGAGCAGCTATGGACGCACCATTCACCTTTTCACGTAAACATCCTAACGCTGCCACTTGAACCCGGAAGGAACTGAAAGCTAGCCCCTTTGCCAAACCCTCTTGCAAAAACGCTAGAATATGGACTATCGAGGCCCGCCTAGGGGAAACATTCGACCTACTACACCAAGACTCAAAAACCTTCCAGACTCGGACATACATAAGAGGTGGAAGTTTTGTGAGCCCGTAAAAGAGTGGAAATCACTGAATTCGGATACCCCTTCTTTCTCAACTGCCGCCTCTCATAAGCCAAGCCACTAGACAAAAGCGATCCACCTAGTCGAAAAATACTGGACCCTGCTGCAGGAGATTCGGATGATGACCCAGACAGAGTGGCACGTCCTCTGCAAGGTTGAAGAGATCCGCGCCACCAGCACCACCACTCCCGGATGGGCTTCTATCCTTATCAAGACCTTGCCTACCAGAAGCCAAGGAGGGAATGTATAGAGCAGAATGTCGTGAGGCCATGGAAGGACAAGAGCGTCCACCCCTTCTGCTCCGTGCTCTCATCTGTGACTGAAGCAGCACAGCGCCTTGGCATTCCCCCGAGTCGTGAGTAGATCCAAAACGGGGAATCCCCCAGTGATGAGATATCAACGCGAACACCTCACCGGACAGCTCCCATTCTCTGGGATCCAATCTCTGATGGCTCAGAAAATCCGCCTGTACGTTGTCTACCTCGGCAATGTGTGAAGCCGATATCCTGAGCAGATGAGTTTCTGCCCAGGCCTTGAGTTCGTCCGCCTCCGCTGCTATGGGACGGCTCTTTGTGCCTCCCTGCCGGTTGATGTACACTACCATCATTGCGTTGTCGGAGAGCACTCTCACCAACCGACAATGAACCAGAGGCAAGAACTTCTGCAGAGCCAAGAGGACTGCCCTGGTCTTGAGACGATTGATGGACCATTGTGCTTCCTGCTGCGTCCATTGGCCTTGGACTGCCTGAGATTGGCAAACTGCCCCCCAGCCGGAGAGACTGGCATCCATCGTCACAATAGTCCACTGAGGGACCTCCAAATCCATTCCCCCGGGACAAGCGTTCGTGGGTCAGCCACCAAGATAGGCTGGACCTGGCTGGTTCCTGGAGGGGTAAGGGCACTTGAAAAGCTTCCGACTTGGGGTCCCATTGTGAGAGCAAAGCCCTTTCCAATGGCCTCATATGAGCAAAAGCCCACGGGACCAACTCCAGAGTAGACGCCATAGAACCAAGAACCTGTAAATAGTTCCACACCCTGGGAACTGGCAGGGACAAAAGAAAATGAACTTGCGACATGAGTTTGTCTATCCGATCCTGCATCAGGAAGACTTTCCCAATCAGAGTATCGAATTACGCCCCCAAGAAATCCAGGACCTGGGCAGGGGACAACTGGTTCTTGTCCTCATTGATGATCCAACCCAGAGCGCGAAATGTCTGCACCACCCTGGCGACCGCCGTCTCGCATATTTCCTTTGACTTCGCTCGAATGAGCCAGTCATCCAAATAGAGATGTACCAGGATCCCCTGGCGACAGAGAGCCGCCGCCATGACCAACATCACCTTGGTAAACGTGTGCGGAGCAGTTGCCAGCCCGAAGGGAAGTGCCTGAAACCGGTAATGCTTGCTGAGGACCATAAACCGGAGATACCGCTGATGGTCCTTCCGAATTGCAATGTGTAGGTACGCTTCCGTCAAATCGAGGGACGCTAAAAACTCTCCTGCTCTGATGGAGGCAATTATGGAACGTAGCGTCTCCATACAAAAATGGGCACTCAGAGCTCTGTTGACCTTCTTCAGATCTAAAATTGGACGGAAGGACCCTTCCATCTTCGAAACTAGAAAATAAATTGAATACCTGCCGGTTTGGAGGAACCGGAACGACTGCCCCGAGGTCCAACAACCAGCGAAGGGTGAGAGACACCTGGCGCCTTTTCTCCAGAGACCCGCAGGACGACACCAGAAATAGACTGCGTAAGGGACGAGCAAAATCTAAGGCGTAGCCATGTTCTATAATGTTTAGAACCCAATGGTCTGATGTTATTTTGACCCACTCCTCATAAAACAGGGACAGCCGTCCCCCAACAATCTGAACAGGGGAGTGGGCCGGCGCTATTTCATTGGAAGGCCTTGACTCCCGTCACCCCTGTGGCACTGCCGTCTCGGGCGAGTCTACGGCCATGAAAGGAATGAGACCAAGTCTGTGACCAGCTGGACGACTGTCTTTGGCCAAACAAAGCAGTCAGACTAGCGAAAACGGTGCTGCACCCGAAAACACAAACGGGAAGGGCCGAAACCTCTGGAAGCTTTTGGCCTATCCTCCGCGAGCTTGTACACCTTATTGTCCCCCCAAGGACTTAATGAGCTGCTCCAAATCATCTCAAAAAAGTAATTTCCCCCGAAACGGAAAAGCACCCAGCTGCGACTTGGAGGAAACATCAGCCGACCAATTACGGAGCCATAAAAGCCTGCGAGCTGCCACCGCAGAAGCAATAGTACGCAAAGATGTATGAAGGAGATCGTACAAGGCATCCGCCCCATATGCTACCGCCACCTCCAAATGATCAGCCTGCTCAGACTACTCTGAGGAGAGCTCTCTGGCACTCAGGAGTTGTTGTACCCACCGGAAACTAGCACACTGCATTAAACTACTGCAAACGGCTGCTCAAACCCCCAGAGCCAAAACTTCGTAGATACGCTTGAGAAGCACCTCCAGCTTATGAATCTGAGGGTCCTTAAGGGCAGCCGCCCCAACCACAGGAATACTCATACACTTAGTGATTGTGGATACGGCCGCATCAACCTTGGGAACCCTTAAGGAGGTCAAGAGAGTCATCCGGCAGCGGGTACAATTTTTCCATAGCTCTGCTAAGCGAAGGCTAGCTTCCGGAGTATCCCACTCCCAAAACATCAGCTGGAGCAACATAGGATGAAAAGGAAAAGTCCTAGCTGGGGGATGAAGACCGGCAGCACTGGATCCACCGTGCCCTGATCCTGAGGCGTCAGTTTCTGACCAGCTGAGATGTCCAACTCCACTTGGTCATCTCTACAAAAGAGCCTAAGGACCTGAGGATCATCCCCTTCCAATGGGGCCACACGCTCTGAATCCTCATCCATGTCCGCCTGAAGCGGATCCGCCAGCGGCATCGCCATGCTGAATAAGGAGGGGAGGCCGCAAAAATAAACCCCGGAGCCCGGGAGGCCGAATATAGGTAGCACAGCTGCAAAAAAAAACAACGCGTTCCGATTTTATTTATTTCTAATTCGCGTTGGCCTCACCAGAGCAGAACCCGTGGTTGTTGCTGGGCCGGGGGGGGGGGGGGGGGGTGGGAGGCACCAGCCCACCGGTAAATCCACCCCCAGTCACTCACCGGCTGCTGCTCCTGGTACACTAGAGTGAAGGGCAAAGCACTCGGCAGGCCTACCACCAAGGAGAAATGACTCTGCTCCTCGGGAGGCCCGGCTCTTACTATTTTTTTTTTAAACTTTGTTTCAGCCAAACAAATTTAAAGGACTCCTGTCTCTGCAACTTTATTTTTTTTAGAATTGATTAGCCAGGACTGCAGGTTCTGCCACCTTCATCTGCTGGAGACAGAGAAATACTGAAGGGACTGCGGTTGGCACATCCTACTTACAAGGGTGCCCTTCAAGTTTTTCTCTGTCTCCATCTGCTGGAAGGGATACATAACCCAGAAGTCTAGGCTGATCCGGGTACGTACAGGGAATCATTAATTGTACCTGGGTATTCCTAGTTCTGTAACCACCCTGTAAAATGATTTGAGATCCTACCGGGCAACACAAATACAAATTATTTGCTTATTTGCTATATTCTCCAAAAGAAGCAATAAGCAAACTGGGAACCATATGCTTTGGGAGGACTGCAATACACTATTTGGGTTCAGAAAGTTTTCTCCAATAACATAAACAGAGGTGAAGCTCCATTTCTTTCATTGTACAATTTGCTCTTAAAAATTTACAATGTACATTTCATGTTTTTACCAAGCAAACTACACATTAGATTCATCAGCTGATCCTTTTCCTTGAAGGCTCCAAAGTAGTAATATTTTCTACCTCAGAGGTGTCAACTTGCCCCTCACTGACAATGGAGAGAATCCTGATAAGTAGCAACAAGCAGTACAGCAAGGAAACCAAAGCCCTTCTCTTATTCACAAAGTACAGGACATAAGCAATGGCACATGATTCTTGGATATTTTAGAACCTGGCTTTGTCATTAAGCAATTGTTTAATTGCTGATTTTTGTTTTTAACGTGTAGTATGCTATTATAATTTTGTGCACCAACTACTTACCACATGTGATGCTTTATAAATGTGTTCATATTTTATACTTTATGCATGTTGACGGACATTCAGGGCTGGCCTTAGAAGGGTGAAGGGCTCTGGAACACTGAAATTATAATGGTAGGGATGGGGCGACCATGAATGTGAGGGTACTGGGCAGTTGCTACTAACCATCCTCTCCAAGGATGGCCCTGCTAATGCAGTTTGTAACTCACCTTGGACAATTTTGGAAAGACATGAAGAAAAGATTTTAATTCCAATAGCAAACTCTTCACAGAAAAGGTAATACAGGGGAATCACCCTCTCCTCTTAGAACACCTAAAAAAAGAACTATCCTTTTTTCTTCTAACTAGAGACCTATGCTCACTGTTAATGTTTTGAATGAGGTAATACAGCAAACTCAGTTACTGTACAATACTTATTTATTTTGCATGGAGCAGATACTGAGAGTTTTATAAACTATTTTAAAACATTTTTTTCTAACAAGTTACTGCCAGTCAAATTAATGTTTGTATAGTGTCTTATAGCAATCAAATCCATATAATAAATCTTCATGAGAAATCAAATCTTCAGCTTCTCCTCAGATGAGCCACCCGATTAATGTAAAGGAAAACCCAATATACCATACTTACGTAGTACGTTGGCACCAAATATTTTCTTCTAAAGCTTTCTGCACTACTGGGGCTATCAAATAGGCCTCATATACCAGGTTTCTTTCTTCACAAGAGGAAAAGAAATCCTTGTGCATAGAAAGGCCTTTCCTAAAGCAAAACAGACAGACAACTTTGTTTGCCAGACTGTACCTCACATAGCCACTTCTACAGTCACAGGCAAAGAAAAATAAACACGATTAACTAAATAAAAAGCCTTGGGCAGGTTTTAAAATGCAGTTATCAATAAATCATGGAGACTGAAACACCAGCACACATACAACCTCAGAATGCTGAGAAACAGAAATTAAACTGCAGTGCACTGGCCTCTTCTGGTTAGCAGAATAATTTGGCTTTTGGTTTATTTGAGTGCCCGGATGCCCTGCAAGCTTCACAATTTAATATTATCACATAAGGGCATGCAGGCACCACTGGGGCACAGGGGACCTAGCAGCATACAGTTCTGACACCTGAGCCTCCATGGGCAGGCAGGAAGATGGGGCAAGGGCTGCCATGTTCATCTTATCTAAACCCAAATCTGATCAGGACAGCAAGGACAATACAGATCCCTGAAATTGTACTCCTCATTGTTTATAACTTTACTTGACTATTACTATTCTATATAATTCCTTTTTTTCCATCCCTCCCCTTTTATTCTAATCATTATGCATATTACTTTGGCAACACATGTAAGATTGTCATGTCAATAAAGTTGTCTAAATCAATGGCTCTAAAAGAGCAGGAAGAGCATTTGGGGCCCGAGACTGCCTCTTCTCCCCCTCCCCCTCCCCGGGGCGGTGACTTTCTAGCACTCTTTAGGGCGCGACCCGTGCATACACCGCCTCGCCCGCATGCTCTCATACCGGAGCGCCGACAGTCTGGGCGTATCCGTTCCCCCCACTCAACAGCGGCGCGAGAGATGGAAGAAACCGCTACCGACGGCACCAACGAGATCGGAGATGCACCGACCATCACCCGCCGTCCTTCCCCCCCCTCTCGACCACACCCCCTACGCCCAACACCTCCCCCACCGGCCGCTGCTCCGCCTCCTCGGCGGGGTCCAGCCGTTTTGCAGAGGCACCTCGCCCCTCAGCCGGGTCGGGATTGGCTGGGACACTGTGGCCAATGGCGAGAGACGATCTTGAGCCTCGGGCGGAGAACCAATCAGGAAGGGGCGATTTTCTTTAGCAATCCAGCACCCGTGCCATCTCCGCAACTGAAGCCAGGCGTCGCACCGGGCTCCTTAGTGGGAAGATGTGAGCTGGCTCCTGATTGGCCACAGCTGACAGCTCCTGGCGGGCCATCTTGAGCCAAACCTTTGGATTGGCCGGTGGGTTATCCTGTCTATTCCAGGGATTCCTTGTATTTTTTTGGGGGGGGTTAGGTGCAATTAGTAGTCCTGGGGATTTCTATGTGCAGTCATTTAAAAATTTTCAAAGTGTGGCATATATTGAAAGATGCAGACTTAATTTTTTCTAACACAGAATTCACCCAAGAGTTTTGCAGTGGTCAGCCGAAGTGACCTGATTGACAACCATCAGAGACAGAATATTGAGTTGGATGGACCATTTGTCTGACAGATGCTGGAATTTCTTATGTGCTTTATCTCCATTACTCTCAGCATTTGGTCACCCAGCTCATCCCCACTTGCTTTTCTCCTCACCCTAACCAGCTTCTTCTCTTCACTGTCCCCTTCCCCAGCTAGGCTCTGCTATTCACTCTCTCTTTCCCAGTTCTCTATCAGCCTTTCCCTTTCTTACCTTTGCGCCCCCCCCCCCCCCAGCCTTTCTCCTATATACCCATCCCAACCTCCTTTCTCCCAATCCTGTCTTGATCACTTACACCCCCCCCCCCTTTCATCCATTGCCTGGTGATGCCCTGTGCAGCCTAGGGCAGAGGGGAAGGTCCCACCCTAGAGGTCCAAAGCTGAGGCACTCAGTACCTCTACTACAGCAGTGAACTGTGCAATTACACAGCCCTAAGGCTGGTCAACTTCAGACACCTACCTTCCCCCCAGCATTTGTCTCCTACACCCCCTCCATCCTTTCTCTCTCCCCTTTTTCTCCCAACTTTCCACTGGCGATATTGTTCAGGGTCACAGCTTTCATCGCAGCTCCCATGGGCTTACATTGCTGCTGTTACTGTCACTTTCATTCTGGTCCCCACAAACCCATATGGCTGCCCCCAATGATGCTTTCATCCCAGGCCCCGCAATTGATGTTGCCATTACTGCCACTTCCTCCAACTCATGCGGACCAATGATGCAGTCGGCATCTTCTGGTTGTGCAGGTGAATGCTGTGGTAATGGTCCCTGCTTTCTCTCCTGCTAATCCCCTAAGCCAGGGCGCAGCTGCACAGTCAAATTTTGTGCAAAAAGTCTACAGGGCAGGGGAATTCTGCAATGCACAGTGGAACAAAATTCTTCCAGAGTAAATCTAGATAGTTCAGAATTTAGGGCAGTTAAAGATGCATTTTCTAGAAGCAAAGTAAATGCTAACCTGCCTTCCCCCAAGCCCATGTCCCTTCTTGCTCCCATGTGTTTGCAGCCTCTGCAGCCTATGCTTTACCTATAGTGGCATCAGGAAAAAGGCTGGAGACTGAACTAAACAGATTTATTAAGAATGGAACTTACGGTCAGGGTAGCTGCTCTCCTGCTCAGGGCTGGTACTTCCATTAGGCAAACTAGCTGTTTGCCTAGAGTGTCAAAGTTTTGAGGGCAGCAAAATCCTGCCAGCATGAGACCCAGAAGGGTTCTGTGCCAGAACTAATACTGCTAGAAAAGGGAGCATGACTCTGTAGCCACTGCTACCAGTAGGAGGAAGCACTGTGTTAGAGTTAAGTTGGAGGAGGAGGTGCATGAACGATTCAGGTTCATCTAGTGAGCCAGATATTCTTGCACCAGTCCTGCTCCTGCTTTTCCCAGTCTCCTATGTGGTTCCTGAATCTCTTATTATTGGCAGCATGGTGGCACTATTCTTAAAACCTGGGGTGGAAAATTGAACTAGTAGAAAGCCCAAACAAATCTTGGGGTATGACTCTCAAGTACATTGCATTACCATTCTCTTTTTAGATGCCAGATTTTCCTTTGAGGTGGCACCTTACGATTCAGATTGTTCCTTTTTTCCTTTTCTCATAGAGTTGTAAATCCTGTTGTTTTTTAAGCTGCTTAGTTAATCAACGCATCACTTTTTTCAAGTGGAGCATAGAAAGTTTTACCAAATAAAGACCCTTTGACCTGAATGCCATGCTTACCATAAAGCCTAGTGGATGTGAGGCATGGCAAAATGGACAATTAGGCCTCTGGTTTCTTTTTAGATCAAATAAACGACTATTGCTCTCAGCTTGTTTTTGGCTGGGATCCGAGTGCAGGGTCTGAACGATGAGCTGAGTATGATTGCTTTTTGGCCTTTTGATTGAAATCTGTACAACATGAGGATGTTAAGGCCCTGCTGCCTAAGCCCAGGGGAGACACAATGATGTAATGACCATTGCAGGAGCAGGAGGATTAAACCTCTTGCAAGAAAATACAAAATAAAATACAGATTTCCCTCCCTCGTCCATACCACCACCCTCTCTCAGACCCAGGTCATGGAAAGGAAGTTCTAAGGGAAGAGAACCTGATATGACAATAGATTAGAATGTGAAGTAATGACTGTACATTTAGAGAACTATTTGTATTCATCATTTGTATAGCACTACTAGCATATAATGTATAAAACTATGTAATATTTGTTAGCCATTTATACCATTTAATACTCCATGGCACAGTGCATGACTCGCCTATATTTCAAAATCAAAGCCATAAACTTAGGGTTTGATTGAAGCACATTTCATGGCCATTTATAGGAGCAATTTGACCAGGCTATTACCATCTGGAGGCAGGAGAGTGCACACGTGGGTCAATGGCAGTGGTGCCCAAGCATGTCCTGGGGGACCTCCAGCCAGTCAAATTTCCAGAATATCCACAATGAATATGTTTGAGATAGATTTGCATTCAGAGGCTCCATTGCATGCAAATCTCTCTTAATGTGGATTTCACAAAAATCTTACAGGATAGGTTTAGGAACCATTGGTCTATGGTCACGACTGAAACAGCTCTTCAGAACCATGGTCTTCTGGACAGCTCCTCCAACTATTGTGATGGACAGTTTGAAAAAAGTAGTGCATTTTACATTTTCAAAACACGTTAAAAGATCTTTTTTCACCAATTCTTGGATACCAGACATCAAAATACTCCCAAGGCTCTCAAATCCTCGAACATTGTTTTCATCATTAGCTATATGTATGTATTTTTTAACTCTGCACATCATTCATGGATTTGGGTATCATGGTTGAATCTGTCAAACGTCCCTTATTATAAGGAGCATTCCATCTGCTCTCTCTCAGAGCCAGCATCTAAGAATTGTGCTGGGGAGTTGAGGAGCAATATCCACTACTAGATACTTTTTTTTTGACGTTGGTACTACGCATAAGGTGATGTGCCTCTGGCTAGTTATTGACATCTTGGGCAAGTATTTTAGGCATAGTTGACACGATTTGTTTTAAGATGCATAAAAAAAAATAAAGTGTTGCTTGTGCATAGAGCATGTTAAGACTTGTTCCCACCCTTCAGTAGGCCTGGATAATCTTGACAGTTTAATCTGTTATATATTAAGGGACATATCTACTAAACAATTTCCTCATAGATACAAAATGAAAGAAAACCCTTAGTGCATTTGGCCCCCACTGTTAAAATTGAGGTTTGAACTGATTGACCTTAAAACTTCACTGCCTCCATCTCCAGGTTTCACTGCTGTTTTTACAGTTTGCTAGAAGCAGAGATTAAGATGCCGATTTGTTGGTTCAGTGGCAACCAGGGCTGGGAATGCAGCAAGGCCAGGTTCTCAGAGTCCTCCGTCCCCCACCTCCCTCGAGGGGATGGCGTCCTAGCCATCACCCAATAATAACATCTGCCAGACGACTCTGGGCACACATGTACCAGGTTGTTGGGGGGGGGGGGGGGTTGTGTCTAAAAATCCTCATTATTAAATCAATCTAAATAAACCCCCTTCTCCTTCTTTTCTTATTTAGATGGTTAGAGTAAAAAATGATTTAAAAAAAAAAAAAATCATGAAGTTCTGTGGTTCCAAGCAGTTTTATAATTTCCTTTTTATCCTATTTTTCCCAAAGGAAAAGAAGCCTTATGAGATTGTTCTGTGTGTGACCCCCTAAGAACTTTTTTCCTTCCTGTTCTACTCAGGACACGTTAGGGAGGACACAATGACTCTGACAGGGATTTTATTTTTCCAGATCCATGCATATGTGTATCCCTGAAAGTGGGCTCCTCTTGTCCTGGGTGGAACTTGTTTTTATATACTGATGGACTCTGCTGTGGCTTGGGGGGGGGTCATTGCTGTAAATAATTTAACAGTTATCTTACGTGTAGGCCAAAACTGATAATTAACCAGCGGTTGCCGTGGTTGGTAATGTTTTTTTTTTCATCTAGAAGTATCCAAAACAATATAGGTTACTAAGATTTTTAAGTAAATTAGGCTGTTAAGCAGGCCAGCTCATGCTACAAAGAGGGAGGCTGCAGAGGAGGCACTCAGACTTCTAGGGCACGGGTAATGAGTGAGCATGGGATGCACATCCAGCACACAGCTCTGCCTACAGCGCAAAGCCCTGCCCTCTCCACGGGAAAAAGCAGGTATGGTATGGGGAAGGTTTCTCAACAGCACGCGAAAGGATTACTTCCCGGGAATTATTTCTATTCAGATGTTTAGAGGATGTATATTTAACAAACTTGTTTATGGAAAGATTGCTGCGTGGAGGCAATGAGATGGGTTGAAACCTCAACAAGTCCATGACTTGCTAATGTACCCAATCACTATTGTGAAGTTCTAAAGAGGAGCAGCTGATCAGAAATCCTCTCCCTCTGGACCGTGTTAACGTTGCTGCTGTCATTTCATTGCATGGCGCCAGGTTTTAATAGGATGCGGGCTTGTATGACACTGCCTAGACAGCATGGTTTAGCGCCTGATGCAGGGAACACTGCGATGTCTTCATTTAAAGATACCAAAACAAATAACAATATCACCTCTTAATAAGAAAGAATTTTTTTAGAATGTCTGAAAGATTTCACCCAAATTATTTCAGATCTACCTGAGATATCAACGATTTTGTATCTATCACAACAAGCTTTTTTTCAAAAAAACAGTATCTAAAAAATTTTTTATAGGATGGTAGGAACGTTTCATGTATTGTGTTTAAGCAACACCATCCAGGTGTTATTCAATGATTTTAATCATTAACGTTCCTTCCTCCATCCATTTTGTTTTTGACTGTGAATAGGTGCAAATGTGTATTAATCTTATTGCAAAAAGGTTTTTAAAAAAAACTTTCAATGTACTAAACACATAGGGGCGGATTTTAAAAGCCCTGCATGCGTAAATCCTTCCGGATTTCCGCGCGCAGGGCCCTCGCGCACCGGCAGCCTATTTTGCATAGGCTGCCGGCGCGCGTAAAGCCCCGGGACGCGCGTAAGTCCCAGGGCTTTCGAAAAGGGGCGGGAGGGGGTGTGTCCGGGGGCATTCCCGAAATGACATGGCGTTTCGGGGGTGTGCCGCAGCGTTTCGGGGGCAGGCCCGGCGCCAGCCCGGGGGCGTGGTTGAGGCCTCCGGACCAGCCCCGGGACCGGAACACGAGCGGGGCTGCCGGCCGGCACGCACAAAGTTACGCCTGCTGAAAGCAGGCGTAACATTGCCGACAAAGGTAGGGGGGGGTTTAGATAGGGCCGGGGGGGTGGGTTAGGTAGGGGAAGGGAGGGGAAGGTGGGGGGAGGGCGAAGGAAAGTTCCCTCCAAGGCCGCTCCGAAATCGGAGCGGCCTCGGAGGGAACAGGCAGCGCTGCTGGGCTCGCCGCACGCAGGTTGCACAAATGTGCACCCCCTTGCGCGCGCCGACCCCGGATTTTATAAGATATGTGCGGCTACGCGCGTATCTTATAAAATCCAGCGTACTTTTGTTCGTGCCTGGTGCGTGAACAAAAGTACACGATCGCGTATTTTTTTAAAGATCTACCCCATAATGAACTTCTCAGTAGACGTTTGTAAGTGATCATAAACTATGTTTGGAAGAAAACGAAGTCCCAACTTATTTCATATGAATGAATGATGAACACAATCACAATTCTTTGTATAAGGATGTTCGGGGTGAACAAACTCCCAACTTATCTGCTTTGTATTACATCATTCATTCATTCACTTACAAACGTCTATTGAGAAGTTCATTATGGGGTGGATTTTCAGAGCCCTGCTCGCCTAAATCCGCCCGGATTTAGGCGAGCAGGGCCCTGCGCGCCGGTGCGCCTATGTTCAATAGGCCTACCGGCGCGCGCAGACCCCGGGACTCGCATAAGTCCCGAGGTTTGGTGAGGGGGGCGTGTCGGGGGCGGGCCCGGTCGGCGCGGCATTTTGGGGGCGTGTTGGCAGCGTTTTGGGGGCGGGCCCGGGGCATGGTTACGGCCCGGGGCGGTCCGGGGGCGTGGCCGCGCCCTCTGTACCCGCCCCCAGGATGCGTCCCGGCGCGCTAGCAGCCCGCTGGTGCGCGGGGATTTACGTCTCCCTCCAGGAGGCGTAAATCCCCCGACAAAGGTAAGGGGGGGTTTAGACAGGGCCGGGCGGGTGGGTTAGGTAGGGGAAGGGAGGGGAAGGTGAGGGGAGGGCAAAAGAAAGTTCCCTCCGAGGCCAGGCTGCGCGGCTCGGCGCGCGCCAGCTATACAGAATCGATAGCCTTGCGCGCGCCGATCCAGGATTTTAGTAGATACGCGCGGCTACGCGCGTATCTACTAAAATCCCGCGTACTTTTGCTGGCGCCTGATGCGCCAGCAAAAGTACGCCAATTCGCGCAGTTTGAAAATCTACCCCTATGTGTTTAGTACATTGAAAGTTTAAAAAAAAAACCTTTTTGCAATAAGATTAATACACATTTATTTATTTATAATTTTTCTATACCGAAATTCCTGTATGAGATACAAATCACTCCGGTTTACAAATAACGGTAACTCGCCCAGGGCTTGATTGGCCAGGGCTTTATACATTAAACAGATAAACATGGCTTAATTACGGCTTTAAATATATTAAATATATATTATACATTTGCACCTATTCACGCTCAAAAACAAAATGGATGGAGGAAGGAACGTTAATGATTAAAATCATTGAATAACACCTGGATGGTGTTGCTTAAACACAATACATGAAACGTTCCTACCATCCTATAAAAATTTTTCTAGATTCTGTTTTTTGAAAAAAAGCTTGTTGTGATAGATACAAAATCGTTGATATCTCAGGTAGATCTGAAATAATTTGGGTGAAATCTTTCAGACATTCTAAAAAAATTCTCTCTTATTAAGAGGTGATATTGTTATTTGTTTTGGTGTCATTTTAGTCAAATCCCTCAAAGTATTATTTAGTGCTATTTGTTTTTGGTTTATTTCATTTAAAGATAAGCATTCTATTTGCACTCCTCAAAATGCATTTTAAAAAAAGTGTTTCTTTGTGCTTGTTTACAAGCTGTAATGAACTGAGACCTTACCGAAGTCCGGTATATGATTCTAGCCAGTTTCATGGCAGATCAAGCACTTTAAAGCAGTCCATGGGAGATTTACCATCAACTGTTTCTGTATTGATATTTTGATCATCTTGTGTACATGGAACAGTTCTTAAGCTTCTACTTTGTTTTGTAGAAGTCATATGTGCCAACACCTGAACTGCCTGCAGTCAGAGACTTGGAAGAGAAAGATGGAAATATATTAATGGGGGGGGAAAGAGGGTCTTGCACAAATGAGCTCCCTTTGAGTTGGCTATGACAAGTTGATGTGTTTGTTTTCAAGAAAGCTCTAGACTCTGTATGCTTCTTAACAGTTCATAAGTGCATACAGCGAGCCATAACACCCACACCATATATCATTTTAATCTTTTACAGCTGCCTTTAAAAAAAATACTTTTTGAAATAGCTTCCATCAGACTGAATGCCCCAGAGCAGTCAGGTCTGGAGCAGTATCACGCATGACCTCAGACAGATTAATCTGATGGTTTCATGCCATGTGTGTGATGTCATCTGTGACTTTGTAGTTGATTTGGAGCAATAAGATACAGTGAGCGTGAGGCCTGTCTCTCAGGGGCACTGCAGGGAAACAACTGAAAAAATACAAATTGAGTTTTGATCAACATTAAAAAAAAAAAAAAAATCAGGATGAGAGACTGCTTCATGTGCTGAAATGCTTCACAATACACAGAAGGTACAGCTGCCTTTAAATAAGGGACCTGGATGCCACAGCACAGCTGAGAAATTGGGTGTCACTGATGTCCTGGGAGCTGCTTCGATAGTGCTCAGTGTGAAAATGAAAAGTCAAAGCAAGTGAGCCTGAAAGAAGCATGTTAGGGGCTAACGTTTTTAAGGCAAAGGCTGTTTTTGTATGGTGTAATAAAATACCTAATACTTGCATAAAATGCTGAATGGATGATATCCTAATCTTTATGCAGAGCCCAGCAACAGAAATGATTCGGCAAGAGTGACTGAGTCACCCACAGTTGTAGAAGGTCGGTGATTTGGTATTTGATTTTTGCCAATAGAAAAGGACTGAAATGTAACCTTTGAACTGCCATGTTTTATATTTTATTCATACTTTCAAATGTACACTCGAACAGATCTATCCTACACGCTCTTGCTGAACGTGTTTTTTGGCCCAAACCAAAATGGTGCGTCATCCCATGTGCCAGGGTAGGGGCAGATGGAAGGAGACAGCCTTATCTCTTATTGAAACTGGAGATTTTGGAAAGAGAAAGTGGAAAAATGGGGGATGGAAAAATAAGAGGAAGCAGGCCTTCCCAATGAGAGAAACTCGAGATGAATACTAAGAACGTCAAAGCTGGGCTTAAGACCTATTTGTTTAATTTGGCCTCTGCATGCTTACGGTGTCTTTAACGATTAATTTAAAGCTGATACGTTGAGCAGGTTCCTTTAAAGTGGTTTTACTTCAATTTATTTTGCTTTGTCAAGCGGAAGAAAGGATTGCCAAAGAGGTAAAGCGAGGTGACAAAACATTTTTCAGATACATCAGAGAAAGAACTGAAGTGGTATAGTGAAATTGAAAGGTGAAAAAGATCAATGGGTGGAGAGAAATGAAGAAATGGCAGAAATATTAAACAAATACTTCAGTTTGGTGTTCACTAAAGGAGACCCTGGAGAAGGACCATTGCTAGTTAATAAGAAAATGGAGGGGGATGGTGTAGACAAAACTCCTTTTACAGAAGAGAATGTATGGAAAGAGCTAGGAAAACTAAGCCATGGGGATTGATGAGGTTCATCCCAGGATACTGAGGGATCTCAGAGATGTTCTGGCAGGTCTGCTGCACAACCTATTCAATAGATCCCTGGAAACAGGAGTGGTGCCGAATGATTGGAGAAGAGCGGTGGTGGTTCGGCTTCACAAGAGTGAGAGCAGAGAGGAGGCTGGAAACTACAGGCCAGTTAGCCTCACCTCGGTGGTGGGAAAAGTAACGGAGATGCTGCTGAAGGAAAGAATAGTGAACTATCTACAGTCAGAAGAATTGCTGGACCAGAGGCAGTATGGATTCACCAGAGGAAGGTCTTGTCAGAAAATCTGATTGACGTTTTTGATTGGATAACTAAGGAATTGGATCAAGAGCACTTGATGTCATCTACTTGGATTTCAGCAAAGCTTTTGATACGGTCCTGTATAGGAGGCTTGTGAATAAAATGAGAATCTTGGGAGTAAGCGCCAAGGTGGTAGCCTGGATTACAAACTGGCTGATGGATAGAAGACAGTGTGTGATGGTAAATGGAACCTACTCTGAAGAGATATTGATGTTAAGCAGAGTGCCGCAAGGAACGGTATTGGGACCGGTAATCCAAAAGAGCTCTATGTGATGGGGGGTGAATGACTGTTTGCACAGAGCAAGAGAGGGACCTTGGGGTGATAGTATCTAGCGATCTGAAGGTGGCAAAGCAATGTGACAAGGCGACAGCTAAAGCCAGAAGAATACTGGGCTGCATAGAGAGAGGAATAACCAGTAAGAAAAAGGAGGTGATAATCCCCTTGTATAGGTCCTTGGTGAGGGCTCACCTGGAGTACTGTTCAGTTCTGGAGACTGTACCTCAAAAAGGATAGAGACAAGATGGAGGTGGTCCAGAGAAGGGTAACAAAAATAGTGGGGGGTCTCCATCAAATGACTTATGAGGAGAGGTTGAAGGACCTAAATATGTATACCCTGGAGGAGAGGAGGTGCAGGGGAGATATGATACCTGAAAGGTTTTAATGAGGCACAATTGACAGACCTTTTCCATTGGAAAGAAATCAGTAGAACTAGGGGTCATGTAATGAAACAGGGAGTACGATTCAGAACCAACATCAGGAAGTATTTCTTCACAGAGAGGGTGGATGAAGCCTGGAATGCCCTTCTGGAATAGGAGGTGAAGACAAAAATGGTGAAAAATTTCAAAGGGGCATGGGATAAACACTGTGGATCCCTAAAGGTTAGAGGATGGAAATGAAAAGAGTGCATGGGGATAACTTGCTGGTGTGGCGGTTACTACCCTTAACCAATAAGCCTTCATACTGTTGATGCAACTCCATCATTGCTCTGTGCTTCAACGGCAGGGGAAAAGGGGAATTAGATTCAGACAGCAACCAACAAGGATATTGGATTGGGAAAACAAATAAGCAAGGGGGTAACTTGCTGATGCAGCTGTTACTACCCTTAATCAATAAGCCTGATACTTATTGCTCGTGCTCGATGCTTCAACAACAAGAGGTAACAGGAAATTGAACTCAGAAAGCAACCTACAAGGGCCCCTGACTTTGATGGTTTGGGAAACTAAGGAAGGGGGTGACCTGTATGGCGCAGCAGATGCTATCATAAGCTACTTGGGCAGACCGTTTGGCCATTTTCTGCCGTCATTTTCTATGTTTCTATGTTTACTATTGCAATTGTGTATGTTTTTATTGTAAATCACCTACTCTTGTACAATTTGGTGATTCATACATTTTAATAAACTGTAAGGTTTAGCTACCTAGGCTGGTGCATGGAGGAGCTATAAGAATTTCCTGACCCACTCCCTTTCTGATAGTGAAGGTTATACATTTACCAGATTATGTGGATGATCACTGGACAGAAGCGATAATAGCTCCTTGCTGCGGTTTGACTGGAAACTGTCTGCATGCTCTCTGCTGAGAGGACACGCTGAACCCATGAAGGCACTGATATAATAACTGTAAAACTGTGTTTTACAGTTCAGTGAATCAGTGGTCCAGAAATCTGGAGTATGCTTGATTTCAGACCTCTGGCTGTGACCTTATTGCTTAGATCAGAACGCATTACTACCCCCATGGAAGCTGAACCATTACACAGAGAAATGCTAAGGAAGGACACATGTAGTCTCAAGGACGTTTGAATTAGTTCTATGTTGGTCCTTTGAAAGATTTCACAGCCTACTAAGAATCAGAAATTTTCCAGACCCAGTACAACTATTAGCATTCTGCACTACACAGGGGTACAGACAGGCGGCTGGAAGAGATTCTGCGTGGTGGTGAAACAGGGGCTATCGAGAGTCTCAGCATGCACCAGGTGCTTCCAGCAAACATTAATCCCAGGAGTAGCCAGAGGGGCTCATCGATTTGTAGATTTTGTATGTGTGTACATGTAAAGTGTACCAATTCTTCACACATGAAGTATTCTGCATGAACCAGGGCCTGGGCTTTCCAGACGTGTCTTGGGGACCCCATAGCCAGTCGGGTTTTCAAGCTAGCCACAATAAAAATGCATTAGACAGTGCTCTTTCTACATACCAGTATATCTGTGTATTTGTTCATGTGATTAAAAAAACATATTAGATTAATTTGCACATCCTAGGTTTCCAGTAGGGGGTGTGCACTTTAATTTTTTTTATTTTGTTTTTATGTTCATGAAGTTTTTCATCTTGTTTATTTGAAATGGAATTTAACAAATGAGACCGGGCTCCCTCACCCCCTGCCAAAAAAAGCCCAGTCCCAATGTAAAAACTGAAGTTCCCGGGGTTTTCCCCCAAACTCCCCCAGATCCATTTGACCCCCATCCATGAGATCCATAAGTCCAATTGGGTAGGAGTGAGTCCCAGCTGTTCCTGCCCCGCTGGATCAGGGCAGCATTTTGTTGTACAGAAGTACAATAGAGACTGAGCCACTTTTACATACGGTCATGTGGGGATCACGCCTGCCTATTTGGACTTATGGATCCTGTGGATGGGGTAAGATGCAGCTGAGGGGGTGGGGGATTTGAATTGTGGCTACAACACTGGACTTTTTTTCAGCAGGGTCAGGGCAGCGCCAGAGTTGGTGGTAGCTTGTTTGAAAACAAACAAAATTTCGTTTTTCTTTCATTTTGGTTTCAAAATAAAATGAATGCACATTCCTAGTCTCCCTATATGCAAATTTCTGTCATGTATATTCATTATAGATAGCCTGAAAACCCAACTGATTGGGGGAAGAGGTCATAAGGACAGATTTGTGAAGCCCTGAGCAAGGCCTTGAGTTACTTGGGTTTCTAGAGTAAGTACCTCTAGCAGGGGAATAGGCAGACTCAGTCACACATAAGATACTGTGAAACCACGAGCCACATCTCATGAGACTCAAAGGAACCTGCCAGAAATTCCTGCAAGGCCAAACCATGGCCTCCCTGCTGCTCAGTGGACAGTACTTGTGGTCCAGTGTTAAAGGGCAGCATGTCACTTTCTTTCTTAGTTAATTACTCATATTTATCACATGCCTGTCCTAGAATATGCTCAAGGTGAGTTACAACAAAATAAAATGCATAAAATCAACACAGTATAAATAACAACTACAATTCAATATAAGCAATAATAAACAATCTGATAACACTCAATAGCAACTGGCATATAAAACAACAAAGATAGTTCTAACCACCTAATGTTAATATGAATTTTTAAACTAAATGGGTATGCTTCCTTCAGAAGGCATAGCCAAGCTCCTTCTCCTCAAAAGGATAGTAATATACCCAGGGAAAGCATCTTGAATGTTTCCTTGTTGTGTTACTTTCACTGACACTGGTGAAAACAATCCCAGTCATGGTCATTTACTCCAGTGACAGACACTGGTACAGATAAGTGCCTTCCATGCCTTGGGGAAAGAGTTTAGCCTCAGCTGGACTGCTCTGCTCATAACAGAATGGATAGTGATTGCTTTCTGCTTTCTTGTCCAAGAATTTAGAACCGAAGGTGTACCTGGTGCAGCAGCAGATAGCAACACCACGACAGGTAACAGCTCATTTCTTTCTTACGAAGTTATAGACAAGGAAACAAGCTGTACGTGTTTTGTGTTCTGGTGATGTCACAAACTCAGTGTTGCATTTGATGTCACAAGGATGTGAACATTTGGATACAGAATTTTTAAAGCTTTTATTACAGATTACATTGCACCTTTTGGTAATTATGCATGCATCAGTGGCCATTTCTTGTGTAATAAAGAAATGAAGAGACATTTTAAGGGCTGGTTTTCATTGCTTCAGCCAGAATGAGCGGGGCATGGTCTTTCAGGATACACACTGTCAGAATGATGTTGCTTTTGTCTCCAAGCAGTGATGAAGATTGTTGATGTAACAGAGAGTGAAAACCATTTTGAAAAGGTCCCAGGTAAGTAATGGAGGTAACAGAAGTACAGCGTGCTTATGTCCTTTATACTGACTCCCATAATTACAATGATGCTCATGAAATGCAGCTGCACTCACTGCAGTCCTCAGAATCACGACGACAGTTTTCTGGCTTTATTCCACCCTCTCTTGGGTTCATTTCTAGAGGTGATGTGCAGTGGTTGAGTTTCTCAATGGCCCTGCTGTGTGCCTACCAGATGTGAGATCCAGCTGCCTCTCCTTATTGGCAGAAACCCACGGGAACTTTACAGATGTTGCACTAGTTTCTTTTTTTTTCTTTTTTAAGAAAACCAAAAAGAAAATAAAACACAGCAATACATACTGTATCTTTAAAAGCCATTGCTGCTTTCTAAAAGGCATGTACAGTAACCAGTTTTTTGGGTACTTGCCAGGTTCTTGTGGCCTGGATTGGCCACTGTTGGAAGCAGGATGCTGGGCTTGATGGACCCTTGGTCTGACCCAGTATGGCATTTTCTTATGTTCTCATCCTTGCCTCCCATCAGAGGCTTTTGTCTTCAGATCAGGACAGCAGTCTTTAGCAGATTGTACACGGCAGAGGTGGTCAACTCCGGTCCTCAAGAGCCACAAACGGGCCTGGTTTCCAGGCTATCCACAATGAATATGCATGAGAGAGATTTGCATGCACTGCCACCATTGTATGCAAATCTATCATGCATATTCATTATGGATATCCTGAAAACCAAGCCTCTTTTGTAGCTCTTAAGGACTGGAGTTAGCCACCCTTGGTATATGGAGACTATAACATACATTGCTCACAGGAGCAGGAGGAAACTGCAGGGAGGAGACCCCCACCCCAGCTCAACTGGAACCAGCCTTCATTGATCCATGGTGCCCGGAGGCCTCATTCACAGCCTAGGCATTTTTCCCCTAATTGTATCTCTCCCTCTCCTTCCTCAACTCAGTCAGAAGCAGTGACAGTCCTTGACCCAGGGATTAGAAACCAGCAGGGATGTACATTTGTCACGTCCATTTTGGCGGGTACATATTTACCTCGCTGACTTTCTAGTACACGAGAAAAAATGGATATTATGCATAGAGCTCATTAGTAGCAATACATGTATACTAGAAAGTTGTCGAGGTAAGCATGCACTGCCGAAATGCATGTGATGAAAGCACATCCCTACAAACCACAAGTCCCTCTGAAATCCAGCAAATATAAACCCTACGATTTCTGGCCACTAGGTAGGTAGTGCTGCTGTGCATTGGCTAAGACTTCTTCATCCCCAGGGGCTGTAAACACTGCCTCTACAGCATCCCAAGCCAGTTTGGAAAGCAGAAACAAATCCAGGTCTTCCACATAGCAGTGCACAGCTCACCAGCAGTCCTCCTTCCACCTAATCATTGTTGTAGTAAAACTTGAGGCAGCTAAGATTGCATTGCACATGGTGGACACTGAACTCTGTTTTACATTACATTGGCATTTTTTTTTTAAATTTATTTCTGTAGAGACATCTCCTGAAGAAAACCAGAGTGAAGCACTGGAGTTAAAGACCATAGGATCAGAAGAAAGCATTCTATGATTAATCTGCTTCTGCACAAATGTCTTTGGTATCCATTTGTGAGCACCTGCAGTGCTGACCTGAAAACCTGGCCTCTTAATATGCAAGTGCCCCAGAACTTCCTGCTGCTGGATAGCACGGTTTAAAAGGCAGAGCCTAGTGGCCCAAAATATACATGATCACACTGCAGTGCAGAGCTGGCTCATTGCTTTACTGCACAATTGAATATATTCTAGCAGAACAGAGCCAAAAAAGTGGATCAATTTCCCTATTCACCATCAGTGATTTGACCTTGAGTGAGACACACGTACTTCCATGTACTCAGAGTTAGATTGTAAACGGCATGGATTAGAAACATTAACCAGGAGAAATGGTAGGGACACTGTAGTGCATACAGCCAATGCTACAGAAATAGTAAATGAACCAATTAGAAAAAGGTTCAGGTCCAGAGCAGCAGTGTTGGGATTACACATTGTCTGTTGTAATTTTATGATTGCAATTAGACACATGGCGTGCATATTTCCAATGAAACTCCATACACACTCTCAGGATTTCATATTATCCTTTCCTCCCCCCTGGCTAATTTACAAAATAGAAGATTAGAAGTGGATTGATCGGTTGCAAGTTCCAGTGAACATTAAACCATTTAAATTGTTTCAGCAAGAATTGCTTTTTTCCTGGAAACTGAATTCAAAATGTAAGAAAAATATTTTGTTTTAGTTTTGCAGTTTTTTCAGACACGGACGGTGCTGTCGATCCCCAGGACCCACTGATAAATCCCTGACTTAAGAGAAGGGGTGTAGGCTCACAATTTCTCAGTGAGTCTAGAAAATCCATCGCCCTGTGTACCCCTCAAAAAAGTAATGCAGCCACCGAGTTAGCACGTCAGTGTGTCCTAACATTTTGCATTGAAATCCTGAAGGAGCTACAGGTAGACAACATTTGTCCTGAAGAGTAGCAGCCAGATTTGGTTTTTGGGATATCTACAAAGGTACATGGCTTAAGAAATCCGCTAATGGCTGAATTTTGTTATCCTGAAGACCGTACCTGGGTGTAGACCTTGAAGAATGGCATTCCCTATCCATTCTAGACAAGGGCTCTTGAATTGCATTGGTGCCTTCTGTTTTGCTGTTTAAAACTCCCCCTTGTGTCTTGGCCATTATCCATTTAGTGCTTCCACACCAGAGGGAGCTTCTTACCTAGCTCGGTTCAAATCGAGAAACTTTGGTGGAAAGTAGATAAAGGGAACATGGGATTCACACAGTGTTGGCAGGAAAAGAGCAAAGCTGACTTTCAATTTTTGGTCATTTTAAAACCATTCACCCCTCCCTCCCGCACCTCGATCTTGACTTGTCACCAAATAACTCTTATTAAACAAACAATCTGGTACTACAATGCTCTTCCTATCCATGTGTCAGAGTGAAAAGCACTCCTGCAGGCATTCAACTGGGTTCTGGCTGTCCAGAGTGGTTGAAGCAGAGGCAGGCCCAGAGAGCTGGTAGCCAGGTGTATAGCCCAGCCCAGAGGATCTTGATTGGTCCCTCAGGGGATTCAAAAGATACCTTGGCATTTACATGGCTAGGAGGCCACGTGACGGCATGGGATCCCGATGGAAGATCTTAATCCCATGGATACTGATGTTCCGTGATGTGAGTCTCAAAGCACTGGGTTAGTCCCAGGAGGTGTCTCCAGTATTGATTGACTGTGTTTGTCTAGGAGAGGAGTTACTTTGGAAACTGGCCTGGACTCGACTGTGTTTGCAACCTTGATGAAGTTCCTTGCTTATTTATACCTGCAGCACCTCATAAGTCAGGGACTGTTTATGTTACTGGCTTATTTAATAATAAACCAGCACTGAGGCATCATTCCCAGCATGGTTTGTACTGCAGGAGCTTCCAATTTGACACCATGATTGTTCAAGAAGCCTGAATCATTCAAGGCCTTCTTCTACCCTTACTACTCATCGTTCAGGCAAACACAAGTGCTCCAAACACAGAATAACTCAGCCTAGCAAGGAACAGGGCCATGTGGGTGATGGAATGTAGCAACAGATGTAATTTAGCAGAGCAAGAGGTTGTGCGGTGCCCTTGTGAAACAGGACGGGCATGGGGACAAGCCACTCAGGAAAACAGGGATGCACAACAGCTGTCCAGGCAGCTGGCTGGCTGTTTCACTTAAGCACGACCAGGCAAATGCCAGCACTTTTATTCTTTCACTGTCCTTAGAACGTCCAGCCACACTCTCTCCATAAATGGGCTCATTCAGCATCCATCACACAGAAGCAATTGTTTTTCATCTCACGACCTATTACTCTTGCATTTTGAATAACATTTCAGTAAAGTGCACTTAGGGAGGATGACTTGGAATGGAGAATTACCTATTTGATAATTTTGTTTTCCTTAGTGTAGACAAATGGACTCAGGACCAATGGGTTTATGCTGCCCTGCCAGCAGATGGAGACAGAGACAGGTTTCAAAGCTGACGTCACCCTAGATACAGCCCTGCAGTGACCTCAGCCCTTCAGTATTCTCTTCAAAAGTCACTGTGGACATATTGAAAAAAACTTAATTAAAAACGGATAAACATAACTGTACTCAACCAAACACTGAACCCAGTAAGATTATAGATGCCCTGATCTAGGGACTGCATGACAGCTTATCCATAATCTCTTGGGATCAATATCCACTCCAGGGGCAAATCCTTGGCTTTATTATTGGGCAGCTGTGGGCAGGATGCTGAGTCCATCTCTCTACACTAAGGAAAATGAAATGATCAGGTAAGTAATTTCTCCATTTCTTATAGCCATATGGACTCAGTACCAATGGGATGTACAAAAGCTACTCCTAATCGGGGCGAGAGGCTGCCCGCGGTCTGGTTAACACTGTCCTTGTAAAGGCTGCGTCCTCTCAGGCTAAAACGTCCAGGCAATAGAACCTGGAGAAAGTGTGCAAGGAGGACCACGTCGCTGCTCGGGAGATGTCAACGAGAGACAGCAGTCTCGCTTCTGCCCAAGAGAGCACCTGAGCCCTAGTGGAATGAGCTTTAACCTGAGAAGGTAATGGCTTTCCTGCCTCAACATAGGATCCCGTGACCACCTCCTTAATCCAGCGAGCTATGGTCGCCCGCAAAGCTGGTTCGCCCCGCTTCCTTATACTGTGAAGGACAAACAGGCAGTCCGTCTTTCAGACGGGTTCTGAAACTTCACACCAAAAGCCTACTGCCATTCAAATTACAGAAGAGGCGGTATTCTTCCGTGTCTTTGTGCTTATCGAGGGATGGTAATGAAATGGACTGATTCAAATGAAAGTCGGAGACTACCTTGGACAAGAAGGATGGAACTTTACGAAGCTGTAACGTACCTGGAGTCATCCGGAGGAATGGCCCCCAACGCGAAAAGGGCTGTAGTTCAGAGATGTGCCGAGCATATAGCCACCAGGAACACCATTTTCAAGGTTAATAAAAGCAAGGAAAAACTGTGCAGCGGCCGAAAGGGCCCTGCCAAAAACTCCAATACTAGATTAAGATTCCACAAGGGAATTGCCACTGTAGGGGTGGCTGGAGTTTCTTCACCCCTTTCAGAAAACAGGCCACGTCCGGATGAGCTGACAGGCGGATTCAGTGCACCTCGCCCCTGAAACAGGAGAGAGCCACTACATGGACCTTCAAAGAGTTAAGGGTCAAACTTTTATTCAATCCATCCTGCAAAAATTCCAGAATTAGTGGGATTTTGACCGTCTGAGGGGAAACACCGCGCTCCTCACACCAGGCCTCAAATACTATCCAGATCCGCACACAGAGAACTTCCACGCACGGAGTAAGGTGGTGATTACTTCCGTCGAATATCCTTGCTTCATCAGGCAAAGCCTCTCAAGGGCCAGACTGTAAGACAAAATCGAGTTGGATCCTCATGAAGGACCGGTCCCTAGTGTAGCAGGTCCCTGTGCAGTGGGAGGCACTGGGGGGGGGCTCCTTCAGGAGTCTCCGCATGTCTCCATACTACAGACACTTGGGCCAATCTGGAGCTACTAGTAGGACTAATCCCCAGCAGGGGCCACCGAGGAAAGGTGTATAGCAACTCCTCTTCCAGCCAGGTCTGAATGAGAGCATCGATCTCCAGGGACCACTGATCTCTTCTGCGACTAAGAAATCAGGGAACCTTCGCATTGTGAAATGTGGCCAGCAGGTCGATGAGACAGGAGACTCCAGTGATCTAATACCAGCTAAAAGGCTTTGGCCGATAACTCCCAATCTCCTGGATCCAGATTCTCCCTGCTTAGAAAGTCTGCTCTGACGTTGTCTTTTCCTGCAATGTGGGAGGCTGAAATCATCTGTAGATGTATTTCTGCCCATTCCATAAGGAAGTCTATCTTCTGTAACACTTGCTGGCTTTTGGTTCCACCCTGGCCGTTTATGAAGGCTACCGTCATTTCGTTGTCAGACATTATGTGGATCACTTGACCCTGGATTATGTGGCTGAATTGTACACACGTCAATCTGACTGCCTGAGCTTCCAGGCGGTTTATGTTCCAGAGGGCTTCTTCCTTGGTCTAATATCCCTGGGCCATCAGTTCCTGACAGTGAGCTCCCCAGCAATGGAGGCTCGCATCTGTCATGAGGACCAGCCAGTTCGGAGAAGACGGGGTACACCCCTGCCAGATAAGCTTCCTACAGCCACCAATGGAGCCAAGAGCATACTTCTATCGGTAAGCGGAGGCAAATCGAATAGTCTTGAGACTGCGGGTTCCAACATGACTGCATGGAGCGTTGAAGTAGGCGCATGTGTGCCCTTGCCCACGGCACTATTTCCAGGGCTGCCGCCATCAAACAGAGAACTTGAAGATAGCGCCACACCGTTGGGCATATCATGCTCATCAACCGATGCACTTGGGACATCAACGTCCTTATCCGCGAAGTTGGAAGGAAGACCTTGCCCTGCTTAGTGTTGAATTGGACTCCCCAATATTCCAAGGACTGGGAGGGTTTGAGACTGCTTTTGTCATAGATGTTGGTTGACACTCCCTATCTCGTTCTGAGGATGGGTCGGCAAAATTTCATTGGGAGTTTGGGACGAACCTGAACCCAAGCCTGCCCCCCTCTCTTGGACTGTCAGCTCCAAAAGGACTGAGACCTCCCAAAGGACCAAGACCTCTGAAATGTCAAGTTTCTGTAGGGGCAAAAGCATTGAGAGCCCTTGGATCAACCCCTCATAGGCAAGGGGTGCTATAACTGCTTTCTCTTATCTTCTGGTAGCCGGGGAACTGGAGATTCACCCTATTTACTGGCCAGCTTTTCCAATTCGCTTCCGAAGAGAAGTGATCCTTTAAAAGGCATTTTTGTGAGATTTGCCTTGGAGGATGCATCTGCTCACCAATTCCACAGCATAGCTGTCTTCTGGCCTCTACCACTGAGGCCACTCCTCTGGCTGAGGTACGGACTAGGTCCAAGCCCATGTCAGCTAAAAAGGCAGAGTTCCATAACCGCTCTGGAATGTGTCCCCGAGTCATCCACCTCCTGAGAGAGGAGCAGGCATGAACAAGCTACCAGGGCACAAGAAGCAAATCTGTAAGGTCATCGCTATTGTGTCAAAGGTCTGTTTAAGGATGGACTCCATCTGTCTATTGTGTGCATCCTTTAAGGCCAATCCTCCCTCACTGGGATGATAGTTCGCTTACAGACGGCACAGACCAGCACATCCACTTTAGGGAAATGCAAACGTTTTCTTGCTGCTGGATCCAGTGGGTATAGAGCTTCTAACGCTCGTCCACCTTTAAAACTTGCTTCTGGGGCATTCCATTCCAGGTCAATAAGCTCCTGGATGGTTTCCAGTTATAGAAAGTAGCGAGAGGCTTTCCGTAGGGAAATCAGAATGGGATTCTTCTTTGGTTACATCAGAGTCTGCCCAGGAACTCCCAGCATCTTCAGGGTCTGGGAAACCAGGGCTGGCAATTCATCTCTATGGAAAAACCATAACGTGATCCAATACGGTTCTAAACCAGGGGGAATTTCCCCATCTTCCAAGGAATCTGTATCCTCCTCTTCATCCGTGCTGTCCAGGTCCCTGTCAAGGAAAGCTTTAGTGAGTCGAGGCATGTCTTGAGGTCTGCCAACAGAACTGGGAGAGGGAGGGCTTACCAGCTGAGGTTCTGTCCAGACAGGGGAAAGTGAGATGGCAGACTGCGCCTGCACGAAGGCTTGAAGGCCTTGAAAAAAATTCCACTCAAGAGAAGGCAGCCGGATCCATGCCTAGCCCAGGAGGTACTGGGTTAGGTGCCGCCGAATTTCCCTCTCCCATGAGATGACCCAGTCCTGGGGGAACTCAATTCTGGGGTACTACCAGTTAAGGCTGTGGCTGACCTATCCTCTGAATGGGAGGAGATGGGCTTAGCAAAGTCTGGGGAGCCCAACTCTCTCTAGGCTTCCTCACAGTGCTGATATAAGCAAGAATTCAGGTCAGACTCTGCAGCCCTAATATGACAAGCAGCACAGAGAGAAAGGCGCTTATGTTTCTTTGCTGCCGGAGCCACTGGCGATGGTACCTGCGTGTTCAGTCGGCTTGTGCTTAAAATTTTATGCGCAGATTTCAAGCGCCTACGTGGGCCGCAGTGAGGCACACACACACAGCCCATGCACCCGACTTTAATTATATTCTACGCCTAGTAAGTTGTGCACATATGCACATGCGTGGCATTATGCACACAGCATGTACACAGAGCTGACATGCACTGCGTGTACCGACGCTCTATGGTGGGCAATACAGCACGCACAAGACACATGCAAGATGGCACCGCCGCAGCCTACCATGCGGTGTGCCAACCAAGCCTAAAGCGGAGCCTAGCCCAGCCCACCGGGAGGCCGCTCAACCCACTTGGAAGTCCATTTCCCCTTACCCAACAGGATCGGGAACATCATTGGTACAGCGTCCCGAGGAAGTCTTACTGAAACCCTTCCAAAATGTCTCTGAATCGGGAGGTAAATCCTTTTTTTTTTTTTTTTTAATTACCTGGGCTCAGTGCTTACCGGCTGAGTACAGAGGCTCTGGCTGCAGGGGAAAGGGTCTTTGGTTGTTTCTGCAGCGCTCAGCTTCCTGCTCCCGCTGCCTTTCAGCTGCACAAGCAGTAAAGTCTACGCTGGGAACCGGCTACCGGACCAAGGCACACCTCCGAGGGATCTCGGAAATCACCTCAGGAATTCTCAACTGGGGGAGGGACCTTTAGGTATCACCGCAGGAGAGCGGGGATCAATTTTTCTCCAATTTAAATGTAGAATTTCTTCTTCCAAAAAGTACAGCGATCCCCATAGGGAAAGCATGTCCACCATCTACTGGAGACGGAGAAATACTGAAGGGCTGAGGTCACTGCAGGGGAGTATCTAGGGTGACGTCAGCTTTGATCTGACTGTCTCCATCTGCTGGCAGGGGAGCATAACCCATTGGTCCTGAGTCCATCTGGCTACACACTAGAAAAAAGGCATTTGCCACGGTATATAAACTTCTATAAAAGTTGCCTACCTCTGCCCTGGTTTCATGGAAGCCTTCATATCTACTCCAGAATATAATTAGCAATAGAATTCCTCAGTGCATCATAAAAATACAAGTGACAGAAATTCATGGATGGTTTTTTTTATTTCAAATTGCATTGATTTTCTAATGGCTGGGGCAGAGATATGGGAAGGGGAGGGGCAGGAGCAGGGAGCACTTTCTTACCATATAACATAATGGAAACTAGATCACTATGTGAAGCTTTCCAGTACCCGGTATCACTGGTCTCTGGTGCCAAAGCAGATTATTGCTCCCTTATTAACTGTCCTTTGTCAGCAGAAACAAAGCATCAGGGGACAAAAGCATGCTACATCCCGACTGCAGTTCTAGAAATCCTAAAACTGGAAAGTAATTTATCTGTTTGTCTGAGCTGACAGCAGAGGAAAAAGGTTTTCACTATTCACTAGTTTATAAACTACAGGCTAAAAAGATAACATCTGATGATCGAAGTGACCTGTACAAACCGAATCCTTCAGAATACCAGTACACCTCTATCGGTTATTGGTTTTCAACTTGCTCGCAGAGAACAAACTAGCCTGCAAGTCGGTACCAAGTGGAAGCAGTGTGCACTTGTTCATACGTTGCCTATCCGACCTCTGCTGTGCCTGGGGTTACAGGGAAGGACAGCATATTAAAGCCTCTGGAGAGGGCATGGTATAAACCTACCTTCGCTAACTGCTGCATTTGATAATTGTATTTATTTAGTAAAGCAGGTCGCTCTTTTTAATCCCAACTGAACACTGCAAAGCTGTAGCTCCCAGGCAAGCGTGGAGTCTGAATATACGGAACAACAATTTTGTACATAATATAAAGGCGACCTTAACTGTGAGGTATAATTGTGCATCTGTTGATAAATCTGGGGACTGTTACCACACGTGGAACAAAGTAGCATTTACACAAGTTAAAGCCATAATTCTTTAGATCTGTAAAAGGTGCATGCAGAACACTGTAAAACTGCACTCCTTATTAGATGTTTGAGTGCACACTTACAAGACTAACCCAGTCTACAGCTGACTGGAGCCTGGAATAAGTGAGTCCCAATTCCACTGCTGTCCTCTTCAGAGACGGGGGGCGAAGGAAATCACCGGAACGAGATGAGTCATCAGCCCAAAGTGAGAAGGATCTGCTGCTGGCTCAGCTCTGGGCGAAAGGCCTCGCTTAAATCCTGGGACTTCTGCTTAGAGAAACAGTCCAGAGCTCAGTACAGAACACTCATTCTTTCATTTTAAATATTTGGCTTGTTAAACATTATACTCGGCTTTCATTAACTGTACAGTCAGGGGCGGGGGGTGAAAAAGAAGAGGTAACTATAATAAATATTCCCTGCGGAGGTCCACAGCTTGGGCGCCGGAGGCAGTTTTATTCTCTCTTATCGTGCTCCAGGACATTGTAGGCAGCACTGGAGTTCCTCTGGGAGCTGTGCTCTTCCTGGGTCACCGGCAGCGTGGCAGGCGCGTAGATCTCAGAGAGGTTGTCGTGGCTCTGCAAGGCACCGTAGGAGAAGGCACCCAGCTCGGGCTGGATCGCATTGCCTTTATCATGCAGGTTGTGCAGACCTACGGGAGAAACCACTGCTGGATTAAGACCATAAATATTCATCACCACTTCTCACTCCTGCCCTGTGCCCTGCTGCCGCTGAACGTCACGAGCCCTCAGTGACGTGGTGGTGTTAAAGCACGACCGCGGAGAGCGAGGAATACCGAACCGCACACGAGCACGTTTAGACAGCACGTGAACTGTTTCCAGAAACGGTACTGCGGGAGCTCCATCCTGTGATCCTGCCAGCAGGGAGGCTGTGTCACCACTGTGCAGGGGGGCTCAGCATGGGGTGTTTGTCACAGCAACCTGGCTCCAGGTTTAAGATACAATTATAAACACTTTTTGAGTTACCTGGCATTGAACCTATTGAAACATAGGGCTCAAAGGCTCTCAGCTTCTTTTTGTTTCTGGTGATCAGGAAGACTCCCAGAAATGCAATGATGCACCTAACAAGAAAGCAAAATGTTACAGCAAATGGCACATAAAACACAGTCGCATCGCTTCCCAACACCAATTAGGGATGTGCATTTGTTTCATCCATTTTGGCAGTATGTACATACCCTCCCGACTTTATAGAACCCGTGAAAAAACAAAGCGATAGTATGCATGTATGTTTCGTAATGAGTTATGCACATACTATTCGTCAGTGAGGTACCGAAACGAATGCAATCCCCAACACCCACTGCCTCCATCTATTGTCGTGTTCACTCAGTCCCCTGGCAGCCTTTCTCAAACAGCAGCGAGGCCCCTTCCAAAAGCTGCACTTGTATGAAGGAGAAAGGACACAGCTGGAATCGATGCAGCATTCCCCAGCAATAAGATGCAAGTAAACTGAGCGAGTGTGACATGAGAGTAATGCAGGGAAGGGATCTGGTTCTGCCTTTACAGAATTCATTTCACTGGATGTGCACTTCACAGTGACTCACAGTCTATCACATAAATTTGAATCCCAAACCGCAGGAAAGAGTTTTTCCTCACCCGAGTAAAAACAGACATATGTGGAGGACATCCGAGCCTCGAAAGTCCAAGTAAAATGTTGCTCCTGGTTGGTGAGAAAAATCAAACAAGAATTTAGAGCCATAATCTCCTGCACAATCTCGTGCACTTCCCTAACTCTGCCAACACGCACACAACAGGGACCCACGGTAAGATGTGATACAAGTCACACAGCCTCGAAGGACAAAGCTGACCAGGCTTCAAGGGAATCCTTCCAACACTGGAGGCTTGCATCAGGCCGGTGAATTTAACAGGCACTACCAAAAATAATTTAGCCTCTTTTAGGGATTTTGTCCTCTCGTGTAAAAGCTGGAAATAGCAAGTGCGATCCGAGCATGGGAGGATCGGATTATTATCCATTCTGCTCCTCATTTTTTCCTGGAAACAAAATATATTGCAGCAACCATATAGGATACTAACAGGAACCTTTCTGGCTCCTGGAAACAGGAAGGGTGGACAAGTTTGAAACCTGGTGGGTAATCTGCAGGTCTGTGGACGCTTTGTATCCATGAAACCTGTAAATTCGTTTTCAAAAGAAAACTCCCCCCCCCCCCCCCAGCAGTTGGGAATGAAGGTACGTGATGCCAGATCCCAGCCCTGGTTTGGACAGAGCTGGAAGTACAAAGGAGCAGGAGGAAACTGCCAGGTCGGAGGGAAAAAAAAAAAAAAAAAAGTTACCTGCCGTAATAGCCATCGTGGTAGAAAGGATGTAATTGATGCTGGCAATCAAAGATGAATCATAGAGCTGCGAAGCCTGTCTCAGAAACCTTCCAACAGAAAGAAACGCGAGAAAGGATTATTCAGTAAAACACTGCTCATTGACCATGTTACCCCCGCTGCGGTCGCGCCACTGCCGCTCCTGCAGGTTACCTGTGCTGCCACGGGGTCACGCTCCCACCATCCCTTCACCTTTTTGTAAGTAAGGATCCCGGGTTTATTCCCTAACCTTTTGAAGTCCGTTACTCGTTTAAGTCTTCACCATGGGTTCCGGGAGGGAATTCCTGTCACCCACCTCGCTTTTTTCCGTGAATAAAAATATTTCCTTAGTCTAACCCCCCCGCCCGAGTGCCTAACCCCTCGTTCTATAAATTACTTCCACTGGAAAAAAATGTATTCTTGTGCATTATTAATACCTTCCAGTTCTTTAAATGTCTCTCTTCTCTAGGGTGCACATATTTAGGTCCTTAAGACTCCTCTCAGATGTAGATTCCCGTCACTGACATACGAATAAAATGTCTCCTCACCTCACGTTACCTCTTTAGCTTTCTTTGCTTCCATTTGTGCTTCTGCCACTCTCTTTTCGTTGCTCGTCTCTTTCAGCTTTCCTAGATATTCTTCCCAGTGGTGTTCTTTTTCAATACTAATCTTTCTGACTTGACTTTTTCAGACATCTCTTCGGAGAACCATACAGCTATCCTTTTCCTCGTACTTTTATTTACTTTCCTGACTAAGATTTGTTGCTCTGACTAAAGATCCTTTTAGTTTAGCTCACGGATCCTCCACCCTACCAGTGCCTCATTAAAGTACTTCCCCATTTTTCCCAAAGTCAGTATTTTTTTTTAATCCAGGACTTTGAACCTTATGCAACTCCTCTCCACTTCGGCCATTATACCAAACTATTTCATCTGATGATCAGCGATGCTTAGGGGGGGGGGGGGGGGGGTGCCCATCCTGCTTTCTCCACGTCACGGTCAGTGAGCTCTTGGGACTGAGGCGTGACTGACGCAGCCTGGCAGGCAAACCCACTAGGCCCACGCCGTCAACAGGCGGAGACGCTCGGGGACTGGGTCGGGGGTTTCACCTTTATCAACCCCTTTCCACGCAGGTTGAGCCCTTGGGTTCGGGGGCCAGCAGGCCTCAGGTGAGGTCCCAATAAGCAACAGGCCAATGGTCAGGGCAGGCCACGTACAGGGGAAGTCAAGATACCAGGCCAAAGCTGGGGAAGGTGGCATGCGGGCTGAGCCAAAATCGAGACAGGCAGTGTTTAGGCAGACAACAGGCCAAGGTCAACCACAAGAGGTCACTCTGAGAAGGAGCAAGGGTCAAGGCAAGAAGAGTCTGGGAAAAAGCAAGACAAAGGCAAAAGCAGGGGACGCAGAGTGAAGCAGGAACACAGTGGGCACATACAGGACCAGGAACAATGGCGGAGCACCACACACACTGCAGAGCAGGAGGACTGCTGCCGAGGCACTGGCTGGTTGCAAATCCACAAATGCAGGATGTGATGTCAGCAGCACAGGAAGCCCCGGCTGGGGGACCTATAATAAGAGTCCAGAGCTATAGGAAGCTCAGCCATGTTCTTTGGATGCGGCATGATGATGATGGGAGGCCCTTCAGGATTAGAGGTGAGGGGCATTACACTCATCTGTAAATGCCAGATCCAGCATCGCCTCTTCCTCATGGGTTCCATCATTACTAAATAGGAGTCCACAATCTCGCTACTTCTAACTGAATCTCCAGTCAACATCTGGCAGGTTAAAATCTCCCACCAACGCCTCCCCCTTCATAGGCATCAGAATGGGGTGGGACACAGAGGCCACGAGCCAACCAAAATCTGGCCCTTCCCACAAAATCACTGCAAGAGATCTGCGGATGGGTCAGACGGGCAACAGCTGTCTGGTGGCAGGAGGGCAAGATCAATGGTGAGTCAGCCACATCCTCCACCTCTGCAGCTCTGCTTTGAACCGTACAGGGCTCTGTACAGCTGAGCAGTTCAAAGCAGCAGTCAGGCCAGGCAGTGGATGCCGAGGAGAACATGGCTGGAGGCAGCACTGCGCTCCTTCTTCCGATCAGCATGGGAGGAGAGAAAGGAGGGTGACAGGGAGATGGGGGAGAAAGAAGGGGCGCGGAAGGAGAAGACACAGTTGGCAAGAGAGGGAGTGGAAGTGGGATGTAGAAGAGGGGCGGCAGAGAACGAGAGAGACCGCTGGGGGCAAGCGAGCAAAGGGAGTGGTGGGAAGGCAGCAGAACTTGGTTGGCCTGGCCCTCCCAACCAAATAATTTGTTCCTTTATCCCTACTTCATTCCCACCTTTAGATATTTTCAGCCAGATCTCTGTCCAGTTCTTCTGACTGAGCTGCAGCTCTGTAGACTCCCCCACTGCATGGGTACCATGGCGAGCTTTTACTGTTCCTGTCATCCAATCCCATACACTGAATATCAAGCTACGTAGATCCAAGGTAACTGTGATAGTACTAGACCTAAGGGCATCTGCGTTACTATCAGCTTATTGTACACAAGGTGCACGATGTAGATGAATAACATAAAACGCCAGTCTGTATAATTGCGTCACTAGTAACCTCTCCTTCGAGAGCCTAATTACTTAAACATGAGAATCATTTAAAGTTACGGGGCCTTTTAATGAAGTTGATGTGTTGGGAGTGACACACAACTGGTGATCAGGGTACAAGGAGACGAAGAAGAGGTATTGGGAGACCGAGGCCCTGCCAGCCAGGCTGTTAGCTCCCAGCTACTGATGGATAAGCATAAGATCACTTAAAACAAAAAATAAAATAAAATAAAATGACCCTGCTGTGACGGCTTCCTTGCTACCGTGCGAGCCGTTCTTACATTGGTAAGTACAGCTATTTAAAATCAGCCAAGTACAGTGAAGACAAAAGCAACCTCCCACTATCCATCTTTGGCCACCAGGTGTCACTGTAAGAGAAGCTCCGTATGTGTACTGCAGCCCTCCCTCTCATTGGCACAGCTGGTGCTGGACACTATCATTTTCCTCTCCTCGTTTTCTCTACTGTGGTCTTCCCTTGGCCCCTGAACCTCCAATAGCCACCATTCTTACAAAATGTAGGTTACTTTTAGCTACGGTAATTGGACCATATTCACTCACTCTGCTTGGAAAATAGCTGTGGCCACCATGCAGACAAACATGATGTAGAAGATGGGATAGCTTAGCTGGAGGTTTCCTTCGATAGAGACAATGGTCATTCCAGCCACTGCTTTCACAGTCACGGCAGTCATGGACCCTACGAAGAATGAAGGAGGAGGAGAGGTTGACCAGAACGTAAGAAGCCACAGACTTCAGCAGTTACTTTCCTGGCCTCCACGTGGTTTCCCTCCCCCTAGGGAAGACCGTGGCACATCCCAAACACATGCAAAGTAAAGTGAAAAAGTTGAGTGCTGTTGGATTAAAAAAAATAAAGATACACGAAAGCATCGAAAGCAAGAGTCACATACTGCAACACAAGGACCAGGAACTCTTATAGTTGTATCAGAAACATTTTAATATACATAAAAAGGCCTATACAATCCAACACTGCGGTTCCAGAGAGTAAATCACTGCTAGGAAGCTTGGCGTAACGGTCAGAGAAGGGGGATCCAGAGACCCACAGCTTCAGATGAAAAAGAGCCTGAAGCACATACATTTTCCTGACCGCGTATTAACCTAACTAGGGCACCGCCCCTCAACATTACCTTGGGAAATGTGAACCCACTCTGCCTGTCAGGAAGTGCAGTTAAGAGTCGCTTGCTGGAAGTGACAAGTGCTCATCCTGAGAAATGTTTCTTTAATTTCACAGCTTGCTAGCCCTGCCTCAATGTTTATACGAAAGTTAAGTGAAGATCCTGCAGCCAGGTCACACCATCATTATTACGCCATCTCAAAACAAGCTGTGCAACATGCAAACAAAGAAAGCTACCAAACTCATCAGCCAAGTCAACTCATGATTCGGCTGAAATGAAATGTTCCTGTTGCAGTAATTGTTTGCTTATTTTTGATTACCTGGCTATTAGCATCTGAGATCCCCAGAAGTGGGTTACAAACAAATCTATTCATCAAAATAAATAGTCAGGTACAACCCCCACCTGACAAATACATAAAAATAGTAAATAAATGCTTCAATCCCAAAGTAATAAACCAACCCCCAAAATTCGGAATGATAATAAGCCTAAGGCTTCTTCAGTGCAAATCAAGCCCTCAATTAACAGAACAGCAACCCAAAACAGAAATAAAAACAGACACAAGAGGGCTATACTCCCTGTTTAAAAAAAAAAAAAAAAAAAAAGAAGAGACAGTAACTTACCCAAGACTGCTACCAGCAGCAGAATCACTACAATGTAGTTCACTTTTTTCTCCTTATAAAAATAAAGCAGGAAACAGAAGACAATGATCTCTACAAGCTAGAAGGCGGAAATGAAAAGAAAACCAGAAACTGTTATCAAGATAAACACGATAAAAATCAGAAAACATTTCATAACAGAGAGAACGATGCAGGCATTTCTTTCATGTTCTGAATAAGCGAATTCAGTATTAAACCTGAAGGCTCGAGGGCTAGAAATCTTGACCTGTGCAGGGTGGTTTATACGGGTGAGCACTACGAAGCAGCCAGACTTGCTGTTTCAGGGACAGGAGCCTACAGAGAAGTAGATTTAGGGATATACGATTGCTCTGGGTAGAAAACGAGAAGAAACATCAAGGAGAAAAGGAACAGACACTTATTTTGGGGCTGGGCACCAGAGGACACCAGGAATGTCGGGCCCAGTTCTGGCAATCCCTTTTCCAGAGAGGAACCCTCCAGCCAGAAAGGCCACAGCACAGCTACTATGATGATTCAAAGGCTGGAAAAATGGATGCCCTGCTTTTTTTGGTCAAAAAAAAAAATAAAAGTTACAATCTTTTAATCCTTTCTGTGCTGGCATCTATGTCCATCCCCGACCACCTCACACGGCCAGGAAGCAGGAAGAGGTACTGCAAACACTTCTGAGGGAAGTGAATAAAGTGCCACAGGCTGCTGGAGGGTTTCTGAGACGTGAAAACGTACTGATAGGGCCTGGCACCAACCCAAAAATCCCACACACATTGCAGTGCTTTACCAAACTGGCAAGGCTGGAAAGATTTCAGGGTTGGGAGAGGACAGAGCTGGAGGAGCTAATGCAAAGATGGCCAATAATGGACTCAGAAGATCACAAGCAGGTCTGGTTTTCCAGCAAGTCTAAATGAATATTCCCAAGATACAACTGCATAGCATGGCTCTAATATAAACTGGAATACGGCCAATTAGCGTATTTTGGCTATACTGAGAATGAGGCCCACTTGTGATCCCTGAGCCCTGCATGCTAACAGTTTAGTGCTGAGTGAATCAAGCCACAATCTTACCATATATAAAAGAAAAGGCCAGCTAACTAGATGCCTGATGATATTGTCTCCCGTCATCTTCTCGTGACTGTTGGGGCCAAACGTTATCAACACATAGGTCCCAGTGATTGCCAAAGCACAGCCTATAAAGGACAAAATATACCGTCCTTGGTGGGGGGGAAGCAAAGACAAGAAACAGAGATGCCATGAATGGGTTAGTAAACTTGCAGGTGATATACAGCATGCGTGTTGCATGAAGGCAGATTAATACGGTATATTATTAATGGTGCAGATATGGTAACCTAGTAACATAGCAAATGATAAGCAGATAAAGATCAACAGGCCCAGCCAGTCCTGTTAGGGTCGTAATCATCGCCACTCTGTACAGGTTGGACCAACCTTCGCTGACCTCTGGCTTGTATTCTCCCCTGACTGCATCACTAAAGTTTCATAGGACTGAGCAAACATGCAAGCTCCCTCCTTCGTTTCTTCTGTTACCCTCCCCACTTCTCCCCAACTGCCAGTGTCTGTCCAAAGAAATGTTAAATTCTGGCATAGTTTTGGTTGCCACAGTCTTCATGTGCAGTTATTTATCCCAAGAACAAGAAGATTCAGCACCAGAGCGGGGAATAAGTTACACGGCAGGAAATGCTACAGCTTGTAGGCGAGGCCTAATGCTAAAAGCACTGGAAATCCAAAAAGTTCAAACTCCGCTTCTCTTATTGACACTGCTTGTAACCTTGGGCAAGTCTTTATCTGCCACTGCCTCAGGTACCCGCTCAGACTGTAAGCTCTTTTGGGCAGGGACTTATCATCCCTGAATTATCATTATTAGCATACAGCACTGCATACCTCCAGTAGCGTTATAAGTATTATTATAGCTTGCTCACTTTCACACACAGAATGGTGGTGGTGAGATCTGAACAAGTCTCTGCAAGCTTCTCATCTCCCAGTACTGATTCTACATGTTATATTACTTTAGCACAAATTTTCCTCCCATGAGGCTTCAGCGTGGACTATATACACTATCTCCTTGAATTATAAGGAGAACAGACAGGCAACAATATTTATAGTATAAAGTGATGTTAGTGAAGCCGTCCATAGCAGGCGATATACTTACTCAAAAAATCCTTTGCTTTCCATTTCTCTTTAATAAATATGATTCCTATGATTGCACTAGCTGTAGAAAAAAAAAGGAAAGCCCAGAATGAGCACGGCACCGCCTAGAGTTGTGTGTACAAGCTCCTTCAGGATTTTGCTGACGCTTTAAGGCTGGTGCAAAACAAGTTCCCTGCCTCATCCATCTGCCATTTCATGTTACATGAAATGTGTCTTCCTCAGAACACTTTCATCACTCCCTAAAAAAGTAATAGTGAATCTATAGCACAAGAGCCATAGCCAGTTTTGCTGCCACTCGAGAGGCACAACCACTCCCCTCCCCCGGAAATAAATGTAGTTCAACAGACAAAGACCAAACCACTGGTAATTCCCGAGATTTGGGATGCTGCTCATCACAAGACTAAAAGTGGGACGTACTTTAGGAAAGCAGAGTTAATACTGAAAGCAAACCAACAATGGGGCCAAATCTGGACAAACATGTTTTTACTGAGGTAGAAAGGGAGAAAGAAGAATAATTTGATTTCCTTTTAAATTTGCAGCCTTGTTGGACAATTATGAACAGGTAAATACCCATTACAGGAATACAGCTGCAAGTCACTTCTCCCCTGAGGGCTAATAATGTACAACCAGTACAGTACAGCAGCAGCAGCGAGGGTTTCCTTCTCCCATCAGACATCCATGTGACAGGAGACATGGCCTGCCAGGTGCACATATGCATTTTAAGGAGATTTCTGGTGAGAGGAAAACGGATGTTTTTTCACAGCATTATTATAACGAATGAAGATCCCCAACTAAGGCCTAGATAATCCATGCATATCTATAACGTGAATTTATTTCTGGGCAGAAAAAAAAATGTTATAGTAAACTACATGGCATTATTTACATATTACAAGGCTGTTAATGATCCCAAACAATACAATTGCATTTCAAATTCTCATTCACAATCAGCAGACCACGTCGTTAGTTTATATGGGTCTGCTCACACAAATCCGCAACTTTTTCTTGGTACTGACTGCCCAGGTCTTCCATTAATGTGACACACTTACCTATAACAGACACAGCACTGAGAGGCACTATCAGTGACAAGGGAGCAAAGGCATAGGAGGAAAACACTCCCAGCTCCCCCAGGAGCAGCAGAAAGAGGCCACACCACCAGGTTTTGGTTTTGAAGTACACCTGAGTGTCTTTGGAACCAGCCAGTTGGATATGACTGTACTTCTAGATATTGAAATACCAAACAAAGAGACAGAAGGAAACTTAGAAGCTCTTTGCAACAATAAAAGGCTGCACTATGTACAGAGGATGTGGGACATACCTGCAGATTAAGCGCAATACTGATAACCAAGTGCCCGAATATGGCAAGCAAGGAACCAATCAGGTTTTCCTAGATGGAAGAAAAACAGAACATTGACACAGTTTATCCAAGAAAGCCACAATTAGAATGCCTGAAGGAAAATTAAACCACAGGAATTCTGCTCAATTACTTCCTGAACGTAATCCGCTTTGATGTACACTCTGAAGTGCCAAAAAGCAGAATATATTAAAAAAAAAATCTAAATGAAACAATAAAATCAATTTTCTTTCCCATTCCTAAACACAAATTCTATTGTTAATTTTGTCTTCTCAGTTGTGGCTTGCCCAGGTAATACTGTTACAGACACTTCTGCCCATCTCTCTGAAACCTCCCCCCCCCTCCAGCAAACTCATCTTTTAAATTACCTGCTGGTAACTTGATGCACGAGTATGTTATAGCTTTAGATATGGTAGTTTTGTTCCATTTATAAAGATTTTTATTTTTGTGCATTACTATAACATCAAATGCTGCTGGGCAGACTGGGCGAGTCACTTTGGTCTTTTTTTCTGCTGTCATAAGGTTACTAAAAGACATCAATGTCTGCTGGGGATCAAAGCAGCGTTTAAGATCTTGGAAGGGGATCGGATGATGGAGAAGTCTGCATGGAATTTTCAGGAATTCTGCTGCAAAGCTGCTGGTTTTGTTGAGACTCAGATACATCACATTGATCTTCAGTTACTAAAAACACTTGAGTCACCACAAAGAAAAGCAGAACACAGGACCTGAAACCGCCAAGGGCTGTGAGCCAGTTGTCTGACTCTCAATATTATTACAGACTGTTGAGAAAGATAAAAAGTATTGATCTAGTTTTTCTGCTGCAATCTGTTATCAAATTGAATAAATGAAATTAAAATGGGCATTTCTGCTGTGGGCTCTCACCTTGTATGAGAATGAAGTGTCCTGGACAGAAGTCGTGGCTGTGGCTGTGGTGAGCTGCTGCAGCTGCAGATCTGGGCCATTTCTCCTCTCCATACTGTGTGACACATGTATGTGATTCAGCTCTCACTGGGCCAGTCCTTAGTAGTATTATTTTTCACCTTTTGTACTCAAAGACTTAAGAATGACAAGTTGCTTCTGATGCCATCTTTCCTGCAAGCTCACAACATTGCTCCTCCATCTACTCATGGGTAACTGGAAATTGGTCACCAGAATCTGGTGCTGTTAATTACTCTGCTTCCCTCTTCACAGCAAATGCAGGTGGGTGGTTCTTCTCTATGGAATGAGAAAACCCATTAAGCTGATGTAGATTTTTATTTCATACAGAAATGTCTTGCCTTTCTATAACTCGTTGTCTCTTCTGTTTATTCAATTTTATTTAATACACTTATTAACCACTTCCCCACTCCACATAACTAAACCAGCAGCACAATAAAATCCTGTGTGTGTATGACTGTGCACCTCTAATCCACAGAGAATGAAACATTGGTGAACCCTTAATATGACTTACACAATAGTAAATATTGTATCTTATTCTAAGCAGAACATGCCTTGCCTTTCTTACAATTTGTTACTTATGGAGTACAGAAAAAGCAGTTATGCTTCAGAAATGATCTCAGAGTCATAGGCTCATCAGTATAAGTTACAGTAGGTACTGCAGCAAGGGCAACTGACTCTTTATTTAGAGAAACAGCAGTTTTCCCTTGCAGCCACAGGCATCCAAGTCAGCTTGTTTCACCTGGAAAGTAAAGTGCATCTTTCGTGTAACCTGGTCTACTTTAACTGCACAAAAGAATCTAATTTCCCACTGTGTAAAATCAGAAAGATTCTAAGCAAACAAAAAGCGAAGCAAACACAACACCAGCCTTCTGTAGCATTTTGTTAAAATTTTACAGTATTTAAGTTGGGGGTCATTCAGAAAACAAACTTCAAAGAGATCTAGCTGGGTAACTAAGAGTTTACTCAGATTCCTGTGGATGAAAATTATATGTGGTATAAAAGGTCCATGCTCGGAGTGAGGATAGACTGGAAGAGGGAAAATACATGTGTGATGTTCAAATCTACATGTGGTGTTCTGACCTATTTCTCCACCCGCAGAAAAAGGAAATGCAAAGTAGGTGGAAAATTGCTCCCTTTAACTATTGTGTCTGTTTATCCCAGTCTAATCGGTTGCCCATTCAGGAGCCAAAGTTATTTTCATTATGACTAGGGTTCAGTGGTCTTTTTCTGATTAAAAAAACAAAAAAAAAGGCTGGAGATCAACTTGTTAGAAAGAGGTTTTCCTATAAAGGAATTTGATGCAAATTTTAACAAGTGGAAATTTGAGCATTGTGTAAAACAATAAAATTCCCTATGAGCATTTTCAGGATTTTAAGAGTCTGCGTTGTACAAGACTTAGTTTGGAAGACAAGGCTTCAGTTTACAGGAACCAAACTTTTACATAAAAGCAGACACCGTTTTCCTCGTATCTCTACTCCCATCTACAAGGATCAAGACAGTTCAATCAGCACCTCATATTCCCGCGTACTAAAACCACCTCTCTTGCTAACGAACCATACGAGGTATTGCAAGCTTCGAAGAGCAAAATAGCTGCGAGCGACACCAGATAATGTAAACACGAGAGTCATTCCTCCTCCCCCCTGAACACTTCCTGGTTCCTTTACAGCCCCGAAGCCTCTTAGAGCAGATAAACCCACAGGCGGCCCAGCTTCCGCCCCTAGTCCACAACGCTCCCTAAACACGAAAACCCCACAGCCCACAGCTGTTTCTTCTCTTTTCAGCTCCATACCTTTCTCACCCAGCACCGACTCCTCCGCCTGTCACTTCCGGCACTAGAATGCCCCGCCCATAGCCTCCCCTCCCTCCCAGCTTTGCTGGCATTGGAGCCTTCGGCTGCCAGTCACGTCGTACGCGCGCAGGCGACAGGCTGCTCGGGGCGGGGCGGAGCGACCCGATTGGTCCAGTGAAGTTCCGGCGGAGGCGCGGCCTAAGAGCCAGTAGGAGGAGCGGCGAGGAATTAGGAAAGCGGGGTGGGGGTAAGAGGCGGGACAATTCGCTGCCAGAAAACCGGAAATTGACGTTTTATATTTCTTCTTCTTTATTTTTTTTTTTTTTATTCGACAGGGAGGGCGGAGCGAGTGTGACGTCATCGCGGTGGTAGCGTTGCGGCCCTGTTGCTACGGCACCCGTCTGTCAACGAAAGCAGCGTGGGGCCTGCGCGGCATGTGGCTTCATTCTGAGCCCACAGGTACGGTGGGGGAGGATAGGAGGTGGCAAGCCCCGGCGAACCGTGAGAACGGAATAACGAGCCGGGGTGGTGAACGCGGAGCCTCGAGCTCCTTCCCACAGAGAGCGCGGCCACCAGGCGGGGCGAATGGCCGGGCGGGCCCCGCAGCGGGGTGTGCTGCTCCGCTGTGGGTGGGTTAGAGGAGCATTAAGTGATTACGTGATTTGTGCAGGAGTCAGCGAGAGAGCGCGGATTTCAACCAGAACATCTCCTATTAATTCGCAAAATGTCTTCAAATGAATGTGAGTGGGCAGGCACAGCAAATCCATTTTTATTTGTCATTTGGGGGTCAGATGTACTAAGCTTTTCCTTTTTTTTTCTTTTCCATTTAGGCACAAAATGATCCTTTTAAGATTTCCACTTAGGTTATGAGTTGGTAAAGGGACCTGAACACCCATAATTTATCCAGTTCTATTCTGTGTACAGTACTATTCTGTGTACAGTACTACATAGGTTAACTGATAACTATTGTAACAAACTTAGTTTCTCCTCTTGCCCCTTCCCTAACCTATCAGTCCAGTTATATAATCCTAAAAATAACCTTTTTCCGGGGTTTTTTTTTTTAGCCCTCATAGTACTAAAAATATTGTATTTTGGTATCTTTTTTTTCAGATAATTTTGGGGGGAAAAATGAAGGAAAAATGCTAGAACAATTATATAGAATCAAAGCTGGCAAAACATCAGCCTGTGCTTCCAGAATTAAATCACTGACCCGTAGCTTGACAAAGATCCATGAGGAATATGCTGGAAAACTATATTCAGGTATGCTAAATGGAACATAAGAACATAAGAAAATGCCATACTGGGTCAGACCAAGGGTCCATCAAGCCCAGCATCCTGTTTCCAACAGTGGCCAATCCAGGCCATAAGAACCTGGCAAGTACCCAAAAACTAAGTCTATTCCATGTAACCATTGCTAATGGCAGTGGCTATTCTCTAAGTGAACTTAATAGCAGGTAATGGACTTCTCCTCCAGGAACTTATCCAATCCTTTTTTAAACACAGCTATACTAAATGCACGAACCACATTCTCTGGCAACAAATTCCAGAGTTTAATTGTGCATTGAGTAAAAAAGAACTTTCTCTGATTAGTTTTAAATGTGCCCCATGCTAACTTCATGGAGTGCCCCGTAGTCTTTCTACTATCCGAAAGAGTAAATAACCGATTCACATCTACCCGTTCTAGACCTCTCATGATTTTAAAGACCTCTATCATATCCCCCCTCAGTCATCTCTTCTCCAAGCTGAAAAGTCCTAACCTCTTTAGTCTTTCCTCATAGGGAAGCTGTTCCATTCCCCTTATCATTTTGGTAGCCCTTCTCTGTACCTTCTCCATCGCAATTATATCTTTTTTGAGATGCGGCGACCAGAATTGTACACAGTATTCAAGGTGCGGTCTCACCATGGAGCAATACAGAGGCATTATGACATTTTCCGTTTTATTCATCATTCCTTTTCTAATAATTCCCAACATTCTGTTTGCTTTTTTGACTGCCACAGCACACTGCACCGACGATTTCAATGTATTATCCACTATGACACCTAGATCTCTTTCTTGGGTTGTAGCACCTAATATGGAACCCAACATGGTGTAATTATAGCATGGGTTATTTTTCCCTATATGCATCACCTTGCACTTATCCACATTCATCTGCCATTTGGATGCCCAATTTTCCAGTCTCACAAGGTCTTCCTGCAATTTATCACAATCTGCTTGTGATTTAACTACTCTGAACAATTTTGTGTCATCTGCAAATTTGATTATCTCACTCGTCGTATTTCTTTCCAGATCATTTATAAATATATTGAACAGTAAGGGTCCCAATACAGATCCCTGAGGCACTCCACTGCCCACTCCCTTCCACTGAGAAAATTGCCCATTTAATCCTACTCTCTGTTTCCTGTCTTTTAGCCAGTTTGCAATCCACGAAAGGACATCGCCACCTATCCCATGACTTTTAACTTTTCCTAGAAGCCTCTCATGAGGAACTTTGTCAAACGCCTTCTGAAAATCCAAGTATACTATATCTACCGGTTCACCTTTATCCACATGTTTATTAACTCCTTCAAAAAAGTGAAGCAGATTTGTGAGGCAAGACTTGCCCTGGGTAAAACCATGCTGACATTGTTCCATTAAACCATGTCTTTCTATATGTTCTGTGATTTTGATGTTTAGAACACTTTCCACTATTTTTCCTGGCACTGAAGTCAGGCTAACCGGTCTGTAGTTTCCCGGATCGCCCCTGGAGCCCTTTTTAAATATTGGGGTTACATTTGCTATCCTCCAGTCCAGTCAGAGGGGTTACATTTGCTATCCTCCAGTCTTCAGAGGCCCCTGGAGCCCTTTTTAAATATTGGGGTTACATTTGCTATCCTCCAGTCTTCAGAAGCAATTTAAAGCAACAGTACTGGGGGGAATGCCATTTATGCCAGATTTCTCCCATTTTATGTCTAAGGGGAAAAGAAGATTCCTTGTTTAGTTCTATGCAAGTGATAGCATTTTTTTCAAAGTCTTTCTACTTAACACTCTTAACATTATGAATTTAAGGAATTTGTGCACTACTGATATTTTCCAGAAGCCCTGACCCATGATGTAGATGTTAGGGGAATTTTGAGATTACAGAACTATATGCTAATTTTCAAAATGGAAACACCCTCCCCCCCCCCCCCCACCCCCCCAAGAGGGTACATGAACAGCTTTCAAACTGAAAGCCCCCATACCTACTTTCCCTCCCTGACCCAACACTGTCCCTTTTTTTGCCAAAAATTCACATCGAGGTCTGGCCTCGTGGCTCAACAGTGGTGCTGTCTACTACTCCATGAGTTGGCTGTGGCTAGCTAGGAATGCTGCAGGAAGTGGCCCTGGTATATGGCTCCTGGCTGAGGCCCATAACTGCAATGACTTGGTTGTGAATATAAAATAAGGAAAAATATTCCTAGAGAGTTGCACTTAAAGGCATAGTGACACCAGATCTGAGCTCTATTTCCAAGTGAGCTGGAAACCCAAAGGAGCAGAAGGAAACTGCAGGCTAAAAAAAACCCAAACATATTAGGACTACAGCAGGAAGAAGACTTGGGAATAAAACCAAAAGGGGATGATACATTTTTGCAATGAAACAAGCATATAGGCATTTTGAAGAATTTAGCTGCTTTAATGAGCTTTGGAAAGTGTAGAGCAAATGTAATCTAAAGAAAAAAGAGAACACATGCTTGTGTATCACCACTGAAAAGTTGTTAAGAAAGAATTGTGAAGGAAGGGAGAAAGTATCTTAGGGGCCTGTTTTCACAAAGACCGTTGCTGTGGTTTCAGAATGGGGAAAAAATCCTGGACTTCAGCTAATATAAAGTCAGAGATTCTTATATTTAGAGAGCTGAGGGAAGGGGAAAAAGAAATCCATTTCTTTTTTTAAAGCACTATTTATAATAATGTTACTAATTCATGGCCTGATGTGCTAAGGTTTTCCCCCACCTGCATTCTGTGTCTATAGGAAAACGTTTAGTAAGTCAGATATTCCAAACATGGATAGATTTTTATTTTACTTCCAGAAATTATAAGCTAACTGAGCTCGTTACATAAATACTTTTGGGAATTGGGCCTTTAATGCATTTTGAAAGTGCACTGCAGTAATAAAACTTTTAAAAGAGAAAAAAAAACTGGAAGCATGAATAATTATTAGCTAATGAGAGGGTTTCCTCTCCTAAAATTGAAGAGTTGTTGAGCTACTTCTATTGCTTAACATTTCTATAGCTTTGGTGCTGTATAGATAAAATTACATAGTCCCTGCTCCATTCAGCTTACAGTCTAGCCAAGACCCAGGCAAGTAAATTTTAGCAATCAGCTTAAGTATTACAGAAAAATGAGTGAGACAACATCAGGAAGAGGCAGCGATTTTGGATTTAAAAATAATCTCAAAAGAGGTAGGACTTGAATATTTTATTTATTTATTTGCTTTTGTATACTGACATTCGTTGGGGTACATCACATAGGTTTACATGTTGGCGTGGAGAAATAGTAGGACGAGCGTGAGATGGAGCAAGATGCACCAACTCCAGGAAGACTGGAGGATATAAATATTTTTAAATAGACTGTTCAAGCATACGGTGCTGCAAGGTGGAAAGAGTGGAGGAGATGGGTAGGAGCAGCTTGCTTAATGAATGGTGGCCATTAGGAGGGATGGGGAAACGAGAGAGGAGAGAGAGGTTTGAACTGCAGAAAGAACTCTGAAGATAAAAGCTACCGGTACTGTTCTTGCACTCAGAGCACCTATCCTGTATCTCTTGGCAGCTTATATTGCAGCTTATATTCATTGTGGGTATTACAACAATCTGGCTGGCTTGTGGCACTCAAGGACCAGAGTTGTCCATCCCTGATCACATAACAGAATGGAGGACAGGTCCCAAGTGCAGCTGTGCTTCACCATCAAAAAACCTCAGTAACACACCTGTTAAGGGACAGAAAAATCTGCAAAACAATTTGCATGCCATAGAAATAGTGCTTGCAAATGTATCTCATGAATATGTAGTGCGGATATCTTGAAAACCTAACCAACTTTGAGCACTTTAGGAAGAGAGTAGGTTATCCCTGCACTGGGAGCTAGGCTGTGCCATTTTATATCTGATTCGGACATTTCCAGCAAATGAGCATGTTCATAAACAGAATGAGTATGTGTGCAAATATACAAAGCACAAAATTCCTTTCCCCAATATATATATATATCTTTCCCCCTCACTCTCTTTATTTCTAGAAAAAGAAGTAATTTTTAAATATTTATCATAATCATATTTCAAATCATTAAGTGGCTGAGATTCTGTGGTAAAACAAAAATAGCAGCTATCTCTCTAATTATGACAGGCCATAGAAACACACTGGAAGCTGAACATTGGTAATTCGAGGCTGTTGGGGCAAATGATGAGCCTGTAGCAAAAAAGGCTGCTGTAATATCTAATCTATTTTAAAATGTACAAGTCTTTTAATGAGTTGCGTTTTAATTGATTGAGGATGAGCATGCAGTGCTGGGTGACTGACTGACCGACCTTTCCTTGAGCAGACAAAGCAAATGTACGGGGACTAGTCAGAGGCAGGAACTTTACTGCTCTAGTGATACTGAATTGGAACAGAAGCTGCACTGAACCTTAGCATATAAAACAGTTTAGCTTTTAGATTTATACCAAACTGCAAAAGATTTACTTCCAAAATAACATTATAAATGCAATGCCTTTGATTATAGGCGCCAGTGAATGGGTGTACGAAGGATGTGGCCTCCATACAATGAGGTCTGGGTACCTGTTTCTTATTGTAAAATTAGCAAAGGGCGTATCTGAGACCTTCTTATCTTCCTGGCATTAGAGTACCAATTTCATTTGTGTACCTTTTTTAAAACAAAATTGTAGCATTATGAAGAAGCCCAACATTTTTTTGGAACAAGGAAAACTGTCAGGAGTAAATACTTTATTGCAGCATGCAGTGTAGGAGGCACTTCTATGGTGGTGCTTGTGTGTGCCTCCTATAACAGGAACTTTTTGATGTGAAAGAGCCCAAAAACTGCTATTTCCCTGAACGTACCTGGATCAGTTCAGACTCCTGGGTTTTGCCTCCCCACCAGCAAATCCCCAAAACTGCTATTTCACGATCCCTTCCCCACCAGATGGATTCCTTCTTAATGAAATTCATAAACCTTTCAACAACAACAAAAAATCCTCAAATGGGAGATGGGCTCATGTGACTAGTTGAAATTTAAAAACAGATAGTCGTATTACACACATTTAATTGTTTGCTACATTTTATTGCACAAGTTTGTTCAGTGAATAGACTCCTTCAAGGGGGCGCCATTGTACTAGGATTGTGTTCTCAGTGAATTAAATTCTTCTGCCATGCACGAGCTCTAGAGTTATCTTGAATTACTTGACTAGGATTGATTTGCTTACAGTTGGGTATGCCACTGTTCTTAACATTCCTAATCCAGGCATTCATATAGCCATGCGTTGCTAATTTTATGCGTGCACGCACACTGTGATTAGGTTAATACAGTTGGCAGATACCCAGAATTTACAAATAACCTTCTTTACAACAGTGAAATCAGAAGCATCTATGAAAAGTATTACCAGTTTTGCATGCTAATGACAGCTGAGCATTTAAATTGGTAAAGTCCTTTTTAACAGTTTTTATTATGTGAGCAGCAGAACATGACCCTTATAGTCTTAATTATTTTATTCTACAGTGTACTTAAGGTTTGATTCAATGAAAACCAGGACTCAGGATGTGATCTTTTAATTCATTAAAATGATTTCAGTGTCTCAGTTTCTGATGAATTGAGCTTTAGGTGGTTATGAGCCCAGAGCTGAAAGTTGTGTTCTGTAGCTCAGAGCCTTGCATATTTGAGCAAAATGAATGCATCCCTCTTTATGCTTGGTATTAGCTTGATTATGCAGGACTGTTCTGGTCCCTTTTCAGATATGCAGACTCACTCTCTTGACATCACCAACATTTGACATTAGATGGAGGACACTCACCGAGCATGTTCCCTCTCCAATATCAGCTCAAACTAAATGCAAGAAACTGAAATCACTTGCTTGTGCTTTAGTCACTAGATTGCCTCAGAAGTCCTTATACACCCAGACTTTTATGGTTTCATCGGGGAATAAAGATAAGAAAGAAATAGAAATGTCCTTGCTGATGGGAAAAGGAATTTTATATTTGTGCTGAACTTGGGGTAATTTTATAACTGTGCGGGTAGGGATAACTTTTACACTCTGACTTTACCCCACAGTTTTTAAAACAAACTTATGCACACATTTTTGTTTTGAAAATACTCAGGTAAGTGCCCTTCATGAGGCACAAAATTACACCAGCTCTTTGCACCTGTGTGGGTTAATTTATTTGCATACTCTAGAAAATAGAAAACCATGTGCACGAGTATCAGTTCCACTCCCTGGAGCACATATCGTCCGTGCACATAAAAGTAGGCTTGAACTTGGCTTGCATGCCTGCTTCTACATACTCTGAGCCCCTGGCAGCTAGTTTAACAGCAGAAGATCATGTTTTACACACACAGATGAATTTGAAAATAGGGCCCCCAGAGAATAGTTGACATCTTGTATAGGCTGGCACATATGTTCAAATCCAAAATGAAAATCTGGTGACATTTTTTTATCCACTTTGCCTAGCCCTCACTCCTTTATCATCACACTGTTTATCATAGTGGGCCGTTCTTTCCTTAAACAATGAACTTCAGCACTATACCAGTCCTAGGACACTACAATGTGACACATGTAAACTGCAAAATACATCATATCTGATCCTTTAATTGTGGTAGGGAAAATAAAGTATATCAACAGCCAGAGTCTAGCTGTGGCAGCAGAAAAGGTTAAACGAGCAAAGCGTGGCCCATCCGGAAATGTTCTGGCTTTACAATTTGAATACGCCTAATGGATATTAGTATGAATTTGAATTAAAGGTGCTACAGTTACAATACAGGAGCAGCACAGCATGCTGCTTTGTATTAGACTTAGGTTCATTTTCCAAGCCTGGCTTCTGCTCTTTGCACCAATGAGGGCTGGAGATGCTGCAGAGGCTTGTGGGAGGAAGAGCAATGCCACTTAGCAGCCAAACTGGGATACATGTACAGTGGGTTTTAGAGAGAGATGACTGGGCCAGATGAGGAGGGAGTTAAAAGGAAGGTGTCTTCTGTACTAATTGTGTCTCTGTTCATAATTTAGGTTTTACAATAGCAGCTAAAACATCATCATCCATTCCTACAAAGTATCAGACCATACGTATCCCCATTTCAGAAAAGAGAGGATTTAATTCCCAGACACACAGATTTCAATATGATCTTAACCAGGTAATACATTTTAAAATGTTTTCAATCTCACCACTTTTTGTCAAAACTATATATTATTCTTATTGTTTTACTATTCTCACTGTCTTTTCTCATGCTGCCAGACTTAAAAGTTTTGCTTAGTAGGGCTGGAAGTGGCTGTAGCCTCACTGAAAGAGCCTGTAAGATCTCAGAAGTTAAGCAAGATTGAGTTTTGAATGGGAGATCTCCGAAGGATCCTAAGTGTGGAATGAAGTGCTGTGAATGGCGCGATAGGGGACATTGAGTCAGAAGTGAACTATGGCATTTATGAAACTCTGTGCTGCTACAGGTTCCATTTTTAGCATGAGACATTAAATCAAGGCCCTTCCTGTCCTTGCCGTATTCAAAATCCAGTGATTCTTTTTTCCAAGCATGTAAATAGGGGTTCATGTAATCTCATAACTGCTGAAATCCCACTATAGAAACCATCTCAGGAAAAAAACTACCGCATTACCAGATGTGTTTAGCACTTGGACAGAAATGCAATATGCTATATTCTACAAATAAAAATGTAAAAAAATTGTGTAATTGCTATTGTGCCTATCCAATAACTTTAAAATCATTGGGCTTTGGTCTCATCCAGCTGCCTCACTAGTCTATAGTGGTAGAGTCTGCTGTGGAAAAGGCAAAGAAGACAGACATGCCCTGTACGTACCCGGATCAGTCCAAACTCCTGGGTTTTGCCTCCCCTCCAGCAGATGGAGACAGAGAAAGTTTGATGGACTCTGCCATAAATACCTGGATGCCACCCACAGTCCATCAGTATTACTCTGTCTCCAGCAGACGGCGGATGCAAAACCTACAGTCTGTGAAGTGATTTTAGTGTTTGGCTTAGGATTATGCTAGCATAGACAATTTTTCTGCAGTATTTCATTTTCAGAGTTTAAAAAAAAAAAAAAAGGTAAGATTCAGGAGACAGTCTTTCGCCTCCCAGAGGGTTGCTAGGTCCTGAGGGGACCATCCTCTTTGGTTTTCGAGGCCGCTCATGTTTAGGGTTGAGAACCCTAGTTCCAGCTACTCGCTGTACTGGGGGTGATACTGGGGAGCCCGGCTCACTCCCCCCAGTAGGCTCTGTGGCAAGTGTGTAAAAAAAAAAAAAAAAAATTTTCTCTTTGTCTTTTTCTGGGCTCTCCGTTTCCTCTGATCTCTTCGGGCTTTCCCCGCGCCGTTTTCACTGCGCCATTCCCAGAAGGTGCTGAAGGGAAGTTGGGGGTGTGAGCGGCCATGCCGCGGAGAGCCGCATATAAAGCTTGCGGCGCTGCGCGCACCCAGCTGTCCAAAGAAGGACTCTGATAAGCTGTATCCCCTACCGGAGGAGGCCTTAGAGATCCTCCGACTTCCCAAAGTAGATATGGCAGTTTCGGCTGTCACGAAAAGGACCACCATTCTGGTTACCGGTGCAATGGCCCTTAAGGACTTGCAGGATCGGAAGCTGGAAATCCAGCTTAAGAAAATTTTCGAAGTCTCAGCCCTTGGGGTCCGTGTGGCTATGTGTAGCAATTTCGCCTTGCAGGCAGGCCTTCGCTGAGTCCAGCAGTTGCTAGCCAACGTGGCATTATCGGAGGAGGAATCCCTCCAGGCGGGGCGTCTAGAGGCAGTCATTGCCTATAGTGCCGATGCCTTTCATGACTTGCTCCGCCCTTCAGCCAGGTCCATGGTTTCCGCTGTTTCAGCGCGCTGCCTGTTATGGTTGCGAAACTGGTCGGCAGATGTCTCTTCCAAGTCCTAGCTGGGATCTCTGCCCTTTAAGGGCAAACTGCTCTTTGATAAGGAGCTGGAGGACCTGATACAGTCCCTTGGTGAGAATAAAGTACACAGCTTGCCTGAGGACAGGCAGAAGTCTAGAGGATCGTTAGGCTCCAGATCTCTGTTTCATGGGGGCTGAAAACCTCTGACATCCCGAATACCTGCTTTCTCCTTTCACCAAAACTCCAACCGACAACAGTCTTGGTCTCAGTCCTTTCGGGGACGGTGGTTTGGTAGGCCCAGTAACACCCAGGCCGCTCCGAGAGGCAAGCTCTCACAATGATGGTCGGCCGGTCCACTCCTTTGTATCGGTGGTCGAAGGCAGACTATCTCTTTTGTACGAGGAGTGGGCCAAGCTCACGTTGGACCAGTGGGTTCTAACAGTGATAAGACACAGCTACGCTTTAGATTTTGCACTGCAGCCTCATCAGTTTCTCGTCTCTCCCTACGGGTATGCCACCAAGCGCCGGGCAGTCAGGGAGACTCTTCTGCGCCTTCTAGATCTCGGCACAATTATGCCCATCTCTCCGGCGGAACTTCGGCAAGGTCGGTACTCCATTTATTTTGTGGTTCAAAAAAAGGAGGGAACCTTCCGGCCCATCCTCGATTTTAAAGCAGGTCAACAGATATCTTCGGATTCCTCGTTTCCGCATGGAGACATTACGGTCTGTGATTGCTTCCGTACAACAAGGGGAATTTCTAGCATCCCTGGATCTGACAGAGGCGTATCTACACGTCGGGATCAGGACTGATCACCAGAAGTTCCTGCGGTTCTTCATTCTGGGACAACATTACTTGTTTCAGGCTCTGCCTTTCGGCCTGGCCACCGCTCCCAGAACGTTCACCAAGATCATAGTTGTGGTAGCGGCTCAACTGCACAGAGAAGGATATTTGGTACATCCATATCTGGACGATTGGGCAAAAGTCAGACGTGGTTTGCCAGGAGGCGATAGACAGGGTACTTCAGCTACTGCATACCCTCGGTTGGGTGGTCAACCTGTCCAAGTGTCATCTTATTCCCTTCCAGTCCTGGAGTTTTTGGGAGCTTGGTTAGACACTCAGGTAGGCAGAGTTTTTCTCACGGCGGAACGCATTACCAAATTGCAAGGCCAGGTGAGAGCCTTCTTGTCCAAACATCCGCCGACTGTCTGGGATTACTTGCAAGTTCTGGGGTCTATGGCCTCGACCCTGGAACTTGTCTCTTGGGCCTTCACTCACATGTGGCCGCTCCAATCAGCCTTGCTTTCTCGCTGGACTCCGGTCTCCGAACAATTTCATCTGCCGTTGCCTTAACCAGACACAGCACGGACCAGTTTGGACTGGTGGCTCCTTTCGGACAATTTGAACCGTGGGGTTCCCCTGGTCGTTCCAGATTGGACGGTCGTGACTACGAATGCCAGTCTCTCTGGGTGGGGAGCAGTTTGTCTGCGGTAGTCGGTGCAGGGGCAGTGGTCCCAGGTGGAATCCCAATGGTCCATCAACTGCCTGGAGACCAGAGCAGTACGCCTGGCATTGCAGGCCTTTCTCCCACTTATCAGGGGGAAACCAGTCCACGGTAGCCTACATCAATTGCCAGGGTGGAACCAAGAGTTGGCCGGTGGCGTTGGAGGCTCGACTGCTGATCAGCTGGGCAGAGCAATACCTGGTCAGTCTTGCAGCATCCCACATAGCAGGGGTCGACAACTTTCATGTGGATTTTCTCAGTCGCCATCGTCTCGATCCCGGGGAGTGGGAGCTCGTCGCGGGAGCCTTTCAACTCATTTGCGACAGGTGGGGCATGCCCTGCATGGATCTGATGGCAATGTTTTGGAATTTCAAAGCCCCGCGCTTCTTTGCTTGCCGCAGAGAAATGGGGGCAGAAGGAGTAGATGCTCTAGCGCTTCCCTGGCCGACAAATGTGTTGCTTTGTTTTCCCACCTTGGCCCCTCATCGGAAAGGTGATCAGGAGAATAGAGCTTCATCCGTCCAAAGTGATTCTAGTGGCTCCCGAGTGGCTGTGGCGCCCATGGTTTGCGGACCTAGTCAATCTCGCGGTACAAGGTCCTCTGCGGTTCCCGGACCTCCCAGACCTGCTTCATCAGGGACCTGTATTTTTTGACCAGGCGATCGCTTTTGTCTAGCAGCATGGCTTTTGAGGCAACGGTTAAGGGACAAGGGATATTCCGATGTGGTAGTTTCTACGCTCTTGCGATTGCGTAAGACTTCCACGTCATGTATGGAAGGTGTTTGAGGTTTTGTGCATAGACAGGCGGATTCTGCCTACTTGAGCGTCAGTGCCGGAGATTTTGTGCTTTCTTCAGGCTGGTTTGGCGAAGGGACTGTAGTGTAATTCCTTGAGGGTACAGGTTGCAGCACTTATTTGTTTACGCGGTGCTGTTCAGGGAGTCTCGTTGGCAACGCATCCGGATGTCTCGTTTCTTTCATGGAGCAAAGCATCTACGGCCTCCGATGAACCATCCTTGTCCATCTTGGAATCTAAATTTAGTGCTTTCGGCCTTGTGTGCTGCACTGTTTGAATCGTTGAAGAGAGCAACATTGAAGGATCTCACGTTGAAAGTGATGTTCTTGGTAGCAATCTCCTCTGCTCGGCGAGTTTCTGAGCTTCAGGCTTTGTCGTGCAGAGAGCCATTCCTGAGGATTTCAGATTTGGGGATATCCTTGCGGATGGTTCCTTCCTTCCTACCGAAGGTAGTCTCCTCTTTTCATTTGAATCAATCGGTGGAGCTGCCTTCCTTTTTGGATTTGGACCGTTCTGATCCTCTCACTCGAGACTTCGGAAGTTGGATGTCCGTAGGGCGCTGCTGCGTTATCTTGAGGTTACCAATGGTTTTCGGATGTCGGTTCATCTCTTTGTGCTCTGGAGTGGTCCTAAACGAGGTAATTTAGCATCAAAGACCACTATCGCCGATGGTTGAAGGAAGCTATCAATTCGGCTTACTTGCTGAAGGGCAAATCCTTGCCTCAAGGATTTTGGGCACATTCTACTCGTGCTCAGGCTACATCGTGGGAGGAATGTCAGCATATTTTGCCACAGGAGATTTGCTGAGCGGCCACCTGGAAATCGTTACGTACGTTCGCCAGGTACTACCACCTGGATGTCCAGGACCCAGGTGAGGGAGGATTTGGAGCAGGTGTGCTGAGAGCGGGCCTCTCCAGATCCCAGCCCAGGTAAGGGAGCTCTGGTACATCCCAGGAGTCTGGACTGATCCGGGTATGTACAGGGAAAGAAAAATTGGTTCTTACCTGATAATTTTCGTTCCTGTAGTACCACGGATCAGTCCGGCGTCCTGCCCATTTGGAGTGCGCAGGTAATCGAGAGTCCGCTCATTCATCTGTTCTTATTTTTAATCGGCAGAGCTTTGTTTACTATGTCTCACGGGTTCTATTCCCACTTGGGGGTTAGTGAACTAGTTTAAGTTGTTAGGTTACTGTATATAGTTTGGTTTCATACCATTCTGCTTTGTGACTGAGCAATACTGACGGAATGTAGGTGGCATCCTGGTATTTATGGCAGAGTCCATCAAAATTTCTCTGTCTCCATCTGCTGGAGGGGAGGCAAAACCCAGGAGTCTGGACTGATCCATGGTACTACAGGAACGAAAATTATCAGGTAAGAACCAATTTTCCTTTCACTCAAATTCTCTCCCAGGAAAGATCAGACTTCCAGGCAACTTTGGCAAGAAAGGTTAGCAATGCTTTCTTCTTTCGTATCTATCCACCAATTCTACATAGTGCAGAATATTCATGATTGCATTCAGAAACTGAAGCCTTTCCTACCTGCTGTTAAGTAAGGCAACTACTATCCCCCAACTCCTGGATGCAGAAGAGGACATCTGTCACCTACTTCAATTGGTCTACAAATCCTTTTGATTTTATTTCATGTACTTCCTCAGCCTTTGTTGGAGCTAGATGCATGGCATGGCTTTGAGCAAGTAACCTTGTGAGAATGTCCATGAGAAACTGGAAGGTCTCCCCTTCTTGGGGGACAGGCTTTTCGCAAAAAGCTTCAGGAGACAGTTGCACAGATAAAGGGCCAAAATGTGGTAGTGCAATCATCTTGATGGCTCCTGAACAACCCTCCACGACATGACGTCAATTTTGCCTATACAAACAAACATACTTCCACAGACTGTCCTACCAGTCTTTACAACCATACTTCCACAGACAGTCCTATCAGTCTTTTCAACAGTACTATCTGCCACTCCTTCTGGCCCAGTGTCAACAGAAACTTCCAGTCAGGCCTCAAGAAGGGAACACTATCAGCTGAAAATCACACAACAGGCCCATCCTAAAACCTAGTTTTTGATCCCTCTAAATCTGTTCCCTACAATCCCAGTAGTAGAGGGGAACAAGACATTTTGTGGAAGAGTAGTGTCAGATCACCAAGGACACCTGGGTCCAACAAATCATTCAGTCTATGAACTGGTTGTGTTTCTCCTGACCACTGTACCTTCCATATTGTTTGGAGCTCCATCTGGATCAGTCTCATCTGCCATAGCTTTGTCTTTAAGTCCAATCGCTTCTCCAGTAACAAGCAATAGAGCCAATCCCAACATTATTTATTTATTAGTGGTTTTTTATATACCGCTCATCGTTTGGAACATCTGATCGGTTTACATCAAACAGCTAAATTCAGCAACAGGCTTTACATATAACTTAGTGTATAACAAGATTGGCAGTAGGAAAATAAAGGGGGGGGGGAGCAACAAGGGCAAGGTAAACAGCAAGTGGGAAATAAATCTTTCTAAAAAATAAATATATACATATATTTACAGCTGGCCTATGGCAAAGCGTAGCATTGCAGTCTTAGATACAAACATCTCAACATACCTATTTATTTATTTTTAACTTTTCTATACCGATGTTTCTGTAAAGTATACATATCGCACCGGTTTACATCAAAACTGAATGGTCGCCATGGGGCGGATACAATGAAACATGTGATATAATAAAACATGCAGAAACACTGAACAATTGGTAGGAATACCAGGAACATGTGGTATACTGAACATAAAGAAACAATGAACACATGATATCATAGAAATGAATTAAGTATGTGGTTTCTATTCCTGATATTTCCTTATCCTAAAGAAAAAAGGGGGAATGTGTCCCATTCTGGACTTGAGTCATCTGAACAAACATATACTCCAAGAGAGATTAAAACATGAACTCCCTCCGCACAATTCTCCCTTACATACAGAAGGACAAATGGATGTGTGCGCTGAACCTAAAGTATGCATATGCTTATATACCCATCTACCCTTTGCGTTGGCGCTACCTCTGCTTCTAGGTGAATTCTTCCCATTACTAGTACAAAGTACTCCCATTTGACCTGATGTCAACCCTGAGGGTCTTTACAAAATGCATCATGATAGTGGCAGCTCATCTACACACCAGAGAATACAAGTCTCTCCATATCTGGACAATAGACTCATCAAAGCAAAATAACAAGTGGAAGTGCTACATTCCCTCTGCACAACAATGTCTTCTACATTGCTTAGATTTTCTGTTCAACTTTAAGAATTTGAAGCAGGAGCTCACTCAGAGACTCGAGTTCATCAGGGCTTGGATAGACTTGCTGCAGGAAAGAGCATTCCTGCTTCATGACCAAGTGAGCACCATGTCATCACTTATTCACAAGCTACTGTCCTCTCCACACTTGTCAGCCAAAAGACTCCATGTGGTCCCACTGGCTTGTCTTCATAGCCACTACTTCTAGTGGAGTCTATGCACCCATTGGGTTCAACTAATTCAGTCGCTTTGGGCTTTAGTGCAAATAACGGCAATAATGAAACGGGAGTTACAATGTTTGCACCCCCAAATTCTCCAGGAAAGAGCTCCTCTTCGCTTTCTTCCCTATTAAGTGGTACTGGCTATGGCTGCCACCACCAGAGGGTGGGGAACACACACTGGGATCATTTGAGCACAGGGCATCTAGTCGCTTCAGGAGAGCTGTTGTCAAATCTGTTGGAATTAAGAGCAATTAGACACGCTCTGTCAGTGTTCATGCATCTCCTTCGGGGAAAGAGCACCTTGATTCAAACTGACAATCAAGTTGCTATGTTTTATGTCAAAAAGCAAGGAGGAATGGGATCATGGCTTCTCTTCCAGAAAGCTCTACAAATCCTGTAAATGGGTGAAAAGAAATAGAGCTATTCTATAGACCACTTATCTGCAAGACATCGCCAACATGCTGACAGATCGACTCTGTTTTTCAATCACCCAAGTGATTTCTACTGCAATCACTGGCCAACAAACTGTTCAGTTTATAGGGTCTATGATCAGTGGGCCTATTCTCATCGCAACAGAACACAAAATTAAGTCAATTTTACTCAGTTCTATAAAGCGATCCAGACTAGCTCAGGACACTTTCCTCCTTGATTGGGGACAAAGCCTCATATATGCTTTTCCACTGTTACCCCTTCTTGTCAGAACACTGCAAAAGGTTCTTCAGGACAAATCTGGTACTCACATCTTGTGCAACTTTCTGGGTTCCTCCCATACATCTGGGAACAGACTTTGCATTGTTAACTCAGGAAAATGGGACATTGGAATGATACAATCTTTTAGTTCTCAATCTCGCAGTTTAGATGTTGAGTGCTCGGTGATTGTGAGTCTTCAATTGCCTGCAGAGATTGTGGACATACTAATCTCATCTAGAAAGCCTTCTACTAGAAGAAATTATGCCTTCAAATGGAATAGGTACTGTAGATGATGTGCCAGCAAAACGCTTTGGACCCATTTTCTTGCGAACCTAATAATCTGCTGAAATACCTGATAAACCTTTCTCACTCAGGTTTCGCCACCTGAGTGAACTCAGCACTAGAGCGACTTGCCATACTCAACTGGATGGCAAACTGATCTCTACTCATTCGCTTATCTTGTTTCATGAAAGGTCTATGGCATGTTAAGCCCTTGGTACAAAAACTACCTATTCATGGAACCTGAATGTGGTCCTTTCCCAACTAATGAAGGCATTGGAGTCCGCTTCTCTAAAGTTCTTAAAATGGAATGTGGTGGTCCTCGTTGCAGTGAACTCCAAGCTCTTGTCCACTATCCGCCATATATGCAGTTCTTCCACAAAAAGGTGGTTGTTAATACTCACTCAAAGTTTCTGTCAAAAATAGTCTCAGCTTTCCACATCGATCAATCTTATCGTATTGACTACCTTCTTTCCTAGGTCCCATGCTCATGAAAGCAAAAAAGCCCTACATACGCTGGACTGCAAAAGGGCCTTAGCATATTATAAGAAACAAACTGAGTCACATTGTAAAACCTTCCAGTTCTTCATCCCTTATGATCCCAACAGGCTAGGAATAGCAGTCGCCAGGTATACTGTATCTAATGGCTGGCAGAGAACATTCATCACTGTTGCACCTTAGCAGAACTTTGTCACAGATTCTGTGAAGGCTCATCAAAGGAGCCATGGCTTTTACATTACACATCTTTGAGAAGTACCCATCGAGGATATCTGCAAAGCTGCAACTTGGTCTTCGGTTCACATTTTTACATTCCACTGCAGTCTTCATAGTCTTTCAAAGACTGATAGTCAATTTGGACAAGCAGTTTTGCAAAATCTGTTTTCACTGTAGTCTACTCTTCAAAGTGGGGGGTCAGATTGATTTGTAAGTAAATGCTCCCCTGCAACCCTCAGTTTGAGACTCCCTACATGTAATGGCTAATAAAGCAAGTTTGCTTACTGTAAATGGTGTTTTCCATATATAGCAGGATGAATTAGCCATGGAATACCTACCTGTTTCTCTAGAGAATTGACTATGTAGCTAGAATTAGCTCTGATACAGCCTGAGGAGGCTCACGAGGCAATGCCTGCTCAGGAACTCCCACACATGCTCAGAAGAGCTCAAAAATTTACTAGCTTGGGGCAATGTCACCCATGTGTAATGGCTAATTTATCCTGCTATCTATGATAAGCAAACTACTATCTGTTTTTTGTTTTTTTTAATTTAATTCAAATTGGCTTATTTGTAAGTTTTTATTATTTTTATATGTTTAATTTTATCTTGTTTAGTTTGTTTTATCTATATTTTGTATGCCTTGTATATAGTTTTTAACTATGTATTTTATTATGATTTATTACTATTTTAAGTTTGTACCATTGTACTTCACCTAGGCCTATTTTAGTGTCAGGCAATTCATAAATCTCAGTGTAAATGCCCAAGCTTCGGAGGTACTGTAAACCAGACAGCATGCCGAGATCTTGTTAGAGGTGATGTTAATTTTCATTTATATAATTCACTATTGCTTTTGGTTACAAGACATTGGGAGACCAGCAGGAAGTAGGTGTGGAGTGAACCATGAAGAAGGAGAGAGACAACGGGAGAGGCCAATAAGAGATAAGATCTTTAAAATATCTCTATCTAAATAGGTGGAACAGGTTTATTATCTGATAGCTCTAAACACGCAAAGCTAGAAATAGGCAATTCCTCCTGAATCTCTCCCTTCCTATCACTGCTATACCCCTGAATAGTTTTTACATGGTTGCAAGCAGAGAAACTTTTGCTTTCGGGCTTGCAGCTGCTTGTTACAGGACAAAAGAAAACATCCATCAATCCTTCAGTTGCATTTGTTTTAAGTTTCGCTGGCAACACCCTACGAGTCCGTCATACCTGCGTTTTCTTAGATTTCACTCTTTTGCAATATCGTGAGGCCCTAAGGGGGCTGCTACATAATTAACTTCTGATACAGGTACATTCTGTATGTTCTGTGTAATTATAGATTGGGGATGACAAACATTTTTTAGATTAGAACTATCTATAAATGGTACCTGGAGTGCGCCTGCCATAGGACACCAGAAGAGCTTTATATCATTCCTAGGCTGTTTAACCAATGGAAATGGGATTTTTCCATCGATAAATAGGCTGAATTAGCCATGCTGCATGGATGATGTCATGAAGGCAGCATTAGACAGAGCTGTTTCTCAAAGCTTAATGCTTTTTGCCCTACTGGGCATGCACGATAGTTGTCACAAATGAGCCTTCTAGAAGTCTCTTTTTTTTTTTTAAATCTATGCTTTGCACAGATGTGGAATCTCTCTCAATTCCTCCTGTTTTCTCAATCGTTTTCTCGCTTTGGTGACCCCAAAAAAGCACTTTTAAGTGCTTCCATGGCACAGAGAGAGAGGCCGCAGGCTTTAAATATTGTAATTATAGCCATCCGTGAAGGTCATTATATAGCTGCAACTATTGTTTAGGCCAGTTGCAGTGACTGTGGGAGAATATCGCACAGAAGACAGCAAGTAGAAAAGATAGCTTGATTTTGGGCAGAAGAGACCTCAGTTCAACCATCATCAGCCTCCTCAACTTAAGTTCTGGGAGAGGTAGGAGAGCCCTTCCCTTATCCCAGTCCTCCCCGGGAGAACTGTGATGCCCTCATGTGCAGGAGTGCCAACCAATCTCCTCAGGGATGCTTCCCAACTTTGACAAGGGATTCAAGCATACATCGCAGCCAAGTTCAAAGCTGGTGCCCTCTACTCCCAGCTTCTAAAGCATTGCATAAAGCACTGAAGATCATGCACAAGTTGACAACAGCGCATCTGGCACTGAAGATGGTGCAAAGGCCGGTGCATATGGCACATAAGATGAAGCACATGATGCCTAAGCTGGCGCATAAGGCGGTGCAGAAGACAAAGCATACGGGGCACAAGGTGGCACATATGTTGTAGAGAACAATGCACACGACACCGAAAGCGATGTGACACACTTTGTGTCTGGCAAATTGAACGCTGGAGACTGGGGCATCGACACCATGCCTCCAAACTCACGGGGCACAAACTGTGGTGCGCACGGCGAAATCTCCAGTTGCCCATCATAAGAAAACAAACGTGCATGCTTCTGCCACCACAGATGCCCCTCCTCAAAAGAGAAGGCAATAGGGGGATGGGAATTGTTCTTTCACCACAAGACAGGTGGAAGAAGCTCTGTATCAGTCCCATTCTCCCACATCAGGCTCCTCTGCTGAAAGTGCTTTCATTCCTACATTTCCAGAGATTTTGCAAGAGAAATGGCAAGAGTCTGCCCCACTTGAGGAGATTTTGTTAGACATACTGTCGGCAACAATTCCACCATCAGATTCCAAAGATAATATTCCATCCTATTACGGTGCCTCCTCAATTTCCACGAAGCACTCGGTTACCTTGTTCCCTTCCACTTTATGGCAGCAGAGTTTCAGACTTCTGCCATTTGCTCTCTTGCCTCTCACTCCCGCTTCAGCTCTTGAATAGCAACAAGACTTGGAAGAAGAGAACCCTACGCTCCATTCTAATAGTCAACGTTCTTAACAAGCAGTGGAGAAAATTAGACATTGTTTGTAACTTCTTCACATTGTTGCTTCTACCTTCATTTCAGTATATCCTATCCAACTACTGGAATCCACGCCATCAGTTACTGGCAACTGTGTCATCTCTGAGGTTCCTAGGAAAGATCTTCCTTTTCTTTTTCCACCCTTTTGGAACCATTCATCAGCATCCCTGATATCAGGAAGTCTGATGCTGCCTTCCCTTGGGGAGTCCTATTGTAGCTCTACCAGTATTCCTTTTGATTCACCAGAGGAAATGCCAGACCATTCCTCTTCTCTAGAAGACTTGACGTATTCATGCTTTGTTGAGAAGGTAGTACACTGCTGAAAATAGAAATTCGAAAGGAACCAGACAGGTGATGAGCTTGCTGCACATCCTAGAGCTTCCAAGCGAACCCACAGCTTTTCAGTCCCACCCAGCATTACAAAAATCTCTCATGAAATTCTGGGATCCGGCCTGTTCAGGTACCAAAGTGGCAAGGAAGCTGGACCTGAAATTTCACCTACAAAAATCACCTGGTTACAGGGTGGTGCACCTCCCACAACTCTGTGGTGATGGAGTCAGCCATGCAGAGGGCGAAAAGAAACAAGACTTCACTCGAACCCGCCCTTGGGAAAAGACCACAAGCTGCTTGGACATCTTTGGGGGGAAAAAAGTATTCTAGGGTTCGATGCTGTCGACTAGGATCCAGCAACATCAATTCTAGTTTCTATATGAATGTCTCCAACAGCTAAAACCCTTTGTCAATCCAAAGAGGGTGAAATAATCATCCCAAAACTCCTTGACATGGAGGAGAGCTTGCACCACCTTTTAAAAGCTGTTTTGAGGGCTTTGATACGGCAGCAAGAAAATCATCAGCCTCTGTTGCAGCACGCCAAATGATGTGGCTCCGAGCCAGTGGAATTTGCGAAGATGTCCATGAGAAAATAGCTGATGTCCCCCTGCTTAGGTGCACATCTATTCGGAGACAAGCTCAAAGAAACCATCAAACAGATAAAAGATCAGAACCTAGTAGTACAATCAATTTCAGTGGGGGGATATCAATCTAGTTCATGCCACTTCTGTCCACAATTTTGAAAAACATTCTATCAATGGAGACCTTATCGGCCTTATCAGGGTAATTGTCAGCCTCTCTTCCAGTCGCCGCAACCTCGGCAACCGTCTAACCAACAAAGAGGAAGGCAAAGGGATAGACATCCAGCAGAAACAATTGCTGCAATCTGTAGCAAGGCTTTTAAGAACACCTCCGCTACAGCAGTCACCGATTGGGGGCAGACATATTGGCCCAAAATAACATCGGACCAGTGGGTTCTGTCAACAGTGCAATGGGGTTACCACCTCAACTTCAAAAGCAAACCTTGAACCCCCACTTCTCCACCCCTCTAAGCAATCAATCCCAACAAGATTTTTTTATAGCAGGAGGTACAATCCTACCTCAAGCAGAACACCATAGAGGAGGTAGCCCATGCCAGTTACAGTCAGGGTTGCTATTCCAAATACTTCCTCATCCCCAAGAAATTAGGGGGCCTCTGGTCTATCCTGGATCTCGGGATTCTCAACAAGCATCTTTGTTGAGAAAAATTTGATGACCTCCCTAGGCACCATCCTATCGTTTATCCAGCCACAGGTCTGGATGTGCTTCTTAGACCTCAAGGGTGCTTATGCACATATCCCTATGCACCTGTTGTCTTGGTGTTACCTCTGCTTCAGAGTGGAGGACAAGCATTATCAGTACAAGGTACTCCCTTTTGTCGGCCCTGAGAATATTCATGAAATGTCTAGCTGTGGCGGGAGCACACCTACGCAGGTTGGGAATTCAGATTTTTCCTTACCTAGACTGGCTGGTTATAGCCACCTTGAAGGAAACTTTACACTCACACAGTGTTAACTATTCACTGTCTAGACTATTTGGGGTTTGTAATTAATTACAAAAAGTTGAACCTACTTTCAACTCAAACAATACAGTTCATAGGAACCAAAATAAACTCAATTTTATTTATGGCCTACTTTCCCAGCGACAGAGCCCAGAGACTCTGGACCCTGGTGGGGCTTCTCCAATTCTGGTCTGTAGCACCTGCCCGCTTCATTCTCACCTTCCTGGTGGCAGCAATCTACATAGCTCCCTTCACTCGTCTTTACATGAGGCGACACCAGAGGGGCTTGTGAATGCAGTTGAATCAGTTCCTGCAGCCTCTATCAACAAGGGTTGTCACAACTGATTTCATAAACAATATCAAATGGTGGCTACTCCCAGCATATTGGAGGCAGGACTTCCACTTCAACCACAGCTATATTATCTTATCCTCACCATAGATGCCTTCAGCTGGGGCTGGGTTACATCTTCTGTAATACAAAACACAGGAGTTATGGTTTCACATTGCCAAATCTCCTAGAGCTAAAAGCTATGCATAATGTCCTCAAGGTTTTCAGCACATTCTCCATACCCAGCACGCAATGATTCATACCAACAACCAAGTTGAAATGTATTATCTCAGCAAACAAGGAGGAACAGGGTCTTGGACACTCTGCAAAGAAACTTTCGCCATCTGGAACTGGGCCACCCTCCAGGCTGTCTACCTTCCAGGGATTACAGACTCAGTTTTCTGTCCTCATGCATGGGCTCTTTCTCAAACCGTCACAAATTCTCCCTTCTGCCACTGTGGCTGGACTTGGATAGATCTATTTGAACCTAACAAAACAGGAAGACAACCCATTTCTGCTCTCTCTACCCAAGCCAGTACAGGGAGGCACTGGATGCTTTCTTAATTTCTTGGTTACAAGGACTTCTGTACACTTGTTCTCCAATTCCACTCAACACGATGACTGTGCAAAAATGCATGCAAGACTGGGCCCAGACAACTATAGTATGCGTATCTCATTCAACTGTCGGAGAACCCCACAAAGTATGGGAACAAATACATCCCTATTTATTTGGGGGGGGGGGGTGTTTCTCCTCCATCCCTTGCAACCTTTTCTCGATGTCACGGAATGGACATTTGAGCGTGTGACCCTAGCACACTTTCACCTATCATCTGAAGTTGAAGATGCCATAGTCTTGGCAAGAAAACCATCCACTCAGCGTAACTATGCCTTCAAATGTACATCAGGTGGTAGGAAGAAAATTCTTTAGACTTATTCACATATGAACCTTGACTACTGCTAGACTACCTCTACTACCTTTCCAACAGGGGTCTCGTAACATCTTCCAATTGCATCCACCTAAGCGCTGTATCCACTCATCACATTTCAGAAAAGGGAAATTCCTTATCACATCATCCTCTCATTTCTCGATTCATGAAGGGACTTTTGCATTTATGGTCCCTGTTACAAAAACCTCCCGTGCCTTAGGATGTGAACATAATACTGCAGGGATTATTGGAACCACCCTTCAGACCCTTGGATAACGCTGCACTAAAGTTTCTAACTTGGAAGGTGATCTTTTTGTGGCAATTACATCAACAAGAAGAGTAAGCGAGCTGCAGGCCCTTTTGCACTTTCCACCTTACCTGCAATTCTTCCGTGACAAAGGGGTCTTGCAAACCCACTCGAAGTTCTTGCCAAAGGTGGTCTCTGCTTTTCACATAAATCAGTCTATAATGCTTCCCACACTTTTCCCCAAACCATATAAATATGAACGAGAGAGAAAATTACATTTGCTAGGCTGCAAAAGGGCCTTGGCCAATTTTAAGCGACAAACACAGTCACAGACAATCCTTTCAACTTTTGATGACTTACGGTATGACCCAAACAGACTGGGAATGCCTGCTGTCAGAATCTCTCTCTCCAATTGGATTACAACCTGCTTACAGCATTGTTATGCAACAGAATCCCTTATCTTGTCATATTCTGTGAAAGCACACCAAGTCAGAGCAACGGCAGCTTCCCTCGTGCATCTAAAAAATGTGCCCATTGAGGACCTACTGCAGAGCGGCCAAATGGTCGTCCATTTGTACTTTCACATCACGCTACTGCCTAGAAGAACAGGCTACCACAGATGGCACAGTGGGGAAGAGCAGTATTTCCCCATTTATCATCCAGGGGGATGCTGTCCACAGAGGAGTCTGTGTTGTGAAAAATAAATAAATAAATAATAATTGGAATCAATACGTTACTGGCCTCAGATCAAAATGTGTTTTATTTTCACAACCCTCAGCTTGGGAGTCCTCATGCAGCATGGCTAATTTAGCCTGCTTATCGACGGGGGGAAAAAGCAAGTTTGCTTACCGTAAATGCTGTTTTATGTCGATAGGGCAGGAATGCATGGCTAATTCATCCTTTCTCCCTGGACAGCATCTCTTCATGCTCCTGGATGTCTTTTTGCTTTGGTATGAACTGAGGAGACTTCTAGAAGGTTTGTTTGTGCGGGAACTACTGCGCATGCCTTTTAAGGCAAAAAGCCTTAAGCTTTGAGAGACAGAGCCGCCTTGACGCTACCCATGCAGTATGGCTAATTCATCCTGTTATCTGCGGAAAACACCATTTATGATAAGCAAACTCTTTTTTTTTTTTTTTTCCCCTCTGTGCAAGAGAGACTTTTCCTCCTGACAGTACCTCTTGCATATATATTTTTTCAGAGTTAAGAACACAAGCACATAAGAACATGCCATACTGGGTCAGACCGAGGATCCATCAAGCCCAGTATCCTGTTTCCAGCAGTGGCCAATCCAGGTCACAAGTACCTGGCAGGATCCCAAGGGGTAGAAAGATTCCAAGAATAAGCACGGGATTTCTGCAGCTCCACCTTTAATAATGTTAATGGGCTTTTCTTCCAGGAACTTGTCCAAAACCTTTTTCTTTTTAAATGCAGCTCCACTAATAGGGGTAGATTTTAAGACATGCGCGCTACCTGGCATGAGCGCATGTTATAAAATCGGGGGTCAGCTCACGCAAGGGGGGGGGGGGGCGGGGAACAATTGTGCACCTTGCGCTTGCCGAGCCACGCTGCCTCCCCCCGTTCCCTTCCCCTACCTCCCCCGCTCTTTCCCACTACCTTTTTCTGCTGTTTTCTTTTATTTCAAAACTTACTTACTGCCGGCATGCGATCCCCAGCACAGCGGCGAATGGTCGCTGTGCCCTGGGGCCTCTGGCCCCCGGGGCTTTACGCGTGTCGCCGGGCCTTTTGAAAATCCGGCCCATGGTTTTCACCACATCCTCTAGCGACAAATTCCAGAGCTTAATTATGCGTTGCATAAAAAAATATTTTCTTATCTTAAATGTATTACCCAAGTAGCTTCATTGTGTCTCCTGGTCTTTGTTCTGTTTGAAAGAATAAACTGATTCACGTTTACTGCTTCCATTCCACTCGTTACTTTATAGACCTTGTAATTCCAGCTAAGCTTCTCGGGTGTGGGGGGGTGGGGGCGGGGTTGTAAGAAAGAAAGAAGGGGCTTGCTGAAGGTCACCAAGTGAAGGAAATCCAAGGTCGTCCTCCTCCACTCCCCTCATTCTGAATTCGAGTAAATTGGGAGACCAAAACCCACACTAATTCAAGTGATCTCTACAGAGGAGCAGATAGAGTGAACCCAGGGAGGAGACTTTTTATTAGGGGTGGTCCGGCCATAATTAATCGTAAGAACCTTCTATTCCAAAGAGTACAAAATTTACATAATAAAATATGGTTGGGCTGAAAAGGGCAAAAAGATACAGGTAAATGAATGGAACAGAGTCCATCTTTTTATTTGTGGTAACCTCAGGACACCTATGCGGATCTATGTGCTGTTCACAAAATCCTCATTTGAAGATGTCATGATCCAGGAAAGCAAGGACTGAGCTTGCCCAGTTATCTTCCCAAATCCGGAGCTGAGTGAAAACAAAACAAAACACCTCTTGGCTTTTAAACAGTAATGTTAAAATGAGAGGATCTGGCTAGAATATCAGGAGAGGAGCCCATTATCGTACTTTGCTAAGTGAGCACAAATGACCAGGAGAGGTCAGCTTCAATATGTTTCCCAGATGTGTCACGACAATGCAACTTGGAGTCTTCTAAAGAGTTAAAAACAAAAAACCAGAGGTTTGTATTCAGAGGCATGTCCGGCTAAGTTGGCACTTAACCAATAAACCCTGGAGTTTTGAAATTCCCACCTGTTTGCCTCCGATTTATCTGGCTAAGTTAGGAATGGTTCAGGGTTAGCCAGATAATTACTCCTGGGGGAATTCTGCACCCAAAAACTTAATTCTGCAAACTTTTTTATATTGGTCAAAGCAACACAATTTACATGAGTCTTTTTAAGTAATTACATTTTAAATTAATACAGAAAAAGTTATTACTTAAGGATGCAGAATTTCCCTAGAAATTCACTGTCAGAGTGTCCCTTCCACTCGCTCTCCCTACTCCCCTGGCCACTTTGCCCTCTCAGGCCCCAACTCCTCCACCTGCCAGTATCTCTCCCCTCCACCTCTAGGCTCAATCCCTTCCACTCTATCGCTACTCCCAGAGTTTGACCCTGTTCTCAGTACTGCCCCTCTCACAGGTTCCCTCAGTCCTTCCCTCTCTCACACACATGCTCCCTCTCTCTAATACACACACACCCCCTCATACAGGCTCCCTCACGCTCTCGCGCAAACACACACACATCCCCTCACATAAGCTCCCTTCCTCTCTCATGCACCCCTTCACACAGGCTCTCTCTCATCCATACACAATCCCTTCACACAGGCTAGCACCTCACATACACATGATCCCTTTCTTATACACACCAGCTTCCAATCTCTCCACACACACACACACACACACACCACACAATCTCATATAGGCTCCCTCTCTCTGGCACCCCCCACCCTCCCGCTTGCACGCTCTTTCTCTCTTCCCCCTCCCCCCCACCGCTCTTTCCCTCCTCTCCCACACACACCTCTCTACACATATTCACTCTCATCGGGGTCTTCAACTTCTCCACGAGTGGAGGGTGTTAATCTTTGCCACAAATGGCGCGTGCTCCATCCGGGGCCTTCATCTTCACCACGAATGGCACGCTCCGTTCGCAGTACGCCAGGGCCTTCATTTTTGCCACAAACGGCGTGTGCTTCGTTCGCAGCATATTGGGGTCTCCTCTGCCATGTTCTGCGCAGAATTTGGCAATTCTGTGCTCCACAATAGCATAGAATTCCCCCGGGACGAGATAATGCCGAGTGCTGTTCATTTGTCCCTCTTCTAGCAGCATCTGGCATTGGGAGGGGCCCAGAGCTTGCCTGCCTGATTTCCCAAATAGAAGTGGGGAGGCAGGGTCTCTCTTCAGGCCATTATTTTGGAGGACGTGAGTGGGGGCCATCAGGCTCTATGCTTGATAGTACTGCTACTGGTTTTGGTGGTGGGGCAAGGTTTTCTTTCTTTCTTTTTTTTTTTTTACACTCAACCGGCCAGATTTCTAACATAGCTGGTTAAGATTTAAGTTATCCAGGTATATGCTGCCTTTATTTTTAATATATATAAATATTTAGCTCCTGCCTTTTAAGTGGTAGCTCGAGGTGAATTTTATATTCAGGTTTTGTAGGTATTCCCTGCTCCCAGATGGCTTACAATTTAAGGGCCCTATTTTACTCAGCATTTTTCCTATAAACAGAAATGGGAGAAAACCTTTAGTAAATAAGCTCCTAAGTTTGTACCTAAGGCATCAGAGGGTGAAGTGATTTGCCCAAGGCTACAAAGAGAAGACAGAGGTGGGATTTGAACCCTGGCTTCCTTGGTTCTCAGTCTAACCGTGAGGCTACTCCACACCGGATACCTTGCTAACTTTAGCTGAGCATATTCAGGGGAGACTTGGCTCGCTGAATATTTGTGACGCGTCATCTGCCTAACTTTAGCCATTTAACTTGACCACTCGCTGGCTTGTTGAATATGAACCTCATATGGTTTTTTTTTCCCCCTTCATAAGTTAGTTTTATGATAGCTGGGATGATCGCTGGGTTTGGCATTTCCTGCTCATTAATGCACCGATGGGCCCAGTAATTTCCTTGATGGTGACATTGAGTTTCATCCTAAAGTTGAAATCATCTCGGTGTATAGAAGGAAGGCTCATTTTATTTTGTTTTGAAGTTTATATATAGAATCCCTCCCTGTTCTCTCCTGACGAGCCCCGAAGGAAACCTGAGTCAGGTAGGGTGCGGTAAATGTGCATCACTTTCTGCCCACGTTGTGAATTATTTCTCTCCCTGCCGTGTGTGTGTGTGTGTGTGTGTGTGTGTGATTTGCATATTTTTTGAATGGCTTGATTTATGACTTTTTTGACTCTACACATAAATGAAGCATAATCTTCTATGCTGCAGATCTTTAAGCTCGTCTTTTTGATTGAGTTTAGGTCTCTCTTGTTAATGTGTACGAAGATACAGATTTTTGGGAAACTGCTGCCCTCACCATGTCTAGCCATCTGGCCCTCTTCATGGATAGCAGACTCTTACTGAGGTTTCAGCTTTCCCTTCCAATGTCATTCCGATCCCTCCACAGAAAGCGACTCAGCAGGCCTGGATTTGCAGGCATGAAAATGCCCCTTTGTGCCACCCTCTGAGCCAGCACTTGCAGTCCTAAAGCTCAGGAACCAACTGGCGCATAGCAAAAGACATCAAAGTTATTTTGAATGTAGAAACACTAATGCAGAAGAAAGCAAACCAAAGTTTGATGTCATCACCTATGTGGCAGTTCTGACACCTCTTGAAATATTATCTAGGGTATGAGAGGAGGGGAAGCTTGTAACGTTTAATGCAGTTCTGATCCAGTATTATGCTTTTTTTTTTTTTTCCTTAGAATGAAAACCCCGGCCCAGGATTCTATGACATCACTCATGGAGCTCCTGAGAGTAAAAGTGTCTCTCTGTCCAAGAAAGGAACGGGAGGATTTCCGTCCAAGGTAGGAGCTCAGTTTCAGAAGTACAGGAATTATTGTCTGGGTCCTGTGGCTAATTCTGTTCAGAAAGCAGCAGGAACTGTAACACAATAGGAGAGCAAATTTAAGGGCCTGATTTACTGAAGCTTTTCTCCCATTCTGTGCTAATGGGAAAAATGCTTAGGAAATGAGGGCCTGCAAATCCAAATTTAGGAAGCAACTTTCAGTAAGCCACTTAGCAAAGGATATGGGTACTTTGCTTGCATGTACATAGGCAAAATAAGAAGGCATTTTTTTTGCCCCTTCTATCTTTATGGGTTGCAGGACAGGGGTAAAATTCTGTATGTAGGTTTGAAAATTCAATTCTATGTGCGCAGTTTACTCTCTCCTGGGAACACCTACCTTAAGTGTCTAAAAACCTGTCTGTTGTGAACTGCATGAAAACTTTTTTTGCTGCTGTGCGGGGGGGGGGGGGGGGGTGCAGTTTCTCACCCCAAGGATCTAATTGGCTTATTCCTTACTTAGCAGATTAGATCCCTTTGAAAATTGTCTTCTTTATGAAGAAAACCTGCTGGCGCCCAGCACTGGAATAGGTGGGAATTACTGATTAGCTGAATGTGTGGATTCATGTTTGTTATTAAGGCAGAAAATTCCACTCTGAGCTAAAGGAGCCCACATTCTGGATGTTCCCGTCTACAGGCTGCACTTATCTATGGATGTATTGGAAGCCTCAAGTTCTGAAAATGAGTTTGGACAAGACAACAAAAGTGTCTGTCTGTCTTCCCCCAGTAATGCACAGGCTTTTAGTCTGCTTGAGTGGAAGAGTGAGCTTAGGTCAGGAGAACAAAACACTGTCCGTGCGATTTTCAAATGTACACTCTTTCTTGCATTCTTGGCTGCTCACACAAATGGATGCAACATACACGGGCACACGTAGCGCTATCTCATTTTTAAATAACTTGGGTAGTTTCCCTGCGAAAGTGCCTTCATGCGTTGGAACTACACGATCTGCTCGTAGTTTTTTCAAAGCATTGAATGCTGAACAGAAATACCGCAGACCCTTGGGTATCATTGCAATGGGCTGAAAAGATGTCTGAGCTAAGAGAAGCTGCAGCCTGAGATCTTTTCCAGTCATTCATGGGGAATGTTACAATTTTAGGTTAGATCTTGTGTGCTTATTTACAGACTTCCCGGATCCCACCCAAGAAAACAGCCAGCACACCAGCCGCAAACGCATACGACATTCCTGCATTTCTCAGCACCAGAAAGGACTTCAGTAAAGGAAATTCCAGCATGTTTCAACAGCCCATTACTGTGAAAGTACAGAACAAACATGAAACCCCAGCTCCAAATCAGTATAATGTAAGAAGCATTAATCAACACTAGCTAAATGAGGATTATGTGCTAACTTCAAAAAGCACGTAGATATTTTGCCTTCTGGGTCCTACTGATTTTCCTCTTTCCCCAGTCTCAACTCTGCCCCTCCCCATTCATTGATTTATGCTCTGCAGAACAGTTATCTGAAAATATCTTTTTCTTTTTTGTTGAGGTTAAATTCTCTCTTATCCCAAATTTCTGGTTAAGTCAGTGGCATAGAACCTGCTGTAGATTTATTATTTATTTGTTGTGGAAAGGGAATGGGGGAGCTCTGTCTCTAAGGTTTATCTCTTGCAGTAGCAGACTTTTCCCTGTGATACATCTGGACTTGTATAACCTGGTGAGAAGCAAAACAATTTGCTCTGCCACTTCACCACTTCAACAAATTTTCAGCATGTCTTGGCAAATTTTAGACCTGGTTCTAGAGGTCCCTCTAGCCACACTGCCCTAGGAGAACTTCAGATCTCAGAAGCTAAGTAGGTTCAGGCCTAGCTTCTATCTGGATTGGGGGGGAGGGGGCTATCACTGGGGAGGCCAAGCATTCTGGACTGAGGAAGGCAACAATCATCTACTGCAGTATCCTACCAAGAATGTCACTGTCACCATGGTTTGGGCCATGCATGCCCAAGACTGTAACAGACAATGTTCTTTCCAGTATCGATAGGACCATGAAGCAGGAGAATCCAATTGCTTCCCAAATCCAAATGTAGAGGGTTGTTTTGGTGGTGCTTGGGTTTTCTTTAAGCCTGTGTTCAGGTTTGTAGTAATTGTACTGGTCCTGGAGATTATGATATCTTTGATTGGACTAACTAAGACCAAGACAAACACGTTGTAGGATATTGGCTGATTCTTCTATTGACCCAAGAAAAGATCTCACAGGTTTCCTTTTCAGACTGACCATTTATAGGAAAATTGGTTCTTACCTGCTAATTTTTGTTCCTGGAATACCACAAATCAGTTCAGACAAGTGGATTTTGCATCCCCCACCATCAGATGGAGGCAGAGAATAAAATCTTTCAGGCACCACTAAATCGAAAGTGCCAATTGCAGTCCCTCAGTATTGACCTGTACCCAAGCCAGTGTAGAGAGAAAAACCAACTCTCCAACTCAGACTTTCCCTTCTAGGGTGGACAGAGAACCCAGGGTTGGATCCCCCTGGACTGGAGCCCTTTAATCAACAAAGGAACTGAACACTGCTTCGCTGCATTGATTCAACATTTTTACACGAAGAAGGCTCTGAACTAGATCATAATCGCTGCTACCATAGTCTACAAAAGGACGAGTTTTAGGTCAATCCCTTTAACAGACCCTGCTGCAAAAAGGCCAAAATGCAAGGGATGTCCACACGCAACAGATCCAAACACCAGGACTCAAACACCCTCCACACTCTGACATACGCCAAAGATGTGGAAGACCTCCTAGCCTGGAGTAAGGTGGTGGCAACTGGCTCAGAATACTATTTCAGACGCAAGCACTCTCTCAAAAGCCAATCTGTGAGACAAAAGTGATCTGCCCGATCCGAAAAGATGGGTCCCTACTGAAGCAATCCCTGTAGATGAGCTAACATGAGAGGCCCGTCTACCGCGAGATGCACCAGATCCACAAACCACAGACAATGCAGCCACCTCAGAGCCACCGGAACCACCTTCCCCAGGTGGCCCTCTATGCACTGCAACTCGTGGCCAAGGAGGAAACACATACAGCAGGATCCCTCTCTGCCACAGAAGAATGAGAGCATCTATCCCCTTGGAATTGACCTCTCGTCTGTGACTGAAGAACCAGGCCTCCTTGACATTGTTGTGTGATGCCATCGGGTTCAACTGGGTGCTGCCCCTTCTGGCGCAAATGAACTCCCAGCCTTCCAAAGACAACTCTCATTCCCCCTGGTCTAGCTGCTGTCTGCTGAGGAAATCTGCCTGCACATTGTCCATGCCTGCAACATGCATGCTGCTATTCTCTTGAGATGCTATTCTGCCCAAGCAAACAGCTTCTGGGGCTCCAGAGTCACTCTATGACTCTTCCATCTCCCTAACGATTAATGTACACCACTGTTGCATTTTCTGAGAAAGTTCTCACTATCCTTCCTTGAACCAGCAGAAGGAATGACAATAATGCTCTGTGAGCCGCCCTTGTTTCCAGGTGATTGATGGACCAGGATGTTTCGGACAGTGACCAAAGACCTTGAGCTATCCACCCCTGACAGACCACCCCCCATCCCTTGAGGCTGGCATCTGTGGTCACCACCACCCAGTCTGGAGCTTCCAGATCCACTTCTCCAAATTGTGACGAGAGAGACTAGATCTGGAGTCCACCTGCATTGGCAAAGACTGACAATACTTCTCTGACAACAAATCCCAATGGGACAAAAGCGCTCTCTGTAGGGGACGCATATGGGCAAATGCCCATGGCACCAAGTCCAGTGTGGAAACCATGGAGCCTAGCGGCTGCAAATGATCCCAGACCCTGGGCACCGAGAGGCGCAAAGGTGAGTTACTTGCGACTGCAACTTCACCACTATGTCCACAGTTAAGAGCACCCTGCCAAGCAAGGTATTGAAAAACACACTCCCAGGTACTTCATCTGGGTTGGCAGTATGTAACTCTTTGACAGGTTTATCACCCAGCCTGGTGATCATAACCTTTCCATGATCCACCGAATTGACTGAAAGCATTCCTCCTCCAACTTTGCTTGGATAAGCTAGTCGTCCAGGTAAGGGTGAACTAAGATCCCCTCCCCTCTCAGGGCCGCTGCCACCACCACCATCACCTTCGTGCAAGTTTGTGGTACTGCCCTAGCCTGAAAGGGAGAGCCCAAAACTGGAACTGCTGCCCTAACACCAGGAACCTCAGAAACGTCTAATGCTAATATGTAAATATGTCCGATGATGCCAGAAACTTCCCTTTGCGGACCGCTGCTATCATCGTTTGCAATGTTTCCATACGAAAGCATGGAACCCACAATGCCAAATTGAACTTCTGGAGGACCAGAATGGGCTGAAAAGTGCCATTCTTTTTGGAACCACAAAATAAATGGAGTATCTCTCCTGTCCCTGCTCAGCTGGTGGTACTGGAGCAATTACTTCTAGTCTTTGCAACCAAAGCAGTATATTTTGCAGTGCCTCTCGCTTTCTTCAGGATGAGCAGGGAGACTCCAGGAAGGCATCTCTGATTGGGTGTGAAAATTCTAAGGCGTAACCATCTCTTATCACGTCCAGGACCCATTGATCCACTCTCCGTAAAAGTGGGCTAATCTCCCCCCCCCATGGCTTCTACAGAGGAGTGGACCGTCCTGACCATTGTGTGGACTTTCCTCCTCTGGCCCCCTGGCCGGAAGACTTCCTGGAGTGTCTGCGGGCACCTCAAAGGATTGCTGTCTTCCCAAGATCTGCTTTTGACCCAAACTTGAAGAGCTCTTGCCGGAGCGAAACCTCCTTGTATCCCTAAAACGGGAAAGGTGCTGAAAACTCTTCTTGCCACTCTTTTTATCCTCTGGCAATCTATTCCTCTTTGACTCCCCCAGATGTTTCATCAGCTGGTCCAAATCCTCCCTGAACAAAAGCTTCCTCTTAAAGGGAAGATTACAGAGCTGGGACTTGGACCACATATCTGCTGACCAATTCCGCAATCACAAGAACCTCTGAGCCACAACGGCCAAAACCATACTTCTGGCAGACATGCGAACCAAATCGTACAGCGCATCTGCCAGGTAGGCTACCTCAGTCTCCAATCGGGCAGCCTGTATGTAACTTTTCCTGACCTTGCTGCACCCAGCATAAGCAGACCTTCTGCATCAGTCTTCCACATATCGCAGTGCGAAGACTCAAGGCCGAAACCGCAAACATTCTCTTTAACTGATTCTCCAATTTATGATCCTGTGCATCCCTCAGTGCAGCCGACCCCCGCCACTAGGATCGTTGTCGTCTGATCGTCCAGATCGCAGCGTCCATTTAGGGAATCTTCAGTAGGTCCAAGGGTGTCTTCCATCAGAGGGCATAACTTTGCCATTGCCCTGCCAACCTTGAGGCCCGCCTCAGGAGAATCCCACTCCCGACTAACTTCACCTTCTTGGGCAATGGGAAAGCCTTAGGTGGACCCTGCAGTCCATCCAGAACCACCTTCATTATCAGGGTCTTCTTAAGTCATCTTAATCCCTAATTTGTCCAGGACTTGCGGAATAAGAGGTGGCAACTCCTCGTTCCTGAACAAACGGACAATCCTCTGATCATCTCCTTTCTGCCGCCGGAATCTCCTCTGGATCCGTATCTGGATCACCAGTTGGATTAACATCCATGGGACCTCTTATTCACTGGATCCTCCTGTAGGTCATCAGAGTTGGTGACATCGCTAGAATTGCCCTCGCCTTGTATCGAAGACCATCCAAGGCCCAGGTGCCTAAGCAAACCCCCAGACCCCCTAGCTGGGACCACCTTTGCCCTCTTGGAAGGGCGGTACAGCTGCTGGTCCAGGGGCCACTCCCCCCCCCCCCCCCGCTCCCTTTCTAGCCAAATAGTCTTTGTGAAGGAGCAGGAGAAAATCTGGAAAAAAATCTCCAGATTCATGGATTCCTCACCTTGCACGCTCCCATCAGACTCCCCCTCCCCACCCTGGTACTCCAATATCACCATGGGAGAAAGTGGAGGAGGGGTCCCTGGACATCCTGGAAACAGCCTGTTTCCTATTGCATGCCCCAGAGCCCTGCATTGCAGTCTGGCTCCCCCCTCCCCCTCAGGAGCCTCTGCTGCAGGCCCTGCCAATCTGATGACTCGTTTCCTGCTGGCTGTCTCCATGGAAGATCCCTCTCCCCTGGATGCACAGTCCTTGCAGAGTGCTGTCGAATTAAGCCACCCGGAACACGCACCACAAGCCTTGCAAGATTCCCCTCGCTGAGAAGCCCGCGCCTTTAATAATGCGCATGTTCCTGGAGTGCTGCGCAGATAAGCAGGCCTGTGGTGCTGTGCGCCAGCATGACTTGCTCAGGACTTATTACTCGCTTTCCCCATGGCACTATCAGCTCCCATGGAATACACACTGGCCGGCCGTTCCTTAAGGCTGCTGAAAGTTTTTTTTTTTGTTTTGTTTTTTCAAACTTAGATACAGCGCTCCTCAGCCAAAGAAGCCCTCAGTAAAGAAATACTTCCCTGAATCTGGATGACTTGGGAGAGGAGACCTCTGAAGGAGCAAGGGAGCCAGTCTCCTGGCTAGCAGTCCCTCCGGCTGTCACGGGCAGAGACCAGACAGGGATTACCAGCCCCCTGCTCGCTCGGCTTTACCTGAGGGATGGCCCATGAAGGTGCCTAACACCTCTGGGAGCATCTGTTCTTCTAAATTCTGGCTTCTAACTTTATTATTATTTTTAAACTTCTGTCAGACTTCAGGGTTGTACTTCTCCCATCTGCTGGAGACGGAGAAACACTGAGGGACTGCAGGTGGCACTCTGTTATATAGCAGTGCCTGAAAGGTTTTATTCTCTGCCTCCATCTGCTGGTAGGGTTGCATTAACCCACTTGTCTGGACTGATTGGGGTATGAACAGGAGCTTGCGATATATTCCAGCCCTTTCAAGAGTAAATGTGACGATACAACCTTGTTAAAGTGATCCCCACAATAATGACATTCCCAATCCAGTATTTCCTGACGTCCTTGTTTAATTCCATTGCATTTCAGTGGATGGGCAGCTCTGCTTTCCTGGATATGCAGAGTTCTCGTAGTCGTAGTGGACCTGGAGAGAACTGGAGTCTTTGTAGTTTGTGAAGGACTGACAAGGAAGGTGTTGTAGTACGTGAGCTTCTGAGACCTCATAGGCTTCTTCTGGTGACAAGTCACTGGACAGCAAAAGTATTTTAGCAGGTGCATTGCTTTAAAGAAAGCCTGAACATTGGTTTTAGAGCTCAACTAGAAACATACTAGCATATGGACCAGCTTAATGGCAGTGCTGAGAGCACTGCTATGCAGAGGATCTGGGTTTAATTGCCAGGTTGGGTCTTTAGATCCCTGGTTTGGCTGAGGCTGGGGATGTTACACAAGGCCTGTGTCCCAGTCGTCCGTTAATGATGCCTAATGGTTGGATTTAGGGCTCGTTTATGCCCTGGTACATGGCTCCTCGTCAGAGACTTGGCTGAGTTGGGAGGGGACGTTTTAACAAGTGAAAACAACTCCCCGGACAGTTGCAGAGAACAGACAGCTCATCATAATACCGTGACCTAACAGAGACTAATTCTGACTGAACCGAAAGCCCAAAGGAGCAAGAAGAAACTGCTAATTCAAAGAAAAAAAAAGCACTAGCATAATTCCTATTGCATAATCACAAAGTCAGATAGGTCTTATTCTATGCTGCAAGTGCTTCCTGAGCCTTATCAGTTTCTCAGCACAGATAAGTAAGTAACCCTTTCTTTACTGATATAGAAACTGCAGTGTAAAACCAGAGTTCACTACATGTAAGTCTGTTTACATATGTATGACGTGTTGTACTAGGGCTTAGAGGGGATTTATCTTTTTAATTAGTTTGTACATCACTGTGTTGCGCTGCATGTATAAGAACATGTAACATTTTAGGAATGTTTTTCATAGAATAAATGAGAACCTTTTTGAATCCTTCTTGACAGTTGATGCTAGAGGTGTTTTATGGTCATAAGAACAAAGACAAGCAATTATGTATTTAAAGGTCAGCTGTGACTGTGAATAAAGATATTCTACTCCCCAAACTTTATTCATCTGGAGGAAACTGGATTCTTTGCATTCTTTGATTCCTTTTATTTGTGCAATATAAGAGTTATCCAGGGGTACTGCACATGGGTTTTTGAGACGACATCCCTTCTTCAGATGTTCAAATGTGGTCTCAAATATGCAACAACTTGGGTGAATTCTTACATTGGTCAAACAAAGGGACTGCCAAGAAGCCTACTTTCCGAAGGGAAGGAAGCCTCTGATCTGGTGCTCATTAACCGAGCAAGCTTAGTCTGGTTAGAAATGTGGCTGAATATCCGGCTAGATCTGAGTGGCCAGAGCTCCAATGTATCCCTGCGGTTTGTGCTGACTGACTAGTCTGCTCAGATTTAGCCTGATAGTGCGGTCCAGCTAAACTTTTCAGCCTGCCCTCCTCACTCCTCTAGCCTTTTTGTACAAGTAACTTTGTCTATACAGCTGGTGAAGGTTTATGCAGGTAAAAACTGAATTTACCCACATAAATCTTCTGAACATTGCCCTGTGGGTCTGTGTGGTGGACCTCCAATAACATATTTGTTTGGTGGCCTGTTGCACCAGATTTTCAGGATAAGTCAGGGGGTGCATGAGGATTATGCCAAGGGCATTTCTTGGGGGATCCTCTTATGTGTGGCCATGCATGGGCACGGCCTTGAAAGTAGTGTCAATTTTAGTTTTTTGTGGACCTTCTTGTTTTTATTTTATATAAAAAGACTCCATGTTTTAATAACGGTTGTGGCTCTGTCTGAATGTGAACTGAAAACCCAGTTTGTAATATGAGTTTAAAATGATCACAATAGGTGGTGTAATTCCATGCTGTACGCTACCTGACGTCATGTGCTGTGGCAAGTCATATTAATCCTAGCTTGTGACAGGTCCAGAAATGGTGGTGGCTGCCAGTGTGCCCATGGATTTGTGTATATGTGATTGTTATAGGGATTCATCAGGGAACTGAATGTCCAGCAGCCTCTTCCAGTCTATGCAGGCATTCTGTAAGGCCCACTGCCACCAAATTCAAGACAACTTGTTATCTGGCCAGGTTTCAAGATTCCTACAATTGCACATGAAGTAAAATGCCTGGAATATCTTGAACAAACTGAGCTGTGTTAGTATGGATGCGAGACTGATCCAAACTGCAGCTCAGCAGCTGAGATTGGAGCAGGTCACAAGAAATTTAATTTTGCTGTTTCTGTAGGCATCTATGGCTAGCACCCTGGGAAGCAGCATGGTCTCTGCTCGCTCTGCATTCTTATCGAAATCAAGAAGAGAAGTGCGTGGGATACAAACGGGGCCCTCCCCATGTAAGTGTCCCAGCCAGGGGCATGTCAGTAGGGACATGGTGGAAGTTCAGAATGGAGGCTGTTTCATATCCATAGTTTGTGTTTTGTGACATGTCTGACGGCAAGTGTACTACATTTGTTAGTTAGAACATATGGTGTAGAGTTTATACAATGTAAAAGAAAAAAAATGCAAGCAAGGAGATGAAGAACAAAGTGAAATTAGCACTAGGTTGTCTGTGAAAACTAAAGGACAAATGTGCAGGAAGAGTTCATTAGAAGCTGAACTTCATCAGACGTAGTGTAAGAATAGAATAGTGTGCCACCTCTCTTTACTTCAGTGCCCTCTCTTATCCCGTAACCTAGGACATCATATCACTGGAAAAAACTGCAGACTTCCACCCAAAGAACAGTCTCTCTTTCATTTGATCCAGAAAGGTCCCTGTGCATATATTGGACATGGTAACAGACACACAAAGGGGTTGAATTAGCACAAGTTTGAAACTGGAGAATTGATGTTGCTGTTCCGAAGCTTCATACTTCTGCCAATTAAACATCTGAGGGACCACGGAAATCACCTCAGGAATTCTCAACTGGGGGAGGGAGCAGTTACAATCCCTGCTCACAGGCCAAGCCTTTTTCCATCCTGTCTCCTGCAAACACTTCCTACTTGGCCCTTATTAAAATTCACAGTTTTGATGTCCTTTATTTTTGTCCCAAACTATGACTTTTGTGGGGGAATTTTGAAATTTGCTGATTTTCTTACAAGTAGCACCCGTTTTCAAACGAAACTTACACAAGTATGTTTGCTTGGGAGCTTTATTCCATTAGAACTGCCTACGCACACAGGCACCTGCTAATTTCAAGGCAGTTTTTATGCATGCAAGTGTTACCCCTGCCCCCAGGTAAACGCACACGTTGGCAGTTTTGTTACACTGGAAAGAAGCCTCCTTATGCTGCAGGTATAAGCGGGATACTGCATCGCCCTGGCTTTTACGAAAACATATTTATTTATTTATTTTATTTAACACTTTTCTATACCGACCTTCATGGTTGATGACCATATCAGATCAGTTTACATCGAATAGGGGAACTGTAACAAAAAATCGTTTGAACAGGAAGAGCAAAGTTACATTCAACAAGGATAGTAAAACTTGGAAGCGTGGACCGCTGGAAAATAAGGCCTAGGGAGGCAATAAATAAAGAGTATAAACAATAGACATCCAAGGGTCTTTACAAACAGCGATCAGGATTGCTTATTTAAATGCTCCCTTGGGTAGAGCTCTAAAGTCTTCGAAGGAGGAGAGTTTTTTCATTGCAAAGTTATTTTCTTCTAGATCCCCTGGCAATGCTGAGAGCTGTCTTTCTCTCCCCAGCTCTGTATAGGCAGAGATCTGCTTCAGTGGCACCTTTGATTCTAGCCCTAGCCGATGGTGTATAGGCAGCTGAGAGAACATTTTCATTTACAGGGCTTTTTACTTCCTAAGCTAGACAGAACTAATTGTTGTGCCATTATTTATTTATTTATTTATTTATTTATTTTTATATACCGGCAACCGTTTGCACATCGTGCCGGTTTACAAGTAACTTACAACAAAATATATATATGCATAGCCTTTACAGAGAACGGTATATAACATAAACGCAGTAACGGAAAAATTAACTAAATAACTAGGGGAGGGATGGAGGGGGGTAGTCGAGACAAAAGGGGGGGCAGGGGGAGGGTGCAAACAGATACATAGGGATAAGATATGAATAGGGATTCGAGGTAGAAATATGTACACTGGTTATATACAAAAATTGTATGAATCTTTAGAGGGGGAGGGTGTTGGGTGTAGGTCCTGAATGGGGGGTGTTGGAGAGAGATGATGGTTGGGCTAGTGTGTTAGTTGGTGAAGATGATGAAGAATGGGGGTATGCTTGGAGGAAAAGCCAAGTTTTGAGTTTCTTTTTGAAAGTAGGTGTGGAGGTTTCGGTGCGTAGGTCAAGAGGCATAGAGTTCCAGAGGGAGGGGCCTGCAAGGGAAAGGGCTCTATTGGTGGTGGAGATGAGTCTAGTGGATTTTATGGAAGGAGGGATAAGAGTTCCACGGAGGGAAGCACAGGTGGGTCTTGTGGAGGTACGAGGGAGGAAGGGTGGGTTTAGCCAGTTGTAGTGTTCGTTAGTAATACTTTTGTGGATGAGGGTAAGGGTCTTGTAAATAATTCGTGAGTGAATGGGAAGCCAGTGGAGATCAATGAGGGTGGGAGTGATGTGGTCTTTCTTGTTGACATTGGTGAGGATGCGTGCAGTAGCGTTTTGGAGGAGTTGTAGAGGTTTGATGTGGGTAGAAGGGAGTCCAAGTAGGAGAGCGTTACAGTAGTCAATTTTCGAAAAAATTATGGATTGGAGTACCGTACGGAAATCGGAAAAGTAGAGAAGGGGTTTGAGTTTTTTGAGGGTTTGTAGTTTGAAGTAGCAGCTGCTAAGGATAGATTTGATATATGGTTTGAAGGTTAGTTGGTTATCAAGTATAACACCCAGGTTTCTTGTGTCAGAGAGAAAGTTGGGGGAATGGAGAGTGGAGAGAGTGGGTGTGGCTGCATGTCTAGAGGAGACGAGGAGGAGTTCAGTTTTTTGCGGATTGAGGGCTAGGTGCATGTCAGTGAGGAGCTGGTTTATGGAGGCGAGAATGGTGTTCCAGTTTTGGAGTGCAGTGAGAACAGAGTTTTTGAAAGGGATGAGGATTTGCACATCATCCGCATAGATGAAATGTGTGATACCAAGGTTGGAGAGGAGGTTTGTAAGGGGGAGCATGTAAATGTTAAATAAGGTGGAAGAGAGGGAGGATCCTTGGGGAACGCCACAGTCGAGATTAACAGGAGGGGGATGTAAAATTGTCGGTGAGGACTGTGTAGGTACGGTTTTGGAGGAAGGACTTTATCCAAGAAAGAGCAGTACCTGAAATTCCTATACTGATGAGAGTGTTGATGAGGATGTTGTGACTTACGGTGTCGAAGGCGGCGGAAATATCTAGCATGGCAATGAGGTAGGAGTTACCGGCATCCATTCCTTTGATGATTGTATCTGTAAGGGAGAGGAGTAGGGATTCCGTACTGAGGTGTTTTCGGAAACCGTATTGTGTTGGTAGGAGTATATGTGTTGGTAGGAGTATATTCAAATGCTCCCTGTGGCCATATGGCCACAGGGAGCATTTGAACCCTTACGACTCTTATAAGATTGCTTATTTCTTAATTTTGTCTTTTCTTCTTCAGCCCTGCTCCTCAGGCACCATACCCAGATGGCTCCAGAGACCCTTGCCAGCCCAGGGGTTAAAAGGGAGCCCACAGTGAACACCACCTTAGCACCATTTGGTGACAGCAGTAGGCCCTCTTCCCCAATGAACTGCAGTGCACCACCTGTGACATTTTGAGCTTTTTAACTCTTTAGCTAAATTGTTTATTTTCTTATATATTTAGGTCACTATAAAATTAACGATTCCCTGGTGAGAATGTCGGCCACAGCCTCAGTGTCTTGCTTTAAGTCAAAAACACTCCGTGGTGAATCTCCCGTTCCCTCAAAAGTAGGCCCTGGATCCTACGATCCCTACGGTCCCAAGGAGCCAGTGAAAAAGCTCATCTATCCGTGAGTATTTCATTTGTAACTTTTCGTGAAAGTGGACATTAGTGCTAATTTTTTCCATTGGCATAAAGGAGAAATTTAAACTTAGCTGTTGGTTTCCTTTCCTTGCCTTTGGTCCTGCTAAACCAGTCCACAATAATTGGGTTAATTCTCCCTTCCAGCAGATGTTAAAGTTGGTATTCTCTCAACAAAGGAGTGTAACTACATAAAATAATCTTAATTGTAACAATTTGCATAACGGATTTTTTTTGTGGAAGATTCTCTTCAAAATTGTGAAGTTATTAAACCTGGATTTTTTAAACTTATTGCTTTTTAGCATTTTCTTTGTTTTAACTTCCCAGGTGGGTTTCTGAACTGGTGTAGCAGGACTAAATGAGAGGAAATTAACAGCTTGCTTTACAAATGTCTTTAGGATGTACAGTCCCAGCCTCTGCCCATGGAGACTGTGCTCTTGTGGAATGGGTTCTGAAAATTTCTAGAGCCTTATGACCTCTTAACATATAAACTGAAGTAATCTTCGCCTTAATCCATCTTTTCCTAGCATATGGACTCGGGACCAGTGGGTTATGCTCCCCTGCCAGCAGATGGAGATGGAGCAAGTGACGTCACAGTACATATACTCCTGCAGTGACATCAGCCTGCCAGTATTCTCAGTCTCCAGCAGATGATGAATGTGCATCTCCCTACTGGGGATTGCTCCAAATTGTTCAGTGTAGTTAAATCACAAGCAGATTGTGATAAATTGCAGAAAGACGTTGTGAGACTGGAAAATTGGGCATCGAAATGGCAAATGAAATTTAATGTGGATAAGTGCAAGGTGATGCATATAGGGATGGTGCGCCTACTGGCACCAGATTAGCCCAGGAGACCATGGTATGTGGATCTGCGAAGACTCCTGGTAGAGACCCCCCTTTATCTTCCACCACACAAGAATCTGTTTCAGTAGAGTCCTATCCTTCACGAAGATCCAACCCTGTTTTGTCTTATGGTATGTCCCTTGAGAGGGCTCGCTTGTTGAAGCGTGGATATTCTTCTATGGTGATCGCTATCTTGCTACGGGCTCGAAAGTTCTCCACTTCCTTAGCCTATGTGCAGGTTTGGCCAGTATTTGAGGCTTGGTGTGAGGATCAAGGTGTTTCTCCTCATTCAGTTAAGATTCTGCTCATTTTGGAATTTTTGCAGGATGGCTTAAATAAAGGTTTGGCCCTTAATTTCTTGAAGGTACAGGTTGCGGCTCTTGCCTATTTCAGGGGCCAGGTGAATGGTGGATCCTTATCGTCTCATCCTGATGTGGCCCATTTCTTGAAGGGAGTAAAACATCTTTGTTCTCCCTTGCAGTTACCGGTTCCCTTGTGGATTCTTAACCTGGTGTTGTATTTCTTGCCGGGCCCCTTGTTTAGACCGCTGTATAGCCTTTCCTTGCAGTTATTGACCTTGAAAACAGTGTTTCTGATGGCAATATTTTCTGCGCATCGAATTTCTGAGCTGCAAGCCTTGTCTTGCCAGAAGCCGTTCCTTTGGGTGACTCCAGGAACGATATGGCTGCATACTGTTCCCTCTTTCTTGTCTAAAGTAGTCTTGGATTTTCACTTGAATCAGTCCATTTCCTTGCCATCCTTGGATAGGGGAAGAGATGCCTATTGCATCCCTTGGATGTCAAGAGACATTTTGTGCAGTATTTGGAGGTTTCTAAACCTTTCTGAAAGACAGATCGTCTGTCTGTCCTTCATGGTGGAGGTAAGCAGGGCGAGCCGGCTTTGCGGGTTATGATAGCTCGCTGGATTAAGGAGGTAGTCATGCTGCGTATGTGGCTGCAGAAAAGCCATTGCCTACTCAGGTTAGGGCTCAGGCAGTATCATGGGCAGAGGTCAGATTTTGTCTCCTGTCGACATTTGCCGAGCTGCAATAATGTGGTCCTCCCTACACGCTTTTTTCAGGTATTATTGTGTGGGTGTGCAGGCCCGGGAGGACGCAGCCTTTTGCACGTGAGGTGTTGACTGGATCGCGGGCAGGCTTCCATTCTAGTCGGGAGTAGCTTGGGTACATCCCACTGGTCCTGAGTCCATCTGGCTACTTGTTAGGAAACAAGAAATTACTACTTACCTGATAATTTCATTTTCCTTAGTGTAGATAGATGGACTCAGCTTCCCACCCTTTGCTCCTGAATGATTGTGTTAATGGTCCTCCTGAGGGTCTAAGTGTTCCAGGGGGATTACTGGTAAGTGTATATCCAGTCCCTAGATTGGGGTACGTACATTTTTAATGTGAGTTCAGTGTTTCCTGTTTGAGTACAGTAATGGTTGACTGTTTTTAATCAATTTTTTGTTGGTCTATCTACAGTTGCTTTTGAAGAGAATACTGGCAGGCTGAGGTCACTGCAGGGTTTGCTCTGTCTCCATCTGCTGGCAGAGCTCGCTGGTCCCGAGTCCATCTGTCTACACGAAGGAAAACGAAATTATCAGGTAAGTAGTAATTTTTCCTTAAGCTTTACTACAACACACGTGAGTAGTGATGAAACAGTAAAGGTCACGTGCTCTGCTGGAAAGGGGAATTAACCCAATCATTCTGGAATGGTGGAGCAGGAAGAAAAGGAAGTGAGATGTTTCTGTAGTGAATTGCAGACTCCCATTTGCTGCCGTGAGTTAGATCTTTGCAGCCTGAATTCCCCTCACGTCACACTTGCCATAAAAGAAATGGTGCCTGTAATGTGTAAGGGAGTAGAAGGTATCCTCTTGTGAAACTGGATCGTACAACCAGATGTTCATTTCCTGAACCAAGAAGCATTGAAGCAAGAGAGTTTATACATGCAGTACATAGGTGACAATGTTCAGTAGCCTGTCTAGATGCAAGGTCCATGGAAAGTTTATGCACTTGTACCTTGTACCTAATTTTCTTTTTAAAAACTTGCTAATGGGTAGGCAATATAAAACTATCTGTGAACCTTTGCACCTGCTAGCTCTGCAGGCAGAGAACAGGGGCAAAACTACTTGCATAGATTTGAAAATTCAGTTCTGCGTATAAAGTTTATCCCACCCCAATGAAAGTGCATCCCCAGAAATGCTTTCTTACCAAGCTGAAAGTACACATCTGCTTGTCGCCAGATTAAGAGGTGCAGTTGTCACCCTGAGGAGTCTAGCCAGGTTAGGTCCGTCACCCTGAGGAGCCTAGCCAGGTTAAGTCAGTCACCCTGAGGAGCCTAGCCAGGTTAAGTCAGTCACCCTGAGGAGTCTAGCCAGGTTAAGTCCTTCCCATGCTTAGTTGACAAAATGAAACAGTGACGGGAGTGAAAGTACCAAGGTTTTGGGCTAGAGTTGTGCCACATTAAAGCAACCTTTTGGTAAGAAGAAGATATGCATAAATGTTTTACATGGGGCTGGATGCACTGGCAATAAAGCCGTAAATTAATATTGGTTTTTGAGCCCGTCTTTAAATAACCCCGGTTTTAATTATTTGCCATTTACACATTTTTCACTGAGAGAATGTGTAAATAGGAAATCTAGTTTCACATGGGAAATAAACATTGAACAGTATTTAAACAGCCATCTGGTACCCACATTGGTGATGAGGCAACCTTTTGAGCTGAAGTGCAAGAGTCCAAGACCTAGAATTACCATTTGGGGTTTCACTAAGCCTAAATTCAATTGCAGCTGGGAATTGTGCATGTGGATTGCCAGTAGAATTAGCCGTGTATGCCACGGTGGGCACTAATGCCAAAGCTTTGCCATCACCAGCTCAGGTGTAGTTAGTCTCGGAGGAGGAGGATTTTACCTATGTTTCCTGCCCAGTCACTTTTACAGTGTTAACTGAATTGTAACTGTATTTTTATAGGCGAAAGCACTACCTCTGCTTCTCTGCTCCAGCTGTGCCCGTCCCTAAAATTCCCGCTGTTCCTGGGCCTGGTCAGTACGAGTTAGTTGACTATGAAGGACCACGCAAGAATTACATCTCCAGTGCTGCATTTGTATCTAACACAAGTCGCTGGGCAGAAAATATTCCTAGGAAAAATTTACCTGGGCCAGGTAAAGTAAAAAAAAAACCAAAAACAAATGAAGAATGTTTTTATATGTTTATCATTACTGCTTAACATATGAGGGGTTTGAGATAATCCTTTCCCAGCTAGCAGGCTGATGCAGTATCGGCCCACTTAAATGGGCCTTCAGGATTAAGTCCCCGCTCCCTTAACGCGGCACGGTGCACCTCTCCCAGGCACCCGCGGTAAAAAGGAGGCGCTAGGGGAAATCGCGCACCCCTAACACCTCCTCGGGAGAGGTGGCTGTCTGCCACGTAGGAAAATGGACTCTCAATTTTAGAGCGTCCCTTTTTCTTAACTGGCTGCACAGCCACGGGTTAGGAAAATGGACGCTTGTTAATTGTGTCCCTTTCCCTAACCTAACCGCTGGCACCCCTTTTTTTTTTTTTATTGGGACATTTCTAATTTTTTAGTTCCTTTGATTTAATATTGCCACGATACTAAGTCAGAGGAAGTACAGAAAAGCAGTATTTTCTGCATTTCTGTACACTTTTTGGGCTCCTCCAAAATGAACGCCTGCTCGGGGCGTTATCGCATGTATTTACCTACGTGCGCGAGTGGATGCATGTTTTGGACTCACTAACTCCTGTTTTGCATCGCTGGGGGGGAGGGGTATGGACACACGTCCGAAACACACATTGAGCCGTGTGCTGCAGCCAGTGCACGGTATTGCATAGGCCTTTTTGCAATCTTTAAGTGGCCTCATTGCTTGTGGGCATCTCTCCTCCTGTTCCCACTCAGCGCCTTCTGTGAGGGCCTTTCAACTCAATTGCTGCAGCCTGGCCCACTGCAATACTTCACTCTTCGTCCCATCTGTCCCCGTGCAGTGCATAGGTTCATGGCAGTCATGGTGTTTGATTAGAACTTGTGGGATGGGCAGTAGCGATGACAAAGAGACAGCTCTTACAATCCTATCTCTGTCAGCAACTCCCAAAAGCATCCTGTTAGTGAGTCCTTAACTATCAAGCATGCTTAAAAGTTAACAGCTGCTCTGGGGAAGGTGTTACAAGTGTCTTCTAAATGGAGCGTGGAGAAGAGCAGGCCATGCTGCTTAGCACACAACCACCAAAGCCTCATTTGCATCTGATGCTCCTTCATTCACATGCACGTTAATGGCTTTTCAGACCCGTTTAGTGTACATGCTAGTGCCTTTGGGCCGGATTTTCAAAGGGTTATGTGCGTAAATCCGGAGGCCCGGCGACACGCGTGTAAGTCCCGGGGCTTTACTAAAGGGGTGGGGAGTGGGGCCAGAGGCTCCAGGCACAGGGGCCATTTGCCGTTGTGCTTGGGATCGGGCACGGCAGTCGGCCGGCGTGTGCAACTTACTTCAGCCCCAGGGCTGAAGTAAGTTTTGAAACAGTGAAAAAAAGAAAAAGGTAGGGGGGGGGGAAGGGCAGGGGGGGTAGAGAACTGGCGAAGGCAGCTCGGCACGCACAAGGTGCACAATTATGCATCCCCTTGCGCGCACCAACCCCAGATTTTTATAACTTGCGCGCGCAAGTTATAAAATTGAGCGTACGTGTGTGCGCGCCAGGTAACGCGCGCACCCTTTTAAAATCTACCCCTTTGTGCATAGCCTGCTATTTTTTTGTGCATACAGGGAAAATTGTTTTATAACAACCTGTGTAACTTATGCCTTGGCAAAATGCTTGCTTTGAAAATTGGCAGAACCTATGCACATAAGTTCACTTTGAAAATTATATGAAATAACGTGCACAAACCTACCTCCAAGTTACATCCACTGTTTGCAACACGTAACTTTTGCAGGTTAATTTACAAAAGTATCTGCATAAATACCAACTCCACTCCCCCCAACGTTTGGAACATCTCTTTTTTTGTGCACACATCCCAATTTCATGCATATTTTTATGCACACAAACCCTGCACAGTTTTACAAGGAGTCATTTACACACATCAGCCTGTGTTTTATGTACATAAAACTATGAAAATTACCTCTTAAATGGCCTTAATGTGCATGCTTAGCTTTGGCAGAGACATTTAATTTAATTTATATTCTGCTATTTAAAAGCAGATCATGTTCAGGAACTGTAGGAACTTCTCTGACCCCAGTGACCCAGTAGATTTACAATAGGCCGCATAGGCACAGCAAATCTAGTCTTAAATTTTGAAAATTCTTGCATTGTTCAAATTTTTAAAAATCTCCCTAGTTTTTATCTAGTGCAGGAATTGTTCTAGCTGAGTGCAATGTTATTCCCCATTGCCAATGGGATTTTTCCACTGATAGATACAGAGCAGTTTTTGCATCAGCACAAATATTTCATAAATGTCTTCACTGTGTAAAACGGAAGGATATTTTTTGTTAATTACTGATTCTCTTGTTTTAAAATTAATAAACTTTCAGAAATTCCTGAAAAATGTCATTGAAAGGAATAATAAAAAAAAAAAAGCAGTTTTGTCAAACAGTGTCAATTTTATTGACAAGGAGGAAAGTTTGATCTTTTCTCCAAGAAGAACCTGTCAAAAGCTGATAATGGCATAGTGTCTTGGTATGTTCTAGCAAGGGCAATTAATTAAAGGGCCTGCAAAGAGAGAATGTTAGTGGTGATTGCCATGCCGCATGCCTCGTCGGTAGCCTGTGGTGATGAGAAGGGAGGCATGATCACAAATGACTGGCTCTATCTTCTGTGGATTCCTGTTTAATGATCTTGAAAATGATTGAGCAGTCCACCTCCAAATACCAGTTAAGACAGTTCTCTCGCTGTGAGGGACTGATGTAATAAAGTGCCCCTAGTGCAGTGCTTTACTTCAGGGTTAAAGTCTGTTTTCTGTGCTCTAAAACTAGTCCCCATGTAATGAGGGGTGCAGGGCACAAAAACTTGCACTAAGCAGGAAGTTTAAAAAAAAAGCGAGCAAATGCAAGGTAATGATAGGCTCACCTGCAGGAAAACTTTGGATTATTGTCTTTCCCAAAGGAATAATCAAACAAAAGGATGATTCAGTCTATGTTTGCACCTTCTTACACAGCACACCTTTTTATAAAAATGTATCTGAGCACTCTTCTGTTACTGCACCTTCAAGAACCTGGGATCCTGTTTGCCTGACCTGCCTGTGGTATAAGGCGAAGTTCGTGCCAGTCACTTAAAAAAAAAACCAAACTGCCCAGTGGGCTCTTTCCTGTCACTTGGAGATTGATAATCGTTCTGCAGGTGTGGGTGGTAGTGTGGGCGAGTTGAGCAGTGTGCAGGGCAGAAAAAGGAAGAGCACCAGTAAGTATTTGATTTTTGAGGGAAAAAATAAGCCGAATTCTGAAAAGCCAACTGTCCAGAGTGAGATGTGCCCCTGGGCAGGGGCCTGGCTGCATGACTAGGATTTTGAGTAGCAAACACACTAACCCAGAGCTGACCTTGCCTGTGTTTAAGGCAGAGATGTTTGAATTCCCAGCCTCCTTGGCCACAGGCAGGTCTGGTTTGCAGGACAGCCCCAATGAATGTTCGAGGCATATTTGCATACAGTGCTTTCTGGTTTACATTCTTCTTTTGGCTACTCTGAAAAATCAAACCTCTTTTTGGCCCTGCAGGACTGGAGTCGGACAGCCTTGAGTTAGAATGCAATGTTTTTACTTTGGTTTGTGCTTTAGCAATCTCACAGCTCGATCCAGTATCGTCCGCTCGAGGATTGCCCGTCTGTAACGTGCTCGTAGCGCACAATTCGGGCGCGCAAGGCAGTTCGGCGATACAGTGTCCAGTTTCACGCGTCCGTATCGCTTCTGAAAACAGACACATAACCCTTTCCGCACCCGGCATGTAAATGAACGAAAAAGCTGTATAATGAAGGAATTAGCTATTCCCCTGCGATACTGTAACGGGCGCTGATATTATCTCCTCCGTAACCCGCTGTTCTGCCGCGGCCTTAACCTGCTAGTTTACCGCCTCCCCCTAGTAGGAGTTAGTGTAGTGTAGGGTAAAAACATTGCTTACCCGCCCTGGTCCCGTCCGGTCTCCTGCAGCCCCGTCCGGACCGGACGGGGCTGCAGGAGACCGGACGGGACCAGGGCAAAAAAAAACAAACGAAAAAGTAGCAAGGCTCGGGCCTGCTATGGTAAGTGTAAAAAGTGTAAAAAACAAAAAACCTGTGTGCTATATAAAAAAATAAAACAATTTTAAATACCTGTCGGAGGGCCGTGGGTCCAGGCGGCCGGTGGGCGGCGGGCAGCCATCAGCGGCATCCGGTAGTCCCTTCTCCCTTCCTCCCTCCCTCCCCTGCCTGGATGAGCGCCAAAATCGCACGGGCGGGTCGGCAGCGGGGGGGGGGGGGGGCGGCAGCAGGATCCGGGAGCGGCGGGTAGGCAGCAGCGGGGTCCGGGGGGTCCGGGGCAGCGGCAGCGGGGGGGGGCGACAGCAGGATCCGGGAGCGGCGGGTAGGCAGCAGCGGGGTCCGGGGGTGGCAGCGAGATCCGGGGAGCCAGCAGCGGCAGCATGTTCGATCGCGCAGGCAGGTAGGTGGCAAAGTAAAGATGGCCGCCTGCACGGGAAAATCGTGCAATTGGCCGCTGAAGACGTGACGTCATGACGATTGGCGTCACGGGGTGTGACGTCACGTCTTCAGCGGCCAATTGCACGATTTTCCCGTGCAGGCGGCCATCTTTACTTTGCCACCTACCTGCCTGCGCGATCGAACATGCTGCCGCTGCTGGCTCCCCGGATCTCGCTGCCACCCCCGGACCCCGCTGCTGCCTACCCGCCGCTCCCGGATCCTGCTGCCGCCCCCCTGCTGCTGCCCCCCCCCCCCCCCCGCTGCCGCTGCCCCTGCCCCCCCGGACCCCGCTGCTGCCTACCCGCCGCTCCCGGATCCTGCTGCCGCCCCCCCCCCCCGCTGCCGACCCGCCCGTGCGATTTTGGCGCTCATCCAGGCAGGGGAGGGAGGGAGGAAGGGAGAAGGGACTACCGGATGCCGCTGATGGCTGCCCACCGGCCGCCTGGACCCACGGCCCTCCGACAGGTATTTAAAATTGTTTTATTTTTTTATATAACACACAGGTTTTTTGTTTTTTACACTTTTTAAACTTTTTTACACTTCCTGGTGCCTGTCATTTCAAATGTCATTTGAAATGACAGGTACCAGCGCACCCAGGTTACTGTATAGGCGCTGTTACAGCGCCTATACAGTAAAATGGGTTGCGCGGGCATAACCCTTCCCTAACGCTTCACAGCCGCGGCATGCATTTGCATGCGATTAGAGGAGAGTATCGGGGAGTTAGTGAAGAGAACTGTGCGTGCGGGGGGGAAGGGTGCGCCTGACACTACCTCACTGTTTTTACCGCGGCCTTACTGGATCGAGCCGTCAGTCTGTTTGCATTCAGACAAGATACTTTGAAACTCTGGCAGACTTTGCACAGATATCCCCAAACATGTAAAGAGTCTTCTTAAATTGCAGTTGAAGCTCCCTCTTCTGAATACCTTTAAAAATAAAAGTTAAGCTTTGGCTTGCATGTGTGCATCCTGTATCTTTTTGTGTGATCGGAGGGGTTAATGGACTTTCACCTCGTGGGAAGATTCTGGGATGGTGGCAGGCTTGTCAGAAATGGCACAGTTCTAGTCATAACAAACTCGTAAACCTTCAGAAGTATGAGTGTATCGTATTACACTGTAATTAGGGAATGGAGGGAATTTCAGTACAAATATTGTATTAGGATGTCACTGTGGCTAAGTATGTGAATGAAATGAATCATAATTATCTGCAAATGTGCAGCTTATTTCATGTCAACATTTCTGGTCCGAGTGCTAATGTGGTCACATGGAGTAATTTCAGATGAGCTGTAGTCAAAGGAATGCACGTTTTCCCACTCAGGAGTTCTGATGCTATCATACCTAGAGAATAAGGATGCTACCGTGTGTCGATTTCTTACTCTACCAGATGTGCAAGTTCCAAAAATCATTTGCCTCTCCGCTCTTCCACTGGATTTCCAGTCCCTCAAGGTCCTGCACGCCTTCCTCTCTCAGCCCTCACTCCTTGTTACATCCTCTCCGATACTCTGCTCCTCTGTTTGCTTTCATCTCTGACCCATTGCTCTTGCTTTTTCTTACCTCTGGATATCGCGCTTCTTTTCAGTCCTGTCTAAATCCTCACTTCCTCGGTGATTCAATCCACTGATCGACGTGAAACCTACCACTTCCACTCTCATCTTGAAACCTGTTCTTTCTGTAGTGCTCTGTACCGCTTCCTGGCCTCCAGTGAATTCCCTCACTTGTAACTGTGTTTGCGTGTTTAGCATAATTTTCCATACGTAAACAGATAAAATATCATCTTACATCAAATTTTCAGCTGAACCTAACCAGCTAGATTTGTGACCGAAAATTCTCCTAAAGGCGTACAATATTGGAGGTGAAATTCTAAGCATAAAGGGAGAAATGGGATCTGGAAGTATTTATATCTTTCGGATCTTAAAATGGCCAAACAGGTGGATAAAAGCGATGGTTAGAAGCCAGAAAGATGCATGGCTGCATAGAAGAGAGGAATGGTCAGCAGAAAAAGGGAGGTGATACTGCCCCTGTATAGGTCCCTGGTGAGACCTCACCTGGAATACTGTGGACAATTCTGCAGAGTGCGCTTTCAGAAGGATAGAAACAGGATGGAGTCGCTCCAGAGGGGGCTACTAAAATGGTCAGTGGTCTTTGTTCTAAAGCATAGGGGGACAGACTTAAAGATCAAAACATGTAAACCCCAGAGGAAAGGTGGGATAGGGGAGATGTGATAGAGACATTCAAATATCTCAAAGGTTTCCATGCACAGGAGCTGAGCCTTTTTCAATGGAAAGGAGGCTCTAGAACGAGGGGTTATGAGATGAGGCTGAAAGGGGGTAGACTCGGGACTTAGGAAATATTTTTTTACAGAGAGGGTGGTGGATGTGTGGAACAGCCTCCCAGTGGAAGTGGTGGAGACAAAAACAGAATCTGAATTCAAGAAAGCAGGGGATAAATTCAGGGGATCTCTAAGGAAGTGATGGGAATCATAATGCTAAATTATTATGACGGATAGGGAGACTGGATGGGCCATGAGGCCTTTCTGCTGTCACGTTTTTATGTTTCAGATGTCTCTCTTTAATTTTGCCCACTGCTCTTCCTCTAGGTTTGCCATCCAGCTAATGACTCTGAGTTACTCCTCCATTTTAAGTTTTCCTGAAGTCTAGGACCTTTATTACCTGTGCCCTAATAGATCCCAGATGATCAGCATCAGGACTACTGTCCATGGTGTTAAGCATCAGGTCCAGGATTGGCCCTTCCTGTGCAACTTCCGATTCCAGTTGATTACCCAGCTCTCCTGCTTCTAGGAGATGCTGCAGCCGATACGTTCCAATCAACATCCGGCAGATTGAAGGCCTCTAGCAATAGCATCTCCCTATTTCATAGCAATTTGTGAATATCCATTTCTTCTGTCTGTATATTACACCAATATAAACACTGGCCGTTCCCTCTTTCCCAGTTACCCCTCAGAGCCTGCTCCTTGCTTGTATGCCCTGCAGTTCTGTTTGTTTAATCTATATATATATATATGTAGTGCCACGCCGCCTCCTAGTGCTCCGCATTCTGTTAAAGCTTACTCTGTGCTTATGGCCAGGGACACAAGAACACTTAGACTCAGTAAAAGTATAATGTATTTTTTATTAGTCAATATAAGTGTTCTCAGGAGATGCTGGGTACTGGGTGCCCTTCGTCTTACAATCTGACCAGCATGTCCTCGTATACAGAAAGTGATCCTTGTTTTATAGATAACATTCAAATACAGGGTAGAAGGTTCTAGAGACTTGCATGACTGCCCAAAGGATCATTTACATAAGTTGTGATGTCAACTGCATGATTAAATCATCACTAACTGTCCTGATTGGCTTTCCAGGATGTGTAGCCCATTTCCCATGACTTTCTTTGTTCTGGTAAACTCTTACTGGTCAAGACAATCAACACGTCTGTAACTGTGTGGATTACAAACTCCTGAGAATAGTGCCTGAAGCTCCCCTGTGGTGACTCTATGAATAGACATCACCTGTCTGGTGCCAGCTTGCCTCCTCAGATATCCAGGGACATTCTGTAAGTCACTCAGAGTCCATTCAGCTCAGGCAGACCAAAGACACGCAGAGGGTTCTGGGGATTTCCTTCTCCATTTTGGTCTTCTGTGTTCAGGCATACTTCTCATTTCCCTCTTGTGCCACTTACAAATGGCAAAGTGGCACACCCAAGTACCAGTTCGGAGGACAACCGCTTTAGCATCATTCCCAACCTCTGCTGACCTAGGGAGCACAAAACCTGAGCTTGCTCATTACTTATGTTTTCTTCCATCATATGTGCAGTTGAGTCCTTTTGGCATTATGATTCAATAAAGCGTTAAGCAAAGAATGGTTTCCCCCTTACCCTTCATCTCATCTCTCCCCCATCTCTACTTTCATAATTAGTAATTAGCTTCAGCGCCTATCCGCTCCTTCCTCTCCTTCCTCTCCATCTTCTCCATCCTTTGCAACAATCCATCCTCTCCTTCCTCCCCATCCCTATCTGCGACACTCTTGCACTAATTTTACACTATTACAATCTTGTAAATAGCCTCAGCGCCTGTAAATAGTTCCAGCTCCTCCTTTGGTATAACTCCTTATCCTCAATTGTTTCTCCCTTCCTCGGCCATTCCCACCCCTTACCTTCACCTTTATCCTATCCATCATACTGACCTCTGATTTATGTGATCGTTACCGCTCGCTTTTCATATCATTCCCCAATTTGCTGTTTACCTGTTGTAATAAAACTATATCTCCACCCACCCCCAGTTGAAATTAAGTTTATTGTAAAGCTCGAACGCTGCATTATTTGTTCTCTGGAAACCAATGTGATGTTCCCAACGAATGTCGGTCTATAAAAATGTTAAATAAATAAATGTTTCTTTATTGTTGCTGAATCAAGGGAATATTGACACTTGCCCACCACCACCCAAGCGGTCTTTAGGGTCAGGTATTAACAGATAGTAAATGCCAGTTGGAATAGTTAGATTGAGTAGGCACCAATACATAGAGCATACATGGTAATTTAGATCTGGATTTGATTTCTGTAGTTCAAAACCCTGCATCCTAGATCCATGCCACTTTGCATTTAGAAAAGGGCACAATACAGAGCTGTTACTGTTAGATACTTTCTGCTGTGTTACTTATTCCGCTTGATATCTGAGCAGCATTTGATATGGTTTGTCACAGTGAAAGATTAAGCTGCATTGTGTTAGGAGGAGTGGTCTTGAAATGCTTTTCTTTATTTACTTCAAATAGGAAAGAGATTTGCCTGGATGATCTTAAATCTGCTGTACCCCAGGGTTCAGTTTTATCATCTCTATTATTTAATAGGGATATGCATTTGTTTGTTCCGTTTTGGTGGGTATGCGCATACTTTCCTATCTTTCTAGTAAACACGAAAAAAAACGGATGTTGTGTGTATTTTCAATAATGAGTTATGTGTACAATATCCATTTGTTCATGTGTACAAGAAAGTCGGTGAGCTATGCAATAAGAAACAAATGCACATCCCTATTATTTAATATTTATCTCCAGCAGATAGTCCTAACTCATCTAAAACTTTCCCTATCTCCTATATTTATTCGGATGATATTAAATTTATTCTTCCTTATAATCCCGATGATAGTCCACTTCAAGGGAGACAAGCAAATTGTTTCAATACATCAACCCATGGATAAATGCAAATAAGTTGGCTTTAAACCTAAACACAGCAGCTATTATGTGGGTAGCATGTTCTTCAGCTATGGATCTCACTTATTGACTTGATAATGGTATTGGCATAAGTGACGGAAATGCAGAATCTTGGACTGATGCTGGATTTGATGTTGACTTAGTAACGGTTTTGATATGTGGTTTCTAAGTCTATGCCCTATAAACTTAAAACAGTTATACACTTGAGATTTTACCTTTCTGAAGAAGACTTTAGCTTAATTGCTCAGTCAGTAGTATCTAAATTAGACTATTATGTTGGTTTTATGAAGGATATCTGGGTTACAGGCAATGTGAGTGCTTGATATAGTTTTTCTTCTGCTCTGAAGCAGCTGCACTGGCTGCCAGCTCAGCAAAGAACTCAGTGCAAAGTCTTAACACTCATGCATAGGATTCTTCATGCAAAAAACACCTCTTGCCTGTGAAGTCTATTGGCTTCAAATATCCAAGACCATTAGGTCATATTTTCCTTCCCGGAAACTCAGCCTAGGGCTTTTTCTCTTGTGGGGCTAAGATTATGGAATGGGCTACCTCGTGAATGAAAAGAGGAGTCTGATTATTTGAGATTTAGGAAAAACTTGAAGCCTTTCTTTTTTAAAAGCAGGTGTTTGAATAAAAGAGCTTTTATTGTATTGTTTATTTTGTGTTTAAAAAAGTGTATGTTGGTTTTAATTGTGAACGTAACTGTGATCTGCACTGAACAATTGAGATTGGAGGATGTAGAATATATGAACATACAAATAAAAACAGATTGCAAGAAAGCTGATTTAATGTTTTTTTCTTTTTTGTTATAGGTACATATGAGCCAGTCAAAATAGGAAAGCAGTCATTTATCTGCAATAATCACAAGAAATGGATTCCAGCATAATAATTATGTTAGAACTCAGTTAAAAACTCGGAAAGAATAGAAGCTGAGCCCTCGCAGAAGACTGTATTTCACCCCGCAGCATTGTAGCCTGTGTTGGTATACCACTTCTACCAGACGAATGTTTCCCTTTCTGTAGATGGCGCTTACAGAGAAGAAAAATGGCATCCTCTTATCTTGCCAGTAGCATTTTGGACCCCTCCTTGTACTTACTTTGATCTCTCATCTTACTCTCTTACCTCCCTGGAAAAGAGGGGAGTCCCGGTCATCACCCAGCCGCCATGACTTCTTGCTTCCTGCGGAGCGCATTTGTGCTGGGTTTCAGGGACAGCTGCGGCCTGTCTCTTAGCTGGAGGACTATGGCTGTGATGCCTGCATGTAGAGGAGTATGAAATGAGGGGAAACGCCAAATAAAGGCTCCTGGCACCTTTTGTCCAGTTCAGACAGATTCAGATTGAGTTGGAAGCAAATGGCCTTGTGTTGAATTGACAGAAGGAGTTTTAAAATAAGGTTAATTCAGTCTTGTTTCTATAATGAAGTTTCAGTGCTCATGTCATTTTTAGTGCTATAATCAGTAATATCAGATCAGATTGATTCAAAATGTGCATGTGCCTGTAGAATTCGGCCATGTGTCCACTTGCAGGGCTGTTTATTTTCCAAATTATCCCAGAATGTCACTGGTGATTTAATTTTAATGTCTTTATACATGCACTTATGGTATATATTCATATATGCATACAACACTTTCCTTTTGGTTCAATCATTTTGTACTTTCTGTGTTTTTTTTTTCAATTTGTTTCATTTTTTGATCACGCACAGAAATGCTGTTTTGTGTGCATAAAAGGTTATGCATGTACGCTTAAAACATGAAAATGAATGCACACCCCTCAGGTGCACACTAGAACCCCTGAAAATGATGAAATCTGTGCTTTGTGGCTTCTTCAGATCAGTAAATGACTGATTGGAATTTTATTAGATGGATTAAATATTTTCAGCAGCCTTACTAAGGCAGACCTAGAGAGGGCAATTTACCAAGCTAAAACAGAAATGGCCATTGACACAATTGGCTGCACGATACGTGGATTAAACGTACATTGCATGCAAGTTTCCCTGCCGTGAGCAGAGGAGTCCCTGGAGGTAAGGTTGACATACTTCTGCATTTACAAAAGTATGCAAGTTCCTTGAGGGAAAAAAGTCCATCAACTGTTACTAACCAGGAAGACTTGGGGAAAGCCACTGTTTATCCCTGGATCTATCTGTTATTTGGGATGCTGCCAGGTTCTTGGGACCTGGATTGGCTACTGATGGAAATGGGATACTGGGCTTGCTAGCTCCTTGCTCTGATCTAGTACGGAAGTAAGCTTTTACACATCATTTTTCTCCAAAAAAGGCTCTGCACATACATTAACAGGTATAATTGTGTGCAGGTAGTTTTGGTGGGATAATTTTCAAAGGGGAAATCTGTGCCCACTTTCTCTTTGAAAATTGAGGTAAAGGTCGAAGCAGGGTACATCTAAACTTCAGATTTACTCACCTGAGGAAGTTACGCGTCTCGGTTTGGTAACCCCTGCATTCATTTATTGATGTTTAAAACAGCAGTGTAACTCAGTTTGTTAACATTTATAACTCCCTGCATTGAGGTACATTGTTTAATGTAGTTTGCTATGTTTTCTGTTTTGTGCTGTTTATTATTACATGCTTAATTGATTTAATTATGCATGTATATTGTACTCCTCTAAGATTTGTGGATTGATTGAATATAAATATTTTAAATAAAATTTCCTTAAAATTTTATGGGTTGTTACAGAATTACCCCCATATTGTACATTTTTAATATGCATTACTATAATATTTTCCCATAAACTAGAATGTATCCCAGTCTTCTGTATTGTTTGTAGTATTTGCTGTATCAGTAGAGCAACCTAGCAAGGAGTTCAATATGTTCTTATAACAGCTATGACCATAGGAGTGGAGCGCAATTGGGGATCATGCAAAACTGTAGATTCTGCAGAAATACGATGATAGCTTTGCTTTCCTTTGTATTTGTTTACCTATGCCTCACTGAAATGTTTGCACTCGCTAAGGGGATCTAAAGTAGTTTGTGGTCTATTGTGACAGCACGGTCGGTGATCTGTTAAAATACGGATTCAAAGCTTGTTTAAGAGGTGTGAGAAGGTGACTGAAGAGTAACAGGTTCAAATGCAATGCTGTCCTGGTACAAAAAGAAACGTGGAAAGCTAGTAGAAGGTCATTTTAAAACCGTGCGGGCAGGGATAACTTTTACATAAAGACTTTTACTCCACATGTGCATCTGTTTGCTTTGCAAATGCCAGGTAAATGCCCTTCTTTATGCACAAAGTTACACAGGCTCCTTGTATGGGGTAACGTTTTTGAAAATATAATATGTGCATAAGCACTGAGCACCCGCCCCCCCCCCCCCCCCCCTGAACCCCTATTACGGATCAGGACAGGCATGTGCCTTGAGCCCCGGGCACTTATAAAACAATCGTTTATGCGTATTAAATCAAGTTCTAGTTACATCAATGGCTTTGAAAATGGGGTCCCTAATGGGCAATGGATGCACATGATGGAAAGGGAAAAGAGGCCAGAATGAGACAGTAGACATCTTGGGAGGCGAGAGAGGAATTCTCACCAGTTAGAAGATACCACCTTAATGGAAGGGAAGCTAAAGTAAGTTTTTAATGCAAGCAACTGAACAGGGAGGTGCTTCTTCAAAGAACATGGTTTAACTGATGTTCCCTTCCCTAAGTCAGCAGTGGCCTTATCTGCCTAGAGGCATTATCACTGCAGCAGGGGCAGTGAAAGTCAGTTTGCACCAACAATCGGCTGAAGCAGCTGCTGACGTGAACTTTGTCCTCCAAAAACTTATTCCTCAATAAATCCTTTAGCTTATAAGATGCTTCCAGCTTTTTTGTTTTTGTTACTTCATGCTAACAGCTCTACTCCTTTAAAAGTCAGCATAGGCAGGCTTTGAGAAATGGCCAATTTAGAAACACTTTTTTTTTTTTTTATTCTTTATCACTTTTCTAATACAATTGTATCATAAAATATAAAGGAAACATGTTGCAATACATTAGTAAGAAACAAAGTTATATTCACTTTAGCAAATTCATGAAAATTAAATTTCTAATGTAGTAACCAATTCTCATTTTAATATAGACTTAGGAGACAGCTTTTGAGGACAATATAGGAAACAAAAATTGATTAATATGGCTTAACCTGAAAAAAAAAAAAAGCTGATAATCTCCTCTTTACCCTGAAATTATTCCCTGGGGGGCATGGGAATCTAAATAAAGCCTTAATTGCTCTGGGGAAAAAAAAATAAATGTATCTGCTTCTTTTTTTTATGATACGCTTGCAAGGGTATCGAAGCAAAAAGGTAGCCCCCAGAGATATCACTTCCTGCCTCATATTTAGGAAACCCTTGCGTCTTTCCTGGGTTATCTTTGAGATATCCGGAAACATACGAACCTTACTGCCATGAAACAGTGTATTTAAATTTTTAAAGATTGATATCATTAGCCTACTAATATCTTGTTCTAATATCAAGGAAACTAAAAGTGTAGAAAAGTCAATGATCTCTATGACAGAAGATTCGAGAAAATGAGTCAGATTTTGAAGATCTATAGGGGGTACTGCCTGTTCATTTGAACGATTTTGCCCTAAAAGGAAATAAACCTTGTTTATTAGCGGAAATTGAGCTTCAGGTAAGAGAAGAACTTAAGCAAAGTATCTTTTTAAAGTGGCAATAGGCATTTCCCCCATGACTCTGGGAAAATTGATTAATCTTAAGTTTAGACGGCGGTTCCAGTTCTCCAGCAATTCAAGCCTTCTAGAAAGAGCAGCTCTATCTTGTATAGTAGCCATGTTGAATGCTTTAAGTTGTGATATTTCTGTTTCTACTTTTCCCACAGTTGTTTGAAGCTGAGTCAAGGAATTATCTTGAGTAAGAATTTTATTGTTAACTTGTAGAGCAAAAGAGTCCAATTTAGTGTTACAGTCACGAACTGCTAATGTTAGTCCCGCAGACAATTCCCATAAAGTTTCAAGGGTGATGGCCGCTGGCCTCACCAGAGCTTCAGGTTGGGCACCCGATGTTAGGGGAGTCGATTCGGAGGTTGCAGTTGAAGTTGCTAGTTCAGCGCGGGTTGGCATTTCTCCCCGCGCTGAATCCTCTCCACTTCCTGGTGCCTCAAAACTCACCATCGCTTCTCCCAGCAGACCTGCCGCTGTGACCTCATCGGTCCGCGCTGTCTGCTGTGCGTCCGGGGTCGGAATTCCTCTGGCTGCCGGTGGGCGTGTGTCGGGGGGGCTGAGGGAAACCTCGGTCCCTGGTGACGTCGCCTCTCCTCCAGGCGTTTTTCACAGCGGGATTCACCACCTCGTTTTGTACAGCTCCCTGGGCGAGGAAGGACGTTATTAGAGCCTGCTCCGATAGTTGGGTAGGTATTGAGGGAAAAACCCTCACCTTCCCTTTTCTCTTCGGCGGCATCTTAGGAAAATGTTTTATGAAAGTAGGAGCCGCTCTCTTCCATACACCCTATCAGGACGCCAACTTAGCTCCAAAAACCTTTTCTTTTTCTTTTTTTTTTTTTAAATATAATCCTAGAAGTTTGCATGATGCCTGTATTTATTTTGTTAATGTCACAATATTGATCTAGTTTGAGATATATATAGAGATATATATATATGTGTGTGTATATAATACATTGCATGCCTTTCAATTCAATTTCTAACACGTCAAAAATTTTTTATTTATTTATTTATAACTTTTTTATACCGAAGTTCAGGTAACATTGTTACCTATCACTCCGGTTTACATTGCAACAGATAATAAACAATGACAACATATGTCTTACAATGAACAGGGGATGTGAACAACTTGGATAACATAACTATGAACCAGGACAGAGGAACTTATTAATCTCATACAAATATATTGTACATACTATTGAACCATCACCCATTCTATTAAAAAAAAAAAAAAAAATTCACACCACATTCTTACCAATCATACTATATCCAACATTAAAAATCAACAAACCCACACCCTATAGTTACATCAAGATTATTACGCTACAGTTGATTTTTAATATTGTGGATTATCAAAGTTCAACAGTATTATAGATTTTCCTTCCCAACTCATTCTAAGGTTCACCTAATAACATAGAAACATAGAAATGACGGCAGAAGAAGACCAAACGGCCCATCCAGTCTGCCCAGCAAGCTTCACACGTTTTTTTCTCTCATACTTATCTGTTTCTCTTAGCTCTTGGTTCTATTTCCCTTCCACCCCCACCATTGAAATATCTAGCTTGATTAGTTAGGGGTAGTAGGGGTAGTAACCGCCGCAATAAGCAAGCTACACCCATGCTTATTTGTTTTACCCAGACTATGTTATACAGTCCTTATTGGTTGTTTTTCTTCTCCCCTGCTGTTGAAGCAGGGAGCTATGCTGGAAATAATAAAAAGGCTTCATCAGGGGTGTATCATGAAGAATTGTTTCCAGTCATGTACATTGGCTGTTTGTTAGATGATCTTATGTCCTTTTACAGAGAGTCCAACTTTACTATTGAAGAAAAACATATCCAGTTTGGCTTGCTTTTGTGAAGGAACTATTACTCGATGCTGATGATCCCATCTTCTAGGGTATCATATCTTAACAACATAAGAAATTGCCATACTGGGTCAGACCAAAGGTTCATCAAGCCCAGCATCCTGTTTCCAACAGTGGCCAATCCAGGCTACAAGTACCTGGCAAGTACCCCAAAACTAAGTCTATCCCACACTACTGATGCCAGTAATAACAGTGGCTATTTTCTAAGTCAACTTGATTAATAGTTTGTAATGGACTTCTCCAAGAACTTATCCAAATCTTTTTTAAACCCAGCTATACCAATTGCACTAACCAGATCTTCTGTCAATAAATTCCAGAGCTTAATTGTGTGTTGAATGAAAGAATTTTCTCCAATTAGTTTTAAATGTACTACTTGCTAACTTCATGGAGTGCCCCCTTGTCCTTCTATTATCTAAAAGTGTAAATAACCAATTTACATCTACCTGTTCAAGACCCCTCATGTTGTAGACACTAGTAAGCGAACATCACGACGTTCCCCAAAAACGTTATCCATTGCTTACTGTGCTCACTTGGGCTGGTCACAAATTATACCGCATGTTGTCTCTTACAGAAGTATACACATTTTTAGCTTCTAAGCGTACCTTTCTTGGACGCAGTACGTTAACCGGAAGAACCAGTTGAACTCCGGTAATATTAAAAATTAAGTGTAGAGTACTGGAATAATATTGATGTACCTATAGGATGTGGGTTTGTTGATTTTTTTTTTTTTTAAAGTTGGATGAAGTATGATTGGTAAGAATGTGGTGTGAATGTTTTTTTTTTTAGCAGAGGTGATGGTCCAATAGCAAGTGTAATGTATCTGTATGAGATTGATAAATAATTTTGACGTGTTAGGAATTTGAATTGAGGGCATGCAATGTTTTGATAGTGCTTTTATGCTGTAATTTTTGGTGAACATTCCTAACATTTTGATAGCTGCCAGTGTGGTGTGTATATCCTGCAGTATCTTTGTAGCAATGTTATCTCCCACTCAATCTGCTGCTTTCCTTTTATCTTCTCAATGGCTGTTATTCTGTGGTGATGAGAGTGGGCTTCACCATGCTATAATGCTCCTTATATACCCACACTCCTCTGGGTATTGGGTGGAGGTTTATTTATTTATTTATTTTAAGTTTTTCTATACCGGCATTCGCAATGGATATCTCATCATGCCGGTTTACAATTAACAAGTGGAAAAGGAACAAAATAATAAATAATAGTAATAATAATAATAAACATTTGAACAAGTGAAGACGAAAGATTGCAGTTACAATAAAACAGGGAGTTACACAACTTGGAACAGAGAGAGAAGCTAGGATTTTAAACATAGAGAACAAATATGCAAATTAAGGCATTTGTAACATTAGTGGGTTACCCTATTGAAGTGGAATTAATTATTACCATGTTACCATGATTAGTGCCATGATTAGAAAAGTCTAGGCAAATTGGTTAATGGTGTATTAAGGTTCAGTTTAGGTCTGGAAAGGCTTTAATGAATAGCCATGTTTTAAGTCTTTTCCTAAACGTAGGAAGGCAGGGTTCCTGTCGCAAATCTGCCGGGATGGAGTTCCATAGTGCTGGTCCTGCCGTGGAGAACGCCCTGTCTCTGGTAGATATGTGTCGAGTGGCTTTGGAGTGTGGTACGTGTAGAGATTCTCTGTAGGTGGGAGGTGGGTTTCACCCTGCTATAATGCTCCTTATTTACCCACACTCCTCTGGTTATTGGGTGGAGGTGGATTTCACCCTGCTATAATGCTCCTTATTTACCCACACTCCTCTGGTTATTGGGTGGAGGTGGATTTCACCCTGCTATAATGCTCCTTATATACCCACACTCCTCTGGGTATTGGGTGGAGGTGGGTTTCACCATGCTATAATGCTCCTTATTTACCCACACTCCTCTGGGTATTGGGTGGAGGTGGGTTTCACCATGCTATAATGCTCCTTATTTACCCACACTCCTCTGGTTATTGGGTGGAGGTGGATTTCACCATGCTATAATGCTCCTTATATACCCACACTCCTCTGGGTATTGGGTGGAGGTGGGTTTCACCATGCTATAATGCTCCTTATTTACCCACACTCCTCTGGTTATTGGGTGGAGGTGGGTTTCACCATGCTATAATGCTCCTTATATACCCACACTCCTCTGGTTATTGGGTGGAGGTGGATTTCACCCTGCTATAATGCTCCTTATTTACCCACACTCCTCTGGGTATTGGGTGGAGGTGGGTTTCACCCTGCTATAATGCTCCTTATATACCCACACTCCTCTGGTTATTGGGTGGAGGTGGATTTCACCCTGCTATAATGCTCCTTATTTACCCACACTCCTCTGGTTATTGGGTGGAGGTGGGTTTCACCCTGCTATAATGCTCCTTATTTACCCACACTCCTCTGGGTATTGGGTGGAGGTGGGTTTCACCCTGCTATAATGCTCCTTATTTACCCACACTCCTCTGGGTATTGGGTGGAGGTGGGTTTCACCCTGCTATAATGCTCCTTATATACCCACACTCCTCTGGTTATTGGGTGGAGGTGGGTTTCACCATGCTATAATGCTCCTTATATACCCACACTCCTCTGGTTATTGGGTGGAGGTGGATTTCACCCTGCTATAATGCTCCTTATTTACCCACACTCCTCTGGGTATTGGGTGGAGGTGGGTTTCACCCTGCTATAATGCTCCTTATATACCCACACTCCACAAGCCAGTGATTTCCCACTCCCAAGTTGCACTAATTCAGGCACGGCAGTGACCGTTCTCGGCCAGGGCCCATGCACCAGTGTCCCCCCTGTGAACCCTGCAATCACAGGCCCTAACCCAGCTCTCATCAGCGAAATAGTTTCTGCTTTTCCGGCTGCTGAAGCTTTTGCAATGGCGCTTGCCCATGGGAAGGATGTACGTGGTAGCGCCATGTTGAGAGCCAAGGATGAAGGAAGGAAATTAGTCTTCCAAGGGGAAAGGAAACGGAAGAAAAGAGGGACAGGATGGTCCATATTCAGACACAGTCTAGATAGCAAAGTTAGCCCGATAAACTCATCTGGCTCATAGTGCAGCCGCACTATTCAGTATAGCTGAATATCTTATAGTTAGTGAGCTAACTTTGCCACAGCTCCTTGACCTGACCAGGCTTAGCCAGCCATGTTATCCAGCTGACTCTGAATATCGCAGTGAGCTGGCTAACTCAACTCTTCCCAGTTATGCCCTCAGCACACCCCTAACTTATCCTTCTAAATTCTAGCTGCCTACCTTATTAGCAGGCTAGAATTAGACGGATATGTGCCCAAATATTCATTTAGCCAGCTAACTTCTCAGCCGGCTAAATGCTTATGAACTTGGCTCGCATGGTACCCTAGAGGTTCACCTTTGTGTTCCAGCTTTATCTACTGGGTAATGTCAGATTGCAGTAGCCTGATCAGGTTCAGAAATAAAGATATTTGAGAGAAAACAAATTCTGACCTAGTCCAATATAAGGCTGATCACACAGCAGGGAGTTTTTGGTTATGCAAATCTTTATAATCGGTTCTAAAACAGACAACAGAATCTTGGCAGATAGAGATGATTTAGTTAAATGAGCTTAGTGAAGATAAAATTCTTTCCTTAGGTAAACGGGTCTGTCAGAAAGTCACCCTCAGAGTACCTGAAAAGTGCGCAGGGTGTTCACAATGCGAGTCCTTTTTGGCTGCGTTGCAAAGGGGCATTCCTGGCGGTGTCTTTAGGTGGGGGGTGGCATTTCAGATCTGCACATCTGCTCCCCCCCCAAGCAGGTGCACAGTCTATGGGGACTTCTGGCATCGAGTCTGCAGGAAAGCAAAACTGCGCCTGTAAGTTTTCTGTTTTGTTTTGGGGTTTTTTCTTTGAAAAGTGCCTACCTGGTCCATTGGTGCCAAACTAATTGCCTTCGACCCTAGGTGGGCTGCTGAAAATTGCACCCTTTCTTTCCAGATTTTGCATGCAAGCTTTGTCTATGGCTGAAGCTTGCATGCCAATGTTTCAGGTACTGTTACAAATGTAGTTTTCAGATATTTCACAGTTTGTTCCTTTGGCAAACTCTTCTAAGTCAACCTAGAGCTCCTGAGGCCAGAAATAAACTCTATTTATATATCTGAGTGGACTGGGCTTGTGGTTTTGTGACTGCAAAAATACCCAAATATTTGTATTACTGTGCTGCTAACTTCTGGAAAGCCCCTGTTGTTGTGGAGCTCCCGTGATCTGGAAATTGCATTGATAAGTGTGGCAGGCGATGCTCGACCTGCTTTCTCATTTGCTATGGATTCAAAGTACAGAAGTAGTTCAAGAATAGCACTTGCATATGAATTGACTTGAAAGCTATAATGTAATTTGTGATCACGGCTCAGTCTGACTGATGATAGCTGTACGATGGGAGGAGCTACACTTTGTGATATAATTGACCATCCCTAGCATGTGTACTTACGATTGTATCCCTTTTTCCATGGGGGGGTTAGTCTTGGGGTTTTAGTTTTCCCCCTTCCAGACTAGTTAAAGAGTAGCAAATCACCTGGACCGGATGGTATGCATCCCAGGGTTCTGAAGGAACTAAAAAAATGAAATTTCATATCTATTAATTACAACTTGTAACCTATCATTAAAATCATCCATTGTACTGGAAGACTGTAGGGTGGCCAATGTAACCCCAATATGTAAAAAGGACTCCAGGGGTGATCCGGGAAACTACAGACCAGTGAGCCTGACTTCAGGGCCAGGAAAAATAGTGGAAATTATTTTAAAGATCAAAATCACAGAACATATAGGAAGAGCTGGTTTAATGGACCATAGCCAGTATGGATTTTCTCAAGGGCAGTTTTGCCTAACAAATCTGCTTCAATTTTTTTGAAGGGCTTAATAAACATGTGGATAAAGGTGAACCGGTAGATGTAGTGTATTCGGATTTTCAGAAGGTGTTTGACAAAGTTCCTCATGAGAGGCTTCTAGGAAAAGTAAAAAGTCATGGGATAGGAGGCGATGTCCTTTCATGGATTACAACCTGATTGAAAGACAGGAAACAGAGAGTAGGATTGAATGGGCAATTTTCTCAGTGGAAAAGGGTAAACAGTGGAGTACCTCAGAGATCTGTACTTGGACCAGTGTTTTTCAATATATTTATAAATGATCTGGAAAGGAATATGATGCTTGAGGTAATCAAATTTGCAGATGATACAAAATTTTTCAGAGTAGTTAAATAATATGCGGATTGTGATAAATTGTAGGAGAACCTTGCGAGACTGGAAGATTGGGCATCCAAATGGCAGATTAAATTTAATGTGGATAAGTACAAGGTGATGCATATAGGGAAAAATAACTCTTGCTTTAGTTACACAATGTTAGGGTCCATATTAGAAGCTACCACCCAGGAAAAAAATCGAGGCATCATCATGGATAATACATTGAAATTGTCAACTCTGTTTCTTGCAGCAGTCAAAAATCAAACAGAATGTTAGGAATTATTAGGAAGGGAATGGCAAATAAGCAATCAATATCATGGATCACTCCATGGTGAGACCGCACCTTGAATACTGTGTGCAATTCTGGCCACCACATCTCAAAAAGGATATAGCTGCACTGGAGAAAGTGCAGAGAAGGGTGACCAAAATAAGGGGCATGGAACGGCTCCCCTATGAGGAAAGGCTAAAGAGGTTAGAGCTGTTCAGCTTGGAAAAGAAACGGCTGAGGGGGGATATGACAGAGGTCTTTAAGATCATGAGAGGTCTAAAAAGGGTAAATGTGAATTGGTTATTTACTCTTTCAGATAATAGAAGGACTTGGGGGCACTCCATGAAGTTAGCAAGTAGCACATTTAAAACTAATTGGAACATTTTTTTTTTCCACTCAGGCAATTAAACTCTGCAGTTTGTTGCCAGAGGATGTGGTAGTGCAGTTAGTGTAGCTGGGTTTAAAAAAAGGTTTGGATAAGTTCATGGAGGAGAAGTCCATTAACTGCTATTAATCATGTTGACTCAGGGCATGGCTACTGCTATTACTGGTATTAGTAGTACGGGATCGTTAGTTTTTGGGTACTTGCCAGGTTCTTGTGGCCTGGATTGGCCACTGTTGGAAACAGGATGCTGGGCTTGATGGACCCTTGGTCTGACCCAGTATGGCAAGTTCTTATAAGTATATGAGTGGCACGAGGTCCACATGTGTACATTTTGAAAATGTGATATTCGTGTATACATCTAAAAGCCACCTATGAATTGGCCTCTGGCAGGCCTGTTTTTTTGGTTTTTTTTATGGGAACAAGTTTGTGCAAGTTACAAAACTACGCATATATCCTCTGGCACCTACAAATCCACTTTCCTGTATATGGCCCACCTATAAGGGTTAACCCTAAACTCACATACACTGAACCACAGTGGTGGTGGTGTAGTTGGGTTTATTATGGGTCATGATGGTTGGGAGGTTAGATAAAAGTAATGGGAAGGATGCTGGTCTTTGGTTTAAGCCACTCCTTGTGAGAAGTGGAGGAGTAGCCTAGTGGTTAGAGCAGCGGCCTATGAACCAGGAGATCAGCGTTCAGGTCCCACTGTCACTCCTTGTGACCTTGGGCAAGTCTCAGATACAAACTTAGAGGTAGATTTTAAAAACATACGTGCGCGCGAACAAAAGTACGCTGGATTTTATAAGATATGCGCGTAGCCGAGCGGATCTTATAAAATCCGGGGTCGGCGCGCGCAAGGGGGTGCACATTTGTGCAACTTGCGCGCGCCGAGCCCTGCACGCGCTGCCCGTTCCCTCCGAGGCCGCTCCGAAATCGGAGCGGCCTCGGAGGGAACTTTCTTTTTCCCCCCCCCCCCCGCACCTTCCCTTCCCCTACCTAACCCCCCCCCCTACCTTTATCGGAGAAGTTACTACTGCCTCCGGGCAGTAGTAACTTACGCGCGCCAGGCCCCGACACAGGCCTGGCGTGCGTCCCGGGGCTTGCGTGCGCCGCCGAGCCTATGCAAAATAGGCTCGGCGGCGCAGGGGGGGTTTGGGGTAGGTTTTCGGGGGGTACGCATGTATCTTACGTGCATACCCCTTTGAAAATCTACCCCTGTGATTGTGAGCCCTCTGGGGATAGGGAAATGTACCTGAATGCAATCTCAGAATAGAAATACAAATAAGTGTGGGAATTTATATGAGCACCTGCCCATGTGAGCTCTGGGTGGGGAAGGTGATTGTCGGTTGCCCTTTACTAAATGATCTGGGGCTTCCCTTCCATGAGGTGGTGTCAGCATGAAAATCCCTTCCACCAAAACCCCCAGAACTAAATGAATGAGCTTTAAACAAAAGATAATTCACAATGCAAACCGCAGTAGGTCCTGGAATACTTCGTGTGCAGAGCCACCCTGGTCCCAAACAAAATGTCATTAGCTTAAACTGACCGGATTTAGCGCAGGCCCTAGCCAGGGGTCACTACACCCACCCAGCCAACGCTTGCCAAACAAAAATGTTTTCAGCATAGGTTTGCATGTTTCAGTACAGTCACAGGTAAAATAGTCCCACAACACCGGAGCTGCCCCTGCTTTCTGCTACACGAGCTGATTTCCCAGCAGGGAGGTGGAGCAGGCCCCCTCTCCATGACGTAAGCGATGGTGCTGGCGTGTATATTTGCACAAGCGCGTTAGTCCCATCTCGGCAGTCGTGTTTGGTTCGCTATCTGATGCAGCGTGGCCGATGTATTCATCCGCTAAAGGCGGATGGTTTTCTCTCTCCTTGGTTCGATTTGGCCCCTGCCTCCTTCCACCACCCCCTGCCAAATCTACCTCATGTATTGTGGATATCCCGAAAACATGACTGGCCAGGTGTGCCCCGAGGACGGCGTTGAGAAGCACCGCACTAGACTACTCCTGCCTTGGAGCTTTATTTGCACACATTTTTGTTAGGGGGGGCAGAGTGGGCCAAATTTGTAACCAGGTAGATTTATCAGGTTATCTCCTCAATGTAGCCAGACACCTCTTTTAAATGCACCCATGGTTTTTATTCACTAGTTTGTGTGTGGGGGCAGAAGAGCAAATCCATTCCTGCCTCAGACCCTTCTCTCACCCGGTGGTCCCTGCTGAATGTGGGGGTTTACAGACTTTCAGAAACGCCGCTAGACTTCCACACTAACAGCCTGGTCGAAGAACTTCAGCCAACACCGTGTATATTTGTATCTTTATTACTAAACCGTTTGGCATAATATACAACAAAAAACAATTAAAAAAAAAACCCAAACATATTAGGAATTGTGAAAAAGCACTTTTTTTGTTTGAAATGACATAAATGCAGCTATGCTTTGTAATGGTAACATATAAAAATGGTGCATATATATTTATACAAACATCTCACATACAAAACAATTGGGGACTTAGAAATGTATGAAGCAATTGAGGTTGTAGATTCCTTGCGGCCGGTGGTGTTTTAGCCCTGCTGTTGCAACTGCTGCCTACTCGGGCACAATCTGTGCTACGGGAATGCAATGACTCCGAACACCTCGGCGTTCTTGGCTTTGTAACGTCCTTCTCCATGCAGCCTGGGGTAATTCTCCGGCGAGGTAAGACAGGGGGTGGAAAGGGAAGTATGTTAGCAGCATTCCATCTCCATGTATACCTTCTGTAAATGTGCATCTACTCCAGCCCCCCCAGAACACCTCGTCAGGTGTGGACAAGTTACGGAAGCATGGGCGTGGGTTTTGGAGGAACAAAAAAAAATCCATTTACCTGCCTATGGTTGACTTACAGGGGCTGATTCTATTTTTACCTGTGTAACAGGTGACCAAGCCTATGAAAATGTACCCTTGAAAGTGCAAAAGAATACACCAGAACTGTGCAAGAATATTTCGGGTGCTCACAGGGCCACACCGTCGCCTCCTCTAGAATAGTGAAGCATCCCGACAGCTGAAGCAGATCAACAGAACCTTTCTGGGCAACAAAGCAGGCAGTGTCTTGGACTGTTGGGCTGTTACTTTTTCTTTTTTTTGCAGCTTTGTGCTTGCTCAGACTTCAAAGGGATGCACTGTGCATCCGTCCTGGTAGAACATTAGGCCTGAATACAATCTGGGGCCACTTTTCACTAAGCCCTCGAGCAGCAAAGTACACAGATCCTTCTGTACCTGCATAAGTTTTATGAGTTACCTGGCTCGTCTCTCTTTCAACAGTCACAGTACTTTTGTAGCCATGTACTTTGTGCCTGCTGCGTCTGCGAATGGGGGTTCGATAGGGGTAACTACAGCTGTGTATATCTGACAATTCTATACAGAAATGTAGTTTACTCTGCTGCCCTAACCCCACCTCCTGAAATGCCTGCGTTGTGTGTGCTTAAAGTACAGCCGTTCTGTCCCTTTCAAAATTGCTTTCTTTAAAAGCAGCAGGTGCCAAGATCAACCATGGAACAAAAGCATCCTGTGGTCAAGGGTTAAGGTTATACTTTGCAGGTACTGCGGCGAATGCTTGTTCACTAATATTGTATAGGACACGTCAGAATACGTCATGCCTATTGCTTGTAAATCTTTAAAAAAAAACCCAAAAACAACAAACAATATAGTTATTAAACACAATCCGTTGCAATGCAGAAGTTCCAACTCTATTTGCTAAAATCACTTTTGATAGTGAGGCTTCAAAATACTTCTGTTTCTTTTACTGGATGGCACCGTGCCCCACTTAACACGCGAGTGCATCCAAGCAAAACGTTGAGGTGTAGATTGTGGAGCTGTCCACTGCGTGCCGACTGGCTCTGTCTTTCTCACGCTGTGGGCAAAGTCTGAGGAAGGAGGTCCAGTGCATGGGTAACACTTCATTATAATTCCTTCAGCGTGATCTGGATTTGTCCTTCCAGTTCCATCATCTCAAGCAAAAAGGCCACATGATTGCTGTAATGCTGGATGATATTGTTGTCCATATTCACCAGTATCCTGCAGGAGAAAGTAAAAATTAGGATAGGCATAGTGAGGTGACTGCAGTCGTAGTCTGCATACAGCCAACTAAGAAACCTCGAGCAGTCAATCCAGCTATAGGAAAAAAAAACCAACCCCACTATACAAACATCAGGTTATTCTGAGCAATTGTAGAGTTGGTTATCATGGTCCTGGCGTAAAGCTGACGTTTGTGAAACGTGAGCAATAATGCAAAGTTAGTTGGCTTAGTGGATGGAGCCCTGGCCGTTGCTGTCCTAGTATGTTTAATGTCTTCAGCAGATCTTCAGCTTGGTCCCTTCCTTGCTTAGATCGTCATACATTCGAAGTAGCTTTACAGCTGTCCCACAGTAGGAAGACGTCTGTCCCCTTCCCAACCAGAGCTCCCTTTGCATCCTACCTAAACTCTTGCATACAAGGGAAAAGGCTTCATTTGGGTTTTATTGAATCAGGGCCATGTGCCTTTTCACTGTTCAGCTTATCATGAAACGTGGCAGGACCAGCGTCACGTTAACTGGGGCCACGCTGGGCAGTCTGAGTGGGAGCAGGAGCTGCCGGTGTTTGGCATTCTTCTGGACGTGGGGGGGCAGTCTCCTCCCCCTTCCATGTTTCTGCCATTGCCCGGGGGGGGGGGGGGGGGCGGCAGCATTGTGATGCCCTTCTGCTCACCTTCCCTCCCCCGGCCTGGTGCCCCACTTGGGTTCCTGTCTTGCCCATCCCTTCTGCCAGCCCTGATGGAGGGAGGGGGGGGGGTGGGGTAACCTTGAGTAGACTGTGGTTGTTTGCAATGTTATGCAACAGCGGCAAAGCCTGTGCAGTAAAAGCAGCTGCACACACTGTACCTGTGCGAGAGGCATCGTGTTTGCACACAGTAGGGATGTGCATTTCTCTCTTTGATTCAGCGAGTAGGTGCATACCTCACAGACTTTATAGTGTACACGAAAAAAGCAGAGTATGCGTGTATTTTTAATAATGAGATATAGGCATGCAAGCCATTCTTCCACGTGTACTAGAAAGTCAGCGCGGTACCTGCCGGATCAGGGAAACAAATGCACAGCCCTACTGTGTTCAGACAGGATGCCTCTTGCCAGTAGAAAAGAAAATGAGATTGCCAGATCTGGGCTCTATAAAAAAGTATTTTCTTTTGCAAACTAACAGTAGGAGAATTACATTTAAACCAATAAGAATGGCAGGGATAAAAGAGAGATAGAAAGTGGTGCTGCCCAGTAGGTCGAGCACTAAAAGCAATGGTTTCTAAACGTGTCCTGGGATGCCACATACAATTGGCTTTTCATCTCCACAGTACCTATGGATAATGTATGTCTGTATATAGTGTGGAACCCACAGGTGCAAATTTATCTCAGTGGATCCCCTGAACACCTGACTGGCTGAGAGGTCCTGGAGAAGGAGGTTGGGAAACTCTGCCGTAGAGTAACCTCTTATCCTGGTGTCTCACTGCAGAAGTACAATCGCCTTAGATGTTGAAGACCTTCCTTGTCAAAGTCCTCAAAATGGCCTACACTGAAGGCAGCTTTTAGTGTCTCTGTCTGACCATTTCTCTGGGGGCCCTGGTTAGAGATTCTGAATGCAGCGTCACCTCAAGCAACAGCCAGGAACAAACGAGCGACCCGCTGTCGTTCGAATTACCCTGTCTCACTTTGCATTAAAAGAAATAATAATAATAAAAAAAAAAACCCCTGGGTTGCAGCCAATGAAAACAAGGCATGTGCCAGCCTTTCATGCAGCCAGTGAGGCTTGGCGAAGCAGCTCTTTGTCCGAAAGGCTTTCTGTATAGGACCTATGAAAATAAAGTGCGGTTTCCTGGAATCCCTGCTCATCAGATGAAGGGAGGGCATGCTTCTGCTAGGTGATTCATCAAGCCACTTAAGAACTCACTTTTGAAAATAGTAATTACTTCATTTGAAATGATACACCCATTGTAATTCTAAAGTGTGTGTTTTTCTCAACAGTATTTCCTTTTGAATCATACAATGGAATTAGGCGATGCTTTGGTGTCGTTCCTGGCTGTGAATGCATGGACGGGCCACGGTAGACGCCCGCATTATTTGCACAGTTCTTAGTGTTTTAGAAAAGCAAATGATTAAAATGGCGCTCATCGCGGAGAAGGGTCAAACAAAGCACGTAGTCAGGACTCACAATGGGGGCCATGCGCCCCGCCAGATTCAGAGACCAAGACTGCGAGGGTTTGCATCGTGCTTGCTCACTTTTGGCACAGAGTGGCGGTGCTGGCATGAATCCCGCCTGGGAAATTCTATATTCTTTGGGGTCAAATGAGGGAATAAAGAATCACAGTTAACAAAAAGAAAAAAAAAAAAAGGACATGTATTAAAAATGGTACTTCAGGGAGAGTTTCTGCAGGGACATGTGCTGGCGCAGCACTGGCATGTTCAGTATCGGCTCCTACTGTTTCTGCTTCCTAGTTTAGACTTGTTTCGTCCCGTCCTGGCAGAGACCTCTCTTGCCTCACATGACAGTCGCCTGCTTCACATTTCCCTGTTCCCTCCGTGCCGGTGCACCTTAGCTAGAGAAAGGAATGGATGAAGTGGGTTCTGTTTGATCCAAGCCTCCTCCTGATGGAGGCTGGAGGATGAGAGAAGGAGGCAGAGAACCTTACACCTGCTGGGGAAGCTACAACAGCAGAGCACTGCCCTCAGGGTCCACAGGCACCATTTTTAAATTCCCTCCATGCCGGTGAGCCTTAACTGGAGAAAGGAATGGATGAAGTGGGTTCTGTTTGATCCAAGCCTCCTCCTGATGGAGGCGGGAGGATGAGAGAAGGAGGCAGAGAACCTTACACCTGCTGGGGAAGCTACAACAGCAGAGCACTGCCCTCAGGGCCCACATGCACCATTTTTAAATTCCCTCCATGCCGGTGCACCTTAGCTAGAGAAAGGAATGGATGAAGTGGGTTCTGTTTGATCCAAGCCTCCTCCTGATAGAGGCTGGAGGATGAGAGAAGGAGGCAGAGAACCTTACACCTGCTGGGGAAGCTACAACATAATAGCACTGCCCTCAGGGTCCACAGGCACCATTTTTAAATTCCCTCCATGCCGGTGAGCCTTAACTGGAGAAAGGAATGGATGAAGTGGGTTCTGTTTGATCCAAGCTTCCTACTGATGGAGGCTGGAGGATGAGAGAAGGAGGCAGAGAACCTTACACCTGCTGGGGAAGCTACAACAGCAGAGCACTGCCCTCAGGGCCCACAGGCACCATTTTTAAATTCCCTCCATGCCGGTGCGCCTTAACTGGAGAAAGGAATGGATGAAGTGGGTTCTGTTTGATCCAAGCCTCCTCCTGATGGAGGCTGGAGGATGAGAGAAGGAGGCAGAGAACCTTACACCTGCTGGGGAAGCTACAACAGCAGAGCACTGCTCTCAGGGCCCACAGGCCTCATTTTTAAATTCCGACTTGGATGTGGATTACTCCTGATCCCTCTGGATCTCTAGATCCCACCGATGGGATAAGATGGATCCAAGGAGTGGGGAGATGAGATAGGGGAAGGCCCAGGGGCTTCAGTTTTAAATTTTGATGGCGCCAGCACTGGTGTTTGTTGTTGGGGATAGGGGGAACCTTGGCCCCTACCTTTTCATTTTTTTTTTCATTCATTTTATTTATTTTATTCCAAACAAAAAAATAAAACAAAATACAATTTAAACATACAGCCCTATTTACTATGAGGTCGATATTCAGCTACTGTATGACTGGGCTCATTAGATGGCTAACTTAGCCTATCTATCTATCTATCTATCTATCTATCTATTTATTTATTTATGGTTTTTATATACCGATCATATTCAGTAGTGCGGCTGCGCCACTGCTTAAAGGTAGCGGATAACTTTATCCAACTAACTTTAGGACAGGTGTACGGGCAGCGCCTCCCAGTTACACCCCCACATTTAGCCAGATAACTTCTGAGTTATCCTCTTAAATGCTTCTCAGTATGGACCTCCATATTACTGTGTTACTAAGCCTCTGTGAATACGAAAGCTGCTGTCCTCTTGTATTTAAAGGGTTCCAGGATACTCCGATATGTTGAATGAATATTTTCAGCCTACTGTGAGCTAAGAAAAATAACATAAAAATATGAAATAAGTGGTGCAGAGGTGTTTCTGCATGTTAATAAGATAAAGTGGCAGGGTTATGTGGCCACTACACTCAAACATTGGTGCTAAAAATGTTCAAAAAGATGGATGAACATAATCAACCTAACACTGTGTTACTCTACTACTAAGGCCAAACATCAGTCTGTGCTTTAAATACTCCGTATTTATCTAAGCACGCCTAGGGTTTGTTGTGAATTACCATCCCTAATAATTACAAATTGTCAAATGCTTGGATAAGTAAACATGCAGCTGAAAAACCACTTCCACTTTCCACAAACAGCAAAGATGTACGTTGACTAGATTTTTGGAGAAAGAATGGGAGCCTGGGTCATAAATATTCAGCTGAATGAAACATTTTTGGTCTGCTCGCCTCTCCCACCATCTTAAATAAGTTTTGAACAAGGATCTTGGTGCTGATGGGATAGGACAGCCGCACCTCACTGTGTATCATACTACAAGTATTCTAATGGTTTTAGCATGCTACCATTATAACCCCTGATCTAAAGCCATCCTGCCCATTATTTAAAAAGCCCTTTCCTTTACATGAAAAGGGCTTACAACAATTTGTGTTAAAGATATGCATTTGTTTGAAATGAATGATGAATCTTAAACAAACTGAAAAAGCCCATTTTTGTTTTGGTTTTTTGACTGGTGCATCGGAAAACCTGAATATTTCCAGATTTGTTGTTTTGGTAAATAGTCCGTGCTATTTTCAAAAAAAAAGGTCCCCCCCCCCCCCCCAAAAAAAAACCAAAAAAAAAACAGGCTCACCCCCTCCATAGTCTCCTTACCCCTTCCTTCAGCACTTCAAGGGTGAAAGGGACAGGAGTGAACCCCAGTCACTCCTGACCTACCAGTTCTGATTTTAAAATGGTGCTGGTCCCAGGGCTTGCCAAATAGTTTAATGCCATTACTCTACACAAACCTAATTAATATCATATTTGGCTAAGCATCAACTTTGTTTTAAACACATTGTTTCCTTAAGTATGCATTTTGGGGGCAATATTCAAACTGCCTGCCTAGGAGCAAAGACGGCTGGTATTTTGTTCCTGCAGATTATGCACCTCGTTTTCAAGGAGAAGCTTTCTGTGGATTTATGCACCTGCTTTATGTGTGAATAAAAACTTGGATGAAAGATTCAGCACCGTGACTTTAAAATCCATTGCATGCACGTTCTTATTCCGATCCTGCACAAAACCTGCGTCCCCAGGAATGCTAGAAAGGGTGTGTGCTGAGGGACCCCATGTGTACTTTTAGCAAGACAGAGAGGAAAATGTTCAGAGAGCCAGTGCCCCCCAGAACATGGCTATCCGCCTGGGTCCACTGGCTTCCTGGACATTGTCCTCTCTAACTAAGGGACTAAAATGTGGATGAGTCAGAATTTTTGGCCTACAGCGCTTTTTTTGGGGGGTAGGAGGTCTATTTTCAAAGTGATTACACAGGTAAAAAATCATTCTAAACTCTTATGGATTATAAATTACGCCAAACACTGACACGAGCTATTTCATATGTGGGTCCCCAATTGTGGAAGGCGTTAGCAGCCTGTCCGAGGGATGAGAGGGACTTAAAGATCTTTAGAAAACAATTGGAGACAGTTTTTTTTTTTTATGAAGCTTATAAATAATGTAATTTTTAAAATTTTATTTTATAGTTTTGATATTGACTGATTTTAAGGTTTGTTATTTGTTGATGATAGTATTGCGAATGTTTGACATGTAATCCGCCATGAATTACATTGTGAGCAAAGGCGGAATAGAAGTGATTTTAAAATAAATAAATACATCTTAACCTCCGTTAATCGGCTGGCTGAAAATTACTCTCCCTCAATGCAGTTAGAAGTCCACGAAGCTACATTGAAAGGAGGCATTCACAGAGTGTGTGTGGGGGGGTGGGGGGCATTTATTTTTCCAGCAAAAAAATCTACTCGCAGAAAAATCAGGTGCAGGTGATTGCGAGTACTTTTATTTTGAAAATTGGTGCAAAGCTCGCGGTGTAATACGTGTGAAGATCTGTTGCTGACTTTACTTGCGGCCTGCAGATGGCGCTGTGAGCTACTTGGACTAGCTATCCAGTCCTCCCAGCTTTGTGCTCCTCACTTCCCCCCAGCAGCCATTTTGCTTTCTGCCCAGATGTATTTATACTCCAGGTTTTCCCCAGTTGCCAGAGTGTAGTCCTACTTCTTGGTCCTCATATGCTGGCGCCGTCCCTAAATCCAGATTTCTCTGGTTTCTGCTTTCAGCTCTTCTGCTTGGCCTGCTTCCTGTTCCCAGTTTCCTGATGTGCTCCAGCAGCTCACTCCATTCTAGGTTTTTTATTGGGGTCCCCCCTCCCCCTTATGCCTCACCAGCACCTGGGGGCTTAACCCGAGGGGAAGGTGGTTGGCATAAGCAGAAGACGCCCAGCTTTTCTGTTTTCACCGTCGGCCGCCTGGATTTGCCTCTCCAGATATGAAGCTGCTCGTTCCTGGGGCAACCCACAAACAATAGATGCCACAGCTTCAATGCAGATAGTTTACAAATTTCTCCCACAGGGTGTTTTGTTTTCTCTCTTGTATGTTACCAAGTGCTCGTTTTGCTACCTAGAAACTCTGAATGATAATTCGTTTGTGCTGAATGTGTTATTCCCCATAGCTTTGTGCTGGGTGGAGGGGGGGAGAGGTTTCCAGCAATAAATGATCATCAGCGAGTATTTGGGCATCTACGCCCACGGCAGGCTTGGTTCCATGAGTTGTGTTGCTTTTCTCTCGCGCATATTTCAACATTTTACAATTTGGTGCAAAGACGTACAAGCCATTTCTTTTCATAGGAAGTTGGGAATGAACAGATGCAACTCAGGCAGTGGTTCGTGGCGTGCGTTTTCCCTTAATTGTTCTCGCAGGCTGCCCTTTTCTCTCTCATTCTTGCCCGTTTACATGTGTCATCGCGGGAGGGACACCCTCCCCCTCCCCCCCGGTCTTCCCTGGGCTTGCCGTAACCTCGGCGGGTGACCCCAGGCTTGAGGGTCAATCCACTGCTGGACACAATGTACGTGGGCTACCTCGTGCCTGACAACCAGCTGGCGCCTGCACAGGCTGATGCGGCCGGTGAGGCTCCTACCCAGCTGCGGTGTTCCAGATATTGCAACAAGAGAAGGAGAACGACGCAAGGGTCAGCGCCGGTTTACTTACCCGCGTTTGCATTTTTTGTAGACTTTGTGAATTCTGTCTTCGAGCACGCCGTACTTTTCTGAGATCTGTAACAGAACACAGCGGTATCGACTTTACTTACGAAGGGGACTGGCCAGACGCATTCTGCAACTTTGTAAGAGACCTTTTCAGCGTGGAAGTCCTTTAGGAATGGCCTGAAAGTTTGTGATCGAAAGCCCCCTCCCACAGTCCGGGTGTTTATTCTGGTGGGCAGAACTCACCAAATCACAATCAGAGCCTGGAACATTTAGAAAACGGAGAGGGGGGAGGGCGTGCAGAGAATTGCAACCTTCCTCTTACCATCCCCGTTGCAGCTTTTTTCGCCTCCGATCTTAAACAATTTGATCTCTGATCACAACAGAAGAAAGCCCGTCCTGATTAGGGGTGTGGCTTATTTTCTATCCCATACTTAATTGACCTACAGTTAATGGTAAAATCTATCTTCACTACACAGCCTTTATTTTGAGGGAAAGAGATGCTTACTGTGCCTGACGGAAAACAGTGTGAGAGAATTTGGTTGGGTTTTTTTTTTTGACTGATAGGCTCCTCCTACTCTGTTCTGCCTATGGGTACTAATGTACTTTTCCTTTGAAAATTGGTGTAACTTAATGCACGTTTGCTGTCTAATTTTTGCTGGCTGTTACAAAAATCAGCCCCTGAAACCCTAAGGCAACAATATCATATTATTCAAATTCATCTGAATTCAAGTGAATGCTACCATGATCTTCTAGCCCTCTGGCTCGTAAATTCATCCATCACACCCCATGGCTTTCAAAGTCGATAGAAAAATCCTTAAAAACTCTGGGCCTGATTTTAAAAAGCATTTACTCGAGTAAAACAGGGTTTTACTTGAGTAAATGCACTTTACTTGAGTAAGTGGGCTTTTGAAAATTGCTATAATATATGCCATTGAATTGTCCATAGGATTTACTTGTGTAAGTGACTTTACTCCAGTAAATGGCTTTTGAAAATTGCTACAATAGTAGTTACATTTACATGTGTAACTCCTTTTGAAAATGACCCCCAATATTTCTGAAGGATCCATTTCAAACTTTGGCTGCTGCTGATTGCCATATCCCTTCTCCTCTGTTATGGGTCATGCGTTCCCAGGGACGGAGGATGAAGGAGGAGTCCAGTGTGGCCCGCTGAGACAGCAAACTCCAAAAAGTAGGAACAAAAAAAAAATCCCCCAAAAAAGCCAGGGGCATGAAAACCATGACCCCACAGCTCGTACTGGACACGTCCCCTGGTCGGCTCTGCCATTCCCCACCCCACTTAGCTAGGTGATAACACTATGTATCCCAGACTGAACTGGACTTTACTGTACAAAGCCTGCAGAGAAAATCTTTATCTAGCTTTTCTGATTTCCTGCTTTCGGGGTAATCTGCAGGTACAATTTCTGGCCAGAGGCTTGCAAAGATATTTGATTACTCTAGGGGCCTGTCGACTTTCCAGCACTCATGACCAGGAAAGGCCTATAGCAGAATTCATTGTACAAACTCTGTATTTACCAGATCTGTTACAGCACATTAATGCATAGATAGTTCTCAGCGTTGGTTAAAAGATATTTTAAAAGTGATAACAACTAACATACCAGCCTCAAAACGCACGTGCGTTTCTTTTGACTTCAAAGCAGATAGTTTATCAGATGCTTTACTGATAAGCATCACAAGAACATGTCATGTGGGTTCCCATAGCCGAGTGATTGAAATTGACGATGCAAACAGAGAGAAAATATGTTGGCATTGCATTTCACTGGGAATGCTGCAGTTCTGCCAGTGGGAAAGTGTGAATACAGCAGGGTAAAGGGATGGTCTTGGCCAGGTGGTCTTCCAAGCACAACACCGAGATCTCTCATGATCGGCATTCAAGGCGGCTTTGCTGTCCAGCAGCTGAAAGCACTCGCCTGGCTCTTCATTACCATCTTAACCTAAGTCAGTCCTGAAGAGCCTCCTAGCTTCTACTGGGTGCATCCATTTTGTGCCAGTAATACCAGCAGCAGTAGTCCGTGGTGTGTGCATGCCGTCCAAGCACTCTATATTTCACAGGAGCCTGCCACCTCAGGAGCCAGCTTCCTCTCACTTCCGGATCTCAGTGCGCCTTTTCACCACCACCACCATCACATCCACCAATGGGCCGGGTCATGATGACGCTACTATTGTGCTGCTACTGTTGCACAAAATGGCTTTCCCTAGCAGCAGCACCAGGAAGCCCTCCTCAAGGAAAGTTATCTGAGGAGCTGCAAAGGAGTGAGAGGGCAAGGGGGCAGAGGGAGCCCTTTCACCTTACTGGAGGATAAGCTGTCTGAGGTTTTGAGCGCGATGGACCTTTGCTTGCTCCTTACCGTGCAGCCTACAAGTTATAGCACTGAGCTGAGAAACGTGGAGATGTGATGACCTGCAAGTTAAGTTAGTTTCCAGTTTTACTTCTGGTGGAATGGTTTTGCAGTATGTATTGTAGAAATCGGGGGCATCTTTTTTTTATTGGACTAACAATACATTTGTGACTGGTTTTTGAGAACTCTGTGTTCCGAAAAGCTCATTCTGCCCTGATCTGACGAAGGAAACCAAGCTCTCAAGAGCTAGTCCAAAATGTACTGTTAGTCTGATAAGAAAAAAAAAAAAGGCATGAACCGGAAACTCGTTTATTGATCGTGATTTCTAAGTATCCTGATCACAAGGCCATCCATGCTATGGCCTAACCTAGAAAAACCACAGAGTTTGTGTTGTAATTAATCGCGCAGATTAATTTAGGGTGAAACTTACCGCATTCCTCAGTCCCTTCAGATCTGGAGTCTTCAGCATTAGGGCATCAAAGACCTCCTCCGATTCCCTCCGTACATATAACAACACTGGGAACACATAACGGAATGGTTAGTTTGCTTCCCGTTTTCCCAAGGGCACCGATGTTTTAATTGGAACGGTAGAGCCCAATGGCATTCACACTGTCTCTGGCGAGGTTCAGGGTCGTATTCTCTGTTGGTTTTTCAAAAATGTCATGGCTCACCTAAGTCCTCATTTTTAGCAGAGCCTGGACGTTCATCTGATTCTGACATCTTGGCAACAGCTACCGAGATACTTCACATTTTGTATAATTTGACGGTAAATCAGGGGAGCCTTTGGTGAGCCAGTTGCCACCATTCCCTTCCGTCACAAAATAAGATCAGGGGGTAGATATTCCAAAGGCAATTAGATGGATAACTAAAACGTTATCCATCTAAATGGCTATGCTGACATTTTACAAATTTTAACTGGCTATATTCTAACCAGATAAAGAGTTATCCAGCTAAGTCTAGCTGCGCCATAGGGCCGGTTAGTGTTAAGATATCCCTGGAGGGAGTAAGCCATGGTGTGGGGTGTGGTACAGAGGGAAAGGCTGGGGAACCAGTGTTGGGCCTGGGGTGGGGCTTTTTTTCCCAAAATATTTTGCATTCAGTCGCTGGGGCTCAATGCACACTATTGGAAACTAAACAAAAATGATTATAAACCAAAGCCATCCCAACCCACTAGCGATGACGTCTGCACGTCCCTAATAAGAGGAAGGTGGAGGAAGCCTTGTGCATGGAGCTTTACCTCTTTGTGTGTCCTCGTCCTTCAGCTGCTTGGATGGTGAAGGATGAAATTCATCGGTGAAGGACTGGCAGCTCCTTTTCAAGCTGGGAGGAAACAGAATGGGAAACGAAAGATCAGAAAACGAAACTGTTTGCATGCATTTTCACCCATTCATCTGTTCGCTAACCAGGCAAAGAGGGAAGTATCCACTCGGAGAAATGTGAGTTAAGCCCCAGCTGTAGAGATGGGGCTGATATAAAAGTGCATAGCATGGCTGCCTCTTTATGACTCAGGCAGGAACCTGGGCTTTTGAAATCTTGTGTTTACAATCCTCCTTTTATGAGTTTTGTAAGCATGAGCCTCAGCTAGGGCCCTTCCCCCTCCTCCCCTTACTAAACAGCCTCAGCTTTTTTTTTTGCAGTGTTTTGGGAAGATTTTATCTGCTGAGAAAATTAACTGAGCTTTCATGTGAAATATTTATGGGAAAATAATGGATTCTTTATGGGCTGCGATGCCCTTTACTGGACCAGTGCCAGGCTGATCCAAGGACGTCGCGGACACGTGAGCTCTAGAGGGACTTCCAGAGAAAGCAACTCGTGCAGTATAACGTCTTTTGGATCATGCGTGGGTTGGTCCAGTGAGAGGAATCGCCCACAGAGAACGCCAATTTTGTCCCTGGTCCTCGACTGCTAAACAACTATCTGTCATGTGCTGTATTTTTTTATTCTGTTGTAAGCTGCTCTCAGCAATCCTTGGGGATTGAAAGGGCAGGGTAAAAATGCAAATAGAAATGGAAAACAATGACCAGCTTCAAATTATCAATGGGCCCATTTCAGCTGTTAGGATATCCAAGCTCTTTAAATGAAGGTATTAAATGATTCACAGGTGTAAGGTATTCCCACTCTGCCAAATGTACGGCTTACACCAAAACATTCTGACGGTTACTTTGAGACCGGCGCACGTGTACGTGCGTATGCTGGCTCGCACTGACTGACGCGGCCATTATTATAACCTACGTGCAGATAAGCGTGCATGGTGCAAACCATACGTCTGTGCACAATTGTATACGGACGCACGCGTGTGCACGTAAACGCTGCCTCTAATAGACACATGCGCCAACACAATTACCAGTTTTCCCAGTTCATTCCCAGTTTGCCCAGGTAAGGGATAGGATTTCCTAACCCCCCCCCCCCTAGTTAAATAGACTCCCTGTTGGCCCTAACTCTTAAACCCCCGCTGACCAGCCTAGAATTTCTTATTTTATTACTTACACGCCATGCACAGCAGAAGCAAAATTACGCTCACATTTCATGTTAAAGTCCCGGAACGCCCAAGTCCCACCCAGCCCACGCCCCTCCCTTTCTGAACTCATTTGCGCATGTACTGGGACGCACATACACCGGGCGCCTTTTAAAATCCGCGCTGCGCACAGTGGCCGGACATATTCGTGCATCTCCGGGCGTTTTTAACATTCACCCCCACTGTTTGCTGTTGTAAACTGCCTGCAGCACTCATTTGGATAGAAAAGGCATAAATTTAGCTAAGTAAAGTAAATTCACCAATTGTGCACAAAACTGAAGCAAATATTAATATGAACCAGTGCTGGTCGGTTTTGGCGTTAGCTCTGCAATTTTAAGATGCATGAATTCTACATGATGTTAGTGCTGGGGTTTCCTTTGTGCCGTTTGTCCGCATTTTTGCAAGGCAAGACTGGGGACGAAAACGGAATAAATCCCGATTTAATTAAAACCGTCCCTGGGATGTTGGAAATTTCTGTTTTTTCGTTTTTTGGAGGAGATGAAGGAGAAGGAAGCCATCCCTGTAAGATTTCTGAGAATGTACGAAGGAGCATGGATCCCCGGGATAGTTTGCATTGGCTCGAACAGAACTCTGGCCGTCTTTTTTTTTTTTTTTTCTTTTAGAAATGTTGTGCTAATTGTTTTCCCCAACGAAATCGCCACTCTTTGGCACCTGACAGGGTAGCCCGCACGCCGTGTTGTGCTAACGGAGGCTGCGCCGGCGGCGCTCTGCATGCCACGGCTCTGTGCTCGGAGGGCCTCGTGTGCTCCTACGCTTGGAGCTGTGCCGGTGCTGCTGTGCTCAGGGTACAGTTTTGGGGGCATTAGAATGCCGTCTCACAAGTCATGGGACATTTTTTTTTTTTTTCCCCATACCTGTTTTTGTTATCTGGAACAGCCGGGATTACCTTCAATGAAAAGAAAAAAAAAAAAAAAAAAGATGTGCTTAGGTCACGGTTATTCATAAACTTAGTTCCCTACACAAACTTTGTCTCCTGTCAAGGGCTTTGTTTCCAGCTCTCGCCCAGGCCTCTCCTGCCTGTCACGCTAAGCAGCGCCTCCGTTTGCAGGGCTGCATTCCTTTCTGGCTGGCAGCTGTCAAGTCAAATGAACAGAGAGGGATTATCCAGCCCCAGTGCTGGGCTCGCTCTCACTCCCTCGCCTCCTACGCAGAGGGGAGTTTGGGTTAGTAAACTGCCTTGAGGGTGATCATGGAAAGGCAGGGGGGGGTGGTACATTAAATTATGCAGGCGCAGTTTATGGCACCCGGCTGTAGGTAGCCACGCAGGTGAATTTCTGTGCAAGGATCCAGCTTGCTAACTCCTTGGTCAGTTAGGTCCCTGTGAAACTACTGTCTCTCTCTCTCTCTCTCTGTCCCTGCCTGTCCTAGAAAATGTAAAGGAAAGAAGGAATTGGTGTAAGTTTGGAGAATAGAGAGGGGGGGGGAGGGAAAGAAACCCTGGAATAAAAACAACAGAGGAAGGAACGGAGCCGGGCGCCATCTAAACTGAGAGCTCACCTATCCCGGGCAAGGCACTAACGCTGCATGGCAGAGAAATCACCACCAGCCCAAAATCCTTTCTTTTTACAACATCGACAAAGTCAGCAAATGAATAAACACGCAGTGACTGTCAGCAGTTTTACGCGCCGCACGCTTCTTTTTCTTTCTAAATGTACAGCTGGGCCCGGCATCGTTTTTTTCCCCTCCTGTAGTGTTGTATTTTGCTGGACTCCGCTTTGGGCAAATTTTATTTGGAAAGGCAGTTTAGAAGTTTGTAAACTCAATTAAATGAAGTTTTTCACTCTTCCTTAAAACCCCCTTCTCAGACGGTCTGCCCAGCATCTTTCACTGGCCCAGGGCAGCTGACACCCCCTCTTCCTCTCCCCACAGCTTGAGTGCATCACATCTACCAGGGCTGTTGCCATGGGTGGGCAAGATGGGCGCCAAACTAAGGGGGGTACCAGAAAACGCGAGCCCCTCCCCCCCCCTTCGCTGGACTCTGCGTCTCCTGCGCTGCAGCGCCACGGCCATGCCATGGGGTTGGGGGCAGGGTCGGCTTACCACACCGCATCGATGGAGATTAGAAAAGTGGATGTTGGGGATGAAGAGCACCGGCTGGGTTTCAAGATCTGCTTCTGGCCGGAGGAAGGTGATGTCATTGCCACGGAAGCCTGCGAGCAACGATCCCTTCTCGTCTACCAAGAAAGCAAAGCGCCATTCTAAGTAAAGAGCATTTTTAAACATAAAGCAGACAACTTGAATGAGGTAAGAGCAAGCCCCCAGGGCAGAAGGCAGGAAACGGCTCTGAAGGGCAACCCACGCTGCTAAAAGTCATTCGGTAAAACCCTGCGGCGCAGCTTCAGTGCATGTCCTCGACTTCCATTCTATCCTGCCCTCAATTCTTTCTGCTCATGAGATCTGCACCGAAGCTAAACGTAGATCCCATGAGATGGGATCTACGTTTAGCTTCGGTGCAGCTAGAAAAATTAGCCAGATAAACTTATGCAGCTAACTTTGCGGGGCGCGGCCTCGCTGCCGAATATATCCGCTTATCTAAACGTTAGCTGGATAAGTTTATCTGGCAGCTCTTCATTCGGCTACGTCAGCCGGATAATGCTGAAAATTAGCCTTTATCTGGCCGACTTAGGCAGATAGCTGATTCCCCCCAACCCTGAGATAAAAACCTATCTGCCTATCTCGGGGCTGGTCAGCAGGGTGGGGTTTTCAAACCCCAACTTTTGTCCGAACTTAGCTGGACAAATGGCACCGAGTAGTATCCGCCTCCCAGTCCTTGCAGAGACCTTAGGCAAGCCCTTTCATGTATTTATCTTATTCATTCGGAGTTTTTACTCCTCTTTCCGGTAAAGCTCAAGGCAATATACCATGCACACAGGTAAGTTGCAGACACTGACGAGTGCTGCAGCTCGACTGATCGTTGGCTGCCCCATGTCTGCCCACATTTCCCCAGTTTTAATGGACAGGGCACGAGCCCCTCCTTCCAGCAAATCTCTGGAACTCCCTTCAACACATTTACCAGTTCCCCGCATGACACTGGGGCCCAGTTCTAGTGCATTACCGTTCTGTACTCACCCTTATTACTGGAATCAGGACATTTGACTTTTCTTCTCATCTGTTTGCGTTCTTCGTCCCGCATTTTCCTCTCTGCCCCCTGTCATAAACAATGAAACAGAACTCAGGTTACGATTTCTATTTACATTCATTTTGGTTTTGGTTTTTTTTTACCCTGAATTTTGAAAAGTCTGGGGATGAGTTTGTCTCCTACTGGAAAGTCACTGCAATTTTCAATAGACCAGCAACAGAAGGTTAAAAAACATGAGAGTGAAGTGTTACTGTTGTGTGGTGGTATGGTGAGACTGTAGCATTGTATGGTGTTGACTGCATATTGCATGGTGTTAGGTGTGTGTTGCAGGGCTGTGTTGTATGGAATTAGGTAGAATGACATATGATGCTGGGTATTGTGTTGCATGGTGAGACTGTAGCATTGTATGGTGTTGACTGCTTATTGCATGGTGTCAGCTGCTTGCTGCAGGGCTGTGTTGTATGGAATTAGGTGGAATGACATATGATGATGGGTGCTGTATTGTATGGTGTTGGGTATTGTGTTGCATGGTGAGACTGTAGCATTGTATGGTGTTGACTGCATATTGCATGGTGTCAGCTGCTTGCTGCAGGGCTGTGTTGTATGGAATTAGGTGGAATGACATATGATGATGGGTGCTGTATGGTGTTGGGTATTGTGTTGCATGGTGAGACTGTAGCATTGTATGGTGTTGACTGCATATTGCATGGTGTTAGCTGCTTGTTGCAGGGCTGTGTTGTATGGAATTAGGTGGAATGACATATGATGCTGGGTGCTGTATTGTATGGTGTTGGGTATTGTGTTGCATGGTGAGACTGTAGCATTGTATGGTGTTGACTGCATATTGCATGGTGTTAGCTGCTTGATGTATTTTCAGAAATACAATTATGCCAATCTTTCAATTTTTTTCATGAAACAAAGATTATCCAAAACTGCTAGAGTATGCATGAGATATATCTGCATACAATGGAAGCAATCATTTATTTATTTAAAAAAATGTATTTACCGCCTATAACAGACAAGTCAGAGCTAAGCGGTGTACAAAATCAGTGTAAAATCATGCAAATATTTCTCATGCTAACCCTTGGGTCATGCAGAGCCCAGGGTGAATTGACCAGAGTGGGGTCCTCCTGAGACTGAAGTGAAGGGGGGGGGGGTGATCCCCTGAGATTGAAGGGGTGAGGAGAGGCAGGGGGAGGTGGAACATCTGTCATTGTACCTCTCTGCCGTGACGGCCACTACAGTTCCTGGCCAGCCAGCACTCACGCACTCCTTCCCCTAGCGACGACAGAAGTACGGGAAGTGATGTCATCAGGATGTGAACACACGGGGCCTGGGGGCAATCAACCTAAATTTCCCTCCTCCCCAAGGATGGCTTTGCTTGCAACAACATTCCTTTGAACATTAGGGTCCAGAATAAAGGAGATTTGCAAATATTGCCTCTTCCATCAAAAAGAAAGAAAATTAAAATATTAGCTAAGGTAACAAAATTAATAATAATAATAATAATAATAATAATAGAAGGGCCAGCTCCACCTTAGGGAGTGTCCCCGGAGAACCGAAACCAGGAGGTGGCTATTTAACAGTCTATGTCAACCGAGCTTTTTATCTGATCAACTCGCCCACTGCCAGGCTAGGAAAGAAAGCACTAAGGCTGTAATTTAGCGACTTTGCTGAGAGACAGACCAGTAAATTTATGTAACCCTGACTGCAAGATGATTCCCAGGGTAAACAGCCCTTCCCCAAAATGCGCTAGATGGTTTGAGGCTGTTTAGCAAGCCAGAGCTGGAAAAAAAAAAAAAGGGTTGACTACGGAATTACATGCGGAATGCTAAGGTGGGATGTCTTATCTCACCCAGGATCAGTGGGGGATGAATAAATCCGTGTCAGAGCTATGCCAAGTCAACAGAGGTGAAGGAGAGGAGACTGTGTAAGGAGGAGTGATTAGCCTAAGGCTTCAGGACCCTTTTTTCCTTCAGGTGAGGGGGGAAAGGGGATGCATAGGCAGCAGGGCATGCTAGCGTGAATTGAAATCCACCCCCCCCAAAAAACATTAATGGCCATAAATGTTGGAAGAAGAGTCAGAAAAATGAGCTAAAAACGGCATCAGGATTCCATCCCAGTTGGGTTTGGAGAACATCTGGACTTGTTAGCACTGAGTGGGTGTAGTTTCCAGCACTGGGGGCTTCGGCGTGTTGGCAGGTCACTGACCCTTGAATGGGGGGGAGGGGAATGTTTGTTTCCAAAACTCTAGCCCTCTGCTGCCCCAAATCATAATTTTTCTGAACAAAACAGCAATTCAACGTAGCAGTTTGCTCCAGTTCCTCTGCTCTGCACTGCTCAGGGTGTGTGCCTGCTGCCAATTGTAGGGGCTGGATTGCTTGTAGGGGGTCCCTCTCTATCCAGATCTGTTTTTGTGGTCTTCCTGGGGCAGCGTCCGTGCCCAGGGCCGGATTAAGGTCAACTGAAGCCCTCAACCCAGTCCAACGATGTTTCCCCCTTGGCCTTGTCCATTGCTTAACTGACAAGACATTAAGATTCAACGAGAAACAAGAGAATCCAGGCCGAGCCCCAGGCCAGACCCCACAACTGTATTAAATATAAACTTTTTATTTAAAAAAAATGTTATTTAACACTAAATAGCAGTAAGCAACATAAACAAATTATTTACTTATAACTAGGGACAACAGAAATAAATGCACATTTTCAGCGCTCCGTGGGGTTCCCCCTTCCCTTGACGCCCCACCACGTGCTCCTTCTGCTTAATGGTTAATCCAGGGCTGCCCGTGCCCGCGTGCCCACCGAGTCTTACCACTGAGCTGAGAAACCATCTAAACAGCTACGGAAAGTAGCGAGCCTTGCCTTCGTTGGAGAGGCTGCTTTCAGTCCGGAGATGAAGCTGGCGTTTATTTGATTCGATGTTGTAAACGCCTTTCAACTTAAGCATCATTTCCCTCTCCCCAGCGGCTCCTCCGCTAAGTAAAAGCCCAGAAACAGGAGCTAAATAAGGAGCAGCCGAGAAGGCTGTGGGTACGGATGGCTCCAGATTTCCCCCCACACGCAGACCCCTGATGAAAGGGCAGGAGGAGCTCCTGGGTCGGAATGAGCCCCACCAATCCCCCCCCCCCCCCCCCCGCCAGACGTTTCCACCAAGCTGTGGGAAGGGACCAGGGAACCAAATGGGAGCCTTCAGAAGAAACAGACGCCTGAGAGCCAGCTAGGGCGCGGAGTTTAATAACCGCGCTTTCGCTCGCACGAGCTCTGAGAGCGTGGCTGAATGCGCCGGCCCTGTAATTTATTGATCAGCAGCCCCTGGATTGAGTTCTCAAGGGCAATGAAACCCCTCGGTCGCCGTGGAGCCTCTGCAGCCGCCCGATGCGTAAGCTTTTGGGAGGCGGCAATGGAGAGGCTTCAAAGGGAGCGCCAGGGGGTGCTGCATCCCACTAGGAGCCCCCAGAAAAGGAGGCCAGGAGCCAGAAAAACCCCCGTAGGAGCCAGTAAAGCCCCAGAAAAGTTCCAGTAGGGGGCTCCTGGCTCGTTATTTTTATTGTAAGATAACATGTAACACAATATGTTAATAGTTGATTCTTAATTATATGCCCCGTTATCGTATTGGTGCTTAAAGTTATGCTCCTAAATTTCAATTCCCTTATCTTTCCCATTTTTCCATCTTCCTAGTTATAGCCCCTCCCCCTGATCCCACCCTTCCCCCTCTCATATCCACCAGTTCCGTGTTTCGTTGTAAAGCCTGTTGCTGCATTTCGTTTATTGTTAACCGACGAGATGTTCCCGACGTACATCGGTATATAAAAACGATTAAATAAATAAATAAATACAAGGAGGCCCCCCCCCCCGTACCTTGTCACAGAATATTTTGATCTGGCACAGCGCCCTGTGCACCAGTCTGTTCGTTCCCGTGCCGTAGTCATATGTGTCGATCTGCAGGTTGAGGGGGACGCCTTTCACGCCCTTCTGAGAGGAGAAGTCTGTGCTCAAACAGTTGATGCCGATGAAGAGCTGGGAAGAGAAGGAGGCCCATCACAACTGTAACTACCGCTTCACCTTCTGGTGTGCTAAGAAGTTTTAAATACAAATGTACTTATGCATATATATATTCATGACTTCCTCTTATCGTCCCAGCCTGGTGAGAATCAGTTTTACACACACAAACGCGTCCTCCGTCGGCTTGATTTTCTGTCTGTGGCTGAAAGTAGCCCATTTGGCGCGCAGCGATGATGCCAGCATGCTCATCCCACCCTCGTGTAGGACAGGGAGGGATGAGCTGATGTCAATGGCTGCCTCGCATCTGCCAGCACAGAACGGCGGCTCCCAGTGGCAGCAGGGGACCCTGCTGAGCTCCTACCACAAGCTGATCACCAGTATTCGCTGCGCGCATTCTCAGCTCAGCTGTAAAGGAAACAGGCAAACGCTGCCATCTTTCTTGCAGAAGCCCAATTTTTGTAAAAAAAATTTTTTTTTAAATGCACGTTCCACATGGGCCTCTGTGCATGGTCTGACACCCCTTGCGGGGGACGGGATGACAAAGCACGGGTGCCGGTTCACACAGAGCAGTCGCTGGGTTTTAGATTACGCAAAATAAACAGCATTAACAGAATTTTCAAAGCCATTTGCAAGGGTGAAAAGCATTTCATGCACATTAATTGGCTCTCCGAAGGTTTCCTTTCCTCTATGCGGCTGAGCCCCACAATGTGCAGACTTTCAGCCACATCGAGGGGAGACATTCCCGGGGGAGAGGAGGGCACGTGGGGGTTCGGGGAGGGAAGCCGCACATGTGCAGGTGACTGCGCATATTCTCGCTTTCAGAATTGGTGCAAAGCCCTGAGGGGGCGGGGACAGTTATTAAACATAACCAAGAAACTTTATCCCAATGCAGACGGTTTTTAAATTGCCCCTTCCCCCAACTCATCAAAATGTTATTTCTTGAGCAAACAGAATTACAAACGAAATGTTTTTTTCCCCAATGAACCCAACGCTACTGGTACTTCTAAGGCTCAGACACTATGGGCCCTATGCGCTGAACATGCTACACGCATACCTCGCCCACTTTCTAGTACACGCAGGAAAACGGAGAGCAGGCGTGTGTGCATCTCACTATTAAAAATACACGCATACTCTCCATTTCCCCCGTGCACTGGAAAGTCGGCGAGATACGCACAAACCCACCGAAATTGATGCAGCAAATGGGCATCCTTACCTGTCCTCCATAGACACAAAGCAGGAGATGCATACAGAAGTATATATTCAGTACACATACGGACACACAGTGGAGCAGGGAGCCCATATTCTGGTTAATGGATTTTTCCAGACAATGGAAGTTTCAGATAACGCAAGTTTTCTAAGAAAAGAATTTCGGTTTAATGGGAGTTTTATCAGACAAGGGGGGTCATACGAAGCTGACCAGTTTTCAGATAACAGACGTTTCCTCGGATAATGGATCACTGCCTGGGGACTGCGATGTTTTCCTCCCAGATAATGATAGTTTCCAGTTAATGAATCTTAGCATAAATGGTGCTTTACTGGCGTGTGTACAGTCATTTTCCCCAGCGGATCCCTGTGGCAGAAGACATTTCTTTCTCTCTCTGACTATTTGCCCCTTAGTTCTTAGCTTTTAGTTTTTGTTTTGGTTTTTTTTTTTTTTTCTCAGAGTTGTTTCCTTGTTTCACCCTCACGGATCTCAAGAAATATATAGCCAAGCCCTGGAGCTTTTGGAGGTAACTACTTGTCATCTGAAGTCACGGTTATTGGCTTTTTGGAGGGAGATACTTCTGCCTGGAAAGGAGCCACTTATCTGCAGCCAGAGCCGAGCCCTCTGCAAGAAACAGGTGCCAGAGAAAACCCCGCCTGACCCCCCAACCCCGGATCTCTCCCAGAGATTCTGCTCTCTCGCCGGCCGCTCCCCTGCGGGAGCCTCGGGCCACTTTGGAGACAAAGGTTGGCTAACTGCTGAACGAGAGAGAGCAGGCCTGGAGGGGAAGGGGAGATATTACATACCTGAAATGTTTTCTTGCTTTTTTTTTTCTTTTTGACAGCTTTGCCTTGAAGGTGTTTATCAGCCTCTCCGGGCTGTAAAAGACCCAGGCTGCCTTTAGGCTGATGGGACTATTGTGTTTCAAAAATACTTTCTCTAGTCTAGCAACTGAATCTTTAGAGAGCCTTCTTAGCGTCCCTCCTAAGTGCACAGGACTGCTGAGCAGTATGAGGGAGCCAGGCCGATGGAAGGGAAGCTTAGACGTTTTCGGTTTAGAAGCTTTTCTTTCTAAAATTGTGCCAATTTCTCTCTAATGCATTCTCGGTGACTGGGGGGCTTCCACAGCACAGATGGGTAAGGATGGGTTAGCAGAGCCGGTCTGGTGGCAGAGGGATGGAGGAGGTGACCAGCTCTGTCTGTCTGTCTGCGCTTCTTTCTGCTGGCAGGAAGGATGTGGCATCAGTTCTTCTGGGGTGGGGGTGGGGTGGGGGCCTACAATGTGTGCATGCAGGCTGCAAGCCTAAGTGCACCCACCCAGTAAAATACCCCTCGTCCCTCTGCCCCCCCTCCCCCCCCCAAGACTCCCAACCCTGCTCTCTAAATAGTAAATGCAAGACTACAAATCCAAACAGGCCTTGAGAAGAGAGTTAAGAAAAAAATACACGACTGGCTCAAAGTTAAACCGTGACTGTGGGATTCACTCGGCTACAGGGACCGCTTAATGGTTTGACATTTCCATAGGACTGCAAACTCTATTATCATCAAATTAACCCATGAAACAAAGTATTATTTAGTGCTGATTCTTAAATAAACTGTGACTAATCCATAAGAGCTTGAAATGTATTTGGTTTGAAGCTCCATATTTCAGGCAAAAGCAACCTGGCCTTGCTGAGCGTTACAGGCAATTTTATTGGTGCAAGGAGGCCAATTGAGGCCATCTAATCAACCAACGTATCCCAAGAAATGTAATCTTTACAAACCTTTGCTTCCTCATTAATGTTCCACACAAAAGACAAGGCGTTGTATGCAACTTCCTCAATGTGCTGCACGGTGTTGAAATTTTCCTTGTAGTCGGCTGGAAAACAAAATTCCCACTCTTTAAGAACATGAGAAGTGCCATACAGAGTCAGGCCAAAAGTCCATCGAGCCCAACATCCTGTTTCTGACAACGGCCAAGCCTGGTCAAAAGTAACCAGAAGATCCCAAAGAGCAGATCCCTTCCTCGTTGCGAGAACGGTCGGGTTGTAACTTCAAAACGTTCCACTTGGCTAGTCAAGGTTTGTTTGTTTTTTTTTGTTTTTTTAATTTTATGCACTTCGGAAGTCTGAGTGCATGTCGTAAAAGGTAACAGTTCAGTATGAAATATTGGTAACTATGCGTCTTGACAGAGCCCGCAATATTTAAAAATGCCAACTGTTTACGTACCGACATCAATGACCCGCTGCTTGGCTGTAGGCTGACGGGAGTGCCAGTGTTTCCAGCGCTTCAGCTGCTCCTCTGCATTCTTCTCTTTTTCAAACACAACCATGACAACGCTCTGCAAAATGTAAGGAGGAAGCAGGTGTGAAACCACACACTGACAGTGTCTTTCCTATTAAAGAAACATAGAGGATTCCTAGGGTCCATCCAGCCTGCCCATCCCTGATGTAATGTCACACTTCACTTTCACATCCCCACAACTACGCATCCTTTCTGCTTGTCCCAGGCCTTAAGAACATAAGAAAGTGCCATGCTGGGTCAGACCAAGGGGCCAACAAGCCCACCATCCTCTTTCCAACAAAGGCCAAATTAGGCTACAAGTACTGGCAAGAACCCAACCACTAAGAAGATCCCACGCTACTGATGCCAGTAATAACAGAGGCCATTCCCTAAGTCAACTTGATTAATAGCAGGTAATGGACTTCTCCTCCAAGAACTTATCCAATCCTTTTTTAAACACAGTTATACTAACTGCACTAACCACATCCTTTGGCAACTAATTCCAGAGTTTAATTGTGCGTTGAGTGAAGAAGAACTTTCTCCGATTAGTTTTAAATGTGCCCCATGCTAACTTCATGGAGTGCCCCCTAGTCTTTATATTATCCGAAAGAGTAAATAACTGATTCACATCTACCCGTTCTAGACCTCTCATGATTTTAAACACCTCTATCATATCCCCCCTCAGCCGTCTCTTCTCCAAGCTGAAAAGTCCTAACCTCTTTAGTCTTTCCTCATAGGGGAGCTGTTCTATTCCCCTTTATCATTTTGGTCGCCCTTCTCTGTACCTTCTCCATCACAATTATATCTTTTTGGAGATGCGGTGACCAGAACCGTACATTGTTTTAATTCTGTCACACCGGGAGGCTGCTTCATGCATGTACCACCCTTTCTGTGAAAAAAATACTTCCTTGCGTCACTCCTGAGATTGCCCCCCCTCCCCATAAACAGCATATCATAACCTCTTCTAGAATTTTCTTTCCATTGAAAAATGTGTGTTTTTTTGTGCATTAGTTTTGCCTTTGGGGTATCCGAATGCCTCTTATGTACCATAAGAACATAAGAACATGCCTTACTGGGTCAGACCAAGGGTCCATCAAGCCCAACATCCTGTTTCCAACAGTGGCCAATCCAGGCCATAAGAACCTGGCAAGTACCCAAAAACTAAGTCTATTCCATGTTAACGTTGCTAGTAATAGCAGTAATAGCAGTGGCTATCATTTTGGTCGTCACTTCCTTAGAATAAGACCTTTGACTTGTCTGTGTGATAACTCCTTCGTGACCTCTAGCTCATATCTGTCGATTTTAGTGGTTCGAATTCCTTATTTATTTATTTATTTTTTTGCATTCAGTTTTTGTACATTAGAAACAGACTGCACTTTTTAGTAGCAAATGTTGACACGACCATCATCAGGCAATGATCTGGTATCATTAAACAATGCTCATCGTAACACCTGATGACACCAGTGGCTCCTGCAAAAGGTTTAATGAGCTGCGACAGACATAGGCAACCACAAGGCTTCATCTATAGTTTGACTGCATTCATCATTGCACATAGCCTCCCATTCACACCGTGCAGAGTTTCACTGTTTGGAAGGTACAACATAACCAACTTCCTGCTGAGAACAGATACGCTGTGAGGCTACTGACTACAAACTTGTAACCGCTTTGGTGTTGAGTTCACAAGGGCCCTAGCCAGGTTATTAAGAACATAAGAAAATGCCATACTGGGTCAGACCAAGGGTCCATCAAGCCCAGCATCCTGTTTCCAACAGTGGCCAATCCAGGCCATAAGAACCTGGCAAGATGGGGGGAAAGGTCAGGGGGGATGCGGTGCTTTTGAATACATCACAACATCACAGAGCTTCGAAAATGTCAGGCTTTGTGTGATGATGTCAAAATCAGAGTTTTCCATTGTAAACATTTTGCAGAGTTGGCTCAGCAAAGGCCGTTAACTCTATCCACAAAAGGATGAAAATGGTTTAAAAGACTTTAAGTCTCCATGTTGAAATGAAATGGAATGGTGGAAGTGGCTGACGTCCAATGCAGATGATGCGTGCTGTAGCTAAACATTGTGAAACCCATTCATTTAATTACCTTGATCCCGCCTAGGTTAGTAATGGCTACAAAGACGTTATTTTTGTTCAGTTTCTATGAATTTCTCCTTCCAGTACTGTGTGCTGTTGCATTATCCATGGCACGTAGGTGCACTTATCCGGCGGTCTTACCTTTACTTTATTTGAAGACAACTGTAAACATTTGCTCCCTTCGGTTGTTCTTAGATTGATGGGGTAGAACTGCCCTTTGTTCAGATAGGCCATTGGCGAGTCCCCCGATTTCATATGAAGAGCTTTGGGAGATCCCAGGGTGTATTCAAAGTCGCTGATGACACAAAGGAAGAATTTATGAGCAAACGTTTGATATCTCTACATTCTTAAAACCCAAACTAAAAAAAAAAACAACCCCAAAAAAACAAACACAAATACATTAGCTGGTCTCATTGCCCAAGTACAATTTTGTTATTCCAAAATCTGTGCGGCTCAAAGATTGCCATTAAAGTGACCTATTTATTTCTGCATTAACACACATCAATAAACTACAGGCTTATGTAAAATAATGTGGGAAAAAAATCATTCTAAACAAATTGGAAGCCTGGACGATGTCAATGTGATGCCAACGTTCCACTTCTGACTCTCTTGTACACTGCAAAGCATTCTGGGCCTTGTGGTTTCATTTTACCAAGGAAAATTGAAGAGCAAGGCCCAAACCTGTATAAGTAGTAGAAATGTGAAGGAGCCCGAGGAAGTGAGTCTTAGACGCTCTGTGCTAATGCAGTCCAACCAATGAGTAACCTGGAGCATTAATAGTACATAAGGCATTTTAGTGCAGTGTTTGTGCAGAACTTTACTTCTCAGGTATTGCCACAGGAATAGATACATAGAGTGGTATATGAGCAGTTTTTTGCTGCTTTCTGATAGCACTTGCGTGTCACACTGTACACACAGAATTATTTCAAGGCCTGTGTGTGCAACTTGAGTTTCTTTACAAAAAGACGATAAATGATAAACATCAACTATCCTACAGCCAGTCTGACAACAAAAACCGGTCAGAGCCCATTGCTTCATGTTATGACTGAGCGCTAAAGTCTACGACCACTACCAGTACCAAGTCATCCTCTGAACTTTCCTCTCATGCACACAAGGTGCAAACCTTGCACCGTTTGTTATGATTAGCGGTAGATGAGCCCCCATAGGAGCTAAGGTCATTTCCTTTATCCATCACCTGCATTACTGAAAAAAATGTTCTGAATGTCACCTTTAAAGGTGCAGCTCAGTCTCAACCAGTAATTAAGAGCCATTTAGCAAATGGCAGGGGAAGGGGTCAGTGCTTGGTTGAACGCTCCAGCAAAGCACTAATACCATCCACCAATGACTCGTGAAAGGCAGTGGCAGTCGGCTGCAGCAGATAAAAATGAAGAGTGTGCGAGGCTTTTGTTTTCATTTTACTTGTATTTGGTTTTTCTTGCCAGAGGCAGGTGTAAATAACAAAGTTAAGGTAGGGGGGATTTAGGTAAGACTGGGGGGCAGAAGGAAAGTTCCCTCCGAGGCCACTCCAATTTCGGAGCGGCCTCGGAGGAACAGAGAAAGCCATCGGGGCTCCCCTAGGGCTTGGCGCACGCGCAAGGTGCATAAGTGTGCACCCCCTTGTGCGTGCCGACCCTGGATTTTATAACATGCACACAGCTGCGTGCGCATGTTATAAAATCGGGCGTACATTTGTGTGCGCCAGGTAGCGCGCACAAATGTACCCCTCGCATGCGGGTTTTAAAATCCGGCCCAATTTGAGGAAACATTGGTGCCAGGGAGAGCTGCTACTGCTTTTCTTAAAAAATAAATAAATAAATAAAATAAACAAAATTTAGTCTCTTTTTCTTTTGTTTTGTTTTAAAAACAAAATGGGACATTTCATCGACAGCACATCCCTAGCGAAGATGGACGTGTCTGCTGGTGAGGAAGTTCTTTGTCTCTATATGTGCAGTATTTGTCCATGATGTGCTCACTGATTCTTAGCTTATGGAGGTCAAGGAGCAAAGGTTCATTCATTTTGTGCGGATATATATTATACATATATCTACAGCCTTTTCTCTTGAAGGTTCAGGTCATACTTACACTAACTCCTTGGTTAGTTAGCGAGATCATTCTAAAAGCTGACCTCCCCTTGATCTTAGCCCACAGTAAAAACATCATTACTTTTTCAATTAACATACCAAATGCCGTAGATAGCCCATCAGGTAAACTATTAACCAAGAGCTGCAAAACATTTCATATTTGTTGGTTTTGTTTTTTATTTCTCACATTACTAACATATACAATTAAACCATAAGAAAACACAATCTAGTCTTTGAAACATTGAAACAGAGCCCAGAAGACTAGGGAAAGCCATATTACAAGATTGTGTCAAGCCTACATAATCGAGAGAGAAGGAAGAAATTAGTGTAAAAAACATTGCAAACAGGTATACAGGATACAATTAACCTTCATTGGTCTGAGCTTAATAACGCTCCCAGATATGGAGTCACCACTCCCCATGGTGCCACTCTCCAGACACTGACCTCGACTAGTCAGATGTTTGTCCATCGGGCCTTGGGTGGCACTACCAGGGTAAGCTTAAGATTTATGCTTACCCTGGTGCTTCACCATCATAACAGGAAACATTTCCAAAGGCAAAAGAAAAACCAAGCACCAGCTCGAGGAGTTCTCCCTTGACATCTGGTCATGGCGGCCATGCTGCCCCCATAACTTTTGATATTTGTGGCAAACTGGACTAAGACGTTCTTTGACAAAAGAAAAAAAATTGAGGCTCATGGTTGAGTGGCAAGTATGTCTCCAGGTGAAGAATCCTGCTGCATTTCCCTTATAAAGTCAGTCAAAACCATCTTTTTCCGCACCGTTTTGGGTTTCTTGACAGATTGTATATGTGCACTTTGATTGGCTGCCTCCTACCACTTGATTTTTTGGGAAACTGGTTTGATGGTTTGGGTGCGAAAAATTTGGGTTTTGACTGACTTTATAAGACGATCTGCCCGCACAACGCTCTGTAGGCTCCTGTAATCGCTGGTTTGAAATGATACTGGTATGTATTCTTATAAAACGTCCCTGATATCCGATACCTTCTTCTGCTCTCTATTTCATTTTAGAATGTTTAAAGTTGTGTTTTCTTCTGTCCTTCCCGATGCAGCCTACGGAATTGTGTCAGGAGATGCACAAACTATTTAATTGTTCAAATTTTACCACAGGAACCTTGTACACAATAAAGTCGCATTTATTGAGCCTCAGAATTTGATTCACCTCGTTGTGTTGCCTACAAGAGAGCATCCATGCTTCTTATATTTGTTTTTTAGCTCATCAAGCGTGGTTTAGACTCCCTATTGATTTTGTTGACCCTAGAAAAAGTACTTTGTGAATACAAAAAAAGTAAAAAAAAAGGATGAGATTAAGAGGAGTTGGTGTCTTTTAATTACCGCTTCATGTTGGAAGTGCCATAATCGTCCAGGCATGTGTGTTCTTCCTGCGATTTGAGAATATCATTGAATAGCAGCGACTGCAAGAAAACAGGAAATTAGGATGATGAGAGGTGACTTCTTTGGGGGGGGGCAATATTCTGCTTTACCCCACGTTTCCAGGAGAAACCACCCATCTACTTGCACTTTGCCATGGCTGCCACGTACCCCGTGGTCTTTTCCACCTGCTTTTTGTTGTCGGTAGACGTTCTACAGAAAATAATGTGCGGAGACATGAAAATATAATCCACCCGTTATTTTCTGATCTTGCCCAGAACCATGTTCCCCCCTTCCCCCTTCCCCCTTCTCCCCGGGAAGACCTCTGCTAAATTTGGCTTGAAGCACACACTTTGTAAAATACCGTGCTGGCGAGCAGATTCGTTATCTTGTCCTGGATATTCAGTGGGATAAACGTCCCATTGAATATCCCCAATTCAAGTTATCCAGTGATCTTAGCTGTAGTGAGGGGTGGCAGTTTTTGGACAGCAACTGCTTTATATGCATAAATGGCTTTGGGAGATTTCCTGTTAAATTTTAATGGAATGGCCAATAACTTGGGCAAAGCACTGAACATTGCAACAAAACGGGCTGGATGCACTCTCACTGATGTGGAAGGGAAATCTGTCTTTTCTTAATTCATTTGCGCTGTAGGTCGGGCTCCTAACACGCTTTCCTCATGCTTTTTTTCATTGGTAGCACCTTTTTCAAATGCCTTTTCCCTAATATATATATATATATATATATATATATATATATACACACACACATAGTCTTTGAAAAGAAGGAAAGTGCTATTTGTGACAGGACTGAATCTCCTTGACTGATCTGTGGGTCTGATGCAGCCAACAGCAGGAAATCACCGTGGCTTTCCTGATTTTAATGGAGCTGTCCACGAGTTTTCAGTGGCACTGGCTTTACATAATTATTTGCTAGCACTGTATCTCTGCCTTGAAGGATGACAGTTTATCAAAACTCGTGTCACTAATATGGTTTTAGGACTCTTAGCTACAAGTCTGTTGGCAGTTTAACTACTACTACTAATAATAATAAACTGAGGTTTCCCTACAAATGTATCTGGACAGAATTACAAGCCTGACATTGTAGACAAATAAAAAAAGTCATAGCTACCAATTCTTAGTAAATTGGTCTTAATAAAAGGCCCTCAGACTCTTCCACACATCATTCACCTATAGCATTATTAAGAACTGCAGTCTGTAGAAAGACTCCAGTTTTCTCCAGGACAAATACAGATACTGCCACATTTCACTTCTAGCAAAACTCCTCCACCATATTCAATATCCTACATAAGGTAGCTCCATGGCTTGTTGCCATGCACGGTGGCACAGGAGAGTTAAGTATGAGGCGCCTGTCATACAGGACCAATGGGGGGCTCAGGCACAGTGAGGAACCAACCCCTACTGGCCACTGAATGGATGTCTTGGAGCTGCTTCCTTCCAGTCCTCACAAGAACAACATAAGAAATTGCCATGCTGGGTCAGACCAAAGGTCCATCAAGCCCAGCTTCCTGTCTCCAACAGTGGCAGATCCTAACAGGAAAGTCCATTCCTCAGGCCAGGGAGGGTTCTTGTGTGGTCAGACATGACATCTGGGACAGGGTGGAAGGATATATGAAAGTAGGGCCAAAATGGGGATTAAATAGTCCTTCATTAGCAAATTAGAAGACCAAAGAGGTGTGAAACTTAATTTTTTGCTTCACATTCTTTCTAGAAAAAGAATCCTTACCTCTGGTGGATCGTCTTTAAATGTACTGTCTGGTTGCCATCTTTGCTGGGATGGAGCCACATGTATAGCATCAAAGAGGGAAGACTTCTCAAATACATCGCATGAGGAAATCAGAAAGTCCTCACTCTGGCTGGTGTCTAACTTGCCGGTGTTTGCTGGAAGCGCTGGCTTGCTTGGGTTAATGAGACAATCGAGGGTCATGAAGTTGGGTTTTTTGTGCGCGTCAGAATACTCCTGCGTCATGGTGACGGCGTGATCCGCTATCTGCTTCATGAGGTGAACCGGACCCTCAAAAGTGGGGAAATCGGAATCAAATTCCAGGCCGTGGCAGTGCCTAGCAAAGAGAAACAAAGAGCCATGAAGGAAACCCCCAATCCTTAGAGAAGTTAAGCAGCGGCTCTCGGGCCGCCGGAAGTGAGGCTCTGCTTTTCTCGCCTCCACCAGAACTCCCCCGCAGTCCCACTGCTCACACCACTGATTCACCCTTCCCACTCCACTTTTGAACCTCCTCTCTTTGGTCCAAACGCTTTCTCTCTGCAACACTGCACAATTCACTCTTCCTTAACTTCTGATTCTGCTCATCTCCTGCCTCGTACGGTCAGTGCCTTTCAGCTGGATGACGCCTTGCTCCTGCCTCTCCTACAAAAACTCTGCTCCTAGGTTACTCTATTACCCCCTTCCTCCCTCTCCCCACCCCCCCCCAAGCTACCGGGACTCCAGGCGGAGGCTACAGAGGAGCTGGCACAGCTTCATAGCGGCGCCGCCGTGGCCCTCTGCCTATGGGGGCCAAAATCTTAAATCCGGCCCTGATTGCTCATCTGCTCCGCTCTGCTAACTTAACCTCCCGTTAAACGCAGATTTCATGTTCGAACCCACAAAAACCGCACTCACGGTTTTGCTCCTGACTTCCTCTCCTCCCTTGCCCCTCTTGAGTACTTCGCTTCCAGTCACCTACCCTCTCTGTATCTCACACTTCCTCTTTCAGGGCCTTGCCGACTCCTATGGAACAGCAGAAATGCAAAAGGCACGGGCATGAAGCCCGTCTTCTCAGACTCTAAAGTACCCGAGCCGGCCTGTACATCTGCTCTCTGAACCTCGTGGGGTTGTGCTCCTCATCACTGGAAGACTCTGCTCAGGCCCCCCCCCCCCCCCATATAAGAACCGAAAAGAATTAAAGAATACGTTTGGGTCAGAATTTGAAGAAGGGACCAGTGTTAAGGATGGGGGTAATTAGACTCTGGGGAAAGGCATTGATCTGGGGATCTGTTCTTTTCCTGGCAGCAAATCATGTGATGTCGCCTGCATGGAGACGGCACCTTCCTGTCAATGGAGGCACTTTTCTGTTTGCAATCTCTTAGCAATGAAACCTGGGATGCGCACGCCAAGTTTTTCCTTTCCTTCTTTTCTTCTCTCTTTTTTATGCTTTTTCATTTTGATTTTTTTTTTTTTTTAAATTTTAGTTTAATGCACGTTAAATTGTTTTAGCCTGCGGGTGCTGAAAGAAACCAAACGTGGTTCGCTTTTTCTGCCATTTTTTTGCTTTTTAAAACGATACAAAGCGACCTAAGAAATATCAGCGCCTCTCTACTGGAAAGCAGTCCTGCTGCTGCACTGCATGGGCCACCAGTACCAGAACTCTTGCTGGACCTCACTTCTGAACGGGGCTTCTGCAGGTAAAGTGGCCGGGAATTATGCGCCCGCTTTGCAGGCTTAATGTACGTCCGGCCGCCTGACTCCCCCTGCACGACGGCTCATGATCCTGATTCACTAAGACTTTTTTCTTCGTAAATGGAACATGGGAAGAAAGCCTTCGTGAATCCTTCTTTACCTTCCCTTCGCATTTCCCACGAGGCAATGTCATGCAGTTATTACTGGCGAGAAGATCTTTGAGCGATGAAATCTAACACGATTGTGCAGAATGCAATTTATAGCAACTTTCTGACCTCGTTAAAACGGAAGCAGAGCAAGGTCAGCTGCTGAGGGGCTTCCAGCCATTTTTTACTATGGGAAAAGCGGCAACCTGCGTTTTATTTGCAGCCAGGTACTTGCTGTGGGTGGTTTTCAGTGGCAAACTCTCAGGAAGGGAATTCTAACCTTTTTGCTGGTTCGTTGCGGCCGGTCGTACCGGATGGTAGGAATCTTTTCTCCTTCGGGACCTTCAAAAAAAAAAAAAGGTAAGAGTTGGACTTTGTAAATACACGAGCACCTCCTGCATTTCTCCATGCAACTTAAGGAAAGTGTAGGGAAAAAAAACAAAACCCCCCCATAATGTGTGAGCAGCACGAAAGTGCTGAGAAGGTCTGATGGATGGCTTCACCCGGCAGCCAGCCAGGGAGCCGGTGAGGAACGAGCATGGCCCGGCCTCCGCTGAGAACTCTCTCCCGCCACCGGCAGAGAGAAACGAAGCCAGTTTCACGCATCTTTTATTTCAGCCGCTCTCTTTCTCCAGAAGTTTCTACTTTCATCGCCCTGCATCCATCGGAGAGTGCTTGGTGATGGCTGGGGTCAGCCTCGCTCACACGTGTTCAGTAAGAAAGACAAAAAATAAAAAAACTATTTCCAGCGGATGGCAAAGCTAGTGGGGGGGGGAGGGGGAGGCAAAACGGAGTCGCGGTACCCTGTAGTAATCGTAGAGGAGGCTCAGAGCAGCCACGCTGTCGTCATCCCCGTTGATTCTCATCATCGCCTTGGTCGCTGCCGTCAGGGGGTTTTCCAGGTAGGTCTTCCAGGCTTCGTCGTCGTTGGTGTAGGAGAACTTCTGCAGGCCGACGTTCTCGCTCTGTAGCAGCATGACCGGCCGGAAGCTGGGCGACAGGGAGGAGAAGACAGTGACCAAGGGGGGAGGGGCAGGCTATGTGCAAACAGACGTTGCGTGGTGCGTGGCCTAATTTAATAAATCATTGTAACAATCAGACCACATGCTTACAGTAAGAAGTCCCCCTTTTCTCTTTTTTCTCCTCCATATATATTCCATTTTATCTTTACTCGGGTTTTACAGAGCCATAGGTGGCAAGGAGTAAGAGGGATTAGTTTTCTTTTATTGTCACCAGCTGTTAACATTACTGAATTAGAACACTTTTATTTCACCCTGAGAATTAGAAGGAAAAGTCCTCCGCTACTAAACTGGGTCCATGTGGTTTAGAAATCTGTCATTGGCGGGACCTTATTTACAAACTATGGCAAGTTAAATTGATAACCCTTCCCCTGTTCCTGGTCTCCCAGTCACTGTTTCGGGAGAGGGGTTCCCTGCACTAACCAGCCTTTTAGATTTGGGATGGGGAAAATTGCTGTGCAGGATGTGGCAGCGACAGCACGGCCGTGGGAAACACTGGCGCATTCTGTGCACCATTCGTTTACTACATCAGGTGTGTGAAAGCCCAATGTACTGCCGGCGTTGGGTTACATCCCGGTTTTATCAAAGCTCGGCGCGTAGGCCCCCTTAGTATTTTCCATGGCACGCTCTGCATGACACAGGTGAAGGAAACAACACAGATCAAATAAGGCTGTGCCTGCAAAAGCTTTAATTTTGTGTCATTTTCTGCCTTTCACTTCTTCTATTTGCTGCTTCGTTTTATTTTCATTTCATGTCGTTTGGGGGATTTAGCATGCATTAAAACCATTTGGCGTACGTTAGCTGATTTTAGTTTACGTTAAAACTTGAAAATGACACAAAAAAAAAATGTGTTTGTTTCGTTTGAAAACAACACAAAATGGCATCGCTGGACAATGCTGCTCCTGCCATGTAGGAAATACAAGAGACAAACAAACAGTGCATTGGGATGAAAGCATTACCCAATAATGACTTCATCACCTCAAACGTTAAAGGATATTTCAATAATAATAATAATATTCTTTCAGAAGCAAAGAAATGGCAAGAAAATTCATGGTAAACAGACCTGAAAATAAACATATAGAAAAGTACCATTTTTCAGACGATTAAAGATTCTCATTCAGCGTAAAACAATAGGAGTTTGTCATACAAACTACAATTCAAACCCAGGCCTTCTCCTTTGTGTTTCTTAGTTACTTCTTCCCGGGAAGCTGCATACTTTACAGGAGTAAGAACATAAGAACATGCCATACTGGGTCAGACCAAGGGTCCATCAAGCCCAGCATCCTGTTTCCAACAGTGGCCAATCCAGGCCATAAGAGCCTGGCAAGTACCCAAAAACTAAGTATATTCCATGTAACCATTGCTAATGGCAGTGGCTATTCTCTAAGTGAACTTAATAGTCAAAGCAATGAATTCTGGGAATTTTTCTAGATGGGCCGTTCTGCAGTGTAGTGGCAAGGCCTGACCTGTGGAAATTCTTCATTTTTCTGTTTCCCTGCACAATAGACGGGCTCATCCTTGACCAGTGAGGGACATTCCTCTACTGACTCAACAATGGAATGCAAGGAGCTCTGTCTTTTCTGCTACTTGCTAATTACTGATCTCACAACATATACGCTAATTGCACAACAAGGAACTAGTGAGAAATAATTTTCCGAGCTAGCTTGTACACATGAGTACAGCTTCTACATCTGTCCATGATAAGTTGGTAATTCCCCACCTTGCTAACTCTCAGTTATGACCAGATCTGCTTCCTATGGTCCAACACTCAACACCAATCACAGCCTATTTTTAAAATCCAATTTCCGAGCAAAGGCGCCTCCAGACAGCACATAAAAAGGTAACCAGTGCTAGGTGTTCTGACTGAATAATTTTACTCAAAAAAACTCTGGACTTATTCATAGTTGTTCACATTTATGCAAATATTCGCAGAAGGTCTGGAAGCTAATGAATGTCTTAAAATATTTTGAATATCTATGTGTAAACAGCTGGGATACAGACAGTGGAGGTCTCCTGACAAGGCTATCAAAACTGTGTGGGGTCTGCACCAAAAGCCCCATGAGATGAGACTGAAGGACCTAAACGTGTAAATACGAGAGGAGAGTGGAGACAGGGGAATATGGCAGAGACATTCAAATACCTGATAGATATAGGGGGTCAATATTCAGAGTCTAGCCGTTTATCCAAGTTAGTCAGATATGTCTATGCTGCTGAATATCCTCAGATTTGGTGCTACTTGGACGGATAAGTGTTATCCATCTAAGTTTAGACTTGTTATTGAGGAGGTCTAACTTAGCCAAATAAGTCTAAGGCTGCTAATTGCGCAACAAGGAACTTATCCAGCTAAGCAGTGCTGCCTTGATCTGCCCATATCTTATCTGGCTAACTAAATAGCGGCTAGAAGTGACTTATCTGGCTATCTGGCGGCCGCTGAACATAACCGGATATTCAGCAGCCGTTAGATTGCCAGATAAATCCTACTTGCCTGCCATTTGAATATCCACCTCATAAATCCCAGAGAAGAGGCAAACCTGTTCAGTAGAAAGGAAATTCCAGAATATGAGGCTCCAGGGGGATGACATCAGAAATATTTCTTCGTAGGAAGGGACGGTGAGTGCATGGAACAACCTCGGGGTGGAGGTGATGGAGGCAGAACAAGTAAGAGGAGGGATCCTTAGTTGGAAAGAGGGGAAGGGACTGGTAAGTACATTAGGCAGCGAAGGTTGCTCTGCATTTCTATAGAATGAACAAGTGGCGCTCAATGCCAGATTTAGGGACCGGCAAACACAGGCACATTCCAGATTATGAAGGCACCCAAAAACCAGAATCCGCTCTTGCTCTATGATCTCCGAGAAGGGCCTCCTTCCGCTCTCCAGGGTCTGAGGGAGACCACCCCCAGTCCTGCCTATGGGCACTGTAACCCCAAATCTGTCCCTGGTAGAGCCCTGTGCAAGAGGGACGAGGGTCCTCCTCCGCGCCCCTTCCTCCGTTTCTATTAAAGAGCATCTGCCCCATCCGGGAAGTCCTGTTGCTGATGCAACGCTCAGCTGTGCCTTCGGCTGAGCGACAGAGGGCCACCCAGACACAGCAGCACCCCTTCAGCATGGTAGCCATCCCTGCAGGGGCACAGGTTGCCCACTACTAGCTCTGGCCCTGTAGAGATTTTGAATTGAACCACAAAATGGCTTAAATTTCTGCAGCTTGATTTCCTTCCTGTGAGACCTGTCAAGGTAACACGAAGAGCAAGTGGGAAATCTGCTTTCCATCCGTAAAAGTAACCTGGTCACCCCAGTTATAGCCACTCAGTGCCAGGAGGGAGACCTGGAAGTGACTCCAGGAACCGGGTGGAGTCCTAGTCTCATCATTCAGGAACGGCGCCAGTTGGCAGGCACCAGACCGCGCTTGCACTGGGCCCTGGAAGTAACAACGGTCCTGTGACCCTGAGCTGCTCGTGCCATGGGCTGACCAGATGGGACGAGAGACAGGGATAAAATTGGGTAAGGAAATCTTGGGTGGAGACTCGGGGAGACTCAGGCTCGGACCCTCGCTTCCCGGGTCACTGACGACAGTGAGTGGGGGCAGGGGCAAATTCCGAGTGGGCTGAAAGGTCAAAGAGTAGGAGCTGCCTGGCAATTCCCCTAACCCCCAACCCATTAATCCTTCACACCCCCCCCCCCCCCAAGCTTTTTCTTGTTATTAAACTGGGTAGCTCCCTGAGAGCACTTTACACCTGCAGGAGTGGCACTGAGGGAAGCCACCTGGGCTGAGCTTGCGGCTCTCCCTCCGCATGGTGCAGGGGGTCCTGCAGGCAGGGCCTCCCTTCCAGGCTGCCGGGGGGGGCACAGCACAGCCTGTTTGTCTGTAAACACGGCGATGTCTGCCAGCGACTGAACGTGCTGACAGGTCGCCTTTCCTCCTGCTGTGTGCCCTGAGCCCTCCCCTGGGATAGTTCAGCAGTGCTACAAAGGGGTAAACAAACAGGCTGGGAGGTGATGAAAGAGGAGCCAGGCGGGAAGGGATCCAGCCATGTGGAAAGGCTTCGCCTGCTTTTCTTTTGTTGGGTGTCAGCTGTTGATTTTGCCTGCGGTTTCCCCGGGCGCCTGCTCCCGCGCGCACTCTGCTGCACTCCCGCCTGTGACCTGCGCGGGCAGCCGGTCCAGGCTGGGGGGAGGGGGCTTTTCGTTCCAACTGAGAGTTTCCAGATTACTGTTAATGAGTTTTGTCCCGGCTCAGCTCTTCTGACTTCTGCTCAGTGCCACAGGGCTCAAGCGGGCCGAGAGAATTGAGCAGCTGAGATTTGTGCTTGATGCCCTAACTTTCAGCCCCATCCCCCATCTCTTCTTCCCATCCCTCCATTACCCACTTACACCCTCTACTCAATCACTGTTGTTCCCCTCTCGAGTCCCCACTCTGCCTGAGTGCCCCCCCACCATCCCGAGCAAATGCAAGGGCCCTGCACTCCTAGCCAATGCCAAGAGGCGCATTCACCTGGGCTAAGTCTCTTTTTAACGTCAAGTGTGCCCTAATTAAAGATGGAATAAAAGACTCCTCTTTATTAAAGGTTCTGGTTGAGAACTGTAAATCCACCGTCAGTGTGGTTCAGTATTTGTTTTCATCATTATTGGCACTACAACACACATTAACTGCCAGGCAACCTTACCCATGAAAAGGCAGCACTGCAAATATTTAGGCTGAGCCCTAGAACACCAATACACCTCCTGCTGGAGAAACCAATCGTATAGATCCCTACACAGAAACTACGCACTAGCAGAATCCCTCACCTCAGTCACGGCAGGAGAACACAAAGAGACGTGCACCAAATACACAAATTAGAAATAGACAGGAGCAGACAGAAATGGAAATGGAAACCCCCGAGATGCCAGATTCAAACTGCAAAGCTAGAGGAGATGGAGATTCCCAAAGCTGACGTAGTCCGATCACTGCACTGAAAATAAGTCTGGCGCCCTGTGCGACCGAGTGGGGACTTGAGAGACTGGGAGCTAGAGGGGAGACTGGGGATGGTGGGGGCACTCAGGCAGGGTGGGGACTCGAGAGGGGAACACTGTGATTGAGTAGAGGGTGTAAGTGGGGAATGAAGGATGGGAAGAAGAGATGGGGGATGGGGCTGAAAGGTGGGGAGGGGGTCAGAGGTGACGTGAAAAACCAGGGGGGCTGGGACTAGAGTGAGAAGCAGTGTAAAAGGGACTGGGGGCTGATGAGGGGGTGAAGTTGGAAATGAAGGAAGGGGACAGGGTGAGGGTGTAGCTCTTTCCTCTTTGGCCCTGCAGCCGCTAGAAGCAGCAGGACTGGTCTGGACTGAAGAAAGTAAATTTTTCACTCTGCACGTCTCGTGGGCATATTCAGAAATCCAGCCTGAGCACCCCACCCCCACCTGGAGATAATAGTGAACAGGTCAGGGATGTGAAAACACAACTGGAGCTTCACCAGTCACTTGCACAGACCAGGGAAAGCGTGGAAGCGGCGAAATTATGAAGGAGATTTACCCAGGTGAACTGATGTGGTGGGAAACTGCCCTTCTCTGCCAGGCCGAAGGATTGTGTGGGCTTCAGGAGCACGCGTCCTTTTAGCCAGGTCAGAAAGAGGGGCCTTCTGGAGACTGGGGGAAGAGGGGAGTTAGGTCGGAGACACAAACAGCATCCATCCATTACATTTTGAAATGTACCCGCACGACCTTAGCCCCGATCGGCCCCTGCACCCATGGCAGGTGCAAGGCACAAACGCGGGGTGATTTCAAGCGCGTTTACTTTGCACTGCCTCATTTCTCTGAAGACTAACTACAAAGTGCATGTGGCATTTTGCAACGACGTGGCCCTTTGAAAATGACCCTCTAAACCCTGCCTGGCAAGCTTGCCTAAGGAAACAGAATGCAATAGGGAATCGTCAGCCGCCACCAACCGCAATGCCAACGGCCTGAGGCAGCCAGGGGGACGCACTGCGGTTTCCTCTTACACGATCCGGTCCTCATGTTTCATATTAAATCCTGCAGCTCCACCCCTTAACAGCAGAGCAATGTCGTGAAAGAGTTGCAGCCAAGCATTGCTCTCCCTTCCCTCCTGTGCAGGTACTCCCAGACCCCCCCCCCCCCCCCCAACACAGACTGGCTGTACCCCAGGACAGGGTTGGGAACCACTGGCTTGGATGAAAGGTACTGGATAGTTTGAAATGGTTATTTGCGACCTTATTGTAGATAGAGGGGTAGCCGTAATCTCTCTGTAAAACGCAGGAGTAGATTTCAGGTTTGTCCATAGCGCACTGCGACCTCCCGGCTGGACTCTGAACGCTTAAGTGAACTTTGAACTGGTCAGTGTAGGAAGAGAGCGAAACAAGTCGGGGTTCCATATTAGGTGCTACAACCCAAGAAAGAGATCTAGGTGTCATAGTGGATAATACATTGAAATCGTCGGCTCAGTGTGCTGCGGCAGTCAAAAAAGCAAATAGAATGTTAGGAATTATTAGGAAGGGAATGGTGAAAAAAACGGAAAATGTCATAATGCCTCAATATCGCTCCATGGTGAGACCGCACCTTGAATACTGTGTACAATTCTGGTCGCCGCATCTCAAAAAAGATATAATTGCGATGGAGAAGGTTCAGAGAAGGGCGACCAAAATGATAAGGGGAATGGAACAACTCCCCTATGAGGAAAGGCTGAAGAGGTTAGGACTTTTCAGCTTGGAGAAGAGACGGCTGAGGGGGGATATGATAGAGGTGTTTAAAATCATAAGAGGTTTAGAACGGGTAAATGTGAATCAGTTATTTACTCTTTCAGATAGTAGAAAGACTAGGGGGCACTCCATGAAGTTAGCATGGGGCACATTTAAAACTAATCGGAGAAAGTTCTTTTTTACTCAACGCACAATTAAACTCTGGAATTAGTTACCAGAGGATGTGGTTAGTGCAGTTAGTATAGCTGGGTTTAAAAAAGGGTTGGATAAGTTCTTGGAGGAGAAGTCCAGTACCTGCTATTAATTAAGTTGACTTAGATAATAACCACTGCTATTATTAGCAATGGTAACATGGAATAGACTTAGTTTTTGGGTACTTGCCAGGTTCTTATGGCCTGGATTGGCCACTGTTGGAAAGAGGATGCTGGGCTTGATGGACCCTTGGTCTGACCCAGTATGGCATGTTCTTATGTTCTTAAAGAGGGCATGCAAGAGAAAGAGGGGGAAGGGAGAGGGAGTAGGAGGCGTACAGGGAGGTAGAAAATGTGAAAATCTATCTACAGTAAAAGATTACATTCAGGCAGCAAGAGAGTGCGAGGCCCTTAAAAGCAAATCTCTGGCTTGCTGTGCCATCAGGCTGCTTGCCATCTGGTTTTGGGTCAGACGATGACACAGGAAGCCCTTGGGATGCCTTCAGCCCACCTTCTCAGGATAGTGGGTTGGACTTGATCTCTCATATTGCCAGCAAATTAATGGCGATGAGCTCACGGTGACAGGGACAGATAAGTAATCTGTGCACTCCAGCTCTTCTTGTGCACTGGGTCTACCGGGAGAAGATTTAGCAATGCACATCTGACCCACAGCAGAGAAAATGACTGTGATGGGTCAAGTGGTCTTCAAACCGGCTAAAGTACTTAGTAACCTGTAATCTGATTAGTTTTCCAAGCCGCTCACTTCAGTAGGGGATTATCCCATCTTTTTTCTTTTTAATTGTTAAAGCGAACTGGGGTCTATCACTTGATGAGAGACCCCGAGCCGTAAAAGACAGACCCAGCGATGTGCTAGCAATGTGGCTCTGAAAGAGATGAGCTTTTTGTTTTTATAAAATAATCACTGACAATCCCCACTTTCTTGATTTCTTGCTGGTCTCTTTTGGGCTTCCAGCTCAGTCGGAACCAGGATCGGGATCTGGCATCACCAGCCTTCCATTCAGTTTAGTTTTACTTATCTGCTTAATCGCCTTTCTTCTTAATATATCAAGGCACTGGAACAAAACAATGCCGCATAACCATAATAAATATAATCCAACAAAACAATCACTCCTAAACATGGCGTAAGATAGTCACAACTCATAAACAAATAACATCTATCCACAAATGCCCAAAAGAAAATAAAAATTAGATAGTAAAACTAAAAACAATCAGATACCGTCCTGGAGAAACTAACATTTCTGATAGTTTACTTCCAAGGGTAATGAATTCAGCTGCAACTATTTTATATCCCCTCCCAACTCACATAGCCCCATCATTCTAGCAACAATCCTTGACTGGGGACCACACACGAGGGGTCCATCTGGAGTCCTGCAATCAGGGGTCTTACATCTGCCTGCTAGGTGTGACTCTTGAGTGATGACCATGACCCTCCCCTAGGGGCAATGAAGGTGTCTTTGTAGCATCCTCAGCTACAGATGTACATTTATTTTAAATGAAAACAAAAAAATGCAACAAATGAAGCAAATTTCAGTTTGTTCTACATGGAACAAACCAAAAATAATCTCCTTTAAAAATATCCAAAAGTTTTCTAGTATTTTTGCATTCATTGCATTTAAAAATAAATTTAAAAAAAGGGGTCTCTGGCAGGACTGGGGCTCAGCAACAAGGCCTAGGCTGGGGCCGGGTCTGGTGCTGGGGCCTAGCATTGAGGCCTAGACCTTGAAAGTAAGGCCTGCTCCCAGTGTTGAGGCCTCAGCTCAGTCCGTACTCGGTTCCTAAGCCTGGCGCTGAGGCCCAGCTCTGAGGCCTGGTGCCGATACCGAGGCTTAGGACTGGAGCCGGCGCTAGAGTCTGATGCTGAGATCTGGTCCCAGAGTTGAGGCCTAGACCTGGTCCCAGTGCCGAAACCTAGGCCTCGTGGGGCATTTAGTTTAATGGGGTTTTTTTTTTTCCTTGGTTTGGCAAACAAATCAAACAGAAAAAAAAAAAAATTAAATAAACCAAATCCAAAATGACAAAATAAGAAAAAGAAAAACAAACCAAACTGAAACTTTTGGGGCTGCATAGCTCCATCCCAGGCCCTGGCTGGACCAGGGAGCAGAAGGCCTGCCCTGAGAATCAAGCCCAGGTCTCTTGCATGGCACAGCACCACCCCTGATCCACTGGACCAGCCTGATCGAAACCCTTTTGACTTCAAGAGCTGCAGAGAAAAATCCAGAGGATCCCACCACCTTTGAATGCAGCGGCTGTCACCCCAACACATAGAATATACTAAAGAGAAGTCTCTCTTTGCTCCAAGATGTTCTTTTTTTTGGCTGTTGGATATGACAGGGTCTACGCAGCTCGATTCACATCAGCCCCTTCCTTCTCTTGCCTCCAGCTCCCTCCTCGTTGACCCAACCGCCTCTCCAAAAAAAAGCTGAGGGCTGGACTCATTCCTCCCCTTCTCGCCTTTTATTTTATTTCTTTTGGAAGTGGCGAATGGCGTGGGCCGCACACGAGGAAAGCAAAAGGCCTGAGGAGGGCAGGGTGTATGGCAAAAAAATAAAAATAAAAAGAACAAACATTCTCTGAAGAAGGCGAGGTGAGAAAAGGGGAGAATAAAGGCGGAATAAGGGAGGCTAGGACGGAGCGAGAGTAGAGAGGGTGCGTGTTCTGACAGATTTAATGCACCATGTGGGCGGTCGGAAGCGAAGGAAAGGAGGCTAATTTCCTGTAATTGGTGGAGGGTGTGACTTCTTTTCGTATTAATAATTAATTAGAGACTCTGCTTTTCCATCAGACTCTGGCACCTCCTTTGCTACAAATGTTTATTTGTATGTTTGGTTTTTTTGAATAGCATTCAGGTCTCTCGAAAAGCTTTAAAAAAAAAAATCTAGCTACCAGCTAAAAAAAAAACCAACAAGAAAAGCAAACAAAAAATAAGTCAAATCCTAAAGGCGCTCCTTTTTTTGTGTTTTAATTGGTGAGGAGATATTAGTGTTTGCTAGCGGCTCGCTCCCGCCCCAGGTAAGTTGAAGGGGAGGGAGACACAGCTGTGCTGATGTTCATCAGAAGCTACCCCCCCCCCGTGCAGGCCTTATGCTGATTCCTGTAACGCATGACCTTAGCACCAACAGCCAAAAACTGGATTAAGGGGAGGAGATTTGCTTTAAAATTGGTGACATAGCCATAAAAAAAAAATATACATTTGTAATTGTCCAAAAAAATATTTTTGCAAAAATCTAAGAAGTAAAATAGACCGGAGCATTACAAAATGGAGACCTAGGGATAAGGTCAAAAGAAAAAAAGCCATAGAACCAAGAATAATCGGCATTTTAACAGAGTGAGCAATCTAGGCAGCATCTGCTGCTGTACAATAAAGGCAAATGTATTCTCTTGAGTTGGGATGCTCTGAATTGTGTTGATGATTGAATACTTTATAAGCTTTTATTGGAGCAACATAATAATTGTCAAAGACAATGGTATACATGAACTTTAGAGACCACACAGGTCATAGTCTTAGAGAACAAGAATCAATGTGGTTTCCAAAGCTCATGTATATCCTAAATTTTTGATAATAACACAGTGAGATGATAGGTGATGGCAGATAAAGACCAGTTGGACCATCCAGTTTCCCCAGTTGCCTTCTTCTCTGGTTCTCTTCTACTTTGGGTAATAAACATATGAATCCCCATTCTTAGATCAACCCATGTCTTTTTTCCAACCTCTCAATCCTGTTTCTCTAGCACCGTCCTCTGTATCTGTCCCAGGCATGCTCATGAGGGATTTGCATTCAATTGAAATGAAACAGGAAATATTAACAAAATTTCCCATTTTGCTTTAATTCATTTGCAAAACAAAATAAAAGAAAAATGAATGAAATGTCATTCATTATTGTTTGTTTCATTTTTTAAACATTTTCACTGCCTTTGCCAGCTACCCCCCCCCCCCCCCAACACACACACACACATCCTTGGTTCTCCCTCCAGTCCCCTCCACCTCCTCTAACCCTCTGACCATAATTTTCATGTTTCATAAGACAGGAGCGATCCGGGATCACTCCTGCCCCTCCATTAGTATGCATAGAAATAGCACCGACAGACTGAGACCAGCACCATTATTCATTAGGGATGTGCATTTGTTATATTTATTTCGGTTGTACACACGCACCTTGCAGACTTTATAGTACACCAGTAAAAACGGATAGTATGTGTGAATTATTAATAATGACTTATGCGCATGCCATCCGTTTTTACTGGTGTACTATAAGGTCCATGAGGTATGCAGGTACCACCAAAACGAATGTAATAAATGCAACGAATGCTATTCATTCCTTCTGTACAAAATGATGCTGGCCAGGCTCAGACCCAGGCTGATTCCATTTTGTATGGAAGAAATTTAACAATGATACCAGCTGAGTCTTCCAGCACCATTTATAAGCAGACCACTTGTGGGGCAGGAACAACCAAGGATTTTTCCTACCCTGTGAGGAAAGAAAATTATGGTAAAAAGGTTCGAGGGGGTAGAGGTGATTAGAGGGGGCTCCAGAATGTTTTTTTTCCCTTTTCCCATGAGGCCTGACATTTTTTTGTTTTTATTTTCCTTTCATTGTTTTCTTCGTTTTAAATAAATGGAAAGAAACGAAACAACAAACAACATGAAAAAGAAGAAATTCAGAAAACTCCATAACAAAATTAAAAACTGTCTGTTCAAACACCCAATGCTCATTGTTGCTCTAAGCAGTTTACCTCAACCTTCCTGGAGGACTAATGCAGTTGGACTGCTGACATTGTGGTTATAATTATTAAAGATATCACTACCTGCAGATAAATCCCCTTTTCTCCAGGTCCAATGTAGCTCCTAGATTCCTGTGACAGGATGGAGATCCACCAACTGCCAGAGCCTGAAGTTTAAAAAGACTCTACTGATGCTTCTCCAGCACTGGGGGTTCTCCCCACAAGCCACTTATGAAGAGTTTCTTCCAACCCATTGTGGTAAGGACTCTCCTCCGTCCGAGAGGCTCAGGTCATAGCTCTCTTCGGAAGCCGGCACACTCTTGTGCTAGCCGGTAAGCACAGCTGTTGTGTGCTGGCTGGGTCTCTCTCCCAGGGGCTATGAACAACATCTGAGGGGCAGAAACGAGGTCTGACAGACAAACCTGGGTCCACTGGTTGGCTGTGCTTGGCATTGCACACGACCACTGGGAAGCCCCTGTGCGCTGGCTTTTGTACGTAAAGCACATCAGGATAGCGATGATATACCTGAACAAACCAGGATCCATTAGCGCTATTCAATACCAATGGGTCCTCTAGCCGGATTTATTGCTTTTCAGTCACTATTGCCTTTGGCTCTGGCCAAATCTAATTTGACTTGTAGGCAATTATCCAGCATTAGTGTCCCCTAGTGTTTGATTGCTTCCTGCGCCTAATGACTTTTCATCTCACTTTATCCTCCCTCTCTCCTGCAGTGCAGCGTACAGAAACTTGTGAAATCGATTATGGATCAATGATAGCAGCGCTATAAGACAGGCAGCTCTGATCATGACATTGTCAAGGACCCGAGGGACTCTCCGCTCAGCAAAACGCCACGGAAACAGAGAGCGCGCAGGCGGGTAACGCACTTGAGGTGAATTTGGGTTTTTGTTTGTTGCTGCCAGAGTTCAGCCATGGGCTGCAGTGTGCTTCATTCAGCAGGAGCCTAGCTCAGGTTTTCATAACACGCCTTCCAAATTACAAAAATGTGCCTCTGGCACTGATGGTTTCGACCAAAAACCACAACTGGGAGGCTCTTCTCGTTAACCCTTCGTAGGCAAGAGGGGACGCGTCTTTAAGCCTTTCCCGTTCAACACACCCGCATGCCCAGCCGGAACCGGGATAGTGAGGGGACCAAATGGGCCCTGCTGGAACATTAGAGCTTGTCCCCCGTCAAACTGACCCTTAAAGCTTCACGTCCTTGGAATGGGGCTTGCACAGCCCCAAAGTCAGGGGCCTTTCTCTCTCTTGTATCATTTTGAATAGCCCTGAAGGGCCTGGGCATGGGGGAAGGGAGGCAGGGAAAGAAGGGGAATGGAAGTATCCAAGCACCGAGAAGAAGAGCCACAGAGCTGGAAGGATCTCTCGCTGACAACCATCGGGCCATTTCCCATCTGTCTCGCCTCCTTGTAGAAGAAACTGCTAACAGGGAAATGAAATAGCAAGAAATCGAGGGGTGTTGCCTGTAATGGGTCAAAGCCGCAACGAGATGCCTGAAGCCAGTCTCTGGGCCATGATAGAAGATCAGATGTCACTTTAAAACAGATGTGCACAGATGTTTCTCCTACTTTGTGCCTCTGGGCAATGATGGAGTAAAGGGGCGACAGTCACCCGGTGGCACCTCAAGGAAGAGAGCAAATCACATTTATGTGACGTGACCTTGCCAATAGCAGATGTGAATGGGGGGGTTGGGAAGGAGGCAGATGGCAAGGGCTCCTACCGGGGCCCAAGGCACCCTTAATCCAGCCCTGCCAATGGGGAAAACACAGAATACAGCCGGTCCCACTCGCCTGGCCTCAGACCTTCCCTGCGCATCACTTGCCTGCTGAGGCTGCTTCTCTCATGTACCAGATCTGCTCATACTGCGCACACGATATAGGGATTTAAATCGGTCTTGCTAGTTGGTGATTTTATTGTTGCAAACTTTTAATCTGTCCACTTTTTTTTTTTTGTTTGTTTTTATGCTATTTGCAATGACTGGCGCTTATTTTGTGCCACACTGAGAGGGCGGTGTACCAGCCGTGATACACGATCGCATGCTTTACTGGAGCAAGCCATGCCCAGTCCGCAGATCAGGTGTTTGGTCTGGTTTTACGTGCCAGAGTTGTTCCTCGCTTGCCCGGGGTTATTCATTTTTCAAGGAGCTGTGTTTCCCAGTTTCAGTGCAAGCGCATCTTGGATCCTCAGTGCAAGGCCACGCTGGGCAGGCAGGACATAAGGGAACGACCCGGCTATGACTTCCCCTGACCCCCCCACTCTTAGAGCAAATGAGGATCCCATTCATCCAGCCCTGTTTCCTTCCACCTTGCTGGGCCAAGGGGTTAAAAGCGGGATACAGAGTCAAATCCTACCAATCTCCCCCCACCCTCCCCCAATTCAAAGCAGCAGCTCCTCCCTCCCTATAAAAGACCCCCTGGATTTATATTGGTTTGCTTATATCACACTGTGACTGTTATTGTGTTTCTAAAAGGCAGGAGTGTTTCTGGAAAATTACCTTGAGCTTAAATTGGAAAGGCACTCTAGAAACTCAAAATAAAAAAAAAATTAACATTCTGTGATAACCTATGATCCCACGGTGGCCTTAACTAATGAGGCTTGTGCTCTAATGTTTCCTCACAGGCAGTCTATATAATGTCCCGTGTACAGTCTGCAAGCTGGAAAGCGGCTGGGGTTTGTGGCTGCCCTGCGAGACCACCTGATGCCCAGATAGGAGAGCTGTGAACAGGTGCTCCTCGCCTACAGAAGCCACCGCACTACGGAAGACTACTCGGTGGCAGAAGGCGGGTCCTCGGCAGGTGCCTCTTTCATGCAGGTGGTCCTGCGTACAGGTGCTCTCCCAGCTGACATGTTCAGCGGGTTACAGGCAGCGTTACATGCGCTGAAGACAGAAAGTCATCCATGCTAACATCTCCCGATAAGGTGGGATGAGTTAACCACATGGTCCGAGGAACATAATGCACAACTGAAATTAAACAATAATAATAATGATAATAATTTTGGATTTTTTTTTTAGCCTGCCTTTCTAAATAATGCTGAAGGTGGTTTACAGCGCTGTTAGTACACAGGTAGGAATGGCTCCTTGCCCCATTCATTCTTGCCAGACTAGTCAGAGGATTTCAAACAGATTAAAAATCTGGCAGAGCAGTTCCATCAGAGACACATTTAAAAAAAAATAAATAAAAAAGATAGAAAAAAAAAGGGGATATTAGCTGATTTGTCTGCGGATAGTAGAATGTGTACTTACTCGAGTTCATTGGACATGGTTTCCTAGCGTCCGCAATACACAGGTAATCAGATCTGATGGCTATTCTCTCCTAACACCCGCTGAGCACGCTCATAGCCCGTGGAGACAACTGTTAGATTTATGTTGAGCTTTGCGTGTGCAGGTATTTTGCTGACAGGTAGGCAGCTCGGGAGCAGCGCTGATTGGCCAAGAGGACAGGTGCCTACGAGACAGGTACATCCAGACAGGTGCAGCCATTAACCCTCGGCGTGCCGAAGCCTGCCTGCCTGCACTGGAGAGCGGGGAGTGGGCCTCTCGGCAGAGAGGGAAAGTGGTAAAGCTGAAGGGGGTGTGTGAGGAATGTCTCGTACAATGGAAGCAAGGCAAGCAGGAGGTTAACAGCAAACGCCAAACGGAACAAAAAAAAGCTCTGCAGACATGTTAGTGCCTGCTCGCTGGTTAAGTGTTTGAGGCTTTGCCCTTTAAATCCCGTCACCCAGTCCAGCTCGGGAGGAGGAGGTGAGGTCCAGCAGACGGGTGCTTTGGAGTTCAAATCTCAGCTCTGCCACTTTCATTTGCCCACTCACTCCATCTCCCAGTTGTTAATTGGATAACACTAATTAGAAGAGCAGTCGTGTTAATGGCTGCCATAATCGTTGGGCTCTGTAATGGTGTGAAAAGGCATTCATGAAAAAAGCCTAAATTACCATTCCTCACTGAGTTGCAATATTTGCATACAACACCACTTACTGCAGGGAGCTGGGATTTTTTTTTGTCTTTTTCTAATGAACAAAGTGAAAGATAAGCTCCCAGTTCTGGAGCACACTTTTGACATTATTTTTCCTTCTTACTGATGTCAGGGAGCTGATAAGGACCCCGCCCCGACCTGCAACCCCAGAATGTCACTTCAGCCTTTGGCACTTTGCTTTCTGCTTGGAGATATTTCAGTTAAATCCCAGGAGCTGGGCTGATTTATGGCGGCGAGATCTGTATCTGCACATTTGGGACTTTCCCCGGCATGAGCTGTGGTCATCACAGGGTATCCAGCAGTCCCAAGAGATGCGATTCCCATGGAAGCACAGACCCAGAGAGACGGCATCCATCGCGGTGCCCCCTTTGCTTGGCTTCCCTTAGAGGTTTTTCTTTTCTTTTTTTTTTTTGTGTGATGAGTTTCTGTTGCAACCGAAAGGCTGGGGAGCCGAGGCAGTGACTCATAATAGCAGGGTATGGAGGGCTGAGGAAGGTTCAGGCAGGCATGTTAGTACAGGCCTGGGAGAAACCTTAATCCCTCTCCCTTTCTCTCTCCCGGCTCTCACCTGCCTGCCTGATCTACTGAAATCATCAGGGAAAGGGGAAGGCGACGAGCACTCTCTCTGGTTGTGAAGGAGAGAGACCATGCCTTAGAAAGGCCTCATCCTGCAGGCGCACTGCTGAACCAGCCTCTGGTCCCTTTTGCAGTTCTGCTCAGACAGGATTGCCCCGCGTGGGCAGCCACCTCTGGGGTGCTTGGCATGGCTTGGCCCTTCATTATGACAGCTGCCAGAAAGGAGAAGGGGCCAAGGAGTTATCCTGTTACCTGCACGACAGTGTCCAAGGTCGTGCAGAGGGCAGTGTCCAAGGAGTTCCCCTGTCCTATGATTCTGGGCTCCAGTTTCCCTGATTTAGCTGTCCAGTGTCCACTATACCGGTGGGCCAGCAGAGCTGCACAGAGAAAGCTTCCTCTGATACCTGGTGATAGCACCGATTCCCACCCCCACCCTATGTCCAGGCATGAGGTGACTGGAGCACAACGTATAGTCTCAGTTCCTATACCTGCAGCTTCAGATTTTAGGTGTTCAGAAGTTGTAAACATAGGTATTTATTTTTTCAGCTAATCATGGGTTCTTCGGGGGTACCAAAAAATCCGTGTTTTCACGGTGCAGGGACTATCGTTGTGTTCCCTTTTCTGGATGAATCGAATACAGGCATTAGTGCAGCTGAGGAGTCGCTAAGCTTAGGCAGGGCAAAAAACACAAAGCAGAGGATGGAGGGTACAGAGTGCAAGGCAAGGGGTGTTTTATCTAATAAAGTCGGGTTTTTTTGTTTGGTTTTTTTTTGCATTGGGTTTGTTTTATCAGGGTTAAATTCTAAAATCAGAAGCCCTGCCTATTCCTTGCCCTGTCCTGTCTCTCCCAATCTGCACAGACCTACATGTGCACTATTGACTCTTGAGGATGTGGGAAGTAATGGTGGACATAACCGAATTATAAGGGAGGTCCTCGGCTGTGTGTCCATGTGTGTCCATGGTCTCACCCTCCTCCTCATTACTGTTCAGGATCAATACCTGCCCAGCACTCCTCCTCTCCCCCAGGAATGCTGGGGCACATCCGTAGCAGAGCCTGCAAGGGAGGCTTCACCTTTATCCTCCAAAACTATTCTGCTCCCCCCCCCCCGCTGAACTGAGACGAAGCTTTACTTTCTAACCTACTTGCAAGCCCCTTTCTTTAAGGCTCAGTTTGTTTTGTTGCAACACAATGTTTGCAACTGTTTGAGGCCAAAAGCCCCTCCGTAATTACATCCTCCGACAGGGCTATTGTGGCTGGCTAATGGCAGGACGGCTTGCGAGCTGCAGGTCCGAGGGCAAGTGGAGCCTGATGAGTGCCTTCACCATGGGCTCTGTCAGAGGAAAGCGTCGGTTCCCCAGAGCCTGGACAGGCAAAGCGATTGGCAGTGGCAGGGAACCAGAGAGGAGGAGAGCCAGAAAGAGCTGGATGGGCCGATCAGGCCTGGTCTGCAAAGCTTCAGGTCGGAGCAAGGATCAGACAGATCCTCCACAGTGGAAGGCCAAGATGCAGCTGGAGTGCAGGCAGTTTAAGGCTCAGCCTCTGATTATTTAGAGTCGGTGTCGCCCGAATTTACTCCACTTAGCAACTAACTCTTCCCTCATGAGGAACCTCGGGGCTGCTTTGGAGGTTTCCTCCTTCTCAGGCCTGCTGAAAGGGACCCTTGCACGGCAGCTAATCCGCAGGCGCCTCTGTCCCTAATGTCCCCTTGGAGCTGGAAACCCCCGCTGGCCCCCAGAATGATCCCCAACATATTCCCAAGAGACACAAAAGGGCCAGATTCAGGACAGGCTCTCCCTCCCATCCTGGCTCTACTGGGAAAGGTCCCGGAGATGCTGACATTCAAAGCCTTTATCCCAGTAACTTTTGTAGTTAGCCAGGAAAAAAAAAAAAAAGTCGAGGTTTTAATTTAAAATTCCCGCCTCTCACTGTTTAAATGTTGTCCCGGTAGGTCAGTCATGACCCGGACAAAAAGAGATGGCACCGGGGGCATTCCCGGGGTATGGTCGGTTACATTTTATCCGGCTAAGCACGGATACTCAAGCTGGAAAAATACAGTAGCTTGGCGTAAATGTGGCTGGATAAAGTTTAGCCGGGTGCATTCAGCAGCAGACTTGTCCGGATAAAGTTAAGCAGATGTTTCCCAGGCGTCTCCCCCCCTTTCGGAAGGGGAGATTTTTATGCAGGGGTTCGGCGGGGGTCTCCTTCCCCAGCACCAGCCCCCACCCCGGAGTAATGCCCTGGTCCCCCTGGAAACAATTTCCAGGCTCTCCCCCCTGTTAGAAAGGCTTAGCCCCCAGGGAAGTCGGAAGCAGCTTCCTCTAACGGTTTGCTCGCGTTGCACAGAGAAGGCGGAGGTAGCTCTCAGTTCCTGGCAAAGGCAGAACAAGGGACAAAGAGAAGCCTTCACCAGTACCTGAGGAGTGCATTCGTTCCAGGCACTCAGGCTTTCTTCTTTAAAAAAAACCCCAAACCCATGAAGGTAGGCTCCCTTCCTCACAGAAAGAGGGGACCTGCACGGGAGTTCGTTCTCAAAACGTCAGCAGCCGAGGCCGGAAGTCCTCAGGAAACTTCCCCCACTGCCACCGAGAGGGGCAACCAAAATATGCAAAATTAACCCCCCTTCTTAGACCAAAAAAAATATGCAAATGCACCCCCCCCGCGTGGATTTCCTGAAACCCAGTCGTAGGGGGGGGGGGGGGGAGGGCCACAGCTGCGACCCACCCGGGCTGACCTGAACAGGGCTGGGATGCCAGGGAGGCTCCTTACTGTCTGTCCCTGGGCACCCACCCAGCTCCACGTCCTCTGCTCCAAAAGTGCCGGAGCCAGCGCGCTGGGTGTCGGCTGATGATGTCACTGATGACATCACCAGCAGATACAATTGCTTTCTCATCATTGCATATGAACACCCGAAGTGAAATGTTAACCCGTTTTTCAGTTGAATCGATTGACTCTTTCCTTCTCTAGTCCAAGTTGATGGCAGAGTAAAATCTCCCCCCCCCCCCCCGTCTCTCCTAACCATTTTGTCAACTAAGGGAGATTGCGTTTGAATCCTGTTTTCCATTGTACGAATGAGATCGTTTGTGCTGCCAGCTCCGAACAAGTGATTCAATTGCACACGCGTTTTACACACTCACTTGCCCTGCAGTGAAAATGCAGCAGAGAAAGGCAATTAGTGGGGATTATTGCACACGGACTCGCCTACTGATGACGTCAGCTCCAGAAGGAGTTCATACCACAGCAATGTGGGGTTCTGCTAAAAAAAGACATTTAAGTAGTCACGTGTCCGGATAAGCTACAGAACAGCTTCAATTTCATTTTTCACACTGACTCTTCATTGCAAAGGTTCACGCATTCTGACTTCCTGGGCTTGGTTTCCTCCATCACCCCGAGCATGTACAGACTCATTACGGGTCAGACCCTCTGCACTGATCCACAATACAAAGCTGCCATGCAAAACTGAAAAGCACTTCTTTTTTTTTTTCACTGGGAAAGGTGTGATTTGTGGCAGAAATCAGGTCACTGCAAGAGTCCAGCGAGAGCTCCCGAGGTGTAATTAATGGTGCAGACCTGGAGACCTGAGCCCTCTCTCCAGTGCTTTTATCTCCAGATGGTGGCTTGGCCTCTTGCATTTATTCCATTCATGTTACGCAGTGCATTCTTCATATTTGTCCATTCTTGTAGGTATAATTTTATGTTTTATGGGAAACCACCAAGAGCTGATTATGGAACAGGCCATGCCTTTTTTTTTTTAATAAATAAGTCCCAGCGATAAGGGCAGAATCAGCCTGGTCAGGCTTCAGTCACATCTGGAGAAGAAGCCAGGGTGGCCTCAAATGTTGGTGTGCACCATCGCGTTTGGATTTTTCTTATCACATTAATGAAAAACACAAATAAAGTGCAGTAACATTTAAATTGCATCAGATTAGTATAAAGCGATAGAACAAAAAAAAAAAAAAAAAGGAACGGCAAGAATCCAGCAATAAGAACATAAGAAGTTGCCATACTGGGTCAGCCCAAGGGTCCATCAAGCCCAGCATCCTGTTTCCAATTGGTGGCCAATCCAGGCCATAAGAACCTGGCAAGTACCCAAACACTAAGTCTCTTCCATGTTACCATTGCTAGTAAAAGCAATATAGCACCATTAACAACCTCGCAATCCATGAAGGGACAGGGCGGGAAAGAAGCTGTTACGCCCGTCGGTCGCAGACGGCTGCGCCCTCTGTCGCTCACCTTTTTTTCTATCTGATTCAGTTCAGTTTGGAAAGATGGCTGCCTCTGCTTCTCCACGCCGACCCCTTCGGCGTTCCCGGTCCGGCATGGGCGATTGCGTTCGCCATCTTTCTCCCGGAGTCACCTAGGGCATGCGCGCGCAGCCCCGTCCTTTACGTGCGTCATGGCGGGAACCTCGGGGGCGTCCCCACCGCATAAGATCACAAGCTCTGGTATTTAATCTCTGTTCACGAATACAGATACGAGTTAGCAAGGAATCCTCCATGCTGATCTCTCCTCGCTGCCAGACGCCTCCGGTCTGTGTACTCTCGCTCCAGGACGACTTAGGCACCCGCTCCTCGGGGGCCTTGCCTCGCTCCTCTACACCCTCCGGGGTTATCTGCTACCAGCTAGGACGCTTAAGGTACCCCCTCCTCGGGGGCCTTGCCTCGCTCCTCTGCACCCTCCGGGGTTATCTGCTACCAGCTAGGACGCTTAAGGTACCCCCTCCTCGGGGGCCTTGCCTCGCTCCTCTACATCCTCCGGGGTTATCTGCTACCAGCTAGGACGCTTAAGGTACCCGCTCCTCGGGGGCCTTGCCTCGCTCCTCTACACCCTCCGGGGTTATCTGCTACCAGCTAGGACGCTTAAGGTACCCGCTCCTCGGAGGCCTTGCCTCGCTCCTCTACACCCTCCGGGGTTATCTGCTACCAGCTAGGACGCTTAAGGTACCCGCTCCTCGGGGGCCTTGCCTCGCTCCTCTACACCCTCCGGGGTTATCTGCTACCAGCTAGGACGCTTAAGGTACCCGCTCCTCGGAGGCCTTGCCTCGCTCCTCTACACCCTCCGGGGTTATCTGCTACCAGCTAGGACGCTTAAGGTACCCGCTCCTCGGAGGCCTTGCCTCGCTCCTCTACACCCTCCGGGGTTATCTGCTACCAGCTAGGACGCTTAAGGCACCCCCTCCTCGGGGGCCTTGCCTCGCTCCTCTACACCCTCCGGGGTTATCTGCTACCAGCTAGGACGCTTAAGGCACCCGCTCCTCGGGGGCCTTGCCTCGCTCCTCTACACCCTCCGGGGTTATCTGCTACCAGCTAGGACGCTTAAGGTACCCGCTCCTCGGGGGCCTTGCCTCGCTCCTCTACACCCTCCGGGGTTATCTGCTACCAGCTAGGACGCTTAAGGTACCCCCTCCTCGGGGGCCTTGCCTCGCTCCTCTACACCCTCCGGGGTTATCTGCTACCAGCTAGGACGCTTAAGGTACCCGCTCCTCGGGGGCCTTGCCTCGCTCCTCTACACCCTCCGGGGTTATCTGCTACCAGCTAGGACGCTTAAGGTACCCGCTCCTCGGGGGCCTTGCCTCGCTCCTCTACACCCTCCGGGGTTATCTGCTACCAGCTAGGACGCTTAAGGTACCCGCTCCTCGGGGGCCTTGCCTCGCTCCTCTACACCCTCCGGGGTTATCTGCTACCAGCTAGGACGCTTAAGGCACCCGCTCCTCGGGGGCCTTGCCTCGCTCCTCTACACCCTCCGGGGTTATCTGCTACCAGCTAGGACGCTTAAGGTACCCGCTCCTCGGGGGCCTTGCCTCGCTCCTCTACATCCTCCGGGGTTATCTGCTACCAGCTAGGACGCTTAAGGTACCCGCTCCTCGGGGGCCTTGCCTCGCTCCTCTACACCCTCCGGGGTTATCTGCTACCAGCTAGGACGCTTAAGGTACCCGCTCCTCGGGGGCCTTGCCTCGCTCCTCTACATCCTCCGGGGTTATCTGCTACCAGCTAGGACGCTTAAGGTACCCCCTCCTCGGGGGCCTTGCCTCGCTCCTCTACACCCTCCGGGGTTATCTGCTACCAGCTAGGACGCTTAAGGTACCCCCTCCTCGGGGGCCTTGCCTCGCTCCTCTACACCCTCCGGGGTTATCTGCTACCAGCTAGGACGCTTAAGGCACCCCCTCCTCGGGGGCCTTGCCTCGCTCCTCTACACCCTCCGGGGTTATCTGCTACCAGCTAGGACGCTTAAGGCACCCGCTCCTCGGGGGCCTTGCCTCGCTCCTCTACACCCTCCGGGGTTATCTGCTACCAGCTAGGACGCTTAAGGTACCCGCTCCTCGGGGGCCTTGCCTCGCTCCTCTACACCCTCCGGGGTTATCTGCTACCAGCTAGGACGCTTAAGGTACCCCCTCCTCGGGGGCCTTGCCTCGCTCCTCTACACCCTCCGGGGTTATCTGCTACCAGCTAGGACGCTTAAGGTACCCCCTCCTCGGGGGCCTTGCCTCGGTCCTCTACACCCTCCGGGGTTATCTGCTACCAGCTAGGACGCTTAAGGTACCCCCTCCTCGGGGGCCTTGCCTCGCTCCTCTACACCCTCCGGGGTTGCCTACCACCTTCAAGGATGCCTAAGGTACCCGCTCCTCGGGGGATCTCTTCTTCTACAACTGCCGGTATCAGAGTGACTGTTACCACTCCAGTTCTGTCTCTGCATTGTCTCATCTCTCTTCTCAGATCCTCGGCCTTCCTCGCCATGCAGACCACTACCGGACCCATCTCCCTCACGGGGGACCCGGTGAGACTGTGGAGCTGCCTCTTCCACCTTGCAGCCCTCAGAACGGAACATCGCCTCGTCTGGCTGGGAACACTACCCCTTCCTCGGGTCATCATCTACATTGCAGTATAATAAAAGCTATGTGTCCATCTCTGCTCGGAGCTAGCCTATGGCTGCAAGTCCCCGCAGGGCTCCGCCATCTCTTGCAGCGACCAAGGGCCTGCGCCTCGATGTCAAAAGTACAAAAGAAGCTGGTGCCCTGGCTCCCATTCCCAGACGGCACCGACGCACAGTAAGCCTTAGAGAAACTCCAATCATGCAAAAAAAAAAAGAAAAGACATTTCTGCTTAGTTCTTTAAACTCCCTGGAGGATGCCTCTAGCCTTCCTGCCATTCTCATCTGTGATCCGGAAATTCTTAACCCTTGAGAAATGCGTGCGGGAGCAACGCAGGAAGGTGCCAGCGAGCCTTGCACGTGGGTCTGAGTTAAGGCTTTATTTATTTGCTTACCTTTATAGTTTATAAAGCAGAACATTTGATGAACGTAGAGGTGTGTGCACTGGGGGCGTGGACCTTACATCCGCAGCCAAGTGGGGGTTGCTGTTTCAGGAAACAAAAAACATCCCAGACAGGCTTTAGGTGGTCAACGGGCCACTAAAAATCTCACTAGCTGAGCGTGCGTTAGTTGTACCACCTGAATTCATTGGATCGGCTGAGCAGTAGATTATTAGGCCCACTTGATGGCAGGTGATTGGCTGCTTGTGGATCATTAGCCCCACTTAGCGTCAATCGATCGGCCACTTATAGGTTATTAATATGATCTGGTGGCAGCTGATTGGCTGTTCACAGATTGTTAATGCCACCTGATGGCAGTGGATTGGCTGATCCACCAGCATGAGGGCCAGAGGTGGAAGCCGGTACCCGCCGAAGCAGGGAGCGCTGAGCTGCAGCTGCCGCCAATAGGAAAGCTGGGGGTGGGAGGTGCGTGGCCGAAGGTTTGCCTTCGGGCGGCAAATACTCTTGCACTGGTCCTGAGAGGTCAGGATGCAGCTCGCTTACAAGGTGCCCTTTTGACTGGTCTTTCAGCACCGGCCTCAGAGCAGTACTCGCTTCTCCCATCTCTATGGGGTTATGACTGAAAACTAAAAAAAAAAAAAACAAAACCCCACTCCAAGTCTTCCTGGAGAAAGCACTGGAGCTCGAAAGAGAGCTCCGGTCTCCAGCCACAGCCACTGGGGCTAATGGGAAGCTGCTTCGTAATCAAACCTGCTTTTAATTGGCAGCTGTAGTTATGTGTCACCTATAATGTGATTTGTATGGATGTCAGGACATAAGGTTGTTCCTTGCTGTTAGCTGTAACCTCTGCCTCGCAAGCAGAAAATGCAAGAATATCAGGAAAATATAGTCTTGCTGTTTACATAGTTTGCCCCCTCATCTGGAAAAGGGAGCAGCTGAAAATCCACAGGGGCAAAATTATTGATTGCATTTGCCTTTTACACACAACAATCCATTTTCTGGTAATCCCTAAGGGTTTTGTGCAGTAGAAACGCCTTGTGGCCATGGGCTGAGTGGTCACTTGACCTTTCCATCACTACCATTGCTCAGCTGGTCAACGGTGAGGTATTTGTGTGTTGCCGTGGGCTGCAGAACATCCCAGGGGTAGGGTTTTCCCAACGTGGCTCCATGTTTTTCAGAACAGGTTGATCCGGTCCTGATTTTACCCTGCTGCAAGGCAGGTGCTTGGCCTTCTTGTTTTTCTAAGGGGCTGCAGTATGGAAGTTGGAAGCTCTAAGTCCCAGCATGCAACAGGATAAACCCAGGACTGGATCAACCTAACCTGAAAACCCGGGGCCGGTTGGCATCCCTGCCCAGGGGTAGCAGCATTCGTGCATGCGAGCTCCCCGGTGCCGAGCACGGATCCACCACTTTGTTCTAACCGAAAATGATTTCAGGTTTTCTCTTCCTCGCTGTAAATGCCTGTTACTGCTCGTTGGAGGATGAATAAATCTTTAAAGCTAATAAACGTATCTGTGAGACAGTGATAAATGGTTACTCAGGCATTATAAGTTTATGAAAATTTTGTCCTAGATGCTAATCTCGGCCTCATAATGGAGCAGTTGTGATGCTGTCATGCAAAAGTTATTTTTATTTCCTAATAAAGCTCTCCGAAGCAGAGCTAAGCGGCCAGATAAAGGGAAAAGCTGGAGGAGGGGGGAGGTGGCAAAGTCCGCAGGCCCTCAGACCCAGCGCTTTCTTTCGGGGGGGGGGGGGGGCCGCGGTGTGATGCGTCTCCCGCCCGACGTCCCTGGACGTGCTCGGGGGTGCCAGGTCTGTCCCTTTCCCTGCTGAATGGCCCTCTTACCAGGCCGTTCGTGGTACGAGTTTTGCGCCTTCTCCTCTCGCAGCAGGGCTTGCACTGGGGCCGTCAGGACGTGCCTGAGATGCGTTGGCTTGCAACGGGAGAGATTCTGCGCCGGGAACCCAACTGGGACCGCGCTTGCAGGGAAACGGGCGCAGTTCATCTTCAGGCAGCCGACGCGCTCCTCCCGCTCTTTGTTGTTTTAACCTGGGTCATTTTCTCTGTCTTGCTCTGCTTGGCGCGCGACGCGAGTTTGGCTGACTGCGAACGAGGCTGTGATAAAAATATAAAGCTTTCATATTTATTTAAGGGGAGAGGAGAATACACAGCGACAGTCGGGTTCCATAAAGCAATGAGCCTGCTCTTTCGGGCTCAGCCGCCTCTTCTTTACCCTCCTCAGAGCTTTCGCTTGAATGAGATTGGGATCTTGGCGTGGGTAACGAAAATGAGAATTTCCCCTTCTCCCTGGCGAAAAGGGCCCTGGTCCTTCTCTCAGCCCAGCTGCTGGGAGAGGAAGCCCTTCCAGGCTCATCCTCCGGTGGTTTTCGGGTGTCCTTCGGAAAAGTTAAAATGTGCTCGGCGGTTTTGGCTTTGCAGCCAGGCAGGGCATGAATGTTTGGCTGGCAGTCAGTGCCTCAGGGAATGTGATGCGTTTACTGTGCCGTGCTCACTCACCCACCTCTCTGGCAGGTTTTCCGCCTTTCTGAAAGGCACCGCGACTCTGCCAAGCTGTTAAAGAAGACTTCTACGTTGCCGACACACAAAAAAAAAAAAAATAGTTGGCTAAGTTGAAATGCTCCCTCAGGGTGTGTACAAAGCAGGACCTCACTGCATCGGTGAGAAGAGACTTCCCTGCTACACGGCTCCAGCAAAACGTCTCGGCTTAGGACAGAGACAGGAGGAGAAGAGAGATGTGCCAGGCTGAAATCTTCAGGAGACAGTGACTCTTTGATGGCACGTTTCTTTAGCCATCAGTTTTGGGCTACTATCCAGATACCATGTGCTGGGCTGCCATCGAAACCTTTAGATTTGTACCTATTACTTTCCTTGTTGCAAAAATATGCAACCTAAAAAGGTGAATTTTAAAAGCCATACACACGCCAAAATCGGGAGATGGGCGAGCATCTAGCACCTGTGCGTCCACCCGATTTCATAAGCCGCCCACATACGCACACGAGTCCCGATGCACGAATATCTCGCAACGGGGAAAAAAAAGGGGTGGAATGTAGGCGGAGCCTAGGAGTTCTGGGGCGGGGCCAAGAGATATGCGCGTTTGCACCTGCCATGCACCAGGGCATGCGCCTGGGTAGATTGCAGCGCAAAGTCACTTCTGCTGTGGATGAGGAGTTAAGTGTGAATGAAACTATTGCCAGCCAACTATTAAGGGCTTGAGGGGGCTGGAGTAACTGGGGGGGGGGAGGGGGGGTGCAGGCTAAAGATCCAGGGGGGGCTGGAAGGCCTAGCTGTAGACTGGGCAAACTGGTGGACAAACCAATGAAAGTGGTCATGGGCTGGACATGCACCTGTTATAAAATTCTCTCACTCGTGTGGCTCAAAACCAACATTGCACCGCTGTGCACGTGCAAGCTTAAAATTAGGGGCACACGTACACTCACCAGGGCTATTTTATCCCGTCAGCGTGTGCGTGCACGCGATATAAAATTGCAACGCATCTTGTTGTGCGCCATGCACACGTGTGTATGTGCGCCTGAATGCCTGTTTTAAACTTACCTTATAAGACGGTAATTTTAAAACAAGCGCGCTGGCCCCCATAATTGCACGTATCGGCACAGGGGTGAAGATACGCTGGAATTTTAAATCGTGCGCGCACTTGCGCTCATCAGTCGTGCGTAATGATGCTCCTAATTTTAAGAGATTACTCAAGCAAAGCTAGAAAGCCTCCCTTGTACCCCAGTAGCCCCGACCCTTCAAACCCCCGCTGATGAGCCCTGAGTTTTTTAATTTTAAGACGTACACACCGTCCACAGCGATAGGGGGCGCCAGCTTGCGCTTGTGCACGTAAATGCCTTATGCGCAGACTTCACGTTACAGATCTGGATCGCCCACGTCTCGCCCCTTTATTTACCTTTCCCATCTGTGCACGTCCCGGGAGAGACGCGTGTACTCGGGCACTTCTTAAAATCCACGCGGCACGCACCTACCCAAGACATGGGCATACCCCACCCAGCTTTGGCGCGTGTGGAGCTTTTAAAATCGACCTATAAATATAAATCATATAAAATATTTAAAAAAGACAATAAGCGTTAGGGATGTTGTGCATTTGTTTCATGCATTTCGGCGATGTACAGGTACAGGTTCCGCCGAAACAGATGAAACAAATCCACATACCTTATAGATATATAATAGTCAACATAAAAATATAAATAGATAAATGAATGTTAATTTCTGCAAAAGCATTCTTCAGCGTGCTCACGACTATGTTCCATGTATTTCAGAAACCGGTAGACAAACAGCAGATCCCTAGAGTGACTCTTAATCGTCCTTCTTCGTGGTTCAAGACTTTTGTGGGCTGGTAACAGTGACCAGCGTCCCACCGAAGCAATCGCCCCTGAAGCTTTTCCTAAACTCGCGCGCTGAAGCAGAGAGACCTATGGGGCGGATTTTAAGAGCCCTGCTCGCCTAAATCCGCCCAAAACCGGGCGGATTTAGGCGAGCAGGGCCCTGCGCGCCGGTGAGCCTATTTTACATAGGCCTACCAGCGCGCGCAGAGCCCCAGGACTCACGTAAGTCCCAGGGTTTTTCGAGGGGGGCGTGTCGGGGGCGGGGCCGATCGGCGCGGCGTTTTGGGGGCGGGATGTGGTGTTTCGGGGGCGGGCCCGGGGGCGTGGTTTCGGCCCGGGGCGTGGCCGCGCCCTCCGGAACCGCCCCAGGTTGCGTCTCGGCGCGCTAGCGGCCCGCTGGCGCGCGGGGATTTACTTCTCCCTCCGGGAGGCGTAAGTCCCCCGACAAAGGTAGGGGAGGGTTTTAGATAGGGCCGGGGGGGTGGGTTAGATAGAGGAAGGGAGGGGAAGGTGAGGGAAGGGCGAAAGCGAGTTCCCTCCGAGGCCGCTCCGATTTCGGAGCGGCCTCGGAGGGAACGGAGGCAGGCTGCGCGGCTCAGCGCGCGCCGGCTGCACAAAATCGGCAGCCTTGCGTGCGCCGATCCTGGATTTTAGCAGATACGCGCGGCTACGCGCGTATCTGCTAAAATCCAGCGTACTTTTGTTGGCGCCTGGTGCGCCAACAAAAGTACGTGAAGGCGCACTTTTTAAAAATCTACCCCTGTGTGTCGGGTTGGACCGCGCGGATTTTCACAGGTCTGCAGCCACACGTGATTCTCCCAGTACGCGCACTGGAAACATTTTGCTAAAAGAGGCGAGCGTTGGGCGGGCCAGGAAAGCGCCATTAAGGCACTGTCCCGCTGAAGCGCGCCCCGCCGACGACGGTCACGCAGAACTTGCTGCTGCTCCGGAATGCGGGTAAGTAAAAAAAAAAAAAAAAAAATCAAAGGTAGTCAGCAGGGTTTTAGGGGTCGGGACGGATAGGGTAAAAGGGAGGCAGGTTAGGTAGGGGGTTTAGGAAGAGGGAACAGGGAAAAGGGTCTATCGCGTCGCTGCGCGGATCTACTAAAATCCCCTCTTACGCAATCGAAATGGGATTCGTGCGCACATGCGCGCGTTGATATAAAAGCGTGCGCGCTTCGATGGGCACGTTATAAAATCGTCGTGACCATGTGCGCGCGCCGGCAACTGAGCGCACATGGACGCCCACGTGCGAGTCTCAAAATCTACCTTGAAGCTTATTGCTGTTAACTTTTGCACAAAAAGGAGGCCGGCTCCTATTTGGTAGGATCCGGTTTTCTTTACAGCAAAATCATAGGTAAATATAGAAGCAAAGAGACTTTGTCGCAGTCATGGCAGTGTATGGACTCTGGCAGCGCTGTTATAAGCCCACAAAGTTCCCAGACCGTCAAGGAGGAGGATTAACCAGCACGCCAGGGATTTTCTGTTTTTCACTCATTTTCTAAATACATAGATGTGAGCACTAAAAGACTCTTTGGTCAAAATGTTCTTATTTACTTATCTCTTTATATTTTGATGTTGACTGTTATCTTAGAAGGGTAGCCTTCAGCAGGGTGTGTAAGTCAGCACATGCACGCATAAGTCGATGCATCTAAGGTCAGGCTTGTGCTTTATAAACTGTGCAGTGCGTGTCAGTACGTGCACAAGTTTGTAATGAAGCGACGTGTAAAGAGTCTGCCAATATTTTAATTTGCATGCAGAAGCATTGCATCGTGTGCCTGTTATTTTATGGAGGCAGATATTTTGCACAGATGGCTGACATATGCGCGCATCTTGCTTATGAAAATTCTTACTTGTGCACATGCACCCAAGCATCAGTCTGGGGAGCTCTTCCCCAGTTCGTCCATTTGCTTTGGACCCCACCTCCACACCCAAAAGCTGCAGAGAAGAGAAGGCAGATCTAATTTCCACAAGTTGATTAGCAGGTGTGAAAGTGTGCGTGCACCTCTGATGGCGGATGCACGCATTCCGTTGACAAAATTCTGAAATGCGCACCCCCTTCCGAGCCAGGCGCTGGAATGCCTCCGACATGCCCATCTTATACTCTGTACTTTTCTGTACAGCCGCACCAGCACATGCCTGCTCCCATCCTTCTGAAAATTTGCTTTCTGCTTGCAAAGCCTAATTACGGGGTGCATGCTCACATTTTAGATGCACATCCTCTGTGTAACTCTTTGAAAATGACACCATATTATATTGTTTGTATTAGTTTATGTTTTCTATTTAATGTCCATAGATTTTAACCCCTGCTGTAGATACATTTTGCCAAAACATTGCCATGTCGGAGTTGTAGAGCTCTTTTCCTGCTTTTTTAAACATATTTTTCTCATGGTTGTGTTTTATGTCATTATTTATTAACTATTATTTATAATGTATTTGTGTTTTTACACTTTTATTGTTATTCTGTTTATTGATTTTTTTTATGTTGTCATTGCTTTTCTCCAACAATAATAATTGAAAGCAACCTAAATCCCACTCGCCCAACTGAAGCCCCACTGAGTCCATCAAAGAACCTCTACAGGGCCATGGGCCTCCTTGACACCCACAAGAGGGGCTGGAAACACGGCCAGGGAGAGGATCCAAAGGTTCCCCGGCACGCACCAGACTTGGCATGTTGGAAAGCAATAACTTGCCGTTGTAAAATTACTTTCTCCTGCTCAGGATGTGACCTGCTGTAATGTCTTAGCACTATTCCCCTCCAGGAAGCATTTCCACAGAGTCAATGGTCTACGGCAGCTTTGTTGATTTGCCCCCTTCAGTCACATCAGTACAATCCAAAGGCCAATGGGCCTTGAAAAAGAGGATTCCCCCCACAATCTCGGGAGGTCATGGGGCTGTGCCCAAACCAGGACTGAGGCAGAGGTTACACACAGTAGATCTATCTCTCTATATTGTTTTTTTTTAATCATATTTTTATTTGTATAACTTTATATTTTCTCCAGTGCACCAGAAACTAAAAGAACATGGACCACACGGTAGATTAAAGGACTGTCCTACAATACAGAGTCTTTTCTTTTCAAGTCTGATAGAGTCTACTCATTAACGGTACCACTAAGGCATATTTCCACCAATTACCTCCAGCTGTTAATATCTTCGCCTCTCGAAGTCCTACAAGGGCCCCACTCGTTCTTATTAATTATCTGCCTGGTTCCTGAGCACACAAGTCAATTTTTCCATCAAGCAATCTCCGCCACTTTGCTCTCCCAACAACATACAGCAGGGGCACTTTCCCACATGGGGGCAATGGTCAGTCTGGCCGCATGAAGCAGCTGCCCAGCCCGTTTCCTGCTGTCGCACATTTCCCATCTATTGGTCCCACTGCCCTACGAAAGGCACGGTATCGTTTCTCCTGCAGGTCGCTGTCCGCAAATCTGGGAGGTGCGACCCATCACTGCCGTCCCAGACATCTGCATCGCCCCGCAGTCCCACCACATGTGCACGTACAAACCAGTTTGGCCACATCCTCGCCAGCAATATTTACCGGCATAACTGAATTTAGCGTAGAAAACAGGTGTTCGATACAGTCCACGTACCAATTTATACAATAACTCCTGCCCCTTACTACAAATCGTGATAAGTCGGGTCATTTTTCGGATGGATTTCCAAGTCTTTTTTTTATCCAGATCAAGGTTCCATTGATGAATCGGTGTATTTGAGGTACTCTTTCTGCATAATTCAGACCTGACTATAACACCGCAATCAGGTGACGTGCCCTTGCTTCACAACACAGCACTCACTCTGTCCCCACACATTCCTCCAGAGAATCTGCAGAGTCGTCAATATTTGACAGGTTGTGACGTAACTGCAGAAATAAATATCTGGCGGAGGCTTGTATCTGAAATTTAAAATCATTTTCGAAGCGTCATTTTCAAACAACTATATGCAGCGGCATATGCATGCATATATGGCTGCATGTAAATCTATGATAGCATTTTAAAACCTGCGCATATATATGTAAAATACGGGTATCTTTACCCCAGAACATACTCGTGTACGTGTGATTATGTGCAAATACATGCAATGCGCTGAATGCATTCAACTCATGCACTTTTCCTACTTATGTAGGCATATATTTTACGAGCAAAAATAAAGTAGGACTTACCCACATAAAACCCAATTTACGCACATAGGACAGCATATTTAAAAAAACCTGCGCACGTAAATGAATTTAACCAGCTTATCAATTACTCCACCACCCAGTCCTTCTCCAGATCATTGAGACCCCCTTGCCTCTTCAGCCTAAACTCCCTCTAGTTCACCCAGGCCCCCTACTCAGCCAACAGTGCACAATAAACAAGTCCTAATATCAATTACACGAATTGGTGGGTGAAAATTACACGAGTAACCTGCTAAATGGTGCGCACGTGTCTTTTACGATAGCAACTTAGCGCTGAACTGTTGGCCCCACCCCAGGAGGTGCGGGAGAAACGTAAAGTAGGCACGTACTTTTACAAAATACCAGTTCCAGGAGTACGGGCTTCTTACGCGCGTGCAAGCTAATTTTTACACGCTCGCGCTGTATACGCATGCGCACGCGCCAAACAGAGCCAGAGACGTCATTTCACAAACCAGTCCCAAGGCAGCAACTGCCTACAATCCAGTGCCTTATTTCCCAAGGGGTTTTAGTTGCTTTTTTTTTTTTTTTTTTTTTTAAACAATAATCCATACAATTTTCACTCAGTCGGCTGAATTCTCACACTTTGTACTGTACAAAAAAAACAAACCACCCCATACTGTCTCCTCTCCCACCTCCTACGTAAACGGCCCCCGGGGGGTTGAGACGCTGCCACCGTGGCGTCCGTACAGAGAGTTCAGTATCTGCGCCGCTCGGGGGGAGGAGAAGGCGGGAGAGTGGGAAAGCAGCAGCTCTCGCTGTTTCTCTTGGATCCTGCAACTTCCCTGGGTTTTGCAACCCATCCCCCTCCCGCTGTTAGGGCCCTGTTCCTGCGCTCTCCGCGCGCTCAGGTGGAAGCTGGCGGTAGCAGTCGCTCTGGGCGGGCTTTTGGGGGCACACTCTCCGCGCCAGGAGCAGTCGGGGGCGTGAGACTTGCTTTTTAGCACAAAGTACAATAAAACCCGCAGCCCGCCTGATCAGTGATCGCCGAGTCAGAATTGTACTGCAGGAGGCCCGGGGGACCTGGTTTATCAAAGGATTTTTCCTCCTCGTGAGCCCTTGATAAAACAGGTGTACAGAACCCTTTTTAAATGAGGCTTTTGTCTTAAGCATAAAATGGAAAAAAAAAATGTTGCAACGCTCCCCCCCCCCTGTAAGCCTCCAGAAGTCTCTTTTCCCTGGGCCTCCATTCATGCAACTTGTGTCCAAAAACAAGGTGCCTTCTCCCCAACCCACTGGGAAAGCCGTCAGATGGATCCTGGGGACTCAAGTCTACCGTAGTAGGTAGACTTTCCAACCCAGAGGCGGCTTCTTCTGAAGTATTCATTATAATGTGCACTGGGATCCTGTCTGGGTGAGGAGCACTAATCTGCTTTATTAATGCATTAAAAGCCATCGGTCTTTCTCTCTAGCCCAGGGTTTCCCTAACCTATCTCGGTGGCCCTACTCCTCTTCCACCCCCCTCCTACCTCTGGCTAGTTGGGTGGTCAGGATATCAGCAATGAATTTGTTGCGTCCGTCGGTCGCAGACGGCTGCGACCGCTCTGCCTCACCTCTCCTTTGCCTTTCTCCTCCTCCATGGCTAAGATGGCTGCCTCCGCTGCTGTTTGCCGAAACCCTCGGCGTCTCCGAGCCAGCATGGGCATCCCCGTCCGCCATGCTTCTTCCCGAGGCCTCCTAGGGCGCACGCTGCTTACGTTTTTGAATACGTCATGGCGGGAACCTCGGGGGCGGTCCCACCGCCTGACGTCAGTACCTCCGGGTATTTAAACCTCTGCTCCAATTCAACGAGGTTAGCAAGGACTTCGCTTTTGCTACTCTGACCGCTTCCAAGCTGCTGGCTTGGATTCCTCATTACCCTCCGGGGTATCTCGCTCCTACGGAAGCTCTGCGTACCCGCTCCTCGGGGGCCCCTCGCTTCTACTTGCCCCCTCCAGGGTTAATCTGCCTAACCGTAAGGACACCCGCTCCTCGAGGGTCCTGTCTGCTTTCCTTCAGGAACCCTCAACGCTCCTAGGTACTCACTCCTTGAGGGCCTACTCTACTCAGGGTATCCTGCACCTCGGGTCCCCCTCTTCATTCAACTACCGAAGGAAGTTATCAGCACTGCTACTCTGTGAGTATCTCTACGCTCCAGCTCTCTTCATCCCACTCTTCAGGTGCTCGGCCTTTCCTCTGGCAGACCTCCGAGCAATGAGCAGGGTCCCTGGACCTCAGATCTATTTTTATTTATTTATTTATTTAAAAAATGTTTATATTCCACTTATAACTGTAAATTATGCAAGGTGGATCACAATTAAAACAACATCATAATAATCATATATGATAAATACCTTAAATTAAAACAATTATAAAACATAAAATCTATAATAACATAATAGCAAAATCAAAACTCCTCTTTGAGTAGCAAAGAGTAATGTTTATCCTTACAATTCGAAAGCTTGCATAAATAAATGTGCGTTTCAACCACTTTCTGATTACACTGATATCATTGGCAGCACGCAGGGCTATCTAGGGATGATCTTCATACCTGTAAACTTTCGATTTACCGTTCTCCTGGGATTTTCATCAATTAACAAACGGGCCGATACAGTACAGTGTAGCCTGCTATTGGACGCACGTTTTCCCTTACCCCCTTATTCAGTAAGGGGAGGAAAATGCGCGTCCAATCCGCGGCACCTAATAGCGCGCATACCTAATAGCGCCCTCAACAATGCATGTTGAGGGCGCTATTAGGTATGCGCGCGGGATACAGAAAGTAAAATGTGCAGCCAAGCTGCACATTTTACTTTCAGAAATTAGGGCCGACCCAAAGGTCGGCCCTAATTTCTTCCGGCGCCGGGAAAGTGCACAGAAAAGCAGTAAAAACTGCTTTTCTGTGCACCCTCCGACTTAATACCATGGAGATATTAAGTCGGAGGTCCCGAAAAGTAAAAAAATAAATAAATTTGAATTCGGCCCGTGGCTGTTGGGCCGACAACCGGACGCTCAATTTTGCCGGTGTCCGGTTTCTGAGCCCGTGGCTGTCAGCGGGTTTGAGAACCGACGCCGGCAAAATTGAGCGTCGGCTGTCAAACCCGCTGACAGCCGCCGCTCCTGTCAAAAAGGAGGCGCTAGGGACGCGCTAGTGCCGCCGGCTGCCCCCGGGAGGCAGGGGAGCCGCAGTGCGCGCCTCGGGAGGAGGAGAGAGAGAGGACTGTTCAAAGAAAATTCACATGCAGTAAGTTTACTTTTATTACACTTTATTTACTTTTGTTTTAATGACATGTCGAGCCGATTTTCGCCCTGCGCCTTGCTTCGGGAGGGGGGGATTTTGACCGGAGCCTGCCTATTGCTGTCGCACCACACTAACGCCAGGGTAAGGGTCCCGGGGGGTGAGGGGGTCGTTCGCCCATGAAATTTCGTCTCTCTGACCTGACGCGCCACACTAACGCAGGGGTAAGGGTAGGCGGTAAGTTAGCAGGTTAAACGCGCGGCAAAACTACAGGTTAAAAAGGAGATAATCGGGGCGCACGTTACTGTATGGGAGGGAATAGCTAATCGGAGCGTTTACATCTCATATACATGCTGCGGGCGGAAAGGGCTACCCGTTGATTTAAAGAAGCGGCAAGGATGAGTTAAAAGGGATAGTGAATCGCGGGTTGGACTTACACGGCCAAATTGTGAGTTAGAAGCGGGTTAGAAGCAGGGTAACCGCGGCCGCGCTTTACTGTATCGGCCTGATAAGGAGCAGGCTAATCCAGTTCTGGCTTTACCTTACTGAATGCGGGGACCTCGGAACGAGAAGCCCCTGCATGCGGTTGGATAAAACCAGGACTGGATTAACCTGCGCCTTATGAAATGGAGCCGTTGGAGAGGAGATGCGAGAGGAGGAGGAAGTGATGGTGGCAGTGGGAGGGAGCAAGCTTACGGGGGCGGCAGGAAGTTTGCCGCTCTGGATACGCGGGTCCAGTAGGCCCGTGCGTAAATCCTGGCCTTGCCTACGGCACATCAGGCCGTGGTTCTGATTTCCCTAAGAAAAGCTGGAGCACAGATCCGGACGTGCCGATGCAGTGGAGAACGCGAAACCACGACCCGTTCTGGTGCTCCCAGGGGATCGTGCGCTTCCTTAGTGAAACAGGGGGGTGGGGGGTGGCCATGGAGACTGGAGTCGAAAACCCAACACGCCTGGCTTCCTAGCTGCAAAGCTCACTTCTGCTCCCTACGGAGCTGATCCCATGCATGGCACGGCCTTCTCCAAAATCAACCCAGCCTGAGTGGGAGAAAGCTCTTCCTGCAGCAGGCTGAGCCTTTGATTTTTTTTCGGTGCTTCCTGGCCTGGATCTGCCTCACAACCTGGGAGCTCCAAGTGTGTGCCTGAGGCCAAGCTACTCAATCGTATTAGTAGAATAAGAATTGATATAGTGTATTCTGCAAAGCAGGGAGGAACACAGGACTCTTGGCTGTGCTCCGTGTAATTATAAGTTCATGTGTAAATGCCTGTAATTAAGCTGAGGAGGTAATAAATGGTTTAATTACTTATTTATTGTGTGCGTGCCGGAAGTTAACTGGCATTGGAGGTGCGTGTGCGTTTGTGAGAGAGAGCCACAGTCCTAATACTGCTGGGTTGGTTTTTGTTTTTTTTTTTTTTTCCTAAATGGTTTTATTCATTTCATTAATTTTATGCACCAGGTGCAGGTCATCCTAACGTTCATATTTTATTTTTGAAATGAGTAATAAGCCCTGCATTAACAAACCCCACCATTGCTCTACAAAATGAAGCAGGGCTGCCATGCAACCGTTGGTGTGTGTGCCTGAGAGCTGGGGCCAAGGAAGGGACCGTGAGGACGTTATCAGCTGGAAGACGGTTTGCCCCGGCTTCAACGTGTGAGCGCTCAGCTCTCAAACAGGCCGATACAGTACAGTGCGCTCCGAATGAGCCTGCTCTTGGACACGTGTTTTCCCTTACCCCTTATTCAGTAAGGGGAGGAAAACGCGCGTCCATCCCGCGGCATCTAATAGCGCTCTCAACATGCAAATGCCTGTGACTTGCAAATGCATGTTGATGGCCCTATGAGGTATGTGCGCTGGATACAGTAAGTAAAATGTGCAGCCAAGCCGCACATTTTACTTTCAGAAATTAGCGCCGACCCAAAGGTCGGCGCTAATTTCTTCCAGCACCGGGAAAGTGCACAGAAAAGCAGTAAAAACTGCTTTTCTGTGCATCCTCCGACTTAATATCATGGCGATATTAAGTCGGAGGTCCTGAAAAGTAAAAAAAGTAAAAAAAAAATAAAATAAAATTTTGAATTCGGCCCGCAACTGTCGGGCCGAAAACCGGACGCTCAATTTTGCCGGCGTCCGGTTTCCGAGTCCGTGGCTGTCAGCGGGCTCGAGAACCGACACCGTCAAAATTGAGCATCGGCTGTCAAACCTGCTGACAGCCACCGCTCCTGTCAAAAAGGAGGCGCTAGGGACGCGCTAGCCTCCACAAAGGCTGAGGACACTGGCCAACACAACTGTACTTTAAAATAAAGTTTTGATATGGGGATAATCAGATGTCAGCCTGTTGACATAATCTTAACTTTTTCAACACCTGTCTCACAGCCCGTTTATCTCCCTAGTTCAGCTGGACTCACAGCGATAACAGAACCAAATGGAAAATTCCAGGCTGCTTTCTGACTGGAACTTTCCGACCAGGAAACAGGTATGACATTTTGGAGATGGTTCTAATTTATTTAAGTTCAACTAGACTGGTACATAAGAACATAAGAACATGCCATACTGGGTCAGACCACGGGTCCGTCAAGCCCAGCATCCTGTTTCCAACAGTGGCCAATCCAAGTCACAGGTAGTTGGCAAGTACCCAAATATTAAATAGATCCCATGCTACTATTGCTTATTAATTAATAGCAATCAATGGATTTTTCCTTTAGGAACTTATCCCAATCTTTCTAAAACCCAGTTACACTAACTGCCGTAACCACATCCTCTGGCAATGAATTGCAGAGCTTCATTAGGTAGCTCTCAGGGACCTGAGACGAGAGAAGAGCTTGAGAGCTCTTCCCCATAATGGGGGGTGGGATGTGGAGGAGGGGGGTGGGGGTGGGGGGGGGACATGTTTCAAGGCTCCACTGATGGGAGTCACTGAGATATCGCTCTGCTCTGCAAAAAAAACCAACCAATCCACACACAGACTTGAGGTTGCTGAGATGTTCCTTTGCGTTGAAAAATTAAAACAGAGAATCACTAACATCATACAAAGGAGCAGCCTTTCGACGCGATAGGCAGGGTATCTTCAGTGCAAGTCAGTTCTTACGGATGCTTAATGTGAACAGATCTCAAGCTATTACGAGAGCTCTGCAGATGCCAGACCAAGGCATCGAATGCTTTCCGCCTCTCTCCAATCCCAGATGTCGGTTTGATAAAATGGTTACCTGGATATCCATGCAGTGCTCAGGGGTGAAAGCTGTAATCCCACATTTACCACAACTGCTTGGGCTATCGGGATTTGTGGGACTCAGATCAAAAGCGTCCTGGGGACCTTCCATGGCAGAGGAGGGCTTTACTCCGCCAGTACACAGGCAGGGCACCACAATCTGGCACTGGAGGCGGTAAGAGAGTTTAGACTGGTGAATCGTTGCTCTCTCAATCTGCAGCTCCCCTCTGCCTCAGAGATCCAGCAGGTCACTCCTCTCGCCTCTCCAGTCCCAACATAACTCTCTGGAGATCGGTTTCTACAGCTTTTCACTCTCAGACGTCATCACTCCTTCCTTCCTCTCCAACTTCGAGGCAACTCAGCATCTTCATATTCCTTGCCTGGCCCAAGGACAAAACCAAGCCTGATTTAGGTATTAGGGATGTGCAGTCAAAAAATTTTGTTTTGTTTTGTTTTTTTTTTGTTTGTTTCTTTGTTTCAGGGGATTTTTTTTTTTTTTTTAATTTTTCAGTTCGTTTAATGTTTATTTCGGTTTGGTTCATTTCCCAAACCGAAACAAATATTACAAAACAAAATATTTTACAAAACAAACAAAAAAATAAGCCCCTCCGAGGCCCTCCAAACACCTTCCCACTTATCATGAAATTCATGGGGACTGGGCCTACCCGTCTGGGCTCAGCCAGGCCCGGCTGGGGCCTCTCCAGACTCCCCCCATCCCCCCTTCCACCACACAAAACAAACTGCAGGGCCTGGGCCTACCTGGCTAGGCTGAGCCTCCCCAGGCCTCTCCAATCCCCCCTTCCAACCTTGAAAACTTGCCAGGGCCAGCGACTACCTCCCTGCTCCTCCTTACCCCTTTTGCGTGGGCCCCTTAGTTTAAAAGGGTGGAAGCAGCTCCCACTCGCCCCTGCCCATCTTGCTGCTCCTTCATGATTGGCATAGGTGGCCCCGAGCTCGGCGCCATTTTGTCGCATAAGCCATACGAGCCGACTGACGATAGTTTCTGAGGGAAGGCTGGGTCTGATGTATTAAACATATTCCACGACGCTCTGCATGGGAGTATAGCACAAAGCAAGAAGTGGATGACTGCCAGACAGAGCAATCCGTTTAATCCGAGTGCCGTGGTGAAGGCTCAGACTGACACGCCAGTGCTGAAATGACAGACTGGCTGCTCAGGGAGACAATAAGACTCTGGCAGCGCTTTAATCCAATGTGCATTAGTCCTGTTCTTTCTGCATTCCTGCCTTTAAAGGGATCATGGGTGTGATCCAAAACCTTGAAATTCATTGCAAATATTTTGGCAGAAGGGCCCTCGACTTTGCAATATTCTGGAGCTGTGCAAACACCCAGCTATCTGGAGATATTTGTCCCGGGGAAGGTTTATTTTTTTGGGGGCCAGCTTGGCGAGTGTAAGTTAGTGAGAACTGAAGCGCTGGGTTTCAGTTTGTCACACACCAGATGACAGAATTTTTGAATGGCGCTTCTGGTTTTGATGACGGCATCGTTGGAATGCAATGCGGCACAGGTTATGGCGATGTCCCGGCCTTCGATCCCTTCCAAGGCCTGATTCAGTCTCACTTCATGCTGTGATGCCACGGGCCAAAGGCCATGCCAGCCATCGAGAGCCTGTTGTCGTGCTTCAGGAACCTGACTCTGAAAACAATGGCTATGTTTTTTTTGTTTTGTTTTTTTTTTAGATTGGTTGTTTTCCACTCCACTTTAATAAGGTCAACACAAGGAAGCTATCATAGTATATGTCATTTGCATGCTGAGTAAATATTTGACAACGCTTTTGCAATCAATTTTGACCAAAAGCGGGGCGTGTTTGTTTCCGGCAGTTTTGGATTCGATAATGCGCTTCAAGGGTGTGAGTTAAGTGCAAGCAGCAATTTGCCTTGTTGGATTGCATCAGTGCATTTTTCTCTCTGGTAGGAGCAATGGAGAGGGTTCCTGCTCTGTGGCTGAAGTAGCGTTTTGCAGTGTTGTCAGCTACGCACACGGAGCTTGATTGACTACAAAATGCCACCGTTGCAACAGTAAATCCAGAATCAAAAATATTTCTTTTTGGGCAAACTGTGACCCAGAGTTTTGTGCTCAGTCACCCTCCAGGAAAAGACCCAGGACCTGCTCCTCTTCTTCTTGGTCACATCCTCTGGAATGAAGATTAGTCCAGCACTGACTTGCTTTGATACCAACATACAGGGCCTGACTTTAAAAAGCATTTACAGGCTTAACATTGGGCTTTACATGTGTAAATGCGCTTTTCTTGAGCAAGTGGGCTTTTGAAAATTGCTACAATATTTGCCATTGAGTTGTCCATAGGATTTACTTGCGTATGTGCACTTTTCTTGAGTAAATGCCTTTTGAAAATTGCAAGCTAGCAGTTCTGTTTACGCACAGGGACAGTGACTTTCGAGTGGGCACACATGTATGCACGTATGCCGGCTCGCGCCAAAGGAGGTGGCCATTTTATAACTTGTGCACGTATATGCGCGCATGGTATATAACAGGCTGTACGTGTGTACATGTGCGTGCAGTTTTATATGGACACGCACGTGTGCGCGCAAATGCTGCCTCTACTGCGTCTGTGGGGGGGGGGGGGATGTCAGTAGGCACGCATGCCGACGCAATTCCCAATTAAACGAGTTCGTTCCCAGTTCGCCCACTTAAGAGATCAGACTTCCAACCCACCCTGTTAATTAGCCTCCCTTTTTCCCTGTTAGTCCCGGGCCTTAAAACCCCGCTCACCTCTTAAGGTTTTTTCCCTGACTTACGCGTCACCCGTAGGGGAAGTAAGGTTATGAGGACGGGGACCCCAGTGCACGCATGTAGGCATAAGTATTTACGCACTGGATTCATCGAGAGATCCTGGAACGCGTACGCCCCCACCCCATGTTTGTGAAAGAAAAAAAGTTCTGAGCTTACACGCGCGCTTTTTAAAATCCACGCGCCGCGCGCCAGCCCGACTTCTCCGCACATCTCCCGACTTTGGTGCGTCGGGCTTTTATAATTCACTCCTTACCTCCACGGTGGGCAAGAAGGAAGGTGCCTTGGAAATAGCTGCATCCCAACCCCTTTGCTCCTAGAGGTCACCACTTGGGGTCCTACATGGCAGGGATGTGGGAGAAGGCAGAGAAAACTGGAAGCTGTATCTATGACTATTGGGCAGGCACAAGAAGGTAAGGTATTACAGGAGATGACAAACAAGGAATGATTCTCTTTTGTGTTCTCATTTAATGTAAACTATGTGCCCTAGATACCTAAAAGTATTCCATGCGTTTACTATCAGAGAAAGGGAATCCAGCCTAATCCTTGCATTCTGAGATGTGTGCCATGCGTGTCAGCCTGCTGAGTCACTGTCGAGGCTTTCCTAACTTTCAGCAGTGATCATGAGGTCATTGTATGGAAGAGGATGATGCCACACTGCGGTTCTTGGAAATGAATGGCTCGCTCATTCCTTATAAGAACGACGTCCTTTGTCTGAGAACTGTAATATGTCCACGGTCCCTATGAGGATTCTCTCACACATTGTCTGCCATTTCCCACTTCTGATCATTGTCTTTCCGGAAATACTAAATCAGAAAGTCGTGAACACGTAGATAAACGGTGGTAATCAGTCGTTCATCTTGGCGCTTTCACAGTCCCATTGCTCCATGCCGCCGTGCTCTCTGACCACTGTACTCCCAGCTGTGAATGCGGTTTTTCCATGGCTGCGCAAAGAGAGCGTGTCAACGCAGCAAAACGTGCTTGATAACGCAAATTGATTGCCCCGTTGTCTGGGAGATCTGTGCCAAGAGACGTACAGGAATCTGACGGAGTTCTTGGATAATTCGAGCGCATAACAATAAGTGTACAGCAAACACATGGCAAAGTTAAACGCAACTTGCACCACTGGCCAGAGTAACACAAAGTTCACAACACATCAAAGCAACACCAACGGTGATGGCAATCTTTAGAAGATTTTACCCATCTAACTTACCCATGGGCCTGCTGGTTCCCTGTGAGGTTGCAAAACTGACCCCTGTAAAAAAAAATAAATTTTAACAATATCTGTTTGAGGCCAAATACGTGAAACAGACTGAAACTTGACACATGGTTGGTCTAACTAAAAGCATTTTTACAAGAAAAAGACGCCAAAAACAACAATAAAATATGGGATTGACAATTCTCCTATAAAACATCCCTTGTAAATTGCTGCAAAATTTTATAGGGATTCTTAAAAAATTACAATATGAAGACTTCAGTAAAGATATACACCTGCTGCAAAGAGCAGCCTGGGAGGTAACTTGGATTCAACTGTTTTATAGAGACAGAGGGTTCCAGGAAGTTTTTCTATGGATAGGAGGTCTTTGTTTCAGCAAATTGGAGCCCTCTATGGGTTTAAGGTTCGAGAGAGTATTCCTGATGTTTGGGATATGTGGAGTTTCGTTACCTGGACAGATCAGCACATAGGGAAGGCCTGTGCTCCCTTCCACCGTCTCGTAACTGAGAGTTCTTCCTGGCACAACCTGTAACCCATCAAAGCTCTCTCTCCGCTGCCTGCTCTCCCTCCTCTTGCCAGGTGCCTCAAAGGGAACGGTAAGGAATTAAATCACTGCAAACAATTCAGACTGCTGCGTATTCAGGACTGTTGACCTCGGCTGCTGATTGGTCGGATCTGCTCGCAGCCGAATTTGCCTGCCAGTCTCTCTGTTGACCCTCTCTGCATTCTGTGTCTGTGTGAGCCACACGTGCAGGCCTTGACCGAAGCATAAACCTGCGCTATCACACCTTCTGCCTCGCCCCACTCTCTCTGGGCGACGATGCAACGGCCAAAACACCAGCGAGTCCTTCAGGTGGAACAGGGCTGAATATCACAGCCAAGCAACACAAAAAAAGAAATTCAAAACACAAGAACGCAATAAAAAAAACAAAAAAAAAATCCCCACAAAATAAGTGCATTTATCGACTTGTGCCGCAGACTGCAAGATCATAATCGCATAGCAGGGACACAATGAGTCAGCGCCAGAGCTAATGATATCCTCTGTTATCCCAATACAATGAGACCATGGATGTTTCTAAAGCACGTTAAGCTGATGCTATGAATGCAATAAACCTCCCCCAGGTTTTACCCTAAGCACCTTTTCTATAAATCCAGGGACTGGTTAGAGGAATTAAAGCAGATACGTTCTGTGAGCAGGGATACTGTAGAAATACCAGTGCCTGTCTTAATCTGTCACAGGTGACAGTTTTCTGTAAGGCAGGTGAAGTCCTCCGCTGTGGGTAGAGGTTTGACCAATCAGGTGGCAGAATGCCCAACTCTGCTGGAGGCATCTACTCTCCAGACAATACGGTAATTATAGTTATTAAATCGCTGTGCATTAGCTTCAGCAGCTATGCCTCTTGCTTAACAACCGGCGGAAAAAAGCCGGCCTGGCTTTACCTTCCATTAGAAAATCTGAGGGTTTAAAAAGGACAAGCTTTCTCCTAGCAGTTGTTCAGGGATTTCACCCAAAAAGAGCTTATTGACATATTTAAAGACAAAACTCTGCTGCTGCTGCTAATATTACAACCCTTTTAGTATTGATACTGCTTTACTAATTACTCTGCTACCAGTAGTGAAGTGATACAACTCACCTATAACTCCACTAACTACTCTGTTGCTGCTGCTATTCCACTAACCTCTTTGCTAATACTGGTTCAACTCAACTATCACTCTACTAATCTAATACTACTCTAATTACTGCTGCTACTAATGATACTACTCCACTAGCTATTTTGCTACTATTAATCATAGATGCCAGCTCAGTTGGGTGCAGTAGATGCTTGAGCACCCCCCCCTGGAAAGCAGAACATTTCTTCACTGTGCCCAGGAAAGGATGAGTTGAGTTTAGCACCCCCCAATCATTTTGAAAGGTTGGCTCCCATGCTATTAATAATTAAACTCAACTATAACGTTTACTAGTTACTCTACTAATGATACTTTTTCCTCTCTTTCCAAGTACAATTTGAATATGGGGGAGGGCACACTCAATACCAGGGTTTAGTCCTGAAAACCCTGATGTGGATTTTTAAGGCTCAACCTCCAAGACCCAAGGCAGCTAGATGGTACGAAATTAAAAGTCTTTACTAAAACAGTTCAAAATGTATTTATTATATTGCAAGTGGTTCGGTCTTTTAGCAATTAGAATCCATAAGCAGATACTGAGATTCATTGATCCTTGCTGTTAAACCTTCCTGGGCAGGGCCGCTGCTGGCGTGTCCTATTAGGTGAACTAGGAGGTCGCCTATGGCGGCGACCATTAAGGGGCGCCGAACAGCAGCCGTGTGGGGTCGCGGGCGGAGCCTATCCCGCTTGCATCAAAGGGGAGTAGAGATTCGGTGGGCCACAAATGAGGTAGGAGTGGGGTTGAGACCTGGGTGCAAAGCAACCTGGGGGGAGCAGCGTGATCGGGGGGGGGGGGGAACGGGTACAAGGCAGAAGGTTATCCTAGGGCGCCTAATACTTTAGCACTGGCCCTGCTCCTGGGATCCCTTCATTCCTTTTCCTGGGGTTTAAGGCTCCCTTGGAGAGATAGTGGACTCCCTGACTCCCAAGCAGCCTTGTTGGTACCTGATTCTCCAATGACCGAATTTTTCTCCCCCTGTCCTCTAGACTCCTGGGTCACTGGACATGAAGCAGTGGATGGCAGCTCTCCTCTTTTCTTTGCTGCTCCTTCTATACATCTGGTGACCCCTGGACAAGCATCTGACACTCACTTCTCACTTTGTTCCCAACTGAACTCCAGTCAGGATGCCTTTTCCCATACAAAGACAGGCCCAAGGTGAGATGCTTTCTCCCTCAAAGCAGGGATACTCTCCACCCTACTGATGGATTCTCCAGAAGCAACTACTTATAGTTAAATTTCAGAACCACCACCTCAGGGAACAATCTGTGTGGCCCTCAACACTTACTACAGATTTATTTATTTGTATTTATTTATTTAATAATTTTTATATACCGACTTTTCATGCAAGCTTATCAAATCGGTTTACAGTAGTTATGGAGCAACAGGGAAAAGGCAGGTTTTACTCCCTTCCCAAACTCCAGACATTTTCAAGAAGTGTTGAGAGACTGGAATATTCTGGGCCTTCTCTGACCAAATCCTGGACTGCACCATTGTGGCCTCGCCAAGGAAGAAGTGCCATACCAAATGCTTTAATTCATTTACTAACCTACCAGTCTGAATATGTCCTCTGCTGGAAGGAGCATAGACTAGTGAAGGGACCATAGGCCCTTTACATACTACTCTACTGACTACTCTGCTACTACTAATGATATAACTCAACTATAACTCTAATAACTACCCTACTGCTGCTACTAATGATACTTCTCTCTATTACGTGTAATAATACAATTCAACTATAACTCTGCTAACTTCTTAACTGCAACTACTAGTGATATTACTCTCATAGTCTACTGCTACTAATGATACTACTCTAAGTACTCTACTGCTACTAGCAATATATCTCTGCTAACTGCTGCTACTGATACTACACCATTACACTACACTCTGCTGCTACTAATGACATTAAATTTACTAACTACTCTACTAACGCTACTAAAGATACTGTTCTACTAATTATTATTATTAATAGTATTTCTTCTCCTACTCCTCCAATTATGTTGCTAATGCTAATGCTACTATTCTACTGCTACTAATCATACAGTTCCACTAATTATTCTATTATTACTGATGATACTACTGTACTAACTACTACTACTAATGATGGAGTAGAAAAAATGAAGAGTTTGGGGCAGACGCACTAACAAATCTCCCCATAAACACAAAATGGGGAAATCCCCATTTAGAACATGGACACCACCTCCCTTCTCATAAACTAAACCTGCTTTTCCTTAAATTCACAGCTCTACTTTTTCTCTTTCTTTCTCACACTCATTCAGTCACACCTCATACATTCACAATTGTGCTCCACACACTTCATACATGCATGCAGCAGTCCCAGAATATCATATCAGTGTCTCACGTCCTGCTAAATACTGCAGAAACCAATGGACAGGTGCATCCCGAATTCCTTTAGCCTTCAGAAATGCCACAGGTGCACTTCAAGCTAATACTTTCTATCCTGCTGTAGGTAAGAAATCTTATTTTGGCTATCAGCACTATAATGGTGCCCTGAGACAGTAATGGAATTAGCTTTTTTCCATGTCTCATCTGAATCCAGCCCTACTACTGAATGCTTGACGTTTCCTTGCACAGAATGAAGGAAAGAAGATTGGAGAGTCAGCCAGTCGTCTGGAATGCTTAGTGAAAATGCAGAGCCGTGCTTGTAAATGTATGTGGCGCTGGTATGCAGGCTGCCTCCAGCCCGCCCAGACAAGGGTCATCATTTAGTTTTAGCAAGTACCATGGCATTCTCCTGTAACTTAATCACAGAGTTCGTGACAGTCTTCTGATAAATGAGCTTGGTTTAATTATAAAGAGGGTACTTTATAGGCCTTATGAATAACTTTGCTTGCTCAGCAGGATGATGCTATCATGTTGGGGTAGTCTGCGCCCAGAATTTGTAATGCTACAACCAACCACAGTGGCATATGTTATTTTATATTCATTCTTAATTTCACACAAATAGATATGATTGACGGTTCCACGGTTGCAGAGTACAGTCCTGGTGGTCTCTTTTCTGAAGTGCCTGCCACTTTCCCACTATTGAGTTTGGAAGGCCTGGCACTTGAGTTTCAAACTGCCATCGTCTCCGGGCTAACGTGTGACTAGCTCCTCGGGCGCCTCTTCCAGTCCCTTCATGTCGGGTCAGCGCAATTCTTGAAAGTTAGGCCGCAATTAAAAAAGGCCTCGCTTGCTTTCACTTTTGGGTGTTTAAGAGGAGCTGTGCACCAAACACGTGGCTTCCTCCAAGGACATTGACTCGAATGCGTCAGAAACTCAGATGGCAGGCATTGCAGACACTCACCTGTGAGAAAGTGGATTGAGGGTTGCACGGTAAACCATTTGGCCCATCCCTTCTGCCAGTACAGCACATGCCTGCTATCTGGGGCATTACAAGTGCGATGGCCTTTTGCAAAGACAGTGCACTCAGTACATTTTGAGGAGGTGACAGTGCTCGGGCAGGCCTGAATATTAATTGCTCTTTTACAATACATGTTGAGAAGGCAGTCATTAGGCTAATCGGAGGTATTAAAAATGCCAAGGATTAGGGTGGTTCCTTTATCTGATACAGCTTTAAATTAGGGATGGGTGCCTCGGTTTGGGTTAGAATTGGCCCCTCTGGGGGAAGATGGGTGGGACTGGGGAAAGGCTTAGTTTGCTCCAAAAGTGGTGAAATCCTTCTGGTTCAGATCTAATTAATTTTGAGCCCTTGTGACGTGACCATTTATGCAAACTTTGATGAAATTTCCAGTCATGGGTGACCTTTCACCTTAGCAAGCAGAGGAGCTGGGTGAGATACAGCCTGTGGAGGAGCAGAGTGTAACCCACCGTTGACCTGGATTGGCAGCACTTGAAGCAGGTCACGTTGCATTTACCTTATGAATAATGTAGAACCAAACCATTGTGCAACGTTGCGGCTTCAGCGTAGAGCAGAGGGAACTAGGAGACCTTGTTTTAGATTGACCAGCTGGCTTCAGTTTTTCAGGACAGGCAGTTCCAGTACTGGGTTTATCCTATTGCATGCTGCGACTTGTAGTTCTGATGTGGTCCCGTGCAACGGGGTCTAACCTGGGCAAGGACTGTCTGTTCTGGAAAACATAAGCACATGAAATCAACTGGTCACTCTTACATGTTTGATTCCTTTCTCCATTGTGCACTATATGACCTTGCGCAGGTCACTTGATCTCTTGGATTCTTTTTTAAAAGAGGCACACACCCCACTGGGTTGTGCACTTTTCCCAGCCAATCGCGTACATCTTTCACTAAATGCACAAAACTTTCTCATTATGGTCAGAGCAAGAGAGGTGCGTAAAGCCAACGTCGCCACGTAGATTGAAAAAGAGAGAAAATCCGTGCCCCCAAAATCTATCAGGTGTTTTCTGGCAGTTTTCCTGTCCTGATTCTTTTGGACATTTGTATCTTACCGGCCTTTATGTCCCAGAAAACTAAAGTGCAAACCGAACCTTTGCAAAAAAAAATTGAAAAATTACAAAGCAAAAATTGTGCAGAGCAAAAACTTCCGCAAAAAGCATTTTGAGACTTTTGCAGGCTCCTTAAATGTAACTCTTTTTGGGGAAATGTCCCTCCGCACTTATTGAAGAACACCTTGTTTGCACAATGTTTATTTCTGTGGATTTGTTTCCTTTTCTAAAAGTTGCAGGACATTAAGAGGGCAATGATCAGACCCCATGACGAGCTTGGCACCTGCAGGCCTGTGGTGCAAGCTCATTTTCAAAGGGAAGCTGCCAGTGGAAATTCCCTTCAAAAATGCGGGGCTGGCTGGCGCCACGGGTGTCTTAGCAGCCATAGATTGTGCACTGGCGGCAGGTGCTTTGTCTGCCCGCCCCGCCCCTTCGCAGCTTGAGTAAAAGTTTCACAGCGCGGGTACTTTTACCTGCATGGCGTGGGGGGGAGGGCAATTTTCAGCTGAGGATTTTACCCGGGAAACTGCTTAGTTTCCTTGTAAAATCTTTTGCAAACAGATCTCCCCATCCTCGGACAAAAAGCTGCTGTGTGTCAAAATGTGGCAGCAAACTGACAATAGGCTCTGTTGCCCAAAGATAAATCCGGCACATCAATGTCCACTCTTGATGCCTCTAACCCATGCAGAGTAACGATGCGTGGAAAGTACAGTTTGCAAGAATTGTTTTGTGAGACTTTGGGTCATTTTTACCTTTTTTTTTTTTTTTTTATATGAAAACCTTTAATATAAAGTTTAAGGCATAATTTGCCAAGCAAACCAAACACCGGCCTGACTGTTTGCAGAATGGCAAAAGCTCCTGTTAGCAGAACGCCGAGGAGAACCGGTCAGGCTAAAGGATCTTGTGAGTTTGTGCGACGGCAAAAACAACTATACACAGTACACATCACAAAGTGAACAGCTGAGTTATCACACTTTTCGCTTTCGATGTTAACAATTTTCCTGCCTGTAAAACAGAGCGCAACTTATTTTGTTTGGATATTTCCTGTAAACATTGGCGCAAGGTTTCTCCTGCTTCTTTTCTTGCTTTCTCCCTTCCGTTTCTTAAGCCGTGAAAGTGTCACAAAATAAGAGTCACAGGATTGCACTGTCAGCCGAGTGACCTGGAACAGAGAGGACGTGGACAGATATTAAAGGCCGCTTGGTACCTGCCCCCCGTCGCTCCATCTCTGGTCCCTTCCCTTCCTCCCTCTGCCAGCCCAGATGCCTGAATTCTGTCCAGGCACCTGGTCACCTGGTGCTGGTCACCTGGCACCTGGTCCAGGCACCTGGCACCTGGCACCTGGTGCTGGTCACCTGGCACCTGTCCAGGCACCTGGTCACCTGGTGCTGGTCACCTGGCACCCTTTCCTGGTGCCAGGTGACCAGCACCCTCTCAGTGTCAGCAGATGTGAAATACACAAGTATTCAGTACAAACACTGAAAATGTTCCTTTTGATCTTGGTGTTTGCTGAACCAGTGGGCGTTGGTCTCTCACAGGCCCTGTTCTTTTATTCTCAGAGGTTGTCAGGAAGCCTCTTACAGTCCATGAATGCGTCGTCCGTGCAGTAAAAGCAAACGTTTCAGTAGCTTAAGAAACTATTGAGGTTGTAGGCTAGAGAAAGCCCTGTTACAGCAAACCATAGGTTTTTAGCGGTGGGAAGTCCAACCTCCAAAACTGTTTCTTACATGGTGAGTGTTGCAATAATCCCCCCTTTCTAAGAAACAAGCTGGTTGCTATTTTGAAACCTCGAAGGATGGAGATGCTACCATTTCCCATGATAGTTTCTTCCGGTCCTTAATTGACCTTAGAGTTCGAAAGTCCCTCCCAAAGCAGGTGTGGGCAAATATTTTAGCTTGAAGGCCACATTGAGTCATTTCTTGTGCTGCAGTTTTCCTCTAATGCCCGACCTAAAGCTTCCCAGGGGCAATTTCAGCCCATTGCTGGGTTTTATGCGTGTAAATGCACTTTTGAAAATTGCTACAATAAATGCCACTGAATTGTCCATAAGATTTACCCTCATAAACGCCCTTGCATGAATAAATGGCTTTTGAAAATTGCTATGATAATATGTTACCTTTACACGTGTAGCTCTTTTGAAAATTCATCTGATAATAGGGGTGTGCACCAATAAAGCTTTCAATTCATTTTGTTTTTCCCCCTCTATTTTATTTTATTTTGTTTTTTTGTTTAAGGAGGTTTTTTTTTATTTTTCGGTTACTGCTCGCTATTTTGACTTTCTGCGCACTACTTTTGATTTGGCGCGTGCTGTTTGTCTTACCGCACACTAGGAACCGGATTTGAAAAGCGTTGCTTGCGCTACAAGGCCCACGTAGGCGAGTCTGTGGGCTGCACGTGAGCCTCGCAGATTTTGAAAGCTGCTAATCATGTGCGGGTATGCGCGTGCGCGAGCTATAAAAAAGGGGGGTGGGAGGGGCGGGGCCCTACAGCGACGCGCGTAAATCCGTATTTTTAAAACCGGCGGCCGCAGCGCACGTCGACTTGTTAGCCGCGTACATTCACTGCTGGTCCTGATGAAGTGTAAGTCTGCAGAAAGTCTGCCGTTTAAGGCCTAACACGACAGGGCGAGGGGGTCCGGGTCGGCTGGGGGTGGGGAGCGCAGGATGAAGAAGAACCGGGCAAACTGGTGAAATAACTGGGAAAACTGGCAATGCCCTTCATGCGAGCGTGTTTTAGAATCCATTTTACTCACGCACGTTAACGCCCTAAGGAAGGTACAGGAAATACGTTTGCTTAAGTAACTGCTTAAATTTAGGAGCATACTTAGGCGCGGTAGACGTATTTTAAATCAAAAAGCTCGCAAGTGCACGCACGATTTAAAATTCCAGTGCATTGGCACCTTTACGCCCTTTTTAAAATTAGCCTGTATGATGGTAGCTTCAAAATGCATATTCCAGCCGTAAAGCTGGCACGAATTAACGTTACCAGAGAACGGGCGTTTTCAGTTGTAGGTCCCTCATATTGGAATTCATTGCCAGACTCTATTCGGATAATTGATCGTCACGACTCTTTTAAGAAAGCACTAAACAGGCTTTTCATTAAGGGCCTTATTTTCTAAGGCTATCGCACGCCTGCGCTACCTACATCGGGCGGAGTCGGCCCCGGAAGAGGAGGAGTCGGGGTGACACCTGGGCCGACTCTGCGAGGACGGCGCGGACAGCGAAAAGGTAAGGAGCCTTTTCGTTGCCTATTTCGCGCCGAATAGCTACACCTTTTATGGTGTAGTTATTCGGCGAGATGCCGGCAGCGATCACGCCGCGGCAGTGCGATCGCTGCTGGCTAGCACAGGACCACCACCCCCGTTTCGCCCCCCCGTTACCACCAGATTTTCTAAGTTCTGTGAACTTAGAAAATCCAGCCCTTAAGAGACTATGGGGCCGATGTAATAAGCTGCGGTAGACCCGCCGCGGGTTTTTGCGCGCGGGGTTTCGCGCGTTCTCCCGCACTAACCTTACACGTGTATGTAATAACGCAGTTAGCGCAGAAAAAAAAACGTGCGCACAAACCAGCTCAAAAGGCCGAGGCTGGTTTTGCGCGAGTCCATGCTAATGCCATGCAAAGGAGGCAATTAACTATTTGTGGGCGATGCAGAGAGCCGCGCTGGCGTTACTGCGGGTTTTTCAGCACCTGGACCAGGGCAGGAGTAGAGTCTAAGCGCCTGTCTGAAGGTGGAAGGATTAATTTCAAATGGGCTGATAAAATGCAGAAATATGCAAACCGGCTCATTTAAATGCAGTGCATTTTATGCTAGCCATTGCATCAGTGCTAACACCACAGTTCATGCAAACCCTTATCTACACCTCTACAGTAGGCGCTAATTTCTTCTGGCACCGGGTAAAAAAAGTAAAAAAGAAATATTTTTTTAATTTGAAGTCGGCCCGCGGCTGTCGGGACGAAAACCGGACGCTCAGTTTTGCCGACGTCCGGTTTCCGAGTCCGTGGCTGTCAGTGGGCTCGAGAACCGACGCCGGCAAAATTGAGCGTCGGCTGTTAAACCCGCTGACAGCCGCCGCTCCGGGCCAAAAGGAGGCGCTAAGGACGCGCTGGTGTCCCTAGCGCCTCCTTTTGCCCGTTTCTACCGCCGGGCCTCATTTAAATACTGAGTCGCGCGCGTAGGCGAGTGGCCTGTGCGCGCGCCGGGAGAGCGGGCATTTGCCCGCTGTCCCGTGGACTTTACTGGATCGGCCTGTATGACCTTTAGTAATTTGTGCATTAGAAGCGGTGCTAATATGCATAATTTTAATACACTTTGATGAACAGAAGGCCAACATGGGAAAAACTGACTAATGCCTTAGACCTGGAGACATTTATGCAATGAATAATGATTAAATAATGCTTTTCATGTGATGGCTATTGAGCCCACACACACATGTACAGTAGATCCCCTCCTGCAACCACACACCCCCAAGTTAGATTTTGCGGTATGTGCATTTTATATGCCGCACAGCACCATCTGCTCAGACGCAATGGGAGTGTCCGGACAGCTCCGTTGAGTTCGACAGCTGCCCACAAGCGCCCGCCTAAAAGGGCCAGGACAATTCCAGTTTCACCCCCCCAAATTTTAGAAGACATTTTTTTGTTATTTAGCGAGCGTGACGTTTCCAGCCTCCCTGCCAGCCCCCTTCCCCGGACAAGCCAGAATATCAGGAAAGGCCTCGCCTGCGTTGGCTGCTAAATCTTCCTCGTCTCTTTCAGGGCCGCTGTAATCATCAAAGCAGCACCTGCACCAGGCAGAGAAAGAGCTGACCCCTGCGACCTCCGTGGCCAGAGGCATTACCCAGGCACGCCACTCACCCCCTTAAAGGAAAATGAAAAACAACAGTTAAAAAGCCCAGGGGAAAAACATTGCAAGGTTTCACTCAAAGGGAATGAAAGTGTTTACTGTTCTTGACCACTTTCAGCAGTTTTGGACAAGGGGGGGGCGGCTGGAATGGATTAACCATTTTATTGTCCCGTGTGAGGCTCAACAGCACTTTCCCCCCTGCTTTTAATTTTTTTTGCTTACAATTCCTGTTGGACGAGTCGGAGATTGCTTGTCCTAGGGTTAGGGGGATTACTGGGGGATTTTTTTTTTTTTTATCTACTTTGCTTAGGGGGAGGACTTTAAGAAGCAAATGGATTACATCAGATGAACGCATTAACCTGTCACTGCCCTGACTTATTAGCTGATGGAAAATCAACAGACCTTTTGATAAGGCCCCCACCCCTCAAACACCAAAAAAAAAAAAGAGAGGAGAATATATTTTCTCCCATTTCCTAAGAAACTGGAGTGAGAAAAGCCTTCGTTCGGTGCCATTGCATCGGGATCTCCTGATGCTGTTATAGCGTTTACGGTTGAGCTTGTTAAATAAATGCCAGGACCAGAACGAGAGGTAATGCAAGCGGGGATTTATGGCGCTGAGCTAAATTTAATCTGTAGGTGCCACACCGAGTCCGGCCTAATTGAATTTACAGAGTAACAGACGCTGACAGGGGGGACGCTGATACCGCACGCTGAGTATTGTGCGCAATTCTGTCGCCCTCATCCCGGAGCTAGAAAAGATCCAAAGAAGGGCAACAAGAACGATAAAGGGGCTAGAAGATGCTGGAGAAGAGATGACTGAGAGGGGAGATAAAATCATTATTCTCATTATTGTATTTGATGTGGCGCACTTCAGTATCCTTCCAAACAGTGCTAGGAGATGCTAACGGATGGAAAACACATTTATGGAAGTGCTTTTTCAGTCCATTCACGGTTAAGCTGTGGAATTTGTTGCCAAAGGATGAAGTTAGTTTGCAGGAGTTTCTGGAGGGCTGCTCCATTAACAAACATTATCCAGGCGGACCCGGGGATTGCCACTTCTGGGGACGGAGGTCCCCTTTGGCATCCGCCAGGCGCTTCCGAGCACCCTGGACTGGCCACCGTCAGCGACGGGATGCTGGGCTCGACGGAGCACTGGTCTGACCCCAGCCTGGCCCTTCTTATGGGAGCCGTGTGCAAAGGCCATGGACCCTGCACCGGTTTTGAAAGGGGAGTGGGCACGGGCTTGCACTTTGATGCCTGCTGCTGGGACGGAGTATGAGTGGATTCCTGCATCTGTGGGTTTTATTTTTGCATGGGCGCTCCTTTGCAAAAATAACGCGAGAGGATTTGGAATGTGCCCATGTGGCTCCTTTTAAAATGGTGCAGGGCCAAGGGTGGAACAGGGGGCAGAGTTGGGATTTATCACATACTTTTGATTTAAAAAAAAAAGCCTGTGGCATAAATTACCCTGCTCGGGTTCCATGCGTTCTGTGGGGACGTTTTCATTGATTTATTACTTGGATTAGTTGGCCACTGTTTTGAATATGAGATTCACCCGAAGTGGTTTACCTGGATATTAGAATAACAGCCTAGAAACAGAGGTCATTTGCAGGTTCACACTAAAAAGGCGCACAGCAGATCCAAATAACAGCTTACGGGTAAATTTTAAAAGCTGGGCGCGCACCAAAATCAGGAGATGGGGGGGTGGGCATCTGGCACTTGCATGTGTCCACCCGATTTTATAAGGCAGCCGGATGCGCGTACAAGTGTCGCGGCACGAATATCTTGCATCGGCCAAAAAAAAGGGGTGTGGTGTGGGTGTGGCATGGACAGGGGCGTGGGCATTCCGGGGCGGAGCCAAGCGATGTGCATGCAGGTACCCACGCGTCTGGGCTCGCACCCAGCTCCAGTGTCGCATTAGATTATGTCTGCTATGGAGGAGGTGCAAGTTAAAAAGAAAAGGTTACAGGGATCTGTGAGGGGTCAGAGGTAGCTGAAGAACCAGGGGCGGTTGGGAGGACCTGGCAGAACACTGGGCAAACTGGTGGATGAACTGGTGAAACTGGTGCTCAGCCGGACACGCGTCTGTTATGAAATACCCTCAGATGCCCGTCCGGAAGACGACTTAAGCTGCTGGGCGCACACAAGCTTACAATTAGATGCACAGATACGCGCGCCTAGGCTATTTTGTAACATGCGCCTGTTGTAAAAATTGCCGCATCTCTGGGTGAGCGCTGACAAACATGCGGTGCCTGTTTGAAAGTTACTATCCTACTGGTGAATTAAAAAATGCTACACGCGCCAAAGATGGAAGATACGCGCGTGACTGGGCCCGGTGCATGCTGCATGGATTTTACAAACCGCGCGAGCACACGTGTATCTCCTGGTACACGCACAAATCAAAAAGTTAAAAAAAGGGTCGTGGAGCGGGCGGGACATGGGCGTGGCGTATTGTTGGAGGCATTTTTTGTTACTTTGGCTGAGGTTGGGCCATACGGATTCAGAGTTCTCACCCAGACACAGACTGGTTTGAAGGCCTCTGAGTGAATTCCTATTTACTGTTTTGCACTGTGAAATGCTAATGAACAGGCAAGAATCCATTTATTTTAGTTATTCCAGTAGGTCCATGATGGGAAAGCAAGCGATTAACTTATACTAAAGCCTGAGAGAGAGTGAAGGCCACGCAGCTGTGCCTGAAATAGATAAGAACATGGCTGCTTTCCCCAAGCATTTAGTGTAATAAGAGAAATAACAGCGAGAGAGTGAGGGAGTGCGCGCTTCTGGACGTGTTAGCACAGGCTGATCCTTTGGAAACATGTAAGCTTTTTATATATCTGTAGCAATTGTCATTATCTACCATTACTTCTGTATGATCTGATTTTATTTGTTCTATCTTCCTATTGCTCAAATAAACTAATTTTCCTAAGTACCTAGAACTGTGATGTACTGAATCAAAGGTGGTGTGTGTGGCTATTTGTGTAGGGAATATGCTCCTGGGTTCAGGCCCCCAAGTATAATCCCAGTAATTGTGTGTGTTTATACTGGGTAAGCCCCCGAGGTAGTCCTGTGTGCATGCAGGCGAGAAGCCCCTCAGGTAGCACCCAGTGTAGACCTCAGTGAGATTAGCCCCCCAGGTCAGAGCCCCTGGGCAGAATGCCAGTGTGCACGGTCTGAACCCAGAACATGTAGACGGGCAGAGTCTGTAACATGAAGTCTGCGCATAAGTATTTACGTGCATAGGCACGCACCGGGGGTCCCCTACCACGTAACTTTACTTCTGCTATGGACGGCCTGTAAGTAATAAAATATACAAAAATTAGGCTAGTCAGCAGGGTTTTAAGGGTCGGGACTAATAGAGTAAAAGGGAGGCAAATTATCTAGGGGGCTAAGGAAGTCCTCTCCTTTACTGGGGCAAACTGGGAATGAACTGGGGAAACAGGTAACTGCGACGGTGTGAGTATCTACTAAAATCCTCCCACTTATGTGATTGAGGCAGCATTTGCGCACGTCAATATAAAAGTCGTGCACGAGTATAACTGATTTTATAACGGGTAACACGTTTACCTGCATATACACGCGTATGTTAGAAAATTTCCACATCCACATGCGCAAGCCGGCAAATGTGTACGCGGGTCTTAAAATTCACCTCTTAGCGAATTGTGGATTTAGGCAGTAGATCAAATCTAAATAAATAAACACGCGCTGCAAAAAAAAAAAATAACAGGCGTAGCTTTGTGCGGGTGAGTTTCTGTGCGTCATTTTGCATAAGCATGCAAGCAAGCTTATGTGCACGAGTTCGCTTTGGAAACTGACGCAACTTATGCGTTTTGACAAGGCCAATGTTTCATGCGTTATCAAATGACCCTCCTTACAGGCATTATTCCCGCCCCATGCCTAAAAACACCCCAGGAACACAACCTCTCCACGAGGACTCGCAGCCACATTGAGGGAGGGCACCTTGAGACAGCTGATTTCACTGCTGAAACAATTTTTTTAACCCAGATACATCACTTTGAATATTTTTCTCCCTGCTCTTATGTGGTTAAGAACTTTCTGTCTATAGCAACGTCTTTGCTGCTTCTTAACACTGATACGTTTCTTCCTACAGCAATCAGTCTCAGCATGAGAAGAATACGCCGGTGTATTTCATCCTATGGAAGCCATTTCATAAAGAAAAACATTCTTATTGTATGAACGTCTTTTCTGCAGCCCAATCTTTTCCATCTAGTGAAAGCAGTTCTTGCTACAGGAACATCTTTTCAAAGCCCTAACCTGGGCCTTCCCAGAAAACAAATTCCCGTTGTAGTGCAGGAATGTTTCATCCGGTGGCAACGATCCTCCTGTATCTGCCTCACGTTTTTTTGAGAGAGATGGATAGCCGTAAAAGCCTGGAGTCCGATACTTGACTAAGATAAAATAATAAACATTATTTTTCATGGTGATCCTGCGGCGACATCCTGTTTTCAAGCTCATGCAGTCATGTGAACTCAAATAACATTGATGAGGCGCGGTCTTATGTTCAGAATACCCCGCAAAGATAATAAATTTAAACATATGCCACATACTTCTGTGCTGAAATAGGTGTGAACAAAATGCCAATGGGTGTAGCATGCATGCAGTCAACGCAGCCAAGGACACTTGTTCAGGTCTTTAAGAGTGAATAGCGTCAAAGGCTGAAGGAGTAGCCCTTTTGCTCTAAAAAAAAAAAACCAACAACAACAACCTAGCCGTGTTGTCTTTGCCTGAGGTGAGCACTACATCTGTCTCCAAAAATTACACTGTCAAAACAGCCATCAAAAGGAATTCAGTTTAGAAAAACAAAAAAGTTGATGAAGGTGGTCTCCCAGAGCACTGAGTTATTCAGGCTTCAGGTATCACTTAAAGTAAACACCAATAGAAATGCTCCTGGATGAGAACTGTAAAATTCTTTTGACTGTGGAGAATTTTCTTTTTTTTTTTTTTTCATATCCTAATTGATGTGGAACAGAAGACAGTTGTGGATATTACTTCCTTGACGCCAGCGTCTCTCGGTTATTTCTTCCACAGACTTACTATTGTCTGTTCATCTCTGAAAACAACACCAAAGCTCTCTGTCATTCTCAGATTTGTTTCGTGTTCATAAGGTACTTGCAATTTTGAACACAGGACCGAGGAGAACAGTAAAATTAAAATGCCATAAACAATTTGCTGAACCAGGGTTCGGCGACAGTGAATCAGCAAGTTGAATTCCGGATCTTAACAAAGTTTGATTTTGTGCACTGCTTGTTTAGTCTCCTATAAAACGTTAGATAGAAAAATATTTGCTGCATAAAGGGTCATTATAGGGGTGTGCATGGGAAAAGCTTTTTTTGTTTCCAATTGTTTTTCAGTTTGATTTGTTTCTGTGTTTTAGCCCGCGCTAAAACGAAGAAATGAGAGGAAATGAAATTACGTTTTTTGTGTCTTTTTGTACAGAAAACGATACAGAACAAAACAACAAATTTTGCTGTGATTTTCCTGTCACTTGAAAATGACAGCACATCCCTAGTCATTCATGAAGATCGCTTAGTGTAACAAGATCCAGTGTAATGCCATGTACTGGCCCAACAGACAGGTTATCCAAAGACGATGTTGTTTCTAAGCTTTCGAAACCACTGGAGACCCATCTTCAGGTGGCACTGTGGTCTTGAAAACGATAGAGGGCTAACTGCTGTGACGGTCCTGCAATAAATCAAGTACAACTCTCTCTATTCAGAGCAAACACACAACTCTACACAGCACCTGCTAAAAGAATGTGAAACTGGTTACAATTACAGATATTAGATATTGTCCCTGTAGATAAATGAAACATTTTGCATGGGTGAATTAGGGATGTGCAGTCATTTATATCAGCAATGAAAATACCAGCAACAGTTGTTTCATTTTGTGTCATTTCCCAACCAAACTGACACAAAAAAACCCAATTTTTTGTTTTTTTCTTTCTGCATTTTAGCACATACTAAATGCTTGTAGCACATACTAAATGGTTTTAGCACCCAATAAATGGTTTTAGCACACACTAAGGGGGTAATTTTCAAAAGGAGTTACATGCGTAAATGTAGCTACTATTGTAGCAATTTTCAAAAGCCATTTACTCAAGTAAAGTGCACTTATGTGAGTAAATCCTATAGACAAGTCAATGGCATATATTGTAGCAATTTTCAAAAACCCACTTACTCAAGTAAAGTGAATTTACTCCAGTAAACCTGGTTTTTACTCGAGTAAATGCTTTTTAAAATCAGGCCCCAAATGTTTTAGTTCATAATAAATAGTTTTAGCTCACAATAAATGGTTTTAGCACATACTAGAGATTTTAGCACACAGTTAGGGGAGGATTTTAAAACATGCAAGCACACACATGGATGAGCTGATTTTATAACATGTGCACGCATGTTATAAAATCTGTGCGCCACGTGCACATGAACGCAAGATTTTAAAATCCGCCCGCGTATGTGCGAGCGGCACGCATGGGGTGGAAATTTAGTAAATTATGCACGGTGACATAATCAGGCCTTCCCCAGTTCCCTCCCAGTCCACTCCAATTAAGGAGCGGACTGGGAGGGAACTTCCATACCCCCCTACCTAAACTCCCTCCCTCTTCCCCTCTCCTCTCCTCTCCTCCCCACCCCCTAAACCCTTCCTAGCAACTTACTATTTATTACTTACTGGTCCCCTGGAGCTACTGTCCCGGCACGCGCTTCCCTGGGATAATGGCCGCTGTCCTGGCTGGCCTCTGTCCCACCCCACTCCGCCTCTTCCTGCCCAGACCACGCCCCCAGCCCGACCTATTTTCAGGGCATGGCACTTGTGTGCGTATCAGCACTTACGCGTGGCCATTTTAAAATTCAGCCTTAAATGCTTTTAGCATACACTGAATGCTTTTAGCACACACTAAAATGCAGAAACAAAATTAAATTAAAAAAAAAAACATTAAAAGGAAGACAAAAAGAAAGTTTTCCCTACGCACAGTCCTAGGATATATTCCTATTATTTCTATAAGCAATTGTACTATGAGTTTTATCATTTAGAGCTGTGTTTGCGACTGGAGTTTCCTGGACATGTTATGTAATGCAATGCTCCTCTGCTGTTGAAAGTTGCTTTGTAAAAATGAGATCTTCAGCTTTTTTTCAGTTCATGGCTGCTCAAACGTAAGGATTTACGAATCTTGGGAAACGAGGTTTGCGGAAATATTAGCCATGCACTTGCTTTTTGTTTTTAAATGGTCCCAGTTTTGGTAAATACATGGTGAATCCACAGAAATGCACAGCTGCGAGGAAAATATCCCTGATGAATCCACCATACATTTTTACCACAACTGCCACGTTATTCTTGGATTTGGAAGCAGCCTGCAATCCGACTGGTTCACTCCTGCGAAAAACAAACCCATACATCCCTCACATATTGGCCTTCTCTTACTTTTAGTGAAGCTAGGGACAAATGCCAAGAGCTGCTCAGAAATGTGAACATGGAGAAAATGAATCAGATCAGTGGTAGACACTGTGCCTATCTGCTCAAGCTCCATTTCCCAGGAGCTCTGGCCTCTTCCATTTATGTGTTACCAAGTAATGAGCCTCTTGTTGATGTGTGCGATTGTCTCATCGGAATGCAGTATTGGGGTCTACGGATGCAGCATCGGCTGAGCAGGATGTACCCATCCCTGGCTGGGAGATGAACGCTGACATTCTCGCAGCTTCGCGGAAGACAATTAGCCGGGCAGCCCGGACACCCTCGGGCTGTAATCCGCCCCCGCCCCAGCTCTGCTGGCCTTGCCAGTTGCACACAAAGAAAACACGACACATGCTTCGGACGCAAAGGCCGCAGCCGTTTCTCAGAATCCCTAAGATGGAAGTCTAATCAGGCGCCGACTCTGGTTTTTAACGTCCACAGTTAATTGCAGCTGGGCAGGTGCCGATACTTTAATCTCCGCCCACGCGGAGCTGCGGAGTCCCGCCCCTAGCGGGCCCCCCGGAGCAGGCGCCGTGACCACCAAGCACCGGATGGGCTCCCCGGCTCAGGCCGCCACAAGGAAGCCCCTGCCAGAGCCCATCAGCCGGAGGGGATATCGGCCCGGCCACCACAAAGCAAACCTTGCTGGAGCCCTAGATCTGTTGAGCCCGGGCCCGGGCCCGACATTGATCATCGGTGGCAACGAGCGAAGGCCCTTAGGCCTCTCACACACACATATTGGCACCTCCCAGCCTACTACTAATGCCTCTGCATTTACAAATGCTCTCCTGGACTCGGCCACCGCCGTCACAGGGGCCTGGCTCGCGCGGGCATGGAAGTACCTTCCGCCCGCACCTGACGGGCTCCCCCTGCTCGATCTAAGCTTAGCTTATTCAGAGCCCAACTTCACGTGCCCTCTGCTTCTCGCTTGACAGGGCAGAGCAGATCTGCTCCCGGTCACTCATTCTGGAAAACTCCTTGTTCCCTTTTCCCCCTTTTTCACTTCTTCCTCCCCCCCCCCCCCTCCCACTTCGGGCCTGATTTACTAAAGCTTTGCTTCCCATAGACGTTACGTGTGTAAAGATTAGCACACACGTGCATGCATTCCGTCATTTTCACTTTCGTGCTCACATATAGACACGTAAGGGATGGGGGGGTGGGGGCATTCTGGAGCAGGGCCAACACTCACGCACGTAAGTTGCTGTTTTAAAAGATACTTGGGCGTGTGCATTTTCCAGTTTGCTCGCCTATTTTTACACCTGCCAATTGGTGATATTAAACGTGTTTATTGTGTGGTCCTGATTGGGTGGGAGTTCTGGGTGAACCAGGAGGGTCTTGATGACCTGGAGAAGGAGTGGGCGAGCTGGTAGAGTAATTGGTAAGCTGGTTAATATCATTTACATGCACATGTTTTAAAACTGACCCACTTACGCTCGTAAAATGGGACTGAAGCGTGTAAGTCCTACATTACTTTTGCACATATTATATGTGTGCATGTATATTTTTAAAATAGGAAAGGTGCATGCATTCAATGCATTGATCTACGTGGTTTCATTGTAAGTATAAATACCCGGGTTTATTGTGAGGTAAAGCTATGTGTATTTTATAATGTGATATGCTAAAATTACGAGCAGCCATATGCATGAGTTTATGCTGCTTATCCTCCCTATATAGCAGGCCCCGTAGCTCACCGACACTGCCTGTTTCTTCCTCCTCATCTTCACCTACCTAGCCAAGCACACCTCCAACTGGTGAGCCAAGGTTTTCCCCTTTTTTTCTTATTTGATTCTCTTTCTTTTATTTCAAATGTTAAGGCTACTGCTTGTGCCAAAGATCACTCAACTTCTAATCTTTTTCACTTCCTCATTCTCACTTTGCATCTAATCCTCTAGCGCATACCTCAAGCTGCCTTATCAACTGATGTATCTTCAGCTCTGGCTTCGTCATTCCTGCCTTAGGAGGTCAATCCCAGACCCCCTCCTCCCCGAAACCATTCTGAATGAATGCCCTGGCTCTCTTTTGTCTTTCTTCTCCAAAATACTCAGGAGCTGCGTTGATCTGTAATTCTCCCTCTTCCTTCACTTTCACTCTCTCTCTCGGATTCTCGCAGGTCTGACCTCACTCCACTGAGGCTGCAGTCTCTACTCATTCAAGATGCTGTTCTCATTTCCCATAGATTGGTTCAAGGGTATCCAGCAACTTAATCTCTAGGCCAGAGCTTCCCAAAAAACCTATTCATTGTGGATCTCCTGAAAACCCGACAGGAGAGGTTTTAGAAGCCCTGCTCTGTGCTATTTTATAATTGTCATTTACAGGCACAAAACCATGTTTTATGGGCATATGGGGCTTTGAAAATCAGGCCCAAATTATTACTTTGCCAAAGGAGACCATTCACCCATCCTTGGGCTCCTTTGTCAGTGGTCAATGCAAATAACACTGCAATAACCCAACAAAAAGCATGTCAGATAAATTTGCTGTGAATTTGCAGGAAGCAACAAGAAACATTTCAAACCAACCTAAAATGCAAAATGTGTGCAGATTTGATCCTCTTGCAGATTAATGGCACTGAATGCAAGATCAGAGACAGTGGCTTCATCTCTCTGTTTTCTTTGGCCAAAGGAAATGTTACAGTTTTTGTGCTCTGTCCAGGAAGAAGGGGCCGAAGACACAGGCATTCAAAGAGAGAAAATATATATATATAAAAAAAAAAAAAAAGAAAACCAATCTCATCCGTGACCGATTCAGCACAGAAATCTATTTGTCACGATTCATGGCTCATTCAATATGCGATTCAGCTCCTGCTCCTTGGGAGGAAGAAAGACCCCACCCCCCCTAGTATTTGTCCAGGAAGTTCCTCTTTTCCCACACTCGCCTTCCTTTCGGGTGGGAAGACGGCGGTGCAGCTTGGCAGCGCCCCCATCCTGACCAGGTCAGCCGAGCTGCTGCAGGTGATGCCTTTTTATTGGATTAAATAAATGTCCAATGAAAAGAAAAGTGGCCTGCGGTTTATTTCCACAGAATGGGAGATTAAGCCAGGTCCTCTGAATCACCGCCTGAGGAGTTTTAAAGTGCTTGTGTGCACAAGTTCACACCTGGATATAAAAATATTATTTTCTTAGTCCAAAATTGGAAAGCTATATGGTTTGTGTGGTTTTTTTTTTAGAAGTTCTCTGTCCGGGACTTTGTAATCTGAAAGGAGCAAGACCTCAAAGTTCGGAGAGGGAATGTACCTCAATGCCAGGGCTTCCCGCACCTGTCCTAATGACCCCCACAGCCAGTCAGGTGTTCAGTGACCATGCAGGTGATACATTTGCACATGAAAACCCCAACTGACTGTGGGGTCACCACCAGGACAAGCTTGAGATGACCTGGGGACCTTGAATTGAAAGCAATCTTTTTCACCTTCAGAAAAGGTTCTGTTTAGGCATTGCCAATGCCAGCTCTGTCATCAGAAGCTCCTTAATCAACTGTAAAACATACATTTAAAAAACAAAAACACCTAACTGCAAATGCATTCTTACTATATGTGAATTCCTGATTCACATTGAGCCCAAAGATGCATGCAGAATATCATAGGCTAGTGATGTTATGTGGGCTATTACAAAATTACCCCCTTTATATTATTTTGAGGGGTCAGGATAAACTCTTCAAAAACCTAAAGTATCTTGAGTTCTGGCGATCTCTGTGGAAGACTTTATGATGCATCTTATTTAAATATTCTCCATTTCTACTGCAGAGAAAATCTGGACTCCAATGTTCCATTAAAATAGAGACATAACACAAATCCTCATTATACCGCCATGGCTGTAGAGGTAGCACTCATAGCCTCTAAGAGCGAAGAAGACCAGGTAAGACTTACAGGATGACATTTGCACTGGTCAGCTAAGAGAGAAGTGGACCAAAATATCCACAGTCTGGGAGGAGGCCAAGACACAGGAGCTTGCAACAATTTTTGTCTAGTTACCTCAAGACCATCATCCTAATCCTAACTGAACCCTTCACGTCTATAAACAGCAATAGCATCACCCTGATTAAATAATGTTATGTTTCCTCTATGCCATCCATCTCCAGTGACCTCAGTGATGATATCATCCTCATGGGTTCTGTCTACCGTTTGGGATCCTGCCAGGTACTTGTGACCAGGATTGGCCACTGTTGGAGACTGGATGCTGGGCTTGATGGACCCTTGGTCTGACCCAGTATAGCATGTCTTATGTTCTTATGTTTTAAATATTGTATCTCTTCCTCATCTCGTTCTTCTCTATAGATTTCTCTCAAATATTATCATTAGAATTACTAAAAGTTGCAAAAATGCAACCCATCGGATTTAGAGGTAAGAGAAGGGACAGGGAGGTTCACATGGTAAAGAGGAAAGGAGTCCATCTCATGGCGTTCCCCATGAAGACAACCAGATGTGCATTATGGTCACTCTCTAGCAACCACGCCAGCCAAGTTGGGGCTAGGTCACAGGACGACTGTCCAAGCACGTGGACCAATGTGGGGGCAGGGACAGCTGCATTTGGAAGGAGGAAGCGGGAATAAGTAGGCTCTGAGGAAAGGGCATAAAAGGGGGGTCTTTGGCTATAAAATATTATGCCTAAACTTGTTTTGTGGATGTTGGGATGCTCTCTTCCAATAATTTCTTGCTCCCTGTTTGTCCCATCTGTGCAAAAGGTTCCCTCATGGATATCATTAGGAAAGGCTGTTGCGTAGACGTCTTCTGTGTTTGGAACGTGCTCCCTTTTAGCACTCCTTGTTATACTGGGCGTCCTACTGAAGTGATTTTCCTGGTAAGGGTGGTGCTGAATAATAAACAGAGATGCATATTTCCATTACTTATCATATTAAAGAGGGTGGAGCATCTGCATGGCAACACTGAACATGCCCTCTTTCCAAGCATTTGTAGCAAATTATGCAGCTCAAGCCTGTTTATTGATTAAAGAAGGAATGAATGGCTTTCCCTTCTTCACTTGCTCTTGTTTTTTTTAGCTGAGCCAAACGTACTCAAGCACGGTCAGCCACAGGAGAAAGTCAGAGAGGACTCCCAGTTAATGTCCAGTCTTCAACCAACAGAAAGTCACATTCAAGTTTCCTACTACTACTACTGTGCCAGCTGGCATGTGCCTTCTCACATCACTGGCTGCAATCCCTTAGGCCGAAATGTGTTTCTTGCATGATGGACCTGAACAGAAAGCGCAAGATGGGTCTTGCTTGTTTTATCTTCCCTTTCGGGCCCATCCGCTCCCTGTTGGGTCTTTGCGTCCCCATCACGCTCCTCGCCTGTCTCCTGTGCAGGTTGCCTGCTCTTTTTTACTTCCTGCTCATTGGGTTTGGAGCTATCCTGTGCTGTTGGCCCACTCCCCACTTCTCATCACGTTCTCAAACAAGGAAGAATGTGAAAACCTAACCGGTACTTAGATTTTCTAGCACTTTTCTCTATGCTGGGCTGCATAGAGAGAGGAATATCTAGTAATAGAAAGGAAGTGATGATCTCCTTGTACAGGGCCTTGGTGAGGCCCCACCTGGAGTACTGTGTTCAGTTCTGGAGACCGTATCTCCAAAGGGACAGAGACAGGATGGAGGCAGTTCAGAGAAGGGCAACCAAAAAGGTGGATGGTCTTCATAAAATGACTTATGAGGAGAGATTAAAGAACCTAAATATGTACATCCTGGAGGAGAGGAGGAGCAGAGGAGATATGATACAGACTTTCAGATATCTGAAAGATTTTAATGATTCATGGTCAACATCAAACCTTTTACAATGGAAAAAAATCAATAGAACTAGGGGTCACGATTTGAAGCTCCAGGGAGGAAGACTCAGAACCAATGTCAGGAAGTATTTCTTCACGGAGAAGGTGGTGGATGCCTGGAATGCCCTTCCGGAGGAAGTGGTGAAGACTAAAACTGTGAAAGATTTCAAAACGACGTGGGATAAACACTATGGATCCATAAATGCCATGGGGGTGGCTTGCTGGAATGTTTACTACCTGGTGATTACTACCCTTACTCAAAAAAATCCCTTGCATGGTTATTGCAAACGCAACGTTGCTCTCTACTTCAACGGCAAAGGGAAATGTGGAAAAGAGGATTTGCATTCAGATAATAACCAAAAAGGACTGAACTACACAATCTGGGTAAATAAATAAATGTGGGGGTAGCTTGCTTATTACGGCGGTTAGTACCCTAAACCAATTAAGCCTGATACATCACTCGAATGCATACACAGTGTTGCTCTCTGCTTCTATGGTGGGGGTAATGTGAAAAAGAGGATTAGCGTTCAGACAACAACCAACAAGGACTAAACTTCATAATCTCATTTCTATGTTTCTATGTTTTCAGCTTTGGCCCTATTGAAAATGAGCTCACCCTTATTGAATCGAGGGCATTTTCAATCATGTAGAAATCTGGTTCATGCTGCATCTTCCCCCCAAGTGTGGAGGTAATGGATGGATTTTTCTGGAAATAACCATGTCTCTGGACCGATGGATAGGCAAATGGGTTGAACCTTCCTCTGAGTGCATTTTAACATCAGGGCCGGTGCTTCCATTAGAAAAACTAGGTATCACCCAAAGCGCTAATATTTCAGGGGCAGCAAAATCCCACTAGCATGAGGTCGGCAAAGGGATCCCTGTGCTGGAGCCACTGCTGCTGGTAGAAGGGAGTGCAGTGCTGGATTTGCCTGATTGAAGGTTTGCCCGGCCAAATTCTCTTGCACCAGCCCTGTTTATCAAGAGTTAAAAGCGCTAAAACTATTGAAATCTGGAGCTTTTCCCATCATGGATTCACATCCTCTCTTTACTTGCTTTCTCCTCTGTTTCTTTCTTCCCTGGTCTAGGCTGATGATCTCACTCAGCGTCTCGCAGGAGACCCTGGAGAAGCCAGACAGATCCCTTTATCCCCCCATCTCTTACTGTCATAAGCACCAGGCAGGAGAAAGGAGCAACATCTCCGCAGTTCAATATCCTAGCCTGAAGGATAGCATCAGCGTCCGATGCTGGCTGCTCATATGCTGTGTTTGCTTGCTCAAACAATATGGGAGAGGGAAGGCATTATTCATACCAGACGTTGGCGTCCCGCTGTCTGATCCTTGAAGTACTGTAGGGCACCAATGGGATCAGAGACGTTTACCACTTACCTAAGTGGGGGCTTCTCTTGGTAATTTTGCATAAAATACCCTTGCTAAAAGCGGTTACAAACCTGGCACCTGGTGTTATGTTAGGCACCTGGAAGACCAGGAACACGTAGGTAAGCAGCTGCCCCATGACTGAGTAGGACGCAGCGTTACCGGGAAGTTCTGAGCGTTACAGCGGGCAAATAACGCAGCCTTAACAGAAGTGCCCTGGTGCCAAGCAACATGAGAGAGGGCAAATTTGGAAGCCATCGCCGCTGGGTAAGACAATCCTCCACCTGCCGAAAAGGGCTTTTACGGAAATTGCCACCACATGCGTGTCTTTCTCCGTTAGGAAGGGGCTTTGCAAGACCATGCGCAGTTTTAGCAGGGTGGAGGAGGGGCAAGATTCAGACAGGGCAATCGAGGGCGCATCCATCCATTTTCATACCACTGATCCGATGTCTTGGATCCTTTCCAAGGGGGCTTTTTCACACTGTTGTGGGCCTGGTTTGTTTTTTTTTTTTTTTTTAAATCATTTCCGAACATCAAACACATTTTTTTTTTGTGCGGAAATGGATCTTTGCAAATATCCTGGAGGCCCGTTTATGTAAAACTACGCCCATGACTGGGTCGGACTAGGTGTTCAGCAGCAAGGATACGACTTGCTCGCAGGCGAATCGGTTTAATATAAATTATGCACCTAAGTTATCGTGCACAAGTTGCAGCCTGCGCGTGCGCCCAGCCGGTTAAGCAACGATGGTCAGAGAAAACTGATGCGTCCCGTTAAAGCCTGCGCACGTTGTACATGTAGACTTTACTAATCTTCCCTGTCCTTAACGCTTTCTCGTTCCTAGCTCGTGACCTGGTACAGATCCCTGCTGATGAAGGAGCTTTTCAGGAAAGGTAGAGAGGGAAATCACAGATGATCTGGGCTCCGCCACAAAGCGGAGGAATTTTCAAAGGTTGGTGGCCAGCGCACGGAAGACGCCGCTCCAGAGACGATCAAACCACCTATTGAAAGCCGTTCCAAAAGCTCCCACTGCTGCCACCAGTTTAACAAAGCCCCTGTATGTTTAGGGATACGTTTTACTGGCCATGTGCGAGGGCACTTTGCAGCCCTCACAAACCACTGTGATATTCAAAGACAATTTATCTGTGTTGTTTCTGTTGAAAGAGCAGGTCGTAACGAAGCTGGGAGCCACTCATCTCCTTTCAGTCATGCCACATGACGGCATCCAGTACGTGTGTGAGATACATACTTAGTTTTTGACCAAGCCTTCCAATTTCACCCCCCCACACACACACACCGCTCCACACCCGCACTCCCAGCAGATCCCTTCTTTTTAATGCAGATAAAAGGATGTACCTTGTGAAAGTGCCCGCATATTTCCAGGCCGGTGCCATTTTGTACAGAACAAGTTAACGACGGTGCCCGCTGCTGTCTGCCCAGCGCCATTTCTAAGTGCACCTCTGCTAGGACAGGAGCAACTGGGAATCGCCCCTGCCCTGTGAAGAAAAAGAGAAATATACTGAGAGGGTTTGGGGTGGAAGGGGGATGGCAATGGATGCCCGGGAGGGGATTTTTAAATCTGCAACCGGGCTGACATTTTTTTTTCATTTCGTTTTGGTTTTTCTTTTCGTTATCTTTCGTTATTTTTTTGTAATGTTTTGTTTCGTTCTTTTGCTTTAAATACATGAAAAGAAATGAAACAAACTCAAACAAAAAGAAAAAGCAAAAAAACCTGAATGAAATGTCACATCCTACACACATTTACGCCTGCTAATTTGTGTGGGTAGTTTTTCCGTGAAAAACACAAGCATGCTTTTGAAAACTCAAAAGTATATACAGTATGTACTGCAAGCCCCTCCCAAACCACTCCCCAGCGAACGCCGTGTGAGTGGTGACAGTTTTGTAAATGCCCATTCCAGCTGTGAAATTTCCCCTCTCGTACACTCTCATGCTGCGTGGCACTATAGCACTTACATTATTTTCCTGGTAACAATGCGTAAAATATTTCCAAGCTTTCGTGCTGGCTGTTCCTGCATTCCCTCCTGGGCATCAGAACTGCCAAGTCCTCTTCAGTCGTGGGGCAGCTGCTTGCTTACGTGTTCCTGGTTTTCCCGATACCTAACATGCAGGCACATGCACCGTGAGATAACTCAGCAATCTGTGATTAACCGTGACTCCTTCGAAATAGCATCACTCTCGATACTAGCAGCAAATGTTACCAAAGAAAACTTTTCAAAAGACACTTCTAGATGTGGCAGAGAAGCCATTTGAACACTCACTACTTTAGAATTGATCTATTTCCAAAACTTTGAGAATGACCATTGCGTCTTTTACAAATGTCACATATGAGTGTTGACCACGAGCTCTGCAATTCTTTCCCCCTCTGACAATCATTATGTACAGGCCAGAAGCCGTTACCTGGAGATACTCATTCAGCTGCCTGTGTGGAATTAGTGGGTGGTCTTCATTTGGTTCCCAGTGAACAGGTGTGCGTGCCACAAAAAAAAAAAAAAAAGACTCGATCATAATTGGCAGTGATTGGAATTTGGAAACCTAATTGGCAGTCCCTGCAGAGAATGAAAGGACCGAATGGACCGAGCCATTCATCCATGGAGGTGGTCCTTCCTTCCCCAGAGCGATGTGGAGCAACACTGATGTGGGCAGTAGGGGGAAACTGCTGGAGTTCTTATTTCATTGGCAGAGGGGCATTTTAAATGGTAAAAGGTTCATGACCCTTATTCGAGGAAGCATTCTGCATGTCCTCGGCACTGGACTGGCTCCTATGTTCACTGAGATAATTTATAATACTGTAGAACTGTCTGGTGGAGAGCTGGAGAAATGTAGCGTGCTATGGTATGAATGAAGGTTCACATCATGTTTCTTAAATGTACTTGCACAGTGGATCACTGTTTCATGTTTGTGAGTGTTGCATCTTCAGATACATGGGTACTCACAGCTCTGCATTATTTCACATATACATATGCACATTTTCCAAGTTATTAGAAGACATGTAGTTGGAAAACCTCACAGAGTTCTCTGAAAACTCTGAGCTTCAGTGCAAATCTTTGAATACCCACCTCCCTGTCCTGACACAAAGATCCAACGAGAGCGAAGACAGAGTCCAAGCAAGCCTGAAATGATATGAAACTGGATGTTTGCAAGTAAAGATGCAGACAGCTCTGGTTCATCTGATTCTGCTCATGAAAGGTTCCAGTGCATCAACCTCCACCTCTCCCACTAGAGATGGGGTCTGAGTTTAATCCAAACAGGTTTACCTAACCCTACAGCCTGCGTCTTGACTCTCCGGTTCTGCCATTTTACCAGGCTGGAAAGTGAAGACATTTCTCTCCAGTCCAGAAATATTGTCAAGGCTCAGAGTATTTTGCAATGTTTGCAAACTGTTGGTGATAGCTCTGAGGTTGGATGCTTAACTGGCACCTTCTGCCCTAGTAGACATCAGTGGTATTTATGAAGATTCATAGAAACTCCCTATCCCTCAGTCACGCTGGGGATAGGGGGCTCGGAATAAATCCAAAAGGGGTTGAAATAGATTTTGGACGAGGATGCAGGCCTGAGACATGATAGGAAGTGCCTCCTTTAAACACAACACCTGACATGTCTGAGCACCACCAGTCTCTGCGGCAGAAAATCATTGCATCTCCCTGCTCTAAAAACATGAACCGCCTGTTGTGGTTTGTGTGGGTTAGTGAGTGCTATCAGCTAAGCAAACAGGGCTGGCATGTTCGATACTATGCCAGCAGTAACGTGATACCATGTGGCTCCCCTGTGCACCGACTCCGTGCCATCTGCATGACTCACTGAGGGCGACTGCCCCAGAAGAAACCTCAGCCGAGTCCCTGCTCCCAGCACACCCAGACCATTCCACGCTTGACAGCTGGTTCAGCCCTTCAGGATGGTTCTCTCACACTCAGCTCCGGGGTCCTGGATCTCTGGCATGAAGTTCTTTTTTTTTTTTTTTCCCTTGCCTAATTAGCAGCCAAGGGTAGGACTAAAGAACACAATTTATCTTCCTTCTTTTTGTAATGTCAGACTCCAAATACCAGCTCATGGCTAATCCCCATGGGACATGGGAAAGCCGCTCTTTTGTGCTCCCAAAGGGTGTTTTCTCATTCCTGAGGTTTTTCTTCCCATTGCAGATCTGCAGATTGGTTTTAGACCCACCCAACTCCCAGGACAGGGGGGTCAGGAGAGCGCTGGCCGTGCTCCGTGGACCCTGAGCAAGAGAGAGGGAGCCATTCAATTATTCTTCATGCCCCGCTCTCCAGAAAAGGATCTTATTATGCCCCGATTACATTCGTGATAAGCCACTCATCTGAAATACATATTTTGCTCACTCATGGGAACTAGGTGAGCAGAAGGCAGGAGCGGAGCCCCAGAACAGAGGAGAAACAGGATAAAATATATCTCAGCTGTTCTGAAAACAGAGAAAACAGGCCGCCAGGCGGAAGGACCTGGGGGTCCATTCCCGAGCCGGGCCGGCTGGTGCTGGGGATACTGCAGGCATTGTATTTGCTTCATGGTGACCCTTCTGATCTTGGGCAGGGTGGCCAATGAAGCGGACAGCCAAGGACGGACAGTGGGGGTCCGAGCAGCGCTGCCTCGTCTCAACACCTGCTGCTAGTGGCCACAGTCATCAATCTCAGCGAGGCTGTCAGGGTAATGTGCAGCCAAAATATGCACATTGAAGCCTTAAACGCCCAGCTGCGCTCACCGTGGCCTAGCCCGACACTGCTCGAGCAGTCCTGACAAAGGTTTAGGAAGCTGCAGCAGGGGCACGCTCTCTCAGAAGGTGCATCGAAGGCTAATCTAAATTGCACAGCAATGTAATTTAGTTTGTACGTCAAAGCTTTTGGTTTTATGATATTTTTCAGAGCTCATTTTATGCTGCGTGTTGTCTGATTTAATATTATGCATCTAATTTTATACTGTGCATGGCTTTGATTTAATGGAGAAAGGTGATTAAATAAATTATTCAACTAAACTGCAGTGTTTGGATTCATTTTCTGCAAGTTTAAAAAAAAAATGATTCCCTAACATCTGCCTCCAGAGTGCAGTGGCAAAGAGGGGTGAACTGATGCAACAGGACTGGCTCACCCTGCCTGCGTGGCAAAATGGCAAATGCCAAGCATTGTGAGGGTGGCCCTAAAAGGCTCTGATGCCTCTCAATCTGCACTTTAAGCTTAGAAAAAGTAAACAATAAAATACAATTATAAATAAAAAACAGCAAAAAATAACATTTAAGTACCCAGACCTGTCTGGTGAAAGAAATCTCTTTGCTGTTTACTCATCCTGGGCACCTTTTTAGGTTTAGGCTTGCGAACCGGCTCCAGATTCACCCGACAGCATTGACCCAATCTTGGCTTTGCCCCATTGCATGCAGGGACTTGTAGTTCTGATTTCCGTACAAGTGCCTGCATGCGTGGAATAAACCCAGGACTGGATTAATCCTGTCGGGCGAATCTGGAGCCAATCGACAACCCTATTTTGGATACTTACCGAATAATTTCTGGAACCACTGGGACCCTATTATTGAACAGCGATGTGCTGGAGGGGCCATTCCCTCATGGGAGGGGAGATGAGGAAAGGAGCGCTGGTCACACTGTTTTATGAAAAAAAGTAACACTTTGCTAGAGAACAGCACTGGCCAGAGTCCCTTGATAAGAAACCAGTAGCACTTTATTATATTGAAAGCACCAAAATATATTGTATATATGTTTAAACCCAATCTTTTAACAACTTCCCCTGCCCACCAGTTTTGTGTTGTGGGTTTTTTTTAAAGGACTAGTCCCAGAAAGAACCTTTGTAGGCTGTGATACAAGGACCTCCAGACTCCGAGAACAGCAGGACCCTCTTCCAGATGTCACTGGGACCCGGGCATTACAGGATCTCAGAACAGAAAGACCCCCCAGGTTTCTGCAGGACCAATTCGGCTCCATCAGCTCATCAGCCGGAAAAGGTTGTCTGGGGGGGGGGGCTGGCGTCACCGTTACCCACCCCATTTTCTGATGGATTGTATAATTCATTTTACAATCAGGGCAGTAATAGCTGCACAAAATGACTCGCACGGAACAAGGAGTGCCCCATTTTTGGAATGAAAGTCATCTTTAAATAGGCTCGGCGCGTGTCCTGAGGACAGTCCTAAATTCTGCCCCAGGGCCCTGCTTTTGGCAGCGCACCAGATTTGCAGGAGTGCTCGGTGAGTGGCTGAGCAAGTCCCACACAGAGACGTGTGCTCTTTAAAAAAAACCTATAAATACATTTGCAATCTGGTCTGACGAACTTGCCTAAGAACTGCAGGTTCATGACATGAGTTAATTTTAAAGCATGATTAAAAATCCAGTGCAAACCCCTAAAACCAGCGAATCTGCATCGAAAGTTGAGCAGATTTGCCTCAGTTCACGAGCTCCACACTAGGCAGATTGCTGCAAGCAGGCCAAATCCCTCAGAAATCTGCATCCTAGTCAAATTTTTACCACATTCGCTGGGAAAAGCTCAACCGATTCCGTCAAACTCGCACTGGGCTGAAATTTGCCCGAGTCAGGCTCGGCCTAAACTTTTCCCCAGTTCCTCCATCCTATGGGGACCCTCTTCCTGTTGTTCTGACTGGGTTTCCACTGCTTCTGCCGGTTCCGGTTCATTCCAAAACCTGACACTTCCAAGCGGGCGCATCGACACGCACAGAACGGGGGCTGGGAAATGGGTCAGAAAGCAACCAGCGCCACTGTGGAAAGTGTGACGTGGCCCGCTCTTCACTTCCAGCTTTCAATCGCATCTGCTGGCCGAGGAGAAAAAAAATCCCCGTTTGATTTCTGGTTCTGCATCACCACCTTGTGGTAATATGGACAAGTACCTTTTTTTTTTTTTTTTCCCCTCATAACCAAATATAAATTGGGGCAAATCCATGCCAGGAAATAATTTGTGGATATTGGCCATGCCTATCCGCAGGCACCTTCAAATGCGGAGACTTTCATCTTTGCCGATCTGCTAGTGGCGGGAAAAGGAGGCGCGTGACCTCCCGGTGGCAAAGGAAGGCCTTGCCTCAGCTCTTAACCCTCCGCTGCAACAGATGAGACTTTGGAAGGACACCCAAACATTGCCGATGAATACAGCAGGTCTGGATGGATCCCTTTGCTGTCACTTCTCGGGGTGAATTTCCAGTTTGGTCGGGGAGACCAAGTCAGTGCCCTTTCAAATACCAGTCGCAGAGGCATTGCGAGTCCAGTGATAAGATGCCACCCCCTGCGGCCATCTCACATTATCCAATGCAGGGAGAACACCTTCAGAGGGCCAGATCATCTGGTGCCATCTTGGAGTACGGCTTAGGAGGGGCAGAGGCAACTGAGATGGCTCCTGCATCCTTTGGATCCCGTGGCTGTGTCTACGGTGGCGAGCCCGGGAGAGATATTTTTTTTTTTTAAGTCTGGTGGTGGGCTTAATCGGTGAAGGGCAGCTACGGCAAATGAAACTAAAGAAAAACAAACACAATTTCACTGGTTTCTGTTTCATTTACAAAACAGAATGACACAACAGCGCATCTCTAGTAGGATTTTTTTTTTTTTGCCACGGAAAATAAGGTGGGTAGAGTTGGAAATACGCATGTTATTTTCTGATCCTGCCGAAAACGTCTCTGAGAACGTTGCTTCTAAATGTGGCTAACTGTGCGCACGTTTTAGCTGCATTGAAGGAGCACGATGTTTTGAGATGGCTGATATATGCATATAAGTTGCTATTTACTCATGTAAACGGCTTTGAGAACTGTCTTCCGGCTGCTGAAGGGTTCTTGTCTCTTCCCATTGCCTCCTTCTGTCCGTGTTTGTCTCGCAGGGTACGCTTGGCTGCTGAATGCTGGCGTCCCTTCTCCTAAGTCGGGATTTACTTAGGATGAGTAAGAATGGAATGAGTGCCCATAGGGGTTCCTTCAGAAACGGGCCGGTTCCGGTCTGAGCTTTGCTGACACGATCCATTTTGAAGGCCTGGCAACAGTCAACGCTGAGCTGGAATGGCAGATGCCTCCCGGGCACCAGGACAGGTTAAGCAGGTTCAGGCTGTGGCCCTTTTGCCTCCAGGGAGCTGTAGTTCTAGCTCAGTGATGGTGAACTCCAGTCCTCGAGTGCAACAAACAGGCCTGGTTTTCAGGAGCTCCACAATGAATAGGCATGAGATAGATCTGCATACAATGGAGTCTGTGCATGCAAATTGTTCTCATGCATATTCATTGTGGATCTCCTGAAAACCAGGCCTGTTTGTGGCACTCGAGGACTGGAGTTCGCCATCTGTGTTCAGCTCCTCTGAGAAATGCAGTGCCGAGGGCAAAGGTTCAGCCCTCCTCCAGTGCAGTGATGCAGTGCCAGGGCCATGGGCAGGGTGACCATGCAGCTCTATTTCCAGGGGGGAACAAGCAGAACCAGTCCTGGTTTTACCTCCAGTGCTTGCAGGTGATGTGGTCCTAGGGAAATCAGACCTGAAGCTCCTTGCACGCCCTGGGGCAAAACCAGGTCTACTTTTAGATCAGTTTCTGATCCAGTGCCACCTAATGGTGGCCTCAGATCATTACATACAACTTGATTTCCCCTTAAGGGGAAAGAAGAAAAAAGAAACAATATAAACTAATTTAAATGAAAACCAGTATAATATGCCTGGAAATTAAAGAGAAAAACAGGGCACTGGGATAAACAATGAAATATTACAGTGAAGAATGTAATCTGGGGAGGGGGGGAGGGGGGGGTGAGCAGAGCACACTATTTAGTGTCCACCTAGTGGGGTGGAGGAGTAGCCTAGTGGGGTGGAGGAACGGGCTAGAAAGCAGCGCTCCAATCCCACTGTTGCTCCTTGTGACCTTGGGCAAGTCACTTTACCCTCCGGGGACCCTCGTTTACTAAGCATTTTTCCCACAGACACAGAATTTAGTAAATGAGCCCCTTAGACTGTGAGCCCTCTGGGGACAGGGAAGTACCTACAGTACCTGAACGTAATCCGCTCTGAAGTGCCGAAAAGTGGAATATAAATCAACAGACCCCGCGACGTAGTGCTCTGCCCGGAGGCAGGGGGGCGGAGATCTGCAGTTGTGGTGGGGGAGTGGGGTGGCTGGGCGGTGTCAACTGGACGGGTCCTAGAAGCGGTGGTAGGGATGCTAAGAGCTTGGTCTCCGGAGGCGCTGGTAGATTTTTGGGGTGGAGGGCTTTGCAGCTGCTGGGATGTTGGCAGGAGCTGAAGATGAGGGGGCTGCAGAGGAGGGAGGTTCAGGAGTGGTAGATTTGTCATCTTTCCTTGGCTTGGGGCACACCATGTGGATATGCCCCACCTCACCTCCTCTGATCTATAATATATAGGGTGCAGGGCCCCCTCATGTGGGATGATAAAGGACCCCCTCCACCTCCTCCCTTCCTTGAAGCAGCTTCATGATGACCTGCAGTCTGTAGGACAGGACAGGGCATACGGAGTGGAGTGGACCACCCCCAGGCTGTGCACATACCCCATTAACACTGCCTTAGGTATGTAGGGTGGTACATTTGATAGCACCACCCTAGCTCTGGGGACCCCCAGAGGCTCAGTCGATACATAGACCCCCTCCACCACTAGGCCACTCACAATTGCCAAATGAGCGGCGGCCAGCGCACGGAGAGAGAAGACCATTTTTCCATACATCCTGCTGGCCGCCACTATAGCTGCAGGGCCCACCCCTCCGGCCAGTGCCTGTACATGGGCCTTGATAGTTGCCCCTCCCATCGCTGGGCACCTGACCCCCATGCCTCTGGGTGAGGCCGTGGAAGGGGGTGGGAGGGCTCCCTATGTCTGCACCTGGCAGGTGAGTCTGTCTTTCTATTCCCCCTGCCAAGCCATTTGCTGCTGCCCCCAACACAACCGTCATGTGCGATCTAATCTAGGGCAGTCTGACGGCAGCGGAGGTGGATGTGATGACAAGAGGAAGAATTAGGGCTCGGATGTTGGCCTTTTGTGCACCCTGGCTGCCGCTCGAGGTGGACTGATTATATCTATAGCAGCAGCAGCGACGTCGTTTGCCTTTCCGGCTGACGGTGCAGCCACTTCCAAGATGGAAGGTTGCTGGCCAGAGTGGCTGCGGCAGGGATTGCGTTTACAGTGGTTCCAGCCACAGAGGATTCCCTCTAAAGAGGGTTCTCTGCCCCAGTATTTGACAGTGCTGGGGCAGGAGTAGCATCGCCGGCAGCGGCAGGATGGATTTTATCGTGAGCCGCTGCCGGGTTATGTAGAAGTTGCACTCTCAGGGAGGGCAGTGATTGTGGGCGCCAGGGGGAGAGCTGCAGCTGAAGCCGAGGCAGCGTTATGGGTGCCGGTCAGAAGCCAACAGATGTTCTGCTTTGGCATGGACTTCCAGCTGGCATTCCCACCCCCGGCTTTACCAGAGCCTGTTTGAGGCTACTTCTTCCTCACTGCCCGGGCTGTTCTGTCTTTGCAAATACTGGCAATGGGGACTGGTGCCGAAGCAGCCTCTAAAGAAATTAAAAGTGAGGTGAAGGATCTCGTTAAAGTGTGACTATTTTAAAACATTTTTTATAATTAGTTGCATAACAATAAGTGCAATTATCTATCTATTTATTTATTTAAGGTTTTTATCTACCGACATTCGTAGGTGCATCATGACGGTTTACACAGAACGGTATTAACAGGAGAGAGAGAGTTACATAAAACTGGAGCATTGTCAAGAGAAGAGATAAGGAGTTTCAAGAGATAGGGTAATAACAAAATGCGAAGAATGAGAAAGGAGAAACAATTGCGAAGTTACAAAACCGTGGATTAGGCATCAAACAAGGTGTTGAGAATGCAGTAGGATGGATTAAGGGTAAGCTTGTTTGAAGAGCCAAGTTTTGGGTTTTTTCTTAACTTTCCGGGTGCACTGTTCTTGTCGGAGATCGGGTGGCATGGAATTCCAGGATGACGGACCTGCAATGGATAGTGCATGTTCTTTTCTGGTGGTGAGGTGGGACAGCATAGGTGAAGGTATGCATAGAGTGCATTTATAGGTTGTTCTGGTTGGTCTGTTAGGGGTGTGGAATTGTAAGGAGTCATTTAGCCAGTGCATGCTCTGGTTGTGTAGGGTTTTATGGATGATGTTGACAGTTTTGTAGATGATACGGTAGGAGATAGGGAGCCAGTGAAGATGTCTGAGGATGGGGTGTTATGATCTTTTTTGCGGGTATTTGTGAGTATTCTAGCAGCGGAGTTTTGAAGCATTTGTAGACGTTTAATTGAGGCTTTGGGGAGACCAAGGAGTAGGGAATTGCAGTAACCTATTTTGGAAAGTATTGTGGCTTGGAGAACAGTGCGGAAATCATTAAGGTGGAGGAGTGGTCTCGGTTTCTTTAGGGTGTTTAGTTTAAAATAGCATTCTTTCATCGTCGAGCCAATGAATCTTTTTAGGCGGAGGTGGTTATCTATGATGACACCAAGGTCTCGTACTTGCTGCAAGAATGTAATTGCTTGGGGTAAGGCGCTATGGGATTATGGGGTGGCGAGATAATAATAAGTTCCATTTTGGAGGTATTGAGGGCCAGATTCAGGATGGTGAATAGGGTGTTGATCGAAGAAAGGGCATTTTCCCAGGTTTTAACCGTGAAAGCCTAAATGAAAAAGTGAATCTGTGCTCCAAAAATTAAAATGGGAGTGCAAAGAGGAGTGAGAAGTAAACTAAAATGTAAACTTACTTAGAAAAAAGGCTCCTTGGCTGCTCCAGGATGGCCATGCAGCAGGTGTCTGATTCCTGCTCAGCCGGGCCATTCCCCCTTCAGGAGCCCAAGTGTCCAAGAAAAGAAAAAGTTAAGAGCTTGTTACTCTTTTAAATTATAAAAATAAAATAAACTCAAAAAGGCAATTATGGAGGAAGAATTGAAATTAAATAACTAAATCAAACAAAACAGCAGAGAAAGAGCCCTGCCCTTCAGCTCTTATGAGAGACTGAAAGGCAGAGCACAACCAAATGTAAAAGTTTAAGTCAAAGCAATAAGACAAAAAATATGTCCTAGGATTAACCCTACCTAAAAATAAAACTCACCCGAAAACTAAAGCCCTGAAAAACTGTCCCTGAAACTAACTGCGTATGCAGGGGAAGGCAGAGGGGCCTTCTCTAAAGACATGAAACAAACTCTAAATAAAGGTGAGGCCTGACGCCGCAACACAAACTGAACTAAAATATGTCAAAATAATAAAGCTAAAGAAATGGAAACATAAGAAAATACAGGTTTCTTAATAAAGGTTAAACTTGGAAATTGTGCATCAGACCCCTGAACTCAGCCAGAGGAGTCCCCCAAGGCTCAGCCCTATCCTCCACCTTGTTCAACATTTATAGGTTACCCGTCTGCCAGCTCCTAACCGACCTAGGCCTCACTCATTTCGTTTATGCGGACGATGTCCAAATTCTTTTCCCTATAACTGACTCCCTCTCTAACGCATTAAAAATGAGGGACAACTGCCTCACGTCAATTAACACCGAGCTCCTCCTCATATCACACAATTTAACTATCAATTCCCTCGCAAACACAACCTCTAACCCCAATGCACCCCTTTTCTCCCAAAATTCCCGAAACCTGGGAGTCATTATAGATAATCAGCTTAACTTTAAAAAATTCATAAAGACCACCACTAGGGATGTGCAGAGGGACGCCATACGTTGCATTCATAATTCGTATTCGTCGGGGGGAAGATACGCTGCATTCGGCAAGGGGGCCCCCCGATACGTTAATGCGTTACTTTTTATTTGTTTCCCAGCTAAAATTAAATTAACTACAATCCCCCACCCTCCTGACCCCCCCCCAAGACTTACCAAAACTCCCTGGTGGTCCAGCGGGGAGTCCAGGAGCCATCTCCTGCACTCACACCCTGGGCTGCCGGTTTCAAAATGGCACTGATAGCCTTTGACCTACCATGTCACAGGGGCTACCGGTGCCATTGGTCAGCCCCTGTCACATGGATGGCCGGCGCCATCTTGTGCTCCTACCATGTGTCAGGGGCTGACCAATGGCACTGGTAGCCCCTGTGACATAGGAAGGGCAAAGGCTATCAATGCCATTTTGATTACTGGCAGCCGACGGCCCGAGTGCAGGAGATTGCTTCTGGACCCCCACTGGACCACCAGGGACTTTTGGCAAGTCTTGGGGGACTCTGCTGACCCCCACAAGACTTGCCAAAAGTCCAGCGGGGGTCCGGAAGCGAACTCCTGCACTCGGGCTGTCGCTTGCCATTATTCAAAATGGCGCCAATAGCCTTTGCCCACACTATGTCACAGGGCCGACCGTCGGCCCCTGTGACCTAGTGAGGGCAAAGGCTATCGACTGCTATCGACGGTCGGCCCTGTGACATAGTGTGGGCAAAGGCTATCGGCGCCATTTTGAATAATGGCAGGCGACGGCCCGAGTGCAGGAGGTCGCTCTGTTCAAGGATAACCAATTTTTATTTATCCTTCTCATTCGCCCCGTATATTACTCTTTTTTATTCATGCTTTAATATTGATTTTCTTTATTATTTTTTTCGTTTTATCTTATTTTCTCCTTTTACTTTTTACTTGTAAAATCCCTTCTCCCTAACTGCTTGTCCGACCCACTTGTTTATTCTTATTATCATATACTTATCAAGGCTGCCGCCTTTGTCTCTTCTCATGGGTTCGGATCTGCCTGCTCGACATTGGCCATGTTTCGGCACCGTGTGCCTGTCGCCCACGTTTACACGTATAGCACAAAAAATATGTCGACACTGTGACCCCGGATTGGACACAGTAGATTTCTCTCCCGCAGTCCCTGAGCAGGCACACAGTGCCGAAACATGGCCAATGTCAGGCAGGCAGATCCGAACCCATGAGAAGAGACAAAGTTGGCAGCCTTGATAAGTATATGATAATAAGAATAAACAAGTGGGTCGGACAAGCAGTTAGGGAGAAGGGATTTTACAAGTAAAAAGTAAAAGGAGAAAATAAGATAAAACGAAAAAAATAATAAAGAAAATCAATATTAAAGCATGAATAATAAAGAGTAATATACGGGGCGAATGAGAAGGATAACTGAAAATTGGTTATCCTTGAACAGAGCTACCGTACAAAAAATACCACCAAACAAGGTTTCCCTTGAATCAGCTGATGTTGGAGACTGATGCAATTAATAGCAGTGGTTATTCCCTAAGTAAACTTGATTAATAGCCGTTAATGGGCTTCTCCTCCAAGAACTTATCCAAACCTTTTTTGAACCCAGCTATACTAAGTGCACTAACCACATCCTCTGGCAACAAATTCCAGAGCTTAATTGTGCGTTGAGTGAAAAAGAATTTTCTCCGATTAGTCTTAAATGTGCTACTTGCTAACTTATGGAATGCACCCTAGTCTTTCTATTATTCGAAAGTGTAAATAACCGATTCACATCTACTCGTTCAAGACCTCTCATGATCTTAAAGACCTCTATCATATCCCCCCTCAGCCGTCTCTTCTCCAAGCTGAACAGCCCTAACCTCTTCAGCCTTTCCTCATAGGGGAGCTGTTCCATCCCCTTTATCATTTTGGTTGTCCTTCTCTGTACCTTCTCCATCGCAACTATATCTTTTTTGAGATGTGGCGACCAGAATTGTACACAGTATTCAAGGTGCGGTCTCACCATGGAGCAATACAGAGGCATTATGACATTTTCTGCAAGGTCTTCCTGCAATTTATCACAATCTGCTTATGATTTAACTACTCTGAACAATTTTGTGTCATCTGCAAATTTGATTATCTCACTTGTCTTTCCAGATCATTTATAAATATATTGAAAAGTAAGGGTCCCAATACAGATCCCTGAGGCACTCCACTGCCCACTCCCTTCCACTGAGAAAACTGTCCATTTAATCCTACTCTCTGTTTCCTGTCTTTTAACCAGTTTGCAATCCACGAAAGGACATCGCCACCTATCCCATGACTTTTTACTTTTCCTAGAAGCCTCTCATGAGAAACTTTGTCAAACGCCTTCTGAAAATCCAAGTATACTACATCTACCGGTTCACCTTTATCCACATGTTTATTAACTCCTTCAAAAAAGTGAAGCAGATTTGTGAGGCAAGACTTGCCCTGGGTAAAGCCATGCTGACTTTGTTCCATTAAACCATGTCTTTCTAAATGTTCTGTGATTTTGATGTTTAGAACACTTTCCACTATTTTTCCTGGCACTGAAGTCAGGCTAACCGGTCTGTAGTTTCCTGGATCGCCCCTGGAGCCCTTTTTAAATATTGGGGTTACATTAGCTACCCACCAGTCTTCAGGTACAATGGATGATTTTAATGATAGGTTACAAATTTTTACTAATAGTTATTTATTTAAGACTTTTATCTACCGACATTCGTGGACACATCATGCCGGTTTACATCGAACGTTGTTAACAGAGAAAAGTAAGTTACATAAAACAGGGGCAGGAGCAACAGGGAAGTTAAGGAAATAAAGTTATTTCAAAATATATGGTAAACGCAGAGAATAACGCTAATGCTAAAGGCATATCAAGATATATGAATAACGTAAGACGGAAACAATGTGATCACTTGGCATTGGGGTCATCTAGCACAGCTAAGCAGGATTGCAAGGAAGTAAGTCCATGTAGGGAGGCATGGGTGGGGAGGTGGGACTCTTACATTGAACGATGTTAACAGAGAAAAGAGAGTTAAAAAAAACAGGGGCAGGGGCAACAGGGGAGTTAAAGGGATAGAGTAATTTCAAAATATATGGTAAACGCAGAGATTAACGCTAAGGTATATCAATATATGAAGAATGAAAAGCAGTAATAGTATGATCAGATGGCATTGGGGCTGAGAGCGATTGCGAGATAGTATGTCCCAATAGAGTAGCATGAGCAGACTGGTGGGACTCTTATAGGGGGGCGGGTGGGGGGGGGGGGGGGGAGTTTAAAAGGTGGGATGTGTGAAGAGAGAATTGGTGGGGGGAAAAAGGGGTTAAGGGAAAGCTTGTTTAAAGAACCATGTTTTGAGTTTTTTCTTAAATTTTTAGGTCTGAAATTTCATTTTTTAGTTCCTTCAGAACTCTGGGGTGTATACCATCTGGTCCAGGTGATTTACTACTCTTCAGTTTGTCAATCAGGCCTACCACATCTTCTAGGTTCACCATGATTTGATTCAGTCCATCTGAATCATTACCCATGAAAACCTCCATTACGGGTACCTCCTCAACATCCTCTTCAGTAAACACCGAAGAAAAGAAATCATTTAATCTTTCCGCGATGGCCTTATCTTCTCTAATTGCCCCTTTAACCCCTCGATCATCTAATGGTCCATCTGACTCTCTCTCAGGCTTTCTGCTTCAGATATATTTTAAAACATTTTTACTGTGAGTTTTTGCCTCTATGGCCAACTTCTTTTCAAATTTTCTCTTAGCCTGTCTTATCAATGTCTTACATTTAACTTGCCAATGTTTATGCTTTATCCTATTTTCTTCTGTTGGATCCTTCTTCCAATTTTTGAATGAAGATCTTTTGGCTAAAATAGTTTCTTTCACCTCCCCTTTTAACCATGCTGGTAATCGTTTTGCCTTCTTTCCACCTTTCTTAATGTGTGGAATACATCTGGACTGTGCTTCTAGGTTGGTACTTTTTTAACAATGACCATGCCTCTTGTACACTTTTTACCTTTGTAGCTGCTCCTTTCAGTTCTTTTATAACAATTTTTCTCATTTTATCAAAGTTTCCCTTTTGAAAGTTTAGCACAAGAGCCATGGATTTGCTTACTGTCCCCCTTCCAGTCATTAATTCAAATTTGATCATATTATGATCACTATTTCCAAGCGGCCCCACCACTGTTACCTCTCTCACCAAATCCTGTGCTCTACTGAGAATTAGATCTAAAATTGTTCCCTCTCTCGTCGGTTCCTGAACCAATTGCTCCATAAAGCTATCATTTATTCCATCCAGGAACGTTATCTCTCTAGCGTGACCCGATGATACATTTACCCAGTCTATATTGGGGTAATTGAAGTCTCCCATTATTACTGCACTACCAATTTGGTTAGCTTCCCTAATTTCTTTTAGCATTTCACTGTCCGTCTCACCATCTTGACCAAGTGGACGGTAGTATACCCCTATCACTATAGTCTTCCTGGATACACAAGGGATTTCTACCCATAAAGATTCAATTTTGTATTTAGTCTCGTGCAGGACGTTTATCCTGTTGGACTCTATGCCATCCCAGACATAAAGCGCCACACCTCCTCCCGACTGCTCCTCTCTGTCATTGCGATATAATTTGTACCCGGGTATAGCACTGTCCCATTGGTTATCCTCCTTCCCCAATGTCTCTGAGATGCCAATTAAGTCTTTGCCATCATTCACTGCTATACATTCTAATTCTCCCATCTTACTTCTTAGACTTCTGGCATTAGCATACAAACATTTCAAAGTTTGTTTTTTGATTGTATTTTTATTCTGCTTTTTAATTGATAGGGATAAGTTAGAATTTTTTAGCTCAGGTGAGTTTTTAGTTACGGGCACTTGGACTACTTTTCTAATTATTGGAACCTCACTGTCGGGAAGCCCTAATTTTAATGCATCATTAGTATCCTTTGAAGATACCTCCCTCTGAACCATGTACAGGCAGCTGACGAGTGAATCTTCATCAGAGCCCCATGCAGGTGTTGCCGGATGGGTATTAAGAAAACAGACAAGCAGCTTCAGGGAAGAAGTCAACATGGCATGCGGCCAAATTTAAAACTTTTTTTAAACCTCTCTCTCTCTCTATATATATATATATTTATATATATAATATCAGTTTAAATATAGCATGACATAAAAGGTAGGAGAGCTAGGAATAAAAGCAAAGGTGGGACGGCCCCAGTGCTGCACCTGGCGCACCCCGGGAGGCGGGACCCGGCCCCCCCCCCCCCCCGTGCACTCTGCACCGCGCAGCGAAAGGGAAAGCGCCGGCGAGCGCCAGCGCGGGAGGCTGCCCCCGCAGACGATGTCGTCCCTCGCCCGATCTGCCCTCCTGCTCGCCGCCCTCCTGCAGCGCCTGACCGGCGATCCGGCCCCGACAGGTGGGAAGAGCTCGGCGCCGCCCCTCCCAGGTCCCTGCGTCCGGTGAGCGATCGGCAGGAGCGGAGCAGCGCTCTCCGTTTACCTCCCCCCCCCCGCCAGGGACTCGGGCAGCTGCGGAGTGCGCAGTAAGTCTGTGACAGCACTCGGTGACTGCGCGGCCAGGGGAGGAGCCCGCTCTTAGCTTCCAAATGAACCTTGGGCAGCAGCGGTCACCCCAGGTGGGCGGGGGACCAGCCCTGGTGTGCACTTGTAGTTCCTGCCTTTCTGCGAGAGATCGCACCGGGGGTCAGAACCGGGCCTGGCTCGCCGGGGTCTGCAGTCGGTCCGTGACTGCGACCTGTAAGCAGGGCTGCTTCTAGCTAGGACAGGACTTGGGAGAGTTTTACCTGTAAAAGATCAGCAGAGACAGCCATTACAGTGAAAAACCCTGCTTTATCATGGCCAGACAGGAAAATCCAAAGCAGCAATGTGTGACTTCTTATAAACAGACAACGTCACCATTACAGCATTAGCTGCGGGGGAGTACAATGTGCATACAACACTCCTTATATTCGGTGCTGGGTTCTGTGATTCTGTAACGGTTCCTGCATGTCAGAGCAGATCCATTCAGCGGCACAGTGACAGGTAGGGGAAGACCTTGCTTCTGCTTCCTGGGCTGTACCTGTCCTGAGGTGGGGCGGTGCCTGTGTGTGGGAGGGATGCCCTGCACTGCTACCTCTTCTGTGGTGGCTCAGCCCATGTGGGAAGCTTGCCATACTGTCTCCCCTACTGTACCTGTTCTGTATAGGGACAGTGTGTGTGTGTGTGTGTGTGTGTGTGTGAAGCTTGCACCACCGCTGCCCGTGTTGTGTCTGTGCTGGCACAGCGAGTGAGCATGCGTGTGTATGTTAAGTGGGAAGCTTGCAGTACTGTCTCCCCTACTGTACCTGTTCTGTATAGGGACAGTGTGTGTGTGTGTGTGTGTGAAGCTTGCACCACCGCTGCCCGTGTTGTGTCTGTGCTGGCACAGCGAGTGAGCATGCGTGTGTATGTTAAGTGGGAAGCTTGCAGTACTGTCTCCCCTACTGTACCTGTTCTGTATAGAGACAGTGTGTGTGTGTGTGTGTGTGTGTGTGTGTGAAGCTTGCACCACCGCTGCCCGTGTTGTGTCTGTGCTGGCACAGCGAGTGAGCATGCGTGTGTATGTTACGTGGGAAGCTTGCACTACTGCTACCCATTCCTGCCCTGTCCTGTGGTGGGGGCTGTGAGTGTGTAAAGCTTGCATTGCCGCTGCTTGTGCTGTGCCTGTTGTTTGCAAAAGTGGAGTGACTTCGGCCTTCAGTGCTGCCACTCCAGCTCCTTTTTTAAACACTGAACCATTAGGAAAAAAGAAAAAAAAAAAGATAATGAAAGTTCACAGTGTGGCCCTTTCACTATTGTAGCCATCACCATAGTATCTGACTGCCATACCTCCAGCTAGTGCAAAACGCACACTTTAGTCACCGCAATTTCAAATGAACAGGCAAATTATTTCCTGTCTTCTCAGATCCTCGGAATGTAACTTTGTTATCAAGGAACTTTCGAGTGTTGCTGACATGGCTTCCAGCAGACAATCACCCTCCCGATGTGCTGTATTCGGTTGAATGGTAACATTTTCTGAAATCTCCTTCTGAATATCTAGGTGCTTGTCTGTCACTCTCTCTCCCACAGACAGCCCCCCCCCTCCCGTATTAAACTGATCTGCACACCTTTATCCAGATTCAGTCGTCTTCAATCTATATGGGAAACCTGTATAGAAAAGTGAATTTGTTATGTGTTTGAATGTAGGCTGCTCAGGTTTTCAGAATACTCATAATGAATATGCATGATAAATATATCTGCACGTGTTATAGATGCATATTCATTGTGGATACCCTGGGCACCCGACTGGTTGAGAAGTCACCAGGACAGGTGCGGGAAGCCAGTCTAAGATTGCTGATGCAACGATACCCATGGTGAGGATGTTGGGGAGATACCAGTTCCGGAGACGGTTTTCAAGGATGATGAGTCAGATGAACTGAACCAAATCACTGTGAACCTGGAAGAGGTAGTAGGCCAGTTTGACAAACTAAAGAGTAGCAAATCACCTGGACCAGATGGTATGCATCCTAGGGTACTGAAGGAACTCAAAAATGAAATTTCTGATCTATTAGTTACAATTTGTAACCTATCATTAAAATCATTCATCATACCTGAAGACTGGAGGGTGTCCAATGTAACCCCAATATTTAAAAAGGGCTCCAGGGGCGATCTGGGAAACTATAGACCAGTGAGCCTGATTTCAGTGCCAGGAAAAATAGTGGAAACTATTCTAAAGATAAAAATCATAGAGCATATAGAAAGACCTGGTTTAATAGAACACAGGCAACATGGATTTACCCAAGGGAAATTGTGCCTCACAAATCTGCTTCATAAAGGTGAACTGGTAGATGTCGTGTATTTGGATTTCCAGAAGATGATTGACAAAGTCCCTCATGAGAGGCTTCTAAGAAAACTAAAAAGTCAAGGGATAGGAGGTGATGTCCTTTCATGGATTACAAACTGGTTAAAATACAGGAAATGGAGAGTAGGATTAAATGGTCAATTTTCTCAGTGGAAAAAGGTAAACAATGGAGTGCCTCAGGGATCTGTACTTGGACCGGTGCTTTTCAATATATTTATAAATGATCTGGAAAGGAATATGACGAATGAGGTTATCAAATTTGCAGATGATAAAAAATTATTCAGAGTAGTTAAATCACAGGCGGATTGAGATACATTGCAGGAGGACCTTGCGAGATTGGAAGATTGGGCGTTCAAATGGCAGATGAAATTTAATGTGGACAAGTGCAAGGTGTTGCATATAGGGAAAGATAACCCTTGCTGTAGTTACACGATGTTAGGTTTCATATTAGGAGCTACCACCCAGGAAAAAGATCTAGGCATCATAGTGGATAACACATTGAAATCGTCTGCTCAGTGTGCTGCAGCAGTCAAAAAAGCAAACAGAATGTTAGGAATTATTAGGAAGGGATCACCTTCAGTGACTAATCTGTGTTATTTGACCCTTTGTTTTAGATATTATTTGATTTTATTTTTTGTGTTTGTATTTTTATGTTAGTTATAATCTGACATTTATTATTTTATATTGTGAAATATTATGAGTGTATTTTTATGATCCGCCCTGAATATAAGAAGGGCAGAATAGAAATATTTTAAAATAAATAAATGAAATAATTAATAAAATGGAAAATGTCATAATGCCTCTGTATCGCTGCTTGGTGAGACCGTACCTTGAATATTGTGGACAATTCTGGTCACCGCATCTCAAAAAAGATATAGTTGCAATGGAGAAGGTACAAAGAAGGGCTACCAAAATGATAAAGGGGATGGAACAGCTCCCCTATGAGGAAAGGCTGAAGAGGTTAGGACTTTTCAGCTTGGAGAAGAGACGGCTGAGGGGGGATATGATAGAGGTCTTTAAGATCATGAGAGGTTTTGAACGAGTAGATGTGAATCGGTTATTTACACTTTCGAATAATAGAAGGACTAGGGGGCACTCCATGAAGTTAGCAAGTAGCACATTTAAGACTAATCAGAGAAAATTATTTTTCATTCAATGCACAATTAAGCTCTGGAATTTATTGCCAGAGGGTGTGGTTGGTGCAGTTAGTGTAGCTGGGTTCAAAAAAGGTTTGGATAAGTTCTTGGAGGAGAAGTCCATTAACTGAGATGGGATCTACTTAGTGTTTGGGTAATTGTCAGATTCTTGTGGCCTGGATTGGCCTCTGTTGGAAACAGGATGCTGGGCTTGACTGACCCTTGGCCTGCCCAGCATGGCATGTTCTTATGTTCCAGTTTATCTGTACAGATTGCTATTTCCCATATAAACAGCTTTGAAAATTACCCTCCTAGCCAGGGGGGGGAAGGGCAACAATAACAAGTCTTTATGTGGCTAAACTCATGTTGACCTATGTAAAAATGAGGGTTGTTTATTGGCACCTGGGTATGCGCTGCGGGTGAAAGGGCACATCCTGTTATCCGTACAGGGGCGACACTGCAAAGCATGCATGGATTTTACCGTGAGTAGCAGGTGCAAACATATGAGGATGAAAAGTCCCCGCTTTCCCAGGGCCATCCCACACTACTGACACAGGCAGATAGAGATCTGTGGGCTTCCCCCCCCCCCCCCCCCCCCCCCCCCCCCGATCCTCCTCATCTGCCCAGTTGTGTGTCTGCATCTGGGGTTATGTAAACCAAGGCTCTGTTTGTACCCGGAGCTCTCACCAACCTCCTCGCCGCTGGCAAAATCCAATTTCAGAGAAATGTGCTAGACTTGGTAATTTCAAGGCAGGAGGGTGTGTGTGTGAGTGTGTGTGTGTGTATGTATGTCTATCTGTGTATGTATGTGTGTTTCTGTGTGTGTGTATGTATGTCTATCTGTGTGTGTGTGTGTTTGGGGTGGGGCACGGAGAATATTCAAGCTGCGTCACGTTTCTCGTTGTTTTCTATGTTTTTATATTTCAGCTTCCAGCCAAACAAATGGAAAGCAGTTTGCACAAATATTACTGAGACAGAATGTGACATAACCTGTATGGACTGTGGGAGTCCGAATAAAAAGTACAGCGCTCGTGTAAGGGCCTCTTCCGAAGGCTTGCTGCCATCCTGGAAAGAGGCTGCGCCTTTTGACTACTATGATGGTGGTAGGTTGAACAGGGCGGCACCGCTTCCTCCCTTCTGGGGAGGGTGGGGGTGGGGGGGGGGGGGGAAGAGGGGTCGACAAAGCCTTAAAACTCAGCAGCAATCTCTGCAGGAAAAAATAAAAAGAATCGATCCCTCTCTCCTTCCTTCCACCCCCGCTGTGTTTTAAAAGGGGAAACGGGCCAAGAGATTGCAAGCGCCAGACTGCGACCCCCAAACCCCATCCTAGTGTTTGGGCTTTTACCTCCGGACGTGGATGGTGGGATGAGGATCTGACGTTTGCAGTCACAAATAAGTCCCCGGTTTTATAGGACCACTTCAGTCTGTGATCCAAGACACCTCCACCACATGGCAGGTGGCGAGAGCGACCTTCTGCTGACCATCAAAGGGAAGTCTCAGACTGGCACCATCACTTGCAGTTGTACCCACTCTTTGTTTCTCTAAATCTCCTTGGGTCCTACCTGTAACTTGTTTTCTGTCCAATGATTTCCAGTGGAGCTCGGTCCACCCGAGCTGAAAGTGAACGATACGGATCCAGAACTGATCGTTGAAGCCATCGTAGATGTGCCAGATTGCATGGTATTCCTGTTCCTGGGTCTGAAGTGCGAACTGCGTTGGTGGAAAGCTGGAACAGATGATCACGTATGTGCAGCGCAACTTCAGCAAAGTAGAAGCTTCCTTTAACCTCCGTTTCATAGGGTTTTACATCCTCAGAAACCACGCAACAATCTTCTGTAATGAGGGGATAGAAGAAATCCGTTCTTTGTTTAAATATTTAAAAGGACGGGCTCTTTTGACTTCTGAAGACACGAGAAAGCTTCTGAAATTGGCTGCACAGAACTTTTTTTTTTTCGACTTCCAAATCTTAAAATGAGGCCCAGAGGCTCAATGGCAGCGCACATGCGGAGGACCTGAGTTTGATTGCTGGGCCAGCACCCTGCTCCCCAGGCCAAATGGGAACCAGGGATGCTATGGCGGTAGAGTTCGCAGACCCTGAGGCAGTCCTGCTCATCGCGCCATAACGAACCTCCTCCCCTGCAGTGGCTGGATGGAGGTCCGTATATTACACCAGTATAAATAGATGTTCATTCTTCTTTCCAGATTTACTCACAGGGCCTCCCTCTTACCTCGTAAGCCCTGCTGCATAGTTTATAAAATACTAGCATCAATCTCCACGCGTCCACTTATGCACATAAATGCTGTAATCCGGATAGGCTGGAAAGTTAGGCTCCCGGTGTATTATAAGATCATAGTAACTCTCTCTTCTTTTGCCTTTATCAGCAGGACTACTTAAATTGCGATGTGGATTACCTACAAATAAACAAGACAGGATACAGCGGGAATTACTGCATGTCTGCGAGAACAACATTTTCCCTAGGAGAGCAATTCCACAGTGCATATTCAGAGCCACTGTGTTTGATGCTAAATGAAGGTAAGCTGCTGAGAAAGCTCTGACCTCTCTTCTAGTGCAGTGGCCCTGAGGTCGAAATAGAAAATTAAATACGAATGATCCTGTTGGTTGGTTGGGTTTTTTTTGTATGCAGAGACTCGCTGGAGAATTCCTCTTGTGATAGGCATCGTGCTGGTGTTACTGGCTGCCCTCACTGCTGCCGTGGTCTTTGTTTACTTGTGTGCCTACAGGGGAACTTATGGACTAAACTCGCCCATGGCTTTGGTATGTATGTGAGGGAGGGGGAGGAATCTCACATTTTGTATTTTCTTTCTCTCTTTTGTATATCCCGTTGAGCCTCTAAAATGCATCGTGCTGCCCTGGTTTCTTGCTCTGTTTTGACCATCTCCTAAACTTACTCAACTGTTTTCTGGTAGAGCTCCGGTAGAGCGCACTGTTACCCCGCGTTTGGACGCGCTAGCTCTACCCCTTATTCAGTAAGGGGTAATAGCGCGTCGAAAACGCGTGTCCAACCCCCCCCCCCCCCCGAAACTAATAGCGCCCGCAACATGCAAATGCACTTAAATTCCTGCGCAATTCCTGCGCAATTCACTAAGTAAAATGTGCAGCCAAGCCGCACATTTTACTTTCAGAAATTAGCGCCTACCCAAAGGTAGGCGTTCATTTCTGCTGGCGCCGGAGGTCCTAAAAGTTTAAAATAATAAAAAAAAAATAAATTTTAAATCGGCTTGCGGATTGAAAACCGGATGCTCAATTTTGCCGGCATCCGTTTTCCGAACCCATGGCTGTCAGCGGGTTTGAGAACCGACGCCGGCAAAATTGAGCGTCGGCTGTCAAACTCGCTGACAGCCGCCGCTTCCATCAAAAAGGAGGTGCTAGGGACGCGCTAGTGTCCCTAGTGCCTCTTTTTACCGCGGGCCCTAATTTGTATGCTTGTCCCCCCTGAATCGCGCGCACAGGAGAGTGGGCACTCGCCCGCTCTCTCGCGACCTTTACTGTATTGGCCTGATAGTGTTTTGCATCATTCGTAATGTTTCAGCACAGGGAGAAGCAGTTTATTCCTATTGCCTGTAGCAGGCTGGAAGAATCCTGCACAATATCGTAGTCATGCTTATCTTTGCAGGCAGCTACACTTATCACTTACCGGTATGAAGAAAGGCTGAGCAGGTTAGGGCTCTTCAGCTTCAAGAAGAGATGGCTGAGGGTAGAGGATAGAAGTTTATAAAATCATGAGTTGCTGGGACAGGTAAATAAGAAATGGTTATGTCCCCTTTTGAATATTTCTAAGACCAGAGGACACTCCCTGAAACTAACAGCTAGCAGATTTAAAACAAATTGCAGAAAGTACTTTTTCACCGGCGCACAATCAAGCTGTGATATCTTTTGCCAGAGGATGCGGTTAGTGTATGAGCAGAGAGGAGTTTGAAAAAGATTTGGACAGATTCCTGGAAGAAAAGTCCATAATACATTTTTAGCCAGGTAGGCTAAAGAAAGCTATTGCTGTCCCTGGGAGTGAGTAACAAGTCTGGGATATGCCAGGGATTTCCTAATGAGCTGGACCGGCCACTGTTGGAGACAGGATGCTGGGCTCAATGGGCCTTTGGTCAGACTAATCACGGCACTGCTTATCTTCTTATCCATTTTTTTACTTTTCAGTCTTTCTTATGTTAAATATATTATCCAAATAAATTACAGTGCAGACATTTCTTAGTATGTACTGATGATCATGTTAATGGCAGTGCTTTGGACTTCCAGCACATAAAATAAAATGCAGGTGCTGAGGGGCTCTGCTCCTTCCTTGCACTGTTCTGAGGCTTAGAATTAAAAGTGCTCGAGCGGATGGAGCAGGTGATAGGGAATCCATCTCCCCTCTGGAGCTTGAACTAACGTCCCCTTTGGGGAAGGGGCTGCATTTTCAGCTTCACTACAGTTCATTGTCAATCCCCCATCTAGAGCAAACCCAAACCCTGGGAAGGAGTCAGTCCGCAACTTGGATGAGGGTTCCAATAATGCCAAATCTGAATTTAACCAAAACATGGGGGGTATTCAACAAGGCTCCCACAGCAAGGATCGCAACAAGCAGCCAGTAGCCAAAATAACTTCTTTAGCAGCCTGACAAACTCCTCAGCATAGGAAATTAATTTCCCACAAAATTCCAGCATAATTCATCTGAGAAAATCGGCCACTTACTCTGTTCCGAGGCCAAGATAAATGATGAGACTTCCAGAGGCAGGCTGGTGGTGACCTAGGGGCTCTTCCAAAAGCCTAGGATTGACGTATATAACATATTCCCTCCCTTGGTAAATAGTATCTTCTCTGGTGGTTAGAGCAAGGAGCAAACACATAGCAAGCAGGCAAAAAGGTCCTTACCCTCACTACAAGTCTCACCCTTTATATCAGTAGGTATCACTCTGACATCCCCCAGGCTTAAAAACACAATTCCCCTCCCCTCACCTTCCACCACTAAATCATTTGTAAGCCATTGCTTTACATGGGTGGAGGCGAGACCGCACCTTGAATACTGTGTGCAGTTCTGGTCGCCGCATCTCAAAAAAATATAGGTGCACTGGAGAAGGTACAGAGAAGGACGACCAACATGATAAAGAGGATGGAACAGCTCCCCTATGAGGAAAGGCTAAAGAGTTTACAGCTGTTCAGCTTGGAGAAGAGACGGCTGAGGGGAGGATATGATAGAGGTCTACAAAATCAGGAAAGGACTTGAACAAGTTAATGTAAATCGGTTATTTACTCTGTCAGACAATAAAAGGACTAGGAGACACTCCGTGAAGTTAGCAAGTAGCTCATTTAAAACAAATCAGAGAAAATTCATTTTTACTCAATGCATAATTAAGCTCTGGAATTCTTTGCCAGAGGAGGTGGTTATGGCAGTTAGTGTAACTGGGTTTAAAAATGGTTTGGTTAAGTTCCTAGAGGAGAAGTCCATAAACTGCTATTTATCAATAAGTAACAGTAGTTTGGATCTATTTAATGTTTGGGTAATTGCCAGGTACTTGTGACTTGTATTGGCCACTATAGAAAACAGGATGCTGGGCTTGATGGACCCTTGGTCTGACGCAGTTTGGCATATTTTATGTTCTTAAGTGAAAATTAGATAGTGGTTAGATACAGACCTTATGTGCATAAAGGTCACAGGTTTAAGCCAGAGCCAGACACATGTAAAATTAGATTAAAAGACATTCTGAAACATTCTCAGATCTCTTATATGCCCTCACCTTCTCCCCCAATTAGGATTTTGTGCATATGAGACCCACTACTCCGAAGCAACCAGAACAGCGAGAGGAGTATCTTGCTTTTATAAATGTACAACCAGAAGGGAAAGGGAATCCAGTTTCCCTCGCTTCATCGTTGCTGGAGGACAGCGAGGAAGAGGAAGGCAACTGTGGAGGTTACACGGAGAGATGGCAAGCCCCGCAGACAGAGCCATCCGAGGAAGAGTGCATGGAGAGTGAGAGTGAGAGTGAGACAGACTCTCAGGGGCATCGCTCTTCTGCATCAAATCCCCAGGCAGGATCCCCGCAAGCTTTGAAGGTCTTGGCATTTTCCCGGGACCGAGCGTTTCTGGAAAACAGAGAGTACTTTTTGGAGATGGATAACGTGAGAGATCCCAGCGGCTGCCAGACCAGAGGAGAGCCTTTCACCGGCGTTGAGGGCTGTTTGCTTCACAGCAGGTCTCCAGACTGCTCCCAGGTCCCCCTTCCATTACCCCAGCTACCCTTTGGGACTTGTGACTTCACCATTCCACCCGCCACGCAGCGCATCCCTGCAGGAGGTGTGCATGAGCTGCAGCGGTGCTCGGAGACAACAGACCTTCTCGCGCTATTGCCCAGCGTACAGGAGGACATTCGTTTTCAAACACTGCAGCTGTCAGAAGACAGCGGCCAAGCATCCTGCTCCAGCTGTTGGGATAGGGCTGAGCTGATGGAGGACACGGCTGAACTGAGCCAGCCAGTCGTACTGGGTGTGAGTCCTGGAGAAGTCACAAGAGCAGAGAATATCCATGGGGACTTGGAAGCAGGAATCGGGCAGGAGAGAAGATGCCAAGGAGGAGGGCATTATATGTCGAGAGAGTGACAAGGTGACAGAATGAGTGGATGTGTGCACTGAGCCGCGACGGCGTGTGTAAAATGCCATGCCTGCGCTGTACCGTGACACTCGTCTCTTCCTCTTCCTTGAGCTCTGTGATTCAGACTTCCTCAGTTTAACACCTCCAGAAGACGGCGTGCTCCTCGTGGGCTTCTCCATCGGAAATCCATCCCCTCTAGTGGATCTCTACGCTTATCTCTGATTTCCTCCCCACTCTAGATTGGGGTGTAATCCTGGACAGCCTCCCATCAGTCCTGTGATTGTCCTGGAGGCTCAAACACCAGTGAAGCACTTACTGTGTGAAGCACTCACGGTCTCCAGTTAACCCCCTCCCCCTCCCTTCATCACCGCCTAATCTCTTCTTGCCTTGCACATCCTATCTCCCTCCTCGCAAATCCCAGTCTGCATCTTCCCACCCCTCCATCCTCGTTAGGAAGAGACTCCGTGTTACAGCAAGCACAGGGCACGCACCGGCCCCATCACTTACGATTGGATTCAAGATAGAATCAAGCAATATTGTCTAGGGGACAGGGAGGGGAGGGGCTTATTTGTTTATTATCAACATTTAGGTCCCTGCTCTGAGCAGTTTTTAACTAGAACATCAAATTATAGAAATACATATAACAAGAAAGGTTTTTTTTTTTAAATTTTATTTTATATTCTGCTTTTCGGCACTGCAAAGTGGATTACATTCAGGTACGGAAGGTACTCGAAACAGCAGAAGCATCACAAACACTGCCTCCTGCACATAATTAATGGCCCCTCTAGATCAGGGGTTCTCAGCTCGGTCCTCGGGACGCACCTAGCCAGTCAGGTTTTCAGGATATCCACAACGAACATGCATGAGGGAGGTGTGCGTGCGCTGCATCCAGGAGATGCAAATCTATCGCATGCATATTCGTTGTGGATTAGGGATCTGCATTCGCCGCGTACGTCGCCGACTTCCTAGTGCATGCGGGGAAAACGGAGAGCACGCGTGTATGTCATTTATTAAAAACACACGCATGCTGTCCGTGAGGTACGCGCCTACCCGCCGAAACGGACGTGGCGAATGCACATCCCTATTGTGGATATCCTGAAAACCTGATTGGCAGGGTAGGTCCTGAGGACTGGATTGAGAACTGATGTAGATCACTTAGAAAGTGGAACCAGGCGCCTATCAAGACAGGGATGGGTCGTCACGGAGATTCCACTTTGCTTGCTCCTAAGCTCATTAAGGCTGGCAGTAGCCAATGAGTGTGCTTGGTTTCTCTCCGAATGCTCCAACCAGCTTCTAACAGCCTCTCCCGTATTCCGCCGTGGTCCTGACTCCCTCCTTACTGGCTCCTCGCTTGCTTCCTTCCCTCTGAGCCTCAGACCAGGCAGTCTGCTGGCCCTCCTCACCTTCTAGACGCTGCCTTTAAGTCTGCACGAGACGCTCCCATTCTGTTTCCTTGCACTACTAGGTTCGAGTTTCTCTTCCCGGTTGTCTTAGTAGCAGGCAAGCTCTGGAAGGCCTTTATTTGCATCAGGCTTACAGTTATCTGATAATGTAATGTGCAATGCTTAATTCTTCCTCATTCATATTTATTATCATGCAAAGTATTCTACATGCCAGGCTGGCAATTATAACATACCTTTAGATAATGCATATAAAATACCATTTATAAAATGATTTTTAAATACCAGTTCCCACACCGATAGCGCTGAGAAATACATACAGTACGTCGTAACGTGATTATCATAATTCTGAACTGTGAACGTGTGCCATAGGAAGTCCCTGATCAGGTTACAAGGGGGCCATGTTGGCGAGGCTTTCGCTGACCGCTAGGTCCTTGTCACCTCCAGCCGCACAGCTGCATGAGAAGCAGATTGTTACTTCTGAACCTTGGCAGCTTCCTGGGCTTCAGTTAGGGGTTTCATCCACAGAAAAGCGAAAAGGACTCTGGACCAGCAGCTGGTGAGGCCTCATCTGGGCTACTTGGTCCAATTCTGGAAGCCACATCTGCAAAAGGATAGAAACAGGTTAGACACGGGCCAGAGAAGGGTCCCCAGGACGGTGCGCTATGAAGCGAGGGAGCAGTGGGGGAGTATTAAGGGCGTACACAGACATTTTTTTATTTTCTTTTGGGTTCTGTTTCTTATTTTTTTGTTTAATTTGTTTAAATTTTCGCCAAACATTAACACTGGCCCTGGCCTCGGTCTGCTGATGCCATTTCTAATAGCAGCAGAGTCAGGAAGGAATGACCCCTGAAGATATTTCTGGTAACATGGTCTGGGGTGAAAGAAAGGAACGGTGTGGGGGGGGGGGGGTTGTGTTTTTTTTGCATGGCAGACTGGCAACCTTAATTTAAAAAACAAACAAACGAGGAAAACAAATTAAATTTCATTCCTTTTTCTTTTCTTTTAAAAACAAACTGAAACAAAATTGTACGTTTTGTTAAAATTTCCCATTTCATTTCAAACAAATAGAACAGCCCTAGGAGATGCAGTAGAGACATTCAAATACCTCAAAAGTATAAATAATGCAGAAGACGCAAACGTTTTTCATTAGAAGGGGAGTTCTAAAACAAGGGTGCATGTTATATTTTGTACTATTTATTGAATTTTGTATATTTATGTATTGAATTTTTTGGAATTTTTTTTATATTGTAAACTGGGTGAATTTTATATTCAGAAGAGTGGGTGATAAATCCAAATAATAATAATATTCTGTGGTAAACTGTTTGGGTTTTATTAGATGGAGTATAAATGCTAATGTAATAGGAGGTGTAGGGGAGTGGGAGTAAGGAAAGGGTGGTGGATGCTTGGAATAGTCTCAGTAGAGTCTGTGGAGGTACTGACGTTCAGAAATGCAGACACAAGCACGGTGGATCTTACGAGACGAGAAAATGTGAAGAAAGCCAGGTAGAGTCTGTGCTGTAGCGATAGGGAGGGAGAATGGGTTGACTGGATGGGCCTTGTGGTCTTTATCTACTGTTTATAATCAATGAGGACAATATTGAGTGGTGTGGACACTGGGAAGTTGGCCAGGCAAACCTTGGTCAGGATATTCAATGGAACTTAACTGGTGTTAAGTCCAGCTGAATATGCGTAATTTGTCAGGTAAGTCATCTGGAAAACCTTAGACCTGCCTTCCACCACGAACAGACTTACCCATCTACATTTAAATCCCAACCCTAGAGTAACTCCGGGCCGCCTCTGTTTTATCTGAGTAATGCCTTATCCATTCAGTGGGGTGGGAAATTAAAATCTGAGTCCCAAACTTAGCCAGACAAACCCTTTCAGTACCGATCTCTATGAGATAGATATTCAAATACTATCTGGCTAGAGAAGTTAGCCAGGATACTCAGTGGTGCAGCCATTCTGAATATACCTGGATATCCTTTTAGTTAGCCACATAAGTTTATCTGGCTGACTTTAGACCTGTTGAATTGCAGGTCTAACTTATCTGGCTAACTTAGGGCCTCATTTTCCAATATCGCATTGGTATCGCATGCGATACCAAAAAGGGGTGTACCTTATGCTAATAAGCATGTGTATCATGAATTGCACTATCAGCTATGCGAAAGGCTGTTATTGCAAGTTGCACTATTAGCCTGAGAGAGAGAGAGAGAGAGAGACTTACCATAGTGCCTCCTCCCTAGTCAGGTATTTGTATCCCTATGGGAGGCCCACCTAGTAACTCGAGGTGAGGGTTAAGTATTAGTATAGGGGGTTAGGGACCACTTTGACATTCAAAGTGAGACGTACGAACAGAACAGTGGTCTCTTGTGAAGATTTGATGATCTACGCAGTGAGGAAACTCACTCCAAGATGAGATTTGTGCAATGTTCTCTCAACCTAGAGTCCATCAAGCTAGGTGGAGTTACTAGGTGGGCCTCCCATAGGGATATAAATACCTGTCTAGGGAGGAGGCACTATGGTAAGTCTCTCTCTCACACACAAACGCGATTTGTGGAATTATCACACGTGGTAACTCCTTGGAAAATGAGGCCCTTAGCCAGATAAGTCTAAATATCACTACTTCTGCAGCTAAGTCTGCCAGACAAGTAGCTCCTCCCAGTTAGATTGATGATGATTTTCTGCCAAAAACTTAATCAGCTAAGTTGGACTGAAAATTAGCCTAACTTTCTGCCAAACTTTGGCTGGGTAAGTCGAGTGCTCAGCATGTTTTGAAAGCTGACCCCCTTCACTCTGCTGAATGCTTCTGAGCTTTGAAGTTTAATGGTGGGGAAAGGCAGTGATAATGCGTCCATAGAGGGGCCAGTTCGTAAGCTTTCTCTCCCATTCTGCACCTGTGGGAAAAGACCTTACCAAATCAGGCCCATGATGTCAAAAGCTTCCATCACAAAGTTTCCATAGGGAGGATGATTTTAAAAGGGAGCTGTGCAGCTAACCAGGGAGTTACCACCCTGGAATAACATTGTTTTTCACCTGCTTTCAGTTTATTTGCTCTTAACAGAGTTGTTTTGCTGACAAGTTAAACATTACCATAAGCTCCACAGAAGACCTGTGCTTAGTGAGACCCTGAGAGGATGGCTTGCTGATACCCTTGCTTTTTCTGTAGCAATTACTTTATGACATGAAAAGTGATTTATAGCATGCAGTGCTAGATAATGCATTTATTGCATCCCATGGACCTATGACATCATTCTGCGTTGCAGTAGCTTTCATTACATTACCCAACAGTGAGATTCCAATTATAAGAAAAGTAGTCCAAGTGCCTAAAAAACTCAGCTGAGCTAAAAAATTCTAACTTATCCCTATCAATTAAAAAGCAGAATAAAAACACAAAAAAAAAACAAACTTTGAAATGTTTGTATGCTAATGCCAGAAGTCTAAGAAGTAAGATGGGAGAATTAGAGTGTATAGCAGTGAATGATGACATAGACTTAATTGGCATCCCAGAGACATTGGGGAAGGAGGATAACCAATGGGACAGTGCTAGACCGGGGTAGAAAATTATATTGCAATGACAGAGAGGAGCACCTGGGAGGAGGTGTGGCGCTTTATGTCTGGGATGGCATAGAGTCCAACAGGATAAACATTCTGCACGAGACTAAATGCACAATTGAATCTTTATGGGTAGAAATCCCTTGTGTGTCGGGGAAGACTACAGTGATAAAGGTATACTACCATCCACCTGGCCAAGATGGTGAGACTGACAGTGAAATGCTAAGAGAAATTAGGGAAGCTAACCAAATTGGTAGTGCGGTAATAATGGGAGACTTCAATTACCCCAATATTGACTGGGTAAATGTATGATTGGTACATGCTAGATATATAAAGCTCCTGGATGGAATAAATGACATTTTTATGGAGCAATTGGTTCAGGAACCGACAAGAGAGGGAGCAATTTTAGATGTAATTCTCAGTGAAGCACAGGACTTGGTGAGAGAGGTAACGGTGGTGGGGCTGCTTGGCAATAATGAACACAATATGATCAAATTTGATTTAATGACTGGAAGGGGGACAGTAAGCAAATCCACGGTTCTCGAGCTAAACTTTCAAAAGGGAAACTTTGATAAAATGAGAAAAATTGTTAGAAAAAAACTGAAAGGAGCAGCTACAAAGGTAAAAAGTGTCCAAGAGGCGTGGTCATTGTTAAAAAATACCATTCTAGAAGCACAGTCCAGATGTATTCCACACATTAAGAAAGGCGGAAAGAAGGCAAAACGATTACCGGCATGGTTAAAAGGGGAGGTGAAAGAAGCTATTTTAGCCAAAAGATCTTCATTCAAAAATTGGAAGAAGGATCCAACAGAAGAAAATAGGATAATGCATAAACGTTGGCAAGTTAAATGTAAGACATTGATAAGACAGGCTAAGAGAGAATTTGAAAAGAAGTTGGCTGTAGAGGCAAAAACTCACAGTAAAAACTTTTTAAAATATATCCGAAACAGAAAGCCTGTGAGGGAGTCAGTTGGACTGTTAGATGATCGAGGGGTTAAAGGGGCACTTAGAGAAGATAAGGCTATCGCCGAAAGATTAAATGATTTCTTTGCTTCAGTGTTTACTAAAGAGTATGTTGGGGAGGTACCCGTAATGGAGCAGGTTTCCATGGGTAATGATTCAGATGGACTGAACCAAATCACGGTGAACCTAGAAGATGTGGTAGGCCTGATTTACAAACTGAATAGTAGTAAATCACCTGGACCGGATGGTATACGCCCCAGGGTTCTGAAGGAACTAAAAAATGAAATTTCAGACCTATTAGTAAAAATTTGTAACCAATCATTAAAATCATCCATTGTACCTGAAGACTGGAGGATAGCAAATGTAACCCCAATATTTGAAAAGGGCTCCAGGGGCGATCCGGGAAACTAGAGACCGGTGAGCCTGACTTCAGTGCCAGGAAAAATAGTGGAAAGTGTTCTAAGCATCAAAATCACAGAACATATAGAAAGACATGGTTTAATGGAACAAAGTCAGCATGGCTTTACCCAAGGCAAGTCTTGCCTCACAAATCTGCTTCACTTTTTTGAAGGAGTTAATAAACATGTGGATAAAGGTGAACCGGTACATGTAGTGTACATGAATTTTCAGAAGGCTTTTGATAAAGTTCCTCATGCGAGGCATTTAGGAAAAGTAAAAAGTCATGGTATAGGTGGTGATGTCCTTTCGTGGATTACAAACTGGCTAAAAGACAGGAAACAGAGAGTAGGATTAAATGGACAATTTTCTCAGTGGAAGGGAGTGGGCAGTGGAGTGCCTCAGGGATCTGTATTGGGACACTTATTTTTCAATATATTTATAAATGATCTGGAAAGAAATACGACGAGTGAGGTAATCAAATTTGCAGATAATACCAAATTGTTCAGAGTAGTTAAATCACAAGCAGATTATGATAAATTGCAGGAAGACCTTGTGAGACTGGAAAATTGGGCATCTAAATGGCAGATGAAATTTAATGTGGACAAGTGCAAGGTGATGCATATAGGGAAAAATAACCCATGCTATAGTTACACATTGTTAGGTTCCATATTAGGTGCTACCACCCAAGAAAGAGATCTAGGCATCATAGTGGATAACACATTGAAATCGTCGGTTCAGTGTGCTGCGGCAGTCAAAAAAGCAAACAGAATGTTGGGAATTATTAGGAAGGGAATGGTGAATAAAATGGAAAATGTCATAATGCCTCTGTATCGCTCCATGGTGAGACCGCACCTTGAATACTGTGTACAATTCTGGTTGCCGCATCTCAAAAAAGATATAATTGCAATGGAGAAGGTACAGAGAAGGGCGACCAAAATGATAAGGGGAATGGAACAGCTCCCCTATGAGGAAAGACTGAAGAGGTTAGGACTTTTCAGCTTGGAGAAGAGACGGCTGAGGGGGGATATGATAGAGGTCTTTAAGATCATGAGAGGTCTTGAACGAGTAGATGTGAATCGGTTATTTATTCTTTCAGATAATAGAAAGACTAGGGGGCACTCCATGAAATTAGCATGTGGCACATTTAAAACTAATCGGAGAAAGTTCTTTTTTACTCAACGCACAATTAAACTCTGGAATTTGTTGCCAGAGGATGTGGTTAGTGCAGTTAGTATAGCTGTGTTTTAAAAAGGATTGAATAAGTTCTTGGAGGCGAAGTCCATTACCTGCTATTAATTAAGTTGACTTAGAAAATAGCCACTGCTATTACTAGCAACGGTAACATGGAATAGACTTAGTTTTTGGGTACTTGCCAGGTTCTTATGGCCTAGATTGGCCACTGTTGGAAACAGGATGCTGGGCTTGATGGACCCTTGGTCTGATCCAGTATGGCATGTTCTTATGGTCTCATGGGAATGGCCAAGGAGCTGAAGGGAATAATAATATTGCTTCAGGGTTTCTTCTCTTTGAATGCATTTGACTCATCAGATGAAGGGCCGATCCATGATAGATGGGTCTCCTGGGTTCAAAACATCCCACTCTGCAGGAGGACTGTGTGAGAATGGAAGATAGGGCATCCAAATGGCAGATGAAATTTAATGTGGATAAGTGCAAGGTGATGCATATAGGGAAAAAAAACCCATGCTGTAGTTAGACAATGTTAGGTTCCATATTAGGAGCTACCACCCAGGAACAAGATCTAAGTGTTATAGTTGATATTACATTGAAATCGTCGGCCCAGTGTGAAAAAAGCAAACAGAATGTAAGGAATTATTAGGAAGAGAATGGTGAATTAAACATTGTATGTCATAATGCCTCTGTATCGCTCCATGGTGAGTCCGCACCTTGAATACTGTGTGCAATTCTGGTCGCCACATCTCAAAAAAGATTTAGTTGTGATGGAGAAGGTACAGAGAAGGGCGACCAAAATAAGGGGCATGGAACAGCTCCCCTATGAGGTAAGGCTAAAGAAGTTAGAGCTATTTAGTTTGGAGAACAGGTGACTGAGGGGGGATATGATGGAGGTCTACAAAATCATGAGAGGACTAGAATGGGTAAATGTGACTCGATTATTTACTCTTTCAGATGATAGGAAGATTAGGAGGAACTCCATGAAGTTAGCAAGTAGATCATTGATATGATACAGACTTTCAGATACTTGAAAGGTTTTAATGATCCATGGTCAACAACAAACCTTTTCCGTTGGAAAAAAATCAGTAGAACTAGGGTCACGATTTGAAACTCCAGAGAAGAAGACTCAGAATCAATGTCAGGAAGTATTTCTTCACAAAGAGGGTGGTGGATGCCTGGAATGCCCTTCCGGAGGAAGTGGTGAAGACTAAAACTGTGAAGGATTTAAAAGGGGCATGGGATATACACTGTGGATCCATAAAGGCTAGAGGATGGGAATGAAGAGAAGAGCCATGGGGGTGGCTTGCTGGAATGGTGGCTATTACCTGTTGATACCTACCCTTACTCAATAAGCCTTCACATGGTTAATGCAACTCCAACATTGCTCTCTGCTTCAAAGGCAAGGAAAAATGTGGAAAAGAGGATTTGCATTCAGACAACAACCAACAAGGACTGAACTACACAGTCTGGGTAAACAAATAGGGGCAGATTTTAAAACTTCTGTGCGGGCATAGATTTGTTTGCGCAACCTGGCGCGAACAAATCTACGCTCAATTTTATAACATGTGCACGCTGCCGCACGCATGTTATAAAATCCAGGCTCGGCGCGCGCAAGGGGATGCACACCGAGCCCGAGGGGAGCCCCGATGGCTGTCCCCATTCCCTCCAAGGCCGCTCCGAAATATTCACTCTTTCAGATGATAGAAAGATTACTTCACTCCTGCTCCTTCTTTAAACTTTATATTTCTCGGTTTTAAATGCTTTTGTACAGCTATTTTACAAAGAAACAAATACAGTATAAGACCGAAGGGATATGATAGGAACATCAAATAGAGGCCTAAGATCACTAATAGCGCGACCAGTGCCACTGAAGTCAAAACATCAAATTATGAGACAAATTCTAAAGTAACAGAGAAAAGCCGAGCAGTTAAAATATAGCCAGCCAATCAGCACTGAGGCTCCAGCCAATCAACATGGAGGCTCCAGTCAATCAGCATGGAGGCTCCAGCCAGTCAGCGCTGAGGCTCCAGCCGGTCAGCGCTGAGGCTCCAGCCAGTGAACACGGAGGCTCCAGCCAATCAACATGGAGGCTCCAGCCAGTCAACACGGAGGCTCCAGCCAGTCAGCGCTGAGGCTCCAGCCAATCAGCATTGAGGTTCCAGGGCCAGCAGGTCTCAGGAAGTTAGCTTGAAGTAATTTAAAAGCCTTTTAGAAACATGGCTATTCAGACAGGCATTTTACTAGCCCCTCCATGACTATTGACTTTGTCATTCTTTTATATACATTTTACTTGCTTTTCTTTTATGTTTTTATTTGTTTATAAGTACATATGGTTTTATTGTCATTTTATTTTTTACTAATGAATATAATGTATTTGATTTTATGTTTTGTTATGTATGTTTTAGGTTTCTTTATGGATTGTTTGTAAATTGCCTAGGATATAGGCGGTATATAAATCTGAAATAAAGATAAAGATACATATCTTTCCCAAAACTTGACTTTCAAAAAACCCCACCTGAGGAGACTCGGGGCAGGATGAATGGGTGCCCCCTTGGGGATCACAAGTGTGAAAGCCAAAATTAACAATTCTAGTTGCCGTCGGGCTGTGCATTATCCTGACTGATGTGCCCTGAAGTTGCATTAAAATCATATTAAAGCATTAAAGAGATGAAATTGCCCAGCATAGCCTTGGTCTGACCCAGTATCACATATCTTATGTTCTTCTGTCCCTGTTCCTTCATCCCATTCCCCACAGTCTAATCCCAAATGTATACTCGCTGGCCTCTGAGCTCTTCCTGTGGTTTCACTGTTAGGTGCAACGCTGGGGTTTTCCTACGTCGGCTGTGCGTTAGCATCTGCTGGCCCAGCAAGATACATGAGCATTACTGGGAAGGCTGCTTCCCTTTAGAGCAGGAGTGCTGTGATCCCCATATAGCCACCCGCCGCCCCAGTTACAGAGGGCTAGCGGGGTATAAGTCACATTTAAGAGGTTTCGCAGATGTTGAAAAGGACCCTTTGCAGCAGAGAGCACCAAGTTGTGGTGCAAAGGAAGTCCGCACAGCAGGCTGGAGTTCCCAGAGGTTTTATTATTGGGGTAGAAAAGTTGCAGGCCTTTACAACGGAAGACAAACATACAGGCTGACGCAGTATTCGCGTGGGAAAAACGGGTGCTCATGATTGAGCGCCGTCATCCTTCACACGCGCATATCCACCTCCCCTGGGTGTGTGATGCAGTAGGAAAATGAGCCGCTACGTTAAAAAGGGGGCTCAGACACAGGTTAGGAAAACGGACGCTTGTAAATTGAGCGTCCGTTTTCCTAACCTGACCGCCATCAAGACTTTATTTTTATTTTTCACGTTGCTTCCTTCTGTGGTTCCTCTGACTTAATATCGCCACAATGTTAAGTCGGAGGAACCACAGGAAACCAGTATTTTCTGCTTTTTTCGTTCAGCTTTTGGTGCTCCACAAAACGTAACACCAGCTCCGGGTCTGGTGTTAATTTTTGAGGGTTAAAATGTGTGCATTGGGTGCATGGTTATTTTTTACGTCAGTGGGTTTTAGCTAATAGCCTCAACAACATGGCATTTTACATGTGATGAGAGCTATTAGCCATGCCCTGGCTTGGAGGTGCATTCTGGATGCACAGATCTCCTTATTGCATCAGGGGTTATGAAGGCACGTCCATCCGCGGGTTAACCTGTGTGCTATCCTGAGCACACGGTATTGCATCGGCCTGACATTCTATAAAGAGCCACTGTTTTTATTCTTACTGAATAGCCATTTTCTCTCCCCCTCTTACTGAGAATTCTGAATTCACTCTGCAAGGTCCGAGGGGAAATCCATTAGTTCAGGGCAGACAAGAACATAAGAAATTCCATACTGGGTCAGTTCAAGGGTCCATCAAGCTCAGCATCCTGTTTCCAAAAGAGGCCAATCCAGGCAACAAGTACCTGGCAAGTACCCAAACACTAAGTAGATCTCACACTACTGATGCCAGTAATAGCAGTGGCTATTCCCTAAGTCAACTTGGATTTCTCTTCCAAGAACTTATCCAAATCTTTTTTAAACCCAACTACACTAACTGCACTAACTATATCCCCTGGCAACAAATTCCAGAGTTTAATTGTGCATAGAGTGAAAAAGAATTTTCTACGATTAGTCTTAAATGAACTACTTGCAAACTTCATGGAGTGCCCCCTAGTCCTTCTATTATCCGAAAGTGTAAATAACCGAGTCACATCTACTCGTTCAAGACCTCTCATGATCTTAAAGAACTCTATCATATCCCCCCTCAGCCGTCTCTTCTCCAAGCTGAAAAGTCCTAACCTCTTTAGTCTTTCCTCATAGGGGAGTTGTTCCATTCCCCTTATCATTTTGGTTGCCCTTCTCTGTACCTTCTCCATCGCAACTATATCTTTTTGGAGATGCGGCGACCAGAATTGTACACAGTATTCAAGGTGCGGTCTCACCATGGAGTGATACAGAGGCATTAGGACATTTTCCGTTCTAGTAACCATTCCCTTCCTAGTAATTCCCAACCTTCTGTTTGCTTTTTTGATCGCCACAGCACACTGAGCCGACGATTTCAATGTCTTATCCACAAGACTCAGTCTGTGCCTGCCCACCTGGACTGATGCAGAAGTGCTGGTCACCTCTGTCCCACAGGGCACTGACACCTCAGGAATGCCAGTTTCCATCCGAGAGTCCTACTGGGCAGACGGGGGGTTTCCCTCAGGCATCCTTTTCCCTGGTGGTTCTCGTCCCTTCAGGAGAGGATGACCCTGGCCTGGAAACCCTCCCCCGACTGAAACCGCCTTCCAGCGGGCGTGGACCGGACCATGGAGAACAGCTTGAAGTCCCAGACCAAGTTCCTACCGTACTGGAACTAAACCGCCTGGCATTCACTGCTGCCCAAGAGGCTAAGCTGCCAAAATGTCTCTGAAACTGCCAAGATTTTAAAAAATGTCTTACAAGTAGAGGTAATCGAGTCAGCTCGCAATACCTCTGCACTGCTATTGCATAATACCGGCCCGCTGAGAAGGTTCGGTGGGGAATGCTGAATCCATCCGAATCCCCGCTCCGTGGCTCTGGATCGAACGGTCCGGTCCGGTCCAGTCCCGCAGCACAGCTTGGGGCTGAGGAGAAGGGCAGGGATTCGCTTCCTCTCCTCCGCCTCCCTGCATCGGATTGGACTCCAGCCCTGGGAGGGACCCGGGACCGGGACCGGAAGGAGCGGGCGGGCCAGTGGCGAGGGCGCTCCCTTCTCAGGAAGCAGCGGGCTGGCTGGCATTCCCACGTGCGCCCTCATTACACGGGGACGCCCGAGCGGCCGCTTCCCTCCATGAAGAGCGCGGCGCTGCTCCTCTGGGCGCTCTGCTTCTGGCTGGGTAAGTACCTGCCGCGTCTTCTTCGCGCAGCGCGAAAGAGAGGAGGAAAAAATCGACCCCCGCCCAACCGAGAGGAATGGGGGCTACCGAAGGCTGCTAAAGGATGGATTTAATTGGGAAACGAGGCATCTGAAAGTCGCTGCTGCAGCTGCTCTCCAGATCCTCGTCTGAGAGGACCAGAGGGCTGCCCTGCGCCCAATAAACGGGGGCACCGCTTCACTGATCCCTCTCCAGGGCTTGGCGCTGAGGTCTGCACCCTCTGCCCGAGCTCTGCTCCCCCTGCGCCTCTCCCTCCTGCCTGCGCTTTCTCAGTCTCCCTGTGAGCTCTGCTCCCCCTGCGCCTCTCCCTCCTGCCTGCGCTTTCTCAGTCTCCCTGTGAGCTCTGCTCCCCCTGCGCCTCTCCCTCCTGCCTGCGCTTTCTCAGTCTCCCTGTGAGCTCTGCTCCCCCTGCGCCTCTCCCTCCTGCCTGCGCTTTCTCAGTCTCCCTGTGAGCTCTGCTCCCCCTGCGCCTCTCCCTCCTGCCTGCGCTTTCTCAGTCTCCCTGTGAGCTCTGCGCCTCCTGCGTCTCCCCCTCTCCTGCCTGCGCATCCTCGGTCTTCCTGTGAGCTCTGCTCCCCCTCTCCTGCCTGCGCATCCTCGGTCTTCCTGTGAGCTCTGCTCCCCCTCTCCTGCCTGCGCATCCTCGGTCTTCCTGTGAGCTCTGCTCCCCCTCTCCTGCCTGCGCTTCCTCAGTCTCCCTGTGAGCTCTGCTCTCCCTGGTCTCTCTCTCTCCTGCCTGCGCTTCCTCAGACTCCCTGTGAGCTCTGCTCCCCCTCTCCTGCCTGCGCTTTCTCAGTCTCCCTGTGAGCTCTGCTCCCCCTCTCCTGCCTGCGCTTCCTCAGTCTCTCTGTGAGCTCTGCTCCCCCTGCGTCTCTCTCTCCTGCCTGCGCGTTCTCAGTCTCCCTGTGAGCTCTGCTCCCCCTCTCCTGCCTGCGCGTCCTCAGTCTCCCTGTGAGCTCTGCGCCCCCTGCGTCTCTCTCTCCTGCCTGCGTTTCCTCGGTCTCCCTGTGAGCTCTACTCCCCCTCTCCTGCCTGCGCGTCCTCGGTCTCCCTGTGAGCTCTGCGCCCCCTGCGTCTCTCTCTCCTGCCTGCGTTTCCTCGGTCTCCCTGTGAGCTCTACTCCCCCTCTCCTGCCTGCGCGTCCTCAGTCTCCCTGTGAGCTCTGCGCCCCCTGCGTCTCTCTCTCCTGCCTGCGCGTCCTCGGTCTTCCTGTGAGCTCTACTCCCCCTCTCCTGCCTGCGCGTCCTCGGTCTTCCTGTGAGCTCTGCTCCCCCTCTCCTGCCTGCGCTTTCTCAGTCTCCCTGTGAGCTCTGCTCTCCCTGGTCTCTCTCTCTCCTGCCTGCGCTTCCTCAGTCTCCCTGTGAGCTCTGCTCCCCCTCTCCTGCCTGCGCTTTCTCAGTCTCCCTGTGAGCTCTGCTCCCCCTCTCCTGCCTGCGCTTCCTCAGTCTCCCTGTGAGCTCTGCATCTGTCGTCTGCTGCCCGAGTTGATACCAGAAATGTCAGCAGTTGTGTTTTCATGTTTCATCACATTACCCTAATTCCTCGTCATCCCGTCCTTCACCACCAGCTCAAGTTTATCCTGATGCAGGGACTTGTGGGTTCCAAAGTTGTGATGTGCATGGAAAAAAACTTTTCTTTTGATTCGGTTTTTCGTTTTGTTTTATATTTCGCTTTTTTTTTTTTATTTAGCTCTGGCTAAAACAAAAGAAACAAAGCATTTTGTTGTCTTTTTGTGTTGTTTTGGATAGGAAGTGACACAAAATAAAATAAGAGCGTCATTATTTCCTTGTCGTTTTAAAATGACAGCAGATCCCTGCTCCCGAGTGACAGTTTTGGATATTCTGCTGAGTGCAATTGGCGGTTTCACAAGCCTCAAAGAATCTGTGCCGTTTTGTTTACCTGAGATTGTGTGCAGTGCGGATTTGCATCTTGAAACCATTGCCCTCGTCTTTGTGTCTGTTTATTATGTACTAATCAGTTTTGTTGATTGATTTGATTGTATTTGTGCATGGCTTTGGGCAATCCAAACTGGATGAAGGAAATGGTACAGAAATGTTTTGAAATAAAGAAATCCAGGTCAAATTGGTGAAAAAAATGAGAAGTAACTAACTTTAAAGGGGTTTAAAATTCAAACATAATATAAAATCGAGATAAGTCACTGGAAGATCATCTGGATAGATGCACATTTTAAAGCTATTGGTAATGTGTGTACAGGAGATGAATTTGGTGTATTAATGAAGTGTGGAAAACAACCCTCTACGATAAATGGTAAAATCTCTGTGCCAAAGAGCCTATAATCTTAGTCTTATAAACAGAGTGGTCATGTGACGGGCTCAAGGTCACACTCTGGGTGGTGACATTAGAGAAGAACTGGATGGGGCTCCAGGAGGTCCCTATTGAAAGCCTTGCTGGCTAACAGGCCGATACAGTACAGTGCGCTCCGACGAGGGGCCGGTGTCCGATCTCCTGCGGACTTTACTGTATCGGCCTGTAAGTAAGTTAGCCAGGATATTCAGTGGTGCGTTGAGATAGCCGGATACATTTATCCAGCTAACTTTAGACCCTGCTCAATAGCAGTTCTGAGTTATCCAGCTAAGTTAGCTTGATAAGTAATTCATCCCAGTTGTGCCCCCATCCTGCCCACCACTTAGTGGGCTGACTAGTGGAGAGAGGCAAGCAGTGGAGTGCCTCAGGAACATGTACTTGGACCTGTGCATTTTATTATTATTATTTTTATTTTTCAAATTTTTAACATCTGTCACATAGATAAAAATCACACACATGTCTCACAAAGAACAAAGCAAAATTGGAATAGCAGTAAGATCATCAAAACCATATAATGCCTAGCTAATTACAGTCTGCAGATGTACACCTTACAGATGAATTATCTATTCTCCAGTTTTATCCCTGAGAGATGTTTCCAGATGAAAAGGATCAGTAAATACAAATTCAAACACGTACATGGAAATCTCCTATTGATAATACCCATTGTCTCATCAGGAAAAACCTTTTCCTCCACCACTGTAAAATAGCAGACATCGGGGTATTTTCTGATCACAAAACAGGAAATGTTTTATTCAGGCAATATTTCTGGAAGACCATTTCTTTATCCTTCTCTGCACAGGAGGACACTAGGAGAGTAGCTCTTAAAGGGATGTCATCTAACGAGGACGCAAGAAAAAGAGACAAATCCGAACTGTTAGGCGTGAATAGATCCAGCCTCTCTTCCTCCATGTTAGTGACCTTCTTCTTACTGGGAATGTACTCAGTCTGGGACACGGCTGGAAACTCTTCCTCAGATATACTCAGAATATCTCCAAGATATTTTCATAAACATCTCATAATAATTTGATAACCTCACTCATCGTATTCCTTTCCAGATCATTTATTTATATATATATATATTGAAAAGCACCGGTCCAAGTACAGATCCCTGAGGCACTCCACTGTCTACCCTTTTCCACTGAGAAAATTGACCATTTAATCCTACTCTCTGTTTCCTGTCTTTTAGCCAGTTTGTAATCCACAAAAGGACATCGCCTCCTATCCCATGACTTTTTAGTTTTCTTAGAAGCCTCTTATGAGGGACTTTGTCAAACGCCTTATGAAAATCCAAATACACTACATCTACTGGTTCACCTTTATCCACATGTTTATTAACCCCTTCACAAAAATGAAGCGGATTTGTGAGGCAAGACTTCTCTTGGGTAAATCCATGTTGACTGTGTTCCATTAAATCATGTCTTTCTATATGTTCTGTGATTTTGATCTTGAGAATAGTTTCCACTATTTTTCCCGGCACTGAAGTCAGGCTCACTGGTCTATAGTTACCCGGATCACCCCTGGAGCCTTTTTTTAAATATTGGGGTTACATTGGCCACCCTCCAGCCTTCAGGTACAATGGATGATTTTAAAGATAGGTTACAAATTTTAACTAATAGATCAGAAATTTCATTTGAGTTCCTTCAGTACCCTAGGATGCATACCATCCGGTCCAGGTGATTTGCTACTCTTTATTTTGTCAATCTGGCCTACTACAGCTTCATAGTGATTTCGTTCAGTTCTTCTGACTCAACACCCCTGAAAACCATCTCCGGAACTGGTATCTCCCCAATATCCTCATTAATAAACACGGAAGCAAAGAATTCATTTAGTCTTTCTGTGATGACCTTATCTTCCCTAAGAACCCCTTTAACCCCTCGGAACCAACAAGATGGCAACTCGTCCCTCCACGAGGCTTACTGCACCATCGTCCTCTGTCTGGTAAGCCCCCCGGACTAGTGTTTTAATATATTTATAAATGATCTGGAAAGGGGATCAACAGGTGAGGTAATCAGATTTGAGATGGCGCAAAATTATTCAGAGTAGTTAAATCACAAGCGGATTGTGATAAATTGCTGGAGGGCCTGCAATTATCACAAGTTCCTGGAGGAAAAAGTCCATTAACATTTAAGGGAGAGTTGCAGAAATCCACTGCTTATTCTTGGGATAAGGCGCTTGGAATCTCTCTACCCCCTGGAATCCTGCCAGGTACTTGTGACCAGGCTTGGCCACTGTTGGAAACAGGATATTGGGCTTGATAGACCTTTGGTCTGACCCAGTATGGTAAGCCATATGACCTTGTGAGACTGAAAATTTGGGCATCCAAATGGCAGATGAAATTTAATGTGGACAAATGCAAGGTGATGCACATGGGAGAAAAATAACCCATGCTGTAGTTACATGATGTTAGGTTCCATATTAGGAGCTACCACCCAGGAAAAAGAACTAGGTGTTTTAGTGTATATTTCATTAAAATCATCGGCTCAGTGTGCTGCAGCAGTCAAAAAAAGCAAACAATGTTAGGAATTATTAGGACGGGAATGGTTAATAAAATAGAAAATGTCATAATGTCTCTATCGCTGCATGGTGAGACCGCACCTTGAATACTGTGAACAATTCTGGTCACCACATCTCAAATAAAATATAGTTGCACTGGAGAAGGTAAAGAGAAGGGCGAACAAAATGATAAAGGGGGTGGAACAGCTCCCCAATGAGGAAAGGCTGAAGAGGTTAGGGCTGTTCGGTTTGAAGAAGAGACAGGGGAGGTGGGGGGGGTATGATAGAGGTTTATAAAAGCATGAGAGGACTAGAATGAGTAAATTTGAATCGATTATTTACTCTTTCAGATAATACAAGGACTAGGGAGCACTCCATGAAGTTAGCAAGTAGCACATTTAAAACAAATTGGAGAAAATTCTTTTCACTCAATGCACAATTAAACTCTGTAATTCATTGCTAGAGGATGTGGTAAAGGCAGGTAGCGAAGCAGGGTTCAAAAAGAGTTTGGATACATTTTAGAACGGGCCCGGCCGCACGCGTAACCCCAGTTACATGCCGAAGTGTTGGGCCCTGCAAAAGGTGTGTGCCGGGAGGCGTTGTGTGGGCAGGGAGAGGCGGGGCAGAAGTGGGCCAGGACAGCGCCAGCAGCTGGAGATTATTTCTGCTCCCAGGGAGCAGTAAGTATTAAAATAAAAAATTTAGGGATAGGTAGGGGGAGGAGAGGGGAAGAGGTAGTAAGGTTAGGGATAGGAAAGTTTCTTCCCAGTCCGTTTCTTAATTGGAGTGGACTGGGGGAGGCCCGATTGCATCACCGCGCTTATTTTCCTAATAACCCCCCCCCCCCACCCCGTGCACGGAGCAGGCCACCTGCCCGCACACGAAAATCTGGTGCACATATGCACGGGACCTGTATTTCTTTTTTAACATGTGTGTGCCGACGAGCGCATGTTATAAAACTGGCGTGTCCATGTGTGCATGCGTGCTCCTTTTGAAATCGACCTCTTAATTTTGGTTCCATTTCGACTGCCTGTAGTCTAATACCCTTCCCAGTCTTCCCTGTCCCCAGCCGTAAGACTTCTGTCTATTGGTGTTCAAAACCAAGTTACTACCTTTTTTTTACAACCACCAATTTATACGGGACAAGGTTTGCTCCAGATCAGAGCAGGAAGGGGCCAGGATCTGGGTGTTGTCAGAGTGAATATATTTATTTATTTATTTTTTACTATACCGGCTTTCATGACCGGAATCACATCAAACCGGTTTACATTTAACAAATTGTGCAAGGTAAAGAGAACTCAAACCACAGTAACAAGAGCATGGTTAGGAGAGTGAAACAGTTACAATATAACAGGGAAGTAAATAACTGGGATCAGGAAAAGAGAAGGGGGGAAGTTAACTGACAGCAAAATATTTACAGGGTAGCAAAAACGATTCCAATATAATAAAGTTTGAATAGCAAATGACATTAATAACACGGTAATGGAAATGACGGAGAAGTGAGTGGTTTCTTATTTAAATCCATTTTTTGATAAAGTGTTTGTGATGTTGGGTGAGGATCTCAATCGAGGCCTGGAAAGGCTTTTTTAAAAAGCCAAGTTTTCAGCCTTTTCCTGAACGTTAGTAGGCAGGGTTCCTGTCTCAGGTCAGCTGGGATGGAGTTCCATAAAGGTGGACCTGCTGTTGAGAATGCTCTGACACTGAGAGATTTGTGTTGGTAAGTTTTGGCGTGTGGTACCTGAAGCGATTCTTTGTAAGATTCCCTGATGGGTCTGCTTTATGCTTTAAAGCCTGCTTCCCGCACTGTGCTCCCTATCTGCCACATAAAGATGTTAAACAGCGGTGGAGAAATTAGAAGAGGGTTTCCAAAACTTACCTCTTTCCTACTAGAGGTTGTACCCCGAAACACCACCCTCTGTCTTTTCCCTTGCAAAAAAAAAAACGTTTAAGCCATTTAATCACCAAATTTCTCAATCCCAAAAACTCGCATCCTTGTACCAGAAGAAAAGCACTCGACAGATCTGATAGTATCAAAAGTGCATTTTCTCCCCATCTAACCTAGGCAACGCATCCTCTATCAATGAGAGCATCAAGGTCGCTGTACTACAGGCCTTGCTAAAGCCGCCTTCTGCGGGATCCAATATATCGGCATTTTCCAGATCAGTAGAAATTTGTTCAGTAACCACTTTTTCCATCACCCTGGCCACAACTGGTAAACTTGATATCGGGCAATAGTTACTGCACAGTTTTGGATCCAGTTTTCATGTTTCGTTTGGGCTGAAATAATGGCAGTCTTCCATACTTGAGGGAATTAATCAGACTCAGCAGATAACGTAGCACCTTATCTGAGCAGCCTTTAGTTAACCCTGCTGGGCAAGGATCACGTAGATAGCTGGATGGCCTGATAGCAGCCAGGATCTGTTTCGGTGCATAGCCAGCTAAATCTGGTGCCGTTCTGAAGCCTGCTCCCGGGCACTGGAGTTCTGCTCTGCTCAGGATGGTAGGGTCTGCAAAACCACATGACATTTCAGGTTCATTTGCGCAAGACCATTCCTACCTGAAGGAGCGTGGCGTGAAGGGTTTTTCAACACGCATGAGAGTCGGCGGACTTTGAACCGGGCTGGGCCTCTTGTAAACCTCTGGCTGGCACGATATTAGATCGGCGTCTGTGTGGATGACTTCCCTCTGCAAACACGGGGGTGGGCAGCTCTGCAAATTCTCACAGTTCACACGCTCCCTCCCTTCTAATAGCAAAAGACTGGGCAACCTAAGGGGCCGATGTAACAAAACCCGCACTAAAATTGGAGTTCCATTTTAGAGTTGGTGGTAAAGACCAGAGGCCACAATAAAGCTCTGGAATTTGTTGCCAGAGGATGTGGTTAGTGCAGTTAGTGTAGCTGGGTTCAAAAAAGGTTTGGATAAGTTCTTGGAGGAGAAGTCCATTAACGGCTATTAATCAAGTTTACTTAGGGAATAACCTCTGCTATTACTGGCATCAGTAGCCTGGGATCTTCTTGGTGTTTGAGTAATTGCCAGTTTCTTGTGGCCTGGTTTGGCCACTGTTGGAAACAGGATGCTGGGCTTGATGGACTCTTGATCTGACCCAGCATGGCAAGTTCTTATGATTTAGCAAGTTAATGGCATGCAATTGCTCCTTGAGAAAAAAAAAGTGTGCTAAAAGTTAAATGTAATTAACCCTTTCTTTGTGGCTCTTGGATACCTACTGTGTTCATATTACACTCAGCAATGACTTTTCCACTGCTATCCATTCAGGCTGCCGTGCAGCACTCCACATAGCGCGAACCTGGAAATTAAAAATGAAATATTTTATGGCCTGTGACTCACTGGCTCCCTGAGGGAGACACCGAGCTCCGCTTGCTTCTTCCCATGCTGGTTGTTTCCAGCTGAAAATCACACAGTTAAAAGTGCAAGCTCATTATTCTATAGCACTGTTTGAAACTTCAAGCCATAAGCGCTATTTTCCCAGATCTTTTGCGCCATTAAGCAGAGTAATGAGTGGGGACAAATATTATTTTGCTGACAAGCGTTTGACCTGAAGGCTCTATCGCCATCTGGACTTAACAAAAGAAAAGTGGAAACCAGGCTTTGCTTTATTTTCTCCAGTTGAAATCTGCATTAACGGCAGTGCGTGTATTGGATAAGCTAAGCTTCCTCTGTGTGCTGAGATGGGATTAGGTCATCCCGAGTACATTTCCTACACTTCCCTATTGATGGAGAACCTTTATTTCTAAGGGGCTGAAATGCCAGCCGTTGATTGGAAGCCGCTCAGGTGGGTGGCGAGTGAACATCCTAAGGTGCTGGGTGGCGAGTGTTGCTTTCGCCTTCAAACTAACCTGTTTTTTTTGCTTCTTTTCCTAGGACACGCCAGTGCTGACTGTCTGCCCCAGGTGAAGAATGTGACATTCAGGTCGCTGAACTTCGTGCACGTTCTGCACTGGGAAGCTGTGTCTCAGGCCACAGCCTACAGCGTCCAGTATAAAAAGTAAATGCCTCTCCCGAGTTGCTTGCGGCAGTTTGCAGGGGCTGCAGTGCCCACGCTGCTCCTGGAGAAAATCGGGTATTTTTGCAGGTTGCAATTGCCTTTTGTTGTTGCACCAATGCAGAAATTCTCCCAAGAGGTAGTGGTGAGAGACTTAAGCTGTATCTCCCCCACTCCCATGGGAAAACGATAGAGAGATCTCATGGTGGGGATAATTAATTTTAAAGATGGAATTGTACATGTAGCATATTATAGCAATTTTCAAAAGCCATTTACCCCCATTAAGAGCATTTATAAGGTAAAATCTATTGACAATTCAATGGAACATATTGTAGCAATTTTCAAAAGCCCATTTACTTTGTATAAAGTGCACTTACATGTGTAAAACCCAGTTTTAAGTTTGTAAATGCTCTTGAAAATCAGGCCCAAGGATTGTGGTAGGGATTTGAGTGGTCTGTGTTTTCCCGCAAGGATTCACAGTACGTTGATCCTTTCTCTCTGCTTAGCCATACTATAAAACTGAGTTAATATGGAGGGAGCCATTTTGTTTATTGGTGATGTCATCAGTGCACAACACTGTGTTTCACTGTTGTTTAAGCTCCTTGGCAACGGTAGTGCTTTATTAATCCCTGTTGATTGTAACTTTGACTCATTCCTACCTACTGTTTATCTTTCGTTTACTTGAATAGTTACCCCAGTTTTTTATTCTTGTTAATTGTAAACCGATCCGATATGGTTATTTACTATGAAGGTCGGTATATAAAACTGTTAAATAAATAAATTAATTAATTAATCTTCTGGCTCATGTTCTCCCCTCGAACTGTAAACAAGTCCTTCACAGACATACACAAAATTGAAATAGTAAAACTTTTGCTTTCCTGAATGCATCTAATGACCACCTTGAGTAGAGAGCGCTCTGGTGAGCAGCATCTGGCCAGTCCTTCAAGAAGATTCTAGCATTTTGTCTATATGGTGAATATTCTTGACAAATGTGCTCCACCGTGACTTTCCTCAGGCAAATATGCACCTTGCAGCTCGAATTTCCCTTGTGTGCTTTAGGTATGGTGAGAGCAAATGGGTCCTTAAGAATGACTGCCAGAACATCACCAAGATGTTCTGTAACCTCACGTCCGAGCTGGATGACCTGAGTGAGCAGTACATCGCCAGGGTGACAGCAGTGACGCAGGACTGCGCATCGGGATGGGTCGATACCAAGAGGTTCTCCCCCAAGGAAAGTGAGTATTGCTGCCCCTCAGCCACGCTGGCAAAGCCCCTCCTACGGAGTTGCCATGGAGCTCTGGCTTGCCAGGGAGGCTACCAAGCTGTCCGGGGGCCCAGACAGCCGCCTCTAGCCAACTAGGGCGGGATCCGCGGTCAATCTGTCTCCCTCTTGGCCAACTCTCAGAACTGTCTGAGACCCCTGGAGGAGGCCCGTGTGATGTGCGCATCTGTAATTCTTTTCCAGACCGACTTTAAACCTCCGTCCTGCGTTTCTTATGAAAGTAGTTCATTGTAGTGCCGGCACTCGTGACCTAAAACCTTGCACTGCGTTTGCATTATAGGTTGCTGTGTCCCTGCACATGGGGGGCGGGGGCCCGCTGCATCTCACGATGTCTTGCTTTCGTTACAGCTGTCTTTGGACGTCCTGCATTAAGTTATGTGGCTGGTGTTCGATCTGTAAAGTTTCTAATTCAGCCTACCTACATTCCTTTAAGAAGTAAGACGGACGGGCATCAGCTGACAGTGGAAAGCATTTACGGTTACGATCTCCTCTACCATTTGACTGTATCCAAGTTGAGGACTCACAAGCAGGTAAGAGATGCTACTTTTATTTACCACCGCAGACGACTGGAAATTTCAATGAATATGCAGAATGGACAGCAGGCTCTGTCTTGAATATTTTTTTGTTTTGTTTTTAACCCATTGTTTCGCATGTGGTAAAATCCTCTTGAAAGTAGATCCTTCGTTCCCTTTAGTTCTTCTCCAATTCCTGATCTGCCTGGAGAGGGCGCTCCAGAGCACAGGTTCTCCATTGAGAACAGTCTCTCTTCCCTATGAAGTCGGCGCAAGGGTGGGATGGATTCAGTTCCTCATCTCCACGCCCTTGAGAAGGTTGGGTGGACTTGTATTACTTTCCTATAGTAAAACCCACCAAAGGTGTGCGGTCATCTTTAAAATTACAGAGAAATAATTATAAAAAATAATCACATAAGTAGAAAATAAACCCACTCCAACAGCTACTTACTAAATCTATTTCAATCGGAAGCAAAGAAAAAAAAAACTTTTCATGATTGGCAATCCTATAGAGAACCAATGCGCCGCTAAGAAACGCCTTTTATCATCTGAGGCACTGGAGTACGATCGACAGCCTGGATCGCCAGCACTGAAAACCTGTGGAAGCACACGGTCGATTCCCCAGGACAAAACCAGAGTCGCTTATCTTGACCACCCAACATAGATGAATGTACGAGTTATCCCCCAATGAAGTAAAGTGGTGCTTACCACCCTCTGAGGCGGAGGGACCCTCGAAACACACCGGGCGTTGGGGACCTGAGTGTCATCCGCTCTGAAGTTCCTGGAAAGCAGAATAAAAATGTAAAAGTAAATAAGTTATAGGTTGGCCAATGGTTGATAGCTTTATTTGCTTCTGACTGCGATATATGGTAAGGAGTTGTGGAGAAGGGAAAGAACGACCACGTTTGTCGTATCCCATCTGAAAGGACACGAAAAAAGCAATGAAGTGCTGTTTCGTTTTCTTGTCCTAGCATGCGTTTGAATGGCTTTAGCACGCACTAAAGCACCATTTATCGTGCACTAAAAAGACACAGAGGAAACGAAACAAATTGAAAGAGTTTTTTCCATTCATCCTCACAAAATAACACAAAACTAATTTAGCAACTAATTTAACAGCATTGGACGGCTCTCGAACCTCTTTCACATCTGTCCGATCTCTCCGATTCTTGCTTGCAGTGGACGATGACGAAGAAGGGGAAAGAAATTGACGTCGTCAGCTTAGAGCCGGACACCGACTACAACGGGACGGCTTTCTTTTCCATTCCAAAGACCGGGGAGAAGAGCAAGGAGCGGGCTTTTCTGGTGAGGACGCTGCCGGGTAAGTGGCCAGGATCTTCTCTGGTCTTCTGCACCTCCCGGGTTTGGGGCAGAAAATCAAGACACGGCGGGCATTTAATTTAAAACCCCCCAATAGCAGCAGCTTTGCTTTCTGATCCTGGACACGGTCCCTCAGCCACGTGCGTCCTGGCTGGGCTTGCTGGCGACGGGAACCGAGGTGGTTTTTTTAAGCTTCCCAACTTCCGATGCGCTTTCCTTTTTGTAATCCGCTCTCCGTTGTTTGTCCCCTGACAACTTTGCCTCTGCTGCCCTGGCCCTCAGAAGTTCCTGGGCTCTCTCGTTCCTACTGGATCCTCGGATGGAGGTGCGCGCTTGCTCTGTAGCTCGGCAGAACCCGCCAGCAGTACCGTTTTTGGGAAGGCAGACACAGCCGGGTGTAAAGCTAGAACCCGCCTGAGCTCGGGGAGAGACAGAATCACGGGTGGGGATAGAAATGAGCAAAGCGCCTGGCTGAACTCATTCCATTGCGCTCCGTCTCTCCCAGAGGTTTGGGGAGAAGCAGGGACGTGGCCGACCAGTGTCCTACGCTCCTGTCTACGGCTTCTGGTCAGTTGATGAGGCCAGAGGGCACCACTAAGGCATCCACTGCCACAGTTAGAAAATGTTTTCCTTCCTGCCCAGAGCATGTCGGCAGTGGAAAGGTTTCCTGTGCAGTAAGAGTAAACTGTAAAAAAAGAAAGTTTTCTGCATTTCTAAAAGGACCATATTAGGGGTTTTAATTGTTTCCCACCGTGATGCAGTGGCCCGTCCTGCTCAATACCTGTTAAACTCGCGTCGTCATGTGGTTTTGCTGAGGGGGGGGGAGGCTGGGGGAGGGATGAAAATGTCGTCGTCTCATGCTTTCCCCCTTTTTTTTATTTTCTTGCCCAGACACAACATGGCTGCAGCTCTTCCTGGGGGGACTTGCATTCTCCTTGGTGCTCCTGGTCTTAATTATATGCTACATGGGTTATAAATATGTACGGCATCAAGGGCCGCAGCCCAAATCCTTGGTGAGTGACTTCCGCATGCCAACAAACAATGTAAACCTGAGTGCTTGGAAAAGAAGCTTTTTTTTTTTCTTGCTGTCCTGCCCACCCAAATATTCAGGATATGACAGAAAGACCTGAGGACTCTGACAGGAGTTGGTGGGGTTGGGTGTTTCTTTTTTGGATCCATGTGTGTGCAGGCCCCTTTAATTCGGGGCGAAAGGTCCTGTTGGGTTGTTATGGCTGCTATAGCTGGGATGTAAATGATGCCCATTACCATGGAAACAAGGTGACATCAGTACCGGTCTAATTAACCCTCTCACAACTGCAGAGGTTCTTCCAGTCACCTCAGCAGAACTTCCAAGAGCATGTTCGGGTTTTTTAGCAACAGGAAAGGGTTGGAATTGAGTGGCACGTCTTGCTTTTTATTTATTTATTTATACATACATACAGTTTTATAGGTGGGGGTGGATGTTTCTTTTTTGGATCCATGTTTATCTATCGGTTCCACCATCTGACCTCTTAGACCTGTCAGCATCGCCTGAGACGTGGGAAGCTTGGCTGGCCAGTGCCAGAATAGATGAATATTACTGGTTGGCCTTTGTCTTGTGGTTTTGTTTTGGCCACCATGGATCCCTAGACGTCTTTGGACAGCTCGACTTCCATGGGTGCCATGACCACACCAGACTCCCTCGCGCTATTGAGCGATGATGATGATTTGCATAGAGGGCCTGAATTTTAAAGCCATTTTGGCACACAAGACCATGACTGTCCTGAATCGAGCGTGGCTTGGGCCATGTAACTTGGTTTTATGTGTAAGTTTGCATGAAATGGAGAGAGGCATTCTGGGGGGGGCAGAGTTGGATGTAACAGGCTCCAGTGGAGCAGGTGTGCGCACACATTTCCCAAGCAAACTTATGGCTCTACGTTTGCTTTGAGAAGTTGGGGTGAAGTTTGTGTGTGAAAGGAACCCGCAGGCGTCCCTTTACTGCAGACAGTTATGAAATTATCCTTGTGCTGTTTGTTCATGAGTTTGCAGGGGATTCCTGCTTTCTGTGCAGTACGAATCGTTGAGGAAAGTGGCATATCTGCCTCCTGGGTTGCATATTTCTGACACTCAAGGCTTTCCAAAGCCTGTCTTCATGAGCCGGGAACCAGTTGGCTTTTCAGGATATCCACAATGAATATGCATGAGATAAATCTACATATACTGGGTCTCCAGTGTAAGCAGCTACAGGTCATGCATAATAACACGATTTCTAGTCTCCTCATCTCCTTCCACCTCAAGAAATGCAGCGATTTAAATGGAACTAAAAGTCCACAGCTTTCTTTATTCTTCAATAAAACACAACGACATATTTACAAAGTGGTACCACCTCGCGCTACTCCTAATCGTAACAGCTTTGCTGCTGTGAGTAAGCCGGGCAAGTCTGAGCTTCTTGCTGGGCCACCTTGTATGTTATCGGACAACTCTGCCATGTTTGCTTTTCCGCCTACCCGAGGTCTCCAGTACCAGGCGAGGCAGCATCACCCTGGCTGCAGCCTTTCTACTGTGGTCACACACCTCCCGAAAAAGAGGGCTCCACCCTTCCTGGTGGGAGAGTACTGACCTCCCTCCCTCAAGAAAAGGTGCCGAACCTGCACGTTCCTACTTATTTCCGCCCCCTCACCACCACCACAGCTGTGACAAAATGACAGAAGTGCAGGTAATAAAACTGAACCACGACCATGTGCAAAATAAAACAGACATTTTTAAAATTTTACATTTTACAAATCAAACGGGTCAACGAGAAAGAGAAGCAAAGGCTTAACCTTTATGTGGGAGTAGGTGGGAAGGGTAGCGCCTGCTGCAAAGCTACACATCGCACCCTTACGTTCTGCCCGAGGGCTCATTTCTGTCCCCCCTTGGCTCTGAGATCTGCATCAGGAAATTTCCTGCCACAGCTGGGTTACCTCGGGCCAAGGAGAGCTGGATCCTGTGTTATTCAGGGGCTTCCCTACCCTTGCAGGCCGGGGACCTGGAGTTATTGTGACTCCGAAGGGCAGCTGAAGGAAGGAGTAATGCAGATGTTCTTATTGTTAGGCTGTTCACTGAGCCACAGGGCAATGATGTAACTTACCTCCGGTCACAAAGTAAGAAGAGTGGAATGCAGAAGTAGTCACCGCCCTTCAATAACAAATGAAGGAGTAGTGGGGGGAAAAAAAAAAGTTAACAGATCTAAAATAGCTACGTTCTGAGAGTAACTTTCAAAGGCGTTTTACCTTCCAAAACTCCCTGCGTGATGCGTGGGTAAACCTGCGCATCGAGCGGGGGAGGGAGGGGGTGTGCACTTAAGCACGTACTTCTGCATTTTCAGAAATCTGCGCCTACGTTTTCATGGGGAAAAAAAATTCTGCATGCACAGTAGCAGGTGAAATTGGCCGTGGGTAGTGTTGGTGGGATTGTTTGTTAAAAGGAAGGTGGGCGTCATGCACGTGTTTGAAAACGGGTGCAGGCTGTTACAAAATGACGCCCTAGAAGCTCGTAGCTATTTGGGATCCAGTTGTGCAATCGCATCCTCATAGGGCATGGAGCCTACTTCTAAGCATTTAACAAAACGTGTCCTGTGTAATTGAATGAGAAGCCACAAGATGCATAGGCGATTTGCTCAAGCAATAATTGCACATTGAGAAAGTCAGGAGGGGTCTGGGTGTTGATTTTTAACCAAAAGAGTAACCTGAAAAAGCACATTTTGTATTCTTTACACTGGATATTATGCTCCTTCAATACTCCTACTGTTTGTTAATCATTTTCAGTCTTAATACACAAACAAAACATTTAAATAACTACATTATTTTTACTCCATCTAAAAAAAACCAAAACAGGACTTCAATGGATTGACGTCATTCCAGCCAATGAACCCAGCGAAGGGACAACCGAGCCACTCGTGCATAAATGGCTTTTCCAGCCCCGGTCACTTCATCTCAGCAGCACTACCTCCAGGCCTCACCAGTGCACCCATGGTACCACAGCCACTGGCTGTGCCAGGAAATGCCTATAAATCGCAGACCGTACATCCTCAACCCACTTTCAAGCCATCAGATCCCAAAGATGAGTCTCCTGCGATGTATCGTTCTCAGTTTCAAGAGAAATATAGCCTGAAAGGAAGCTGCAAGACTTTGCGTTCAGCGTATGGCGTATGCGCAGAAGTGGCTAGCCCCGCCGGCCACCGCAGCTATCGGCCCAACCAGGGGCTTGCGGATACTTTAACTGATGGACTTAGCCTGGCCGAAGTGAATGCAGAGCAGTACCAACGTCAGACTCTGATTCTGCCAGATGGCTCCCCTGAGGGTCATCCATCTATGAACACTAAAAGGTTGGATGGTCTGCCCTACCAACAGCAGCGCCCCCAAGAACCCGGGTTCCCGTTCCACAGCGGCCGGCTGGTCCTGCCGCCCGAGAGGGAGAATGGGGAGCTGCACCTGCCTCTACTCATGTCTTTGCTGGTGGAAGGCATGGAGCAGAGCAGCCACCGGCCCCTGAAGGTGGAGGAGGACTGGCGCGCGGAGGGTGGGCTGGACGAACAGCTGCACTCGCTCACCGGCACTCGGGGCGAGCTCCTTGATGGGAGAGAGGGCGCCTTCTCAGATTCCTTGGCACAGCCTTTTCAGTACCAGAGCAGAGAGCCGCGGACTGTAACGGAGCAGCTGAGGGGCGCACAGAGCCATCCGCAGAGCGGAAAGAGCGAAGCTCTGCATTCGTACAGGCAGAGCAATCCCCCGAACGCGGAGCCGTTTTTCTGGAACTTGTATCTAAAGTTACATCGGGAGCAGTGATGAGTGATTTAGAGAAAGCAGAGTCCTGCACAGGAAGTATTAAATGATACTATTAGGAATTTCAGTGTTAATAATAATAATAATCCCTCATACCTACCTTTTTTAAATATCCCCCATTTGTTCCTTCCTATGGAAGTATTGTCTGTATCAGAACTTTCTGCTTAGAACATTTACCCTGCAGAAACTTCAAGAAAATTGCACATTATGAGCTGAAATTGTATTATTCTTGGTTTATGTGAACTAGTTGCTTTTCATGACAGCAAAATTGCTCTTGACCTTCAAGAACTTTTTAATTTAAATTTCTGAGCTAATTGTAGCTGAAGTAAAATGTACATCGCTTTTATATCTGCAGGTACTGTATAGGGGCTCACACCTTATCTTGTAGAATGGAGAGAGCTTGTTGACATGTAGTCGGGCCGATATAGTAAAGTCTGCGGGAGAGCGCCCGCGCCACTCTCCTGTGCGTGTGATTCAGTATTCAAATTAGGGTCAGCGGTAAAAGTAGGTAAAAAGAGGCGCTAGGGACACTAGCACATCCCTAGTGCCTCTTTTTGGACAGGCGACGCTCAGTTATGCCGGCGTCTGTTCTCAAACCCGCTGACAGCCACGGGTTTGGAAACCGGACGCCGGCAAAATTGAGCGTCCGGTTTTCAACCCGTGGGCCAACTTCACAATTTTTTTTTTTAACTTTTTGTAACTTTTGGGACCTCAGACTTAATATCGCCATGATATTAAGTCGGAGGGTGCACAGAAAAGCAGTTTTTACTGCTTTTCTGTGCACTTTCCCGGTGCCCGAAGAAATTAACGCCTACCTTTGGGTAGGCGCTAATTTCTGAAAGTAAAATGTGGGGCTTGGCTGCACATTTTCCTTTCTGAATTGTGTGGGAATACCTAATAGGGCCATCACCATGCATTTGCATGTTCCGGGCACTGTTAGGTTCCGGGGGGGTTGGATGCGCATCCAATCATGAGTTAACAGTGCGTGCCGCCGGAGCGCCCTGTACTGAATCGGCTTGTAATTTCATTCATTGCTTCATGCTAAATATTCAAGTCACGCACCAGTCACACTGGACAGATTATCTGCCAAAAGAGCCAAATCGATTAGACCACTCAGGTTGCTGATCTGGACCTTGCCCTGCGTAAATCCTGTCGCACCTGATAACAGAGCCCACCTCTGTGTGAGGCCTAAGCTCCATGTCCCCCTCTCAAACTGGGCTCTAATGACTCTGAGACCTTAAAATTCTTTCCCCTTCTTATTGTTTATGCCAAAATAATCCTCATGAGGCAGCCGTGACCTTCCCGATTTAGGCTGCTGCAATAGGCACGTAACACAGATAGGAGTGAATTTGCTTCATGGTCTTGGCTCTGGGAAAATAATATCTTAAATGTTTCATCCTGGCAGTAGGAAAATTCAGTGTTAGTCCAGCTCATGGACAGCCCAGCAAGAGGGGGTCTCACCCCGCAGAAAGTGTGGCCCCTTCCCTAGCTTCAGTATAAGGGGGTACAGGTGCTGGTGCAGATCCAGTCCCACGCGTGTTGGGGGGGAGAGGGGGGATAAACTTCTAGGCACTTGGACGCTGCCCAATCACACTTCAGTAATTCAACAAGAACTCTTAAAATTCACCAACTTCAAATGTCACAATCTGACACAAAGTGCCTTTTAGTCTGAGCCAAATCTGTCTCTTCCATCTGTACCTGTGACTCCTAACGGGTGGGGGTTACCTTCCAGGGGCCCCCCCCCCCCCCCCCCTGAGACTGGCTGAGCTCTGCTGCACTGCAGGGCGGCCGGGTTTCCCTGGGAGAAGCCCCACCTGCATGCAAGCTCCTTTCAGCTGTTGTACTGGGTTGGTACCGTGGAAGCTGAGGGGGGTAGTCAGTGTCGAGCTCCTCTTCCACCCCCTGCTCTTCCAGAGTTTTCTCCCCTGAGGAGCCAGCGTGCCCATGCCTGCAAGCTAGTCAAGATCTGTATTATGTTTAGTAAGTTAGTCTAATAAAAAAGTATTACCTTGTATTATTTTTATTTCTCTGCCTTCCAGTGAACTAACATGGTACCCGCACATCCTCCTGGAAACTCTAGGGGTTTCTACAGCCCATTGTAGCAATAATCCAGTTTGGCAATGTCCCATACCATCCATAATATATCGGGCTTGCTAGTGTGTCCATCAGTGCTCGCGCATGTGCTGCAGCCCGCCGATAGATGGTGCAGGCGGCTCCATCACGCCACAGGTACGAAGGACAGCGGCCATGGCAGGACAGGCAGAATATAGCAGAGGAGACCCTGGCACGTCGTGAATGGCGCGCATCCTGCGGCACACGTTCTGTTCGCGGCGAGGCTGGAGGCCCGGCGCGCCATTCCCAGGGAAAAGGGAAGGCCCCCGTGTGCTGCGATCGGCGCACCCGGGTCTTCATCTTTGCCATGAACGCTCCGTGGGACGCGCTCCATTCACAGCAGGCCGGGGTCTCTGCTGAAGGCAAAAATGGAAGGCCCCCATTTGCCGTGAATGGCGCGCCGGGCCTTCATCGTCGCCGCGCATGGCGCAGGTCCCGCAGCAAGCCGGTGTGAGCGAATGTGTGTCGGGGTAGTAACCGCCGTAATAAGCAAGCTGCTCCCGTTTGTTTACCCTGCGTGGAGAACCAACAATGGCTGAATTGCACAGGCAGGGTAAACAAACGGGAGCAGCTTGCTTATTACGCGGTTACTACCCCAAACCAATCAGCCTGCTACTTCACTTAGATGCAGCTCTAGCACTGCTGTCTGCATCGATGGTGGGGGTGGAAGGGAATTAGAACCAAAAAGTTACCAATAAAGGGCCCTGACCTCAGCGGTCAGAGTAACAGATAAGTATGAAAACAAATAGGTGTGAAAGCTTGCTGGGCAGACTGGATGGGCCGTCTGGTCTTCTTCTGCCCTCACTTCTATGTTTCTATGTATGTGAGAGAGCAGGAGCGTGTGAGAGAGCATGGGGGAGGGGGGTGCCGGTGAGAGAGAATCTGTGAGAGAGGAGAGGCGGGGTGACAGAGAGCAAGGTTGGGGAGGGGGGTGGGGAGGGTGTGAGCATGGGAGGTAAGAGAGGGTGGGTGGGGGGGGGGGATGGTTAAGTGTGGGTTTCAGAGAGAGGGAGCCGATATGAGGGGAGGGGGATGCCGGTGAGAGAGGAGAGGGGGGTGGGGGGAGTGCGGGAGACAGCTTGGTTGGTAAGAGGGGGAGTGCGTGGATGCTTGAGTGTGGGGTTTCAGAGAGGGAGCCTGTATGAGGGGATGTGTGTGTGTGCGCCAGAGGGTGAGGGAGCAGATGTGCCAATACAAAGGCTGGCCACCCGGGCGTAGAACGGGTACAGTTGCTAATTTCCTTATAGTCCAGAAATACATCCTCTGCAAAAAGGAATCATGAACTTTGCAAGGAAGCCCCCAGCGCCTTATGCTTATAAATAAAATGAAATCCTTGTGCTTTCCTTACAGCCCTGCCCTGGGAAGGGCAATGTTCGGCCACCCAATTTAACTTTAGTTATCCAGCTAAAATATTTGAAAAAACTGCACTCGAGGGGGACAGATTTCAAACCCCATTTGCCCTGTGTAAATGGCCTGAAGAAAAAGGCTCTCTGAGAATGACCCCCATGCAGCCGCATTTTCAAAGGAGTTACCTATGGAACTGTTTTGCATACTGGCCTAGCACTTTCCAAAAGCCACTTACAGGCGCAAAATGGGTGGACAATTCAATGCCATACATTGTAGCAATTCCATGGATAAAGTACATTTACACGTGCAAAACCCAATTTTCAGCATGTAAATGCTTTTGAAAATCAGGCCCATGTCTATCAACAATGATGGCGCTTTTATCGGCGGATTAGAGGTGGGGCTAAGGCGGGGGAGACGGCAACGCTGGTAGCTCTGCCCATACAAAGCTACCTGCATTTGGTTTTTTTTTTTTGGGGGGGGGGGGGGGGCGCAGGAAGAACCATCTGCTGGTGCGGATCTCTGCAAGCACTCCTCCCCCCTCCCCCACAACCAGTTTTTCCCCAGAGGGAAAGCCTGCACCGACTTTCTCATTGAAAACTGCCCCAGGAGGGTAAAGGTCAAAGCCGTTTACATCCCTAAAACCTGGTTTTATGCCCACCCGTGGCTCGTTGGGAAAGCTGCCGGTCTTTATGCGCGGAGCTCAATTTTATGTTATTTTCTGGGGGGGGGGAAAGCGTGCGTGGAAATCCACGCGCACGAGTTGCGCCCTGCCTGCGACCGATCCGCGGAGGCAGCGAGCAGCAGAATGCGCGGGCAGGGCTGCGCGCGCTCTTCCAGGATGTCAGGGCTCTGCTTGGGTCTGGGGGCTTTACCCGCCCCCTCCTGCTTGGACGGGGATTTATTCTGCACTGGATTGGGCGGAGGGAAGGAAAGCCCGGGCCTGCCCCCCCCCCCGGGGGGGGGCAGGCCCGGGCTCCCCGCATCTGCCGCCAGCCCTCCCAGGGCGCTATAATCCGCCATTCCTCGCCCTCCCCCCCTCCTGGCCAGGCTTGCGCTCACTTTTCCTGCCGAAGGTCCTCGGAGAGATATTTTTGGAAGGGGGAGCGAGGGCAGGAAAAGCCTTGAGCAAAAGAAAGATTGGGTTTCCTTCCCAAAACGGGCCCTGCCGCGCTTCAGAGCAGCGATTAACGTCCGACGTGGCCTGCGGGGTCCGGCCCGAGCTGCCAAAGGTGCCAGAAGGTCATTAAGAATGAAAGAAAGAAGGGGAAGCCGCGATGAGAGAGAAATCTGCACCGAGTGGCTGCCCAGAGAGCGCAGGATTCGGTCCCCGGGAGCCCTTCCCAGCCCTGCAGGGCTCTGCTGCCTCCAGGGGGGAGGAGCTTGGCAGCCCCTGCGCCGGCCGCGCGCCTCCCTGCCCCCGGCCGCCTGTCAGGCTGACATTTGACGGCTGCGGACCGGGCGGTGCTGAATGTGAGCGGGGTCCGCCCGCCGGCTTATTCTTAGTAAAACCTCGGAGATCAGCAGCAAGTGACGGAGGGGACCAGCTGTGGCGGCGGCAGCAGCAGGTGCGGGCTGGACATTTATAGGAAGAGGCTGCCCTCTTTCTGAAGGAAGCGAGCACAGAGCCAGTCCACTCACTCGCTGGAGGGCCTCAGCTGTGGTTTTTTTTTCTGTTTCTTGCTGAATTGGCACCCGGAGCCTTCATTCATAATTTGCTCCAGGGATCGTGTTCTCCTGTTTTATATTCTCCTTTCCCCTCCCCCCGTCTTACCTAGTCTGGTCATTGGAGTTACAGCCCTCGGCTAAGAGCCTTAAAAAGAGCAGAAAAAGACAACAAACCATGCTTAATTTTTTAACATAAAATATACACATTTGTTAAAGCTCAGAAGCTGACACCCTAACAGGTGAATTTTCAAAAGGATTTACAGGTGTAAATGTAACTACTATCGTAGCAATTTTCAAAAGCCGTTTACCCGTGTAAAGTGCACTTACGTGACCAAATCCTATGGACAATTCAATGGCATATATTATAGCAATTTTCAAAAGCCCACTTGCTCAAGAAAAACGCATTTACTTGAGTAAAACCCAGTTTCATGCGTAGAAATGCTTTTGAAGATCAGGCCCGCGTGTGTCTCATGGAAGAAGCCAATCTCTCAGCGCTCCCCAGTGAACATGATACGCAATGGAAAGCTCCGACACACCCAGTACCAGGGAGACGATAACTTCATCACCCATGTCAACACCAAGCTGACCCATCACATCATTGTCTTCAGATGCATTGGACGTGTAGAGTTACCAAATATTCACAGCGCTGAACCCAAAGGGCTCGAGTTAACAAATGTCCCGCGTGCTCATTCCATATGAACATTTGTCATTGTTTCGTTATTCCTGCTCCGTTAATTTTGATTGTACGACATCACCACCTCCGGATTCCCCTTCATCGTTTTATTGCCTCAGTTTCCACTTTCAAAGGGTTTTATTCATTCCAATTTCAGTAGACATCTCGACTCCCTCTCCCTACTCCCCCCCCCCCCCACCAGCGAAAAACCCCAAACCAAAACAAAACCCAAACCAGAACACACCCAATGAGGGTTTCCAATCAGAGAGGCGGCAGCGTGTCCGAGAACAGCTGGATCGTACCTGCCATAGGCCGATCCAAGGGTGCAACGTCTCCGGCTCCTGGCGGAGGAAACGCTGCTCCCAGGCCCTCTTACCCGAGAGAGCAGGATGCATCCTGTTCCCTGGAAAGTGCCCACATCTGATTATTATCAATGCCAGCAGGGAAAGGCGCCTGAGGTACCGAGCTGGCCCGGAGTAGAACAAATTGCACATTTCTCCTCCTTCCTCTCTTCCCCCCCCCCCCCCCCCCCCCCCCAGCTCTTCCCCTCCTATTCCTCTTTTCCCCTCTCCACCTCCCCTCTGTATCCATTTCCTCCCCTCTACCTTACCCCTTCCCTTATTCTCCTTCTCTCCTCTCTCCCCTCCTTATCCTTTTTTCCCCTTCCAACCTCCCTCTTCTCCTCCTCCTCCTTTTCTCATTGCTCTGGCAGGGTTGCTGTCCCCCATTGATGGTCGGGCACGGGCCACTTCTGCCTCCTCCTGGGCCATCACTGCTCCTGCCTCTCTCAGCCCCATGCACCCAGAAACTGCACTGAAGGCTGCTCCCCCCCCCCCCCTCCCCAGCCCTGCTGCCAGCAATATTCTGTAATTATATGACTCGGCTGAATTATTTCTAAAGGTCCTATAAAAAAAAAAAAGAAAAGACAACTCTGATTTCCAAGAGCCACAGGCAGGCCTGGTTCTCGGGATATCCAATATGTGTATGCATGAGCTATAACTGCATACAACGGAGGCAGAACAATGCCAGGTTTGTGGCTCCTGAGGACTGCAGATGGCCACCCCATCCTGGGTGAAAGCTTGCAAACAGCTGCCAAGGCTGCAGTGTGGACTTTGTAGTTCATTTTCATAGGGATACTGTGTGGTTAGGTTCCCTTTGAAAACCGAAGAGCACCTGCTGACTTTGCATCTACTTTTGTGTGGGCAATAAAAAAAAAAATGGAAAGGAGGCGGTTTTTGCTTTCACGCAGAGAGCATGCCCGAGGCCTTTCTTTGGAAGTGTCCTCTGACAGCAGAACCTGCAGGAGGTGTCTCGCTTACCCATCCATCCTGTGGTCCCCAGCTGTGCTGTGTTCATGGGGGAAAAAACCCCCCCACTTTCGTTTCTTTTCGTCTTATTCTGGTCTGGTTTGTTTCAGTTCTTTTTAGCCTGCAATGAATGATTTTAGCCTGCGCCAGGATGGTGGAAACGAAACTAAACAACATCTAGTTGCTGATGTGTCATTTCAGATGGGGAAAAAAAAACACAAAACGAAACAACGAATGTGGTTAGTTCCCTGTGACTGTAAAACCAGTGTCCCACCTTTTGAGGTCACCAAAACTCTTGCCTCTCTGAAGCAGGCCCCGCAGGCCCGGCCTACGACACGCACACAGAATGAAGCAGCTTCGCTAATTATTAGAAACGCATCGTGAAATTAATATCGATATCCCTCAGTTTCTAATTGCAGCCGTTTGCACTGGCAGCTGTGGCTTCTTGCGTTGATCTGGCAGATTTGTGTGGGTTACATTAAGCCATGGGCTGCCCATTGTGTTACTACCACAAGCTTGTAAGCTGCTATATATAAAACCCTTGGACGGGCTCTGGCTGTGGGACACATTCTTTCAGGGGATGGTCATCTTCACGGCGAGGGGAGAGAGAGAGAGGGGGGGGGGGGCAGAGGGAGAGGAGAGCCTTCCTTGTCCCTTCTGTCTCTCTCCTGCTTCTGGGGGACGAGGAAGTACATCCCGGGTGGATCTGACTTTTCGGTAAGTAGTGCTGGGCTCCCCAAGAGATTTTAACAAGACTTTAAGCTATGGCAAGAAACAGTGACCCCCATCTGGCACTTCCAATCCCTGTCAATTTCATCAGAGCCCCCCTCTTGCCTTTCCATGAGCATGAAAAGTAGTGTAAAGGATGAATCTTTTTTTTGTACTTCTGTAGATCAATTATTTGACTTAAGACACCATTGAAAATGGTGATCCTGTGTGGTTAATATTATTTAATAGTTGTATGCACTGTTTGCTGAGGGAAATAGGACGTGATCTTATGTGCTGACGGTACAATGCTATTTCTGTTTCAACAGCTTTCTATCAAATAGCAATGTTATGGGTGCACTTGGAGGGTATTCTCTTTGGAGAGTTGGTTTGCATTTAGGTCAAATACTGCTTAGTTTTGAATTCCCTTCCCACTGATCGTGTCCCCTGCAATGGAAAATGTATTTTTTCTTTGGTGCGTCTATGAAAGGGGACTTGCCTTCTGTGGCACAGACTATGATCTGCCTCCTAATCATCTGATGAGTCGGTTTAATAAATGAAGAGATCAGCGTGCAGTGCTGTCAGGGGGAATGTCCTCACCCACTAGAGAACAAGATAAACCAATGGAATGCATCAGCTCCTGGATAAGTACAGGATGTTCCAAATAAGAAATTCACTTTTCAAGGGCCTGATTTATTGAGGGGGTTTTTTTTCTAGGCATAGAAGAGGGGCAGGGAGTTTTAATTATAGGAAAAGACAGTTTGCAGAGATGCGGTAGGGCTCTGATAGCCCGGAGGCTACACACACAGTTTCTCTGCAAACTCGTTTTGCTGCTTTTTCTTCTTAGTGCTTTTTCCCCTAGGGATTTCATCACTTAATAGTGCCAGTTCGTTTCTCAAACGTTGGTGGGGATTGCGAGTGAGGAGAAAGACGTGTCTTGGAGCTGGGCTAACTGGGAACCAGCAGAGCTGGGAGCCAGGCTTGCTTCAGGAGATAAAGAGATCATTACCAGCCAAGAAGGCTCCCTAGAGGAAAGAGATATTATCATTAGGAATGGCGAGCACAGAGTGCCAACTCCCGGGATACTCAGAACGCCAGCCGCGAGTGCACGCAAAATATGGCAATGAAGGCAGCTGGGATTGAGGCAGTGCTGGGAAGGTAGGGAGCCTCCTTGCCTAGCCTGGGAGATCCTGAAAGAGTATATTTAAGTTAAAATCTGGCCTAGTTCCAATTCCCTGGGGGACATGAGTGAATTATGTACAGTACAAGATCCAGAGAGGCATCAAATGCACTGTGTGCAGGGTCTAGCAGATATTTTGGAGAGGAAATCATGGACAGATGTGTTTACATGATAATCAGATTATGCACCACCGAGCAGTAATTAACAGAGCCATTTGATTAGCTCTCTAAGGGGCCTGTTTACTAACAAGCATTAAAAGTGCATGTTCTGACATGCAGTTCACTAGTGAACATAAAGCCTTTTGTGAAGCACACGTTACAAGTGAAGGAAATATGGATGTTAAAACCATCTAGAGATGTAGTTAAAGTTTTGTGTTAAAAGCATGGATGCATGCATTAGCACAAACTGCACTACATTGAAATGAGCTGCTTTGCACAGTTTGGAATGTTAGTAGGAAATTTAAATATTTACTGTGTTAGTGGATTGCTTTGTAATGCTCAAAGCAAGCAAACACAACAAAACATCAATAAACAAAATAATGCAATAATCAAATACATCATAATGATACAAATACAATCCATCAATAAATACACTCTTAAAATATAAATACAATAATACATTAACAGTATGGCCATTCATAAGTGTCAATATCAAGACTGACCAAAGAATATCACTGGTGAATTAAAAACAAAAAGAATCACAGAACAACATGTTTTATTAGTCGTGTTTGTTGCTGACTAAGCAAACATTTATTTCACTTAGAATAACAGGGCATGGGATACAAGTTGTTTTTTGGGTTTTTTTTAATTCGTACAGTTCTACTTGCTGCCTGATTTCTTGGTGATTTATTGCTGTATTAATGCATTTAGCCTACTAAGCCTTGATTGTCCCCTGCTCGACTGCTAGGTAACAGGCCTCCTGTCAGCATGGCAACAAGACACGAGGTCTACCACAGAGAAGAGGAGCAGTCTGACCAGCGCCAGCAGCACAGTCTGCAGATTTCCTCTTCAACTCAGAAAAGGAAATTCAAGAGCAGGTGAGGCTCACTTAGTAATAAGTGTGCGATACACTCCAAGGTGAGCCGTGTGATTCAGTTCCCATCCCTCACTTTTGCGATGGTGAGGGAACTCACTTAACCTCCTCAGTATTATGCAATGTGCAATTTCTGGCAAGAAGTTCTTTCCGGAAGTGACACTGGTTAATTGTGTATATTATTTTGTATACTGATAATATTACATAATTGATGCACTGTACTAATTTAAAAAAAAAGAATGTTAGTGCTCATGTGCTAGCTTTTAATTGCTGAACCAGCTCCTCTACACTTGTATTCCCTGTCAGAGCAGACTCCAGAAAGGCTCGGAGAGAACGCGGATTCCCTCGCACTCTCAGGATCTGATTGGTCCATGGTGGTTAGTGTCACTGTGACATCACAACACATGAGACAAACGCCAGTCCACGCGAGCTGACTATCGGCTCCCAGAAAGTTTGGGGAGAGTGCAGACTCTCAAATGTAGAGGACGATATACTAACCAGTGGCGTTTTTGCCTGGTTAGCCACTGTCTGGCAAACGTTTGCATCCATAGCTCACTTTTGCGCAGAATGTTTCATGCAAAGTTCGTGGCCATGGCAACATGCAGAACATTTCTGTGGCTGGTGGCTGGTGGGTCCGTCATGTTCTAGTCAGCCACAAAATGTTGCTATCCAGGTTAAAAAAAAACCCCCAAACATTGGTATATCAGGCACTAAGCATTGCAACGGTTTGATTCTTCCCTTTCAAAGTGCGAGCAACAAGTGAAAACTGCAAACCCGTTCTCCGATCATACTGCAGGCTTGTTTTGCTGCCACTTTATTTAACGGTTTTGTTCCTCTGTTAAGTGTCCTGCTGGAATTATTTGTTGCCAGAGGATGTGGTTAGTGCAGTTAGTGTAACTGGGTATAAAAAAGTTTTGGATAAGTTCCTGGAGCATAGATCCATAAACTGCTAGGATGGTAATTAATAAGCAATAGTAGCTTGTGATCTATTTGATGTTTGGGATCCTGCCAGGTACTTGTGACTTGGATTGGCCACTGTTGGAAACAGGATACTGGGCTTGATGGATCCTTGCTCTGACCCAATATGGCAATTTCTTATGTTCTTATAGGTGGACTAGAAATAATTTAAATAAGAAAATAAAAGAAAATAAATAGTAAATGACAGAAGGAAAAGACTCAAGTGGTCCATTCAATCTGCCCAATAACGGCCACATTTTTAAATGGCCATGTGCTAAAAAACAGGTTATGCGTGGGCGGTCCGGGGGTGGGAAGGGGCGGGGCTGGAAGCAACCGGTACAGCAGCCATTTGCCGCTGTGCTGGGGAAGTGCTGGCGCACATAAGTGACACTGGTTAATTGTGTATATTATTTTGTATACTGATAATATTACATAATTGATGCACTGTACTAATTAAAAAAAAATGTTAGTGCTCATGTGCTAGTAAGCAAAAAACAGAAAAGAAAAGGTAGGAAAAAGGGTTTAGGGGGTGGGGAGGAGATGGGGAAGGGAAGTTTATTTAGGGGGGTAGGGAAGTTCCCTCCCAGTCCGTTCCTTAATTGGGAGGGAACTGGGGAAGGCCGGGATGCATCGCCGCACGGAAATTGCATAAGTCCTCCTCCCCACCCTTGCGCAGCCCATGGATTTTATAACGCCGGGAGGCGCGTGCACATGGAGGTGCGCGCGTACCTTTAAAAATCTGCCCAATAAGTTGTTAAGACGAGTTAAGTGCTGCTGGGTTCAGGTTACCCCTCCCTTCTGTTGAAGGCGGATTCTGGCACATGCGCCTCTTTTGCTCCGCCCCCTTCCCTGGCCCTGCCCCCTTTGCAGCAAGGGCAAGATGCAGCCACATCCGCAGAGGGGAGAGGACGATTTCAGAACCAATCCTTCATCTTCATCGTGGAGAACCTGCTTGTAAATGTAAAATAAAGTTGTTATTGCTTTATTATGTAAAATGTCTGGTTTTTATTATTTAATTGATGTCATGTTTGTTTCACTGTGAATGTGATTCTGTAAACCGCCTCGATCAATATTTGTTTTGAAGGGTGCGATACATAAAACTTTTAAATAAATTTGCCCGCTCCGATTTTACCCAGGGAAGGACTTAGTTACCCGGGGAAAATCATTTGAAATTTGCCTTCTCTGGGATTTTCAAGCTGGGTCCCACGATGCGTTTGCTGAACTAATGACACAAAGCTTGGGGCTGGAATTTTCTCAGGATGGCCCTGGAAAATCCAAATTATCTCAAGTCAACCCTCTCTTTTTTTTTTTTTTTCCCTCCCCCTTCCCCTGATTTGCTCTTCGGTAATTTCCATGCCACGGGGAAGCGACGAGGATGCTGCCGGCGTGGAGCTCTCAGCCCTTGACATGGCCTTGGCGAGAGCTGCATTGACTTTGGACATCCGCCTGGAATCGCCATGGTAGGTGTCCAGGGTTAGCTTTCCTGATCTGTGATGCGGGGTTCCTGCACGGGGCACTGATACATTCCGCCTTTCCCCAGGATGTTTGAGGTGTAGGTGCGCTGGTGCAGAATAAGAGGCGCGCGCGTGATTTGAGCAAGGTTCTCAAATTAGAAAATGAAAGAAAATGTAAAAGATTACAAACTGAAATCAAACGACCCCCCCCCCCCCCCACCACCATAAAAAAAACCCTCCTGTATGACCCTACTAGGTTGTATGTACTCACTCTTCTCCAAAAACATATCCATTGATACTTTCTTGCATTTCCTTAAAGAAACCGAAGCAGATCCCAGATGGTCCAGTGGCCCAGTAAGAGTCCTGCATGCTGCCATGTGATTGCCATCCCCGGCTTTCAGCCCAGCTGGGAAATGGGAATGCAGCAGAGGCAGCATTCACAGCCCCTGGTAGGAAGGATTTTGTCATTGCTCAATGGTGACACCTAGTGGCCAGACCCAGAGAGCACTCATACTGGGCTCCTGAGGGAGCAGTTGTCTGTGGCCTCTGGTCTAGGACCTTCACTAAATAGCTGGGCTAGGTAGAAAGAAAAGAAAACCCTAGGTTATAGTGAAGAAAAACTCGTAACCCAATAAAAACTGTTTCCAATTGTGCTTAAAACATAAAGGGGTAGTAAGAAATTACTGGAACAACAACAACAAAAATCAAAGCACAGCCAATTTTGGTCCAAGTTTGTCTAACATCTGTAGATTCATGGCGGTAACAGAGGTTTTCCTTTTACAGGGAATTCACGCTGAGAAGAGAAGCCATGGCTCTGGAGCTGGAGACCAGGGGGCAGAAAAGAGCTGCATTCGGAAATGACATGGAGAGAGTGGAAAAGGAGTTAATAAGAACCAGTCGCTTCCTAAGATTACACATGGATCGAAAGGCGCTTCGAAGGAAGGTGAGAATGGAATTTCCTAACGATGGATCTACTGATGGAAGACAGAAAGGTACTGAGAAATGGGAGCTAGGGACTTGGAAAGCTCTTTAAAAAAAAAATTACAGAGTATTGTAGACTCATTAGCTGTCGTTAGGCCGATATGATGACCGTAGAGAGACGTGTGAAACGTGCAGATTTAACCTCGCAAGAAATTCTGCAGGACATCCGCAGGATCCACAAACTCCACAGAATTTTTGCTAGGGGCGCTCATTTCATTTTTACGCTTTTATTCTGCCTTTTTCCTTCATAGATGTGAACCCAAAGTGGTTTACAGCAGTAGGGAAAGGTCTGTGCAGGATGCTAGGGATGTGTATTTGTTTCTTCTGTTTTGGCGGGTAAGCACATACCTCATTGAATTTGTAGTGCATGCGAAAAAACGGACATTTGTACATGCATAATATACGGTTTTTTTCGCATGTACTATAAAGTCGGCGAGGTACGCGCGTACCCGCCAAAATGCAAGAAATGAACGTACGTCCCTCCAGAATTCTTCAAAACGCCACGGAACGCCGCCAAATTCTGTGGGAAACTGCATAATGCTGCAGAATTGACCATTGTAACCTATGCGCGTCTATGGAATTTTGCTGAAGGCACATCCCAGTCGCCATGTGATGTTTTTATGCATTTTAAGTGAAATAAAACACGGGGACAGGTGGCTTTCATGAAATATCCAAGGAGGTCAAAATCAGTGAAATCTTACGCACAGAAAAACGTCCACAAGTCTAGAGCCCATTCTGGCTAATGTATTGTAGAGATGTGGGAATATGTTTTCCCAAAGTAAAAAAAAAAAAAAAAGAAAGTGGTGTTGTCTTGTGAATAATTGACAAGACACAATTTCTTACCGTCATTCAGCAGACCTGTCAATGCCCTCCTGCTTCCTAGACGTTATGCAAAAGGGCTTTTCCAAACCTTTGCCGGATTTTTGCTGAGTGCACAGATGATTACGCGTTAAATCTTATGGCTAAAGATTTCATGAGAAAGGGAAGACCTTCTTTTGAAATGAGTTGTGAAGGTTAGAAATGTTCTCTTCGGACACCCCTAGTGGTGTGTCTCTGACAGATCATTACTTTTCTGTGCCGTTCTTATCACCATGAGCAATGGTGTTAACACCCAGTGGCTGGTGCACGAGAAGTGCAAAGGTCATGGCCGGTTCTCATTTTTCCCCTCATTAAAATATCTCCCTTGGGGCTGTAAATTCAACCTTGCCAATTTGCAAAATAAAGTAACGTTACCTTTTAAATGCTACTTTGTATTTTTCTGTTGTTCCTTACCGTTCCAACCCCTTTTCCTCTGCTACTCCCTGCCCCCCCTCCCACCTTAAAAAAAAAAAAAAGAATCTTTTGCTTTTCTGAACGAGGGCTGAGCCTTACTTTGCACTGTTGCAGGCCGAGGAGAAGATTCGGGAGGCGCGAGAGGTCAGGGAGCTGTGTTCGGCCAGGGCACCCATGTTCTGGATCCCGCTGAGAGCTCACGGCGTCTGGGAGAAGATGAACGTCACGCTGTCTTGCACCGTTCGGGGTTCCCCTCCGCCAGACGTCAAGTGGTAAGCTATCGTTTTGTTTTAGACTTTGAGGACGATTTTCAAAGCCGATTTTTTTTTCCCCCCCCCCCCCCCCCCAGGTAAATAAGGATATACCTGGGTAGACTGCCCTGCCTGAGCGTTGCTCCTCTGGGAGCAGAATAAAAAGTGCATGCAGGATTTCAGATCACACCCAGCTTTAGCCCAGGTTAAAAAGAGGCGTTGGCACTGAAGGGGGGGGTGGGGGTAGTTAGGTTGGGGGATTAAACCGTGTCTGCAGCTTTGGATTTCCAAGGTGAGGTGTTGTTACCCCGAACGGCTACCTGACCAAATAGCAAAGTCTACAGGCGTACACAGTACGCACGAACCCAGTTCCTGAGTAGTTTCTCTTTCAAAATTAACTAAAAGGTACATGAGTACCTTGCAAACCCAGCAGACTTTTCAGAATTGCCATTCCATATGGATAGATTTAAGGACCAGCTGAAAAGACCCATTAAAAATGAGAGGCCGAGATGACCTCTGCTCCCCCCGATGTCTGTTTGCCAGCCCCTGGGGACCGCTTTTCCCCTCAGCAGTGTTGTCCATCCCCCTGCCTCCCCTCCCCCGTCCTGCTGCAGCAGTGGGTGGCATTAGCACCCGTGCTGTATCTGGCAGAGCCCGGGCTCCCTGCCAGTCGTGCTACTCACTCTTTGCCCTTCCCCCTTTGCCGGGCAGCTATAGCATTGTCCTTTAGAACAATGTTTAATGGGGTTGTTTTATGGTAGTTAAGTCTTGGTCAGATCAAAGAGGTCCAATGCATTCTCAAAAGAGTTGCAAGAGAGACTGAAGGGAGCCATTGGATATTTTCTGGCATTTCTTGCAGGTGCTTGCTAGTTACTCGCCATGATGCGGCTTTTAATCAGAAGAAGCAGGTGCAACGGGATGGGAGCTCTAACTCTGATATGGCCAAAGGTGTCCCCAAAAAATTGGTCCAGAGGGCTCTCGACCAATTTAGATTTCAGGATGCCATAATGAATATTTATGAGTTGAATCTGCATACATTTCGTCTAGGAAGCAAGTTAATTTGCATATTGTAGTTATCCTGAAAACCGGATCTGGTGGAGGTTCTTAAGGACTGAATCTAGTCTCCAGATCCTGGCCAGCTTGCCCCCTCCCTTCTTCTTTGCTGTTTACCCAAGGTGCACTTGGTCCCGTAATGCAGGTGGGGCTGTGGCAACAGAGGGACAAGATCTGGGAAGTGCATCCTCTTCCTGTTAAAGGGCTTTTCTTCTTGCAAATGACATCAGCTACTATTTCTGTCCAAATCTTAATGAGGATTGCTTAAGGAACCATCGCATCGTTACGTGAACAAGTTAAACTGGCTCCACCAGGCAATTATGAGTCCTAGTGCCAGCTTTTATTACGTGCCAGGGCTACTGTCCCAGACAGAACATCAAACAAGCAACTCGCTTTCTTTAGAAATCTTGCAAGACTGACTTGAGATTACTTCATATGCAAAGCAAAGGCCTATCAGCATGTTCCATCCCATCAAGGACATTATCCGCCCCTCCTGTAATTTTTAATTCCCATCCATAGAAAGTCTGGAATTTGTTGCGTCAATCCAGTCCTGGTTTAACTGAATTGCATACAGGAAATTGTAGGTCTGATAAAAGTCCAGGCATACAGGGGGGTAAAGTTCAGGCTTAGCTTGCTTGTTATATATATTAAAAAAAAAAAAAAATAGGAACTGGCTAATCAACTTCAGGCCTACCAATCCCAGAATGCTTAGAAAAAAAGTCAGAAAGTTCGGAATGTCTCAAAGAGCCCCCTGAAGCCTTGCAGGGAGCTGGCAGCTGCTGGAATTTTTTTAAAATTTTCTTTTTATAGAACTAAGTGATAAGCCTCCTAGAAAAAAAAACCCCACTTAAAATTTCACCCAGTGTAGATTAAAAACTGCCAGCTCTAGGAACATACATCAGTTCCTTTCTCCTGAAGAATTCCTTGGTCCCAGCCTCCTGGAGGAGTGGGCCCAGAGTTATGAGCTTTAAAGTGTGACGAGCAGCCCTCTGTGCTCAGTGGGTCTGCCTGCCAGCACAGGGACGTGTCATACTCGGCTAAATAAAGTTCTGGCACCAAAGAGCGTGGGACACTCAGGGTAGTGTGTGACAGATGAGGCAGCTGCTGAAGCCTTGACTCTGACGAGAGGAACAGCTCCTGTGTACGCCAGGGTCCAGTCACTGCCCGTTGCAAGGCAAGAACCATTTCAACATCTCCTTTCCAGGCAAAGTCTTCTCCCTCACGGCTGACGGCAAGCTTCACACCCCACTGAAGGACAGGCCGGGGCCAGTCCTGCTTCTCCCCCCCCCCCCCCCCTCCCCTCACTGGACTAGTTTGTCTGCAACTGCTCCTTGACTTCCTGCTCAATGCGTCATGAAAATGAATATTTTAGATGGGTACTGCCAAGAAAAAAATAGAGAAGAAAGCTTGAAATGTGCTCTTCCTGCAAGCAATGTCATCAAACAGCTCGGATTGTTATAAAGTCATGAGCCTAGTGCCTGGAAACATCGGTGAAAGAAAAAGCACATCTGCAACTTTGCATTCTGGTTTTTCTAGTTAGTCACTGAGTGTGTAAAGGAAATGATCATTTTAACCAGTAAACTCATCAGATATGATCTTGAAGTCACAGAGCAGCCATAGATCAGCAGCCTTCTAAGAAAGTTTTTAAAGGCGTTACATATGTAAATGTAGTATACTATCCGAGCAATTTTCAAAAGCCACTTAACGTGGACAATTCAATGGCATATATTGTAGCAACTTTCAAAAGTCCACTTACTTGGGTGAAGTGCATTTGCACGTGTAAATCTCAGTTTTAAGCCTGTAAATGCTTTTGAAAATCGGGCCCTTAGTGTCTCATTCTTTTATAAAAACTTTTGTGATGTGAACAAATGCGAACTGCTTGTCTGGGTAGGGTAGAACCTAAAAGCTTTTACACGAATAAAATAAATAAATCAGAGAAATACTTTACGAAAGAACAGTAAACGTTTCCTTTAGGATACAGTGCTTAGGGCTGACGTCCACGGGGTCAAAGCACGTAATTTTCATGTGTAAGTCTACTTTGAAAATGAGTGGGCACGTGCAGACCCTCGCACGGCGCACACTACTAATGATATCATCCTTTGCTCATGCAATGCTCCTTGGAAGCCAGAAGGATGCAGCGGGAGAATTGTAAATGCTGCCTCCTATTATTCCCTCGCATGTGATAAGATCAAACATGGGCGGGGCTCTGACCTTAGGGGGTGGGTGCAGCCACGGCACAGACCAGCCAAAACCCCCCACTTTCTTCCAGCAAAGAGAAGGAAGACGCACACACCGGTATTCAGGGTTACAAAATCTGCCCGAGCGGTAGAAAGTGTTATAAAGCAGGCTGGGACACAGAGCCACGCCGATCGCTTTAAGGCTTAAACGAGTCCATGCATCTGTAAAATGTGCCTAGCGGTAAATGTTGACGAGTAATCATAAGGCTTGGGATTAGCTGCACGGAGCAGCAGTTGCTACCTTTTAAGAAAAACTTGGGAGTAACCTGTACGGAGCGGCAGTTACTACCATAAGAAGCTTGCTGGGCGGACTGGATGGACCATTTGGTCCTTTTCTGCCGTCGTTTCCGTGTTACTGTGTGTGCAGGGACAGTAGGTCCTTCACATTGCTTGCAATTGTAAAAGAAAGAGGATCAGATTAGGAATTAAAAAAAAAAAGAGGAGTATCCTGGTCTCAGTCCTCCTGCAATGGCGACAGAGAATGGACAGGTTTAGGGCTTGTGATCGCAGGGTTGGCTTCTGGTAGTGCAGCGGACTCGAGTCAGCTGAGGAAGCTGTGAATGAAAGGCTCATGGCACCAGATTCCCGGCCCTGGTTCCAAGTGAACTGAAATTGCAAAAGAGCCATTCTCCCCTCTCCTCCCTCTCCCCCCAAAAAAGGTCCTGCTTGGCTGAGCACTCGATCATTTTGGAGAAATTGTGACTGGTTTTCTCTTTCATCGATTTGGGTGTTGATGACAATGATTTGTGTCCGATTTATGCAAGATAACACAAAGATTATCAGATATGAACTGGGAAATGCAGCATCCAGAAAAAGCTAAGCAATGATAAATGTGAGCCTAAAGCATCCCACGTAACGCAGGTCTTGAGTCACTAATGGAGCGCAGCGTTGAATTCTGTCATTTAGGTATAAAAACGGCGTGCCGATCGAGCTGCGCTTTGCCGAGCCCGGGAAGTACAGAATCCAGAACAAGTTTGGCGTGCTGTCCCTCGAGATCTGCAGGTAAGGTGCCGCGGCTCCTGCTACGCTCTTTGCAAACAGAAAGACATTTTAAAAATGGGATCTTCTCTAGCACAAATAACCCGAGGTGGTTACAGCCCTCTGAGAAGTTATCAGATGAGCAAGGCTGAGCAAAGCTTGGCTTGAGGGCGGCTCTGTGGGGCCTGAACTGACCTACAGCGAGCACGCAGGGGTTCATGGCGGAGTGGCCTGGTATTCTCACTTTCTTTGGCTACAAAACTGTCCAGTGTTTCTTTTTTTTTTTTGTACTGTCCTGCACAAAGGAGTCACCCAAGTCGCTGCATTTTAAATGACATTTCCTGTTCATGTTGGACTCGGCCTTTTTTTTGCCTGCCCGCGTCCCTGGGGAAGGCAGTTTTCGAAGACCATTTCTATGGATCAAAAGTACGCGCTCTCTTCCACAACGCGCAGTCTGTCAGACGCACTTGGAGGAGGCGTTCCCAGGGGCGTGGCCAGGTCGGGGGAGGGAAAAGCGCGTGCATACGTCTTCAAATCTTCGCGCGAACTTTTCACACACAGTTGTACCTGCAGGTAAAACGGGCACAAGTGACCGGAAATGTTTTCCTTTTGATAACTGGCGCCGAGGCGGTGGGTAAACGGTCCACATGGACTATGCACGAAAGCGGGCGGTTTGAACCATTGCCCACTCTGAGGAGCTGAAGAAAAACGGGGGCCGGGGGGGGGGGAGAAGGGAGTGTTCCCCCTCCCCCCAGTCAGTCCGGTTTTCAGGAGAGCCACAACGAATATGCAACGTGTAACCCGGTATCTGCAGATATATCCCTTTATTGTATTTAAGTACCATTCTTTCATACCGTACACTCTCTGCGCAGAAATAAAATATGACAATTCTTCAGTCTGTAAAGGCTCTTGCTAATCCCTTTGTATGTGATGCCGAGCGGCATCGATCTGTACGGATTAAGAAGATGAACAACAAATACCCAATCCGGATTCTTTGCTTTGCAGATGTTCCTCGGAAGATTCTGCTGATTACAGCGTTATAATTACCAACAAGTATGGTCAGGCCACTTCATTTGCAAACGTACTCGTCAGAAGTAAGTAGGGACTATTTTTATTTCAGTGGAACAGGATTCGTACCATGGCAGTAAAAGCAGAGACTGGCGGGCTGTGCTGTGCTAGCAGTACAAGAGTTAATGCAGGTTAATACCTGGATATAAACTCATTACAGACACCCAGCTAATGAGGCTGAATGATCTTTGGACGCAGCGAGGTTGATATTCAAAGGCTTTGCCCGGTTAAATGTTGGAGTTAGCAGGTCAAAGGCTCAAGGTTTGAATATTTCCCTCTCTCCCGCCTCTCGCCAAGCGGATAATTTTTGTGTGCGCAGGTCACTGTGTGTCCAAAGTTTATCCCGATTAAAAAGAGGTGACGCTGGAGCTGCTCCTTTTGCAGGGGTTAACTTTAGCCAGAATGAGCAGATATTGAGCTAAGATTATGTGCACAGGTCTGGTTGGAAAAGCACCAGTCGTCAAGTTATCCTGGTGCATTCAGCAGAGAACATATCCGGGGAAGTCCTGCTCAATATCCAGACAGAGATATGCACATAACCTACCTACCCACCAGCGCTCTGAGTCTTGACCTCGGCGTTCCTAGATTGCCCGATATTCCAGCTCCTCTAAATGCATCACTTTTCTGCTTTCTGGCCCCCTCGGCTGGGCCTTGTCTCGTGTCTCCAAAAGCCCTCGGGAATTCTGGGTGGATTTTCAGCACTGAGAATTAGGAAAACTTCAGGGATGCCCCAGCTATAGTGATGTCGAGGGAAAAGTTGTTTCATTTTTTGTTTCGGGTGTTTTTTTTTTAAATTCGTGTTTTGATTTCCTTAATGTTTATTTCGGTTCGTTTTGTTTACAGAACCAAAATAAACATTTAATATAAAAAAAAACACCAAAAGAAAAAGCAACAACAACAAAAAAAAAACAACTGCCCCCACACTCTTCAGGTACCAAAACAGAGTCTCTTACCCCTTCCTGAGATCTGCAAGCTAGGAAGAGGCAGGAGTGATCCCCAGTTTGGAAACGATGCAGGCTGGCCCTGAGGTCCGGAGCATGGAGGAGTGGGGGATGGGGAGAGATATGAAGAAGGCCTGGGGAGGGGGAGGGGTATTTTGCTGTTTGGGTGGCTCACAGGGATATTTTTTGTTGACTTTCTGGAAAGGCACTTGGTAATTTTGCCTATGGTAACAGTAAATATCCGCACACCAGTTGCCCTCAAAAGATTGCATCTCTTTTACCAATTAACTTTATGGCTTTTTCTATGTGTACACGAAGGTCAGATATAAGCCATCCCGAACGCAGCATGACATCTTTGTCATTTCTTTTTTTTATAGCATATTTTGGGCTGCTATCGGGACTTGATTGGGACGCATCGAAAAGTGAGTGTGCCTTCCTGAATGCCTGCTTCTGGTGGCGATTCTGTTGCTGCTGCCACACATGATAAACCTTGCACGCTCTTGTGAACCATTGTGTGAAAATCAGCTTTCACCCTTCACAAGGATTTTGGCGTTTTGTCCACTTTGTTGCCGACATTTTGCACCACAGGATTTGATGCAAGATCTTTAAGGATCTGTTTTCCAAAACCCTGGCACACCCGAGGCAGCCGGTTAGATATCAGCTGGCAACATTTAGAAGAATTTTTAACTACAACTTCGCTGGCTAAATTGTGGATGAATATTCTCCTATCAGCGGGCTAAAATCTAGATCAGTTATGTCGGGCACTGGGGGATTTTGAAAACAGATAGATCCCTCTGGGTGACTACAGAACATCTAAATCCTTAAGTGAGGGGGTAGATATTTAGAAAAAAAGACTGCTGACCTCCCTGCCCACAACCTAATCAGTCACAGATTCTCGCTCCACATTCCTCCCTCTCCCCCCCTTATTGTCACTCCCTCCCTCCTATACCATGCCCCCAACAGCTGATGGGGAATTCCCCAGCTGGCCTCCTACCAATCCATCCCCTATTCCTCTTTCTTCCCTCTCCACCCTGCAAAAACTCCCCTGGCTATGATCCCTCCCTCCCATCCACCCCGCAGCAAGAATAGATGATGAGGACTGGAGCGGGGGTGTTCCCCGTCAGCTGCTCTTGCCCTGGGGTGGTAGGGAGGGAGGGTTTTCTGATCGGAGGGAGGGAAGGAGTGGGCAGTAAATATTAGATCAGGGCTGGCTCCGGCGCAAGCTGCTGGCTACATTAGGGCCAGCACTAAAAAATCCATGCTAACGTCCCTCCCCTGATCCAGCCTTTCCCCTAGGGCCGCCCCCTTTTCGGGAGGTTGAATTTAGCTGCCTTGTGAAACTTACAGGCCAGTGCAATATCGGCGCGCAGGAAGCAGGCGCTCAATGCTGGGCGTGCGCCCGGCCACCTCTCCTGGGCACCTGATGTCCTATTTAAATGACCCGCTGCGCTAGGAAAAATTGTGTGCCCTTGACATCGGGTGCGTAGGAGACATGGCTGGGTGCCCAGCGGCTGACCTGACCTAAGCTCCTATCTCCCAAGCAGTCCGGTTCGGACCCCGGAGTCCAGTACCTGAACTCGGGAATCGGAGGTGCTCAGGAGAAAACCGCCCTTGCCAGACTGCAAGTCTCGGTCCCTCCCAGCCAGGAACCCCTGCCAGAGACCCTCCTCGATCAGGGCTGTTCCCGATTGGTCCTTTTCACTGACATGTGACAGTGAATGGACCAATCGGCAATAACAGCTCCGGCGGGGGTTCCTGGTCTGGAGGGGAGGAGATTTGTAGTCTGGCAAGGGCCATTTTCGTAAGGACCTCAGATTCCCGAATTCAGGTGCTGGACTCCCCCGGGTCTGACTCAGACCGCTTGGCCCATCGGGCCAGACCCTGGAGCTGGTCAGACTGGGTCTTTTTATTACAATTTTTTTTACCTTACTCCTCTCTGTTCCTCCGACTTAATATCGCCATGACTTTTTTTTCTTTTCCAAAATTAACGCCTGCCTGGAGAGTAAAATGCGTGTTGGGCGCATCGGGGAACAGCTGATTTAGTTAATTAGCCATGCACGCGATTGGACGCGTGTTTGGATGTGTTAACCCCCGTTTTGCATTGGAGGTTATGGACGCGCATCGACCTGTGCACTGCGGCCAGCGCACGATATTGCATCGGCCTGTTAATGAATAGGCAGAATCTGGCAAAAGAGTAGGTGCAGCGTATATATCTAAGACCATCCTGGAATAAAATATTCTGGTGCCTGTGCTCATCCGTGCAGATATATTTATTTATTTATTTAGCATTTTTATATACCGATTTTCCAGTAACAGAATTACTAATCAAGTCGGTTTACATTTTAAACAATAACATGACAGGAGGATGTCTTACAATAAACAGGAAGATTGAACTTGGATAAAAATAATTGGGGTTAACAACATAAAGCTACATCTTTAGTCTTGATCATTTGTTGGCATTCAAATAGAAGCTGAAGTTAGGAGAAAGCTTGGTTGAATAACCAGGTCTTGAGTCTCTTTTTAAATACAATAGGGCATTGCACTAGTCTGAGGATATACAGACCTTTATTTCTACGTAGGGGGTACAGTGAAAAGTAAAATTCTGCAACAGTGTTTAGGAAAAAAAAAAAGCTTTAGAAGTGTCAAAATCGCTCCCACGGGAATTGGGAGCCGAGATGTAACCCAGCCCGGGGCAGGCATCCATATACCCAGCCGTATTTGGGTGCGCTTGGGCTTAATGGGCAGCGTGAAGGATGTTGATGAAACATCTCTAGTGACTCCTTCTGCTCCGGAGAACCCGCAGACGTCTTTCTTCAGGCTGCGGTGAATATTTTCCATTGCTGTCACGTAACTTGTGAGCTTCTCCTTTCGCGACAGAAAACACCAAAAATATGTCTCGCTGTGTGGTCTCCGGATAGACTGGGTCCCCGACCCCCCCCCCCCCTGGCAGCTCTTTTCTGTTGAAAAGTCGCACCCTGTTCCCCGCTGCGCATCCCATTGCTTGTCGGTGGGTCACGCTTCTCCGTTCTCTTCTTCCTCTTCCACAGTCGGGCTGGCCGGACGCGAGGCGGACTTTCTCAGCGTGCTTAAACCCGTCTTCTCCAGGGAGACCGAGCCTTTCACCCTGAGCTGCACGTTCTCGTCGGATCTTCTCCAGCACCAAAGAGATGTCTCCTGGTTCAGAGACGGTTAGTGTCCCTCCCTCTCTCCTGTCCCTCCCTTTCCCTTCACCCTACTCTTTCAGACTTTTCCGGCTCAGTAAAACAGTGCCTTTAACATCTCGGAAACAAATCAGCTTAGGTTTTTTGTTGTTTTTGTAAAGAAAGTCTGGAAGATGGTAGCAAAATACCTTGTGATATTAGAAAAAGACTTTTTTTCATTTTTAGATTTTAGGGTTTTTTCCTCAAATTTTCCTGGAATTAATCTATTTGGCCCTGCCCGTAAGAAATTTAAAGGAGCTCCTACGTCTTGCTGACTTGGGCATGACTGAGACTGAAACGGTCGGGCCTCAGTACATTATAAGGTTGCACAGCGTTACCATCAAGCACCAGATACCGTACCCTTAAAAAGAGACGATGAATTTTTTTCTTTTAACTTGTTCCCTCCATATTTCAGGGCCTGGTGCCCGCCCAGAGAACTTCACCCTCCCTGGCGGTGCCACTGCCCCATCTTCAGAGCTTAGACTGATGGGCCAAGCAGGGCATTCAGCGAGAACTTGGTGCCCAGGGGAAGGCTGCCGGGCACAGAGCGGAGGGTGCGTGTGTGCCTGAGATCCTCTTCTCTTTCGTTTCAGGCCTGTTACTGAAGGAGTCCGACCGGCGGAAGATGAAGTGCTGGGGTCCTGAAGCTTCGCTCGCCGTCTCTTCTGCTTTCAAAGAAGATGAGGGGTTTTATACCATTTGTATTCCGACGCAGACGGGCTTCAGGAAGCAGAGTGCTTACGTTTTTGTCAGAGGTAAGAGCCTTCCCACCCTCCCTGTGCTACCTTGCGGGGATTACTCCATTGCGATTCGTTTCATGTAGAGACGGGAAAACAAGGAACACAGCACAGGGCAAGAAAAAAAACACACTGTGCCCATAAACTTAGGATTCAGGAAAGTTTTTAATACCAAAGGTCCAGATGTATCCAGAGAGGTCCAAACTCAGAAGTGAAGTCGCACGGTCCCCGGACACGGACCGTGTTTCGTACAAAAACTGCGGCGGCAGGGACCCAAATCACAAGCTCGTCAAATGTGTCGGTGAAGAAACAGATTCCCAACATTCAGCGAATGCAAAATGGATGAGGAGATCGAATCATCTGTGAGGTATCCAATCCAGCATTCGTTGCTTTCCTCCGAGAAGAGAGACGGCAGGTCGGAAGGCAACATGTGTGCAGCACTTCTACCAGCTTGAGCTCTTGAGAACAGGGGACGCAATACATCAGGACACAGAAATCACTCTTCCCAAAGATGAAGCCTTGTCCAGATAAGTTTTGGAGAGCGAGGCAGTCATAAATATACCCTTTCATTTGGTAATGGGGCCGATGTTTGCTCATTGATTACCGTGAAGGTGATGGTCTGTCTACCCCCCCCAGCTCTCTCTAACTAAATGCTGGACATGTCTACTTTTTCCTTTTCATTTGCAATAGAATATCATTTAAATACTTATTTGGGTTGGTTCTCTATACTGGGGAGTGCTCTTCCGTTGTGCTCAGTAGCTTTCCCTAAGCTCTGTGCCAGGTGCCACTAGGGTCACCCCGGGAATAGTGAGAGTGCCTGCCTTGATTTAGGCTGGCAATGAGAGGACTCCCAGTCACAGCCTGAAATAGCTTTGTGGAAGATACTTGGCATGCTTGGGACAGATGCGGAGGACAGAGATGGGGCAAGGGCTGAGAGGTTGGGTGAAAGACATGGGTGAGGGATGAATAAAGGGATTTTACGTGCATCTGCCCAAACTAGATGAGATTCAGGCCTGCTGTTGTGGTCTTTATCTGCTGCTGTTTCACCTGTTACTGATCTCCATAATGATTGCTAGCATGAAGGGATCAGTGGGGGAAGAGATGAAGCTTATCCTCCGTCTCACTTTCCTGTGCCCGAGCACATGTGGTGAAAACAATCCTGGAGCAAACATCTGGTCAGGCTTACGGAGGAAGCGTCCAGCTCTACATTCCACACCCGTCCAAGCCTGGTTGCTTTTATGATGATGGCGCAGTGCCCCAGCGACCTCGATTTTGCCGTCCACTCACAGAAGGATGAACACCAGCTCACGTAATTGAGTTTTGTGCACCAGCATTAGGCAATCAGAAGACCGTGCAGAACCTCGTCAATGATTAAAAAGTATAAAACGATCTAAGGGTGGTCACGTCAGCACGGCCCTCTAATCAATAAAATACCTGCCCTGAAATCCAGTCTCTGCTGTTAAATGCTACAAAAGCAGTGCCCGACGCTGTCATTCACTGCTGCGCTCTGCAGCCCTTTGGGTCTGGCAAACTCCTGTTAGCTGGTACGATGGTGCGACGGTTGTTCAGAAGACATTTCAGAGAGCTGGGGGTCCTCTTACAGAAGAAGGTCTCAGGGACCACTTCATACTCTAGGTCAAATATCTCCAGAAGGTTTTGGGTTTAAAAAAGGATTGGCTAGGTTCTTGGAGGAGAAGTCCATTACCTGCTATTAATCAAGTTTACTTAGAAAATAGCCACTGCCATTAGCAATGGTTACATGGGATAGACTTAGTTTTTGGGTAATTGCCAGGTTCTTATGGCCTGGATTGGCCACTGTTGGAAACAGGATGCTGGGCTTGATGGACCCTTGGTCTGACCCAGTATGGCATGTTCTTATGTTCTTATGTTCTTATGATCCAGGGTATATGTGTTACAAAAGAAGGCAGACCGTGATTTATCATTTCTCCTGGGCAGGTTCATCTGTACCAGCGCATCTCTTGGAATAAATCTGTTTAAAACTCCATTTTTCCCCCACTGTCCTACCGTCCTTTACAATCATAACAGTCTGGGAGTCTCAAACTCCACCCTCGCGGCCAGTCAGGTTTTCAGACTATCCATGATGAATATGCATGAGATACATTTGCATATACTGGCTCTGCAGCACATGTAAATTTAACTTAATGCTCGTTCATTGTGAATAGCCTGAGACTGGAGGGGGGATGGGGGTGTGGGGGTCGCCAGGGCAGGTTTGCGAAGGCTTGCAGTCTGGCGGGTGACTGTGGGAATCTGGGATCTCATTTTAAATGGTTCAAACCCAGTCCCGATCTGTCTCTGCTCCAGATGCTGCGGCTGCCGTGGTTGGCGCTCCGGGGGCCCCGCTGAGCGTGAAGTGTCGCGACGTGTACAAAGATTCTCTGCTCCTTTCCTGGACGCCTCCCAGCGACGACAGAGGAAGCCCAGTCTTCGGGTATTATGTCGAGAGGTCAGTAACGCTGCAAGGCGACACGCGCGGGGGGGGGCCCTTCTTCCTGAGGGGCTTCTCTTGTTCCGCGTCCACGTCAACAGTGGTTTTAGAACAGAGTCCAAGGGAAAAACCCCCCCCCCGAAAAATGGCGCATCAGTGCCCTGAAGTCTATAGAGCGCTTTCACCCTGGTTCTAAGCAGCGGCTCACGTAGCGGGAGAAATTCACTGCGGTATTTGTAGGATTTAAACATGGGGGAGAAAAGGGATGTGAAGACAGAGCTCACAGGAAAAAATACATTTGGAAGAGTCAAGGCACCCCCTACAAATCTGAGAAATAGGAGTGGACATTCATTCAGGTGTTTACTTCAAGCTGAAAATGTTGGGAGCCCTGGCATGGGAGAAAATGGCTGGAGCTATGGAGGGGGATGTGCTTTCCTCTCAACCACATCATTCATGGCATATTTCAGCCCCTCCCCCCCCCCCCCTTAAATATCCAAAGTCCTTCATTGTAAGTTTTAAAAGTTTCAAAGAAAATTGGGAAACTGAAATGCATGGACGCCTGTGGTCCCAGACTCATCTTTTCTATGTATTACTGTTAACCGTCTTGGTTCCTCGTGAAACACATCGGATGTAACCATGCGTGGAGCTCTGCCTTGTCTCTCTTGTGTTTCAGGCGAGACGTAGAGACTGAGGAGTGGGTGCCCTGCAATGAGCACCCCGTGAAGATCTGCAGGTTTCCCGTCTCGGGACTCGCTGAAGGGAAAACGTACCAGTTCCGAGCTACGGCCGTCAACCAAGCAGGCGTCAGCCACCCTTCCAAGCCCAGCGCGGCCGTCACGATGAGAGACCCCACTGAGGGCAGCCGATCCATAGGTACGCTGTGACTTGTAAGAACTGCAGCTGGCACGGCCGCCGTTACTCCTGCAGATCAATGACGCCCTCTCGTCATCTGGGCTCTTGCCAAAAAGCTGTTTCGGCGTCGGTGGATTGGAAAATCGTGCTGCCTTCAGTATTTTGTAAAAGCAAAATGTGTTCACCTGCCAAAATCAGAATGAGGGACAAGGACGTCATCAAACTGGCTGGTGGCAGATGAAACCTCTATAAATCTAATGGATATTTATTGTTGGCCCAGGGCAGGGTCTGCAGGGAGGTGTCAGGGTTTTATTGATCTGCATTGGTGCAGTGTTTTCATCTTAAATCCTTTGAGCCGTTCCTCCTCAGCTGCAAATTCTCCCTGTAGTATTCTTGCCTTGGCATTATTTTGGAAACACACTGAGGGCTAATCTCAGGTTTCTTTCATCACTAGTGATCCCTTATGATGAGGGGAAGCAGATTGTCATTTCTAAAGATGAACTGGAAGGTAATTCTGTACATCTGCTCTCTTTTTTTTTAATGCCACAGTCAAAGGGTGCGCTGCTGCATGCCATCTCGAAAAGCAGCATAAAACACCGTTTCGTTTATTTTGCTTATTTTGTTTTCTTTTTCCATCTGTATTGTTTGTTTTGTTTATTTCATTTGTTTCATTTTTAATGTGTGCTCTTTTTTTCATAACTTGCGGATTTTGAAAACGGTGCATGTTAAAATGCTTTGGCGTGCTGCTAAAAGATCAGAAATATTTAATTTGGTTTTTTTCGTGCCGTTTCAGATTAGAAATGGCACAACACGATATAACTAGCACACCCCTAGCGACACTGATTCTACAGAAAGCTGAGAGCTCTGCTCTGGTTACAGGGGGCGTGATTTCATGCACATTACTGCTAAGTACTCGGGTACATTTGTTACCCTGGCCCTGGTAGCTAACGGCCAACTAAGGTATGAGGGTAAAGAAGTACCCAAGTACGTTTTCTTTCACCTGCTACTTCTGCGGGCAGTGGAAAATGTGCAAAACAACAGGAATGTTTCTGTTTAATCAGGCCAAAAGTAAATGCAATGTGCAACTTGACAATTACTTTTAGCTGGACTGCCAGTCAGTTTTCAGTCAAGGCAATCTACCTAGATAACTGCACTTGTTACCCAGCTACATCCCTTTGAAAATTATCTTCAGAATGTTTCACATTCTTCCGGAACCTTCCCTGCAGTCCTCTTGTCCTCTGTGATGGCGGCCATGTTGGAAGGTTCGCATGGAGCAATGCCCTGGTGATCCATGTTGTTGATGATGTCACATTGCACTCGCATAGGCTGTATATAACACCAATAGACCAACTGGAGAGCAGGACGTGTGATGTAATTTCTGACATTATTTGCCAACTTGGCTACTTCTGGGGATAGAGGGGAGCCATGGAGAAGGCGAGTACATGATAATGTAAAAGAGGTATATTTAATTCGGAAAAAGTAACTGATTGCTCACCCTGTGAACATCTAAAATGCTGCTCAGTGGCCAGTGCCTGAGGATATCCGTGAATAACAAATATTTCCTATTCTCTGAGCCAAGTACTGGAGAATGAATGCTAACTGGGCTGATACCGATATCAACTCGTCTGTTTTTTAGGGGTATGCATGGAGAAAAATATTTAGTTTTTGTTTTGCTGTTCTGTTTTTCTTGTTTTGCCAGTTTAACACAAAGCAAAACTTTGTCTTTTTTTCTATTATTTTGGATTGGATACGACACAAAACGAAACACATTTTTTTGGTGTTTTTGTGTCCTTTGGAAATGATAGTTGAGGCGCTACTGTTTATTGGTTTTTGCTCCTTCTTGTGGTCCTTTTCATTGATCTCATTTCACTGTACACTAATATATGATATTTTGGGAAAAAAAGTGCACATCTTTTATGACCATCCTCATCTGGCGCCATGAATTTGATGATATGAATTGTATTTTGCCGTGGGATTTAATATAATCCCTGCTGAAGGCCTCTGCATGGAATATTTAGTAGGATAATCGTTTTTCCTAATTCCGCTTTCTGTAATATAATTGTGAAATCGTTCATTGTGGCTTGCACTAGGAGACATTAAGATTCCTCTGCCACCAACTAATGTCCACGCCTCTGAGATCAGCGAGGATTACGTGGTGATTTCCTGGAACGAACCAGATCCCAGAGGCAAGGAGCCACTGAGCTACTACATGGAAAAGGTAAAGCAGGTGATATGCATGCACAAAAGTCTTAAGGAAAAAAACAAACAAAGAAAACACTGACTGCTGCTAGATAGAGAGAGAGAGATTTTAAAGATCGGATTTACTGTAGGATGGCTGACTCTCACTGGCTATTTTAGATCAGTTCTTGGAATGTGAGTGTCCTGTTTTTCAAGAGGTCAAGGTATGAGACCACAGAGAGGGTAGGCTCAGGTGTAACCTAAAGAAATATGTATGCAAATCTCGTATCCATATTCAGTATGGCTATCCTGAAAACCCTAACTGGTCAGGCATGGCTCCTGGAGAGGGTTGGAAAACACTGGTCTAGATTTACATGCAGATATGCAATGGAGGATATTTTGGGACTTGAGTGGCAGGAATAATGAACGTCATGAATCCCCAATGAAATAGTTTGAATTGAGGGAACCAATAAGGCTAATGTAACATACTATCATGCAGCTTTCAAAAGCCCACTTACATTAAGTGCACGTAATGCGGGTAAAACCTATTGATATGTAGTAGGAACTTTCAAAGGCTTTTGAAAATTGCTACATTATATGCCTTTTGAATTGCATATACTGCACTTCATGTGAGTAAATGGGCTTTTGAAAACTTCTACGGTAATGTTTAATTTACATTTTCCTTTGAAAATTACCCTGGGTTTTTGCAAGACCAAATGCAAAACTTGAAATTCTTTAGCCCAAAAGTTGGGACTTCTCTGAATGCAGAACAGTTGGTCGCGCTATAAAATTGCTAAGAACCGTGTACTGTAATTTGCCCAGTAGGGATGTGTATTTGTGTGAAACGAAATTTCCTGTTTCATTTATCTTTAGTTTCATTTTCCAAAATAGCCATCAGCCCTGCCCCCAGCCCCCACCCACCCAGCGGAAAAAAAAAAAAGACTCAGCACCAGCCCTGCAGAAAGTTTAAAGTTGAAGCCTCCCCCAACCCATCTCACCCCATCTGTCAGTGATCTCCAGGGGCTCCTGTCCCACTGGTGCCAACCACAGGGTCGCAAGGACCTGGACAGGCAGAGGCCCCCCCCATGTCGTAAGAGCCGTGGCTGGAGGTGCAGGCAGGGCTGAGGATGAGGGGCAGAGGGGTCGGCTTCATTCTTCAAACTTTTATGGCACCGGCGCTGGTTGGAAGGGGAAGGGAGACTCTCTGGCCCCTTCCTTTTTTTGTTGTCTTGTTTCATTTGTTTTTCAGTTTATTTCGTTTCAAATAAATGAAACGAAATGAAATAACCAGAAACGAAATGAAGATGGAAGAAGGAAAACCAAACAAAGTGAAAAACAAATCGAACCAAAATAATCTAAGTGTCCACCCCCTGTTGCCTAGTCCTTGCCTAGGAAGTCAGATGGTTCCTTTCCTTTTCTAACATCCCCCACCTCCCCCCAAGTCCATTGCAGGCAGCGACAGCTGGCAGAGGGTGAATCTGGAGGCTGCTGTGGAATCTCCCAGGTGCTCCGTCTTTGACCTCATCCAAGGGAAGTCTTACTGTTTCCGCGTGCGCTCCGTGAACAAGCACGGAATAAGTGTTCCCTCGCTGCCCAGCGAGCCCGTTTCTCCCACAGCCACGCTAGGTAATTTTATACCTCTATCAAACCTGCTACTTTAGCTTGTGAAAGCGGAATAATCTGGTTTTTTGGGGAGGGGGAGAAGGGGAAGCAGTTTATGATGGCTACAAGAAGAGGATACCTTCTTGCTAGCTCTGCAAGTCTTCCCGAAGTGTAGAAAATGTGCAGCAATGCCAAAATTGACCCCAGAGGAAGTAACTGGAGCTGCATGGCTGTGACAGCGCTGGGGGGTGTCTAGATTTAAGCAAGAGTGAATATATTCAGGTCTGAGGCCTGCTGGTGATGAATATGTTGGGTGTTTATAGGAAGGTGGGTGGCGTGGAGTATCTCTGCTAGCTCTTCCCCTGCATGCATTTAGGTATCTTTTGCGGGGGTTTGTCAGATATCTCACGGGTATCTGCTTTTATGATCTTCGCTCACCAGAGGTCAAAATAATTGGCAGCCAGTTGAGCACTGTGAGTCTCGGCGCAGGCACCTCCGAGCCTGCTCTCCTGTATGACAGGTCTCATGCCGAGTTTTCCCACACGCTGGCTGATCTCATCTGTAATTAATGGCTGATGTGTTTTCTATGAACTCTTTACGAAATCTGCAGTCCGACCTGCAGGACTGCAAGCTGGGCGTGAGCACATTCAACTTCATTTGCCATTTCAGCTGTTCCGCCTCCTCCTGAGCACGTGGTAGCCTACAGAGACACCAAGACCTCTGCCGTGGTGGAATGGGACAAGGTGGAGGACGAGCACGAGCTGCTTGGCTACTACGTTTACAGCCGCGAGTCTGGCGAGACCGAGTGGCAGACGGTCAACAACAAACCAGTCACGGACACCAGGTGAGCGCAGGAAACCTGCCTGTCCTGTGTTTTATCCAGGCAGTAGGCACAGCATGGGGTGCATCGGATCGGTGCCTCCTCCCCGGGGACCACTTCTAGACACTGCAGTATCGAGCATAACAGCAGTGACCCCCCCCTGCGTCGAGGTGGGTTCATGAGGTGGGTTCCTGTCCAGTGGACTGGGGCCAATGACACACTCTTTATGTGAAGAATGTAACGGCAAGCCAGCGGGGCTAGGCCAGTCTCACCGGAGGGGCTCTCGCCAGCTCTGCTCAGCAAGGCACTTCATGTTATAAAATAAGATGAGGAGGGGCTCCCCCTCCGGCACATCACCAGGTCCATCGGGTCCCGTTCTGTAGCTGTCACTTTCAGAGCATCCTGAAATCAAAGTTCCGCTTTTTTCTGTTGAGAAAACTGGAATATGAGTTCCGCCGCTTGAGAAAGCAGAATCGAAATGAAAAAAGAAATGAGGGTCAGAGAATTTGCATGAATGAAGCAATGAAGATAACCCCAGTACACTCAGCAGAAGGCTTCTGGGGGGAGACGGGGGTTGTTATCTTACCCGCACGGTCCAGTTTTCTTTTTTTGTGATTTCAGATTTTGTGATCTGCAAAATCTACCAGGAGGTAAAAAAAAAAAAAAGAGAGAGAAATTTGGTAGCGGGTTTAGGGAGCACAGTCCGGAATCCGGATTTCCTGGTGCATTTCATCCTGCCAGACTGTAAAAATCAGCAGGGATAGTGATTGTCACAACTTGGTCTGCAAAGAGAGGCTGATCCAGTCCTGCTTTCCTCTCCTCATTGCACCGATGAACTGGTAGCTCCTAATTCTCTTAGAGAAAATGCAGCTACGAGTCCCCCGCGTGCAGCAAGACCAAAGCACAACTGGGCCAGGCTGCCACCTCTCCACCTCCAATGGAACCCGTGTCTCTTGCAGATTCACCGTCCCGGGGCTGCAGACGGGGAAGGAGTATGCGTTCTGCGTGAGGGCTGTCAACGAAGCTGGCATCGGCTCGCGGTCTCCGGAATCCACGCCGATGGTTGTCAACGAAGCCATCTGTAAGTAACTCCTCGGGCCCTGCTGGGCGAGCAGCTTGCCCCTTCCTGTTACAGGGACCAGAAACCCGCACATGCGCCAGCCCGCCCACCAGAAAAGAGCCGCAGTGATGCAGCCAGACCACAAACTCATTCACTTCTGAGGGTCTTCTGAACAGTCAGCACAGTGCAAGCGACCAATGAGATTTTTTTTTTTTTAGACAGTTCTGTTGGTCAGTCAGAGCAAACCAAATCATGGTAACGCCCTTTTTTTTATTCTGAGTTTTATTCTAATCCAGCTAAGGTGCTAGTGTCTGCATGTGAATCGGGGCATTATGTGTCTAATCCTTCCAGAGCTGCATGCAGACATCGCACTGATCCACGTAATATCAAAACGCAGCACCAATAACTAGGGTGTGAACTCAGTAAAGAAAGGTCTGCAAAGCAGTCCTGTCACCGTAACACATAAGTGCACAACTAAAATTAAGAAAAAAAACTGTAAAAGTGCAAGAAATAAAAATAAAATGCATTAAGAAGAAAAAACAGAATGGTTTAGCGCAGACGTTAAAATAGAACAGTAGATGAAAATTGCAAAGACCTGTAAATCTGTCCATTTCCCTTATCCATTGCAATACCAGAGACCCTAACTACTCTCTAATGTTACTCTGCTCTCTATTCTTGCTCTCAGGCCTTCTGCATACAAATGTTTTTTCTACCCTGTCGCTTCCAGTGGGAAGCTGTTCCCTGACTCCACCACCCGTTTGGTAAAGCCTGTGTCTTCCTTGCCCCTAGCCTCATGTCCTGACCCATTATGCCAGAATCTCCTTTCCATCAAAAAATGGGTTGCCCAGGTGGCCTACGCATGAAACCAAAAGAGGAACAGAGAGTCAAGAAATGAGCAACCCAGACAGTACTTCTGCTTTAATAAGGCTTATGTCTCATTACACAGTGTTTGCTTGTGTATTAGTCTTCTGCTTTACAATATCCTCTCAGATTGCAAACAGCATTTAGGAAGCAACCTGCCAGGCCTCCGGGGACCATATGCCTTGTTCTGTAATTCACGATCCCAATAAAGCATGTCTCATGGAATGCCACCAGATGGCGCTGCAGGAATATGCATTCTTTGCAGGACATTTAGTACACATAAAACAGGCCTCAATAAAAATCGATCAAATAATTATTTCATTCACCAAATCATTTTTATTTGTTTTTGCATGTTAACTAATAATTAGGAGGATGTGTCTAGTGCATCCTGGAAAAGCAAAACAAAGTATTTACTGCTGAAAGGGTTGCAGCTCAGTCATCGCCTATTTTGAGGTCCCTTTGGAGCCCCAGCACACAGTAAGGGCGATGCAATAAGGTGCGTTCAGCAGAGTGCATGATTTTACCCTCAGTTGTGTGCACATTCATTGTGCGCAACTGTTACTCCCAGTGCAGCAAGGAGTTTTGTACACAAAAAATGTGCACCTAGAACTGTGCATCCTCACCTGGAAATCTCTTGCAAACCAAGGGATTAAACATTTCCCTCCCAATGCAGAGCTGGGCGCTGGCTTAACTCAGGTTTCCTTAGCGCTGGGAATTTTCCTCCTGGTCAGAGGTGTGGAGTAAGATTTCCAGCACTTGTGTCAGTCTAAGGGCAGAAGCTGAAATTCCAGCACTGGGACCCGTAATTGGGATTTATGAGCAGAAAACACGCTGTCTGCACTGAAAGCATTTTTGTGCGCATGAATCATGAGTTTGTGTGCAAAGATTATGGTTGAGAGACCTCCTCACTCCCCTGAGTTTAGAATGTGCATAGATCATGGTGGAGAGACTTCCTCACTCCCCTGAGTTTAGATCATGGTGGAGAGACTTCCTCACTCCCCTGAGTTTAGAACGTGCATAGATCATGGTGGAGAGACTTCCTCACTCCCCTGAGTTTAGATCATGGTGGAGAGACCTCCTCACTCCCCTGAGTTTAGAACGTGCATAGATCATGGTGGAGAGACCTCCTCACTCCCCTGAGTTTAGAATGTGCATAGATCATGGTGGAGAGACTTCCTCACTCCCCTGAGTTTAGATCATGGCGGAGAGACTTCCTCACTCCCCTGAGTTTAGAATGTGCATAGATCATGGTGGAGAGACTTCCTCACTCCCCTGAGTTTAGATCATGGTGGAGAGACTTCCTCACTCCCCTGAGTTTAGAACGTGCATAGATCATGGCGAAGAGACTTCCTCACTCCCCTGAGTTTAGAACGTGCATTCAGCCTGTGCTTGAGTGCACATTTTCACTCGGATTTGTTTGTGTGCACATTTTCCAGCCAGCGCACTGCACCGTTTGACCTGCTCATGCATTAGCTTGTTGCATCAGGAGGTAAACCTATTTGTAACCTGTCGGCCACAAGATGCAGAGGGCATTCTCTGAGCTGAAACCTGCCAGATACTTTTGCTATCTTTCCATTTATTTTTCTAAAAGTGATAGCTCTTTCTCATCAGGCTAAACCACCACAATAACTGCTCTTGCCCATGCTTCAGGACAGTAACTCTTAATTACAGCTCGCCAAGCACCCTCTTTAGAAGACTTTTGGTTTTTTTGTGAATCAAAACTGGTTAGCTCCTAAAAGATTAGCCTAGCTCAGAGCCAGTTCATGTTCCCTCCTCTTCTCACCAAACGTTATTCTTCACCTGTTGGCCTGTATGTTTCTGAACACAGATTGTCCATCACCGCCGTACGACTTTGCTCTGCTGAACTGTGGAAAGACCGAAATGGTCATCGGCTGGAAAGCTCCCAAGTTCACCGCTGGCAGAGAAATCCTGGGCTACTTCTTGGATCAGCATGACTCATCGGAGGCTGAATGGCACGGCGTCAATAATATCAAGGCTATTCCTCAGCGAGTTTGCAAAGTAAGGGGCCAGCACCTCGCCTTTAGCATCCGGTGAAGGTGCAGTGAAATCGGACGGCACTGCGCCCGAGCACCCCTCCCCCCTCCCGTTCCCACCTCCCGGTGCATGGGTTAAGAACTGGCTTAAAGAGAAAAGTGCCCATCGCCGAGCCGTGCACAGCGTCTTCTGTGGCACTGCTCAGACAGATCCAGTTTAGCTCCTGAGCAGTCATGAGATCGGGGAACCGCAGTCCGCTTGTCTGAAAGGTCTTTCATGGATACGAGACAGAATGGAAAGGCAGCATAAGTGTTTAGAGAATGTGGTTGATCCTGTAGGTATCTGGGTCTGTGCCGTGGACTGATAGAATTTCACCACATCCCTTCACACCCCCATCTGCACACCTAACTCTTTCTAAAATTCACAAAAAAAGTTCCCAGAATAATCCTATCATTGCTTACTGGATTTTGTGGGTCACCATAAAATTCTGATCTTTTGGATTGATATTAGGAATCTGTTGGGGGATTTTGTATGTAACAAATTCTGTCTTTTTCTGATCTTAAAGGTAAGCAATCTAAGCGAAGGGCATTTCTACCAGTTCCAGGCCCGTGCCCTGAACATTGCTGGCCTAGGAAAGATGTCTGAGCCCAGCGAATTCTTTAAGTGTGAGGAATGGACGATGCCCCAGCCAGGTGAGAGAAAGTTCATGGCCACAGCAAAAGTACCAGATGGCTTCTTCAGGTCACCGGGAACAGGGCTGCACCAGGTCTGGGCTTGCCCCTCTGCATTTTGGGAGATGTAGTTTAATTTTCTCTGAATGAAGTGGGACTCTGTAGATGTAGTGAGCCTAAGTTAGCTTCTCAGCAATAACCTGGAGTCTTCTGAGAGCCTCACACACAAAAACAAACAAAAAAAAAAGAAGCTCAGAGCACTCCAGTTATTCCCAGGGGTGAGCACTTTCTGTGCATTTAATCTTTGTCCAATGGAAATATATTTACTTCCTAACTAAATGCAATTGTCCTTTCGGAGCTGGAGGACTGCACACCTCAGTGCGTGGCTTAGTATTGTGGTCTTTGCAGAAATATGCTTGCGTGTATTTTTATGGCTTTCTAGCTGTGTCTGGGAGCAGCTGCTATTAGATTTAATTTTGATGTTTCCCGTGCAAACGAAACCTGCTTTGCATCCATTAGTATTTCTCGCCTACACTGCAGGCGTGGTGGTGTTTCTTACACATGGCTGCAGGTTATGAAGGATGTAACAGTGCCCCAGATAGCCGGGGGGTGATGCTGCATCCAGCCTGCTGCTCAGAGTGGTGACACATTGGCACCCGCACCCCCTCCCCACCACCACCACTGATAGGTGATCCAGGTGGCTGCAAGGGGCAGGCAAAACAGGCACCCACCTGGAGCACCTATCAGTGGTGGTGGGGAGAGGGGTGCGGGTGCCAATGTGTCACCCTATCAGGAATCTGTTGCCCTGAGAATAGGCAACAGATTCCTGATAGGTTTTGGGGGTTTTTTAAATCATATTTCATTGCATTCTGGGACTTGTAGTCCTTGTTTTTTTCAGGGAGAGTAGAGCAATGCATTCCAAAATCCAGGTGGAAGTTAAGCTGAGGCAAACAGCGACTGAATCGCATCCAGATCTGGAAGTATAGAGGAGGCAACTTTAAAAAGTCATTTGTCCGGGTACCTGGCCAGCTGAAAATGACCCAGCCCTTATTTGGCTAAAAGTGCACGCAGGGGTCAACACCACTGAGGAAAATGTGGGCAGACCATAGGGATGGAAATAACGCATGTAGATCACATTTTCAGATTTGCGTGTGTTACTTTCCAGGGAAACGTATCCACAGAAAACATGGATGCATTTTTTTTGCCTGGGTCCATTTTCCAAAGGAAAGTTTGCTCGTATTTTTCCCTTTTGGAAGTTAAGAGCATAGACACCCAGGAGCATCGCCGGACTTTGCCCCAGGCTCTCAGTTTTGAAAATTACTACCCCCCCCTCCTCGCAATGGCCCGATGACCTTGACCCAAAACCCTCTGACACCCCCTCCCCCAAACATGTTGCATGAGGCAGGAAGCGTGACTCTTGTGCATGGCGGAAGGAGCTAGAGGAGAGCCACGTGTGGCACCTATTAACGTACCCAGGGCGTGCTCAGACGGGGATAAAAAGTGCCTTAGTTATCACCGCTGATTGTCCAATGATTTGCCTTGGCGTAGGTCCACCCTACGATGTGACGTTCACCGAAGTGCGAGACTCCACCCTGATGCTCCACTGGCAGCCCCCATTGTATACAGGAGCCAGCCCAGTCACGGGCTATTACGTAGAGATCAGCGAAGAGGGATCGGACCAGTGGAAGACTCTCAACAAGCAGCCGACAGGGACCACGCATATGAGGGTGTGGGCCGTAGATATCCACTGCAGCCATACTGTTCTTTTTTTGTTTTGTTTTCACAAAGTTCAAATTTATGTAAAGAAAGCACCTGTGAGGTTTAAATAGATCCTGCTTCTGGTGCGCTGGCTCTCATCAGAATCCCGTGCAGGTATCCTACCTGACAAGGAGAGTGGGAACACGGCCTTTTAGAGAGCCTTATGGCCAATTATATTATCTGAGAAAGTGTTTAAGTACAAAAAGTGAAACGTAGGAAGGTATAAAGGGAACGAGACCTAGGAATAGGATCCAAGTGAGAATCAGCAGTGCCAAGAAACAGGAAAGTGGATGACAGGAATAATTTGGCCAGTATCACTGCTTTATAGAGGCAGTGGCTCCATTTCAGACATGAGGTTAATTTGTAGAAGGCAGAGTGGCTCGCCTGCCCCTCCATATCATCACATATAGACTGTGGCGTTGTAGAGAGACAGGCAAGGAAAAGGGACAGAGCAACAGGCAATCCAACAGACAGACGGGCACGGGAAGTTATAGGACAGCACAAAGGATCTGCTGAAGACAGCAGTGACATACAAGGTTCCCTGGGTACAGGAAAGCAATGCATGGGAAAAGCTTTTGTTTCATTTTGCTGTTTCTGCATTTTTTTTTAAACTCTTTATTTATATGACACAATGAGAAGGAAGACATTATGGTATGTGATAAGGCGTGATCAGACAAATAAGTGTCTTGACAAAGTAGCAATGAGATTAAATGACACAGGTTGTGTTTCTGCATTTCAGCAAAATGAAAGTTTTTTTTTCTGCTGTTTCATATTAGAAATGATAGGAAACATCGAGGACATTTTGTTTCCTATGTCGATTTAAAACGTCTGCACACCCCTAGAATAAAGCTAAGGCGGTAGGTGAGGGGTGAGGTGAAGAGGGAGCTCAGGGCTTAGCAAAACTCTTTGTGAATAATGGAGGCTCTGAGACAGGGTTTGAAGGTGCGGAGCAAGGTGAACGAGAAGCTGCGGCTTCCGGAGGCAGGAGAATTCCCCACCCCGTCCTGCTCTACCTCGTGAGCAGCTGTCACCGAAATGGTTGCTGAGAAAGCTATTTGTTAGCTTCTTGGGGTGTAATCTTTCTGTTGGCATTTGTAGGTATCCGAGCTGGAGAAAGGGAAGTCCTATGTGTTCCGGGTGAGCGCAGTGAATAAAGCCGGCACCGGAGCACCTTCTGTTCCCTCGGATCCTGTGATAGCTGAAACCAAACCAGGTGCATAATACTAACAGTAGAGGGGAGGGCTTGGGGGCTACACAGAAAGATAGGCCTTGCCTCCCTCTTCTGGCTTGGCCATTTCAAAGGGAAGGAAAAGGTGTTCCCATAACTAACAGAAAATCTCAAAGAATGTTTGTTTTTTTCAGTATGTGGACGATTGTTGCTAAATTCCAACCTTAGTGGCACCTTCCTGCTGCTCCTTTGGCTTTCTAGCTCATTTGGAAATGGCCTCTGCTGGGCCTATGGCACCATCAGTCTTCATATGAACTGCGCAAACTCCCCACCTAACTTAGCCATTGCAGTGACTGTCCAGGCTGCAGCTCTCTCTGCAGCCTGCTGCATGCGCTCCCAAAGGCTACCCAGCTGCTGTTGATGGTTGCACAGCGTACGTGGCCTCCCCCAAGATGGGCTGTGAATGCTCCATCTGCAGCCCCAGCCGTCTCTGATGGATCAAACCCGGGTCTTCTGCACGGTAGTGCCCGGCATTACTAGAAAATCACCAGGCCGGCCCAGAAACCTGTTAGTTAAGACCACGGCGAGCTTCAGTTTTAATTGAAACTGTGCTGTAGAGCTGTCATGGAATACGAGGCAGATAAGGACGAGAGCCCTGGGCACATTCTTATTACGTTGGTGCTCCCTTTAAGGCAGAGATAGATATCTGTGTATTTACTTTGTTTACCCCGTGCCTGATTGCTCACATGTTTATTGCATGTTATTGCGTCCTTGTTTTCCTAACGATGGCACCGTACCTCTATTGTTTTACCCACCTATAATACTGCACCCCTCTTTATTTTATTTATCCAAATGAAGCTGCCATACCCCGCTTTGGAGCGGAAAATAAATCCTAACAAATAAGTATTATTTCTTCCCAGGCACAAATGAAATAGAAGTGGGCGTGGACGAGGAGGGCTTCATCTACTTGGCTTTCGAGAACCCCGAACCCTTGGACGATCCTCAGTTTATCTGGAACAAAGATTACGAAGCCGCTCTAGACGCCGAGCGAACCGAAATCATAAACGAAGGAAACAAGTGAATTTGCCAAGCGTGCGACTGTCAGGCTGCGGGGAGGGAAGAGGGTTGGGGCGAATAAGAAATGGCCGAGAGCGCCAGGGCCGCTGCTTCCTTTCGGTGAACGAGGGCCACAGCTTGGGGGTGGAAAACTCGCGGGAGAAGGCCCAGAGGCCAATGGCGGCCGAAGCATGCAGGAGCTGTGGGTGGGGAGGGAGAGGCTGCTTAGGACACCGAATACTCTTGCACCATCCCTGGGGCGTGGAGAATAACAAAAGAGACTCGGAGAAGAAGGCAGGGAAGTTGGAGGCAAACAACCCTTCAGACACTGAGCTGGAAAAATGCTAAACATTTTCAGATTGTCCTAAGCAGTTCCGTGCTCGCGCCTCCAGTCTTCTGCTGCCGCACCGGGGAAAGTTCTCCTGCGGCCAAGCGTCCTCTTCAGAGGGGTCGGCACAACCCTCAGAGCTGTGAAGGTGCTCCGGGATGTCCACCTGCAGGGCCCTTCATCCATGCTCCTGTGGCCATAAACAGAGAGCACACCCCTTCCCACCCCCAGTGGTCACCCCCCCGTTGCACTGCCTTTTCTTTCTGATTTCTGGCTCTTCTCTCTAAACTACTAGCACTATTTCTGTAGCACTACTAGATGTACACAGCCCTGTAGAGGGACACATAAGGGCTCTATCCTTCACATAGCCAAACTGGTGTTTGTTTTTTTTTTACCTGTCTTCCCCAGATCTAAGGTCAGACTGACCAGGCCATCGGAAGAGGATCTGGGGACATATTCGGTGGTGGTGCCCAATACAGATGGTGTCTCTGCCAGCCGCACACTGACAGAAGAAGGTATGACGTACGATTTGTATAGCAGATGTTAACCCATGTAATATTCTCTGCCGAGAGCCGCGATGACGTCCCTGTCTTGTATTTGGGTCACTTTATTGCTCAGATGTGCTGTTTATCCATTCTCACCCGTTTCACTGGAGTTTCATATCTCTCAATGGCACAGTTTGCCTTTCAGAGAGAAGCACTATGGGGAGGATGTTAAATTATTAAATTGTACGATGATGTTCCTAGTGCGTGAGTCCTTGTAATAGGGATTAAATTAAAACCTACAAATATCATTGTAAAGTTTATATATTGGTGGCAGAGAGGAAAGCAGGACACAATTTCACTTTGAGAGCTAAGGTGAAGTGTAATAAAAAGAGGAACGATAAAAGAAGATAATAAGACGGAAGACAGCAGAAAGCACCAGGCCAGACCGCTCCATTTTCCTCTCCTGTTACACTGCCGTAGCCCCAGTGAGGGTCCTCGGTGCTTATCCCTTGACTCTACCACCTCCCCCCGGGACGGGGGTGGTCTTTCCATGCATCCACCACCCTTTCCATGGACAAATAGTTACTGATGTTACTCCCGAGTCTGCCCGCTTTGAGTCTTGCTATCTGAGGGGCACAAACTAGTCTGGTCTTCAGGATATCCCTAGTGAACGCGCGAGAGAGGGGTTTGCAGGCGCCCGGCCTCAGTTGCTTGCAGATCTATCCCATGCATATTTATCGGGGGGGGTTTCCTGAAAACCCCAGTGGCTGGCGGTCCTTGAGGATCTCAGATGGGCACCCCTGTTCAGGCCGGCGTTCGGGATGCTGGTGGTGAACGTGCCTGAGATGCAGCAGGTGCACGACGGGGGCAGCACATTCATTGCAGATATCCTGAACACCAGACTGACTTGGGTGGTCCTGGAGGTTCTCTAACTACTGTTACGGAGCGTTGTCGGGAAGGGTGGCGGGGAGTTTGCCTCTCAAATCACTGGAGTATCTGGTAAATTCTGCCAGTGGCACCCTTAGCCCAGGCCATCCTGGCTGCAGGAGAACTCCACTTCTCTAAGGCTGCTTTTTAAATGTTTTTGGTCTAAGAACGTGCAAGTTCTTCTGTAGTTAGCCGGATAAAGGGAAGGAGCCCAGGGTCCGATCATCCTCTTCTCCAAGAAGAAACCATTGCAAGCGTTTGATTTTTCTCGTGTGCATTTCTATGCTGTCTCCCTTCCCTGAAGAGCATACAGTCAAGGTGAGCCCCTGCGGCACAGGGGCGATAATTTCACTTGCCCAAGGTGGCAGAGAGTGGCAGAGGCAGGACCTCAGCCCGTTACACACAGCCCTCCCCCACCTGCAGGATTGACAACTTTTCTTCTACATTTTCTCTGCAATTTTAACCTCGGTGATTTTTTTTTTTCTTTTCTTTTCGTTACAGAGCTGAAAGACCTGCTGAAGCGCAGTCACGAAATAAGACACCCACGTAAGGAGAATTTCTCATTATAGCTACGGCACATGTTCAGACTTGATCAGCTTCTAGGGTCGCCGCCTTGCTCCAGGTCAACCGAGCTGGCTGCTCCGGTCCTAGTCCCCAGCACATGGATGGAGCTGTGGCTCTGATTTCCCCAAGAAAGTCGGAACCAGGAATCCATGCAGTGAAATCGGTTGAAACCAGGGTTGCATCAGCCTGGGGTTTGGCGGCCACCCTACCAGCTCCCACAGAACAGCCTTCCTCTTCCCAGAAGCCTTCCACTGTAAGGAGTTCCTGGCATCACGAAGGCCGAAGGAGTTTAAGGTTTCCGCTGGTCCTCAGCCTGGGCAGGACACGCCCTAGGGATCAGCCGGGTGATCCCTCCTGCAGTGCAGGGATAACATCAGGGTTGCAGGTCTGCGGGAAACGAAGCCTGGATGGCATTGGTTGCAGGAGAAAGTGCAGGGTGCCAGAGGAGATTTTGGACCGGAGATGGTGCTGCTACACCGGGAAAGGGTTGGGCCAGGGGGCGGTGATGCCGTGACAGAGCGCACCTCTTCCTGCCCAGGCTTGCTTCGGAGAAACCACCCTCTCCAACCCCTTCCTAGGTTGCACCCGTTACCCCCTCCTCCGGTGGCTCAACTTTAACGGCTGTTGTCCATTCAGGACACATCGGGACTTGTCTGATGAAGTCGTAAGAGATGCTGGTTTCTAGCACAGCTGACAGTACAATAAAGGAAGCCCTATAAACACCCTGCTGGCCACGGCAGAGCAGGTGTAACTCCCAGGGGCTCTGCAAAGGCTCTCGCTGCGTAAGACCTTGCCCTGTCTGGTTCAGTCGGGGCCTCAGGTTGCCACATGTCTGACTGTCTCTCTCCCCTTCCACGCAGTCATCCAGTTGATATCCGGGTGGAACATTGATGTTCTCGAGAAAGGCGACGTGCGCCTCTGGCTACAGGTGGAAAAGCTGTCGCCTGCTGCGGAGCTGCTGTTAACCCTGAATGAACAGGAGCTTTCAGACACTCCGGTTTGTGACATGTGTTTCGTGATTATTTCATTCGATAGTGGTAGCGTACGGTGTGCGGCGAGAAAGTGCTATCTCCTCCTTAAACTTGAAATCGGGCTGCAGTCTGAGCTGCCCTTCCCCGTCACTGCTGCTACCCTCAGGAGCAATATGTTACTCACTTGAAGGCTCGATAGCAGCTACACCAAGGGGAAATGCTGTACAGTCTGTGGAAATATGGCCATCAACTTGCCCCTCCAGTCATCCCTCAGCCCATGTCCTCTGCACTCACAATAAGAGCCAGAAATCATCAACCTTCCCCTCCAATTACTTCTCACCCATGTCTGCTACATGGCCCCTCCATTGTTCCTCAGCCCACGGCCCCTACATGGCTACCCCTGACTTTTCATACGATGCAAACTACTGAAGTCAAGCTGAAGCTGTGGGAGGGAACAAAGGCAGCAGGGAGAGAGCTCTCCTATTGGTCAGAGAGAATGGAAGGGAACAAAGGCAGCAGGGAGAGAGTTCTCCTATTGGTCAGAGAGAATGGAAGGGAACAAAGGCAGCAGGGAGAGAGTTCTCCTATTGGTCAGAGAGAATGGAAGGGAACAAAGGCAGCAGGGAGAGAGTTCTCCTATTAGTCAGAGAGAATGGAAGGGAACAAAGGCAGCAGGGAGAGAGCTCTCCTATTGGTCAGAGAGAGTGGAAGGGAACAAAGGCAGCAGGGAGAGAGCTCTCCTATTGGTCAGAGAGAGTGGAAGGGAACAAAGGCAGCAGGGAGAGAGCTCTCCTATTGGTCAGAGAGAGTGGAAGGGAACAAAGGCAGCAGGGAGAGAGCTCTCCTATTGGTCAGAGAGAGTGGAAGGGAACAAAGGCAGCAGGGAGAGAGCTCTCCTATTGGTCAGAGAGAGTGGAAGGGAACAAAGGCAGCAGGGAGAGAGCTCTCCTATTGGTCAGAGAGAGTGGAAGGGAACAAAGGCAGCAGGGAGAGAGCTCTTCTATTGGTCAGAGAGAGTGGAAGGGAACAAAGGCAGCAGGGAGAGAGCTCTCCTATTGGTCAGAGAGAGTGGAAGGGAACAAAGGCAGCAGGGAGAGAGCTGTGCTATTGGCTGAAGGCTGGAAATGGAGCTCTAGAACCAGGAAAGCCCTTTATTGGGTGATCTAATCCTGCTGCCCCTGTACCTGTTACAAAGGAAAATCTGATTTTGCAGGATACAGACACCAAAAAATCAAACCATACTGGACTCTGAATTTAGCAAACCTGAGCTGTCTTCCAAGTCAGTCAGGCTGATGCAATAAGATGCGTGCAAAAAACAGGCATTCGTATTGAGCATTTGTTTTCTTAATGCGCGTGCAGCCACATCCCCTGTGCGCCCGAAGCATTATCCAAATGAGAATAATTCTGAGCGGCGTAAAAAAGGGCGCGCTGAGCGGGAAATGTGCGTTTCTGGTGCTCCAAAGTTTATTACATTAGGAGCATGGGCGTCTAAATTGTGCAATCATAAGAAAAGTGCACTTGGAAAACTCATTTAGAAAATCCGGCTTTCACTGCCATGTGCTATTAGGAGCCTGCAGGTTAAAAAGCCTTAATTTACTGCTTCTCCGGTGTCCCTGATCAAGAAAATGTATATATATTTTATCCAAATAATACACATTATTCTCTGACTTGCTTTCTTGTAACTAATTTAATAAGTGCTGATTAAAAAAAAAAAAGTCTTAGCAAACCTGAAGGAAATGTATAGCAGCATGAGGACCTTTTCCTTCAGACACATTTTTAAACCATTTTAAACCTGCACTTATTAAATTGGTGACAAGAAAACAAGGTGGAGAAAACCATATATTATTTGCTATGAAATATATACATTGACTTGACCAGGGAAACCGGAGAACAGTAAATTCAATCAGTCAAGATGATACTAAGGAGGAAGACACATTTATGGCAACACAGAGGAGCAATTTTTTTTATGTTGCTTTCTGAGCCTTCGACTGTGCATTAACTTTACTCCACCTCCAGAGCTGGAGTGACATTTCCCGCGTTATAGAATGTGCGTTCGGGCAGTAAGAGCTAATGTCTTCATTTACATGGAATTTCAATGCGTTGAGCGCTATCCGGTACACGTTGTAGACGCGTTAACCTCCTAACTGCATCGCCGGCTGTTATTGCGCGCACGAAATCTGCGCTCAAACCCGTGCGCTAGGCTGGACGCACCTTATTGCATCGGCCTGAGGGTGTGTGTGTGTGTGTACTCTGTATTTTCTCTCCTACAGACGCGGAAGATCAACTTTGACAGGGCAAAAGGCCTCATTGAGATAATAATCCAGGACTTTTCGGAAAAGGACAAGGGGACGTATACAGCGGATCTGAAGGATGGAAAAGCAACGAACCAGTTCTCGCTCCACCTCGATGGGGACAGTAAGCACATTTTGTATGCGGGTACTCTATTGCAAATCCATGTATTTATGTTCACTCGATTTTCTCAGAGCCAAACTGGGTCTAGTCTGTTTCTGATTATCCAGGTTAATTCGGGGAACAATATTTCCAGATCTGAACCTGGATTCAAACCAAGTCATGAGAGGGGGTTTTTTTTTTCATTTTGATTTCTCCAACATTTGCTCAGACAACATGGGCATCGTTTCTCCCTCCCACTTAATGACATCATTACGTTCTTCCTGTTCATGACATCACAGTCATAATGACATCAGTTTGGCATGGTCTGGGGATGCTAGGAGTACCAGAAAAGCTTTGGAATATTTTAACGTGCATGGCCAACTCAGAGGCAGTATATTGATTATTTTTATCCAGTGAATCAGACCTCATAATAAATGCCCCTATTGCATAGACTGTGCCATTCAATGATAGGACCTGCATACACTTCTGAGCTAAAGGATCCTATGACAGACCGTGGAGCGATTTTAAATAGAGGGGCACATACATCATTAAAACCTGTTTGCATGGAAAAAAATAATTGATATGCTTGTTGAGGCCTGGCCCACATGGGGGTCTTTCTGAGTTCATGCAGTTTGGATTGCATAGTGAGATACGTTTTGTATTTACAGAGTTTAATGAAATTCTGGCGGAGACCGACCGAAAGCGAAAAGATTGGGTGAGAAAACAGGGTAAGGCGTTCAGCATCACCGGCTTTTCCAGGATCCAACTATATCGCCGCTGGTCAAGCCTAAAGCAGCACGGCCTACGACGTTTTGTACTGAACTCTGAGATACAAAGAGGCCCCCATGTACTAATGTGCATTTTGCCTTTGTAAACGCAGTGACGTGGAAAAACTGCAAAATCGCATTGGCAAAATTTTGCAGACCTTATTTGCCAGTTTTGCACACATAATTTTGTCTTTGCGAGAGCAACAGCAAACCGTATGCAAAATCATTAATAAGCTGCAGAATTGTAAGACTCGGTGCAATCACAGTTTTCCCAGAATTACATTTTGTGCAGAAGTCGCATACGTTGATGGTTGTGCTGACCTTCAGCAGGTCCTCATGCAGGCACTTAAAATAAATAAATAAGGATATATATATATAGATACACACACACACATAGGTAAAAAAAAATGTTGACCATGAAAATAACAGATTCTGACGTCGTTTTGAAACATTCACTGTGTAAAAGAGAAGGATGGAGAGGGAAGAGAGAGGGGAGAAATGAGGAAAGAATGAGAGAAATGGCGATGCCATGCCAATAGAGCATCTCAAGCAGGAAGGAGAGACCCAATGTGAAAGAGACAGAGACACAAGAAGGGGGAAGAGAGAAAAAGAGAAGGTGAGAAGAGGGAGGGATGGGAGAGACAGAGAGGAGAGAGAAATGGCAGGAGAGACCGGGGAAGGGTTAAAGAGAGAGAGAGAGAGAGACCATGAGGTCTATATTCTGCCACAGTCCAGATAGCTAAGTTAGCAGGATAAACTTATCCGCCTGACTTTGGAGACATATTCAGTAGTGCAGCCACACAATTTAATATAGCCGGCTATCTTAAGTACTTAGCTGGCTATTTATTTATTTATTTATTTAACATTTTTTTATATACCGGCATTCATAGGACACATCATGTCGGTTCACAAGTAACTGAGAAAGGAAATTACAATGAACGGGGATGGAGGGCTAACTGGGAAAAAATTGGATAATATACGAAACTGGATAACATATGAAAGTATAGGAGAGAGAGTCAACGAGCAGGGATACAACATTGTTGAACGACATGGAGATTACTTATCCATGTTAAGATAAATATGCATAAGCAAAGATTAAATATGTATAAGTAATGTTAAAGGAGGCATGTGTGTGCACTTATAGACTTAGTATAGGAACTTATTTACAGTATAAAAGGAGGCATGTGCACTTATGTACAATTATATACAGGGGGAGGAGGGAGGGGGAAAGGAAACAAAATGACAAGGTACTTTCAGGCAAAGGTAGCTAGAGGGGTGAGGGGCGGGGTGGAGGGGAGGCTACGGGGCGCAGGGGAAGGGTATAGGGGAGGGAACGGGGGGGGGGTACTGGGATGGTAGAGGGAGGTCAAGGAGAAGGTATAAGGGCTGAACGGGAGTTGAGGTGGTTCAGAGGTGAACTATGACTGGGGTTGAGAAGAGTTGGGGTAGGCCTGTTTAAAGAGCCATGTCTTGATTCCTTTTTTGAAGTGGCTCAGGGACGGTTCTAAGCGGAGTTTGGCAGGGAGGGAGTTCCAGAGGGTGGGACCCGCAATGGAGAAGGCTCTTTCCCTGGTGGTGGTGAGGTGCCCAAATTTGAGTGAGGGGGTTTGAAGGGTGCCGGCGAGGGTGTTTCTGGTGGGGCGATTAGTTTGACGGAAACATGGCATATCTTCAAGCCAGGGGGAGATGTTTTTGTATAATGTGTTATGGAGGATGGTGAGTGTTTTGTATTTGGAACGGAAGGCAATGGGGAGCCAGTGGAGATCCTGTAGTATGGGAGTGATATGCTCTGTTTTTCTAGTGTTAGTTAAGATTCTTGCCATAGCATTTTGTAGGATTTGAAGGGGTTTAATAGTAGAAGCTGGCTAACTATAGCCACCTAACTTTAGGACAGCTCTTTGACTCGACCAGACTTAGCTAACTCAACTCTTCCCAGTTACGCCCCCAACTTATCCTGCTAAATTCTAGCCACATGACTTATTTGCTGACTAGAATTTAGCCGGCTAAAGGCTCAATTGACCTCAATATTCCTACATTCCTTTTAAAAGGGAGCAAAATGAATGACTGATTAATGGAATGGTTCAGGCACTATTCTTGGCCACCTGAATACATATTTTGCCAAGCGCCCCACATGTAAACTCAGGTGGGCACATTCACCGTTCAAAGTGAGCCCTTCCCATAAGCGATGCACGTGGGCCGGCCAGCTGATGGAGTCTGTGCTATGATCCTGTTGCCCACTGACTGTGTGGCCAGTCCTGCATTAGCCGGCTGCAGGATAATGTCAGCGGTGTTGTATTTGTATTGCAGGCCCACATTTTGTGGAGAATCTGCGGTGGACGGTGACTGAGGAGTGTCAAGTGGTGCTGACGTGCAAGGTGACGTGCTGCAGTCTCGGAAACGCTGCATTAAAGTCCAGTCGATGCGCCCCTGGATGCTGATGGAAGAAGCATTATCTTCATCCAGTTTGTCCGGTTCAGTCCTGTGCCCCCTGCTTTATAATCGTACAGTGGCATCCTGCGCTTTGGATGTCATTACTGGACTGTACTTCCGTAAAGATTGAATGTGACTGGGGCTTCCTCCTTCGTGATGCTGGAAATAAGTTTTGCCCATTCGCTAAGGGGTTTAGATTGCGTTGCAGGAAAAGTCCGATTTTTTTTTTCCCCCATTTACTTTGTCAGGAAGCACGAGGTTGTCGCAGCCCCCCGCGCCCCCCCCCCCCCAGTCCTGCATCCAAGAATTATCCACCCTCTTCTTTCAGAATGTTTCATTTTTACCCAATGAAACCCATGCACTTGGGAGCTCGAGCGCCAGCTCACGCTCGTTTGCTTGGCCCACGCAAACTGGCAGTCATGAAACGTGAGAAGTCCTTGCGCCCAGGGTGTCTCTTTCTCTCCGAAGCTCACAGTGAAACCCACTCCTTGCTGTTAGGCAGTGAATCCAGAGTCTCCATTTCTGGATTTTCTTCTATATTTTGCATTATCCCAGTTATAAAATACTGTGGTGGGGTTTTACCGAGCTCGTGACGGTACATTATTTGGATCTCCTCCATGCTTGCACTGTCACCCATGTCCTCGGGCTTATTTATTTTTTTACGTTCTCTACAGGTAAGCAACATAAGGGATGAAACCACATTTAAATGGTACATCGACAGGCAGCTGCAGCTCAAGGGGCAGTTTGACCCACAGACCGGCATCGGAACTTTTCTCATCAAGAAGGTAAGGCCACGGTGTAGCAGCTTGGAGCTCTTCCTTGCTCGTGCATCTCCGTGTTTGCTTCTGGGGTTGCAACCTTCATCAGCGGATGCCAGTTTAGTTTAATTCATCTGTAAGCTATAAATGTCTTCAGAAGGGATCATCAATGTCTCCTGGGAGGGAAACTAGCGCCCCCCCCCCCCCCCAGTGCTATCCTTATCTAGTTTTCATATCCAAGATTTCCCAGATCAGTTTCATAATGGTTATAAAGAGGGAGGTTCTGAAAGGCGTTTACTGGGGTGCCCGGGTATTTAGCCAGGAATAACGGCTGGACTAAAAACCGCCTTCCCCAAATGCGACTGAAAGCCTATGGATGCCTAGGCGCATATACATTTAGCCGTGGGAAACGGAGGCGCCCCTCTAGGCGTGTTTAAGTTGGGGGAAGGAAAACGGCACGTGTACATTTCAATTTTCAAATGCAAGGGCGCTATTTTACCCCTCCCCCGCACCAACAGCAGGTGTCAAAGTGTGCGGACATTTTAACACGCGCACGTGTGATCATTTCCAAAGGGAAACCAGGCGGCCAATATCTTTTTGAAAATATGTGTAAAGAATGAGCATTAAAACTGCATCCCCCATCCCCAAGTTTGCAACTAAGAAAGTTGTTTGAAAATTACCCCTAAAACTGCAGAATGAATCATTTTCTGCTGCTAATTTGACCGAGGACCAGAGAATCTCCCTGTGGTCGGCCGTTGAGTTTATTTCTTTATTTGAAAAAACATTTTTTGCCCGCTTATCTAAAAGCCTGAGGAGGTCATTTTCAAAGGGCATTGCACGTGTAAAAGTAGCGCGTATCTCAGCAAATTTCAAAAGTCCATTGACGTGCGGAAAACCTTTTTTGACAGTTACCCCCTAAGCAGATAGCAAAGCTGCATTCATAATAATCAAAAAGAAAAGAAAAACCCCAGGAGCTTAACGTGACGCAAGCCACTTCTGTTTCCCCAGTTCACCGATGAGGATAAGGGTCTGTACAAGGCAGTGGTCTCGGATATTCGAGGAGAAGACTCCAGCGAACTTGACCTCACTAAGGAAGGTTGGTACGATGTCCGTCGTTACCTAACGTGACTTGGGCTGGTTTTTTTTTGTTTTGTTTTGTTTTTTTAAGCAGCATTTATGCATAGCCAGCTGAAGCTCAGCTGTTGCACCTTCAAACTCTATTGTTATCTTTTTGTTTTGTTTTGTTTTTAATTTGATTTTCAAAAACTGTTTATTTTGAATTATTATATTGATGAAACCTTACAGCAGAGCATTTGAGCAGCATGTTAAAGTATCTCTAACCCTTCATCCCACTTAATTGTATTGTATTAAGTAAATATAAAATAACAATTGTCCATTCAGGACCTGATCTATTCCCTTCATTTCAGCTGTTCCTAGATTCTCCCATGCCTTGACCCAACAAACTCTGCCCACTCACTGCAGCCTCTTTAATTTTCAAGCTCCTGCTATGGAGTTAGTGAACTGGGCCCAGTTCAGTACAGTCAGGGCGTAAATCTTAGTTGCCTTTGTTAGTAAATCTTTTCTTTTGCTTTTTAAGGTTTTGAGGATGTTCTCAAAGAGCTTTGCAGGATCGGTGGTAAGTGACGCCTTGAATTACTGTTTACTGGCCTGACGTCGAGGCCTGTGTAAAGGCCTCGACGTCAGGCCTTTACACAGGACCCCACTGAAAAAGTTGCCTTTTTCAGTGGGGTCCATGGGACCCTGTAGCTACGAGAGCCCTGCTCCTTGCTCAGAGATTGCTAAACCTAATTTTTCCGGGCAGGCCCTTTATTCTCTGAGCCCCTCCTGCCTGTGCCTGAACCAGTCGGCCAGTAAATCCCTCTTATCCGGCAGAGCTGCCTCCAGTCGTCTGCCCACCAGATCCCGTCGGTATCCATTCCAGATCCGAATTCTAATTCTGTCTGAATTCAGGCGGAGTCCTTTTATCAAACCATGAACGCCTGATGCTGCTGTTGGGACTTCTTGCCTGAAGCAATACTGAGCTTGAAGCGAAATGGTTTAACAAGGGGCCCTGCTAGTCATTGACAAGCAAGGATGGTCTGTGAAAGGGAGACAGCAGAAAACACAGAGCCAGATGGGGACTTTTCACGTATGCTGAAGAGTGCGAGTGCCGACGAGATGGGCAAAGCTTTATTGCTGCCTGCATGGAATGAGAAAAACCCTTTAGTACGACTGCCCCAAAGGGTCTTTGGCAGTCACTTCCCATTCTTAACCCCAGGCACTGTTTGCAATATATGCTATAGAGAGAGAGAGTGCCATCATGTACTGCGCATGGCATGTTGGTGCTGCGGTTAAAGCATCCCCACCATATCTGGGAGAACCACCTGCCCAGGTTTAACCTTTTTTTTGTTCGGGTCAGGAGTCGAAAACCCCAGCCTAGTTCCCATGTTACTTGTGAGCCAAAGCAGGGCGGCTCCCCCAATATACATCCGCGGACGTGTAGGAGGCCGGCGACACCCAGGACATGTCTGGCGATCCGGCTGAGGGGGCCAGCTGTACCGGGCCAGGCTGGGCGGGTGGCCTCAGGGGTTTGCGTTAGCAGAAGCCTGAAACTTGTGAGCAGCAGCAGGGCTGATCATCAAATCTTCAGCCTTGGCTGTTACTCCTGAGTTTCAGACTTCTGCTCGTTCAGCCCCATTTTGTGTTGGCACCGTGTGTCCAATATACGCAAACGGACTTCCCTGAGAGGCATAAAAAATCCAAAAAGTGTCAGAGAAGGGCACTATAAGTCAGATTATCTCCAGATATTTAAAACAATAACTGGGGGGGCAGGGGGGGGGGGGTACTGAAACGTTCATTCTTTAGAGTTAATCTTTCTCATCCCATTGACTTCTTCTGACCTCTTTCTTTTCCAATTAGCCTTGTCTGCGTCACCTCTGAAGCTCCTAAGCACGGAAGAAGGCATCAAACTCTACAGCATAGTCAAGTATTTCACCGACTACATGCAGCCCAGCTGGTACCACAAGTACGTCGCCGGGACATTTAGTCTGAACCAGGGGGCTGTGCCGAAGCTGCGGCCGCTCCCTGCATGACCCTCGTGCAATCGCACCCTCTCCCTGTGCCCCAGGTCTCATTGGGCAATAGCCCGCTCCCTTTCCCTACCCACCTCCCCTCCCTGTGCCCTTCAGAGCACCTCCAGGTCATCGACCTCGGAGGTGGCTGCACGTTTCTAAGTTCATAACCAGTAGGGCCAGCCTGAACGAAAGGCTTTTGTGTGGCTGGAAATTGTTCCTCGTGCTAGGATTATATAAAAGCCCTGATGCAGGCAGAAATCTTTGCTCATGCGGGGGTTCTTTGCAGTGCATAAAACGCCCACAGCCGCCCAATCTCGCTGGCCAGTTCAAGTTTACCCTTAGAAAGCAGGACCCGATTTCTCTCTAGATAATGCATTCAGCGTGTCCCCCCCCCAGAGCAGAAAACAGAAAATAAGAGCTGCCAGCCGGTTCCCTTGCAGCCCGTCCGGTCCTGGTGCTGCCCCTCTTACAAGGCATGGACTTGTAGGGTTATTTGTTCAGGGGAAAGCAGAATTACAAGTCCATGCTTGCAATGAGAGGAGGCAGGGGTTTAAATCAGAACGGAGTCAGCCTGACCAGCAAAAATAGAACCTGAAAATGTCCCCTGTAAGAACCAGGGCGGGCTAAGTAATTCAGTCCAGAATAGATATTATTAGAAATGTATAACATTTCATGGCCAGTACGGCAGTGATAAGGAAAGGGCTGACCTCCCCAGATATGTGTGTGTGTGTGTGTCTTCTCGGAAGAAAATTCAGAAATCGAAAGCTGCTGCAGAACTGACGCTGTCACTGCACGTTTTCTGTGCGGCAGGGACAGGAAGCTGGCGAGCACGGAGCGGCTGAAGTCCGGGAGCACCATGAACCAGGTGTGGCTCCACATTCTAAGCCCCACCGAGGCGGACAGGGGCCTGTACACCCTGGAGTTATTTGACGGCAGAGAGATTCATAAACGATCCCTGGACTTGTCTGGGAAGGGTGAGCAGCAGTTTCACAAGTCTCACTTGCCCCTCTGAGCCCGGTAGCTTCCCTTAATCATCTTCTCTCGCCTCTGCTTTCCGTAGTGTTCGATGACGCAATGGCGGAGTACCAGAGGTTAAAGTAAGTGATCGCTCCAGGAACGCTTTTCTCCCGTTCTCCTTTAATGACTTTTTTTTTTCTTTAATAGCAGAATTAAGGGTGGATTTTAAAGAAGGGACAAAGCAGGGAATGAAAGTTTATCCTTTGCCCAAAGATCTGATTTCTTCCAGCTTCTGGAAGGGAAATGTTTGCGGGCAAAAACCTCTGGGAAATGTATGGTGGGCTTCTGACCCGGAACGACTGCTTGCCTGGGGGAGAGCAGGCATGCGGGAGGGAACCGTTCTCAACGCCAGTAAAGCCCATGACTTGAGCGTCTGTCTGTCCGTCCGTCCCCCGTCCCCCCCAGCCCTCAGCATGGCTGAAAGGGCCTGCGTTTGGAAACATTGCACCTCCTTTTAGCCTCAGGAGGAGGCGTCCCTCGGGGGGACGGTGTGAATATTGTGACTTGCTGACTAGCACTAGCCCTGGTCTCGTTGCCTTAAATGCAGATCAAGCTTAAGAGGTCGATTCCAAGGGCATTTTTAAAATTGCCCCCTGCTGACTAAATCTAGGGACCGCGTTTCACAAGGCGGGGCTAAATTCAGCTGCCAGATAGAGGGGGGTGGTCCCCCGGGGAGGGGGGGGGGCAGGGAGAGGTTGGGAGAAGGAAAGCGCATATAGGGAAGCACAAAAGGGAATTGATTTTCAAACACACGCGTGCACGCACGCACGCATGTGTACTTTCCTGCGCGGACCCTCCATGCACAAAATATGGGTGCAGAGTTCACCCACGGACCTTGCAGCTTCAGTTTTCAAAGGGGGGGGAGGGGGGGGGGTGGTCATTTCTCATTGAAAATTAGCGTGAAGGTCTCCAAGCACAAAAAATATCTGTGGACCTTCAAACTGTCCGGAAAAGTTTCAAAGTTACTCCCCAAATGTCTTTGTGACCAAACGAAGGTAAACCTGTTGTTTCTGTTTTCCAGAGAAGCAGCTATTGCAGAAAAGAGTGAGTACCTCCAGGATTGCTTTCACAAGAGATAAAGCTCTTTGCAGAGGACTTGCGCTGGTAGCAGTCAGTGCCTCTGACCGGGGCATTCGCTAGCAGCGTACGTCTCAGACGTTGGGGAGTGGTTAACCCTCCTTCTCTCTCCCTTCCAGATCGTGCCAAGGTTGTCCGAGGCCTGCCTGACGTTGCAACCATCATGGAGGACAAGGTTAGCCTTCCCCAGTGACACCTGAGCTGGTTGTTTTGTCTGGGGGAGGGCTTGGCTTTTCGTGTGTGCAGGCCCGGCCCGCTGGCTCGGGTCCTCGCTTCGATCCCTGGCGCAGCTGGGGGCTGGTGTGGCGAGGGGGATTCATGGCCATTGCCTGCTGGCAGGATTCAGGCCCCTTGGAGACCTGGTGCATGCCCGGTCCCCGTAGTGACTGAAGAAAAGATGAATCGTGGAAAGGATATAAAATAGGAGGGAATCAAATCCCCAGGTAGCTGTGAGCAAAGGCTCCCGGTGCTCGGATACCAGCACTGATTCCACCTGAGCTGGAAGTACAAAGGAGGAAACCGCTGAATATAAAAATGTTTTTTTCCTGTACTAAGTGAATGAACGCCTTTATCTTTAAATGAAATTCAAACGGGTGCAGAAATCGAAGACCTGCAGTTAAGTTTGTTTCATCATCATCATCATCATCATCATCATTATTATTATCTTAGGAGCCGGAGTAACGAGGTGGGCTCGGCTGTTGTGTGCATGTTTTTTTTTTCGTGAGCAAACTTGACTGCCGATGCAGCAAGAAGTTGTACGCAGCACAGCAATGTGTGCACAGGTCCGCGCCTTTGCGTGCAAATCCCATGCTAATGAAGGCATTAGCTATTACCCTTCCCCTCCCCCCCCCCCAATGCAGATATGGGTGCCAGCTCACCTCCTGCTTTCTTGGCGCTTGAAGCTTAACTCCTAGTCTTAGGTGGAGTAAAGTTTCCAGGGCCAATGTTAATCCATGGGGAGAAGCTGGACTTCCCGTGCCGGTGACCTGTAGACGGGATTTTATGCGCAGAAAATAGGCTTTGCGCACACAAAATATGATTTAAGAAACAAGAAATTGCCATACTGGATCAAACCAAAGGTCCATCAAGCCCAGCATCCTGTTTCCAACAGTGGCCAATCCAGGCTACAAGTACCTGGCAATTACCCAAACACTAAATATATCCCATGCTACGGATGCCAGTAATAGCAGTGGCTATTCTCTGTCAACTTGATTAATAGCAGGTAATGGACTTCTCCAAGAACTTATCCAACCCTATTTTAAACCCAGCTACACTAACTGCACTAACCACATCCTCTGGCAACAAATTCCAGAGCTGAATTGTGCGTTGAGTGAAAAATAATTTTCTCCGATTAAGTTTACATGTGCTACTTGTTAACTTCATGGAGTGTCCCCTAGTCCTTCTATTATCCAAAAGTGTAAATAACCGATTCACATTTACCCATTCTAGACCTCTCATGATTTTAAACACCTCTATCATATCCCCCCTCAGCCGCCTCTTCTCCAAGCTGAAAAGTCCTCATAGGGGAGCTGTTCCATCCCCTTTATCATTTTGGTTGCCCTTCTCTCTACCTTCTCCATCGCAACTATATCTTTCTTGAGATGCAGCAACCAGAATTGTACACAGTATTCAAGGTGCGGTCTCACCAGGGAGCGAATCAGAGGCATTATGACATTTTCCGTTCTATTAACCATTCCCTTCCTAATAGTTCCTAACATTCTGTTTGCTTTTTTGACTGCTGCAGCACACTGAGCCGACGATTTTAAAGTAGTATCCACTATGATGCCTAGATCTTTTTCCTGGGTAGCAGCTCCTAATATGGAACCTAACATCGTGTAACTACAGCAAGGGTTATTTTTCCCCCTATGCATCATCTTGCACTTGGCAGATGAAATTTAATGTGGACATTTGGATGCCCAATTTTCCAGTCTCACAAGGTCCTCCTGTAATGTATCACAATCCGCTTGTGATTTAACTACTCTGAATAATTTTGTATCATCTGCATATTTGATTACCTACCTCGTCGTATTCCTTTCCAGATCATTTATAAATATATTGAAAGCACCGGTCCAAGTACAGATCCCTGAGGCACTCCACTGTTTACCCTTTTCCTCTGAGAAAATTGACCATTTACTCCTACTCTCTGTTTCCTGTCTTTTAACCAGTTTGTAATCCACGAAAGGACATCGCCTCCTATCCCATGACTTTTTAGTTTTCTTAGAAACCTCTCATAAGGGTCTTTGTCAAATGCCATCTGAAAATCCAAATATACTACATCTACCGGTTCACCTTTATTCACATGTTTATTAACCCCTTCAAAAAAAATGAAGCAGATTTATGAGGCAAGACTTCCCTTGGGTAAATCCATGCTGTGTTCCATTAAAGCATGTCTATCTAAATGTTCTGTGATTTTGATCTTTAGAATAGTTTCCACTATTTTTCCCGGCACTGAAGTCAGGCTCACTGGTCCATAGTTTCCCGGATCACCCCTGGATCCCTTTTTAAATTTTGGGGTTACATTGGTTACCCTCCAGTCTTCAGGTACAATGGATGATTTTAATGATAGGTTACAAATTTCAACTAATAGATCTGAAATTTCATGTTTTAGTTCCTTCAGGGCCCTGGGATGCATACCATCCGGTCCAGGTGATTTGCTACTCTTTAGTTTGTCAATGTGGCCTACTACATCTTCCAGGTTCCCAGTGATTTGGTTCAGTTCATCTAACTCATCACCCTTGAAATCCATCTCTGGAACCAGTATCTCCCAAATATCCTCATTATTAAACACAGAAGCAAAGAATTAATTTAGTTTTTCTGCAATGGCCTTATTTTCCCTAAGAACCCCTTTAATCCCTTGGTCATCTAACAGTCCAATTGATTCCATCACAAGTTTCCTGCTTTGGATATATTTTAAAAGGTTTTTTTTGATGAGTTTTTCCCTTTACAGCCAACTTCATTTCAAATTCTCTCTTAGCTTGCCTTATCAATGTTTTACACTTATCTTTACAATGTTTATGCTTTTTCCTATTTTCTTTAGATGGCTCCTTCTTCAAATGTTTGAAGGATGTTTTTTTGGCTAAAATAGACTCCTTCACTTCACCTTTTAACCATGCCTGTAATCATTTTGCTTTCCTTCCACCTTCCTTAATGCATGGAATATATCTGGACTGCACTTCTAAGATTGTATTTTTCAAAAATATCTATGCCTGTTGTATACTTTTAACCTTTGCAGCTGCTCCTTTCAGTTTTTTTTTCTATTTTCCTCATTTTATCAAAGTTTCCCTTTTGAAAATTTAGTTTAGATTTACATATTTTACCCCTTCCGGTCATTAGTTCAAATTTTACCATGTTATGATTACTATTGCCAAGTGGCCCCACCACAGTTACCTCTCTCACCAAATCCTGCATTCTACTAAGAATTCAATCTAAAATAGCTCCCTCTCTCATTGGTTCCTGAACCAATTGCTCCATGAAGCAGTTGTTTATTCCATCCAGGAACTTTGTCTTTAGCAAGTCCTGATGTTACATTTACCCAGTCAATATTGGGGTAATTGAAATCTCCCATTATTACAGCACTGCCAAATTGGTTAGCTTCCCTGATCTCTCTTAGCATTTCATCATCTGTCTGATCATTTTGGCCAGGTGGACGGTAGTATACTCCTATCACTATACTCTTACCCAACATACATGGGATTGCTACCCATATAGATTCTACTGAGCATTTAGTCTCTTGTATGGTCTTTATCTTGTTGGACTCTATACCTTCCTGGTCATAAAATGCCACACCCCCACCAAGTTGATCCTCCTTATCATTGTGGTATAATTTGTACCCTGATATAGCACTGTCACATTTGTTATCCTCCTTCCACCAGGTCTCTGACATTACAATTATGTCTATCTCATCATTTACTGCTATACACTCTAACTCTCCCATCTTACTATTTAGACTTCTGGCATTGGCATACAGACATTTCAAAGTGCGTTTTTTGTTTGCATTATCAACCTTTTTTTCAGTTGCTGGCATAATTTGGAATTCTTTAGCTCAGGTGATTATTTACTTATAGGCACATGGACTCCGTTTGCTTTCATTGGAACCTTTCTGTTGGGATGCCCTAATTCTTCAGTTTTGTTAGTATCCTTCGGCTTTCTCCCTTGTTCTAGTTTAAAAGCTGCTCCATCTCCTTTTTAAAAGTTAGCGCCAGCAGCCTGGTTCCACTCTGGTTTGCATGCACACGAAAAAATAATAATAATAAATTCTGCGCTGATTGCAAAGCAGCTTTTCTGGCTAGAGGATTGTTTTAGAGCACAGGGTGTCATGTTTACACTTCCTTGTTTGCCCTGAGACTAAGGAAATAAGTTAATGTTGTTAAAGACGGTAACATAATAGCACTGGCTGTTGCAACCACAATTACACAAGACCCCTCGCCTGACCACCGTAGGCGTATCCTCTAATTATGCCACAATCTGAGGACCTGTAGACAGTGAAAATGATCTAGAAGGGACTAAAACTCGGGCCTGAGCTTACGGAGGACTTTGCTATCCTTTTTGGGAAGGAGCTTTTGTAAATCAGGCCCCACAGTTTCCAGAACTTAAGCTCCTTGAATCTGAAGCCTTTTGGCAAGTTGTCAACAACAACAACAAAAAGAGATCCACCAAAACAGCAAAATGAATTTCCGTCCCAAGCCCTCCACACCCTGAAGTTCTCTTTCCTCCTTCATGGGGACTGCACAGTAGAAAGGGGTAGGAGTGATCCCCAGTTGCTCCTTCGCCACCAGATCCCGGCTCGAAAATGGCACCGGCCAGCCCTGTGTCGAGGTTTGGCTGACCAAGTTGGATGGCTGGCGCTGAACATTACTCAGCGCAAGTTGCCTTACCCTCTTCCACTCACCTAACCCCAGCCCTGGGGGCCGTGCTGCTAAGAGGGGGGAGGGATTTTCATTTAGGGAGATCTCCCCTTATAACGCCCTAGTTAGGCAGCTTAGGTCCCTTTGAAGGTGCACCCCACATATCATAATTGGATAATAGCGTTGATCATCGTTAGTCCAGGCAGCATGTGCCCCAGAGCTGGCTGTCTTTCTGTTTTGAGATTCTGTTTGGATGAAAAACACTACAGCAATTGAAATTATTGTCATGGTGGGAGGGGGATGCAACAAAAAATAAATAAATCAAAAAATAGATAAAATTTATAAAATTGACCCCAATATTAGCAAACAAACGATTCTTTTCCATCTCCGAGGCCTGGTGTTTTCCTGCAGTTAAGGGTCAAGCAGAAGCACCTATCAGTTTGTTTACTGGTTGAGATATTTGGGGATCAGCTGGTGTTTATCAAAATATCTTAACTTTCCCTCTTTGTAGCGGCGTCCCTTCAGATCCCGGGTCGGACTCTCCTCCTGTAAAGCCAGCTGTGAATTCCCTCTTGTGACACTGTGCCCCTCTCTTCCCAGACCTTGTGCTTGACGTGCCACATCTCTGGAGACCCAACTCCCGAGGTCGCCTGGCTGAAGAACGATAAGGAAGTCGTCTTCAAGGACCGCTACAAGCTGGAAGTGAAGGGCATGGTCATCACCATGACCATCGAGAAGGTGTGCGGCGATGACTCCGGGCGCTACGGCATCTTCGTCAAGAACAAGTATGGGTCAGAGACGGGCCAGGTGACCGTCAGCGTCTTCAAACATGGAGAAGAGCCAGCGGAGCTGAGAAAAATGTCGTAAAGCCATTGCAGCTCCTTCAAACCCCCCCCCCATGCAGGCCTGATTGGAAAAGGAGATTTGTTGTACATGCGGAGTGAGAACAGGGTTCCTAGAAGAGTCTCCAAGGGATCCCCACTAATACTCTGGAAAACAATGTGTTCACCAGTGGTATCTCCCCCAGCCCTCACGGACCAACAACAGGTTGGGTTTTTGGGATGTCTCTAATGAATATGCATGAGAGAGCTTTGCATGCCCACTGCCTCCATTATATGCAGATCTATCTCATGCATATTTATTTGGGATGTCTTGAAAACCCGGCCTGTTGGCGGTTCTCGAGGGCTGGGAGTGAAGACCACTGCTGTACACGGAGCAGCATGAGGTGAACATACCAAACTGGCAAGGACTGTACTGAGATTATCAAAACATAATGGTGTAGTGTAGTTCTCCTGCTAGTCCACAAACTTTGCTGGGTTTATCTAATAAAAAGGGGATCACGTGACACCTGTGTGCTGACTTTCATTGCTTAAAAAACGTGTGTATTCTCTTCTGCAGGGCCGTGGCCTATGAGAGCTGGAGAGAATTCCTTTATTTGCCTAGGCCCTTTCACGGTAATTCTGGCTGCCTCGTTCGTGCAGTGTCCTGTTAACCTCTCATAGCTCAGGACAAGTCTGACAGCAGACCTGGGCATCGTGCTTCCTGTAGCAGGGCCTTCTTGGATGCACACCTCTTGGGGACTCACATTTTTTTTTTTTTTAGTGTATGTACCCACAGAAACCATTTAATAAAGTGTGAAACGCAGAATTTCTGTATTGCAAGCCCTTGCAAGTAGGCAAACAAACTGCACTAAGCAGAGGAAGTGGAAAGAAGGTTTCAATTTTTTATTACCTAGTGCATTACAAATATATGCATTTGTAATACTTTTATTTGTAACATAGAAGGTGTGTAACGTTTTGCTACAAGTGCCTTCCTTGTTCTGAAAGGCGTCCTGCGAGCACTTGTGCTGGATTCAGGCTGTACATGCACAGGTCAGGCAGCGTCTGCTGGGTTTTATATAGGGGGCTCTGACAGGAGCTGCTCCACTTGCTGAGATGCTGTTTGCTCCCTGGACTTCCACGGCGCCTCTCTGACAGGGTTCTGATTGTGATCAGCCCAGCAGCACCCTGGCTTGAGTAAGCTTGCTAATACTGGGCATGACGAGGGAGAAGGCACTTTTAAAGACAAAGTGAAGTAAAACAACAGAGAGAAGCAGAGAGCGCTCAGTGACTGTGCTTCAGCTGCCTGTGTTAATTGCTGGACGAGAGTTCTGGTATTCAGTTTTAGCACAGCATGTCACAAGTATAGCCTTGAGAGCAGAGTGTACCGAGGTCACTGTTAACCAGGGCTTTCAACTCCACGGTCAGTGGCCTCTCTCAGACTCCAAAGCTGAAGAGGCATTTTTTTTTGTTCTGAGGAATATTTAATTCTTGTTATTAAAACTTGATTTAAGATTAATTTCACAGAGCCCGCTGTGAAAATGCCATGTGAAAAACTGCATTTGCAGTCGGAAACGTTCCTCACTGGTTCCACGAAAGGGGAGCGGTGTCCGCCAGACATTAAAGGAGAACCCACAGGCCACATCATCCTATGAAATCGTGCGTTTCCCTTGTATTTCTTGCAAATACGGAGTCAAGAGGACATTTGTAAAGGTTCAGGGGCCTATTAAGCAAGTTAAAACAAGAAGCGCCTCGCCTAAATCAGCCAGAGGTATTCTGGCCTCTTGCAGGCCATTTTGGAGGCAGAGAAAAAAAGGGATTTTTTTCTTTTTATGTTCAATGTGTTTATTTAAGTTTCTTAAGTGTTTGCTACAACAAGAACGAAAGCGGGAGAGATCTCAGTGGGGGGGAAATGGTGCATCATTTTTCTGGGTAGATCTTTTTTAATGTATTGATTTTCTTTTATTTCCAGACTTGTTAACCGCCTCTCCCGTTAGGCTACAGAAAACAAATGCAAAGAGAATAGAAACATAAGTCACTGAGGACATAGGCGAGGACAGTGAACATTGCACCAAGTCGCACACAACCTTATTCTCATCAGAAAGAAACAGAAAATGCTGGACTCCATGCACACGCGGAAGCAGAAAGAATCATTCACAGTAGCTAATTTTAAGAGGAACACGTATTGATGCAGGAGCTGAGATATGCTGCGATGTTTATATCATGCGTGCAAGTATGCGCGTATCGGGTAAAATCCCCCTGCCCTGAAGGGCCGGTACAAGGGTATTAGGCGCCCTGGGTGAACCTTCTGCCTTGCGCCCGCCCTGCCCCCCCCGGGTCCAGGCTCCGGCCCCGACCTCATTCACTCAGACATTCACCCCCTCTCTTACACACACTTAGGTTCCTTGTCTCATTCACACACAGGCTCCCTCCCTCTCTCTCACTAACACCATTGCTCTCTCATACGCACACAATCCCTCTCGCACACACACAAGCAGAGGCACCGCTCGTGGCCCCCCCCCTCCCCCCCCGAGTAACCTGCTTTCCTCGGCTGAAAGCAGGATGGGCTCAAGCAAATGTCCCACGCGTATTTCCACTAGGGCTTTTACTCGCCTTTGCAGGGGGATTTCAAAATGTGCTGGCAAGAGGGAAAAACCAGTTTTTCCACTTAGTCCACCAGTCTGTCTAGTTGATAAGAGGGTCTTCAAGGCCCCTCCGGTTCTTCATCCCTGTAAGCCCCCCACTTGGCAACGAACCTTCACACTGTGCTGAAAGCCCTAAAAGGCGAGATCTCTAGATCTTGCTCCTCATCAGGACCCGCAGCAAAGTTACACACGGACGCGTGCCGCGGTCAGCTTTATTTAAAAAACCAGAGTTATGAGCGTGTCTTAGCCCCGCCCCTTTCCCCACCCCCTTATTCTTGACGCGCGCGTGGATTTGCATGCGTGTACTTCGCACATTCTTAAAACCCGCGTTACTTGCGCGTGGCCCGCGTACGCGGCCTTTTTTTTTTTCTGCACGAGCAACGCTTTTAAAATCTACTTCAAAGCTTTTGACAAAAAAAGTCAAGCTTTGCACATCTTTCTGAAAGTAAAAAAAAAAAAATCATCAGTGGCTCTAGTGGATAACGGAGCTGTAGGGCCCCGGCCCAAGAGGAGCCTCTGGCTTTAGCTTCCACCACTTTTGAAAGAAGGAGGCTGTTGGCTGCGGTCCGGGGAGATCTGATCGGGTGCAGCGCGCTCATGCAAAACTCCGAAAAATAAGGAGGAAGATTTCTGAACTGTTCTCGGGGCTGCAGGTCACCCGTGCGGAGCTTTCAGAAGCCGTTTGCATGGGTCGTGATCGGCCGAGCAGCTGCAGCCTATCCAAATGACATTTGGGTAGCTCTGCTCGCAGTGAATTGAAGTTGTTTATTGAAGGCTGGAGTGCATTTTCACTTAAGCAGCGGCATAAGTCGGTGATAGTCTAATAATTACGCTAATCTGCTTCTGGAAAGCCAAGGCTGAGTCCAGCTAAAAACGCAACGTGTCGTCCCCGGGAAATCTGAAGGCAGGCCCGGGCCGGCGTGGCTCATTTTAACCAGGGCAGTCCTGTCTCATTGTGATTTAACTTGAACGTATTTGAGGACAGCCAGCGTTCAAGCTCTTTGCGGGCATTATTTCGTTCTATTGATTCGTCGCCGAACTCCCCTACGCAGGTTCATATTTGCACAGGGTGCTACATTCGCTGACCAGCGGTTCGCACCCTGTAGTGGGACGCGGGCGTTGCTGGCCTGGCGAGAAGCCGATATCCGTGCACAGGGTAGGCGGGGCTCCTTGCGTTTAAACGTCGGCTGGGCGTGTGCAGGGCTGAAAAGAAGACGCCTACCTTTGCCGGGACCAGGACTTGCGCTCGCACTGGCATCGTCTGATGAATGTTTTCTCTCCAGTCAGCGCTAACGCTTCGTGAATATCCTTCTCTTCGCGCACACTTTGGCCAACAGGTGCCCTCCAAATTGGGCTTGTTAGAGAAAGGAAGCACCGGGGCAGTCGATCCGAGGTGTAACAAAATATATTACGCAAGAAGGCAAAACAGGGGCTCATCCAAAAGTTATGGAAAACCAGTTTTAAAATAAAAGGCGGTCTGCAAAATCTTTAAGTACAGCACAATAAAACAAATTAAAAAACCCTTAAAAGTTCCATCTTGGATATAAAAACTCCATAGGGAAAAGCTTCTTTCTGAGTTTCCAGGAAATCCATGTGAATCCCAACCCAAGTGCTCTCTTATTTATTATACATTAATTAAGATCATTATTGTGGAATCCCTTCCTTAAATAATACCCTTTATTAAGTTTAATTAATGCTCTGGTCTTGTATTTATAACAGGTAAACATCTGTGGGATGTTAGAGCTATACAGGTTATTTTGTGTTTTATTGTATTAAAACTAATTTTTTACAATAGAAGTCATTTTCTCTAGGAACTAAGTGCCCTAGCAATGGGGTGTTCTGCTTGTTGTTGAAGTTTCCTACAGAAATATTTTGGCATGCAACCTTATAGGCTGTGACTGGGTTAGACTCCATGAAAGTGTTGGGATTTCTCCTGGCGTAGCTTCCGTGGGAGCGAAACGCAGTGTCTGGGTTGGGATTCATGCCTTAATCACTAGCCCTTTCCTGAGATCATGATTTGCGGGGCATTTGAATCTGCCAGCGTTCATCTAATAAACCCCGTCCGAAGCCTAGTAAATCTGCGGATATGCTCGCGTACCCTCGTACTAAGTAGAAAAAAGAGTTTCAATTCTGTACCTTCTCGATGGATGGACATTTCTTTTTAAATATTTGGTCAGCTGGATTTCATTCATTGTTCTCTATTGTCCCTAACTCATAGCCTTCCCTTTAGCAGCCATCAGAAGCCACGCAGGGCTACCTTGCATCCTCTCCCTTAAGTGTAGGACTTTTCGAGATGGTCACGAGGGTGCATGTACCAGAAAAAAGTAACATCACGGCAAGCTGGTGAGCCGCTGTGAACTTGAGGCTATTTCCATTCAGATCCAACACTGGCTTAATAATTTATCTTTTTTTTTTTCTGTTAATAATTGGGCAATAAGTGTTTGACCTAGAGTATGAGTCTAGCTTGTAGTGCCCCGTAATATAAATAAGGCTCACCCCAGCTAATCCGCTCTCTTCCTAACAGCAGCTTCCTTCCTACTCTCTCCTGGCACCATGGCCTTCAGCGGGACCTGGCAGGTGTTCGCTCAGGAGAACTACGAAGCTTTCCTCCAGGCTGTTGGTAAGTTGACTGCTTCACTCGCCCAGGTTGCAGTCCATGGCTGGGTCACAGCACAGAGCCAGAACCCAGCTCTGCCACTCTTGTCTTATTTTGGGATACGTTCTCTCTTTATTTCCCTCTGTCTCAGTCAAGCCATGGCTCTGCCACTGCTTGATCGGAGGCGAGTCACTCTTAACATATGGACTTATCTACCCAGCAGACAGGGGACTATAATTTTAATACAACACCGTATCAAAGGAAACAAAAGGTCCCTCCAAACTGGACATCTAAATACCACTGGCCATGAATGCTTGACGTAATATTGCTTTGAAATGCTGTGAGATTCCATAACCCACAGGCAGGCCCACCGCACAAATTTTCAGCAATGTGCACACTCATGCACGCAAATATCCTTCCACCATCAAAACAGGCCCAGAAGGCTTTGCACAGAACAGGATTCTTGGAAAAGTTCCCTTCTCAGCACGAGCAAGCGCAGTGAGACAGCAAAGCCTTTCTGCAACAATTGTATACGTAAACATGAGCAAACTTGCAAATAAATAAATCTATAAAAAATGAAATTATTACTAATTAAGCATGAAAATATTCTTGAAAATAAACAAAAATGTATCAACGCATCAAAGAACTAGATTATGTGCTGAGCTAAAAAGGTGGACCTTGTCATGTTCTCATTCTCTGACATAACACTTTCTTTATTCAGTGAAAATTTGATATCCTGTTATTCCCTAAAGCATCAAAGCAGGTTACAATACTATATCTAGACAGATAGATATGAAATAACTGAATGCATTCACATGGCAATGGGGGAATAAACCGACCGCGTTACCTCTGGGGGTAGTTTGCGGTGCCCATTGAATTCCAAAGCCACGCCTGCACCCAGGCTCCCGCTCCTCGGCCCTGCAGAAGGAGCCTCTTAATCGCTGATCATCCTACAGGACTCGGAGATGATACTTTGCTGCACTCAGCCTTTTCAATAATGCAGGGGCCTGGGAAATAATGAGATTAAAGATAGCAGGTGGCTGGCAAAGAGAGCCAGCTAAAATATTACAACAGAGGGATTCTGGTCATCGCCCTCGGCTACAGTCTGCTTTATACTCTATTAGGGCAGAAAGCATTCAGGCAAAAAGCCAGTCCAATACTGTTCTGCAAGTTTACAAAGTATGAATAGCACAATCACACCTTATGCTAGCACAGTCAGGATATATGTACAGTATGCATGTATGTGTGTCTAGGGATAGTGTGGAGGGATATGCTTTATTTTAATTGGCTGCAACTCACACAGCACAGATAAACTTGCCATTTACCTGTTCTTCAGCAACCTATTTTCTTGTCTAAATAAAAGGAAAACTCATGTATTTTCTTTTCTAATTTTATGGATGGCAAACTTGTCATGATGATCCCAGCCCCAGGTCTGCTCAGGAGTAAGAATCTGCAGCACCGACCCCCCCTCATGGGCTTACCTGATGATGCTTCAGCTAAGGCAGGTGTCTGAGCTGTAAATGCTCAGGGCCTTTCCTCTGCCCTGGCATCACGGAGTATCTCCGTGTTCTAGATTCAGATACTGGAGCAAAGCTGGGTCCAGAAAAGTGGGGGAAGGGAGGCTGGAAACCAGCTAATTTTACTGAAGGCTCAGAGACATCCCATGAACTTTCAGGGGTAGGAGTCAAACTGAAGACACCAGTAATGTGCAGAAGCAAGATGTTGAGAATAACAGGAGTATGGACTTTATTTAAAAAAAAAAAAACCCACCAAAACTGCAAACCTTAATGGAGAGGGGGTGGGCATGGGGAAGAAGGAAAATGTGGGAATCTGCTAGCGAGGAAAGAGTTAAATTACAAACAGGGCTGACAATAGGAGGCTGTGGTTCATTCACCTTGAATGAACCACAGCGGAGTCTTGAAATGCTGACATTATAGAGGTGGGAATGTCGGCGTGTGCAGGTTATAAAATGTGGTTCCTGCACGCACATGCGGGCTGGATTTTAATGTCCGCATGCACATGGCCTCCTCCATGCGCGGGAGGGGGTGGATTTTAAGAGAATTGCGCCACGACACGATCGGGCCTTTGCCCATTTCACTAACCCTAGGCTTCCTCCCCGACTCCTAAACCTACCCTAACTGGAGTTTTTTTTGTTTTTGTTGAAGAACTTACCCGCTCCTCTGAGCGGGAGTAAGTTGCATGCGCTGGCCGGCTGCCGGCGCACGCTTCCCCGGGACAGGGTCTAATGGCCGCTGTGCCTCCGCCCCTCCCCAGCCAGACCCCGCCCCTTTTTTTCAGGTCCTGCACTTCTGCGCTTATCGGGGCCTTTTTTTGAAATGCACTTGGGGCCAGATTTTAAAAAGCATTTACATGCGTAAATCTGGGTTTTACGCATGTAAATGCACTTTACTCGAGTAAGTGGGCTTTTGAAAATTGCTACAATATATGCCATTGAATTGTCCATAGGATTTATTCGCATAAGTGCACTTTACGTGAGTAAATGGCTTTTGAAAATTGCTACAATAGTAGTTACATTTATGCGCGTAACTCCTTTGAAAATTACCCCCATAGTGTGTGCACAAGGCCCGGCCGTACGCGGGCCTTTTAAAATCTTACCTGTGAGCCCGTGGACCACAATTCTCCCTTCTTCTCTGCCACAGGCCTGCCGGATGATATCATCAAGGTTGCCAAAGACATTAATCCAGTCATTGAAATCCAGCAGAATGGAGACTGCTTTGTTGTCACTTCCAAAACACCCAAACAGTCCGTAACTAACTCATTCACTATCGGAAAAGAAGCCGACATCACCTCCATGGATGGCAAAAAAATGAAGGTAAGAGGGGGTTCCCGGCCCTTGCTTTATACAGTTCCTTACCACAGAAATTCTTTGGTTGAATTTTGAGACAGAATCCTTTACACAAACGCATTTGTTGGTAAAGATATGATACATACTTCTCTCTCTTTATGTACGGACATCTAGAATAGTGCTGTCCACCCCTGCCTGACTGGTCAGATGGTGACATGCAGCGATAACGCCTTCTGGTCAGATACAGCCGTTATATTCACTGCTAAAGTATTACATGTCTGGTTTTCTGTCGCACAGCTGCATGCAGACGGGATTAGCCTACTATTGACTGCTTGGTTGTAACAGGCACAAAAACTATTACTGTGCAAACTGCAGTGCCCCGGTCTCCTCTGGTTTGGAAGAGATGCATATTCCAGCAACTATTGGCGGTGCCAAATCCAGCAAATACAAGCCCAGGTTTTGAACACGCCGGGAAGAGAAAAACCGATTGCACTTTTTCAATAGTGATTTACAGGATTTAGCTTCCAGCCTCAGACACAATGTGTAACTTTTTATGGTTTGGTTGGTTTTCAAAGCATTGACGAGGTTCTCCCCTATTCCAGGAATAAAATATGTGTGTGTTCCTTGAATTATAGACAAGGTGAAACACCATGACAAAATTGCTCTGTGTTTCACAATGGCTGAGATATAAGTCCCATTCTTTGGAATGCCCTGCCTAATACCTTGACCACCTGCACAAACGTAATTTAAAAAACAGACTTGTTTAAAAAAAAGCATTCGATGTCAAACTGAAACAGGACAGGCCTTAGAACCCTACAAGCAACATCCCCTCATCGGATTGCATAGACTGCAGAATTAGATTTATTCTGTATTCATATTTAGTTCTAATGTAATGTTTGTTTTATTTTGTTGTTTTATATTGCGAATGTAAGTGTAAACCGCTAGGAACAATCCTTTGGCAAGAGCGGTATATAACAACTTTTAAATAAATAAATATCGTGACCGTTTTGTGTCTGCAGTGCACGGTGCACCTAGAAGGTGGGAAGCTTGTGTGCAAGTCAGAAAAATTCTCCCACATCCAGGAAGTTAAAGGCAATGAAATGGTGGAGGTGAGTAGCCTGCCAGGAGCGCCCCCAGACCAATTCACAATGGAAGATACACCCACCAGACGAGGCCAATTTGAACCAGCTTCTCTCCAGCTCAGTCAGAGTTCAGACACAAAACGGGGCGGGTTGAATTAGCGCATGTTTGAAACTTGCCAACAGTCGAGCCAGGGTCCTAGACTTGATGGTCAGCATGGCCACTCTCAAGTTTCAGACTTGTGCCAGTTCAGTCCCCTTTTGTGTCTCTTACCACATGGCCACTGTATGAGCAGGGTTTTCTCAAAACAGAGCTCTCCGTTTGCTGTGAGATTACAAAGCTGTCAGCTTGCGTCCTGCTTTCAGGCGGCTGACAGCTTGAAGAGTGCCCACAGAACAAGAAGAGGCCTGGAGCCTGTGTGTACGGCATGCTGGACGTGTGGTTTGCGCTGAGATGTCTGTAAAACGCAGGGATTACATTTCACGATCTATACAATCAGCGGGAAGTGCAGACCTTGCGAGAGAAAAAAAATTAACAATAATTATTTGTCTTTATAGATCTTGACCATTGGATCAGCAACACTGACCAGAAGAAGCAGGAAAGTCTGAAGAGACTTGGAACTATTATGGTCTCCTTTTACATCGGCTGTGACTCACTTTGTAACATAAAATAAACATAAATATCGTCTAAGCCTGTTTCCCAATTAATTGGACTTTTCCTATCATTAGTAGAAATGCTTTTGGACAGAACTCATCCTGGAGGGTACAAACCAGTCTAGATTTCAAGGCAACCAAAGAAGCCCAGGTTGTAAAGTGGGCAAAAGCTTTGGCAAGCATTAACATGTGTTAAAAGCACCGTTAGTGCACACACTCTAGTTTCCATGCAAAACAGTGCTCCTGCATGCATTAAATTAGGACATGAATGCTGTAACACAAAGCCCTATGCTAACAAGTAGTGTAGTGGTTAGAGAAGCAGACAAAAAACTGAAAATCCCACTAATGCTCCTATAACAATGGGAAGTCATTCATTTCATGAAAAGTAGAATATAACGTCAATGTTAAATAAATTATAAACCCTCTGGGGACAGTGGAATGCTACTATACCTGCATGTTATTGGCTTTGAAGTGGCTGCCCAGTCCCAAAAAAAAAATCAGATGAAAAAAATAACTCGTTTTCTATGGGTACATAGAAAAAGTGCAAAAGTAACAGACCTGTTAACAAAAGAATCTTACTTACACATCAGGGAGGTGTAGTTACGTTTTGGGGGGATAACATCTGTATTGATGCACTAGCAAATGAACACAAACCTAATTTGAATGTTATTAACCTGTGCCATTAACGCAAGTTAATTAGCACATTTTAGTAAACAATAGTACATTAGCATCAAATTACACTAATAAATGACCCATATATGATAGTGTATCTCATAAATATCCATGGGAGACACTCTCAAAGCTGAGAACGGAGGGGGGGGGGGGGGGGGGGAGTCGGATTCTGTAGGACTGGGTTGAGAACCACGTGTCACAGGAAACAGGTCAGAAACATCCAGAGGGAATGATCAGTCCAGTTCCTTTGCAGCCTCACGGTTATGTTGAAATCTGGGTTTCACTGTCTTTGTTGTGTCAGAGGACTGAGAAAAGCTCATATGGACCCCACCAAGTCCATCTGCACACCCATTCTCTGATGATGGCAGTAAATTATTTTGTGACTCTGCCTCTAGATAGAACACATCCTTTGCTTTCTGTTCCAGTTTCACTGCAGTAATTGTGCAAATAAGTCTGGTTTAATCAGTAAAACAAGTTGACCTCCAAGTCACAATCACAGTCAGGTAACCTAAAGGTTTAATTTGTGTCACCAGTGGGATATTTTTATGCAGTGCTAAAGCAGTTCTCTTCATGTGCAAGTCAATCATACAAATCAAAATAGCAGTAAAAGCAGAAGTTGCTGTGGGTGGGGGATCCTATTGCAGGTTCACTGTGTGTGTGTATGTGATAAGGACACAAGAATAAAATACAGCAGGCTTGCATTTATTTATATTCCGCCATTCAGACACTTCAAAGTGAATACCAGGATTAGCAGTGTTCCAGAAAGCCAGGCAGAATACACAGATATAGCAAAGGCAATAGATGTAATGATAATACCATAGTACAAATAGTTTCTTACAGTTATAAGGGCAGCTGAATTGATTCTTTCGTTGAGGATTCTCTCTCACTGTCTTGTCCCTCTGCCATCTCCCTCCTCCTGCCTCTCAGGCAGGATACAGTAGTTATACCATTTCCATTTGTCTATCTGAAACCGTGTTTTGAAAAACGCAGGCATTTTTCCCAAAACACAGCCCAGGCTTTCTCTTACCTTGCAATTCTAATTCCCTTGCTATGGATTCTGCACATCTGATGTTTACCTCTTTCTTTCCCACACTTGTTACAGTCATGTGATGTGTGTCAGTTTTTATTTACGAACATTTGATATTCCACTTTTTGCCAGGTTTGGTCTCAAAGCGGATTACAGAAATTAAGATTTGAGCAGATATTTAACACTGAGTGCGACTGTATGGCTATTCTTAATAAGCCGGCTGGGGAAAGGTCTGATTAAAACAGCTATGCCTTGACTTTTTTATGGAAAGCGAGGTAGCATGTTTCCTGGCGGATAGGTAAAGGAACCTCATTCCAGATCTTGGGAACATGGTAGCTGAAGGCTCTTAATCTTGTGTCCTTCAGTTTGGCAGAAGTCAGGGATGGGGAGGACAAAAGGCCCTTTTGCGAGGATTGGAACGCTCTAGCTGGAGTGTAAAAGGCAAGGAGATGGCTGAGATATTCTGGGGCCTGTTTGTTCAAACATTTGAAGATGAAGCAGAGGATTTTGAATTTAATCCTGGTTTCAACTGGTAGCCAATGTAGTCTGACAGTGTAAGAACTCTGAATCCATGAAGGCCTAGGTTCTGATTATATCCTCATCCAGCGTAGTCAGATCCAAACTAAGTAATTCCATTAGAGGTCCCTGAATGAGTGGGAGGGGCCAGCATTGTGACATAACAAGGTGTAATCATTTATAGCTTTAAATTTGCTTTCTTTTACTCATTTTTTTGTCTTTTGTTAATTTTGCTTTTTGTTTTAATTTTATTTCTCTCTTTCCCCTCACACCCCCATCCAATCTTTCTAGCCTCCTGCCTTTCCTCTTCGATGGCCAGTGTCAACATTTTTTCTGCTCCTCATAGACTTCCTTGGTATCATCGTCTTAATATATCTATATCTATCTATCACTATGTATTTCCATAGATTCCAATGGCATCATCCTCCTTCAGGAAGGTTATTTGAGGGGGGGCTGCTAAAGTTAGCGATAGAGGGTTGGTTTTGCTTGTCTTTAATCTCCAAATTGGATCTAAAGTGTGCTGTCATATAATGTTATATTTGTTTTAGAGGAGGTTATTTTAATAATGATTGTATTGCATTTTGTATATTATGTATTCTGTTCATGGTTGTGCACCATTCCAGTTAGCTTTTGCTGAGTGCATGGTCTACAAAAGTTAGAAAATAAATAAATAAACAATGTAGCTCTGTAGATCAACATGAATGTGAAAATTATCCTTTTAAAGAGCAGCCATTAGAGTGAAGGTCAGTTTGACCTAAAATACTAAAATGAAAGGATAACCTTTATTGTACACAAGTTCTAACATTCACTCATGTCAGTGTCTTCCTAGCCAGATTCCAGTTTAAAACCAAACACAAGTTAGTCCTGGGGGAATTTTGCGCAACTGCGGAGCACAGAATTCCTGCAAAATTCCCGTTCTCCTAGAATTTGGCAGGCCCCGGCGTGCCACAAGCGGAGCCTGTCCCGTTCACAGCGAAGATGGAGCAGGTGAGAGTGAGTCTGTGTGTATGTGTAAATGTCTGCGAGCCTGGGCGGGTGAGAGAGTGGGCATGTATGAGGGTGCGTGGGTGTAGGTGCCAGAGAGAGGGAGACTATGTGAGGAGATTGTGAAGGAGTGTGTACATGTGTGAGAGACTGGGAGCTGGTGTGTGTGATAAAAGGATTGTGTGAGGGCGCTTGCTTGTGAGAGAGTGAGCCTGTGTATGTATGTGTATGTGTGAGAAAGAGCCCGATTGAAGGGGTGTATGTGGGGTGAGAGAGGGAGCCTATGTGTAGGCGGGGTGAGCGAGAGAGGGAGCCAGTGTGCAGGGATGTGTGAGAGAGACATAAGTAGCTTGTGTGAGGGTATATATGTGAAAGAGAAAGGGAGCCTGTGAGGGTGTAGGTGCAAGAGAGGGAGCCTGTGTATGTACGGAGGAGGGGGGGGAAACGGATTCTGTATGAGGAGATGTGTATGCATGGGAGAGGGAGCCTGTGTATGTGTGAGAGGGAGCCTGTGTGTGAGGGGCAGTACTGAGAGAGGTCAAACTTTGGGAGTGGAGATGAGTGAAAAGGATTGAGCATTTATTTATTTAGGTTCTTTTAATATACCGATGCTCATGACCAAGTCTTATCGTACCGGTTTACAATGGAACAAGGGGAAACCATTTAACAACTGTATAGAAGATAAAGTTACATTAAACAGGGAGCAAAAAACATGGGCTTGGAAGACAGGAAAGCTATTAAGATATTATAACTGTAGATTACTGAAAGTAGTCATCAACAAAAACAGTTAAGTATCGAGGTAGATAAAGATTAACAAAGGTTAAATAATTTGGCTGGTGATTTATCATAGGCACTTATTAGGAAAAATTTCCTGTGGAGGGGGGGAACAGGGGAGGTAAGCGGGGGGGGGGGGGGGGGGGGGGGGGTGGGGGGGGGGTAGGTGCAGGGCAGGAATGGGGGGGGGGGAGGGAGAAGATAAGGAATGGGTAGGAAGGTGAAAGAGACAATATTGGTTGATAGAGGCTCGATCAACCATAAGCTTGGACCATCAGCCAGGTTTTCAGTTTCTTTCTGAAAGATAGATGGCATTGTTCCTGACGTATGTCTGGGGGAGAGAATTCCAATGGAGCGGACCCGCTGTCGAAAGTGCTCGTTTATGGATGGAGTTGTGGACCAAGAATTTGCTAGGGGGAGCCTGGAGAGAGCCTTTGTATGCGGATCTGATCGGCCTTGTGGAAGCATGAAGTTCGAGGGGGATGGAGAGTTGGAGTGAGGATTGCTGGTAGACAGATTTGTGAATGATAGTGAGAGTCTTGAAGGGTATTCTATAGTGGATTGGTAGCCAGTGTAGGATTTTTAGAATTGGTGTGATGTGGTCTTTACGGCGCGAGTTAGTAAGAATCCTGGCTGCTGCGTTTTGCAGCATCTGTAGAAGTTTAGTAGAAGAGGCAGGTAGACCGAGTAGTAATGCGTTGCAGTAGTCTGTCTTTGAAAACAGTATGGCTTGAAGAACTGAACGGAAATCATGGAAGTGAAGGAGTGGTCTTAGCTGTTTTAGGACCTGCAGCTTAAAGAAGGGGGGAGATAGTGGCAGGTGGAGGAGTTGGGGCCTGAAAGGGCAAAGTGAAAGGAGACTAGCCAAGTGAATAGGGAGAGAGAGGGTGAGACACTCTTACAGTGAACTTCTAGGGAAATTGTGCTCAAAATATTTAAAACTGCATCTTTACGTAATAACTTTTTTCTGTATTAGTCTTTAAGTAATTAATTTAAAATGTATCATGTATATTGTGTTATTTTGGCCAATATAAAGTATGCAGATTTTTGCAGAATTTTAAGCTTTTGTACACAGGATTTTAAATTTTTGTGTGCAGAATTCCCCAGGAGTAACAAGTATACCATTGTCTTAACAGTATTTAGCATTCTTACAAAAACTCAATAAAGAATAAAAAACATAAAACCAAAAAAATCACATAATTACCATAATTCACTATAAACTCTCTCTTCTCGATTGTTGTGTGTCTAGAACTAAGAGCCATCTTTAAATTGGCACGGCACGGCACGATTTTTAAATCTATTTATCAGCCATGGCAGGAGTAGGATGGCTCCTGCCCAAAAGCCAGTTTATGTTAGTGTTTTGGGGGTTTTTTGGTAAACAAATTGAAGCCCCAAACAAAAAAATCAACCAAAAAACAAATGAAGTGAAAACCCACTAAAACTAAAAAAATGAATCGAAATGAAAATGTTGGGCCTCCATATCCCTACTGAAAGCGTGAGAGATTTTGGAGCGGGAGGAATCACGTGTACATAGGCACAAAGGAGAGTGTACGGCGAGATGCACTGCACCCCAACCCCGGGATTTTAAGGATTGTTTTTGCACATTCCTATCTTAATCCACCCCGCCTTGAAACATTTTCTGCCTGTAAATTCACGACTCGTTCACCGTGGCAACACCCTGCACAAAGACAACGCACTCCCCTCCGCAGCGTTCCCCACCACGTGGGAGACACCGGGAGAGGAGACCGCGCACGCCACGAAAGAGTCAGATCCCGGGCGGCGCAGGCGCAGTCTGCAGATCCCGAGGCACTCTTTATTTATTTGTTTGTTTGTTTGTTTGTCTCGTTGTTGGCGCGAGCGGACCGTTGGTTTGGCGCGCGCGCGCGGGGCTCGAGTTCCCGTTTTCTTTCTTTCTTTCTTCCTCTCTCGCGAGACTGCTGCTGCGTGCGTGCGTGTGTGTGTGAACGCGTGCGCGCGGGGCGCTGCTGGCAGCCGCTGTTGCTGGGGGTTGAGGGGACAGGGGAACGCGACCCTCCCTTCCTTCCCGTCCGTCCGTTGGAGTTCTCGCATCGCCGGCGGAAGAGAAACGAGAAGGTTCCGTTAAGGAGAAGCGGGGGAATAAAACTAAAACAAACTGATACACCCCCAGCACCACCTCTCCCTCTGAACAACTCTCGGCGGCCTCTCCCCCCCCCCCCCCACCCCCGACTCTGGAGCGATTTCCGGCCATGTCGCGGTACCTGCGGCCCCCTAACACGTCCCTCTTCGTGAGGAACATCGCCGACGACACCAGGTGGGCAGAGGGAGCCGGCGGGCGGGAGCGATCTGTTCTTTCGAGCTAGGCCGCGACGAGGCCACATGTCTGTCGGACTCGCCGGCAGGCGGTGTGGCCATAAATAGGAGGTTTTGCGTTGACTGCCAGCTCGGTTCCCTTCCCGCATGTTAATTCAAAAGTCAGGATGCCCCCCCCCCCTCCTGTTAGGGTTCGTTGGGGGTCTCTTATTTTTTTATATTGGGGTTTTTAGATGCTGGAGATTTCCAATAGAATGCAAAAACGCGGGAGTTTGCACCATGTTGGTGGTAGGTTTTTTTTTTGGGGGGGGGGGGTCTACTTTTGGCGGGATGCATACATTTTCTTCACCCCCCGAAAAAAAACAACCCAAAACAAATGAGCGACTCTGGCTGAAAATACAAACTTAAAAGTACGATTTCTTAGTGTTCCATTGTAGCTTTTTGTCATTGGACATTTTCCCGCGTCCTTTCATTTTTAGGTACCGAGCGCCATGCGCGCGCTTGACTTAAAATCAGGTTTAAATATTTTAGATTTTAACTTCGATCACAGAGTAATATTTACAAATGATCGATATCATTAGTTTGTGCATGGTTTGCTGTTTGCAACGTGTCGTTTATTGTAATTGCGGCTTAAGTAAAAACAAATCCATATCGCAGTATTGTGGTTAGTGTAGAAAGTAACATTGAGTAAAATGTATGATTTGAGTTATATAAGAACACATGTTTTATATTTAATTTTTTTTTTGCCAGAGAAAGGAAGCGTGCTATCGAGCAGGTCTCTATGTACATTAAAATGTAGCCGGCTCACTTTTTTCTCCGATGGCGATGTGAAGAAGTTAAATGGTTTCCAAATAAAAAAATAAAATAAAGACAGTGAAAATGCAAAGGAACGAGCCTCTTTAGGAAAAAAATAACAGCGTTAGCATTTTTCTTTACCCTTATAGGGGTTCTTATTAGTATTTTCAGCACCTTATTTTTAATTTCATATATATGTTCTTAAAAATTAGTATGATATTCAGTTGTAATTGTGACAGTCATACTGCTGGGATAAATTTCCAGGGCGGTCCACAGACAGATTTGGTTTCCAGGTTGATTACAATAAATATTCATCAGATGTATTTTATTTGTATGCCTGGTTATCTTAAGTTGGAATTTAGAGCTGCTAGCGTATTTATTTTTTTTGAGACTGTTTAACATTTCACAGATCAAGTTCATGATTTTCTAGATTCTTATCTGAGTCCATTAGGTCTATAGTTAAAACTATACTGTAACTATTGTACACTGCTTTGGAATTTTCATTGGGAAAGTGGGTTATAAAATGTTAAAACACAGACAGTGGCAGACTAAATGGTCATCGTCTATCCATTTGTTCCAGTCCACTTTGCTAAGGATATATCTTGACTACTCCCCATAGAATTTGACAGCTTATCCCGTTCAGTGTTGTCTTCCTCTTAGTCTTCACTATTCCAGGCAGATGAGCACACAAATGTCTACACTCAACCAACCATTCGTTAGTCTCCATCTCACCTCCCAATCCTTGCAACAATGGAAGCAGCCACCGAAATCAGTGACTCTGCTACTCCAATATGTAGATGCTTGAGTGTCTTTGCAGGATTGTACCCATTCTGTTGCACTTGGTTTCTGGGGAATAGTGGCCTGCTGATACCATTGCAACTACCTCATGGCTTGCTGTGTTACTAGGCTTACTCAGTCTTGATCCAGTACTGCCCTCCACATCCATGTTCAGCCTCCCTCCACCTTTGCTGGCAGGCCACCCTAGATGCTGTTGTCCCCAGTTGCTGCAGTTACACTCCTAATTCAACATTAGGGCGTCAATTCATCAATAAGCTCTGCAACACCGTACAGACTTCAGTTCTAGTAAAGCCATTGTCCAAATACATCCAGTCTTATGCTCATTGATTTTGGGGGTTTTAACCAGGTCTCTCCTTATAGATAATGAAAGCCTGATGTAATTATACCATTGCTGTTAGTTTTAACTTATGCTCAGTCAGGTTACTCCAATCTCTTTGGAAGCCTGATGCAGTTTTACACCTGCTGTTGGAAATATAACTGTTGCTTTGTGAAAGATTACCCTGGGTAGTAATGGTTTTAACCCTGGCAGCCTAATGTAGCCCTACTGCTGCTGTTACTATTTCACCAAGTCTAGTGCAGTTTTACCTCCACTCGCTGAGAACTTAAGTGTTATGTTGGATCACACTAGAGGTCCATTGAGTTCAGTATTCTTTCACTAACTGGTCAAACCAGGCCATTTTGAAGTACCTAGAATATCTAAATGGGAGGTCCGTTCCCCTGCTTACGCTCAGAATTCCCTAAGTCTACCTAGCTAATAATATTAATGGATCTACCTTCCAGAAAATTGTCCAAACAATTTTTAAACTTAGCTATACTATTAGCCTTGGCCACATTTTTTGGCAGCAAACACCATAGCTTAATTGTGTATTGACTTAAAAACTGTCAACTAACAGTTACATTCATAGTGCCCCCTAATCTTACAACTGTAACCATTAGCTTTTCTCCTCTCTTGCCCTTCAAATTTCATATGGTTGAGTAAACACTGATGCCTCTCCCTCTTTGGGAGCAGGGTTTAGGTGGGAGGGTGACCCCTTCAAAATCAGAGAGGCACGGGGAAGTGAAAAGAAGAGGAAGTAGCAGCAGTGACATACTCCTGCCTCCGGTGGCTGGAACCCCTCTTGCCCTTGAGTCTTTCTTTGTAGGGTTTGTGTTGCCATTTTAGCAGCATTGGAGAAAATTATTTTTCACTCAATGCCAATTAAGCTCTGGAATTCATTGCCAGAAGATATGGTTAAGGCAGTTAGTGCAGCTGGGACTAAAAATGGTTTGGATAAGTTCCTTGGGGATAAGTCCATAAACTGCTATTAATCATGTTGACTTAGGAAATAGCAATTGCTTATTACCTGCTTCAGAAGCATGGGATCTGTTTAATATTTGGGTACTTGCTAGGTACTGTGACCTGGATTGGCTGCTGTTAGAAACAGGATGTTGGGCTTGATGGACCCTCGATCTGACCCAGTAAAGAATGCTCTATCATACAAACCTTCCTTGCCTCGGTCTAACGGCTTGGATGTTGAATGGTCAGTAATTATTCATCTCTTTTTGCCTTGAGTAATCAAATGTATTTTGGTTCCAGCTAGAAAACCGTCCAACAAAATGAACTCTGCCTTCAAATGGATCAAATATGCCCAATGGTGCCAACATAAAACCTTGGACCTGGTTTCTTGCGAGCCCAAGCACTTGATACCATACTTGCTCCTACTGTCTCTGACCTCACCCCATCATCGTCGAATGTATAGCTCAGCATTTTCACGGTTTACCACTTTAAAATACATGCTAAACCCACCTCTACTTACCCATTGTTATCGAGATTTATGAAAGACCTGTGCTCCATTAAGCCCCCCAACATGAAAACCTCTACTTCCGTGGGCCTTGCTTGCTGTCCTTTCCCAAACTGAGCCATCTTTCGGGCCCTAGAGATGATTTTTTTCATAAGTCTCTAACCTGCAAAATAGTGTTCCTCATAACAATTGCCTCAGCATTGAGTCATCCAGCTCCAAGCTCATGTCCGCCATACATACAATTCTTTCATGATCTGGTAGTCCTTCCTATTCCCCTGAAATTTCTACCAGTTTTCCACATATACTTTTTTTTTTCTGAGACCGCATATCTAGGAACAAGAGCCCTTCATACCTTAGATTATAAAAAAAAAAAAAAAGCCTTCTCCTAATAGAACTTCCTCCACATTGCCAGACTTCACACTTACTTATTGCATATGACCCTAACATATCTGGCATCGCAGTTGCCAAACGTACATTGTCTACCTGGATATCTGAATGCATTCAGCACTGCTACATCTTAACAGGACTGCAGATCACAGACTGTCAAAGCTGATTAAGATAGCAACTTTTAAACAGCTACACAGGTGTACATGTGCATGTGTTGGCTCGTGCGAATGGACGCGGTCATTTTATAACGTGCGCATGGTATAAGATCGGCTGTATGTGTGCACGCAAGTTTATATGGACGTGAATGTGCGCGCAAATGCCAGCTCTACTGCGTAAGTGTGTGTGGGTTTTTTTTTTTTTAAAAACACGCCAGTGCAATAGCCCTTTTTCCTAGTTCACCCAATTAATGGATCTGACATCCTAACACACCACCGACGTATGTAGCCTCCCTTTTAACCCCCAACCTTAAAACCCTGCTGACTTGCCTAATTTTTTTTTTTTTTAATACAGAAGTAAAGTTACATGGTAGGAAATTCGGTGTGTGCTTGTGCGCGTAAATACTTGCGCGCACATTTCAAGGTAACTAACTGGAATGCTCACGTCCTGCCCCTTTTGATTTGTGCGCATCCTGGGAGATACACACATACTCGCGTGCTTTTTAAAATCTGTGCCAGTGTGCACCAGCCCAAGACATGCCGGTATATCCTTGCTTTGGCACACATAGGGCTTTTAAAATCAATCTTTAAGTCAGAGCTGTGACTTTTACTATTGAGCAATGTAAGAGAAGTGACCCTTGTGGATCTTTGCAAAGCTGCATCTTGGTCATCAGTTTACATCTTTGTAACCCGTTGCTGTTTGGACAACCTCTCAAGGACTGATGGTAAACTCGGACAAGCAGTTTTGCATCACTTGTTCTCGCAATAGTCTGTGCTCCACAGTGGGATCTGGGTTGTTTATTCAGTAATTACAAAAAGTATATCTTCCCCCTGAAACCAATACAATCCAATACATAAACAGAGGTCTGATGTATAATCCAAATTGTTTTTATATAATTTATCAGACATTTATAACAATCCACTTTTATTAAAAAATGCAGTGTACAAAATCAATACAAAATAGTTGAGGTGCACCCCACAATTAATAAAATATTACAAATACCACAGATCTATAAACCACACCTACTATTTAGGCACTCTATATTATGTTATGATATCTTTATATATATATATATATATATATATGTACCCACTTACCTTTCCTAGGAATCATAACTATATAAAGATATCATAACATAATATAGAGTGCCTAAATAGGTGTGGTTTATAGATCTGTGGTATGATTTTTGTGTGTGTGTAAGTGAGGATATGGTATGGTGGTTTTTAAAATGTGGTTTCACAATATAAATATATAATATGTAATGCTTTATTAATTGTGGAGTGCACCTCAACTATTTTGTATTGATTTTGTACATTGTCTTTGAATAAAAGTGGATTGTTATAAATTTCTGATAAATTATATAAAAACGATTTGGATTATACATTAGACCTCTGTTTACGTATTGGCTATTAATCAATTTTACTTAGGGAATAGCCACTGCTATTAATTGCATCAGTAGCATGGGTTCTTCTTAGTGTATGGGTAATTGCTAGTTTCTTGTGGCCTGGTTTTCGCCTCTGTTGGAAACAGGATGCTGGGCTTGATGGACCCTTGGTCTGACCCAGCATGGCAATTTCTTATGTTCTTATTCAATAATCATTCCACTGCAACCTCAGCTTGGGACTCTCCACATGTAATGGTTAATTCAGCCTGCTTATTGACAGAAAAAACATGTTTGCTCACCATAAACAGTGTTCTCCATATTTAGCAGGATTAATTAGTCAAAGAATACCCTCCCGCCTCCCTCAACTAACTAGGTAAGATATAAACTGAGAAGGCTCACAAGGCAGTGCACATGTGCAGTATACCTCAAAGCTCTACCAGCTAGGAGAGAAGTCTGTTTGGTGCTGTGGGATGATGTCATCACATGTAATGACTAATTTCATCCTATCCACAGAAAATACTGTTTATGATGAGCAAATATGCTTTATCAAATGAGATTCACAATGTAAGCCAGAAACTTTGAATGCTAACCCTGTAAGGGGAAGTTGAACACTAAGGTCACTAGCTTTTTTTTTGTGTATTGAGTGTATAGTCAGGCCTCCCTAATTACTGGTTGAAGCCCCAGATTTATTTCCCTTTTGTTCTTCACTAGCACCAGGGCACCATTGTGAATCTGTCAACCTTTTAATGGTGTTAAAAAAAAACCAAAAAACCAAAAAAAAAAAAACGTCTTAAGCATTTTTAACATTTAAATGTTTCTTTTAGTCGTTTATTTTTGACTGCATAATAAGGGTTTGAGTATCATTGGAATTCAATTTGTATCTGTTGGGTGCACTTATCTGGTTGTCCATAGCAACTGAAAATGTATATAATTCATAGATTTTTCAGCAACCTTCCTGCTATAATTGCTAGATTAAGTCATAATAGTACCTCTTAAAATTGAGCCAGCATTATTTTAAACTGCATACTTTTAAAATAAGAATGCGTTTTTATAGAATGCTGCATTTGTACGCATGCTGAACTTTTCAACATCTGAATTCTAAATTAGTATCTTTCCTCTTTTCATAATGTAATTTCTATATAATACATAACTGCATAGTTTATAATAGCTGAACTGTCTTATTCTTGTGATATTTGGTGTCCTCTACACAGTAATCCAGAAGAAGCTGGAAAAATACTGTACATCTGTAGCCAGTGAAAATTCCTTCCCAATGTCTAATATGACCATGAAGTATCTCTGAATAATCTCTGCTTTTAAATGTAGCTAGATTGTCATATCTCTCTGAATTTTTGTTTACTTCCAAAATTGTCTTGTTTCTTCTGATGATTATTGTAATGGACAATATTTAGTAGCAAAATGTTCTGTAATTTGATCACTTTGGAATGAAGAATTGTTTCCTTTTGAAGGAGATTCAATATTTATTTTGCTGGGTAGAATTTGATACTGATTTTTACATATGAACTGGATTTTAAATTGGTCTAGCATGAAAATTGAGACCTGTCGAAAAATGTTTTTATATAGTTTATGCTTTAGATCAGTCTGATACTGGGAGAACGGTATTTAAAAGTATAAATACAATAGAGTAGTTCTTGAAATTCATTTGTAAATGATAGTAAAATGACTCATACACAGAATTTTAAAACATAGTTTTCAAGGTCTGGAGGTGGTTCAGCAGCTATATTGCTATGCTGAGGACCTAGAGTGGATTCTTAGGCCCGACTCCTATTCTCAAGCCCAGCTGGGTCATATAAAAAATGATTTTTGGTATTCTGTGTGGATTTTATTATTCAGTACAAGATAATACAAAGATTCAAAATCAGCATAGTCAGCAATCCAATTTCTATATTTCTGAGCATGGAACCAAGCTCTGTAGTGAAATGTTTTATTCAGTATTGCTTAAACAGCATAGAAATTAACACAATAGCAGTTATTACAAGTAAGAATTACACAAGCTTTTAATATTGTTGTTGGAACTTTGGGGGGGGGGGTGGCTGCGCTTCATTTTACTAAGGCTTTTTGCCCATTCTGTGACTACAGGAAAAAGACAGTAAATCAGGGCCTTAATATCTGAGGATCAATATCACGGCATTAATTCCTTGCTATATAAGGATTAAGTAATTTTATTGGCATATTAACATACGGGCCGATACAGTACAGTGCGCTCCAATGGAGCGCACTTTAGCCGGTTTTTGGACACGCTAGCTTTACCCCCTTATTCAGTAAGGGGTAATAGCGCGTCCAAAACGCACGTCCAACCCCCCCCCCCCGAACCTAATAGCACCCGCAACATGCAAATGCATGTTGATGGCCCTATTAGGTATTCCCGTGCGATTCAGAAAGCAAAATGTGCAGCCAAGCCGCACATTTTACTTTCAGAAATTAGCGCCTACCCAAAGGTAGGCGCTAATTTCTCCGGGCACCGGGAAAGTGCACAGAAAAGCAGTAAAGACTACTTTTCTGTGCACCCTCCGACTTAATATCATGGCGATATTAAGTCGGAGGTCCCAAAAGTTTAAAAAAGTAAAAAATTAAAAAAATTAAAATGGGCTGGCGGGTCGAAAACCGGATGCTCAATTTTGCCGGTTTCCGAACCCGTGACTATCGGCGGGCTCGAGAACCGATGCTGGCAAAATTGAAGGTCGGCTGTCAAACCCGCTGACAGCTGCCTCTTTTTACCACCAGGACTAATTTAAATACATTCAAATACTGTATCGTGCGCACCGGGAGAGCAGGCACTCGCTCCCGCGATTTTACTGTATCGGCCCGATAGAAAATAAAGGTGAACAAACAAGTTAAACTCTGGTATTTGTAGCCAGGGGATGTGGTTAGTGTAGCTGGGTTTAAAAAAGGATTGGATAAGTTCTTGGAGAAGTCCATTACCTGCTATTAATTAAGTTGACTTAGAAAATAGGCACTGCTATTACTAGCATCAGTAGCATGGGATAGACTTAGACTTGGATTTTGGGTACTTGCCAGGTTCTTATGGCCTGGATTGGCCACTGTTGGAAACAGGATGCTGGGCTTGATGGACCCTTGGTCTGACCCAGTATGACATGTTCTTATGATCTTAAGTAGTAGGTAATACATTAGACTAACTTATATACATTTGTAATTAGCTTTCAAGACCTTTATTCTGCACTTATTTGATGATGGACCATAGCTTGTAAGTCTAATAAAAAAAATCACCAACCACTTGTTTGGTGATTCTTATTTCTACAAAGCTGTATAAGGAAAATTGATTTATGTGCAGCAAGTGATAAAATGTATTTGCTGCATTCTAGGTCTGAAGAATTGAGACGCGAGTTTGGTCGATATGGGCCTATAGTTGATGTATATGTTCCACTTGATTTCTACACTCGGCGTCCAAGAGGATTTGCTTATGTTCAATATCCTTTCTTCAGTCGACTGGTTTGTGAGAGTGGTGAAGCTTGAAATACAAGTTTGTGTGAGGTAACTCATCTAAACATAAAAGCAGTTCACTTTCGTGTTGTAATGTTTCTTTATTTATTGTCTTCAGAGTTAAGCTTAATTTTTGGAAATCGATTGATAATTTTCTTATTTGTAAACATAGACATTAAAATGTTTTGCAGCTTTATGTTTATAAATTTTGATTTCCTTCCTGTTTAAGAATTGATGTTTATGAATCTTACTGCTTCACTGGGTCGGTTATATCTAGTGCTGATCCAGAAACTGCTACCACATATTCAGTTATATAATACTGACAGTAAAGCTGTTTAAAGCTTATTTGTTTTCTTTCTGGGTTTGTTTGATAAAAATGCTACTAGGAATTTTTAGCACTTAATGTAAAATATTGTATTGAACTGAGGTAAGCATATTTTTAAATACTGTCCCCTAATTGTATTGTCCTCTGTTGTTATCTCAGAGATTGTAAAGCTGTACAGTAATGGCGACCCCACAGAGAAAGCATGAAAGAACCTTTTAGAGTAGAGTTCAACAATTAAGACAAGTAGACAAGCCAAAGACCTCTTAATGATCAGGCTTGAAGAGAAGGGAGAGTTTGGGAAAAGAAAAAATAAAGAAAAGCTGGAAGAAGGACAAGCCATAATAGGAGACAAAGCTTCGGTTTATCTGCAAAAAAGGGGGAAAGCGTGTTTTTTTTTTTTTTTTGCCTCAAAGTAAAAGCTATAACCATCTCAGATTGGGCAAGCACCTCATACAAGTCCCTTTGACAAGCACTTAGAATAAAAGATCAAGACCAAGTTGAATGATGGCCAAGATTAAAGGAGCCGTGCCTGACGTATCCTCCAGACTAAAGATCATTTTTCAGTCTTGTGTAAGTACACACATTTGATGATTTGGGGTTGATCTAGGGGAAAATTCTGTAGTATTTAATTAGTGGCAGCTTTTGAAATTCTGTGTGGAATTTTACTTGACATGGGTGCACGAAGGAAGTTGATGATAGAAGAATACCTTTTTGGCACATTATAAAGCAAGTTGGCATGGAGACAGGATTGCCTCATTTATGGAAGAGTAGTTATATGTAATAGCATTGTCTACCAAAACTTGGGATGGATTTAGTGTAATCCATAACTTTTGTAATGGCCAGCTGTAGGGAAACACGGTAGCAGTTTTAATTTTAATGGTTCTGTAAAGTGCCATTTTCAGCTTAGAGGTGTGGTGATTGCTTAAGTTTTGCTTGGATTCATGTTCCCATTTTATGAGGGTTAAAAACAGCATGTTTAACGGTTCTCCTGTTAAGCTAGGATTCCTTTTTACAGAATAGTGTTAATTAGTATCAACCATTATTAGCCCTATACAGGTAAACCAGCATAATTCCTGTTAGATCATGTGAGTGGTTTTTCAGAACATTTTATATTACATTTATTTATCCACTTCAATACATTAATAAATTTGGTTTTGTCCTAGAATTTTCACTACATGAAATATTTATAACAGCCATAATAAAATAGTTATAGAAAGTTATTGTCCTCTTAAAGAGATGAATAATTCCCCATTAGAATCTTGGCTGTAGCCTCATAAGGAACTTCATTATCTAATGTATCACTTGACCAGAGATTTAAAAACTGAAAACCAAATTGAGCACTGATTAAATAGTACAACAGAGTTTCTAGAAAAGGACTAGACATCAATATACATTTATAACACTTTGTTCTAACATGGTATTATCCCAGGACAAGCAGGATGCTAGTCCTCACATATGGGTGATGTCACTGACTGAGCCCTATTGCGGGAAAAACTTTGTCAGTTTCTAGAAACTTTTGACTGGCACTGTGAGGCCACTGAGCATGCCCAGCATGCCATGATATTCTCTGCCACAGGGGTCTCTCTTCAGTCTTTGTTTTTCCACGCTGCTGTAAGCATTGCGGAGCAAGGAGCCCTGTGAGTTTCTCACAGACTTTACTTACTAGAAAGTAATTGATTTTTCAAGATATTTTTCTCCCATAAGGGATCTCTCTCACATTTCCACCGGCCGGTGAGAAATCATAGTCTCATTTTTACTTTTAAGTAAAAACTCTCTCTCAGAATTTTTCCCCTCTTTTCATCGACTGCTGTCTGTGAAAAAATGGCTTCAGGATTTAAAAAATGTCTGGTATGTAATCGGACAATGTCTATAACAGATCCACACCTTGAGTGTGTTCTTTGTTTGGGAGATAAACATGATGTCTCATCCTGCCCTCAATGTGCAGAGATGACTCCCAAAGGAAGAAAATTGACAGGAGAAGATGGAACATCTTTCACCTTCAGCTTCTTCCTTCTCCTTCAACATCGACGAAATCGTCCCCAGCAGGAGTTTCAAAGAAAGTTTTACTGAAAAAACGTCGTTTGGAGGGATCGGGAGATCAAGCATCGATAAGGTCGGTAGTCGAGCATAGGCCTAAACTTTGGCACCGACATCGACACACACAGACTCTAGTGTCAACCCTCTCCCCGGAGGAACCGACCGCTAAGCGGCAGAAACCTCAGGAAACTCCAACACCAGCACCAGGGCCTACACCTTCATCGATAGAACCTCCACAGGGATCTGTAGAGGTAATATCAACGCCTACACCGCTACCGCATGCAGCTGCTCTGTCCACACCAGCTGTATCGCAGGAATTGTCAATTTTTATAAGACAAGCGGTAATCCAGGCTCTGAAAGAACAGACATCTATTCCGGCAACTGTGCCGATGCCGGTTCTTGAACCGATACCGGTATCCTTACCAATGTTGGTGCTCCCACCAACACCGGTCACCATACCGATGCCGACGACTCTGTCGATGCCAATGACAACTACAGTGACATTGCGACCATCGAAGACAACACCATCTTCGGTTCCAACACAGTCACCGTCAATGCCAACCTTGCCTGGGGATCCAGGATGTCCAGATTTGGCATTATATCAGCTTTTAATGAAAAAATATAAACTGCTTGATTCTCTTCCCTCAAATCCCCAGGAAGAACACCCTGAAGAATCACCTATCGATGATCCATTACCAGGACCTTCAGGGATTCCTCGACCACCTACAACTTCCAAATATTTTCCTCAAATCCAAGATCCATATGATACTTGGATTTGAGGAAAATATTTGGAAGTTGTAGGTGGTCGAGGAATCCCTGAAGATCCATATGATACTTGGAGTGATACGCAATCAGACACCTCATCTGAAGCTTTTATGTCGGATCCATCCTCACCAGATCCAAGGAAAAAATCTCCTCCAGAAGATTTCTCATTTACAACTTTTGTACAGGAAATGGCTGACACAATACCTTTCACTTTAGTCACAGAGCAAGATACCAGACAGCAAACATTGGAGGTGCTTCAATTTGTAGACCCTCCAAAACAAGTGGTAGCTATACCAGTCCATGATGTTCTGTTGGATTTGCAACATCGCATTTGGGAACATCCATGCTCAGTGCCAGCTGTTAACAAACGAATGAACAGTACATATTTGGTGCAGTCTGCTCCTGGCTACCAAAAATCACAGCTCCCTCACCAGTCAGTAGTGGTAAAGTCTGCACAGAAAAAGTCCAAAAGACTTGGACCACATTCATCAAATCCCCCAGGTAAAGATCATAGATTTTTAGATTCTCTGGGGCGGAAGGTCTACCAAGGGGCCATGTTAAATTCTAGGATATCTTCATATCAACTTTACATGACCCAATATCAAAGAAATTTGTGGAAGCAAATGCAGGACTTTATTCCATCTCTTCCATCACAATATCAAGAAGCAGCCCAAGCCATCATCCAAAAAGGACTGGAGGCAGGCAAACATGAAATACATGCAGCCTATGATGAACATAAGAAATTGCCATGCTGGGTCAGACCAAGGGTCCATCAAACCCAGCATCCTGTTTCCAACAGAGGCTAAACCAGGCCACAAGAACCTGGCAATTACCCAAACACTAAAGATCCCATGCTTCTGATGCAGTGGCTATTCCCTAAGTAAATTTGATTAATAGCCATTAATAGACTTCTCCAAGAACTTCTCCAAACCTTTTTTGAACCCAGCTACACTAACTGCACTAACCACATCCTCTGGCAACAAATTTCAGAGCATAGCGCTATGCAGAAACATCAGAGATGTTCCCTTCTCCAAGGAGCTTACAATCGTCAAGGCAAGAGAGGCCACTCAGCTCTTTGTATCTTATGATCCAAACAAACCAGGTAAAGCAGTGGGTAAACATACTTTAGCCAACTGGTTAGCAGATTGCATACAGTTTTGCTATGAAAAAGCAGGCCTTCCTCTCCAAGGGCGAGTAAAGGCACATTCAGTAAGAACAATGTCAACCTCAGTAGCACGCTATCGTTCAGTGCCAATCCTTGACATATGTAAAGCAGCAACTTGGAGTTCTCTTCACACCTTTGCAGCTCATTACTGTTTGGACAAAGAAGGATGACAAAATTCAGCCTTCGGACGATCTGTCTTAAAGAACTTGTTTCCAGTTTAATCCCAACTCCTTCTACATCCAACCTGCTGTGATCTTCGGCTGCCTCATTTTCACTAACAATACTTCACTGTTGCTTCACTACAAAATGACTCAGCCTCTAGCTTGCTAATCACCCATATGTGAGGACTAGCATCCTGCTTGTCCTGGGATAAAGCAAAATTGTTTACCTTGTAATAGGTGTTATCCCAGGACAGCAGGATGTAGTCCTCACGAAACCCACCCGCCACCCCGCGGAGTTGGGTCTCATACCTTTTATTTTATTTTTGCTAAAGCTTATTGCTACATACGAGACTGAAGAGAGACACCTGTGGCAGAGAATATCATGGCATACTCAGTGGCCTCACAGTGCCAGTCAAAAGTTTCTAGAAACTTTGACAGTTTTCCCGCAATAGGGCTCCGTCAGTGACGTCACCCATATGTGAGGACTACATCCTGCTGTCCTGGGATAACACCTATTACAAGGTAAGCAATTTTGCTTTCTGCCTAATCAAACCAAATGTGTAAAAAAAAAAAAAAAAAGTTATCCAGACTTTTCTCTAGTTCCTTTTTCTCTACCTAGATTCTTTTATATATAATCCTTTTGTTTGTCTTCACTGTCCTTCATCCCTTCCCCTTTTCATCTTGCCAAGCCTCATTCTGAAGTTATTCTTCCACCCCTCTCATAACTTGCCTCTTGTCCTCCACCTGCTGAAGATTAATATCTTAATTTTACTGCCCCACCTACTCTGCTGAAACTTGTCTTGACTTAGACCAAGTATCTTATCTTGACATTTTAGTACTAATTTTGCAAGTTACCTTACTGGCTTCCTCAGCCTTCCATTACCCTTTGAGGGTGGCTTCTCTAATCTTAGATTTTTAAATTCAAATTTTAAAGTAGTACTAGCTAATTTCCTGGAAACAGTAACCTTCTTGTGTCTGGGTGTTAAGGTTTCCTTTGTGGACTCTTTTCATATCTCCTTTTATTTTGTTCATATACTTTGGGAATAAAAGGTATGTATTTTCCACTATAGACCCATCTCTTGTTTTTAAATCTCTGCTTTCTTGAGTTTACATCACTTTTCACTGTTTCTGGTGCATTTGTTGATGTCTGCATGGATTTCTGAGGTGAAGCACAGCAGTGCCCTTGATTTACTTTGATTTGGAGTGACTTGGAGTTTTGAAATACTTATTCCACGGTGTTGAAATAAAAAGGGGAGGAGGGAGCTGATTTGTTTTGGGGTTTAACCTTAAGTGAAGTATCAAAGAAAATTTGCTAGTACTATTTAAGTGGTAATCATTTGCTGGCTGTAGAAGTTCAGTGGCTAGAAAAGAATCTTGTTAAAGCTTTTGAACTCTTGAAAAAATACCAAGCACCTTAACAGTTAGCACATTTGAAGATGTTCGTGATGCTGAAGATGCCCTCCATAATTTGGATAAGAAGTGGATTTGTGGCCGCCAAATTGAAATCCAGTTTGCCCAGGGTGACCGGAAAAGTAAGTGAGCAGTTGTATATACCTAATTTTGCTACTCCAAAATGTGTAGTGCAGCATTGTGGGCTCTGTTTTTCATCTGCTTAGTTTTACATTTGTTACATCTCCTTTCAATAGACAAACAGTAAAACTGCTTGTCTTCATAAAAAAAATTCTTGAAATGTTACAGGAGTGTTCATGAGGTGTGTTTTTTTTGTTTTGTTTTTTTTAAGAGGTTCCCATTTTGACTTCTGTGCACTTTTCACTGAAGGGATGTATGAAGAGTGGTGATAACACTGTAGGCCCTCGAATTACAGGAGTGCAAATGTGGATGGCTCTTGAGCAATTTTAAGTTATCCTTTCATTTCTGGCTAATTTTAATCTAAAAATTTAGGATAAATGCCAACCAGTAATTACAAAAGAGAATGGCTTTAAGTATTGCTGCCTCCCTACAGCACCAAATCAGATGAAAGCCAAGGAAGGAAGAAATGTGTATGGCTCTTCTCGTTATGACGACTATGACAGATATGGGAGATCTAGAAGCCGGAGCTATGAGAGACGGAGGTCTAGGAGTCGTTCCTTTGAACAAAACTATAGACGATCCTATAGTCCTAGAAAGTAAGTATGTTTCTCTTTTAATTTATTGGCAAAGAATGAAAAATTGCATTATATCACCACTGGGCTTAAAATATGTGAAATATTGACTCAATCCCCAAAACCATACAAGAAAATTAAAATCTCCTCCCTGCCTCCCCCCCCCCCCCCCCCCCCCCATGTTTCTTGCAGTAGCTTAATAGCAGATTCTGCAACAAAGATCAGAAATGTGGTATATTTGCATATAGTTTTTGCATTGGCTCTATGTGCATATTAAGCAAACTTTTATCAAATCTTTCAATATTTTGTCTTTAAACCTAAACAGCCTTCCAATATTTGAGTGCATGAATAATTTCGATTCTGCATTAATCTTTTTACTTTTTATTCTTCCTTTTACATTCTCTTCATCCTGCCTTTTCCAAATGTGACTGTTTTCCTTACATACTTTCCCAAATTTTTCTTTTCCCTTCCCCTTTTTTCTCCCTCCCCTGCTTGCCACTTTCATTAATTTCTCACAGTAAAATGCAAAAATTTACAGTATTGAAGTTTTTTGTACAAAACAAAATTGGGACCTGGGGGGCAATTGGCCACCTTAAGATTAGTTACAAACTGGTAGATAAGGCAACAGCAGAAGCCAGAAAGTTGTTTGGGTGCATAGAATGAGAAACAGCCAGAAGTAAAAAAGTGGTACTGCCTCTTCAGCGAAATCTCTTTTGAAGTTCTGTGTACAGTTCTTACTCCGGGGGGAAAAATGTAAAATTCTGCATACTTTATATTGATCAAAATAACATATATACATCACAGTCTTTGAGTAATTTAATTTAAAATGTAATACAGAAAAGTTATTAACTCAGATGCAGAGTGTTAAATATTTTGAGCAGAATTTCCCTAGAAATATATTGTGTAAGTGTCCCTTCATCTCTCTCCCTATTTCCCTGGCCAGACGTCATTCACTCTGCTCTGTCAGGCCTAACTCCTCCACACCCTCTAGGCTCAACCACTTCCATTTGGTCTTCACCCCCCTCTCTCATTCTGCCCATCTTACAGGCTTCTTCTGTCACACACACCCTCACCTCTTAGGCTACCTCTCTTGCATATACACACTCTTTCACACAGGCTCCCTCTCACGTGCACCCCTCCCCCGACACTCACGCACACACACATCCTCAAGGAGGCTCCTAGGACAAGCAGGATGGTAGTCCTCACATGTGGATGACATCATCGGATGGAGCCAAGAATTATTAAAACATGCCCAAATATCAATAAAATCTTTCAAAACAGCAGACATCGCATAATACCTAATAATTAAATTGGCAGTCAATCAAGAAAAATAAATTTAGAAAGCCACCTTTACTTACCCTCTCCCGCAACTCTCCTACTCCTTTTCCTTCCAGGCCAATAGCACTCACCAGAAGCAGCAAGGGCTGCTGAAGCTCTGTCCTCACAGTATTCTTCCTTAGAGCGCGCACACACACACTCAACTCTCTCTCTCTCTCTCTCATCCCCCCCCCCCCCCCCCCCCCCCCCAACCTTTCCCTTCCAGGCCAATAGCACTCAACAGAAGCAGCAAGGGCTGCTGAAGCTCTGTCCTCACAGTATTCTTCCTTAGAGCGTGCACACACACACTCAACTCTCTCTCTCTCTCTCTCTCTCTCCCCCCCCCCCCCCCAACCTTTCCCTTCCAGGCCAATAGCACTCAACAGAAGCAGCAAGGGCTGCTGAAGCTCTGTCCTCACGACCAGTCTCGGTCTCTCTCATCTTCCTGACCAGTCTCTCTCTCAATCACACTCATGCTCCCTTATATACAAGCTCTCAATCACACACAAATGCTCTCGCACCCATGCACACCAGCTCTCACCCAAGCTTCCATTCACACCCTCAGACACACAAGCTCTCACCCATTCACACCCTCAGACACACAAGCTCTCACCAAAAACAACTTCCTTCACTGCAGGGATGGGCTCCAGTTCTGCCGGGCTTTACTCCGGCGGGCCTTCTTTTTTCGCCGCCATGGGGATGGGCTCCTGTGGTGGCCTTGCTTGGTCGGGTTTTCCTCTTCACCACGGGGATGGGCTCCCGTGGCAGCCTTGCTTGGTCGGGATTTGACACTGCCATTCCTCCCACCCCACCCCCGGGCTATGCGATGCCTGTCTCACTGGTCAATCAAAGGCTTCCTCCCTTCTTCCTGCTCCCACTGGCAGGTAGAAGGAAGAGGCTTCCGATTAGCCTGTGCGGGGGCAGGCAGAATGAAGGAGGCTTCCCATTGGGTAGTGGGGGGTAGAAAGAAAGGAGGCTTCCAATTGGCCTGCGGGGGCTGGAAAAAAGGAGAAAGTACAATGGGGCAGTGGGACACCGGGAGACGAGACACACTTGCTGGTGTTTGGCAACACATTGGTGTGTCGAGACACACTGGTTGAGAAGCGCTGGGCTAGAAGATAGAAATGAAGAAAAGTGGTAACCTATTTCTGAATGGTAGTAACCTGCATGGAGTCGCAGTTACCTGTAACAGAAGGCCCTGGGGAGTGGGGGGTTTAACCTGCATTGAGCTGCAGTTACCACCCAGACCAGTTGCTAGGCTTACTGGATGGAATATTTGGGTCTTTATCTGCCTTCATTTACTATGTTACTATGAGTCTACCTCATTCATGCTCATCCCATGAATCCTCATTTCAGAGCCTCCTTTCCATTGAAAAAGGCCCACCTCGTGTATTTATTCCATTCAAGAAAACATGGGAAACAATTTATAGATACCAAACAATCATGAGGGGAGGCAGACAGAGCTGCAAGAGGCAGGCTGAGCGATTGTTTCCTGTAAATCTGTGGCAAGACCAAGACTTTGCTACTGCAGAATCAGGGAACATGTTCCTTGAGTATGTTCTAAAATGCATATTAAAGTTTTCTATTTATCATAATGAAATGTCACTTAGCTGATAATTAAGTTTTTACTAATAGCAAGCTGCAGGGTTATATGAGCAAATGTACCAAAGATTCTTTAGTCATATCATTTGCAATAGATCATTATTTGGGGACATTGAAATAATAGCACTGTGTTTTAAAATTGGAAGAATTTATGTGGTGGTATGCTCAGATTCTTAGCATTCAGTCATGTTTTCAGGAAATCCTAAGCACTGATTCCTGTCCTTATGACAGGAAAATCTCTGGCATAATGGGAGAGGTTAAGACATGACGCTAAGTAGACTGCATGCTCTTCTGAACACATCATTTAAAACATAAATTGAAAAATAATATATTAAAGAAACTGTACTTGCCTGTACGTACCCAGATCAGTCCAGGTTCCTGGGTTTATTCCTCCCTGCCAGCAGTGGTCATTTCAGGTCACACACATGTTAATTGCCTTGACCACATCCTCTGGTAACAGATTACATTGATTGTGCATTGAGTGAAAAAATACTTCTTAAGATTTGTTTTAAATGTCAGTTTCCCAGTCCTAGTTGAAAGGAGAAATAACCATTCCCTATTTACCTGTTTCATTCCTCTCGTCTCTGAACCCTGTCTGTTTAGCCTTTCTCCATAAGAGGGCTTTTCCAACTCCTTTATCATCACCACCCTTCCCTGTATTTGTTCTGTTTTCACAAACTGCACACAATATTAAAGCTGAATTTGCAGCATAGATCGATATGAGGGCAACATGATATTCTCAGTTTTGTTCTGTTTCTAATATTCTTTTTGCCTTTTTGACCACTGCCACACACTGAGCCAAAAATGTCAAGATGTTGTCCACAAAGACTCTGAAGTCTTTGCTAAGTGACTCCTAACATGGAATCCAGCATCATGTACTTGAGGTTGGGATTGTTTTTCCCTATATTAATTAGCTGCCTAGTCTCCAAGGTCCTTTTGCAGTTTCTCATCATCCACTACTGTTTTAAGGTCTTGAAACAATTTTGTATCATCTGCAGATTTGATCACCTCACTCGTTCTTTCTCTAAATAATTTATGAAGAAAGGTCTAATGACCTTTCTTCATTTGGAAAACTGATTAGCCCAACCCTGTGTTTCATGTCTTTTATCCATTTAAAAGGACATTGCTTCAAATCCATGATGATCCAATTTCCTGAGGAGTCTCTTATGAGGGACTGTTAGATGCCTTCTGAAAATCCAATTACAGTATATCAGTTGGCTCACTTTTATCTGCATGTTTGTTTATAACTTAAATAAAAATCTAGTAAATTGGTAAAGCAAGACCATGTTGACTAAATTATGACATACCATCTCCTTTAGAAAAGACTTTATTCAACAATGAATTGTTTCCTAATTATACCCAAAATAACATTTGTCTTTTGTATGTTGGGAGCTATTTTCAACTGCAGAAACTTGAAAGCATGATGATTATAATAGTAATATATAACTTTAGCAACTTGCAGTTGATATTTACTGAATAGAATTATTTGGCAAAATGGAACTGAATGTAGATTTCTTCTGTGATTTAATTTTAGCAGTCGACCTTCTGGACGACACAGGCGTAGTAGAAGCCATTCTGACAATGACCGGTAAAAATGTTACGTTTTGCTTTTTTTTTTTTTTTTTTGTTTGGGCAGTTTGAGAACTTAAAAATTTGCTGTTAGATACCAATCTAAAGGTATGGGAACAACCTGAATGTCACATCAAAATGAGTGAAATCCTTTCACTGGGTGTTTAGTATTTCTGAATAGCCATGAGCTATTGGTACCACATGCATCCAGAAGAGCAGAAGAAAATGGGCCTTATTGTTATGGAAATACAATGCAGCCATGGTGTGAATATTGCATAACGTATGGTCTTGGGGTTGGAGGTTAGGTAGATGAAGAATAATGTGCATAAACAGCTTGTTATAAAATTGCCTGGAGGCTATGCTCATACTTCTATATGCACAAAAATTAGGCATTCTGGGGGGCAGAGTTGGGATTTATGCATGAACTTTTGATTTTAAAAAGTATACTTGTAAATTAACATGCACAAGTTATGCCCTACAAAGAGCAGATGTAACTTTATTTGGGTTGGTTTGTGCACTTTTTATAAATTTCACAGTGAACTTGTGTGTAAGTTTGCTTTGAAAAATTGCCATAAGTTGTGGGTAGGAAATGTATAATGTTTTAGGTATGTTTAAATTATCTGCCCTGTGACTTCAGCATAGAGGGAGCTATAAACAATGTTCCTCCTGCAGGGTTCTAAAACATGCAATGTAATTACAGGCAGAGGGAAAATGATCTATTTAGGGTTATGATGCGTGATGACTATTGGTATTACAGCAGGTCTCAGTCTAAGGGTACACAGACAGTGTCTTTAGTTGTGCAAAAACTGTATCGGTGTATAAAAATTAGCTGTTTTTTCATATTTTTTTTCTATCATCTGCCTTCCACAGGTTCAGCCGACGAAATCGATCTTACTCGAGATCCAATTCAAGATCACGATCCAAGTCCCATCCAAAAAAAGAGATGAAAGCAAAATCACGTTCTGGTTCTCGCTCCCAATCTAAGCCCAAGGGAGCAGCAAAAAATGATTCTAAAGCACATTTTAAAGGCAGTTCAAGATTTGAAAAAGAATCAAGAAAAAAAACACAAAGATCTAAATCTCAGTCCCAATCCCAGTCAAGATCTAGATCTAAATCCAGATCGAGGTCTTGGACTAGTCACAAGTCCAGTGGTCACTGACAATGTTCCCTGTGTGTGTGTGGCATGCATAATTCAATGACATACAGTTTATTAAAATTTCTGGGACAGGGGTTACAACAATTTTTTTTTCTCTTGTCCTTTTCCCCCAAAGTGGATACAAATAAAAAGTTGAGGCCACTGAAGAGAAGTCCTGTCATTAGTGTCTTGGGGCTGCTTCTTTATTTGTGGCATTTTGTGTACTTTTCTTGTAACTTTTTTTCTTTTAAAATCTTAAGATATTGGTGATTACTTGTTAAATAACCATACATACAACATAGTTCTGCAGTTCATATGTATATAATATTTCCATGTAATAACCTGTAAAACCTTGGGTAGAAAGTGGTTAAATTATTACTAGATGTTAACTACTAATTCAAAAATTTTTTTAAGTATATTGTATTTTGAAATATAAAACTTCCTGTCTGAACACAATACTGATAGCATTGGAACATTAATATGCAGCTTGAATGCATTTTGCAGAGAGGAAGATCTTTCTGCACCTGTTCATAGACAGTTGTCTGAACATTGTCCTTGTGAAGTCACTGCTTGTGATTGCCACTCTTAGTGGGCAAGGGAGTTAATAATAAAAATCAGAATAAGACTAACAAATTTAAAGCATAAGCAAATGAAGACTATTTTGGTAGCTAAATATGTGCATTTTTTGTTTAAATGTACACTTTTTACTTAGTATGTGTTCTGGGTTTTTTGTAGCCCATCTAAAGTTCAGATGGCATTTTAGCATGAAGAATTCTTCTTAACTTCAGTTAGATGCCATCGTCTATGTTCTGTGGAAGCCTAGCTACTTAAATTGTGATACCAGTAGCTGAATATTTTGGTATGCTGAAATGCATATTCTTAACTATTTTTTTCTGTTTAAAGCTAGCGGCTTTTAGAAACTGCAACACTGGGGAAGCTTTAGATATTTTGTTTTCCTGCAGTTGTCATACTACTTTTAGCTTTCCTACATAAACTAGGACAACAAGGTGACATTTCAAATTGTGTATTGGACTGTGCAGTGTCTTTATACATTTGAATTTAAAGAGAACCCCCACAAAAAATGTTTTTCATTTGCATACCTTTCTGCATCTGTGGAAGGTAGATTGGTATGAAACTTGATATAACCTTCATGAGTATTTCCTTGGAATGTAAACAAATGGCTTCTTCCATCCAGACTGGCCTTATATGCCTTTTTCTTGTTATAAAATCTAGCGAGAGCCATGAGCCTAATTAAAAAAAAAAAATATATATATATTTCATTGTTGGCTATAAGACATCTATTTCTGGGGCTGCTTCAAGAACCTTTCCATATTTGATAGTATTTTTTTTCTTTACCATTGGCAGTAAATTCATGTTTTTGCTATGCAATCACATATACATACACTTCCTTTTTTAGAGGCATTCTTAGATGTTAAGTGTTTAAAACTAGCAGTAGAGTGCAGTTCTAGCAGAAGCAAAGAAAGTTGTGGGATTGAACTTTGTATTTCCTTTCTTATAGAAGCTTGTAAAAAGGTATTTTTATATGTTCTTTTTAATAAATATTGTGTATCTTTCAACATCAAATATCCTGATCAAAAAACTGGTCCCACCTTGATCTTTTTCTGCTTGCTGTAAATTTAGCGAAGACGCTATAATAAAGTGAAGGAAAAACCCGTGGTCCTAATTTTTGCTGTCAGCCAGCCGCTAGTGAAAATATCAGTACTATAGACAATCATATATGTACAGGTGATGGAATGTTCTGCCTGAGAGAGGATGCTGTGGTGGGAACATATGGACTGCAGTGTGCAATAATGAAATAAAGGAGGGCTTGGATAGATGTTTAAAAGTACTTCTGGGCTTGAATTTTGATGGCACATTTGTATGATGCCCATATGAAACTAATTATGATTTATAGGTTTTTTGATACTTTGGTTCTTATTCTACTGCAGGTGTTATTTTGGTTAGTCTTTACTACTGTCTAAGCTCCTTCCTGTGTACCATTGTAATGCAAATATGGTACAAATATGTAATTTACATGATTTTAATGATGGGGTGGCTTAAAGCAATCATTTAAACACAGTCCATGTTACTTCATTCTTATATGACAAATTAAAATATCTCCAGTTTTCCTTAATGTTTTTGTTCAACTGCATTTATCTGTGAAATATTACTCTCTGATTTCATGATGGGTGAATAAAAATGAGGCAGGAAAAACCTTGTCTCAGGTCATCCATGTTGTAACCTTTCAAAGAACTCTTTGGGCAGATATTAATACTCTACTAATTGCACAATAATGGGTTTTTTTAACATTCAGATATTGTATAGTGTTAGAGCTTTATAAAATGCTGTCTTTATGTAAGTAAAGATGCTAAAATGTTTAAAAAATCTACCTTCCTAGGCTGTGGCTAGCTACTATCACTGTGGCAAAAACAATTAAGAACAAAATCAATACTTAATACTTCATTTGTATTAAGAGCGAGACCAGAGTGCGTACAAATAGGTACAAGATAATACCAGCCACTATTAGTTGCAATAACTTTTTAAAAGGGCTAGTACAGTAAAGAAAATCTATTCAGGGAAACAGCTACCTTTCTTTTATTTTTTAAGAAAACATTGAGATAGATCAAACTATAACCTTAACTGTACCTAAGGAAAAATTGGTTCTTACCTAATAACTTTCTTTGAGTCTGACCTGACCAGGCCAGATGGATGGGGTTTTCTTCCCTAGCAGTAGTGACAAGTAATGTAAAACGGTTGTTCTCTAAGTTAGTTTGTTACCTGTAGTCTCACAAATACATTTTCACAGGTTTATGTGCAGAGCCTTGTGCACACTGTATGCATTTTACAATGAGCCCAACCCCATGCAGAAAAGGGGTGGCCTGGCTGGGGAAGCATGTGCTGGCAGCAGGCTAGCATGTACAGATTTCTCCTCCAGAGGAGCAGCAAGTGTTAAAAAAAAATTAGAGTTAGGGTAGGTTTAAGGGGAAGAGGGAGGAAAGATAGGTATAGGAAAGTTCCCTCCCACTCCTCTCCTTACGTGGAGGGAACTGGGGGAGACCCGATTGTGTTGCTTTGTAAAATCACCCCCCCCCCCTGTTATAAAATCAGTGCATCCATGTGTGCACCCCAAGAACCACACATGCTTTTAAAATCGATCCTTAAATCTGTTACAAAGGTAGAACAAAATCACTTCTGTCTTTGAGCATAGAGTCTATAGAAATTAGCGAAGCCTCAGAATTAGATTTTAAAACTCCTTTACCAAGTGGCTCTAAATGGCAGAAATAAAATGACCTGCACCCTGACTATAGATATATATATATATATATATATAAATAAAAGTGGGCTTTAGAATCAAAGACTGGAATGCTGGTGTGGTCTGGTAAGACTTGAGGAAAGATGATATAAGTAGGTAAGAACCAATTTTTCCTTCTTTATGGGCCCAGAGATCAGTCTAGACAGATGGGGATGTACCTAAGCTACCCTAAACTGGGCAGGAACCTGAAAGACCCTCTCGCTTGCACCAAATAGTGCAGCATTTGAAGCCTGAACATCAAACCTGTAATATTTGGGGAAGGTGTGCAATGAAGCCCAAGTCTTACAAATCTCCTGTGGCCAAACCAAATCACATTCAGCCCAAGAAGCCACTTGAGTCTTAGTATGATGCTGAAAATCTACTGGCCCTTGCAAATGTACACTGAAAAATTTCCTCTCTTCCAAATGGTCCGCCCTATCAGTCCAGACACATGGGGTTTTCTCCCCTACCAGCAGATGGAGATAGAGGAAAAAAGCTTAGCTGAAACTGTTAGTTAAGGGTGCCACCAGCAGTCCCTCACTCTTGTCTCCAGCAGATTGTAGAGGTGCAAAACCTGCAGTCTGGTGGTTTGGACTGGAAAAAATAACCAGGACTGCAAATTGCTCCCCGGGGTATAGGGTTCCTTGAATGGTCCATCCCCCTCGTAGAATAGGGCAAGCAGGAGTTCCATGTATGTATCCAGATTAGTCCAGACTTGGGATTTGCCTCCCACCAGATGGAGACAGGAAAGTTCACTGACACTGCCACATGATCTGGTGGATGCCTGCAGTCCCTGAGTATTTCTGTCTCCAGCAGATGGTAGAGGTACAAAACCTGTAGTCTAGGAACTAGGCTTAAAAAAAAAAAAAGGAATATAGGTGGTTGGTGGTTTTGGGGTTTTTTTAGATTTCTTCCCAGGAGAGTGGCAGGTCCTGGTGGGTTATCCCTCCTGGTTCTGAGGTGGGACAAGTAGGGGGTTGGAGATGCTTATATTGCTTGGTCCTTCACCGTCAGGGGTAGACATCTGATGTGGCCAGTTCCCTTTCCCCCAGCAGGAATTGTGGAGCCTGCTGCCACTCTTCTGAAAGCATTTTTTTTTTTCTTTCTACCAGTCGACTTGGAGAGAGCGGAGCTGAAGCCCGGTAGGGGCTTGGCTGCAGCGGCTCTTGTGGCTTACGTTCCTCTGGCAGCTGACCACTTATGATCTGGGCAGGCTCAGAGCATGCTGCACAACAGCAAGTGCTCTTTCGTGCCAGCTTTTGCTCCTGCTGCCTCTGGGGGAGAGGGCAGCAGGAACAAACGACTGCAGTGGTGTAAGAAAGGAAGCAAGGGTCTGGGAGGTTCTCCGGTGCATCGGGGTAAGCAGCCTGCCTCTTCCCAATTAGCATGGGAATGGTGGCCATGTTGTATTCACCCACAGCTGCTTCAGAGGCTGGGGGAGGATCTCCCTCCACCACCATCCCTGACTGATTGGAACTGCATGGAGGGCTGGGGAGCTTGGGGAACTCAGTTGGGTTAGGACAATGACCTTGGAGAGGATTTTGCAAGCTTCTCATCACATTTTGTCCTGTTGCTCAAGGCTTTGGCCAGGAAAGCCATGGGGCAGCGTGGTTCCAAGCAGGAGAGGTCAGTAGGTCCGCAACCCAGGAAGAGGGCCAGGGTTTCACGGGCTATTTGGGCTACAAGGGTTCGGCAAGTCTTTGGTATGTCCGCACAAAGGCAAGGGTCGATCCAAAGGTGGTTTGTCTTTTCCACAGGAAAGAGTTGAGGCCCCTAATCCTCTGTCCTTGAGTTAGGGGTAATGGTTCCTCATTAGGAATCCGATCAGGAATAGGTGGATCCAGTCATGGATGGCTCCAGCCAGGGCCTTTCCTTTCCAGTTAGGGGTCAGGGAGAAGGATACCAGAAACAGACTTGAAGGTTGGTACAGCAATGGATAAATTATATCCTTTGCCAGAAGACACACTTAAGCTGTTGATGGTTCCAAAGGTGGATGCCTCAGTGTCTGCGGTTACTAGAGACATACCCATTCCAGTGGCTGGTTCTACAGCGCTGAAAGACCTGCAGGATATGAAGCTGGAAGTCTATCTCAAGATTTTTTAGGTGTCTGCTCTAGGCATATGGCTGCGGTATGCAGCAGCTTTATGCTTCCAAGCTGGGCTGCAATTGGGTGCAGCAGTTGCAGGTAGATAAAGTGATATCTGCATCAGGTGCAGCAGCTCGAGGCTGTGGTAGCCTATGGAGCCGATACATTATATGACCTCACTAGGACTTCTAGAACAATGATGTTGGTGGTCTCGGCCAGGCGACTACTTTGGTTGAGAAACTGATCAGTAGATGTTTTGTCCAAGTCTGTTTCAAAGGAAAGCTGCTTTTTGGAGAAGACTTGGAGGAGCTGATAAAACAGTTGGGAGAGGTTAAAGGACATAAATTGCCTGAGGATAAGCCAAAAGGGGGGAAAAGGATCTTTTCCTATCTGTTTTCAGCAGAATAGGGCTTCAGGAGGAGCCCAGAAGCAGACCACTGGAAGGTAACAGTCCCGGAACCAGTCCTTTCGATGTCGAAAGTCAAACAAAGATGGCTCTGGCCAGTGAATATTCAAGCAGACTTCATCAGCAGGCATGCATTAGATCCTAGGAAATGGCTCTCATTGATCAAGGTGGGGTGCTTCTCAGCTCAACTTGATGGCATTGAGGCAGAAATATAGCACTCTGCTTTTTCAACTGCAGAAGGAAAGTTGAAGCAGAGGGTCTCCACACTGTGTGGGATCCTGTTGTATGTCTTTCCGACTTGGCCTCTGATAAGAGTGCTAAAGCACATAGAAGCTCATCTGGCGATGGTGATACAGTAGGCTGTGGAGTGGTTGTGATATCTGTGGTTTGCAGACCTGGTAAATCGATTTATGCTTGAAGGGAATTCAGAAGTCATTACGGCTTTGCTTCAGGCCAGGAGACCTACTTCCTTGGCTTATGTATGGATATGGAAGGTATTTAAGTTGTGGGCTCTCGGAATGGGTATTCTTCCCCTTCAGACTTCTGTTTCACAGATTCTTGCCTTTTTGCAAAATTGATTGCAGAAAGGACTTGTGTTCAAGTCGATGTGAGTACATGTGGAGGACTTAGGTTGCTTTAAAGGAAAGATATAGGCATTTCCCTGCCTTTGCATCTGGATGTGGTGAGGTTCCTCAGAGGGGTAAAGCATTTGAGGTTGCTGGTGAGATGGGTGTGTCCTTTCTGCTACCTGAATTTGGTCTTGAAAGTTTTGTGTGGCCTGCCATTTCCACTGTTGAAGAAGACATCACTGTAGGACCTTAGCAGTGAAGACTGCCTTTCGGGTGGCAATTTGTTCAGCTAGGAGAATTTTGGAACTTAAGGTGGTGTTTTGTAGAGACTCTCATTGCTTCAGATTTTGGAGGACATTTTCCTTTCATATGGTTCTTTCCTTCTTGCCAAAGGAGAAATTACTACTTTACTGATAATTTCCTTTCCTCTGAGGGAGGTCAAATCTCCACCGATGGGTTATGCACCTCTGCCAGCAGATGGATACGGAGCCTCAGCCCACCAGTATTCTCTGGAAAAGCCAAACTGTGGACGAAGAGATTAAAGTTGAACATTATCATTAACAATCAATCATTCATGCTTCCAACCCAATGGGAACATTGAGCTCAGACAAAAGAAGCAACATATGCATTAAACAAAGGGGCTAAAAAAGCCCCTTACCACTCTTCATCGAAGAGCAGGAATCACACGCTGCATAGAGTTATAGTTAGCCCCTGAAAGAGGCTAACTATAAATTCAACATCAGCAGCCTAGAGCAGGTCTGGGATTGACCTACCCTCAGAGGAAAGGAAATCATCAGGTAAGTAGTAATTTCTCCTTTCTCTGCATGCTGGCAGGTCAATCCCCACCATTCGGGTGTACCAAAGCAAATAGGGTGGGAGTCTGCCAGCAGTCCAGTCAAAACCTCCTGAATGAACGCGAGTCTTCCCTTGCCCGAACATCCAAGCAATAATGCTTGGAAAAGGTGCGCAAAGATGACCTCATCACTGCTGGGCAAATCTCAGGCAACAACAAATGAAGTTCTGCCCACGATACTGCCTTCTGGCATGCAGTCTAATCTGTTTCTGCAAAGCATCCTCAGCAGCCACATAGGCTAATGAAGACGTTATGGCTGCCTAACAGGCTTTTGTTGCCCGTGCTTCCTGTTTACTGTTACCATGGAGCACAAACAAGCAATCAGACTTCCAAACAGATTTAGGCATCTGCAAGTACTGCAGTAAATGATGCTTGATGTCCAAAGAATGCAAAAGACGGTACTCATTCCCATATCTGTCCTTGTCCAAGGTGGGCAGGGAAATGGATTGTTTCATATTAAACTCTGAAACCACCTTTGCCAAAAAACGAGGACACAGTCCAAATCTGTACCAATACGGAGTCATAGGCAGAAAAGGCTCCCAGCAAGAAAGAGTCTGTAGTTCAGGGACTAGATGTGCTGAACAGATTGCTACAAAAAAACAAAACAAAAAAAACTGTCTTCAAGGTAAGCTGTCGCAAGGAAAGATCAAGCAGTGGCCGAAAGCTCAGACTTGCTGAGAACTCCAGATCAAAATTAAGGCCCCACAGATACTGGAAGCTGTAAAAAAAAAAAAAAAAAAAAGGGGGGGCACGAAGATACTTAACGTCAAGAAACGGCACACTTCAGGATGGGAAGACAAAGGCCTTCCATTGTCTCTTCCCCTATAATAACCAAGAGCTGCAACTTGAACTTTCAAGGTGTTAAGGGCCAAGCCATTACATAAGCCATCGTGAAAGAATTCCAAAATCAAAGGACTATCCACTTTGATAGATTTAGAACCTTGGTCAGAACACCAGGCCTCAAAAACTCTCCAAACTCTAACAAAAGTTAGACAAGTAGAAAATTTCCTGGTCCGAAGTAAGGTGGAAATCACAGCAGGCGAATATCCACGCTTCAAAAATTGAGCCCTTTCAGTGGCCAAACCGTAAAACAAAATCAAACCAGATCCTTGTGTAGAATGGTCCCCTGCCGCAATAGATCCTTTCATGACCGAAGCCTGAGAGGACTGCCTACCAGCAGTCTCTGAAGAGCAGCATACCATGGCCTCCAAGCCAGAGCCACTATTAGGATGGTATTGGTTTGACTTGCAATCTTCTGCATAATCTTGCCTATCAGAGGCCAGGGCAGAAACGCCTCCAGCAGGGCGCCACGTGGTCACTCTTTTGTGTCTTGTCTGGACTGAAAAAGCGTGGAACCTTTAGCTTGTTGAAGGTTGCCAACAGGGTTAGGTCCAATAGGTCCCAGCGGTTCACAAGGAGCTGGAAGGCTTCGTCCACCAGCTCCCATTCTTCTGGGTCCAAGCTTCTCCTGCCTAGGAAGTCTGCTCTGGCAGTGTGAGAGACAGATATGCCTAGAAGAGGTTGCTCTGCACACACCATGAGTGCATCTATCTCCCTCGAGACCTGTTGACTCTTCCAACAGGCTGTGGCCAGCCTGAATGGTGAAAGTGGTAATGGCTATTCAGAATGGCAAACTGAAGGAACCAATGATGTTTCTGATAAATGGGAATATGCAGATATGCCTCCGTCAGATCCAGAGATGTGAGATATTCCCCTGCTGGTACTGCTATTATGACAGCGCTCAGTTTCCATCCTAAAATGTGACTTCAACATGACAGCTGATGCCCTTGACATCCAATATGGGTTGAAAAGACCCTTCTTGGGTTCGATAATAATGGCCTGTATTTTCCTGCGATTCGGGAACAGGAACCACAGCTTTCATGTCCAACAACCTTTGTAATGTAGTTTCTCTTGCTACCCACTTCTGAGGAGAGTTGTATAGAGATATCATAAAGGCAGCTGGAGTAGTGCAAAGAAATTCCAGAGCATATCTGTCCCTAACCACTTTGAAGACCCATTGATCCAAAGTAATCTGGACCCACCTCTGTTAAAAATGAATTAGTGCAGGCGATAGGTGGGTGCCTAACAGGTGAGCCTGCAAATTTTCATTGAGAAGATCAAGGGCCTAGAATGCTAGAATCCACATCCTTTCCACACCTTCGGGGGTGAAAGGACTGAGATCTGTGAAAGGGACTGGCTCTCTGGGAAGAACTTCCCCTATAAGGCTGAAAACGCTGGTAGTCCAGGAAACTGGCTTCTTAGCCTCTGGCAAGCATGGGACCTGGGTCTCCTCCACCCATTTTATTTGCTATTTTTTCCAGTTCACTGCCAAATAGAAGCAAAGCCTTGAAGGGCAGCTTAGTAAGATTGGACTTTGAAATAGTATCTGCTGACCAGTTGTGCAGCCATTTCTGTTGTCGAGCAGCTATAACAGAACAACAACTCTGGCAGCTGTGTGAACCGGGTCACAGCACGCATCAGCTAAGGTCCACTACCTGACACAGCACTGCCAGATTCTTGCGAAAGATGCAAGGTAGCTTGAGCTGCCGCTGTACAACACGACGCAATGTGCAAGTTCATTGCCACCACTTCGAAGGGTTTCTTTAGGATGGCCTCAACCCAGTTATTCTGAGCATCCTTAAGAGCTGCACCTCCCTCCACCATGAGAGTGGCTCACTTTGTAATAGAAAACAAACAAAAGAGCCAAGTTATCCCATCAAGGAAATCAAACAAAAGGGAAAACCAATACTTAACTTGTATTAGGTTGCTCACTTGCTATTTTTTTTAGGAAAAATTTTGATTTTTTAAATTTTTTTTGTACTTAAAATAATAAAGTAAAAAATATATGATCTGAGACAACTAATTGGTTGAAAAATATTAGTAGGAAAAGAACTGCATCAGCAAGCCAGTCAGCGTCTCTCCTGAAGCCTAGAGAGTGCTCTGTCTTCTCAATCAATTGCAGTCACTTTAAATGTACAGTCACTGACAGCATGCAAATCAACCACATTTTTCAAAGAACTTTGTTTTAAGAGTTCAGTACATACCACTAGGCGATTAAATCTTCAAATATGATGCAGACACCTTCCATGCAAATTAGACGGTCTGTGAGTGCCTTAAACGCGGCACTTTTCCTACTACTATTTTTCAACCAATTAGTTGTCTCAGATAAAATATATAAAGTACAAAATATATGAAGTACAAAAAAAATTTAAAAAAATCAAAAAATTTTTCCTAAAAAAATAGCAAGTGAACAGCCTAATGCAAGTTAGGTATTGGTTTTCCCTTTTGTTTGTTCGCTTTGTAATAGAACACATGAAAGCATGCACCTTAGGGAAATGCAACTGCTCTCTAGCCTGCAGATCCATGGGATACAAACCCACCAAGGCTGCCCCCCCCTTTTTTTTTTTTTTGTAAAGGATGTCTCTGGAGGCCTGGTGTAGGGTGACCAATATGGGATACTTCTTCTGTACCCCAGAGGAGTCAGCAGCAGCCATATGAGGGTCTTCAACATCTGAGAGCAGCCATATGAGGGTCTTCAACATCTGAGAGCTCACACTCAGCAACTCATCTCTATGAAAGAAATCTAAGAGAGTTTGATGTGGCTCCATACATGGGGCATCTCCCCTTCACAGGGGAGCCACCACCATCATCCTCAGTGGCATCTTGATCCACCTGCATTTGAGCCTTTTCAGGCAGTGCCTCACCACAGCACTTAACCTTGGCGGCAGGACTGAAGAACTCTTGAGCGTATGGACCTAAATCAGGACATACAGTCCACGCGGAAGCCTGCCCCTGTAGAAATGTCTAATCCCTGGAAGAATTCCACCCGGGAAAAAGGAGGACGGGTCCATTGGTCTGAACTTGACATCCTGAGAGCGAGTTTCCCCTGAGGCATTGGCCCTTGGATCAACTGAAGGAGGGAGAGACCAGGGTTGAATTGGGCTTGGTCCCACTCCCCTCATACCGAAGAGCTGAACCATCATCAGCAAAATCAGGAGCTAAATTCTGCCACCCACACCCACCCCCAGAGATCCAGGCAGTGCTGACACAGGCTTAAGGAAAGCTCTGGCTGTATCACCCTGATGTGGTATGCAGCAAAAATACATAATGGCCTAGTCTATGGTCATAAGGTGCTCAGTTAGGTATAGGCACTTGCCCAGCTAGTTGCACAAAAAATGCAGTCGACTAACTGTGCATTAAACCTGTGCCTAAAATGGATGCACGAAAAATGTGCAGCCAGGTACATGTGTATAGTACGCTTGCCCAAACCTGGCATCCAGCTATATACACACACACAAGGAACAAGGGATGCCTAAGTTAGGTGTCCAAGGTGTGTAGCCAAAAAGCTAGGATGCCCAAATTTTGGACACACAGCAAGAGATGCATAATAGGGTCACGAAGGCACATAGGGAAAAGCATGCAAAATCACCCTTGTGGCCTACCTCATGCCAAGAAGGGAGAAGCCAGAAAGCAGGGCCTAGCCAAACGGCTGCTCAATCCACCATGCCTGAACTACCTCCACATCTCACAGAATTCTCCAGAAACATAAGCAGGAAAGCCAAATGCCAAGGAAACAGACCCAGCAGGAAGACTCCTCTTTTGTGTTTTGTTTTTTTTAATAATGTAAAAACTTTTACCCGAGCTCAGCCTTCCCTGGCATTAGCATACAAATATTTCCAAGTTTGTTTTTTGTTTGTTATCTTCATTCTGCTTTTTAATTGATAGGGATAAGTTAGAATTTTTTAGCTCAGGTGAGTTTTTAGTTACAGGCACTTGGACTACTTTTTTAATTATTGGAATCTCACTGTCGGGATGCCCTAATTCTAATGCATCATTAGTATCCTTTGAAGATACCTCTCTCCGAACCATGCGCTGCTAAGTGACTGTTTTCCCCTTTGTTCTAGTTTAAAAGGGGTTCTCTCCCCTTTTTAAAGGTTAGCGCCAGCAGTCTGGTTCCACCCTGGTTAAGGTAGAGCCCATCCCTTCGGAAGAGACTCCCCCTTCCCCAAAAGGTTTGCCAGTTCCTAACAAAACTGAATCCCTCTTCCTTGCACCATCGTCTCACCCACGCATTGAGACTCCGGAGCTCTGCCTGCCTGTGGGGACCTGCGCATGGAACAGGGAGCATTTCAGAGAATGCTACCCTGGAAGTTCTGGATTTAAGCTTTCTACCTAAGAGCCTAAATTTGGCTTCCAGAACCTCCCTCCCACATTTTCCTATGTCATTGGTGCCCACATGTACCACGACAGCCGGCTCCTCCCCAGCACAGTCTAAAATCCTATCTAGGTGACGTGCGAGGTCCGCCACCTTTGCACCAGGTAGGCAAGTTACCAGGCGATCCTCACGCCTACCAGCCACCCAGCTATCTACATTCCTAATAATCGAATATTCAAGGAAAGCTTTTCTTTGGCTCCAGCTGCTAATAGGTTTTTCTCCCCTGTGTCTAGACTGTGGTGTGGGGAACAAAAATTAGCAAGTAAGAACCCATTTTCTTTTAAGCCACTTACCTGTGGAGGCCTTAGATGCCTTCTACCCATTGTGATCACTAATAAAAAGATGATCTGACTTCTAAAACCCATTTGTGATTTTCAGAGCAGAGGAGAGTCCAACTATCTAAAATATGAAGCACCTGAGACACTATAGAACTGGGCTGTGCTTCTTAAAGCCACCAACTCACTTACCTGACCTAAATGAAAAGTGGAAACCACCTTTCACCCAAAAAGAAAAAAAAAAAAGTGGGGGGGGGCATAGACTCTGGTAGTGGAGGGATCCCTTCTCTCCTTGCTCTCCCACTGAAGCAGCAAATTAAGTCACAAAATGGCCACCGTACCTGCCAAAACCGGGACAGCACCATCCCCGGAGTCTGCAGCTCCCAAGACCTCTGCATGCTGCACCCAGAATGCCACACAGCATGACCCGAGCCAGGCTGCTCGCACAGAAACCAAGCGCCGAAAGAAAATTTGCATGAGCCAAACATCTGCTTGGCTGCCTGCCAACTACCTTGTTGCCCAAGACAATGTGCAACGAACAGGCTGTTTAAAAAAATAAAAAAAGCAAAGCACATATTAAAGGCAGCATTAGAAATCACTTCCCTGAAGCAGGCTCCAGTCGTCCTTCTGGAGGGAGGGATCAGACACCAGATATGTCAAAAAGGGTCCCCAAGCCCCTGCTCGTCCACCTCTCCTCCAGAAGGGATGGCCCCATCAGGACCTGCCAACCTTCTGGGAGGAACTTTTAACTTTTCAGACTGCAGGTTTTGCATCACCAGCATCTGCTGAAGACAAATACTAGTGGATAAATTGCCAGCATCAGCAAAACTGTCTCCATCTGCTGCAGAGGAGGCAAAACCCAGGCTTCCGGACTGATCTGTTTACGTACAGGGAATGACCGCTGAAGGAAGACAAGGCAATATAGGGGAAATAGGTAAGGTAATTTATTTGTCAATCCATAATTTTACAGAACATTGCCAAATTTCAATTTGTGAACAATTCTAAACACTTTAGGGCTGAAAAAAATGTACTCAAGGTGACCACTTTGGAGAGAAGGATATAAAATTTAGAAGACTGTCCAATTAAACTGATCTGGGAAAAAAAGTGTTATCCTTAAAAAGCTGCCAACACATTCGGAATGTATAAAGGAAACATAATATGCAACAACTACTTTCAGGTTATCTTCACAGACAAAGCAGTTTACCATAGTTACTCATGTCTGACTATTAAACACGGCACAATATTTAATAGTACACGTAACATTTTGTAAAACAGAAGATGTGATCATGAAATTGGTTATGCTATATCAAAATGTTCTTTGAATACTATGTTGATAGTGTAGAAGTGCATGGTTAAATTGAATAAGTGATAATTCTGTATTAAACTGTAGGTGTAGGGCTTCCCGATCTGGTTCTGGGGACCCTAGGTAGGTGCATTTTCAGGATACCCACAATGAACACCCAGCTGAGGGCCCCAGCCATGGCTTGAAAGGCCTTGTACTAAACGTTCTCTCCCATTTTGTGTCTAAATACAAAATGTTTTGTACAAATGGTCTGTGGGGCAGTTCATCATGCATACAGAATTTAACACCTCTAAAACTAAGTGACATCACTTTGATAGACTGATTGAAAGAAAACCCAGCTGTGACATTTGACTTTTTTTTTTAAATCAGTGTTAATCACTGGAAGAAAGCCTAAACTGTTTTACAGTATTACTAACTGCCCATCTTTTAAGACCTTCACACCAATATCATACATCTTTTATACACTGAATGTGCATTGTTAATTATAGCAGCAAATTTTTTTTATAAAATCATTTTTGCACTGAATTCACTATAAAACCAGTTTACAAGATTTTCACCAAAACATGTATGATTACTGGTACAGTGCACAGGTAAAGCATCGTTGTGCTTTCTTAAAAGTTTTGTTAAACAAAATATTAGCTTTTCCTCAGGCCATTCTGCATGGCTCTACATTCAGCAGTTTTATACTAAAAATACTTTGTTTCTGCAGGCAAACCCTGCATAGATTTACATATGCTACAAGTTTTTATATTTACATGGCTCTTTTTAAACCCGTTATTTATATTTGATGTTTTATATACAGGCCACATTGATTTTAAAACAGCACTGTAAAAGCTTGTACAACACATTTTCTGTTGGAACATAATAATAAAGACAGCCATTTTCAATTTTATACATAAAAATTGGTGCCAAGTAGAAAGTTAACATTCACAATCTTTCTAGGTTCATGTTAAAAACACCCCACCTTCCATAAAACTTCAATGAAGCCAGTGAAGAATACAATTTGGCTGAAAAGTTGCAGTAAGGCAGAGTATGAAGAGGTATACAGAGCGTGCATTTCTACATATTCAATTTGTAGTATAATCAAAGTGATTTGTCTTACTTTGGAAAATGGAACACTATGTAGATTGTAGACGTTCCAACAGAAACGTTTTCTGCAAGGGTGAGGATGCTGATTGTATTACTACTTGTAACAGCTATTTACAGGGTATCAATTGCAACATTAGCCTAAGCTTTTTACATGTTCACAATTCTTTGAATACAAAGAAAATATAAAACTGCATTTCAAAAACTGCTAAGTGCAAACAGCAATTCTGAGCAGTCACCTGGCAGTGCAAAATGCTTCATTCATTGGCACATTTCTAAAACTGGTTTAGGATCAAACCATTTTTGCCCCCCAACATCACTAAGTTCAATTAGCTATTCATAGTGCAGCATTTTCACAAATAGCCTCATAATATTACCATTAGTTTGTGATAGGAAAATTTAGTGAAATATTGTAGCCCATGTACAAATTTTAACCTTTACCAAGCTATCTAAAGGGATTTAGTGACGAAAAACCAGAAGTTCTAGACATCACATCAACATTTTCACTGTCTGGTTGGGAGGTGCGGGGGCACAGGCAGCATGCTGGCACAAGATACAAAGTGCTAGTGGGCTACATTATAGATAGCAAGTTCATTCCCAGCAACCATGACCCACAAAACTAATAAAGCTATAGCATTTACAGCTTGTAACTGCTCTACATAAAAATGCCCTATCAAGCCCAGGCAAAAACAAGCAATTAAAAAATGTTACTATTTTAAGTGCAAGCATTGTGGGTCATCAGACATTTGGTTTCAGTGACATTGCAAGTACAACTTCTCAGTGCAATGCGCACAGCGCACAAGTTTAATGAGATGAAAGTGCTATGCGGACTTTGAGAAGTTTGCCCACCATATAGTGGCCCCTCACATTCAGCCAATTTAGAAATAATTTCCCCCACAGCTATGCAGGCTAAAGATTTAGAACTATTCAAATCTTACTTGTGTAGTTTTGTATTTGAAACCCTGTAAATTTTGAAAAAAGTTATTCATTTGAAAGAAACATGTCAGGCCTGGACTTTGAGCAAGGTTTTTAGCTGACAACTCATTATTTCTTTATCAGGTGGGTTAAAAGAAAGGGGCACCCAGTGGCTTGGTGGCTTGGGGAGAACACTTGGTGAAGGGGGCTCACTAAATTTGGCTCCAGCATAGTTCTGATTGGTTTGACAATTTAAGAGGGGATGGGAACTTGCCAAAACAGAATACCAATTGTGTTCTGGGAAGGGGACAGTATTCTTTCCCCCATTCTGCATGGCCTGCCATACAACTGCTGATTGACTATGTCCATGCCCTCTTTCTTTCTTCAAGTGCATCATGTTTATTGAAGACTTCTGATCTTTGCTCTTTTGCCGGTTATAAAGCTGATGGTTCTTAGTAAGTTTGTTCCTAGGCTGGGGAACTGGAATGTTAAACTTTTCACCTCCACCCATCTTCAATTTCTATGTCACCTAGAGAACAATTAGAAAAATAAATGCAAGTTAAATGAGAGTTGCATCCATTTTTGCTTCAAATGGCATTCGTGTTTCCCAGATCGCTATAATGAATACACATGTAAGATTTACAAACCCTGGTTCTCCAATGTATGCAAATCTCACTCATATTCATTATGAACATCCTGAAAACCAAACTGTTACGCTGCATTATTTGTTCTATGGAAACTGATGAGATGTTCCCAACCAATGTCAGTATATAAAAATGTTAAATAAACTGGTTAGGTTTGCATCCAGGAAAAGGTTGGGAAATACTGCACTAGATTACCGTATTTCCACGCATATAACCCGCGGGTAATGTGCGTTTTTACCTACCCCGCATGCCCCCCGCGGGGTATAAACGTGGGCGGGTTATCCAGAAAAAATTTTACAACCAATAAAGTTTCCCGACTCTGAATAGGCTGCAGCTGAGAGGAGTCCGTCCTATCCCTGCGCCCGGCCGCTTCCTGATTGGTCGCGTGTTAAATCTAGGCCGCAGGCGGGTGGGCGCTTGTTCCAGGCGGGGGCGGGTGGACGCGCGTTAGTTCGAGACGGCCGGCGGGTGGTCGCGTGTTAAATCTAGGCCGGGTCGCACAGGCGCGCATTCATTCACTGCCGATGGGGGCAGCCCCCACCGGCAGTGAATGAATGCGCGCCGAAAGCAGCTTGTTCCAGGCGGCGGTGGCGGGTGGACGCGCGTTAGTTCGAGGCGGGTGGTCGCGTGTTAAATCTAGGCCGGGTCGCTCAAGGCAATCTAGGCCGGGTCGCTCAAGGCAGTCACATGCCGTGACGTCACGGCATGTGACTGCCTTGAGCATCGAATCGCAGGGGTCGCATTCATTCACTGCCGGTGGGGGCTGGGGCAGCCCCCACCGGCAGTGAATGAATTCATTCATCCAGGCGGAGGAGCCGGCTGCTTTCAGCTGCCGCTGCCGGCTGCTTTCGGCGCTCAAGGCAGTAGCGGCGAAAGCAGCCGGCTCCTCCGCCTGGATGAATGAATGCGACCCCTGCGATTCGATGCTCAAGGCAGTCACATGCCGTGACGTCACGGCATGTGACTGCCTTGAGCGACCCGGCCTAGATTGCCTTGAGCGACCCGGCCTAGATTTAACACGCGACCACCCGCCTCGAACTAACGCGCGTCCACCCGCCACCGCCGCCTGGAACAAGCTGCTTTCGGCGCGCATTCATTCACTGCCGGTGGGGGCTGCCGCAGCCCCCACCGGCAGTGAATGAATGCGCGCCTGTGCGACCCGGCCTAGATTTAACACGCGACCACCCGCCGGCCGTCTCGAACTAACGCGCGTCCACCCGCCCCCGCCTGGAACAAGCGCCCACCCGCCCGCGGCCTAGATTTAACACGCGACCACCCGGCTCCCGCCGCCCGCCTGGACCCACGCGGCCCTCCGACAGGTATTTAAAAATTTATTTTTTTTTTGAATTGCGGGTTATATGAGGAGGCGGGGTATATTAAAACTTTTTTTCATAAATCTTGAAAACCTGCGGGTTATGTGTGTGGGCGGGTTATATACGTGGGCGGGTTATTGTCGTGGAAATACGGTACTGTGAAACTAGTTTATTAAGGTACAATTCACAAATATGGAAGAATTCCCTAATCTCAAAGCACTTTTTAAGAGGCCTATGTTATGACTGACATGGCTAGTCTAATCATACATGGTTCTACTCATAATGTCCTTTCCTCTACGGGCAGGTCAATCCCCACGAGGGGGTTATGCAACTATGACAGCAGATCGAGACAGATCAAAAGCTGATGTCACGGCCATACAGTTCCACCCCAAGATCAGCCTACCAATATTCTCTGGCAAAGCCAAACTATGGACAAAACTAATTATACTTGAACATTACTATTAACAGACTTCCCAACCAATAGGAACAATGAGTTCAGCCAAAAGAAGGCACATATCTAGCAAACTAAGAGCTAGAGAAGCCACTTATCACTTTTCAACTAAGAGCAGGAATCATACTCTGCGTACCTTGCCCGTAGAAAAGCTAACCACAAATTTAAACATTGCAGCAGAGGATGAGTCGGGGATTGAACTAACCTTACTAGAAGAAAGGAAATCATCAGATAAGTAGCAATTTCTCCTCCCTCAGTGTTCAGGCAGGTCAATCCCCATAAGTGGGATATACCAAAGCTAATCTCAAAAAGGGCAGGAGGCTGCCAGCAGTCCAATCAATATCGCCCGTGCAAACAGCATCCTCCCTAACCCTAACATCCAAGCGGTAATGCTTAGAGAAGGTATGCAAAGATGACCACATCGCCGCTTGGCAAATTTCAGCAGGCAACAAAGTTCCAGCCATGATACTGCCTGAAACCTTCTGGAGTGTGGTCTAATCTGTTTCAGCAAGGCATTCTCAGCATCCACACAGACTGCTGTAATGACCTCCTTAACCCTGCAGGCTATTGTTGCCCAAGCCACCGGTGCTCCCTGTTTCCCTCCACCATGGAGCACAAACAGGTGGATCAGACTTCTGAACAGCTTTAGTCATATCCAAGTACCACAGTAAATGACACTCGACATCCAAGGAACGCAAAAGACAGTACTCTGCTTCATCTCTGTCCCTGGTCCAAGGCAGGCAGGGAAATGGACTGATTCAAATGAAACTCTGAAATCACTTTTGGCAAAGAGGAGGGCACAGTCCAAAGTTGAACCGCACCCAGAGTCATACAGAGAAAAGGCTCTCAGCAGAAGAGAGCCTGCAGCTCACAACGTGCCTAACAGATCGCTGATAGAAAAACAGTCTTCAAGGTAAGAATACACTGTTTGAAAAAAGTTAGACCTGCCAAGAACTTGAGGACCAAACTAAAGTCCCATACAGGCACCAGACGCCGCAACTGGGGGTAAAGATGCTTAACTCCCTGCAAGAAACAGGACACATCTGGATGGAAAGATAAAGGCCCTCTATTGTCTCCCCCCCATGCAACTTGAACCTTCAAGGTATTAAGGGCCAAACCCTTATGCAAGCCATCCTGTAAAGATTCCAAAATCAAAGGAATATCCACCTTGAGCAGTTGAGTACATCGCTTAGAACACCAGGCCTCAAAGACCATCAAAACTGTAACACAAGCCAGAGAAGTAGAAAATTTCCACACCTGAAGCAGAAAGGAAGTTACAGCAGGCAAATAACCCCGCTTCAACAGAGCCCTTTCAATTTCCAAATTGTAAGTCAGAATTGACCTGAATCCTCATGTAGAATGGGCCCTTGACATAACAGATCCATCCAAGATGGTAGCCCAAGTGGACTGTCCACCAGAAGTCTCTGGAAATCAGCAAATCACAGACTTCGAGCCCAATCCAGAGCCACTAAAAGGACTGTTGGTTTGACTTGCAACATTCTGGCCCAGCCTGCCTATCAAAGGCCAGGGTGGAAACATAAGAAGGGTGCAACTTAGCCACTCCTGAACTAAGAGCATCTATGCTCAAAGGCTTTTGGGTCCCGCCTGAGGCTGAAGCAGCGAGGAACTTTCACGAAGGTCGCCAACAAGTCAGGTCCGGTGGGCCTAAGCTGAACAAACAAGATGAGTGCAGATGGCCCGCAGCAAAAATGCACAGTTACCTCACAGCCTACCACATGCCAAAAAGGAAGAATCCTGGGAGCAGGCCCTAGCCAAATGGCTGCTCAACCCGCTGTGCCTGCACTACCTCCCCAGAGATGTGAATGGAACAGCTGAACACCAAGGAAATGGAACCTCTCTCCCCTGCTCACGTTCTGTTCACTTTTTTTTTTTGTAAACTAAAAAACTTTTACCTGAGCTTAGCCTTCCCTGACTGAGAGCAGGATGGGTCCCGGATATGGGGCGAGAGGGCTAAAGCCTTCACTGCCAAGCCTCTCTCGGCCTGCAACTACTAACTAAAATGTAGGTCCACACCACTCAAGGCTACCGGACTGAAGGCACCCTGATGGAGGGACTCAAGAGGCAAGCCATATAGACATGTCTTTCTGAAATCTCCTCTCAAACATCTTTTTTTTTATACTCACAGGCAATCCCCCCCCGAAGGGAAATGCATGTCCACTCTGTGCTGGAGACAGAGAACACTGAGGCTGTCAAGACAGGATTATATGGCCATGATGTCAGCTTTTGCTCCATCTGCTGGTAGAGGTGCATAATACACTTGTGGGGACTGACCTGCCCTAACACCAAGGAAGGCTAAATGTATTAATCACACCAATACAAAGTGTAGTTACATTTTGTCCTGGAAAATCTTTACAGGACCAACCTGAGTATAACCCAATTGATAAAAAAAAAAAGTCAGTTTGTAAGTCAGTACAGATCAAGAAGTTACATGGCTTTGTTTTGCTAATAGCCTTTAAGAGTCCCCCATGAAGATATGCCTGGTAAGGAAACATCCTGGCCAAACTGGCATCCTGTCGGTGGTGTGATGTCACCGTCTACCACCTCCCCCATTCCATAGCTGTTTTGAACTCATTACCTTTCTGTTGATCGCTCAGACTCCACAGCGCCCACTTTCTCCAATGCCCGGGCCCCCTCTGGCTCCCAAAACCTGGGTTTGAAATGTCTTCCTCGCTCCGATCCTTTCACTTTCCAGCTGGTGTAAGATGGCATGAGCCGGCAGGGTCTGTGCAGCCGTGAAGCCCAGACCCACAACATCGGAGTCCGCTCGGAACAAGGGCTTTGGGGCACCAGTCCCAGCTAGAGACAAACCAAGAAAAAGAGCAAAGCTTAACAGTAAGCAACAAAAAAAAAACTAATTAAACGGATGGGGGGGGGGGGAATCATATTGACAGGAAAAGAATATGAACATCTTCAAAGCTCAAAATATGTTTATAGCGCTAATATGGATAAATGTGCCTGTTCTAAGTGGTGTCCGATCCCAAAAACAGGATGGTTACACAAAAGGAGCCAAGTAATAAATACATCTCTCAAACACAGCAGATAAAAGTGCGAATTCATAAAAACAAAAGGCTGAACTTTTACCTTTGCAGGTCTGTCTGAACGTAAGCTTAAAGAGGAAGGGGCTGCCCCATGTGTACAGTGCTGCGTACACGTCGCAGCACCATGAAAATCCCTAACAATGATCGCAGATGTACAGCTGCTATTTTAGGACACCCAGTCCTTCTAGAAACTGCCTGCGATAGCTTTTATCATACCAATGTAAGAGTTATCCAGAGATGTGATTCGTGGGGCCTCTACCCCCTCCAAAATCAACAAATACAGACAGGAAAAACTGGAATAAAACCGTCAACAGGGGGTTAACCTCCCCCCTCCAGCTACGCGAGTTACATTAACAAAGGAAGCCGGACTTAGATGATTCTTAAACAAGAGAGTCTGCCTCTCAAACCGAAGGAGCTGGCGACAGGGGAGGAGAGCCGGCCGCCGGGACATTATGAAGGGAGAGGAAACCGAAAGCCCAAACTTGAGAGAAACAAAAGAAAGCGGGGAAGAGAACGCCACAATATGGCGGCGGCGGCGGCTCCTCACCGGCTCCCACAGCCTCTCACGCCGCGTCCGAGGAGCGCGCTGGGGGTCACGGGCGGGTGCAAGCTAGGCTCGGGAAGAATCCCCCCTCGTCTTTCTTCGTCTCCCTCTCTCGCTCTCCGCGCCCGCCTCTCCTTCCGTCCCCTCGGCCAAAGCAGCACAAAATGGCGTCGGCGCCACCTCAGGAAAGCAGCTGCAGAGGCTCCTCCTCCTCCCCTACACGCAGCTTCAAAGCTCGCCAGCCCCGCCAATGGCGGAGCGGCGCGTGCGGACGCCTGCCAATGGCAGGCGGCGGGCGGAGCGGTCTCGTCTCCCCGCCGCCCAATCGCGTGGCGGGCGCCCGTTCCCCCGAGGGAGGGGAAGGCGGAAGTAGGTTAGGCACCTCCCCTTGGGCCCGGGGGCATCGTTTGGCTCGCAGTGTTTGCTTTTCGGGGTGGGCTCTCTTGGTTCTTTGTCTCCTCCGATGGACGTGAATCATTTACAATTGTGAAGTCTTTACGGTTTTTTTTTTTACTTTTTATTTTAACAAATGCAGCACAGCACAATTCAGTCCGCAGTATAAGCAAGTTTCGAGTTACAGACAGGAAAAACGTAATATAACCTCTAAGATTATGTTTACACCAAATTATTGACATGCCTCGCAAAAATAAACATTTTTTCTTCTTTTTCCCTGGACCCCGTTACCAGCATTGTCTTGATTTAAGAGAAACATGGGGGTCACATGCACAGAGCGGCAGATATTGCCATAAGAAGCTTGCCAGGCAGACTGGATGAACCCTTTGGTCCTTTTCCTGCAGTCGTCATCCCTTTGTTTTCTTTTTAAGTCCTATTGAAAGTGCTTCTATCAAATATAATCTGCTAAACTCCTGCAAAGAGCTGCGAGAAGAGAGATGTCTTTTTTGATGGGGGACGGGAGTTTGAAACTTGTGAGCAGTGTATGTTGCAATCATTCAGCAATGAAAACAGACCTTGGGTTGGGCAGTTGCTGGCGGAGGTTTCAGGAGTATTACGTGAACAGAAATGCATTTCCTCCTGTGCTGTGCAAAATACAGGGAGATCAGAGATGTACATTTCCCAAAGATGACTTATGTCTGATCCTGGGGGAAACAGAAGAAACAGCTGCTAGAGAGCAAAATAGGCGGTATCCTGCCACCGGGTCAGAGATGAAACCTGACCGGGCCAATACGGACCAGAACCTGAGCCATGTCCCTGATACTGTACTTTCCGTAACTTGTACCTTTACTTGATTTCGTTCCGTTTTGTAATTTTTCCCCGTCTTTTCTTACCCTTTTTTTCTTTTAACAATTCTGTATACTACTTTGGCAGCTCATGTTAAATTATCATGTCAATAAAGTTATCTAAATCTGATGGGTTAAAAATGTCAGGAAACCACAAAAAGCTATGAAATGCTCCCTGGAGATTGCTTCAACATGCGCCATTATTTTTTGTGCTGGAGAATTTTTTTTTAAAGATTTAAGACAAAATTACAAGTGTAGCAGTATATGGGCTTTAAAAAGCAATATCATTGAGATCCCATGTTTTGAATTCTTCTTTTTTTTTTTTTGTGTTGAGATGGCAGGGAGGGCGGTTTAAAATGATAAAAGTTCAACTTAGCTGCTGCTCTTCTGAATCTCTAACTCAAGGGCATGTCTCGAGGTGACTCAGAGCTTTCTTTTCGGTCAGCCCATGGATGTGCTGCATATGAGTGTAATATGAGAACATGAGGGTTGGACTCTGGGATGGGGACTTTGGAAAATAGAGGAACTAAATTATACTCAAAAAATCAATTAAAGTTGACCTAGGTCTGAGACCCAAAGACTAAGCAATCGATCAGTGAAGGAAACTTCACTGATTTTTGAAGATTACTGTGAACAGGGTTTCTTAAAAGGTGCTTGTGATCTGTTGTGAGGCTCAAGTGTGTGTGTGTTTTGAATCAAAATGCATTGCAACCAAGAGGCCATTGTTTTTCCATCTCCAGTTCTACCTCCTTGCAGGGTTGTGCAGCTGCAGAGTTGTGGAACTCCAGGAGGACCTTCCCCATGCCCTCTGACCCCCAACCCACACAGGGTGCCACCGCTGCTAAGTTCTGCTCAGCCTACTTGTCAGGTCTAGTGCCTGATTTATAGGGCCAGCGCTTTATCCAGATTACCCCTTGGTCTCCATAACTCTGGCCCTTATTGATGGGAGCTGAGAGGCAGGGTTTTACTCTCAATTCTATGGCTATGGGATATACCCTTGATGAATCTGGTGCCCTTTATGATGCTACTTTGGGTAACCTGTGGATGAGAAGTATCTAAGATGAAGAAGTTCTGAAAGCCTAAGTCAGAATAAACTGTTCTTATGCTCCCCCATCCCCCCCCATAACCTATATTCTCCTTCGATTTCCATAAAATATATTTAAAAAATGCACAATATTTAATTATTCTGTCTTCATCTCCTTTCCCCAATATTCGCAGTATTAACCCAAGTCAAGCTTTTCCAATCCAAGTCTGTAAAATCAGTATATGTGTCTTAAAGCATTCAGGAAAGCACCTGGGGCTGAAATCTTGGTAGAAGACTAGTTATGCTGGGGCTGCATTTTCAGAATAGGGATGATTTCTGACTGAGCATGTATGAGGGAGAGGCTCAGCCTGCCAAACCCTAAAGCATTTCGCCAGCATCACCCCTGGTTAGTGGAGGCCCATGTCCCCCATGGGCATGCAGTAGGCACGTTAAAAGCACCTGTGTGCTTTACACTTGCTTCATTGGGTGGGCAGTCTAGGAGCATAAAATTGCGCGTGTTGCTTTTGAAAATGTTCCATTCGTGTGCCTCCAGGGACAGCTCCTTGGATCCCAGCTGAAAGTATGCACACCATGCACACAAACACATGCGTGCACCCTGGCTGGGGAGAGGAATTTTCAGACTGGGCAATCAGGGCCCATTAATCCATTTTAATATGGCTAAACTGCTTTCAAAATTGTCCTCTTTGAGCTACACATTTGTTTCCCATTTTTTGAGCCTGCACTCCACTCCAGAGCTCCAGCCCAGCCTGCACATCGATCTGTGCCCCAGCTTCACCGGACCATCCACACCCTCTTCCTGCCTTGCTGTCCTGTGACACTCCAGAGGTGGTGTCCGCAGCACCTCCATTACTGTAGTCCTCACAAAAGGGGGTTTCAAAACACACACACCCCTCACACCCAAAAAAAATGTGACATTTTTTTCTGCCTATGTATTGTACCTCTCAGAATAATTTGGTAGCTCATAAGTTTCCCACATCCATCAGTGCAGGCATAACTTCTGTCATGTGTCCTTCAGGGCCAGCGGTGAACAGCCAGGTCACAAAAGACCACATTCAAAAGTCATTTCATTCAAATCCTAGCCCCTTCCTCTCTTCTGTGCTGCTTACATGTTTAGCAGCATGAACATGGGAGCCACCTAGCAGCCTTGCTTGGCTGCTGCTTGTTGCTACAAGCCTTAGGATTCACTTCTGTCCTAGCTAATAATAGTGAGGTATGTGTTAGGACAAGGCAAGTCAGGGAGGACAGTACGAAGAGCAAAGGTCCAAACGATGGAGAACGTTGCCCAGTCGAGCAGATAAAGCCTTTAGAAATGTAGTTCCAAGTACTTGATATTTCTTAAAGCCAGGCCCAAGGCGGATCACATAAAATACCCAGGCCTAGGCAATGCATAGGTACAGACATGAGGGAGAGCGCCGGTAAATAGGCAGAGGTAGGGTACATGCAAGGGAGGGGCAGAATACGAGGCGGGCGGACCCTAGCTGAGTACAGCGCTCGGGACAATTGAGGCAAAGGGGCCCCCACACAAACTTTCAAGAGCGGGTGGGGAGGGGGCCACTATCTCCTGGCTCGGTGCAGGCGCTCCCCAGTGGTGTTGGATGTCAGGGGTGGGGCCCGGAGCAGTCAACGCAATTCACTCCCCCCCCCCCCCCCACCTCTTTAGGATGATCCCAGAAAATAGGTCAGAAAAAAACCAAAGAATGTGGGGTCTGTGAAGAAGAGGCAGGAAGCTTAAATACCTTCTTTGCTCCCTGTTTACAGAAAAAGAAGGAGAAGGCAAACAGATTTAAGGCAGGAGGTGGCATTAATAAATGTGAAATCACAAAGCAAACAAGGGAAGAGGGAGAGGAGGAGGAGGGACTTGGCTGCGCAGCTCGTGACGCGATTCACGTGCTGGATATTCGGGGGAGGTGCACGGTGCAGCCCTGCTGGGAGGCAAAGCCCCACGCCCCACCCCCGGCATGGGGGACTCGGATTTCTCTCTCCGGGACACTGCTTTCAGACCCTTCTGATCTGTGCTGTGAAGATTCAGACTTGTCTGGAACTGGTATCGCTCTGCTTTCAGACCCTTCTGATCTGTGCTGTGAAGATAATTTCAGACTTGTCTGGAACTGGTATCGCTCTGCTTTCAGACCCTTCTGATCTGTGCTGTGAAGATTCAGACTTGTCTGGAACTGGTATCGCTCTGCTTTCAGACCCTTCTGATCTGTGCTGTGAAGATAATTTCAGACTTGTCTGGAACTGGTATCGCTCTGTTTTCAGACCCTTCTGATCTGTGCTGTGAAGATAATTTCAGACTTGTCTGGAACTGGTATCGCTCTGCTTTCAGACCCTTCTGATCTGTGCTGTGAAGATAATTTCAGACTTGTCTGGAACTGGTATCGCTCTGCTTTCAGACCCTTCTGATCTGTGCTGTGAAGATAATTTCAGACTTGTCTGGAACTGGTATCGCTCTGCTTTCAGACCCTTCTGATCTGTGCTGTGAAGATAATTTCAGACTTGTCTGGAACTGGTATCGCTCTGCTTTCAGACCCTTCTGATCTGTGCTGTGAAGATAATTTCAGACTTGTCTGGAACTGGTATCGCTCTGCTTTCAGACCCTTCTGATCTGTGCTGTGAAGATAATTTCAGACTTGTCTGGAACTGGTATCGCTCTGCTTTCAGACCCTTCTGATCTGTGCTGTGAAGATAATTTCAGACTTGTCTGGAACTGGTATCGCTCTGCTTTCAGAATTCCCTTTGCCAACGCTGGGTGGCGCAGCACGCCACAGTCCAAGGTGAAGAGCCGAGCGCCCTCCTCCTGCACTATTTAGATTACAGAATTCCATGTATTTCTTTTCCCTCTCTGAGATCCCAGCTATCAGGAAAAAAAAACACCCCATAATGATTTGTCACTTTCTTGCCTGCACTGTTAATTAGTGATGAACAAATGAATCTTTCAGCTAAAAAATAACCTGCTCTATCATCACTGGCAGATACGTGATGTTTTTATCATTTCATTCTCTGTGTCCTTTTAAAAAAAAATAAAAATCATCTTTATCTTAACGATTAACTGCATTACTGCTGTGGCTTTTGCTCAGATTTGACAAGTCGGGCCTTGTGCCCTGGACTGTCGGGAAGCACGGGGCACAATGTGTTTAGTAACTCATGGCCTTACCTGTCTGTGACCATTTACCATGAAAGCATGTGATTTATATCCCTGCCTCAGTCTCATGTGCAGCGCAATCTGGCTCGTGCAAAGACGTTTCCAGGGCCAGAAGAGTTGCGCTCTCTCTCACTCCGGGGCGAAGGTGGTTAGCGCTTACCAGCACATGTACTATAGGCTCTCTCCCACGTTCTGTCTATGGGGGAAATGCTTAGTATATATAGAAGTGAATATAGTTTAGGCAGGCAGGTGAGCATATGTTTGGTGGAGGTAATTTTCAAACACGTACGCACATACGCGAGGTGTTTCTAAAACACGTGTACGTACTACTTGCACCTGTGTATGCCAATTTTACCTGTGGAAAAGTCAAAAAGGCACATTTTAAAAGCCCCTGCACGTGCCAAAGCCGAGAGATAAGCGACTACGTATCTTGAGCCGGCGCCAGCTGCGCAGATTTTAAGAAGCAAAATAGGGAGCAAGGCGTTTCAGGACTTTAACATGAAATGTGTGCGCCGGGGTCCCCTATCACATAACTTTACTTCTGCTGTGGACGCCGTGTAAGCGATGAAACAAAGGAAAACGAGGGTTAGGGCTAAAAGGGCAAAAGAGGGGCATATTAACTGGGGGGAGGGGTTAGGAAGTCCTATCCTTTACCTGGGCAAACTGGGAATGGACTGGGAAAACTGGTAATTGCATTGGCGTGCATCTCTAATAAAATCCCCCCGCTTACCTGGTAGTGCTGGCATTTGCCCGCACGTCTAGGCGCATGTGTTATAAAATGGCCGCAACTCTGTGCGAGCCAGCATATGTGCATACACGTGCACCTGCATGGCTGTTTGAAAGTTACCATTAAAGGGTTCAGACTGGGGTTCAAGCCCTGCCTTTGCCTGCCACTTAACTGTGGCCCAGTGGCCTGCACCTCGCTCGGCTGTGCTTCTCCAGCCACCTCCAATGACATTCGCTGCACAGCATGTTGGCTTCTAAAGGCATTGCCTCTATTAATATTATTTGTGATGGTAGTACTCAGCCTGAAAAGGTAAGTTATAAAGGCCTTTATGATGCCAGGAAAAACAAACTGCAAAGGTCTAAGGGGCAGATTTTCAAAGGCTACACAGGTAACATACGCTCGTAACCCGAGAAAATCTGCCCCTGCGCGACGCCGAGCCTATTTTGCACAGGCTCGGCGTCGCGCACAAGCCCCGGGATGCGCGTATGTCCCGGGGCTTTCGAAAATGGGTGGATCGGGGGCGGGGGCCGGGGCGTGGTGGCGGTACGGGGGAGTGGAGGCAGGGCCGGTGGCGGTTCCAAGTCCTCCGGCACAGCATAACGCCATCAAATAATGTAAGGGGGAGGGGAATTTAGGTAGGGCCGGGGGGGTGGGTTAGATAGAGGAAGGGAGGGAAAGGTGTGTGTGGGGGGGAATAAAAAAAAAAAGTTCCCTCCAAGGCCTCTCCGATTTCGGAGCGGCCTTGGAGGGAGCCGGGTTGCGCACACAAATCTACGCCCGCGCATAAGTTTTAGAGTCTGGCCCTAAATGTTTAGGAGAAATACGGTTTCGGTTGGGTAAACTGCTGCCATTAGTAAACAAATACATTGTAAAATATGGTAAAAATCAGCAAAGACAAATAGCATCACAGTAAATATTGAATAAATCAACAAAGACAAACAGCATTATAATAATGAAAAAGATAAAGATTAATCAAAAGAAAAAGATGCGTACGACTAGCAGGAGAAGGGAATGCAGCAGGAGCAAGATTGTTCTAATGGCCTCTGCCTGCTGCCTTGTAGCTCTTAGACTGATCGGGGAGAGGCCATTTCAAGCTCACACCAAGTTGCCACCCAGATACGTTGCAGAGCAGGGCTTATAACCCGTCCCATCTGTCAGGCGTGACCAGCAATTACAGCGCCTGTTTGGCTAGCGCTGGAAAGGATGGGCTGCCACTGCTGCAGTGTGGATGGCTCGTTTAGAAGGGTCTCATTATTTCTGAGACAGATCTGAGTCTGGAACAGCAGATCTCCTCTGCCAAGCCTGCTTTAAATTGCACTTATTATGTTGCCATTTGTATGCAGTTGTAATTGGTTCTCTGAACAGATTTATCTCTTAGCACTTAAATAAATGATTTATTAACATTTCCGGGCAGGGTTATTGTAAACATACAGAAATAAACTATCAGGCCAGCCCAGTGGGTGCGAGGCAGAGCCAGGGACTTCCGTGATCGGTTTCCGGTTTGGGTCTTCATTTGCCCGGGCTGGCCAGGGCTGGCGGCTGGATGTAGGGCTTCGGAAGGAGGCTTGGTACCGAAGGCCGTCACTACAATAACCAGACTAAGCACATTGGTGGGGTTGGGGGGGGGGGGGGGGATTATAAAATAGTGTGTGTGCTGGGGGTGGGATCCATGGATGGTTGCGAATGAAGGCTCATGGCCTGGAACCCAACAGAAGCCAATTCTGCTTGAGCTGGACGCCCAAAAGAAACAGGGAGATAGTGCCAGACCAAGGGTTGCCAACTGGCTCCAGATTTTCAAGACACTTTGATACAGTCCCATTGCATGCTGGGACTAATTTTGATCTCCCTATTGCATTCCCTAACAAAACAAGACTTCAAGTACCCGTATGCAGGGGAGTAAAACCAGGTCTGGATCAACCTGTTCTGAAAATCTGGAGCCAGTTGGCAACCTAGCCAGATCCCCCACCCCCCAAAAAAAAAAAATAATTCTTCTCACTCCAAATGCTCTGGAAAATTCCACCATGGACCTAAATTTATCTAAGAGGTGTAGGAAATGAAATCTACCCCAGCCCAATAGCTCTCCTCATCCTTTGACTCTTATTTACTCCTAAGCTTCAGAAAACAGGAAACATTTAGCAAGAACTGGAACAAACTTGGAACCCAGAAATGTGATAAAAGGACTGCTCGCTCGTGGGTTTTTGGAATTAGTCGCCATGCAGCTTCCCAGATACAGTGCAGCAGGCGACGTCCATCACAGTGCAAGCGGGCCTCTGAAGGATGGACCAACCTTGCCGAATCCTGCTTCTAATATTTTAGTGCCCCCAGGACATCATTTCAATCTCTTTCCCAAAGAAGCCTTGGGTTTGTCAGGGCATTTTATGTACAGCGGAGGCCCAGTGGTCCTGCCCGAGTCAGCCCCTGCAGCAGAGTTATCCTTCCACTGGTCTTTAAACGCGGAGCGACAAGATTTTTCAGTCATCACCAGGCAGCAAATGGTTAACAGCTGTCGCATTTGTTATAAACCGAGCCTGTAGCTCAGGAGGGGAATCCCATCCCATTACTGGGCTTTATTACAGCACACATTATTCACTCAGGGGAAGTTTATGAAATTCCTCCATTAAACTCCAAACTGCAGTGAAATTGTTCCCGAGTAATGGTGACTGTGGTGAGGATAAATAACATCCAGGATACTTGGCTTCCTACTTTTCCAGCAGCCCCTTTCAAAACATTTGTACAATGCTAAGTGTTCCAGTTATTTTTCAAATATTTATGCATTTCACTGACTGTGTGACCTTAAAACCGTTTCTTGGCCTGTTTCTCTCTCTGTGTACTGTATATTTCTGTCTTTCACTACCTCTCCTTTCATCTCTCCGTTTTTCTCTCTTCTCCTGTCTTTCTCTCTCCCCTTCCTCTTTTCAGTACAATGAAATGCATATCCCTTTGGTAAATCAGCCCCTTGTCAATGGTATCAGTGCAGCGTGTGCTGCTTTGGTAAACTGGCCCATTTGCAGTATTATCGATGCAGTGTGCGCTCCTTTAATATTTATTATTTTATTTTCTTTATTTCCTAATGAGACATAACTCACATTTGCCAAAGGTGCTTTCAGCGATGAACAGTAAAAATACCTCATACATGTACAAACAATATAAAATACAAAAAGCCTTTACTTGAGTAAATGCACTTTACTGGATGGAGTAAGTGGGCTTTTGTTACATTTACGTGCGTAACTCCTTTGAAAATTAACCTGTCTGCATTCATATGCAATATAAAACCCACATAAATGAACAGGACTCTGTTATTGGTGTTTATTTTCAGCCCAAAACTTACTACCTACATTTGGCTCAGATTTTACCTAATTTTAGGCAACCACATCAGGTGTTTGGGCTTTTTTTGAATATCAGTCTGTTAGCTCAATTCAGTTTTCACCTAACACAAAAACTCTGTGCCCCCAACACACACACACACACGCGCGTGGCAGATTTGTTCAAATAAGAGGACACGGAAAAAAGCCATCCCATGTGGCTTACTATAAGGGACTATGCATGGGCCTCCCTAGAAGGCTCACAGATAAGGCTTCAGGTGGTTCGGAATGTGGCGGGATGGTGTGAAATGAACCCAGGGCAGTGGTTCTGAACCCAGGCCGCGGGACACGCCCAGCCAGTCGGGTTTTCAGGCTGTCCACAATGAATATGCATGAGAGAGAGAGAGAGAGAAAGAGAGTTGCCTGCAACGGAGGCAGACCTGGTGCATCTATCTCATGCATATTCATTGTGGATAGCCTGAAAAGTAGGACTGGCTGAGAACCACTCACTTGAGGGGATTTAGGAAAAAGGCTCTTCCAGCAGCTCAAGCAGTGACTAACTGGAGACGGAGGTGGCTCTTCGGCAGAGAGGGAGAGAGAGAGAGAGAGAGAGAAAACTTACTGAAGTTCTGAGAACTGAGAGAGGGAGACATTTCAACATCTGCAAACTGACAGTACGATAACCGCAGTGAGTATCATGCCATTGCAATACAAGATTTTTCCTTGTAGCACAGTGCAGCGGCTCTAGCAGCTGCCAGTTCATGTCTTTTGGACTGTGTTACACGAAACCACAATCTCTGCAGGCCACAGTACCTTTTAATTGGATCAACGAGAAGATTATCCCAAAGATGCTGTTTTACATGAGCTTTTCCGAGCATATCCTTCAGATGTGAAGCTACGCTACAAAGCAATGCAGATGGAGCATGCAATTCTGCGCTGGGGTGGCATCCCGAGACAGGTGAGTCCTCAGGAGCAGACCTTGTGTGGGCTGGAGCTGGGGCTTTTCCTCGGATGACAAATTACCCTGGACTATCAGCACAGTTAAAATACTTTAGCACTTAAATGTAGGGTAAGGTAGTCATTTTATGAGGCTGCTCTGTATTATGATATAACCTCCTCTGGCAATAATACTGCACAATTACCATACTTGTGTTCTGATTTTGCAAGGTTTTTATTACCACTCTTCCATAAGATATTTAATCAGAGATGTCAAAAATATTAACATAAAATTATACAACTGTTTCTGGTGTTTCGGAATCCGAAGTGAGTATATGAACATCCGGAAAAGATGAATATATTCCTATCTGAACATTCTGATAGCATAATAGGGCTATTATTGTTATGAGTTATTTTTAAGAGGCAGTGTTCATAGCTCTGACAAGAAAAAGAGAAGAAATGAGACAAGGTGTTTATTGTTCTTATAAAAGGGATTGTGTCCATGACAATGAATATAACTCTGAGATGTTCTTATGAGCTGAAAGTGTTTTCCAGCAAGAATCCTTCTTCTCTATTTTTGTTATTCTTAGAGAAAAATGCAAACACTTCCTTTAAGATGAAACTGCGCACATAAAAAAAAAGAAATCCCCTGAAACAAAAAAAAAAGGAAAGGAAAAAAACATCTATTTTAAACTACTATAAAAAAACACAAAAACAACTCAACCTCTTGTAAAATAATCAACCCACAATACAATAGTGACACAATTTAGAGATCTGATGTACTGGGTTATCATCTCAAGCTACCCTCACGCCACCCCCCAATAAAAAAACAAACACAAAAAATTAATGTGAGAAAAGAACTGCAGAGCAATTCATATGAGAGCTTTTTTGCTCTGTTTAGTGGGAAAATGTAATTCAAACTTGGGTCATATCTGTAAGTTGTAATTTTCATTTTGTTATAAAACAAATGCACATCACCAGCAGGAGCCATTTTGAAAAGGGACAGCAGGGCAGGAGCAAATGAGGATGGCTCATGCTCCTTGGGCTTTGGAGACCTCATGGATGAGGTAAGAGGCATCGGGGGGGGGGGGGCGGTGGATGGAGTTCTTTAGTTTTTAAACATTGGTGGTGCTGGGGGAGGGTTTGTTTGGTTTGTTTCTGACACAAAAGCAAACAAAAAGTACCTGCTTCAGTGGGGTTTTCCGTTGCATTAGAAAACAAATGCACATCCCTAGCTTCACCCCATGCATTACAGTTTCTGTAAGAAAAGCAGCAGAACTTCAGTCCATCCCATATGACAGCTACCCTGCTGCGAACCCAGGGCCGATATGGTACCAGTCTTCATTCGCAGCAATCAATCCATGCCTCCTCCCTGGTCTGGGAGTCCAAACACCCGAGTCGGGCACATGAGCTGCGGGGATTCCTCTGAAACCTGGTGCCAGTGAGCCATGGGGCTTCCAATAGGAGCAATTGTGTCCAAAACGCCAGCCCTTCCAGGGCCTGGGAGCACTGATCCTTTCTAGGCTATAATAATGAACCGGGAGAATCACTGAGCAGAAGAGAACTAAAAACACGGCTATCCAAACACACGTATGAATTAACCTAATACACCGGAAAACAGAGAACCACAAAGACAAGGAAGACAAAAGACAATAATCAAAACATGAAAATAAATCCAAGATATATTATTTATATGTAATAGAAGATTCACAAGATAGATATTAATACATGTAGAGGAATATTACCTCTGTAACCAATCATTGTTTGTTTGTTGAGTCATAACTATGAATGTCACTTTGTAATCCGCTGTGGTCTATTCATGGAACGTCAGTATACAAAATGTCTAAATCTATAAATATTTGTTTATTTATTTATTTAGTTTGGTGAGGCTGGGTGGGAGCAGGGAGTTGTGACATGAGAAGGCTAATAAAGTTTATCTTAAATCCAGCATGAAGCAGCAAAGCCAGCACAGCCAGGGGTCACCCTGCTTTCGAGCTTCAATTGTCCTGACCCTCCGTAAAGGTTGGTCACTGGCATAAGGGCATTCTGTCTTTTCTGGACAATTACTTTTGCACTGATGCCGTGAAAAGGCAGATGCATTCACCGGCTCTTAAACATGTGCACAAACCAAAGGAACGGTTGTTTTCATTGGTTTGCACTGTCATTCAGGAAACAAGTGGTTCCAGAAGATATTTCTTTGTTTTTTTTAACTTCTAGACTGCCTTTCCAATGTTAACTCAAGATGCCCTGGGTTGGAACATATTAAAAACTCTCAGCAGGAGGACATTTGTGCAAATGGGCTGCCCTACCCTTGGAAACCTTTTTTTTTGTTCTTTTTGGCAGAGGGCGGGTTATGAAAACCGATGCTGAGTTTACTGCCGTCGGTCTTCATAACCGGCGGCCGCCGCGGGGTCGCTGGTGCGACCCCACTAATTTGCCTATTGCATGGCGCCGCCCCCCCTTGCGGGCGCCACGTGTGCGTTAAGAAAGCGGGCGCTGAAAAGTCAGCGGAAATGATTGCATCGGGCCCTTAGTAAGCAATGGCTCAGTGTGGCAGAGCACACCAAGCACCAGAAAGGAAGGACTTTAAGGATTGGGGCAGAGGGTGACCATGTGGCACATGGGATTTTCCTGCACAGTCTTTATTTTATTTTATTTTAGTTTAGTTTCTTTTCTCCATTCACAGCAGTATTCATTTCCTTCTGATTCATTGTAAGAGATGTCAAATGCTGCCCCAAAGCCTGCAAAATGTAGAGGAGAGGTTTAGACTGATTACAGAGAAATGTTTTCTGGCCTGCGGTTCACGTCCTCAAATTCTTGCCTCACTGCTTGAGAAAGCTCCAGGAGTGGCCGAGCTTGGGGGCAGCCTGTCAGCCGGGCATGGAGGCTCATCCCTTCTTCTCGCCTCTCTTCATCGTCCTGAGGGAGCGCCCACAGCAGGAGCTGCAGCTGCTCGTGGACAGGTAGGACTTGCTTGGTAAGAGGGCTTAAACCCTGAAAAGATGTTTGTGGGGGAGTTGAACTAGTTCCGTGTGCATCTGTCTCTGTGCTGGTTCGTAGTTGGAGAGGTTGAATTAATCCCGTGTAGTTTTAGGTTTGAATTTAATTCTAACTTTATAATTATCTGTGTGCTGCGAAGTAAACTGAGAGCCTGCAAAGGTCACTTGCTTGATCCGTGAAAGTATGCGAACTGGTTCCTAATAGTCACTGCTGTTTGATTCCCACCCTCCCCAGTCACATTTTTTTTTATATAGAGATTGTAACTTTCCTTTGTTCAAATAAAGAGTCAATTAGGGATCTAGAACAATGTGGTCTTAACACTCATTTGAGTAATTGACTAATTTTGTTCCTATTGCAGGTAATTGACAAAGTAATATAAAACTCTTAGATCTAAATATATCTACTCCTTAAACACCTTTAAGAACTCAGTAAAAATTAAGATGCTGACAGAAGCCTCGCAGCGAGAGGGGAACTATCCAGTCTTTTGCATCTTGTGCCATAGGTATGATTGGTGACCTGATGGTGAAGGGGCTGTATGAGTGCATCCACTACAATGAGCTTCTGGCTCTCAGAGAATGAGTCCCATCTCTGTAGGCTAGATTTGAATGAGCTAAGGCAGATAAAGAGGTATAGGGAGGAGACCTTTGGGAACATAATAGAGTGATCAGAATGCCAGTCTAGCAGCCCTGGGCTGCTTTGGAGAAGTTAAGGTTACCCGGGAGAAGTTCATCGCCTTGGTGTGGCAGGAACTGATCCTGTAGCTGGGACCTGTTCTATGGGTGATGCCTTATGCTCAGGAACTAAGGATGGGTTTCCAGGGCCACATGCCCAGAAGGGAAGAAAGGGACTGCCATTGTAACTGGTGATTTTATAATTAAGAATGTAGATAGCTCGTGGTGGGCATGAGGTTTGCTTGGTAACTTGCCTGCCTGATCTGAAGATAGTGGATTTCATATGTCTCCTAGATAGGATTTTAGAGCATTCTGGGGAAAAGCTAGCAGTCGTGGTACATGTGGTTTCCAGTGACATAGGAAGGTTCAAGAGGCTAAATTTAGGCTTTTAGATAGGAAATTGAAATGCAGAACCTCCAGGGATGCATTTTCAGAAATGCTCCCTGTTCCACATGCAGGACCCCAGAAGCAGGTTGAGCTCCAGAGTCTCAATGTGTGGATGAGATGATGATGGAGCGGCGAAGAGGGCTTTAGATTTGTTAGGTACTGGTGAACATTCTGGGAAAGGAGCAGCTGATGCTCTCAGGACAGTTCCATCTTACCTAGGGTGGAACCGAGTTGCTGGCGCTAACATTTAAAAAGAAGCTAGTGCAGCTTTTAAGCTAGAACATGGGAAAAAACCAATAGTCATACTGGGAACGTTCCAGATTTCACCTGGAAGCTCAAGGGATTTGCATTAATTGCCAGGTCTCTGGGAAAACACTAAAAAAGCTCTGCGTCTCTTTGCTCCAACCATTCTCCTTCCATAAGCCTGCAGGGAACAGGAGAAGACAGGTAAACCCAGAGCACACACACTGCAGGCAACAAGTGGAAACAGTTCTGCCCATAAATCAAATTTCCCTGACTGAGAATAGAACTCAGGCTATTGATGGCGAAAGACCCAAAGCCCAACCACTAGACCACCAGGGACTCTGAACCATGGGGGGGACACTAGAGAGAGGCTGCAACAGACTCAGCTTATTCTGCAGCTGTGGTTCCAGGAGTTGGGGGCTCAGCTGAGGGCAGAATGAGAATGCACGTCAGTGAGCTGTGGATCTCGGGGGCTGGGGGGGGGGGGCTATGAGAGCTCTGGGGTCAGGGAGAGAGGAAGGGGATGAATGCTCGGGTCATCTCTGCAGGGGGAAAGGAATGGTGGCGGTGGGCGGGGGATGGAAGAGAGAGACATTGGGGATTAATTGGGGGGGGGGGGGTTGTGGAAGAGAGAAAGCTGGTATGCATTATTGCTTCTCATCTCCCCCCCCCCCCCCCAAAACAAAAAGGTTCCCAGGCATAGTGAGAGAGAGAGAGAGAGACTGAGACAGACAGAGACTGTTTCATACTGGGTGTTACTGGAAACTGAATAACAAGCAGAATGAGGAGGCGGAGCAGGCAAGCAAAATATTAACACCGGCCCTGGCAGTTCTGCTTTTCAGCTCAACAAAAGCATTTTTATGACCTTGCTTCACTTTCCGTATTCTTCAGCTTTGGATGGCTCGCTCACTGCCACACACAAGGGGCTACGCAGTTTTGTTTTTTTTCTTTGCTATCTAAAGCAGAAGTCCCTGCCTTCCTTTTTTCAGTTTCCCCATTTCCCATGCCAGCTTCTCCCCGCTTCAAGTAGCAACGCTGAAAGAAGAGCCACCAGAATAAAAATGGCAGATTGGAGCACCGGCCCATTGGTGGTGCTGCCGTCACTGCACTGCGGAAGGTTCTTCCATACCTTGGGTTGGCTGTGGCCAGGGAGTGCTGAGTTAGCAATGCTCCCAACTCACAGAGGACACAGGATGTTGTGGCTCTTGCTCAAGGGTGACCCCTAGTGGCCCAATTCCAGGCCTGTAATCACAAGAACATAAGAAATTGCCATGCTGGGTCAGACCAGGGGTCCATCAAGCCCAGCATCCTGTTTCCAACAGAGGCGAAAACCAGGCCACAAGAACCTGGCAATTACCCAAACACTAAGAAAGCTCACGACCCAGGACCACCACTGCAGTGACTGGATTATTTTCTACAGGGGTGAGTGGGATATAAAACAGGGGGAAAAACATGCTCCTTTCTAGCATAGACACTACTGCGCCAAGTTATGGTGCTACCAGATGTGACTTCTGCTCTCAATACCTTGAGTCACTCCATTTTACTTAAGCGCCTTGAGGAGATTGGCATCTCTTGTCTTATCTTTCTGATCGGCTACAATAAGTTAACCTCCTCCAGTTGGCATCAGGTATCCTCCTGAGTACCCCAACGCTCTGCACTCTCTGCAACACTCTTTTAACATTTACCTGTCTCCCCTGTGCCGATGACGCCATTGAAGTAGCATTTGCTGGGCTTATGTTATGAACTCGTATGTGTTGTCACGGTGAATTATATCTGAAACATCCATAATATAAACATACCAAACAAGAATAAATAAAAAGACAAAAAAAATCTAGCAATAAAATAAACAAAAATACACAGTGCATGAAATAAAATTGATACAAAGAAAAAGAAAGTCAAGAAAAAAAATCTAAATATCTAATATACATAAAATCTGAGGCCAGAATAAGATACGTGCATATTGAATCATATCCTAAAAGAAAAATACCAACGTTGCATGAAGATTATTGTGAGCCGACCCTCTGTCTGGATAAAGTAAGTAATCAGCCTGACATAAGCCCAGCAAATGCTACTTCAATGGCGTCATCAGCACAGGGGAGACAGGTAAATGTTAAAAGAGTGTTGCAGAGAGTGCAGAGCGTTGGGGTACTCAGGAGGATACCTGATGCCAACTGGAGGAGGTTAACTTATTGTAACCGATCAGAAAGATAAGACAAGAGATGCCAATCTCCTCAAGGCGCTTCAGTAAAATGGAGTGACTCAAGGTATTGAGAGCAGAAGTCACATCTGGTAACGCCATAACTTGGCGCAGCCCCGATAGTGTCTATGCTAGAAAGAAGCAAGGTTTCGGTACTGAAAAGCCTGCAAAACCCGAATTGGAATTGGTCCAATCCTTGAGCTCATTCTATAATCTTGGCAAGGAAGGGAAGTGTAGAAATAGTTCCGCAATTTTTATAAACTGAAGGGTCTAAGGATGGCTTTTTTAAAAATAAGGGAGGGACAGATGCAAACAAAAAAAAACCCACAATGAAAAAAAAAAAAAAAAGCCAAGAGAATCAAAGTAATACAGCGGCAGCTTTCTGAGCAGCGCCACCTTGTGGTAGGCATGGCCCTTTCTCCCATTGTGTATCCTGGGGAAACTGCTTAGCAAATCAGGCCAGATGTTGTTTCTACATTGACTTAGCTCCAGGTGGCTCCTGTATTAAAGATACATCCCGGATTTATCAATGAAATCCTTGTTATTTTCAATGGGGAACACATTGGTACCGGTTTTTGTTTTTTGTTTTGTTAAATAAATGAGCACCTGTGGATATTCTCTGTCTCACTGTCTTGGGAATGACAGACGGCAGAGTATGTGATCATAAAACCATGCACACACACAGTAACACTCTGCATACCTTTGCTAGGATCAGCAGAGGCACAGCAACCAGAACTGTGACAGAATTTAAGCTCACTAATAAGAGCAGCCAGGCCTGGATTTGTCAATAGGCACACACTAGGTGCCTGTTGTGTGTTTGCTACCCTAGGCACACACTAGGTGTGTGCCTAGGGTAGCAAACCTCTGGGGGGCCGGCCGGCTAGCTGAAGATTTGCTGACTCTCACTCAGCAGAGAAGAGCCTTTTTGCTTCCTGCTCCAGCTCCCCCCCACCTCAGTGCAAAGAATAGGAGGGGAGGGGTGAGGCTGAAAGAGGCAGAGCAAAGATAAACTGTTCTGCTCTCTGTTCCAGCCCCTCCCTTCCTGTCCTCGGCAGGGAACAGGAGGAGAGAGGTGAGGCCAGAACACACAGCAGGGAGCAAAGAAAAGCCAACCCAGCCCTTCTGCTCTTGTCATTCAGGGATGTGCGGGGAGGAAGTGAGCCTACAGCAGATTCAGCAGAGCAAAGCAGGCTGCACCTTACACCTTCTGTTCTATTGTCCCTTGTCTGGGGGGCGGGGGGCAACAAAATCCCTAAGCCCTCACTGGGAGCTGATACGGGCGTTGGAGGGTAAAAGATGAGTAAAGGGGGGGGGGGGGGGGGGGGGGAAGGTCCTGGTTATTGGGATCATTATGGGAATCTGTGTGCTCAATCTCCCAAAAGGGCAGAAAACAAGGCCAGCTTGCACAGAACGGTGCTATGAGTGCGTGAAGCTCCCGAGAAGAGGGGGCAAGATGAAACAGCAGGAGACAGTGGCAGGGCTTTGTTAGCTTCTCAGATATAGTTGAGCGATAGAGCAGGTGGCAAGTTTCCCAGCTTGGGCTACAAACTGACTTGGCTCCACTTCCCAGCTAAGGACAAAGAGAGAAGGAACGATATCGTGCAGGTAGTCAAACTTGTACAGCTGACAACCGTGAGATATTCTCACACAGAACAGTGTCGGCAGGGGCAGCAGGGCAGGCAGTAACTTACAGCATTTGAAAACAAGGGATCTCAACTTCTCAGAGATACCAATGACTTTTTTGTGTGACAGGCAGTGATTTCCTAACCTGATGAAGCCCCAAAACACCTTAAAATGGAGATTTTTAAATTAGAGGGAGCTCAGAAGCTTCCAGCAGTTTGTGAGACATTGTATGCCTACAAAAAGCTGCAAAACACTGAAAAATACCTTAAGGCTGGGGTGGGGTGGGGAGGAGAGCTTTGAAAAAACGTTTTTCACCTTTTTTCTCTTCATTAGTTGACTTCTGAGATGGCTGCTCCCAGTCCTGCGATAATTCTTTGGTGATGAAGTTGACAGCTGCTTTAAGCAGTGGGATATGTTCATTCCTGTACCCATAGATATAAGGCCTGCTTGGGGACCAGACAGATTTATGTCTCTGTTTTATAAAGAAATTCCCCATTCTATGTTGATTTTCTCTGGGAGCTTGGGGCTTCTATGTCTGACTTTTTATTATTTTATTTTTATTAATTTCAAAACCATATTTTCAAAAAATGAACAAAGAAAGCTCCCCAAGTTGCAACAATAAAGAAGAACATTTCCATTTCTGACTTTTAACGCCAATCTCATTGCCTCCTGGGATTTGTAATTCCACACATGGAACTCTACGGCAGAACTACAGAGATGTCTCTGTCACTGCACTAGGAAATTAAATGTACACAACAGATGAACCTTGCGGTTCTTATCTGCCCATCATATTCTGTACTGCGTTTCTCTGTTTCATGCATTCTCCTTGATGACATTTTGAATCAGAAATCAACTGGACCTCAAATCTCTACAAAAAGTGTCAATGGAAACTTGTCCAAGGTAGACTCCTATGTGGTCTTGAAGGCATCTTTTCCTATTGGACCTTTTGAAAAGATATCCAAGCTTAGTGACAATCTACTTATTCTCCAGGGCCAACACATGCTGCATGGGAAGGAGAGATGTCCTGACTTCAGATAGTAACAAACAAACAACGAGGTAGAATCGGTATAAAATGGACTTTATTGAATCTTGCCCGACTCTGGCCGAGTTTCGCTCAAACGAGCTGCCTCAGGGGTTTTATATATTGTAAGTACCTTTAGAGCCACTTGAATTGGCTCAGATTAGCACTGACTTCACATATACCGTAATCCAAGAATCATTAGTCAGCAAACTGACATTAACAGAAACGGCACTCACGTACTCGTCGCTCAAACAAATGTTGTGCAGACTTAGACTCATCCCTAAGATGACAAACTTCGGGGGGGGGACGGACACCAAAGTTGGGTGGGTTGCAAAATGTTGCAGTGGATCAGGGCCTCAGCACCACATGACCCACTCTGTTACATGTCTCGGTGAGGGGAGCAGAGTTTCACAACCCTGATGGTCCACATGAGGCTGGGGAAGCTCTTGGTGCTATCAGCTTGCCCCCTGCCTCTACAGTTGTCACTGTGCAGTAGAAGTTGTGACACTAGGCCCAGTTGGGCCATGGCCCGAAACGCTGCCATAGGCTTCTTAAGAAGGGGAAGGAGAGAGGGCGGCAGTTCATTGGGTGACAAAAACCTAAATCCATGACTGAGCATAGTCGAGCTATAGAGAAGCTGGGTTTAGGTGTATTGACACATAAGAACTGCCATTCTGAGTCAGACCCAGGGTCCATCAAGCTCAGCATCCTGTTTCCAATGGTTCTATCCCAAAAAGTAAATCCTCGGCTGCTATTGTGCAGTGATAAGTAGTGGCTATTTTCTCTTCATAATAGTATATGGACTTCTCCTCCAAGAACTTGGCCAAAACCTTTTTAAACCTAGCTACAATAATTTCCTTTACCACATCTTCCGGTAATAAATCCCGGAACTTAATTGTACATTGAGTGAAAAAGAACATTCTTTTAAATGTGCAATCTACTAACTTCAGGGAGTGTCCCCTAGTTTTTGAACTTTTTGAAAGTATAAATAATCAATTCACATTTAACCATTCTATTCCACTCATGATTTTATAGACCCCCATCGTATTCCCCCCTCAGTTGTCTCTTCTCCAAGGTTAGATTCCTAACCTCTTTAGCCTTTCCTCACAGGGGAGACGCTCCATCCCCTTTATCATTTTGGTCTCCCTTCTCTGTACCTTTTCCAGTTCAACTGTACCTTTCTTGAAACACATGAGATTTTGCTAATAATTCATACTTTTGTTGAACCCCCAAGGAATGTGCCTGATCACTTATTAGGCTTTGTTTTTAAATATGGTGTCCCAGAATGTAACAGTTTATAAAATATTTCCCATTCTTATTTCCCAGTTTCTCCAGAGCCTGGAGGAGGCAGTGACGGAGTAATGTGAAGATGAACCAAACACAGGAGAACACAACCAAGTGTGAAATGCACATCACCGACATTGGATCGTACATGGTCCTGGACCTCTCGCAGGAGATAGCCGTAGCTGTGCTATGTTTCGCCATGGGATTCTTCTGCATTCTGGAGAACGTGCTGGTGTTCTACCTGATATTTAGCTCTCGGCATCTCAGGAAAAGGCCCTCCTACCTCTTCATCAGCAATGTGGCACTGGCTGATCTTCTGGCTAGTGTTATTTTTGTCTATAGCTTTGTGGATTTCCATGTCTTTAAAGGCAGAACCTCTCCAAGCATCTTCTTGTTTAAGCTGGGGGGTGTCACTGCCTCCTTTACTGCATCTCTTGGCAGTTTATTGCTGACTGCTTTTGACAGGTATATCTGCATCTACAGGCCATTGGCCTACAAGACCATCGTGACCCAGCAAAGGGCTCTGCTGGCCCTTGCTGTGCTCTGGATGACTACCCTAATCACTGCTTACCTGCCTTTAATGGGGTGGAATTGTTGCAAACTGAATTCTGCATGTTCTGAGTTGTTCCCTCTAATTGATAATGGCTATTTGTCCAGTTGGATCTGCTTGGTGATGATTTTGCTACTGGCCATAGTCTACGCCTATGTTTATATCTTCTGGAAGGCTCGCAGACATCACCAGTACATGAACAACTATCAACTGCAAAGCGGGCAAGCACAGGACAAAATGAGGATGGACATCATGCTGGCCAAAACCCTGGTGCTCGTGCTGACTGTGCTGGTGACCTGCTGGTCTCCGGTTCTCTTGATTATGATCTATAGCTTGTTTACTGAGTTGAACGATGATGTGAAGAAGGTGTTTGCTTTTTGCAGCACCCTCTGCCTGGTGAATTCAATGGTCAACCCCATTATTTATGCTCTGAGAAGCAAGGAGATGCGGCGTAGGTTGATAAATGGACTTTTTTGGTGCAGGAAGATGCTGAGGATCCCTGGAAAGAATCAGGGGGCTGAGAACTCCCAAAATGCAATGGTGGATACCGTTGGTGAAGATACGAAACAGGACACAGATAGACACACAGAAGGTAATTTTCAAAAGGATTTACCTGCGTAAAACTGGGTTTTACTTGTGTAAATGGGCTTTTGAAAATAGCTACTTTTACGCTCGTAACTCCTTTGAAATTACACTGGATTTGCAAACGGTTTTACATGCATAAATGGGCTTTTGAAAATTGCCACAATATATGCTGCTTTTACGTGCATCACCCCTTTGAGTATTACCTCCTTAGCATCAGAAGGAGTTAGTCTCTAATTGGACAAAATCACATAATCACAAAATATAAAAAGAAAACAAAATTAAGACAATTTTCTTTCCCTCCAGAAGAGCGGCCCTCCAACCTGTCTACCTGGTCACCCTAGCCTACGATGACCAGAGGATGTCCCTCCCATTGTTGTGGGCCATGCTCCTGGGAATTAGAATTGTGGGGACCGCACTATACATCCAGAAAAACGAACAAGTTTTGGGGGCACTCCACATCCTCTTTTGTAGTCTTGAGCAGTAAAGGACTCAGTTCTAGTGGGAGAATAGTCAACGAAACAAACAAATATAGGGCGATAACGTTTTTATTGGACTAACTCAACACATGCCTTGACTAGCATTCCCTTCCACAGGTCAGAGCGAAAGACAACATTGCCTGAAAATACAAATGAATCGCTAATTAGGTTACAAAATCCCACATCAAGGCCACCCCTGCCCGGCCCTTCCTCTCTTTCCTCCTTCCCTAGTATTTTCTGGCAGTGTCTCAGGAAGTGCCTGAGGAAGGGTGAGTTATCTCTCAAAAGCTCGTTAAGAAATGTATCAACTTAGTCCAAGAAAAAGGTGTCACCTGACGCCATTTGTTTTTTTATTTGTTGACCTTGATTTCCAAACATGCAAGTGAATTAATGTGGCAGCCGTTCAACTTTAACCTAGAGAGATAAGAGCTTAATTTTACAGTAAGTCGAGAGATGATGCAAGTCTAAAAGATCCACCTCCCGTTATGTAGAGATAAATCTTCCTTTCCATCGCTGGTGGTTGGTAATTTGCAGCCCCCAGATTGCAGTTAATAAGTGATTTTTAGCTTCAATAACTGGAAACGGCTGGCAAATAACATGATTTATTTATTTAAAAACTCTTCCATCTCGCCTTCTTGGTCAAATAGATCATCCAAAGCAATGTACAACCAACAAAGCACACAGAAATGATAAAAATCACATCATACATTAAACACGAAGCACTGAATATGAAACATTAAATTTAAAAACAATTGTATATAATTTGTACATAGTTTCCCCTTCCTAGAATGTGTTGTTAAATATAGTCAACTATTTCTCCCTGACCCTTGATCCTCCCCCCTCTCCCCTAGTTCTCTTCCCCCCTCGCCCCCTCCCCCCTCCCAGCCCCTCTCTCTCCCCCTGCCCTCCTTAAATTTCCTTCAGTTCTTTGTTCAATGTAAAGCCTGTTGCTGATTTTTGTTCCTTGTTAACCGATGAGATATTCCCAACATTCGTCAGTATATAAAAGCTGTTAAATAAATAAATAAATAAAATAAATAAAAACGCTTTAAATCAATGTAAAACAGCATAATATTGTACATATTGTGAGGAGGGGGCAGGGTGTGAGACACAGTTCTGAATGTACAGTAAGGCAGGTTTTTTGGCTATTTCACCCAATATGCAAATCACAGAGTAAAGCAAACCAGTAAAATGTCCATAATGCCATGGAAGATAAAAGACACTGGAGTATATCATTCAGATGGAGAGGGAAGAGGATGCCAAAGCTCTCGGATAATACCTGACACCACTATGGTAGGCCCTGCACACCGAAGAGAAGAGATTTTAGCGACAGTGTTCTGGCTCAATAAAAACTTCCCAAGTTTCCTCATCCAGACAGCTAACTTTCCTTCTTTAAATCAGTCTCCAAAACAAAGATCTTTTTAGTATGAATCATTTATTGCATAGATAATTTTTCTATTACTCACAATTATTGGATTCAATGTAGCCTCAGGCGAAGATCTTTTTGGCTGGAAGTAGGTAGGAGAGGGGGGAGCAGGAGTTTCTTGAGGTGCAGGGTAAGAAGACGAGGGTTTGAAGCTGATTAGTCTTTTAGGATTAAAGCGGTAGAAGGAATGTAAAAAAGGTGTTCGTGTAGCAGAGGTTACAGGCACGTGCGTCTTCTACATGGCGTGGCTGAGACTGGCCCACAATCTTGGAGAGTGATTACAGGAAAAGTCCCCACAGGCGAGATCCAATGGTGGCGGGCCTAGGATCCATGTGACACAGGAGGGGACATGAAGGGCAGTCCCTTCAACCAATAAGACCCCTAAGAAGACCCAAGTTAGATTGAGAAGGCATGCAGACCCTTTCCCAATGGGAGGAACGGAGGGGAGGGGGGCTTCTGTTAAAGGCAAATTCCCCTTAAAGGCAAGGCTCTCAGACTTTTGTCCTGGGTTACAGAAAATGTCATGAGTTCGAGGGAGGGGCCGTAGTAAACACAGGTGGGATGCAATGTATACAGATACAAACATGTACCCTTTACTGGGGACAGAACAGACAGGAAATAAAAATGTCTGATATTTCTAACAATCCAAGTGCTTAAATCAGCACTGAGCCCCTTAGCTTTGTTTTCCTGACCACGCCCACTTTTAGGACCCTACGTTTAGGCATCTAGTAAGTTCCTAAATTTAGGGACCATTTTCAGTTTGCCAGATCTAAGCGTCTAACTCCTTATGTTAGGTGCCTAGCTTTTCTGAAGATTGAGTTCATGGGATTAATCCTGGGGGAGAAGAAGCAGAAAATTCCCAGCAACAACAACAAAAAAAAAAGGGACTTGGAAAAACTCTAAGTGGACTTTTCTCCAGTTCTCTGTCTGTATTACCCCAGCATAGCCTAAGGCACTAAGCACATTCTAGTATTTTTCAGAGATGGTATTACCCTAGGCGTGCCTTATACCATCAGTCCCAGATGGGGCAGTAAAATGGCCGACGAAAGCTTCTCTCTGGCCAGAAAAGGAGGCGTGGCCTGGTGGATGCAGCAGTGAAGTCTGGGTTGGAATCCTGCTTCTCCCCTTCGGCCACCTCTCCATCCTCCCCCCCCCACCCCACCCCCCACCACTTCTTGTGACCTTGGATAAGCCACTTCATCTGCCGTGCTTTAGGTACCCATTTAGGGCCTCATTTTAAAAAGCTTTTAAACGCGCTTAAAACCGGGTTCTACACGTGTAAATGCACTTTACCTGTGTAAGTGGGCTTTTGAAAATTGCTACAATGTATGCCATTGAATTGTCCGTAGGATTTGCTCATGTAAGTGCGCTTTACCTGTGTAAGTGGGCTTTTGAAAATTGCTACAATGTATGCCATTGAATTGTCCGTAGGATTTGCTCATGTAAGTGCGCTTTACCTGTGTAAGTGGGCTTTTGAAAATTGCTACAATGTATGCCATTGAATTGTTCGTAGGATTTGCTCATGTAAGTGCGCTTTACCTGTGTAAGTGGGCTTTTGAAAATTGCTACAATGTATGCCATTGAATTGTCCGTAGGATTTGCTCATGTAAGTGCACTTTAGGCTGGTAAATGGCTTCTGAAAATTGCTCCGATAGTATGTTATATTTACAAGTGAAAATCCTTTTGAAAATTACTTCCTTAGATTGTAAGCTGTTTTGGGCAGGGATTTATTGATCCCCATTGTACAATGCTGCGTAAGTCTTACAGCGCTATAAAAATAAGTATTGCATTATAAGTATTAAAATGACTCTCCGAAGATGAATTACCACCATAGAGCCTCCCGTACTGCTACCTGCAGAGAGGCATCTGGAGCAGTGTCTCTTAGAAGAACAGTATTGATGGTTTTGTAGTAGATGTTGCCTGAACGGTCGAAAATGTGTAATATCCAATGCCCAATGATGGTTTTTCCTCAAAACGTTTGCTGTTCTGCTTCCTTCATCAAATGCTAAATAAGTGTCTCCAACTGTCTGAAACTCCGAAACACCTTACACTCTTTCCACGTATTTGGGCAATTCAGTGCCGTTTTTGAATATTTGCCCCATAGCCGCAACGCAGCTGGGCCACTTCTGGTTTTACCCCCATTGCATGCAGGGAGATGTAGTCCTCTTTTTCTTAGAGAAATTAATTGGGAAATCAGAACTGCCTGGTTCAGCCCGAGCCCTGGGTCATGGAGCTCCATGATCTCCCTGACTTATTTTACATTGCTCCTTGCCTTTAGCAGTTTGGGTGCTCTACAGAGAAGAGCAGAAGCCAAAGGAGCTAGGAGCAGGTTTGTATCGTGAGCCATGCGTTGCTACTTTATTGTGACATTTGTGGGGCTTGGAGACAACATGGCCGTGAAAGAATTCACATGCTTTGGGAAATTTAGCACCTTCACAGCAAAAAATCTTCAAAGTTCAGGATACCGCTGGAGTATTATGCAGATGTTTTAGCTGAATCATAAAAGCTGTTATGCTAAGTATCTTATATTGTTAATTGTGAGCTAGGGCTCACTAATGTTGCTATTACAGATGGTAAAACAATATAGAAATAGAATTGTATTTCTTCTCTTATATTCTAATTTCTTGTAAAGAAATCTCTAGCTGTAGGAAGCCGAACTGCAAAATCCAGGCAGCCCCCCCCCCCCCCCCCCCCATTCTTGCTAAGAAACACTAACTACACAGCATAATATATTATGCTTAGGCCGGCACATAGTTACAGACAAGGAAAGGAATGTGTAAGGATGTATCTCCTCCCACATCCCTCCCTGCACCTGATTCTAACAAAGACTTTTTCATAGCAGTTCAAACTAACAAGAAAAATTGCCATTTAGGAACAGCGTGTAGGCAGACAGGATGAAGGACGCAGCAAAAGTACATCCAATTTTTAGGTTAGAATTGAAAGCTGAAACTTGGCATTAGAATATGTTGGTTAAGCAAATGAAAGAAGTATGGGAAGTCTGAAATGCATGAGAAATGTCTGAAGCAGAGATAACACTGAAATGAAGGCATCAGATAGGTTTAGCATCCTGAGATGGGGAGGAGTAAAATGATCAGTGAATGTACAATTGTAAGTTGTTTTAGCTTTGTGGGCGTGCCTACTTCTTCTTTCTGGACACCCGTACTTGCAAGTTCGTTAAATAAAGAAATACATTGTCTCACCAACTCTTTGTGTTCACTATATAATTTTCTGAGAAGGTGCAGTACCACTTCTTACATTAATCGAGGGTTAAAGTGCTTACACATTAGCTGGAAAAACAGCAGTGGTGCATGTCTCTGGTGTTTTGCCAGCTTTGTCTGATGACATCAGATGCATGGTGCAGCCTGATGGAAGTCCTGTTGGGACCGAAAAGATCCTCTCACCCCCGTTAAGCCGTTAGTTTAGTCCCTCTCCTGCTTCTCCACCTCCCTGCTTAAATATTGTTACCAGATCTATGGTCAAAACTGTAACTGTTTTATAAAGGCAAATTAAAAAGACCCCCTGCTGCGTGTCCTGTGAAGTGATGCCAAGCCATGCATAAGAGGCCAAGAAACGGGAAATGGGAAAAACCCTTTCTCACATTAGGCATTAAGGTGGTTTCTGTTTTATAGTTTTGAAAAACCTTGGTTGACTAGCTCTGGTTTTTTTAAATTTAATATTTATTCAGTTTTAATCAATATTACATGATATAAAACAAAGCAAATCTTCAATAATACAAGAAAAAGCAAGTGCAATGCATAATTCAACTTCATGAAGAAGTCCACATGAAGGAAGCAGCAGCAAACATTCCTGGTGCTGTCAAAGTATCAGCATTCAAGGATTTTTATCAGAAATAAAAGTTTCTAAATGAACAGGATCCAAAAATATATACGTGTTCCCTTGAAATTCTGCTGTCACCCTTTTTCGGGGAAGAGTGATGATTCCAAAGGGCCATAACAGAATTTCTTTCCGTGGGTTGGGGGCAGGCAATTCTTTCTCTGGGGGTGAAGGATAATCTTCATGGCCCAGGCAAGGGGAACCTTGTGTGTCTTACTCTTCGGGACAGGTAACCTGGATAAAACAGGCAGGACTTGTTGGATGGGTGTTCAAAATAATATTTACTGATATACAGGCCGATACAGAAAAACGCGCAGGAGAGCCCGTTCTCCCGGTGCGCGCACAGGCCACTCTCCTGGGCGCGCGATTCAGGAGGGTGGCCTATGCAAATTAGGACCTGCGGTAAAAAGAGGCGCTAGGGACAGTAGCGCGTCCCTAGCGCCTCTTTTTTGACAGGAGCGGCGGCTGTCAGCGAGTTTGACTGCCGAGGCTCAATTTTTCCGGCGTCGGTTCTCGAGCCCGCTGACAGCCACGGGTTCGGAAAACGGACGCCGGCATAATTGAGCGTCCGTCTTCCGACCCACGGGATGATTTTTTTATTTTTAATTTTTGGGGCCTCCGACTTAATATCGCTATGACATTAAGTCAGAGGGTGCACAGAAAAGCAGTTTTTTCTGCTTTTCTGTGCACTTCCCCGGCACCGGCAGAAATGACTGTATAAGGGGTAATAATAGCGCGTCGAAAATGCGCGTCCAAACGGGGGCTAACGGTGCGCTCGGCCTGAGCGCCCCGTACTGAATCGGCCTGTCTGAGAGTCCACTGAAATCAGAACTACACTGCCTGCTCCTCACTTGGTCTAACTTGGTCCTCCTCCCCCTGCCTATCTCTGCAAGCCTCTGGGGGAGGAGCAGAGGTGAACGGCAGAGCCTGCAATGCACATGGACTAAAATTAACACTGGGGATTGTTCTTACCCCATGAAGAAAAGATAATAGGGGTAAGAGGGTTCAGAGGGGGAAAGATTGCATCTGGGAGGGTTTGGGGTTTTTTTTACCTATGATGGGCCCAACAGGTTTTTTTTTGATCCATTTTTTTCTTGAATTTATCATTTTTTTTAAATAAAGAAAAAAAACCCCAAAAAACAATGGGTCAGATTTTCGAAGGGTTACGTGCGTAACTTACACGCGTAACCCCGAGAAAGTGCCCCTGCGCGCTCCGAGCCTATTTTGCATAGGCTTGGCGATGCGCGCAATCCCTGGGACGCGCGTATGTCCCGGGGCTTCGAAAAAGGAGCGGAAAGGGGGCGTGGGCACGGCGGCCGTGCTGGAGGATCATCTGCTGGCAGCCGGTCCGCGGGGCATAACTAAGACAACAAAGGTGGTGGTGGTGGGGGGGGATTTAGGTAGGGCTGGGGGGTGGGTTATATAGGGGAAGGGAGGGGAAGGTGGGGGGAGCGGAAGGAAAGTTCCCTGCGAGGCCGCTCCGATTTCAGAGCGGCCTCGGAGGGAACGGGGAAAGCCATCGGGGCTCCCCTAGGGCTCGGCGCGTGCAAGGTGCACAAGTCTGCACCCCCCCCCCCCCCCCCTTGTGCACGCCGACCCCGGATTTTATAACCTGCCATTTCAGGCATAGAATTAACAGAACCGTTCTCAGAACAAAGCAGTATGAAAACAAAACATTATCCAGTGTACAATAAAGCAATGAGGGCAAATTATGGAAAAAGCACAAGTCAGAATAAATCACAAAAGTTAGCATTTACAAAATTCCAGGTACGGGTCCCAAATGTGCTCATATTTGCAGGGATTGTTGTAGCGTAGTGCAACTTTCCAATATCAGCAATGTCACGTATCTGATTACACCAGTAATCCACTGGAGGATTCATTTTCCAGAAGGTAGTTATAGTGAATCTAGCTGCCAGGACCAACCATAGTTTGAAATCTACCCGGCACCAAGGAACCCATCCAAATGCCAAGCAGCCCCAACTTAGGACCAATAAAAATTAGAAACCTCAGGATGTCAGCAATTTCCTGAGCCACCAGGGACCAAAAATGAGGAGTAGCCTGACAGTGCCACCACCTGTGCATGTATGTCCTGCTTCACCACAGCCCCTCCAACAGGTATCATCAGAATTAGGGTACATTTTTGCAAAATAAGTTGTATGCAATAAACGAATCCTCAGGGCAGCCTGCTTTGCACAGATTGCAAGGCAATGGGCCAAAGTCTATATCGGTCTCCCTATTGGTCAGGAATAGTCCCAGGTCAGCATTCCAGGCCTCTATCAGGGCTTGTGGCGTAACCGTCCCAAATTTACTCTCCAGGTATAAAACCACAACAAATCAACGCATCAGGATCACCAAGACGTTTTTCATCAAGGGGCTTTCAACATCCCGTCACATAAAATGATTTTTTTTTAAACAAAGAAACACAAATCACTCAGCCCAGAAAATCTCCAACTCCCCAAGTCCCAGCAGCAGGTGTGGAGCAGCTCCCGGCCCAAATCTCTTAAGCCTAAGGCTGTTTTTAGAAGACATTGCCCAGGGTCTGCCCCAGCTTCAGCTCCCTTTAATAGGAGACCAACACATTCAAGCAAAATTAAGGGGGTAGAGCCCCTCCAAACCCCCACAAACATCCAAAGCTCCCCAGCCCTTTAAATCATCCAAAAATCTTAACAAAAATTATGACAATTGAATTGTTCTTGTAGTTGTTTTGCTTGGAGGGGGTGATCGATTCCATAACTTCGGAAGGATAATTATGATCTTTCCCCCCCCCCCCCCCCCAGTAATGGTGCTGCCCTCCATGAGGAGGGTCATCGTGTCACAATTGAGGCAGTTGGCCGGCTGCTGGGATGGTGGAGACGCCACTGCTGCTGTTTCTCTGAGGGACCAGAAGCAGGCGACAGCGGGCATTCGTTTAAAGGATCTCCCCCCCCCCCCCCCCGACAGCTGCCCCTCTCCTCCGCCCCCTCACCTTTTCGTTCACCTCTGGTCCGGGTTAGGGGGGGGGTGGGGCTAGTGCTGCAGAGGGCCATGACATGCGGGGCGACGCTGAAACGCTCACGGGAGTTTGATGCCCTGCTGAGCCCGCAGTCCCATCCTGCCAAGCAGCGGCGCTGCGCGCCCTTGCCTAGCAGCCTGGGCACTCCTTCCCCGCCGCGCTGCAGCCTCCAGCCACCGGAGGCCCAGCCACAGATCCCGCCACAGATGCTGCTGCTGCATGCCGAGCGGAGACTCACACCAGGTAAATGCAAAGAGAAAAGGCCCTTCCGGGCTGGGGGGGGAGGACGGACAGGTGCCGGCCTGGCTGACGATTGTTAAGGGAGTTGTCCTCCGGAAGCTTGTCCCAAACCTTTCGCCACATATTCCGGCAACAAATTCCACGGCTTAATTGCAGCAGGACTGGGGGGAAAAAAAAAAAATCGTTTTAAAGTGTACTTTATGATGTGGGGTAAATCTTTGTTTCCTCTTTAATTCTGGTAGAACAAATTTATCAGAACCTAAAAGAAGAGTATTGCCGCTATCAGAGACAAAGGCAGCTGGAGGTCGCCTTTAATCGAAATGAAACAGGTCCTTCTGATGAGGCTCAGCTCCACTGTTCAGCCATCGCAGCTCCTAGCTCTCCAGGTGAGAATAGAGGATCTCTTGCTACGAGTCCAGTGTGCTGTAAGTCCTGAGGCTGGAGGCATAGAGCATTGTTATATTTTACAAAACGTATCACTGGGGACCGTGGCCCCGTTTAAGACGTCACATGGAATCGAAGTGACTCGGAATCCAAGTTACAGCTGTGACTGAGGTCTGGTGCCTAATCCCCACCTCTGCTGTAAGGAAGACACGTACGAAACCCTCCTGGGCTATCTGAACACCGGCCCGCCCCTACTACCCCTGGCCCCTCACCCCCATCCGCTGGGTCCTCACAGGGCAGGAGGTGCTGCTCTCTTTCACAATGGTGCCAGTTGACCTGAGCCCTAGTAGCATTTTCCTGTATGGTCCTTGGGTCATCGGTGCCATTGCGAAATAGATCAGAGCAAGGGAGGATCGTTCCTGCCCCACCAGTACTTAGTGGATGGAGTAAGACACTGGAGGAGGTGAGGATGGATGGCCAGAGAGCCCGGGAGGGGTTACTCTGTTTTTCATGATGGGGGGGAGGGTTTAAACTAGCTCTCTAGGCAGGAGTATGTTGGAACCGGCTTTGGGGCTGTGCCGGTTCGGATGACGACTGAGATTAGAGCTAAATGAAATTTACAAACCTTGGGTTTGCCATGAGGTATGTCGATTGAGAACGAATTGTGGTTGCTGCGATGTTTGGGGGAACAGATGATCAAATGAACCTAGGTTCACAATTTTCAACTGCGTGATGTCTGAACTGAGCCTACGAGAAATAAATATCTTGCCGCCTTGATTTTAAAGGAATCTTCTGATAAGTTGGTATAAAATTCCTGGGACATCGCAAAGGCCAATTTTGTTCTCTTTCTCACCTATGCGATGAGAGCCTGGAAGTTCTTGAACATTGCATGATATGGTTGGTGTGTTCCTCCCTGGCCAGGTGCATTCTCCATGAGGAAGGACCAACCTAGTTTCACCTTACGGCAAGTTGGAATTTTGTGTGAGCACCTCCTGAAGGACCACGAGGGCAAGATAAGGCAGGAATATGAGCAAATTCTCAACACGAAGCTCGCAGGTAAGTGGAAAAAAGCTCATCAGAGGTCAGGCAGAGCACTGCAAAAGTTTATCAAGCGCTGCATTCCTGTGTCATTCATAAAAATGTAAAAAAAAAAAAAGTATAATAATAATGCAGTAATGGGAGTAAATCAATGCCCGATGGGAACAACTGTTCATTTTCTCTTTCTTTTCCCTTCTCAGAGCAATACGAATCCTTTGTGAGATTCACACACAATCAGATCATGCAACGATACGGCGCACGGCCAGCCAGCTGTAAGTGCAGAGCATCTGATCTGAGCGCAGGTAGTGGCAGGGGACTGCTTCAGTGCACTTCCTTTACTCAGACCCTGGACCTGGCTTCTCATTAATTTTACGCCCCGGGGAATTACGTGAGCAAAATGTTACCCTACCAGAGATACTCCCTGGCTGAGTATTCTGCCACCTTTAAACTGAGAACTAAGCAGTTTTTGCTAAATTGGTTTATTTTTATGTAAGCTTAATTCTGAATTTTTTGGCACGTATTTTGGGTTAGCATGGCGCGTAATTCCCCGGGGGAGGGGGAGGGAGGTAGTAATGAGCTACTGAAAAAGTCAGGCAGGGAACCCATTGACTGGACATCACTGTAGAACTTATTGTGTTTTGAAGGTGTGACATGAACGTGTTTATAAGATATCGGATAAAGGTGAAGGTGTGTTTTGTTTTTTTTTTACTTTTGGTTCTGTCCCAAAAAGGTTGATGTCAAGATGCCTTTTCACTTTATTATGAGAAACAAATTGGACTGTTTTTGTTATTCACTAAAGTTTCCTGCCTTTTGATTGTACATCTGTATACACACACTTGTAGGATAAGGGCTGAACTTGTTCCTCTAGTAACAATTTGACTGCTTTTAAGCAGACTAAATTCTTAACTCTGCATTCATTACAGCTTTGTAACCTGCAATGATTGACCTAGAATTCATATCAGCTAGGCCAGTAAATCCCTTTCCTAAAAGTGCATCCTGCAGCTGGGAAGTCTTTATTTTTCAGGGGTGATTGTGAGGGTATTTATTTGCCCAGTGTTACCGGACTCCTAAAACCCTAGCCTCCAACCTTCCTGTACTAATCATACCCTGTCCTCCTCAGCAGGATTTTGCCTACTTTGAAACCAAACTTGCCTCACTAGTGACCTGGAACTATTCGAAGTCAGTGCATCCTCTCTCCAAACACAATCCGGATCGCGGCGCCCACGAGTGCATCCTCTCTCCAAACGCAATCCGGATCGCGGCGCCCACGAGTGCATCCTCTCTCCAAACGCAATCCGGATCGCGGCGCCCACGAGTGCATCCTCTCTCCAAACACAATCCAGATTGCGGTGCTCACGAGTGCATCCTCTCTCCAAACACAATCCGGATTGCGGCGTTCACGAGTGCATCCTCTCTCCAAACAAACACAATCCAGATTGCGGTGCTCACGAGTGCATCCTCTCTCCAAACGCAATCCGAATTGTGGCGCTCACGAGTGCATCCTCTCTCCAAACGCAATCCGGATCGCGGCGCTCACGAGTGCATCCTCTCTCCAAACGCAATCCGAATCATGGCGCCCACGAGTGCATCCTCTCTCCAAACGCAATCCGGATCGCGGCGCTCACGAGTGCATCCTCTCTCCAAACGCAATCCGGATCGCGGCGCCAACGAGTGCATCCTCTCTCCAAACGCAATCCGGATCGCGGCGCCCACGAGTGCATCCTCTCTCCAAACGCAATCCGGATCGCGGCGCCCACGAGTGCATCCTCTCTCCAAACGCAATCCGGATCGCGGCGCTCACGAGTGCATCCTCTCTCCAAACGCAATCCGGATCGCGGCGCTCACGAGTGCATCCTCTCTCCAAACGCAATCCGGATCGCTCACAAGCGAGCCCTGTTCTTCATAGGAATGTGAGCAGTTTGCTTTTACTTTTTTTCTACATGTGAAGTATATTCTAGAACTAGACTATGACAGGGGTTTCTGAAAATGCTATATGGGACTAAAAGCTACTCCAGAATGAGTTCTGGCCAAAATGTAACGTAATGGGGTAATTTAGGTGGCCACAGCTTGTCATTCTAGGCAACAATCTTTTTCATGTTGAGCTTTCTTCCTCCTCCACCTTTATCTATTTTGATTTTTATTTGCTGGATATCTTATGATTTGCTATGTTGTAGACCTTAGTTATTTACTTATAAAGGCGCTGCTGACTATGGATTTAAAAATGCACAAGCCTGCTGTGGGGATGAGTAGGGATGTGCACATTCAGTTTGGTTTGTGGGTTATTTTGTTGTGCATTTTTATTTGAAATGAAATAAACAATACAAATGGGGAAAAAAACAAAATGGGAACCCCCCTGCCATACTGAATTCTCCCCTCGTCCATGTCTCAAAAAGAATCCAAACGGGGCAAAAGTGCTCCTGACACTCCTGCCCCACTGCGTCACTCTTTTAAAATGGTGCCTGCACCAATGATGGGGTGAAAAGCATCCTGGGGGAGACGTGAATTTTTAAATGCTTGTGGTGGAGGCTCGGGATGGTGGGGGCCCCATGCCAGGACTGGTGGCTGCTTGGTGAGGAAAGCAAGACCAAATGAGGATTGGTTTCCTTTTGTTACATTTTCCAAATGAAATGAATCAAAACAGGATCTCCAGGTCCTTCCAGTGACCACGGGTTGACTCCAGATACTTGCCTGAGTGAGACACTGCACACTGAGATACGTTTCCCCCAAAAACGATTTTGCACTAGAAGTAACTGATAAAGGAGTGTTTACAGGCAAAAGAAAAATAGTGGCTCCTCATGCAGGCCGATACAGTACCACCGGAGCGCACTGTTAACCCGCGTTTGGACGCGCGTTTTTGACGCGCTAGCTTTACCCCTTATTCAGTAAAGTGTAATAGTGTGTCGAAAACGCGCATCCAACTCCCCCCGAAACTAATAGTGCCCACAACATGCAAATGCCCGCGTGATACAGAAAGTGAAATGTGCAGCCAAGCCGCACATTTTACTTTCAGAAATTAACGCCTGCCCAAAGGTAGGCGTTAAATTCTGCCGGCACTGGGAAAGTGGCGATATCATGGCGATATTAAGTCAGAGGCCCCAAAAGTTAAAAATAATTAAAAAATAAAATTTTAATCAGCCCGCGGCTCGCGGGTTGAAAACCGGATGCTCAATTTTGCTGGCGTCTGGTTTCCGAACCCGTGGCTGTCAGCGGGCTCGAGAACCGATGCCGGCAAAATTGAGCGTTGGCCGTCAAACTCGCTGACAGCCGCCGCTCCTGTCAAAAAGGAGGCGCTAGGGTCACACTAGTGTCCCTAGCGCCTCTTTTTACTGCAGGCCCTAATTTGAATATTTTTCTTTACTGAATCGCGCACACAGGAGAGTGGCCTGCGCTCGCCCGCTCTCCCGCGACTTTTACTGTATCGGCCTGTGTAATTAGGGCATCCAGTATTTCAGTAGCAGGGGCTAACTGAAGTTAGGTCCTTCCAACACACTTTCTGACTACTTCCCACTAGGGTTGGGCACTGAATATTGTTTTCTTTTGCTTTATTTTTTCTTTCATTATTTTCTTTTTTTGTTTTGTTTTGTTGTTTGTTTGTTTCTGCTATTTGAAATGAAACTAATGGAAAAGAAAAGAAATAAAAAAAACAAAAAGAAAAAATGTTGGGTCTGCTGTCACCACCAAAGCCCCCCCCCCCCACAACACCCCCTGAACTTCCCCAATTGCTTACCCCCGCCTGCAGATCTAAGGGGCAGAAGCAATCCCCAGGCCTCTGCTTCAGAATGGCTCTGGCAGGCCCTGAGGCTGGCACCATGGGGCAGCATCAAATGAGGATCGCACACTAGAGATGTGCAGGAAACTAAAAATTACAGTCATTTCATGGGGGGGTTTTGGTGTTTGTTTTTTCCCCCCCCTGTGAGTATCGTTTTGTTTAATCTTTATTTTGTTTCTGTCCTTTGCAGAGATAAAGATTAAAAAAAAACCTTCAAAAAGCAAAACCGTGGCCCGCCTCACCCACCCCCAAAAATTTGCCGGGCTAGCAACCTCTCCAAGCTTCACTTGCCCCGTCCGCAGAGGGTCCTATTGGCACAGCCTGGTGCCCTCACCAAGGCCCAGCAATTGCAAACATGCAAACTGAACAGGGTACACGGTTTAGCTCCGAGAGTGGTTCAGTTCATAAGTATTTAAAACAAACAAACAAACAAACAAAAACCTCTGCCTCCAGCATCTGTACAGTCACGTTCTTGCCATGAGTGCTGGAAAGATGAAGTTAGCCACTGCTTGTTCTCTAAATGCATTCAGGAAGGCTTGCGTGCTGGAGGCTGCCCTTACCCGTGCATGATAAGCCAGCTCCTTCCTTTCTGTCTTGCAGATGTGTCCTGAAGTTCTCCTCGGATCTCCCGCTACCAACTTTGACTTTAAGACAATGGCTGCTGCTGCTCTACATATTTGGTTTCTTCGTGTTTTTAGCCTCTTTGGTGCCACATTTTAATTCATCTGAAGGACTTTTTAACACCATTGGTGATCTGTTTTCACTCTTCTTAAAGACCTTCCAAGTTTTCCAGTTGGCACAAACTTTTTTTTTTTTGGTTGGTTTATGTATTTTTTTTCAATTGCTTACTCAATAAAACAGGACTGTATGCTTCCATGTCATATTTCCGACACCCTGATGACTTTCTCACAAGGAGCAGTTTAATCTCTGCCTCCTTCAGCTTCCTGATCATCCTGCCAGACCAGTCCGTACAAGTGGGATTATCCTCCGGCCGGCAGATGGAGGCAGAGACCAAAAGCTCACCATTGAGCTCCTTCTCCATGTAAGCGCCCGGTGCTGCCTCAGTTCCTCAGTGTGGTCTCTGCCTCAGCAGATGTGCAGACGGACGGTCTGGTGCTGTAGCTTCTTGGAACAGAAAGGAGTGGCCCCAGGGCAACGGCACTCCGTAGTGTTGCTTTGCCTAGCACACCCTGGGGTGACAGCCCCCCAAAGGGATGATCTTCCCTTCCCCAGTGCAATCAGGTGTTTCGGTCTCTCTGGTTTCCTGAGGTGCTTAGAGGTAGCCATTCACTGAAAAAGGAGGGCTACACTGAGCAACTCACCCTCCTCTCAATGGAGGGCGAGTTCCAGTACCAAGGAGCAAGCAGTGGAGGAGAATTCCCTGTGGCTTTACCTGGGTGGGTCCGGCAGCAGGAGCTGAGGATGGGCTCCCAGGGCAACAGGCCTGACAAGGTACTGATTTCCCTGGTGGAGCGGGGCAACAGGCCAGGGCAGGAGCCAAAGAGGGAGAAAGAAAAACAGTGCAGGTAAGTCTTAACGGATCACGAGCCTCTGCTCTCCTGAGTAGCAGAAACGGAGCTTGGGAATCCCTGCCAAGAACCTTGTTTAAAAGAAAAAAAATGTATGTGTGAAAAAAATATATAAAGTAGGACAAATCAGCAAAAATAAATTGTTCCGTATGAAAAATAAAAAGTACACAAAAGTTCCCTATCTGACCCGGGAATCCTGAAATCTTTTTCTTTCTCCGCCCGCTATGGTCTTCATGGTTGAAGGCAACGCTCACTCACTGACTCAGTTTCCCACCCTGGAGAAATTTCTCCCAGTGGGTACCAGACTAGCAGATGGTTAAACATAGGTAAACTGGAAGAGGCGGACCTCAGGCGCATCAGATAATCTTTGTTTAACTGCGGGGCTTTAAAAAAAGGACTGCCATCCTCAGCAGCGGCAGCTTATGGTTCTACAGCCCCTTTAAGAGCCTCTGTCAGGCAGAGGGACAGACAGCCGGATCCACTGGATGTTCCCCCAATCCTTCCCCAGCTGAGAGGGTGGGAGAGGTGAGCGGAGCGCCCATAGACTCTGGGAGGGAGAAGAGGCAGAGCGTGTGGCTTGATTGTCTAAATATAAATAACTACTTACTACCTTATCTACACACACACACACATTATATATATATATATAAAAAAGATAGATATATAGATATAATCAAAAGTACAAAATGGAACCCTAATGATAGAGCATGAAACAAAAGGCAATTCTTGATTTAAATGTCTCAAGATAATATCAAAAAATACAAACTCACAAATATAAAGACTAAACAAAAAAATAATACAGTTTAAAGGGCATCATGTCAAGATGTTATAAAATTGGTGCATCCATGTGTGCGTGTGGGAACTGCGCGCGGATCTTAAAATCGACCCCTTACCTGGGTGCCTGGTTCTGCCCCTGAGCACTCCTAAACGTACTCAGCTAACAGATATATTCACAATATAACCACAAGAGAAGAAAAAATCCCATCCACCAACATACTTTGCAAAATGCCAGGGCATAGTGCCCCTTTCATTCCCCCAAAACAGAAGCCCCTCTCCCACGATGCCAAAATCACAGTCCTGGCTCTGGGTCTCCACTCCCCTCCCCAAAGCCCCTAAGGAGCGCAGTAAATTCTCAACGCTCCTGCGGACTCCTCTTTTATTTTTTCACTCTTGCTGATTCGTGTTATTATTACAAATTAAAACGAAACCTTTGGAAATGTGCTAAAAGTGAGGCAGAAGATGCTGAAAGTCCCTTCTTGTACACGACATTGCTATAACCTGAAAGTGGGTGCCTAGCGCCATCTCGTGAAAAATCCAAGAAACTGCGTCATTAGTGGGAAAAGCCCTCCAAAGTTTGCCACTGCCAAGCAGATTCAGTGCGCTCAGCCGAGAACACTGCTATAAGGGGATTAGCGCCCCCAAAATGTGCGTCCAACCCCCCCCCCCCCCCCGCGAAGCTAATAGCGCTCATCACATGCAAATGCATGTCGATGAGGCTGTTAGTCATTCTCCCCCATTAAAAAAAGAAAAAATGTGCACATTTGTATTATCAGAAACTTAGCAGGCGTTCATTTTTGAGCAGCCCAAAAATTGTACAGAAAAGCAGAAAAAACTGCTCTTCTGTACTTCCTCCGACTTAATATCGTGGTGACATTAAGTCAGGAAGAAGAAGGAGCATTCATTTTCCTAACCCGTGGCTGTGCTCGTACAATTGAGCATCCATTTTCCTAACCAGCTGCCCGCCACCGAGAAGGCGCTTTGGCTGTGCAATTTCCTCTAGTGCCTTCTTTTTACGCGGCAGCTGATTTAAATATCGAGGGCCTCCAGGCAGGCGCAAAAGGTGAGATAAACATTTGGGGGGGTTAGAATAGGACTGGGGAGGGGGGATAGGTTAGGGGAAGGGGTGGGAAGGTCGCGGGTGTCAGAGCATGCAAGGTGCACTAGTGTGCACCCCCTTGTGCGCGCGGACCCCCGATTTTATAACATGCGCGGGCTTGGTGCCAAATCCACCAGTGATGCAGCAAATAATAGGCCTTCACTACAAAGGAAAAGAAAGATTGAGAAGCATTTACTGGGTTTTAATGCTTAAGATCAGTTCCTTGAATTCTAAGTCTGGATCTGTGCGTCCTGATATGGGACCCAGCTTCCGAGTTTCCAGAATTACTAGGGGTGAGTGTAAGAGTGGGGGACACCGTCCTTCCTCAGCTCTGTAGACCCAGCCTTCGGCTCTCATTTTGGTGCAAGGAAGGGCAGTTTTACTTTGCGGGACCCTTTCGGGAAGGGAAGAGCACTTCCCAATGCCGAGCTGGCGCCTGTCTCAAGAAGAATGGATCCTTTTGCACCTCAAAATGCATCCCCTAGGAGAGCTTCAAACTTTGCAGCCAGGGAGGGAGGCGGGAGCTGAGGGCCAAGCTGGGCAGCAATAAAAAAAACCCAACCCAACTCTGGATTGTAAGGAGTCTTCCCCCCGGCCTGAGCAGGAAGCCGAGGACTGTGGTCGGGCTGCAGCCGCCCAGGAGGAGGAGGGACTGAGGCCGAGCAGGAAACGCCGCCCTTTTATGTGTTTGGGAGGAGCAAGCAATCGGCAGAGAGAGAGAGAGAGAAACTTCCCCGAGGGACTCTTCCCACTCTATCTGGAGGGGGTTCTTCGGCATCCTGCAAGCGCAAGGAGCCGGACAGAAGCCAAGGGTAAGATTCAACTCCTTCACCTGGAGGTTAGGGCTCAGAACCCATTTGTTTCTACTTTCGCTTTTCAAACAAGGGCGAGAGGGGGAAAAAGTGAGGGAGAAGTGACACTTGATCCTTTTTTTTTTGTCTTGGTCCTGTCAAGAGAGCAAACAGGAGCCCTTCCATCCTCCTTTCAGCCGGATCCAAACTGCTTTCTGGAACGGAACCCAAATTAGGAGGGAGAGCTTTCATTCAGGAAAAGAAAGCCTAGAAGGAGCTTTGGGTCCCAAAAGAAGCCCAAGGGCTGTGACTCAGGTCTAGAACCGGGCAGAAGGTAAGGCTCAGTGAGCCACAATCCCAGAGAGTCCAGCCATGCCCTCTGCATTTCGGTTCCACCTTCAGCCACTGCCAAGTGGATCACAGTAAGCTTAGGAGAGCCGCTGGCAGCACAGCACCTACAACTGAAGGGAGGGGGTGAGGGGTTCTATGTCCAGCCATAGCGAGGGTCATTTTGTAACCTATGGGCGTTACTTTTGACTTTAAAAAGCCTGTGCATAAACCCCAAAGTCCCTGCAGAACACCTACGTTTTGTGTGCATAAATATACACGTGAAATCAGATTATGTGCACAAACCCTGCACAATTTTATAAGGCGCCATTTACGTGCATAAACACGTGTTTTATGTGCATGAATGACTGAAAATTACCCCTGAAATGCTGAAAATCTATGCATGTTATTGGGGTAAGCCTTCCTCCTCTCTCCAAGTGCTCTATGGGGTTTGGAACTCGGGACTGAGAAATTCCCTTTCCTCTGGGACCAGCAGATCTAGAAGGCATGCAGAACGACCCAGAGCTCTTTCAACACACTGATTAAAAGCAGATCCCAGATTAGGACTCATTGTTGAATCTGGCCAGATTCCGTGTTAAAAATCCAGTGATCATATCAAATTAAGGCATAACTTTGGGTCTATATAGTTTTTAATCTTCTTTCTTGCAGGTGCACTAATGTTCTCACTTCTTGCATAGAAGGTGAACAGATTCTTGTATCTTGTTAAGGTGTTGGTAATTGGGCTGCCTGCTCAATATGTTTATATGAAAGCTAAACCTGCGGATGCAGTCTCTTAAGATTGCTGAGCTGGTTTCTGTGGAAGAAATATCTGTAGTTCTCAATTCTCTTCAGTCCCCTTTCTTTTCACAGAATTAATATAAAAGTAGTTTTTGTTTTTACCTAGAATGACAATGAAAAGGAGGACTTATGCAGTGATGAGTAAATTCTGCAGAGGCACGGAAGGGCCCTGCGGATTTGATTTCAATTGTAATTTAGTGGGGTAACACCAAAGTTTTGATCCTTAGGAAGAATGTATGATATGGCCAGGTAGGAGGCAGTAAAAAAGCAGAATAGTGCAATAAGCCGAATGCAAGGGCATCTGATGTTCACAGACGTTAGGTGGGTCCTGAAATTAGGCTCAGGATAAGTAAAACAGAGATAACGCATCTTCAGTTTCATAGGATGCGTCCATATCTGTGGGATTCCTTTAACTTTCAGCCGAGACCTGTGCCTCTTGACTGCCAGTGGAATGGGCTGGGAGTGCCACCTTAAGCCACTGGTCACTAGCACAGACCTAACAGCAGTAACTAGGGCTTTGTTTAGTCTTATAACACAGGTCTGGTGCTCTGTGTACACATTACCTTCTCTGTTCTCCTTTCCTTCTGAAGTGTATTGTTCTGTTACTTATGTAGCATGCCCTCTCCTCCGGCCTGAGTGCACTGTTGCTACCGGGCTCCTGGTCTGAAGACTGGCATGTGAATAGATACTCAGAGAGTTACCTCTGGGCTGGCCCTATGTGCCACAGTGAGTAAAGAAACCTATGCCATCACTTGTAATAAGTTAGAGTTAGAAAGGCATAACGCAAACTAAAATTGCATTACATTACCGTTCCAGCAAAGGCTGTTTTATTTTTCACAGTGACTTCCAGATGAGAAAGGTGTGCCATCTCTTCATGCTAAGCTAAAGTTCGATGTATTTACATTTTTCCTATTTTGTGTCTATGGGAAAAATGCTTAGGCCATAGGCCCCTCTATCTCTGGGCTTTAGCCAGTGGAAAAACCTGAATGGATTAATGGTTGTCTAATGAGTAGGGGCTCTACAGTCATTTGAAAATACACAGACAAAAACATTTTGTATTATTTTCAAAACAAAATGGAAAAAAAGAAAGCATATGCTAAAAGGATAAAAGAAAAGTAAGCATTTCCCCACGCATTCTGTGAATTACAAGCAGCGTACTGACTACACAGAAAGCTTAAATAGATTCCAAAATGTTTGGTCGTTTAACTGAGTCACAAGTCGCTATGTTGGGATAAATCAAAACAGAAAAATTGCCTTGCCATAAAATCTCCCTGGTCAAAGTTGAATTATTTCCTCTTCCACGTGCAGAGTGGGAGAAGTTCCCTCTTACAAGGGGTGCAGTTTTGCAGCAGTCTTGCTGTGCAATGCCCGCAGCTGTGAAGAAAGAAAGAAAAGCTGTACTGAAGCATCTTCATGGCAGCAGGGAAGAAAGCTCCTGGTTTTTGTGTGGTGCTTCGCTGACAGATTTAGTCCTTTCTCTGAAGGGAGTCGGGCATGGAGAAGTTCATGAATGCAGTTTGCACAGATTCTGATTGTACCGTTTCTTCCTCATTTGGGCAAGTAGGAAAGTACCTGACGTTTCTTGCATTTTTTGAGGGGTGGGTTTCTTGGCAGTGCAGGAGAAGTGTTCTGTCTGCTGGAACTGGACCGTTGTAAGCGCGTGGTATTCTGTTTGTCTTCCCACACTCTGGTTCCGAATCTTTATCTAAGCAAGATACTTTTGTAATAATTTCCATACAGGTAGATTTTAAAAGCGTAGCTCACACAGAAACGGCCCCATACACGAGTATGTGGGCTGCGCGCGAGCAACAGGAATTTTAAGGATCCAGGAAGTCACGTGGCAAGAACGAGGAGGCAGAAAAGGGGTGGGGCCAAGAACTACGCGCGTAACCCCTGAATCTTGCAACGCGCGCCATGTTACCTGCGTAACTTTACTACTGGTCCTGGAGAGCGAGAGAGGGAATCGGACGCTCTATACATCTCTCACTGTAAGAGAATCACTTTCAACCCGGGATGGGCGCATTGGTCTGCCTAGGGTGCAAGGGTTGGTAGACCCTTGTAACACCGACACCCCCCACCCTGAGTTGAGTGCCCCTCTTACAGTGGGAGACTCTCTCATGTCACTTGTGAGTACCCGCGTAAAGGCTCCGACACATACCTGCGGTAGGAATATTTTAAACGGTACGTGTGTACCTGCCCGCATGATATAAAATTGAGCAGTTTTTGCTCACCTGCCCAATATGCACATGTATGGGTGTATGCGCGCTGCTTGTGAGGTTGCACGGTACATTTGTACTAATTATCCAGCCTGTTTCCTGACTGTGGTCTGAGCACTTAATGAAACAATACACTGAGACTGGAGAGAGAGGGTTAGCATCGTTACCCTGCTTCATCAAGCTACGGCTCTCTGCTGATCTTTTGTCACAGTACAGATGTTTATGGTCTCTGATTAGAGTTCAGACCAGAAGACCCCCCCAATCTCACTCACTCTCCAGCACTTCCTGTAAAAACTTTCAGCACATTATAGATGCACTGAATGGTTTGTCTGTCTCCTTGCACTGAGGCTGGAAGCTCCTTGGGGAAGAGACCTGAGTATCTGTGTACATTATCTGGTACAGAGCTGGCTGCTATGGAATTCCTCCTCTTTCTTACCTTTATTGGGTGTCCCAGAAATCAGAATGAACCTTACAAGGGGAGGGTGGCATTGGATACTCTGGATGACATCTGATGTAATCTGGTTTAGGATTACACACACATCTGTCCCAGTTTAGTTATGGCTGCTGGACAGGAATGGCAGGAGACAGGGTGGAGGAGCCTTTTTGGTTATTTTGAGAGAGAGAGTTTCTAATCCCTGCTGTTTCCAGTCAATGAAGAGAACTGTTTAGCAAACTGGGAGAGTCTGTGGGCACAAGCTGAGGATAGAAACCACGTTTACCACCGTCCTTTTGAAGGTTACTCAGCAGCTGGTACTTGTCTAGTGCAGCCTGCTCTTTCAGTATGGGACTATTAAAGGAATGACAAGGCCCATGTGCTCAGCTTCAGTGTATCAGTTATTGATCTCTAATCTAAGGCTGTTTGTGTTACATTTGGTCCCTGTTTCACTTCAGCCTGATAAGCCACTAGTGAGAGTGTGGTGATTTGCAGTATTACGAGAAGGTGAATGTCTTAGTTAAGGAGATAATTGCTGTCCCGTGAGTTGGAGTAGTATGAAAAGAATACACTGAAGACATGTTGAGGTGATTTTGAATGTATTTTTTTAAAGGCAGATTTTCAGGCTAGAAGTCAAGTGGAAGGGACTGGATTGAAGACCTTGGCAGTCCACGATGGGAGTAAGCTGTAAAGTCATCCCTGTCAAGGGTTCTCAGGAAAAGCATTCTTGGTTCGCTACCTGAGGGAGGAGGTTGGGTAAGGAAGAGCAGATGGTTCTCAGTCCAATCCTTGGGGACCACCTGGCCAGTCTGGTTTTCAGGACATCCACAATGAATATGCATGAGGTAGATTTGCATGCACTGCTTTCAGTGTGTGCAAATGTATCTCGGGCACATTCTTTGTGGCAATCCTGAAAACCCAACTGGCTGGGTGGTCCCTGAGAACCACTGAGAGATTCATCATTAGGAGCCTCTTCTCTGTGGCCCTACGGGTTGTAGTAACTTTTGATGGGTTGAGACCCTACCCCGCTCTCCCTGGCATGCAATGTTTTGATCATTGCCCCCTATGTGAATGCAGAACTGTACGTAAAATAAGCCAGGAATGGCTTCCAGTCACTGGGCTAATTGGCTGAATGTATTTTGCTGCTTTTAAAATTGCCGTTTAAACCATGAGAGATGCAGGCAATGTTCTGGAGAGAAACCACTAATTTCCAAGCAAACAAAGTCCTTTCCAGTCATATGACGTTTGCTACATTTCTACAAACTTGTCCTTTCAAGCACTAAACAAGGTTTACTTTGTAACAGCGATGATCATTTCAGTTCCAGGTGTATGATTTTCTTACCAGCACTATCCACTTCTGTCTTGGAGTTCAGTTGAAATGATTTTTTTCCAGGGGGGGGGGGGGGGGAAATGACTCACTTTTGTCCCTCCTTAGCCCTCCTCCCACCAAAGGCAGCCATGATCTCAGCTCTGAGCTCTTGGCCACCTCCATAAACATCAGAGTCCTCAAGTCACCTGGGCGCAGAAAGCCTGCACCGTGCCAGCCCTGGGATTTATTTCTATCTGCTCTGCCATTCTCCAGGCTTTCTGCGCCCAGGTGACTTGAGGACTCTGATGTTTATGGAGGTGGCCAAGAGCTCAGTGCTGAGATCATGGCTGCCTTTGGTGGGAGGAGGGCTAAGGAGGGGCAAGAGCGAGTCATTTTCACCCCTCCCGGATTTTATTGACTGCATTTGTAACTATTTCTTTTGATTTTGTTTTTATACATTCCTTTTGGGTTTTTTTTTTTGTTATGCTTGCCCCCTCTCCTGAAAGATTTGTGGTTGAGACACTGTGCAGCAGTGGATGCCATTGGTAAAAATCTGTTACACACTATTTCTACCAGCCCTTCTTAGAGATGGTGGCCAGGGCCATGACCTTCACAGGAGGAGCAGAATATCCCTCGATGGGCTGGATGGTAGGCGTATGCCTGGAATGCCCTCCCGCAGGAGGCTGTAGAGACCAAAACAGTAATGGAATTAAAACCCATGTGGGATAAACACAGAGGATTCTAGTGCAGAGAGGCTGTAATGAAGCACTGGGGTAACCTGCACAGAGCGGCAGTTCAGCCCAAAGCAGCAGCGGTAGGACTTCACTGTGCTTCCATTGGGGTAACCTAGACGGAGTGGCGCTTACAGTCCTAAACAGCAGTGCTATGATAGCAGTGGGATAACCTTCACAGAGTGGTGATTACAACCTTAAATAGCAATGGTACAACAGCATCAGGCTTTCAAGACGGCCAGGGTGGCCAGCATGGAAGGACCATGATTGAAATCTAAACTTAAGTGAACATGGGGAGGCTGGATTTTTTTACAACACTTTTACTACCTCAGAGGCTGTGGGCATTATTGTAAACTGAGTAATGAGGTACAGAAGGGACCTGGGTTTTGGCATAAGAAGCAATGTTGAAGATGGCCCTACTATGAATTTACATTCTTTTGAACTTTGACTACATTTTGATGCTGTCTGTTACCGTTCTATGGGTTGTAAGTCTCTCTGAACATTGTTTTGGAGAAGCGATTTAAGAAATTAAATGAATGAATAAAATAGCAGAGGTGGTTGAGGCCTTCCCTGCAACAGATTCTGGGCATGCTTGGCACAGATATGGAGGGCAGCGGTTGAGAGGTCAGAGGAGAGGGAGCTGGGGTTGGGGAGGGTGTGGAAACTCCTATGCACATGTACCTGAAGTGCACGAATGTCAGCTGGGCAGCCTGGCTAGTTAAGTGCACAGCACTGTTACCACCTGTGTGTTCTGCCCACTAACATGCGTCTTCTGCCCATTTTATTGTGCTTGTGTTGCTAGACGTGAACTTTCATTTCTCACCGGGCAGGCTGTAGCTTTCCAGCACAGCAGGATGGAGGAGGAAAGCATGAACAGAAATTCCAATGAGAAGGAAGAAAACGAAGAAGAAGATGTGGAAGAAAGGCCGTGCCGAGCCTGTCCCTGGTGCGATAAGGTCCACACGTCCATTTCCAAGTGGATGCTTCCTGCAGATGCTAGAGACACATACCTGGAAAGAGCTAACTGCATACCTCCGCCCATCTTCATTATTTCTATTAGCATAGCTGAGGTACAGTGAACATTTCACATTTTGGGGCTCCCCCTTTTCTTGTTTTCTCTTCTTCCTCCTCCATGGTTGCTCTGGTTAAGCTGATTTCCTGTCACTTCCAAGGGATGAAAGAGGAGTCGTCTCCCCCAAAACGGAACCATTCCTAGCACCAGAGTAATCCTCTAGGGCCCTCCATTCTGCTTCTCTCCCCCTCAGATATCCCAGCACACCGACTCCAGTGCCCTGTGTGCCATGTGCTAGGCCTTCCTGAAGGGTCTGGCCATTTGTTGTTTTTTTTCCCCTCAACTCATTTCCACATATCTTCATAGCGGGATTTAGTGCCAAAGGCATCCAGAATTTCTTTGCAGGCTGTGACAGAATTATCCAAAGATAATGACACGACTGAGCCGCTGAGATGACTTGTAAAGACTTCTTCAGAAGGAACCAATGTGTTCTAATGAAAGGTTTCTTTTATTCAAGACCAATATGGCTGCTACACTAACCGGAGTGAATATTCCAAGGAGTTGCATGTGTAAAAGTAGCATATACTGTACCACACATGCAGAAAACCTATTAAAAAACCAGCACCATGGAGTGAATTTTCAAGAGTTACACATGTAAATGTAGCAATTTTCAAAAGCCTAATTACGTGCATAAAGTCTATATAAGCGCATAAAACCTTTTCAAAATTACCTCCAAAATGTTCAAATGTGTAAAGAATCAAAAAATCAAGAAGCAAAACACCTCTCAAATTAATCAAATAACAAATTGTAAAGAGAGGGAGAAGGATCAAAGTCCAATCACAAAACTCTCAAGCAAATTTTTTTATATATAAAAAATTTTGTGATTGGACTTTGATCCTTCTCCCTCTCTTTACAATTTGTTATTTGACAGATGTGTAAAGAAACATTTTATGCTGGCGAATGCTGTACAGCATTGAAAAGCCCCGAACATGGCTTCTTAGTTATTGCCATTGGCTCGTTCTGTTTATCGATTCTCTCTCTCTGTATGCTTCTAGCTTGCCGTATTTATTTACTATGCTGTCTGGATGCCGCAGAAGCAGTGGATTACCCTGGGCGAAGGGATTCTGAACAGTCCTTTTACTTACCGACCAGACAAGCGAGAGGAAGCTTGGAGATTCATCTCCTACATGCTGGTGCACGCAGGGTAACGGCGCAAATCAGCCTGCAGGGGCTAATTTATATTCCACCTATCTCAAAATCATTTGTCCAAAGCGAATTGCAATAGAACATAGTTTTAAAACATTTTGCAGAAAACACTTACATAAAACATAGAATGACATTATCCCTGCTTTTACTCCCTGTTCCATCAATAACTGATAACCCACCCCCAAACCTCTTTTTTCAAGGAAAGTGGCAAGCAGAGTTGGTAGGACCCGACCGCTGCTTATGCAGAAATGGGGCCTGGCAGTCTCAGTCTTTGGTGCCTCTGCCATTTTACCTTGATTTAAATCCATGTTGAGTACTCTGGGCCTGGCCAATGGAAGTTGCATGTGCAGAGCTCTGCCCAGTTACCTTGAGCAGATCAGTTTGTTAAGCTATTTTGTGCAATAAGCCAGCCCTAGGTAAGCTCTCCCTGTGAATAGTAGTGCTGGCGGGAGCACTTCTGAGTAACGACATGGACTGTTCTTTGTTCCTGCCTTGCTTATGGCCCCGTGGTATGCAGACAGACTTGTTTCACGGTGCTCCCACCACATACCACATTTAGTTATTTTTTTACCTGTTACCACAAGAACCACAGCTTGCTTTACTTATTTATTTATTACTGTTGATTTGACTGTTAATGTCTCCTGCAGCTTGTTTCACACCTACTGGGGCTTCATTTGATATGTGCAGGGCTCCCAGTCACAAGGGACAGCTCTGATTTTCTGACTTCCCTCCTGAAGCCGTGGGAATGGATGAGGATGGGAGAAGGCGCTGGCGGGCGTAGGAATCTCAGAATGGAAGTTTCTATATTTTGTTTTTGTGTAGGATAATTATCAAAGCAATTTACATGGGTAGAAAAGTGTTTTACTCACATTTCAGCTGTAGGGGTGTGCATTGGTTTTGAAACAATATGAAAAACGTAACAAAACACCATTTCAATGTGTCATTTGAATTCAAAATGAAACCCCCCCCCCCCCCAAAAAAAAACTCTATCCTCCCCTGATCCACCTCCACCAAAGTCCCCAATCACTGTGGCAATAATCGATTTCCAGGAGAAGCAGGAGTGATCCTACAATAGAAATGCACCCTTTTTACCCTGAAAATTGGTGGAAGACCTGCAGGCAAAAGTCCACGTGGTTTTTGTCCTAGTGCAGGTAGTTGACAACTGTTCCCATAAATGATTGAGGAGTGAACTTTCAGAGCCTCTTCAGGAGTTTAGTACTTCCTTGGGTCAGGGACCAGCTGCTCTGCTGGCCGTGGAGTCTCCTTTATGACATAGGAATTGCATGCCAAGCTATGTGCAAAGATTACTTTTACTTTGGGTAGATGTTGTTGCTTGGTTTGGCCACTAGTGGTGGGAAGCAGGAGGTCCTTGATTAAGACCTTGCGAGGGCTGCGGCTGCATCATGGATGTACTAAATTTGGGTCCTGTCGGGAAGGCTAATTGCCTATGTGGCAGTGACCACCTGGCTGAGTAGCAGAGAAGGCTTACAGTCCTCAGCCAGTAAAGAGGGCCAGGAGGATTCTCCTATGTAGCTATCCTGAGGAGGGCTGCAGGGGGAAGACCCTGTGGGCTTAATATTTCTTTTTCCTATAACTATATTTTTCTTACAAAGAGGAGCTGTAATCATGGCTACACTTTGGCTGGAGCATGGGCAGATCAAGTCCCTAATGAAGAACCCATATCCTGATTTTAACTACCTTCTGTTAACATATTTTCACTGCAAGATGATCTTCTGTGAAGGTCCTGAAAGTCTTCCTGCAGTGTATTGTGTACACTCTTGGTGCATCTCTTTCTGCCAGTCCAGCATCTGTGCGCTCTCTGTCGCGCAAACTCTTGTCTCATGGGGACGTGGCTCTCTTGCAGTGTTCAACACATCCTGGGGAACCTATTTCTGCAGCTCCTGCTGGGCATCCCCTTGGAGCTGGTTCACAAGGGGCACCGGATTGGACTGGTGTACCTCGCAGGTGTCATCGCAGGTTTGTATGCTTTAACTTTCATCTACTTCTTTCATATACACGTATTGCAAAGCAGAAAATTAATGGAATGGTTACATGATGAAAGGACCCTCATACCACTCGAGGTTTCATGACAAAATGTGTTCTTAAGAAACCGTCTGGGTCTCATATAATTATTGGTCCTTACATTTTTAAGACCTTTTTAAAAGTGAGAGTAAAGAAATCAGTGTTTTCCCCTTCAATACATCCAACGAAGATCAAGCCCAACACGATATCCGGTTTCGCGTTTGCTGCTTCAGGGGCTGCAATTGTGAACGTGTGAATTCAAAATTCAATTTTAATGTAACGCAAGAGGATCCCCCAATAGGATATCTTATTCCAAGATTTTTAAGATGCCGAAACTTCTCCCAGACTCAGTAAAGGCCTTTTATGTAGGGGATAATTAAGACCAAAGAAATGACAAAATTGTATCTGTTTTCTTTCCGTCCAATGGATTTCCTTTTTCCCTGTTGGATCTCCTCTTAATTATGTTCTCTTGTTTTCATCAAGATGGTACTTATGAAATGTATATGGAGTTCCTATTGTGACCTCCCTCTGCCTATTCCTTCAATGATTCTTATTACGACTCCCTTCTTATCTTGTTCTATAATTCTATGTTAGTACGTCAGTTTCTCTTTAGATCACAACAGGAACGCCATATACATTTCACAAGTACCATCTTGATGAAACAAAAGAATTAAGAGGAGATCCGACAATGAATAAAGGAAATCTATTGGATAGACACAATTTTGTCATTTCTTCAGTCTTAATTATCTCCTACATAAGTCTGTAGGGTCTTTTTTAAAAATAGTGTTCTATATTTTAAAAAATCCTTTTGCATAAAATGTATTAAAAGATTAATAATATTTTTGGTATTTTTTTCAATACAAGTTAATTACTGTTCTACAAATTATATTGTATCATAATTGTAATAAATGAGGCGGATGTTAAAATGATTATACAGATATAAATAAAATAGGAGCTATCCAGTTCCTTTAGTGGTTGAATTTTGATAGGGATTTAGCTCGAGTGATCGGTATATTTAATAATGGTGCCATGTTTTGTTTTCTCAGGTTCCTTGGCCAGCTCTATCTTTGATCCCCTTGTCCGTCTTGTGGGTGCTTCAGGAGGGGTCTACGCCCTGATGGGGGGGTACTTTATGAACGTTATCGTGGTAAGGAGACTGCTGAGGAACATTATCCGTAACCCGTGATGTGACCTGACGCTCAGTGCTTCTTTTCATGTTGGTTCTCTTGCATCTGAAAAGTTATCTTGTTTCCCCTGCAAATCAGGAACATACGCCGTACACGAGGGAAACAGAATAAGATGTCTATTACTGGGGACTGGAAGTTCCTTCTATTGTGGCTTTGTGTATTATGGATGTGCAGTAGAAATTGTGTTTCTTGTTATGGCGATCTCAAAAGCAGTTATTTAAAATATTTTTCCCTCTTCTATCTCCAAGAATTTTAAGGAAATGGTGCCCTTGTTTGGAATCTTTCGATTGCTCTTCATTATTCTGATAGGTGAGCTGTGCCAGATTTTGTGCTTAGCTGTGAACAGAAATTCACCCTGTGTTTTTAAAAATCTTCCAAATGTATGCTGGTTTCTGATCTTGATGGGAGGCGGTGGGGGGATGATACAATTTTCCCTAACTTCAGGCCAGTTAGCATGGGGGATATCTCAAGGTATCTAATCCAAGGCAGGTCTATTTTTGGCTTTAGCAGGCCCACAGTAACTAGCAGTAGCCCACTAAAGCCTCATTTGCATATGACACTCCCTCATTTACAGGAAGGCACTCCCTAATTTCAGCACATATTGCTAGTGTGTCGGGGATCAATTTTAACACGCATAATAGGGCCTTATTGCATAGAGGGCTATGCATTCGTTTCTTCCATTTAGGTGGGTACCCATATACCTCGCTGACTTTCTAGTACATGCGGGGAAACAGAGAGTATGGGTATATGTGTATTTCGTTAATAAAAAATACACACATACTCTCCATTTTCCCCAAGTGTATGAGAAAGTTGGCGGGTACCTACTGAAACTACTATGCATCCCTACTGCATTGCACATTATTTTAGCATGTGCAAAATGGGCTTAGCATGTACATAGACCCAAAGTGAAGAAAATGTACATGTAATTCCATCTCGGGCCTGGCCCAAGAGGAAAGGACTCGGACTCTGTATTGGGGCTAAGTTCTGGACTCACTCTTACACTGCCTCAATTCAGGTTCTCTATTGGCACTGGGAGGCGGGAGGATAAACCTCCAAGACTCAAGGCGTATACACTCATCTTCTGAGTGTCAGTAAAGAAGCTAGACATGGTAATGGTATTCTATCATAAAACTTTACTAAGGCAGTTGTTTCATACCAGCGCTGTTCATAATGCTACTGAAAGCAGTTAAGCTGTGAATCTGTGGTTCCTTAATCTCTCCCTCAGTATCAATGTTCCCTTTAAGGATCAGGTTGCTATGAGCAAAAATGTATTGATTTATTAGCCTACTTTCTCCGATGCAAAAAGCCCAATAATTCTATGTTCACAGTAACCCCATGCTTAGAGGGAACATTGGAGCAGCCTGCACACAAACTTTCTCACATACGCACTAATACATTTGCCTATTCACTCTCATGTTCTTTCACACACATACATGCTCATTCTCGCAAACACACACTCACTCTCATTCACTTCCCAGACTCTCACGCACATGCACACTCACTAAATTCTCCCTCTCTTCCACACACACACACACACACACACACATCTCAGTAATTGCAAACCCTTCACTGCTAAACACTTTGGGAACCAACACAAACTCCTCAGGACTCAAACAGCAGCAGCCCTATCTATGACACGGCAGCAATGGAAATATTATACCATGCCCTAGAACATTAATGCACCACCTACTGGGGTTAACAGAACAAACCATACTGCTGCAAAAGCCCTATAGAAAAACTAAATGCCAGCAGAAATAGTGCCCCTCAGTTACACACGCAGATCACAGACTGACCCTTACCTAATACAGAATATGTGCATACATGTTATAAAATCCAGGGTTGTCACGCGCAAGGGGGTGCACAATTCGGGTGCATATTTCGAATAATAGAAGGACTAGGGGGCATTCCATGAAGTTAGCAAGTAGCACATTTAAGACTAATCGGAGAAAATTCTTTTTCACTCAACGCACAATAAAGCTCTGGAATATGTTGCCAGAGGATGTGGTTAGTGCAGTTAGTGTAGCTGGGTTCAAAAAAGGTTTGGATAAGTTCTTGGAAGAGAAGTCCATTAACTGCTATTAATCAAGTTTACTTAGGGAATAGCCACTGCTATTAATTGCATCAGTAGCATGGGATCTTCTTGGTGTTTGGGTAATTGCCAGGTTCTTGTGGCCTGGTTTGGCCTCTGTTGGAAACAGGATGCTGTCTGACCCAGCATGGCAATTTCTTATGTTCTTATGTAATTGTGCACCTTGCGCACACCGAGCCGCACTGCCTTCCTCCATTCCCTTCCCCCCCCCCCTCCTCTAGCCCTACTCTAACCCCCCCCTGACTCTTGTCTTACCTTTTGCCACTGCCTCTGGACAGGCGCAAGTTGCGTGCGATCCATCAACACAGCGGCAATGGCTGCTATGTCGGAGGCCTCTGGCCCCCACCCCCGCTCCGCCCTGCCCCTTTTGTAAAGCCTCGGGACTTGCACGCGCATCGCCGGGCCTTTTTATAATAGGCCCGGTGTGCGTAAGGCAGGTTATGAGTGTAATCCTTTAAAAATCCGGCCCAGAGCCTCTCACCCTTCCACAAAATCACACCCAGGCTTTCACCCACCCACAGGCAAACACCCACACCCACACCCCCACCCACAGGTTCTCACCCAGCCACCCCCCTACACACACAGGTTCTTAACCCCCACATATATTCAGCCTCTCTCACCCACACATAAACACAGGATCTCACTCATCCAAGTAGTAATCCACACATAGACAGTCACCCCCTCCCACACACACACAGCCTGGCTCTCACCCCCACACCCAGGTACTCATCCACACACCCAAGTAGTCACTACACAAACAGGCTCTCACCCAGCTACACACACAAGGCCTGGGCCTAGTCTTCGGCTGCCAGTGGGATGGGGTCCACTGGCTGCTATTGTCTCCTCCTCCTCTCTTCAGACACTGTGGGGCAGGCTCTGCAGGTGCCTTCCAAGCTGTGGGGTGGACAGCAGCAGGAGTCGTGTTTATCCGAACGTTATCTCTTGCTGTCGCAGGGCTGATCTCGCAGCAGGAGATGACGTTTGAATAAATGCAACGCCTGCTGCTTGGGATGGGGTGTAGGGAGGTGTGATGCCTCCGATCTGATTGGGCAGGGGTTTGGTTTATCCCTGATTAATCTGATCCCTGCACAGGCAGATAAATGTTGTACGTGGCTGCGCACACACGCAGCTTCGAGAGAACAGTGCTCAGCGTAACCCTTCTCGCTTCGTGAATGGAATGTGAAGCTGCCCTGAGCTAACTGGGAAGGGTCCTCCTGTCCCCTTAGGGATTCCTTTGAACTGCCTGCAATCCACTGCTCGATCCTGAACTCTTCAGTTCTCTATTTTCCTCTCTCATTAATCTTGTGCCAGCTGTTTGCTGTAGGGATGCATCAGTTGTGGTGGCTCTTTTCCTCCTCTCCTCCCAGTTAGGTTCCAGCTGGGTATCTACTCCTCCTTCAAATGAACTGCCAGATTAGCAATGGAATCCCTCAGACTGAGGAACACAACAAAAAAATTCCCCTTCAATTCTTCACTCCCCTCTCCTACCAACAAAAATCATATAATGAATAACCACTCAAAAATAAGAGAGAGAACTTACTAACCACTGGATGTGAGGAGGAAATAACTTTTCATATGGGCCTGTACTATGTAAACCTGAGAGAAGTAAAAGAAAAAGTTCCCTTCAACTCCAAAGCAAAAATCCAGACACAAATATTAAAAGTGGAATAAACCATTGTAGCGATGTCCCGGGGGGGGGGGGGGGGGGGGGGGGGGGGGGAGGGTACTGGCTACTTCCAGGTGACACAAATGGCCACTGTCAGAAACATTGGTCTGACCCAGTATGGCATTTATGTTGTCAACAATGCAGGCTATTCAAAATTTTCCCTTAAAGGTCCATTATTTTATCTTTACTAAGGCAGATATTTATTACAAAATAATAATTTTGCATCTTATAACTGTAAAGTAAATATTTAACAGTATTAAAAAACCACCCGCAATTTTGCTGAATAATGACAAACTAATCATCAGACACGTGGGTATCCGCTAGGCCTAATTGGATCTCAATATGGGAGGCGGGACCAGGGAATCTTAGACATAGGTTGTCTGATCTGGACACCGGACACGTGGTACCTGATACTCTATGAAGTCCTATTAGGGATCATTGTATGTTTTACCTATAAAAAGTCAGCCCTCACTGACAAACGCGGAGACACGCAGGGAGAGCCTTAAAAAACATGAGGCTACCACTCTGTGCCTTCCAGAGGTCTTATATGATTGGCTTTTAATATTAAATAATAAACTTAACTCTGTCTGTACTAGTGGACCTCTGTGTGCGTTCTTGGGGTAGCACCTTGAAGCTGATTTTTAAATTTTCAACACAATGTCTCTCTCTTCTCTAGTCGGAACGGACATGGGGTTTGCCTTGTACAGAAGATTTATAGCACATGCTTCTGGGCCTGCCGTAAGTCCATGATTTTCAACCTCATACATATAACATTTTCTCAGTCAATAACTCTGAGCTGCTGGATTCACCCAATCTGATTTTTTCTTAATTGCCCATTTACAAGCATTCTGAAGGGTTTTAAAATTGGAGAATACGGAATTGATTTGTCCTGGTACTACCACTTATCAAATGTACTTGTTGTTTCTTGATGACGGGGGCAATAATCCAAATTTGTACATGGGTAAACATATATATGTTCACCCACATAAAAATTGGGTTTGAAAATTGCCACTCCCCTCATAAAAGCAGCTAAGAGTATGCACAGTGCATGACTTGGTGTGGACTTTTAGCTGCTGTGTAGACAGCACTGGGAGGGCTTGGGATGGATGTATACTTTGCACCATCTTCAATGCAGGTGCAGAGTACCTTGTACCCTCAGTACGAGTGCTGGCCAGAATTTTCCAAAGGAAATTGCAAAGTACCCACAGGCCTGCAAGCTCTTAAATAATGTCTTAAGTAACACAACATCTGCTGGCAAATAGGGGGATCCTGGCTCACCTGCTCTCTCTTTCATTTCCTTTGTATCTTTGAATTCTGCCACTGGTTCACTTAGCCCCACTGTCTCTGCTGGTAGTTATTCCAGGTAACTGCCACCATCTGACCAGAAAGAAATGCATGAAAGCTGATCCAACATAGACCCTCGCTGTAACCACTATTGGCACCATGAATTTGGTCTGCGTTGGGGTTTTAGCTTTCTTATTTCACCAGCTTTGACCATTTTCTCTTTTTCAGGTCTCCTTTGTGGCCCATATTGGAGGTGGCCTGGCTGGAATGACCATTGGCTATGTGGTCTTCAGCAGCTTTGACAAAAACTTGATAAAAGACCCCAGGTTCTGGATCGCCCTTGCCGCTTACTTCATCTGTGTGCTGTTTGCCGTATTCTTCAACATCTTTCTGTCGCCTGCTCCATAAGTGGAGCCCTGAAAGAAGCATTGCCAGGATGGAAGAGGAGACGTTTACAAACAGATCTTGAAAACTGATGCAAGGGCTACGTGGATTGTCTAATGTTACTGTTTCATAAAGACTACAATTTATAAATTATTCTGCTCGCCCCAAACAACAACAACAAAAATATTGTTAGAGAATTTGAATCCAGAGCAAGGATCTTTCATCTGGATGTGACGGTGCTCACAACCTTAGGAACTAAGATTTAGAGGAGTCTACAACCTCTCTGCAATGTTAAGGCCAGACGTTGGGCACATCATGAGAAAGTGCAACACCTTGCATTGGGTCCATGTGGAGCCGTGGATTCCGTTGCGGATGTGTAGCGCTAAGACTCTCTCTCTCTGCATTGACACCTGCTGTGTGGAGTCCCTCGGATGTCCTGGGAATTTTCTCAGTGGTGGTGAGGTCAGGAGCACCTCTGGTAGGCAAGATTACTAGCGTTAGAGCGTCTGGGGTTCTCCTATTAGTTATCTATGAGAGAAACTTTCGTGAGCGTGAATTACGGTAATTAATATGTAAATACTGGAGGCTTTGTAGGTTTCAATGTCTTTGATTGGACCAACTAAAAAAGAAGATGATGATAGAACCTTTCTTCATGAGCGAGATCATCTTTCTTTTTTCTTGGTCCAATAATTGTGATCAGTTTTCACCAGGATCAATGTAGCCTGCTAGAACAGCAGGGCAACTATTGCAAACTAATCATGAGTAGACAAGATGTTTTTAGTTTTCTATTTATATATTAAAAAAAAACCCTTGGATATTCCCCTTGATTACACGGCCTCACACACTCTAATTCAATTTATGGTTTTCAGTTGCACAAAACCCTGCTGGTGGGCTGCCGTGGACAGAAATACCCAATTGCTCAAATGGCAGAGGACAGTTTTTCCTTCCCTCCTTTGTCCTGGAAAAAATGAAAAATCTCTCTGAAACGAGGAGACAATGAATGTGATGTCTCATCTCATATTCCAACCGGTCCTTACTTACCCTGTGCTTTTTCATTACGTATCTATGAAATCCTCTGACATTTTGTGACAAACTGCCATTCACAATAATGAGTGTAGATCACTCCCCCCCCCCCCCCCAAAAAAAAAAGTTTCCTCTTGGTTTTTCATGCAAATCCAACCTGATCTGTACGGTGCTATTGAATCTTTCTTTTTATTTTAAGAGAATAAACAGTTCAGTTTCCCTGATGACTCTGTAATGTTGTTTTCAATGTGACTGGTAATGCCTTTCCCATATATCGCAGTTCTGTACTGACCCATCTCAGGAGCCCTGTGAAAAGCCGCATCAAGGCACTGGCACCGGGAAGTGGACTGCTGGCATGGGCCTCCGTTAGTGCAAGCAACAGCCCAGTACCGAGAGGCAAGCCCTCATTCTGGTGTTGTTGCGAAGGAAGGCCCATCAAATAGGGGATTTTTTTAAATCACTGGCTTAAGCAGCAGCTGTAATAATCAGTGCTTTGGATGCATGTGTTTGTTTTTAAGTGGGAATACACATCAGCCACTTGTGTGCCCTCCTCCTGTAGCTCATTAATAAATTCCTAACTGTATCTTTCTTACATAGATGAGCCCAAAGGATCAGAAACAGCCACATGGAAACCTGCAGGGACTATAATATTAATTTTGCAGTGAGATTACATCAGAAAGGTAGAATTCAGGGTGAAAAAATATGTTGTGGGTTTTATAGGACTAACAACAATACATGGGTGACTTCACTCGCCTGACAGAGGATAATTCTCACAAGCTAGCCACAGATGTATTAAGTTAGCCCAGTAAAAAGATGTCTCCAAAACGAATTTCTTGACCATTAATTCTATATATCCAAGCGGACTAGCACAGCAACCACAATTCTTTACTTCAGAAAGTTGAATACAATTGTAATAATTATTGTATTTGCTGCAGGATTCCCCAGGAGTACTGTATAACTAACATATCTGGTTTTCAGTGATTTTACTTTAATCAATCCACAGCGTCATAAGAAGCTGTCGTACTGGGTCAGACCGAGGGTCCATCAAGCCCAGCATCCTGTTTCCAACAGTGGCCAAACCAGGTTACGAGTACCTGGCAATGCCCAAACATTCAGTACATCCCATGCTAATGCCAGTAATAAGCACTGGCATTAGTAGCACGGCAGTGCAGCTGCCATTACTTGCAGCATTACTTGCAGCCATTACTTGCAGCATGGCTGCGGCTGCTGTTACTACAAATGCCAGCAGCTCGACCTCTGAGGCTCTGCAGATTGCCAAATTAAAATCCTTGAAAGCCAGAAGCCCTAGCCATAAGGCAGTAGACTACTCTCCCCTGACTCCAATTCATTTCATCCCCAAAACTCTCCCTCTCCAGCTTTTTCAGCTCATCTCCATCACACACTCTCCCCACACCACTCTTTACTCCCATAGCTTATCCACTCTCAGACCATCTCCACTAAGTATCTCTCCTTCTCCAGATTTTCCACCATCATCCATCCTCTCGTCCCCCCCAGTCTCGACCCCTATCTGCCTCTCAGTTTTCACCAGCTCATCCCCCTTCCCAGTTTCTCAATCCTCCCCTCATCGGCTCCTGACCTTCAGGCATTGACCCCCTGGAACAACTGTAGTCTTCCTGCAGTGCCCAGCTTTCAGCGAGTGAGCCCCAAACTCCCAAAGTTTCATAAGAACAGAGCTGGGATTCAGGCACCACCCAACTCACAAGCCCCGAGAGCCGCATGGTGCAGGAGGGGAGTGGTGAGAATGGGAGAGAGAGCGCTGCACCCCAGCATCTCCTTTTGCACTACTTTCTCGCTCTTCCTCGTACACAGGCTGCCCCCATTCTACATAAAGGGAATTCTGCACAAATTCCTTCCTTTCGGCCGAGCTCTGCCTCTTTTGCATATCTTTCAGGTCTCTCTCCTCATCTCTAGGGCACACACATTTAGGTCCTTAAGTCTCATCCCATTCAGCTTTTGTGCACAGACGTTTTTTCTTTTCATTTCATTTTGGGTTTTTTTTAAAATTTAAAACAAAACAAAACCACAAACAAAATAAAAAAGAAGAATAAAAACGCCCCAGCAAATCTTGGCTCATCAGAAAAGGAAAAAGAAAACCACTCCTGGGCCATCCCCCGATTCCTCCACAATCCTTTGCTGCAATTACAAATGGCCTGGCAGCATTGTTAACGTCTTCCATACAAAATGGAGGCCTGGCCCTGGGCTGCTGGTGCCATTTTGTACAGAAGAAGTTAACAATGGTGCCAGCCTTGGTCCGTTAGCGCCATTTGTAACTGCAGGGCAGGAGTGACCAGCGATTGTTCCTGCTCGACAAGAATTCTGCTGGGATGCTGAGAGGCAGGTTTGGGTGCCCCTTCCACTGAGAATTCTTACAAGTAAGAGCGATCAGCCACAGCTTGAGAAACTCGCACCTTCTTGCCCTCAGCCTTGGGATTTTGCAAATATTTGGAGAATGGAAAGCTTAAAACTTGCTTTCCCGTCCTGAATTCCTTGAAAAGGGGAGAGAACTCACAGACCTCTGGCTTTGGGTCTGCAGCTGCTCATTGCACACAGCAGCTCTCAGCTCTGTGATTAAAAAGAGAGAGCTGAATTGAACTTTGTAGGGGTCTCTACATACCCTCAAAAGCACAATCCATTAAAGCAGACAGTGAAAGGGGTGTTCTTTACCACAGGATATACTGACTACTCCTTACTCCTTGTAAAGGAGGCACATTTATCAGTGCAGAATCGAAGGAGGTCCCAACATATGCATAAAATAGATTTGCATGAATCAGGTCTCCAATGCATGCAAATAGATTGTGTACATTCATTATGGATATCCTGAAAACCAGACCAGTTAGGTGTGCCTCCAGTGCAGGTCTGAGAGACCCACCGACCTTTAACTGTTCAGGGATTCATTGTACCTGTGTTCGGTTTGTTTGACAGGGCACTGTGTAAATTCCAAAATAAATACATGTTTTCTTATTTCTGTACCATGTTTTACAGTCTTGGGAGATGGAACTTTCCTTGGAGGCATTTTAGAGAAGTTTCACATTTACTCCACCATTATTGGAAAGGTCTGGCTAATCGTCTTGTTCATTTCCTGAATGCTGAGCCTGGGTGCGGCAGCCAAAGATGTATGGAATGATGAAATGTCCGCTACGACCTTTCCTACATCTCTCATCAGATACTGGGTTTTTCAAGTCATCTTTATCTCCTAGCCTTCCATCTAGGAAGAAAGGGGAACTGGAGGGAATAGAAGTGGACATGACCAAGGATCGAAAAAGATTGGAAGAAGAAATACAAGAACTGGAGCACAGAAAATCCAACAAGCCGCCGCTCTGCAGCAGCCTGCTCTGCACTTATGCGATACATATGTTTAGCAGATCTGCAGTGGTAGGTGGGTCATGGTTGACCAATGTCTCCTTTATGAATTTCAGCTCAGCTCTCTTTATAAGTGCCAGAGGGATCTAGGTCCAAACACAGTGGACTGCTTTGTGTTGAGTCCAATCAACAAAACAGTGTATATACTATCTATGCAATGTATAGTGGCTCTCTTACTCATTTCAAATATTCTAGAAATTGTCCACTTAGGGATCAAAAAAGCAAGAATTTTCAGCAGTATGAAATTAAGAATGAATCCGACTGTTTCAATGAGGGTAACTCCAAGAAAAACTCTATCATGAAGCTGTCTGGTATAGAAACTCTTTCTTCTGCACCAAGCAGCTATGCACTGTCAGTGGAAAACACACCCAACTATCTGTGTATCCAGTTTTACATTTGCCTTCCACGTTCCAAGATGCTCCTAGACAGAACACTAAAATCTAAATTCAGGTAGTAAACAAACTGGATCATTGAGTCCAACCTGCTTATATAATAGAAAGTTATCTTCAGAACACCAGCTCAAACAATAACAAAAGTATACCCAAGACTTGGGAGAGATATAAACTGCACTGCAAATCATGAGGGCTGTTGCCTCAAAAGTATATATTGGAGTGTGAATGATGCTTAGGCCAACTTATTGTACAGGAGGTTGAACTGCCCTATGGAACCATGAAAGCCCCTTAATTGCAAACTAAGCTACTCGCTATGCTAGTGAACCTAATTTAAAAACAACTTAGAGTTAGTGCTTCCTGGATCTGCTCCTCATTGTTGATGGATAGTTACTAAGGAAGGCAAAGCAAGGCTCTTGCATATTCCACAGCTGACCTCAAATGACCCAGCAGATCGGCCACTCCTGTGAAAATCCCTGGCTTTCTCTCCCACATGACAGATGTCACTTGGCGAATGTTAACAGCAGGTGCATTCCTACCGATCTTCAGATTTATTGTTCATTTTCTTCCTGATGCATAAGGCCAGCAGAAGGCATTCTATCAGCATCCCGCCTTTAACTGATATTTCAGCAAGATTAAAAACTCTTTGAAACCACCACTAAATTTAAATTCCCACCTTCTCTGTGTAATCAACTAGGGAAGATTCTGCGAAGGTGTGCACCCAGTGAGAAACCCAGTGTAACCTGTGAGAAAGCAACAAATTCTCTTACCTAGCTAGTAAGCAAGGTCAAATATATATTTTTAAATACATTTTCATTAAATACTTGTTCCTAGCATTTTTATTTTATTTTTAATATTTTTATTGGGTTTTCACAGGAAGTACACAAAGAATAATCTGAAAATACAGTTGCATTATGTATCAATACAGATACAACAAAAGATCCCTGCTGCATGAGACCTCAGCATTACCCTCCCAATACCCCCTCCCCCCCCTATCAGATAGAAAGGAGTTGACAAATAAAGAAATAAGACAGCAGAATACCTGAGTATGAACAAAGTAGAAACTGGAGGTTGTAAAGAGAGAGTCTTAGAAGTCCCCTTAAGTCAACATGATGCTATAGTCTCCTTTACCACTTCAGGCAGGCTGGCATTGTACGGTTGCCAGATTTTGGATACAGCCTCACGTTTAGGAGCTGGCTATTCGAGAGTTAACAACCTGATCATTCTATTTTCCCATTGTTTCAGACACGGAGTTTCCTTTCTTATCCATACTGCCAAAATCGTTTTCTTGGCTATCAAGATCTGCTTTATCTAGAAATAGCTTTTGACTCTTATGAGTAATAAGTGACTCAGCATTATACCGTCTAAATAGCCAAGTTCTGGGGTTGTCTGAGAGAATTACCTTCCAAAAGGACGTTATCTTAGAACAAATCCAGAATCCGTGTAGGAAGTCACTGGAAAGGGCTCCACACTTAGCACATATTGGCGTGGCACACAACTTAGCCTGGTGTGCCCTTTCTTGCAAATAAAGCAATTGCCAAAGGAATTTAAATTGCAATTCTCTCAAGTCTACATTTTCAGTGATATTCACTAGGGGGCAGATCTTAAAACATACGCGCGGGCGTAGATTTGTTTGCGCAACCCGGCACATGTTATAAAAATCCGCATGCACGTTATGCCGCACGCATGTTATAAAATCCAGGGTCGGCATGCGCAGGGAGGTGCACGATTGTGCAACCTGCGCGCCGAGCCAAGCAGCCTGCTTCCGTTCCCTCCGAGGCCGCACCGAAATCGGAGCAGCCTCGGAGGGAACTTTTTTTCCTCCCCCCTTACCTTTGTTGAGAAAGTGGCATAACATGCATGCGGTTCCTGGTGCATGCACATGGACGCACCAATTTTATACCATGTGTGCGCTGGCACGTGCATATTATAAAATCGGATGACCGTGTGAGCATGTGTGGGTGGTACGCTCAGGGGGGGGCATGCACAGGGGGCCAAATTTTCGAGTAATATGCATGGCGATGCAATCGGGCCTCCCCCAGTTCCCTCCCAGTCTGCTCCAATTAAGGAGCAGTCTGGGAGGGAACTTTCCTACCCCCCTCCCTAACCTTCCTTCCCTTTCCCCTCTCCACCCCGACCCCTAACCCCTACCAGAATTTTTTTTATTTTACCACTTACTGCTTCTCCCGAGCAGAAGTAGTTTCCCTGTGCCAGCCAGCAGCTGGTGTGTGCTTCCCTGGGACAGCGGCTAATGGCCCGGCCTCACGCGGAAACCCCAGTTTTTACGCGCACGGGCCTTTGAAAATCCGGGCTTTGGTCTCCACTCCAGGCAGGAGCTGGGGATTTCAACAGAAGGCCAAAAGTGGAGAGAATTTCCCAGAGATACTCAAATATCTGCATAGGTGGTACCATGCCCACCTGCAGGAAGTAATGAGAAAATAATGCCTAAAGTCAAAGGGGATTTGTGTGGCATCTTTGCAAGTGTAGTACAGGAGAAAACCAGGAGGTCCCCAATAGCCAATCTCCCATGTGCCTTAACGTGCAGGCGGGGTTATAGCTTTGAAGATCAGGGCAATTCAAGCCTCCCTGTGCTATAAGTTTACACAGGTTCGTCAGTGACAAACCTGCCTGATAATCTAGGAAATCTGTTCTCTTTATCCAAATGGGCAGCATCTGTAATAAATATAACCATTTAGGTATTTCCATCATCTTTATTAATTGGATCTTACCGCTCAGGGAGAAGGGAACTCGGGACCATTGGTTTAGATGTGCCGTCATTTTCTGAAGCATCAGATCTACATTAATTTTATAGAATTGTCCGAAATCTACAGGTACTTTGATTCCTAAGTATTTCAAATCCATACTGACCCATCTGAGCTGGAATTTAAACCCCCAGCTAGCCTTAAGATTGCCATAGACTTCCAAGGCTTCGGACTTGACCCTATTTATTTTAAGACCTGAAAATTGTCCAAGGAAATCCTGATGGACCAAGACTTTCGACAGCAAGTTGAAAGGGTTCATGAGAAAGATTAATACGTCATCTCAAAAGTATCTTTAACTTCCAGACCTGTAATAGAACCATCCTCACTGAATTTCCGTGGTAACGAGTCTATTGATAATAAGGAGAGCAGGGGGGACAAGGGGCATCCCTGATGTACACCTCTATGGATAGTAAAAACTGAGGATTTACCACCATTGGCTAAGATATGAGACATCAGGTTATCATATAAAAGGGATATTCTCTTAAAAATGTCTCCCTGAAAGCCAAATCGTTTGAGAATTGAAAAAAGATAAGGCCAGGAAACCCGATCAAAAGCTTTTTCCGAGTCAAAAATCACTGCTATGGATGGGACCAAATGATGTTTGCAGTAGGCTAGTGCTGTGATTAATTTAGTAATCAGTGAACCAGCCATCGGACCCTTTACAAACCCCACCTGATTAAGAGAGATGACAGAGAGAAACACTAAACTTAACCTATCAGCCAGAATTTTTGCGTAGATTTTTAAGTCACAATTTAATAAGGAAATAGGTCTATATGAGGATGGGTGTATCTATTGAACGGGTCCGCTGTGTGACCTGTTCAATAGATCCCTAGAAATGGGAGTGGTGCCGAGTGATTGGAGAAGAGCAGTGGTGGTCCCGCTTCACAAGAGTGGGAACAGAGAAGAGGCTGGTAACTACAGACCAGTTAGCCTCACTTCAGTGGTGGGAAAAGTAATGGAGTCACTGTTGAAAGAGAGAATAGTGAACTATCTACAGTCAGGAGAATTGATGGACTAGAGGCAGCATGGATTCACCAGGGGAAGATCCTGTCAGACAAATCTGATTGATTTTTTTGACTAGGTAACCAAGGAATTGGATCAAGGAAGAGCGCTCAATGTCATCTACTTGGATTTCAGCAAGGCTTTTGATACGGTCCCGCACAGGAGACTGGTGAATAAAATGAGAAGCTTAGGAGTGAGTGCTGAGGTGGTGGCCTGGATTGCAAACTGGTTGAAGGACAGAAGACAAGTGTGATGGTAAATGGAAGTCTCTCTGAAGAGAGAGCGGTTTTAAGTGGTGTACCGCAAGGATCAGTGTTGGGACCGATCCTGTTCAATATCTTTGTGAGCAACATTGCGGATGGGATAGAAGGTAAAATTTGTCTTTTTGCGGACGACACTAAGATCTGCAATAGAGTGGACACGCAGGAAGGAGTGGAGAGAATGAGATGGGATTTAAGGAAGCTGGGAGAGTGGTCGAAGATATGGCAGCTGAGATTCAATGCCAAGAAGTGCAAAGTCATGCATATGGGAAGAGGAAATCCAAATGAACTGTATTCGATGGGGGGGGGGGGGGGGGGGAAGGCTGATGTGCACAGAGCAGGAGAGAGACCTTGGGGTGATTGTGTCTAATATTCTGAAGTCGGCGAAACAATGTGACAAGGCGATAGCAAAAGCCAGAAGAATGCTGGGCTGCATTGAGAGAGGAATATTGAGTAAGAAAAGGGAAGTGATTATCCCCTTGTACAGGTCCTTGGTGAGGCCTCACCTGGAGTACTGTGTTCAGTTCTGGAGACCGTATCTCCAAAGAGACAGAGACAAGATGGAAGCGGTCCAGAGAAGGGCGACCAGAAAGGTGGAGGGTCTTCATCGAATGACTTATGAGGAGAGGTTGAAGAATCTAAATATGTACACCCTGGAAGAAAGGAGGAGCAGGGGTGATATGATTCAAACATTCAGATACTTGAAAGGTTTTAACTAACCAAAGACAACGACAAACCTTTTCCCTCGGAAAAAAATCAGCAGAACCAGGGGTCACGAGTTGAAGCTCCAAGGAGGAAGACTCAGAACCAATGTCAGGAAGTATTTCTTCATGGAGAGGGTGGTGGATGCCTGGAATGCCCTTCCGGAGGAAGTGGTGAAGACCAGAACTGTGAAGGACTTTAAAGGGGCGTGGGATAAACACTGTGGATCCATCAAGTCTAGAGGACGTGAATGAAGAGTTGGTGGCTCACGGGAATGATGGCTACTGCCTGGAGATTATACCCTTATTTAATAAACATACACACAGTTAATGTGACTCCAACATTGCTCTAAGCTTCAATGGCAAGAGAAAGTGTGGAAAAAAAGGATTTGCATTCACAAAAAGCGGGGAGTAGCTTGCTTGTTACGGTGGTTACTACCCCAAACTAAATAAGTCAGATACTTTACTTTCAATGCATATCCAGCATAGCTCTCTGCTTCAACGGCAGGGGAGAAAGTCTGATACTTCACGCATATCCAACATAGCTCTCTGCTTCTACGGCAGGGGGAACGTAGAAAGGTGGATCTATATACAGACAATAACCAACAAGGACTAAGTTACATAGTCTGGGTAAACAAAGGCATGGGTGTAGCTTGCTTATTGCGGCGGTTACTACCCCTAACTATGGTAGATATTCATTTGGATGCAGTTCCAACACTGCTCTCTACATTAATGGTGCGGGTGGAAGGAAAATAGAACCAAAAGGTTACTAAGAGCCAAGAGTAACAGAAGTATGAGAGAAATTTAAAAAAAAAGTGCATAGCTTGCCGGGCAGACTGGATGGGCCGTTTGGTCTTCTTCTGCCGTCATTTCTATGTTTCTGTATGTGTACTGGGTCCTTCCCAGGCTTTGCCAACACTTATGTATGCCGAATTGAAATCTTTTGGGAATGCTTCTTTGGTCAAAGCATCTGCATAACAGTGGCTCACTGGCACTAAGCTTTTTTATTTTAAAAATCTAAAATGTACTATTTGAAACAGAAAGTAGAATTCAGCCGTTCATTGTGCAGTCGTGGCCAACACAGTACAACTCTGGGTACGCAGGCCATGGGCCAAAAGGTAAAGTCCACCAGCTACAAATCATGGCAGGGCCAGTGATCAGCTGTGTGAATGTAGCCAGTCTGCTGCTCCTTCCCTGCGCTGGATGTTTGATTCACGTTACAGCTGTGCATAAGAGAAAGTGCCGCTCTCTCACAAACCTTTTCATTTCAATAAAAAACACAGAGAGCAATTTTCAAATGATTTTACCCGAGTAACTCAGCAGTTCCCCAGGTAAAGCTGGTGGCTGAAAACTGAGCTCCTGCTCTGCAAGTAAAAGTGCCCGCGCTATTTTACAATGCCGCATGCCGGCAAGCAATGCTTAGGCATTTCAGTTTGACATCCTTGTACTTTCCCTTTGAAAATTCACTTGCAGACCTGTGGGCCCTCCAAGCAAGGCAGAACTCTAAAAAGGTTCCCCATAATGTGCACAGTCATTCAGTAAAACTGGCCAAAAAGGAATTGTCTGCAACTTGTTTATAGATATGGAAATCAGATAACATCATCGAGATTATGCCAGTCAAATTAGGGAATAAATAACACTTTTCCATTTTCCTTTCAGATCACATTCCTGTATTTTTCTTCTCTCTTGTGAAAAAGTGCTGAGGAAGCCGCATGAAACTCACATGAACTGTTTTTTGTTTTTTGGGAAGGGGAAGGAAAGGATTTTTCTTCATTCTCTGAACCCCCAGAATGAAATCATTTCAGGAGAGAAACTAACCAAGCTTCCAATTACTTTTAATATGCAGGATTAACATTGTAAAGGACTGAATTATCAAAGCCATTTCTGCACATAAAACTTGGTTTTCTGCATGCAAGTGGCTGCTAGAAAGCAAACTTTGACTCAGTATGCACAATCCAGTTTTGCATGTACTCTACTGTAAATTTGGGAGAGGCATTCTAGGGGGATGGAGGTGGGGCACAGCTGAATTTACGTACATACTTTATGATTTTACGCACATACGTTAACCTGCTTAAGTTACACCTTCCAGCGAGGAGGTGTAACTTTCTGCCAGGTAATCTGTATACATTGCATATTGGGCAGATTACCTATGAATTTTCAGAGCAAACTTGTGTGCTATGTTAAGAAGGGCTGCAGATATCCCATAAGTCACTTCTGCTGCGCTTTGCACCCCTGGTCAGCATACACTACCCTCTCAGACCTCACAGAAGAACCCCGATCGTCTTTGTTTCTATCATGCTACCAAATTCATGTGGCACTGCATGGACACATAGAAGAGACCGTCCCTTCACCATGGAGCTTACAAATCAGATAAGACAAGAAAGAAAAACATTATTTATTATCGAAAAATGGTTAAGATCATCAAGGCCATGAACAGGGAGACTCGGGGTTTAAGATTAAAAGCAATCTCTACTTGCAGGAACAGGACAAAGCCAAGGTAGAAAGTCACAGATAGTGCAAAAAATAAAATAATTTTCTAGTATGACAACTGACAGGTGACGGTTAGCACCAATCCCAAAAGGATCTCATTCATTTGTTTGATTACTTATTAAACGAAAGATAGCTTGCTCTTTTATGGGATTCAAATATGCAATATCTGTATATTTATTTATTTATTTAAAGTTTTTTTTTAGACCGACATTCGTTGGAGACATCATATTGGTTTACAGATAAACATAAGGACAGCAAGAAGCTTTACAGTGTATATGTGTGGTTTCTTTTATTATCTTAAATAACTCCTTTATAGGTCACTCAGCAAAGGTCAAGCATCAGAAGTGCATTCCAAGCAGAAGAAAAGTCCTGATGTCCATGGGGAAGTGTTTTATTTCAACATTTATCTGGTACCCTCATCCGGATAGGGTGATGCATGGTCTCATTATCACTGTGGACAGCCGGAGGTGTCTAGACTGGGTATGGCCACGGACACTGGACCTTGTCCATTTATGAAGCATAACCCAGACAGGTCAGATCGGGGGCAGGGAAAAAATGCTGTGACATAAGCTGTGGCCGCCAGTTTAAATAAAATGCTGTGGAAGGCTGGGTAAAGTGCTACAGACTGAAGCTTTGGTCACTGAGGGGAGCCAGGTGCAAACACTTGTAGTCCTCATAGACTGTCAAGGCCATACGGGGTGAGAAAAGTCAAAGCAAACAGATCATACATGAGGAATTAGGTAAAGCAACTTCTGTGCCAGTTTTCCAGTTTGGCTGTTACTTTCTTACCAGGCAATTTTGAAAGTGTTACAGGAAGAGACCTATGTTAACATAATTGCTTTTGCAAACAAAGGAAGTGCTTACTTTTTCTCTCCTTAGGAAATCCAAAGTCATGTGGTTTGTTGTAACATGGCCTAAAGTGTATTATAGACCAAATGACAAGGGTTCCTGTGCTGCAAGGAAGCAGAGTGCCTCAGTGGGGCAGGATACAGAATTTGCGGGGCACAAAATGATATTTCCTGTTCATAATGTGGCCTGTGTTCATTTTAGAAAGCTCTGCCATAGAGTTAATTTGGCAGGGTTGCATCCCTTCTTTTAAAATGTGTGACCCCCGTGTCCCCCTCCCCCACCCCGCTCCCCAGCGAGTTGGGTTTCAAGGATATCCCTAGTGAACATGCATGAGATGTATTTGCATGCTTTGCGTCCTGTATATGCAGCTATTTCTCATGCATATTAGGAACATTCTGAAAACCTGACTAGCTGGGGCGCTGGCCTCAGGACAGTTTGAGCATTAGGGGATGGGCAGACAAAAGTTATTTTATTTCATTTTTTAGTTTTTCCAATTTGTGTATCTTTTTTTTTGTGCACTTTTTGTCAATATCCTGAAAACTCAATTGGCTGAAGGAGTAGGGGGAGGGGACCATTTCATGGACAGAGACACATGAGGAGACACCAGAGTACTCTTTCACATTTCCACTATGATTTCAATTTCCCCAGACTGAATACTGTCTAAACCATTCATTATTACACCAATGAGGTATCAGGGAAGAGGCCAGAGGCCACCCCCAGTCCATATACCCCTGGCATTGCTAGGCACTAGCACATGGGGTCTGTGCCCTGATTCTAGATGCCAGTGCCATGAATGTCGAGTATACTGGCACCATCCTGCAAGCCTCTGCACATTTAATGGGGGTAGGTCAGGTAGGATGCAGATGGCTGCCTGGATGTTTCAGAAATGCTTTAATTATAAACAACATTAAGATCCTGGTTGGAGGAGAGGCGTTGTGTGAATATAAATCACCATTAAGGTGGAGCGGCAGAAATCCACTTCTTATCCCTGGAATAAGCAGCATGGAATCCATCTACCTCTTGGGATCCTGTCAGTGACCTGGATTGGCCACTATTGGATACTGGACTTGATGGACCTTTGGTCTGACCCAGTATGGCTGTACAAAATGGAGCTCTAGGTAAGGGTTGTATTCAGTTTCCTCACTTCTTCCTTTTTGTGCTTATGTGGTCGCAGACTGACTCAAAAGAACAGCGTAGCACCCCACACCCTCCCAGCTTGGCATTGAGAGTAGTTGCCCTTTTTGCCCACCCCTTACGATGGCCCTGTAAGTAGGCTCCTTGTACAATATTACATCCCCTATAATGTCATTCCTGTGCACTGGCACATTAATAATAGTACTTCACACCCGCCTCCTGTCTGTTACAGCTTAACAACTACTTTTTAATGTGTGAAAATACATTTTTGAAAGATGGGAATACAATCCTGTCAAATAAAATCAGCTTTTTCTGAAAGTTTGGGTAATGGATTTAATTGACCGGAGGGAGGGAGGGGCAGGCTGTAAAGGAAATAGCAAAAAATCGTTTTGTTTCCCTACTATCTTGTTTACCATATGAAACAAAATGACACAGGAAATGTCATTTCAAACAACTTTATATCTCTATTAAGCACCACTAGCTACAGCATCGCAATCTAAGGGCTAGATGTACTAAATGGGAAAAAACCCTGGCCCTAAGGCTAAGAGAAATCCTACAATAAGTTTCATGTGTTGCAAATATTCTGAGAAATACCATTAAAATTGCCCACCCTCCCATCGCTGAAAAAATCCTGTCCACTGAGCCTGTGTTTCAAACAGTTCCTCAGTAGAAATATTTGAAATGTGTATAGCTGGGGGTTGGCTTTGGCTGGGTTTGTGGGGCAAAAATATGTGCAAGTATGGAGGTGTCGCTTACTTACGTCATCAAACTAAAATCTATTACATACACTTCAAGCAGAAACTGTTTCTTTATAAAATCAAGCACTTTACTTTCTAGAGGATTTGTCATGCATGCTTTCGCATTATATACATTTATATGGGTGATACACATTGCGCTTCCATATTATATCTGTCCTAAGAGACACAAAACGGGGTTGACGTAGCCCGAGTTTGAAGCTTGTGAGCAGGAGCGGCAAACGTCAAGGCTTCAACCCTGGCTCCGAATTGACATCCTTCCTGTACGTTAATAGTTCAAGCATCGTTTGTACTAATAAAACATTCTCTCTGAGTGCAGCTCTCAGATTCTTACCCGACGCTTGGAAGGGAAATGGCCGGACGCCATGCCGGCGGGGGCGAGCGGCGTGAACTCCCCGCATACGTCAAGCCGAGAGAGACTTTTCACGGAAATACCGCGCAAACACTCACCGCCGACCCCCCCCCTCGGCCAGGAGCTGCTTGGAAGGGGAGGGGGTGCCCTCGTTTCCACGGCAACGGGAAGCGGGCGCGCCTGATTGGCCGGCGGAGCTGACGTGACTGACTGCACGCAGGCGCAGAGGGAGGCCCGGCGGGAGGTAGAGGCAGGCAGGCAGGGACTGGCGCGGGGTGCGCGAGCGACGGCGGGAGGCTGCGGAGTCGGGGGGAGAAGCGAGGCCTAGCATGGCGCATTACAAGGTGGGTGTCTGCAGTCCCCCCCCCCCCCGAGGGGGCGCGAGCGTGGTACTAGGAGGCCTTTTCGTTTTGATGCGCGTGACTGAAGCGGCGCGGGTTAACCTGCGGCTTTTACCCCCTGTGGGCGGCCCTGTGACGATTTGGACGTGTGGGACTCTTTTTATTTCGATTTTTTTTTTAAATTAATTAAACGTATTTTCTTCATCGAGTGAAAAAGTGTTGGGCAGCCGCGATGCCGGTGGCGCGTTTCCGGCTGGCGTGCTCGGGACGCGTTGGAGAGTCGCCTCGGAGCGCTGCCGACTGTTTGTTTGTTCTTCGGTTTCCAGGGGGCCCTGACTGGAGTAGCTCGGCAACGCGCCCTTGGCTGGGGGCCGTGCGCCGAGGATCAGGCGCGGCAGAGCTCCCCACCGGGGAAACGCATCGTAGTTCAACTTTTTTTTTTTTTTTAATTATTATTTTCACTAAACGATGTAATTTTATGTTAAACCGGGAGGTTGTGTCTTCAGAGCAGTTGACTCTGGTACCCGTAAGGTGGGCACAGCAAACCCTTATGTCCCAGAAACCAGTCCTGCAATGAATCCTTTCTTCATGTTTTGAAAGGTTTAGCATGCAGCCGCTGTTAAATTAAGAAAAAAACCCCCCCCCCCAATCTCACAGGAACTGCCCTTGCTGACAGAATGTGCCCTATTGTCATTAGCTTCACGCATGACCATTTGACATGGCAGGTCCGTCATCGTGTTCGGGGGGGGGGGGGTCGGACGGCAGGGCTTTAAACTTCCGCTTATTTTATAGGTTCTTGCAGCCAAAAGTCCAGAAGGGACGCCCCTGACTCAGACCCTGTACTTGGCTATTAGCCAGAAATTGATGTGAGGCGAAGCCACTGTATCAGTGTCCCGATAAGAGGGGACCCTTGTCAGGGATGGGATCCTTCTACCACTGGTGCAAGCATAGCGCATCGGGTTACCTCTATGTCGTTGGGGGAGGGGATGAAGTGGTGGAATCGCGTATAGTTTAGTTTGGAATTCCACACTTCGGCTGCTCTGCGTTTGATCAGATTTCACACGTTAGCCACTTCTGGTTGGCATGAAAGATATTAAAATGACTGCACCAAGAGTTGAAAGGCAGATGGTCACTATATGAACAGCTGGCCTCTGGAACTTTATTTATCCCAACTCTCCAAAAAATGCATATATTTTTTTCTAGGTAAAAGTCAGGATATCTTGGGTTGTTTAATTGTGGGGAAAAAAACATATATTTAAAAAAAAAAAAAAGTAAAACCTGCATTTTCCATCACTGAGTGTAGTAACTGTTTTCTTCTTGGCACACCGATACCGTCATACTATTAGATGAAGAAACTTGAATATATTCCTAGGTAACTAAATGATTGTAAGAAGGGTGGGTCACTTGATTTACTACAGAAAAAAGTGGGTGTTGGTAGTGAGGGGATAATGAGCTGTACTTTAAGAAGTTTTCATTTCATTAATAGAACTTTTGTATTTTATGAAGTGTGAAAAGGGAGGTTCTGTGTAAAATGAGGATTTGAATTGAGAAAGTAAATTTCCTTTGGGAAGGAGAGGGGTGGAGGAAGAGTGTAAAGACTTAATTTTAAACTGTTTGCATACAGGTTACCATCCAGGCTGTTAACTAAAAAACAATGCTTTTGATAGTAAAGGCAAGTACAACATTTTAAATAATTATTAAGTAGATGGTTACAGGCTAGGACATCCACAATAAATATTTGAATTGTTTTGCCTCTAATTTAAATTTTAATGCAGTTGATAAAAAAAAAAAAAAGACCTATCCTTGGTTCTTTGACTGGGTTGGTAATGTGAATGAAGGGAAGCTCCTTGCTGGATAGATTAGTTCCTGTATCTCATAATTAAATTCTGTGAATCAGTTGCTTGAAACATTTTTGGAAATCTGATGTCCTGAAAATCTATAAAAACTTTAAAAACTCTTATTCTTAAATATTTGATTCCAGAACTGTGTGTTATGACTTTTCAGGCTGCCGATTCAAAGAGGGAACAATTCAGAAGATATTTGGAAAAAGCAGGTGTGCTTGATACCCTGACCAAAGGTAAAGGGGTTAATTGGTCATTAATTGTACTTTTAAGAGTAGCCAATAATTTATGATGGAAAGCACTTACCCAGTAGTTGCCACCACCATTCTTGATTGGAGCTCTGCCATCACAGGCCCTAAATCCAGCCAAGTTTTGCCATTGCATAATGACTGAGATTTTCTCTCTGCCCTTCTCCCCAGGGTGGTGAAGGCTGACTTTGCAGCATCCCTGGCTGGCCTCATTTAGGAATCCAATCCAGATACCCTGCATAGCAGTGCACAGCACTGCCAGGAGCCACCAGGCAACCCTCTTTTTTTTTTATCATCAGAGTAACTTGACACCTTGGAAAGTTAATTTTTGTCCCTGATAACATTTTTATACTCTTGGCCAAAGAAGAGTGCATGCTTTACAAAAGCAGCACAAATGATAAAACATCATGAATAGACTCAGAGCGGCTGGAGTAAAGATGAGGGTGGGAAGAGATTCTATGGTGTCCAGATATTGACTTGAAAGGCTATGGGTCTTAAAAGTTGATTCTGATGCTTTGGGGTTAAGGAGAGTATTGGTCCTTCCATGGGGTAAGGGAAAGCAGCAACCAAAATTGCATTAAAAGAGCTTTTAAGAGGCTACTTTTTCACTGGTAAGGCTGCTAGGCGCATGTTATCCGTTTTTACCTGTGCATTATAAATTCCACAAGGTAAATGAATGCACATTCTTAATAGATATAAAATGGTGGGTTTTCCTAGACCTGTGATGGATCTGTGTGTGTACAAAATAACAGGGTGAGGATAAATAGTGGATTATGTAGCTTGGATCTGAGACTCTGTACAGACTTACCAAACCCAGAATGCAACCCTCTCCCCAACCTTAATTTTTTAGCACCTGCAAGTTTGTGGTGTCTTCTGTACAAAATTACTCTTTCATGATTAATACTACCATGTTTCTAGATAGAATTAAAACAAAGATAAAACACAGCTACTTAAATAACTATGAAAAATATTGAGAAAAAAGGCATTGCGTATAACTCATTTTTAAAAATACACCATACTATCTATTTTTATCAGTGTACTATAAAATCTGCAAGGTATGCACGTACCGACAAAATGAATGTACATCCCTAAAATCTATTCTAGAAGCTTGTGTGTTGCAGAAACTGCTGACAAAATGCATTGTCATATTAACCAATGCAGAAAGTTCATGCAATTGTTGTTGTACTGACTTTAATTATTCCCAAGCCGTAAGAGACTGACATATATTTTCACCCATCCCTTTAATTTTGATTGATCTATATTTTTCCCGTTGATAGCAGGGCTGAATTAGCCATGCTGTCATGGGATCTGTCAATCAGGTCCGGGAGGCGGAGCTTGTCAAAGCAGCGATTAGAGTTTTTGCTTTCTGCGGCTGCGCATGTGTTCCCATGCAGGAAAGTAACGGAATCTCCTCAGTCTGTTCTTTCCGCGCGCGGGATCGCACGCGGAGCTGCTGTTCTCCTCAGCGTTAATCATTAAACATGTCAAAATCGGGGTTTAAACCCTGTAATTGCGGCAAGGTAATGTCAGTCACGGATGGCCATGCCCGATGTTACCGATGCCTGGGGCCAGATCACAATCGTGAGGATTGTGAATTTTGTTCAAGGATGTCTCAGAGAGCCCTGAAACAACGGGCCTACAGGCTTCAGGAACTTTTTGCCTCCCCGGATCCATCGGAGGCTCATTCACCACCTGGCCCAGCTATCTTACCGGCTTCCTCAAAAAAGAGGGCATCATCATGGGATCCTCAGTCCTCCAATCTTGGAGGTAAGGACTTGGTGGACCGGCAAAGGCCATTGGATTTTAAACAATCCATAGAGCCAGAATCGCTGGCGCAGGAGACAATGGCGACCAAAATCTCGGCGCCTAGAACTTCTGCGACTAAGATGCTTTATGCGCATAAAACGATAACGGCGCATAACACATCCGCGCCTGAAGAAGGATCGGCGCACAAAACTGCGCACATGGCGCCGAACTCACTTGTGCGCATGGTGCTGAAGGACCCTGCGCGCACGGCGCACAAAACTTCGGTGCGCATGGCGCCGACTCACCCATCCTTCCTACCAAAAGTGGTTTCTCAATTCTATCTCAATCAGACCATGGAATTACCCACCTTTTTCCCTAAACCTCATGCAAATGATAGGGAAAAACTACTGCACACACTAGATTGCAAAAGAGCATTAACATACTATAAAGAAAGGACAAACTCGGACTCCCATGTTTTCTCAACTCTTTTGTCTCCTTTGACCCAAAGGCACCTGGATTACCAGTGGCTAAACGCACCATCTCCAACTGGATAGCGCAGTGCATCAAATTCTGTTACGACAAACAGAAACTACAACTACATTTCAAAGCCTAAAGCTCACCAAGTCAGAGCGGTAGCAGCCTCATTGGCACACCTGAAGAATGTGCAACCCATAGACATTTGCAAGGCAGCTACATGGTCATCGCTTCATACCTTTACATCTCACTACTGCCTTGATCAACAGGCAGCCACTGATGCGAAGATAGGGCAAGCAATCCTACAATCTCTATCATCCTATCCAAGGTGACCGCCACATTGTCAAAGATCACGTACAAATATATATATCATAAACAACGTGATCGGGAGCTTGGGACTCCCATGACAGCATGGCTAATTCAGCCCTGCTATCGACGGCGGAAAAAGCAAGTTTGCTTACCGTAAACGGTGTTTCCGTAGATAGGATGAATTAGCCATGCTGACCCACCCTCCTCCCTGGCAGTCACGTAGTCTTCGACTACACTTCAGCTTATTCACAGACCGAGGAGATTCCGTTACTTTCCTGCGCGGGAACACACGCGCAGCCGCAGAGAGCAAAAACTCTAATCTCTCTGCTTTGACAAGCTCCGCCTCCCGGACCTGACTGACAGATCCCATGACAGCATGGCTAATTCATCCTGCTATCGTTTACGGTAAGCAAACTTGCTTTTCACAAAAACACCCTTGCATGTTTACCTCAAATAAGACAAAATCTGGAAACAATACAAATATATTTTTGTTCTAATATACCTCATATATATCCTTCCTGGTATGAGTTTTTTACACAGCCAAAAGGTGATTATCTGAATCAGCTGGGGATTAATTAGGTTTGGATAACTGAATGTCAGGGAAAAGGACATTTTTCAGTGTATATACTCTTATCTGTTAGAACCTGAATTTATTTTTTTGCAGGAAAGTTACTTAGTGTACCTAGCACTAAGGGAATCACAAAGACGGTGCTTATGTGAAAAATATTACTTAATGCTGTTAAATTGGGAAACACAAGTTTGGATAATTGACTTCTACTGTTTTTTGTATTTTTTAAAATTTTTTAAAAGGCAATTGGTTAAACTCTCTTTAGAAATAAGTTGCAGGTAAACCACTTCAGATTTGCACACTTGGGTGTGACTTTTTTCACAAACAAATCTGTTGCCAGGAGTGCTACAAACCTTAAAACTTAAGAGCTATAAAAGAACTGTTTGGATTTGATTTGTATTTTTCACAAGAAAATGGGCATAGGAGAAATTGTGCTTTAAAAATGATTAAAATTCCCTGATATTATTTAAGATATCTATTGGATATGAACCTGTATTTTTAGATCTTACCTTGTTTGCTTAATAGTGTGTTTTATTCTATTATTGCACATAAAAAAAAAGACTGTAAGAGTGCAAGAGATTCTTCCTTTCGCCTCTTTCATGCTGTAATTAGCTGAAAGTCGGTCACAGAATCTGGTTCCAGAAGTCTTTGCTGTACAAGAACAGGGGGAAAATTTGTTCTGCAAATGCTGGCAGGGGCCCCCCAGGGGTATCTGGGTATTCTAGCCCCCATGGACTTTTTCAGTTAGATGTGAAATGATATAGTAGCTTTATGGAGAAACACCCTTTGGTCTGCAAGTGTATGGCTGTGCTAGGTTTTGCATGTTTCTTATCTCCTTGGTTTCAAGGGTGGGGAGAGGATAAGACATCCCTCTTCTTCTGAACAACATCAGAATACCGTGTTGTATTAGTGGCTGAGCTCATGCTGTTTCCTGTGAATTGTAAAAAGCCCAAGGCCTTTTAAACCAGGGACAAGCCTGGGACCCCCTGGGTCGTCTTTCTTCCTTCTGATCTTTGTCTTTTCCTGCTTTTCTCACCTCCCAGTCCTCCCCCTCTGGGCACTCATCCTAGTTGCATGCCTGTGGTTTCCATAGAAACGTGTTGAAGCGTGGGGTTGCTCTTGCAGCGCTGCTGTGGGTGATGGAGGCTCGGTGAAGTGTAGGTTTCCATAGAAACCAGAGATGCCAGCTCAGGGGAGGTGCTCACCAGCCTTCCCTTGCAGGACTAGTTCTGCGCCTGCTGCACCAGATCTGTAAGGTAATGGAGTAGGACTGTGCCACTCTGTGATACCTGGCAGGGGATTAGCAACCCTGGCAGGTTATGTATCTCCTTATGGCAGTCTCGTAATTGCTGGTATTGAGAGAGAAAGGAAGATAGCTGTGGATTATTTTTAATAATTACTGTAAACGAACCCTGTAATCCCTTACCATATGAGGACGAACCAGGAGACCAGGGTTCGCGTCCTGCTGTTGCTCCTTGTGACCTTGGGCAAGTCTCTTTACCCTCCAGTGCCTCAGGTACAAACTTACAGGCCGATACAGTACAGTGTGCTCCGGAGCGCACTGTTAGCCGGCATTTGGATGCGCATTTTCGATGTGCTAGCTTTACCCCTTATTCAGTAAGGGGTAATAGGGGGTCCAAAATGCACGTCCAACTGCCCCCCCCCCAACCTAATAGCACCCGCAACGTGCAAATGCATGTTGATGGCCCTATTGGTCATTCCTGTGCGATTCAGTAAGTAAAATGTGTAGCCAAGCCTCACATTTCACTTTCAGAAATTAGCGCCTACCCAAAGGTAGGCATTAATTTCTGCCGGCGCCAGGGAAGTGCACAGAAAAGCAGTAAAAACTGCATTTCTGTGCACCCTCCGACTTAATATCATGGCGATATTAAGTCTGAGGTCCCGAAAGTTTAAAAAAGTAAAAAAAAAAAAAAAAAATTTGAAATCTGCTCGCGGGTTGAAAACCGGACGCTCAATTTTGCCGGCGTCCGGATTCCGAACCCGTGGCTGTTAGCGGGCTCGAGAACTGATGTCGGCAAAATTGAGTGTCTGCTGTCAAACCCGCTGACAGCCGCCGCCGCTCCTGTCTGAAAAGAAAGGACTATACAAAACTTGCACAAACAGAAAAAAGGCTCTGTGAAATACACAAGCTATCGATAATGATAGAGAAGACAATGCCACCAATAATAAACTCAATTACATTGTGAATCTAAGTCATCTGAGGACTAGAAGCTTACCTTGCTAAATGTATTAATTCATAGACAGAAATGTCATCTTGGAGCAAAAGTGATTCACAGTTTCAGGACAGGGCTTAAGTTCTTCCTTTTTGCCTGGGTCTTATGAGAGAGAGGGAACAATTTTAACACGACACAGTAGATGACAAAGAACAAGTCTATCCAGTCTACCCAGTTAATTCCCATCCACACAGCAAAAGATATATCCCAGCTGCTAACCATAGTAGCTTGACTGCCTGTAGAATAGCATTCAGTTGGTTTTTCTTCTCTTCCTCTTTTGGCTCCCACCCTTAATATATAGATCTATAAAACATGTAGTAATGTTATGAAAGATACTCCTAACCAAACTTTTGTCTGGTTCTAATGTGAAGATAATGGCCTTTTTGCTCAGAACAGCTCTTGATGTCTGTGAGAGAGAGAGCACTTGCTTGGGGGAAGTAACTTCAGATGACACACACATAAGGCCTTAGACATGGGTGATAACATTTCTCTAGCAAACTGCAAACAGCTCACCAAGTAGCTTTTTAAAAATGACCTCGCCAAAAATGTTTCCTGGCAGTAATCATATTAAGGCTTTAAAGGATTGCTTCTCTCCCTTCTTTTTCTTTTCCAAAAGTTCCCATGAAAAGAGCCACAGTCTGTATCTTCTTCTATTGGGTATTCCACTTCACTCTTCAATAACCCTGTTTCTAACAGATTTTGTATCTGGGAGCAAGGCTTTTCTTGGATCAAGGAATGCTTGCTGCAGTTTTTTCTAAAGTGGTAATCTCGGGCACAGCGCAATCCTCTGCAGTGGCAGCCACATCAAACGCCGTGCAGTACTGGCTCCAACAGCAGTTGTGTTGATCTTGGCTGCAGGCCCAGCTCACAGAGAAGGCATTGGCCAGCGGGGATCCTTCCAACCCCAAACTCTGTGATTATTGCAGTGGTTCTGCAACCACAGGAGTTGACAAACTTGCATGCTATTTTCTCCCTCTACTGCCCCTGCACCAGAGAAAATGGCTGCACAACAAACTTGCTCATCTGCCCTTTGTCATCAGCCAGCGAGGTTCATGAAACTCTTATTAGGCATAACACCAAAACACAGTACTCCTAACAAAAACTATCCAAAAAGAGAGAGGAGGGATAGTGGAGCCGACTTCCAAAGGTGAGACAGTTACGTGCCAGCAGCCCTTTAATGGTGTTTTTTCTGTATTTTTTTCATTTGCAGTGTTGGTGGCCCTGTATGAAGAGCCAGAGAAACCAAACAATGCATTGGAGTATCCTTTTTCCCCCCACCCCCACTCTTCCCTTTGTGTTTGTTATTGAGAGCGAAAAGGCAAAAGCATAAAAGTAAACTAAATTCTTGGAAGAACCTTTACAGAATTTAAGGTTCTAGTGTGTGTGTGCGGAGATTATGGTATCAATAAACAAGTCATAATTTGTAGTATTTATAGACCTAGTTCTGACTAAAATTCTGTGAGAAGTAAGGGGACTGCTGTAATTGTGCACTTGCTTAATCTCAAGGTTTTGAACTAAAGAATGTAGGCTAGAAACTTTAGCATTTCCTGTTGTGTATACAAACTGATGCATTTTTAAGGTTTTTGCTTTTACATCTGTCAATTAATTTAGCACACAGCTGCAAGACATTGTGTTTGGGGGGTGGCGAAGGTCACTACAGCAGAACGCCATAAATCAAAACTTTTCACTGTGTGGATTCTTAACATTGGCTGTTAGCTTCCTGAAACACCATTTAGGAGCATCTGGACCTGATACGCCAGATGTGGAGACTATGCGACTGGAATTGGCTGAGCTCAAACAGAAATATGAACTTATACTAGAGGAAAACCGAGAGCTTAAAGGAAAGGTAACTGACCTTTGCAGCCAGTGCACAAATGTCCTTTTTAATTAAACACTGAAAAGAAGCAGAGATGACTGATTTTTGTTCACATGACTCTGCTGCTGCTTTTTTTTATAATGTTCTTCATGGGGTTGGGGTTTGCGGGGTCGGTATAGTTTACACTTTTTTTTTTTTTTTTGTTGCTGTGTGGGACTTTTTTTTTATCATGGCAGGTTTTTGTTAAACACTCTTAAAAATGTTACCAATAGTAATGAACAGTAAGCCCAGTATTTTGACTAAGTCCCTTTGGAGGACTTTGAGATCATGAGGGATGCAACTTGCTAACGTTCTCCTTTTATCCTAGTTTTTGACCCTGATCCACTCAATTATTAGAGCAAGCAGGGACCAGAGAGCTTTGCCTAGTGTAATGTCTTCATCTACCTAGTCTCTCTGTCTCAGGCCGATGCAGATTTATGCATGTAAAACCGTGCATCCAAGCTGGGTGCCTGTTTTTTCAATGCACGTACATCTACCTCTCCTGGGTGCGCAATGCTATATTTTAATGAGTTGCCATGTTAAAAAGGACGTGCTCAGCTAAAATTGTGTGACCCTAGTGCTCAAAATCATTGGGCACCTAGGAGACATGGCTATGTGCAGGTCAGGAAAACGGGCACTCAATACGAGTGTCTGTTTTATACTGCCACAGATAATTTACATGCACAATATATACGCAGCAAAATCGGCCTGGAGCGTGTAGATTGTGCCGCCAGAATTTTTTTTTTTTCGAGCCCTTACATGTTTATCACATTGTGATTGCATTGTTAAAAAGGGTGCATTGGGTGACAGGCAATTTTCTGCATCACAGGTAATAGCTAATATCCTCATTTACATGGAATTTACATATGATGAGCGCTATTAGTTATGTGCTTGTTTGGGCCTGCATTTTGGATGTACTAATCCTTATTGCATCGGGTGGTGTAACTGTAGCACATACAAAACGAGCATCTAACCATGGGTTAACTTGTGCGCTAGACTGGGTGTACTTTATTGCATTAGCCCTTCTAATGGGTTTGCATCTGTAATGCATTGTATATATTTTAATTCTGATCTGGACTAGGCCCCTGGCAAACAGCACTAATGAAAATAAATATAAAGAAGTTCCACTCTGAACTTATGGAGCTTTCCTTCTGGAACATGTGCATCTACATGTATGTGGATCCAAAAATAAAGCTTTCATTGGGATACCCTTGTACCGTCTGATATACTGAATTTGGTATGGATAGGACACTAAACACAAAAGCTATTAGCGAGGGGAGAGAGAGTAGACACCTACTCCCACCCCACCCTAACCTCGTAAGCCTTCTTTCAGTAAGTAGTCTAAAAACTGATTTAATTTTCTAGACATGGCAATAGGGAGACTACACCTGTCATAAAAACATAAGAACATGTCATTACTGGGTCAGACCAAGTGCCCATCAAGCCCAGCATCCTGTTTCCAACAGTGTCCAAGCCAGGTCACAAGAACCTCTCGGGATCCCAAGGGGTAGACAGATTCCGATCTTCTTATCCCAGAGATAAGAAGCGGATTTCCCCAAGTCTACTTGGTTAATAAGTTTATGGACTTTTTGTCCAGGAACCTTCCAAATCTTGTCTTAAGTGTTTTCCTCCTTGTAAGATTTGATTCTGTTCTGAATTTTTTACAATTGTATTTATTCTTCCTTGTTTTTTCTCTTATTAAAAATCATTAGCTAACCAGCTGTCTGTATTTTTGTAATCCTTCAGCTTGCTGAGTATGAGCCATCTCCAGAAGAAAAGCATCCTGAGTAAGGCCTTCTCCTAGAATACCCTGCCTAATGCAGAGCTTCACCTGACCTGTACAGCATTGTATATTGTGTTGTAATTTTTCTTTTCCCTTTGGATATAAATAAATAGTGGAACATTTGAAGCAATATGAGCTGTCCAATATTAATATCCATCATCCAGTCATGTATTTGTTGATGAAGTTCCAACACTTACCAGTTTTTGCCTAGGAAAAGTGACTCTTAAGAATAGTCTTGTGATTACACTGAAACACAGATTTGTGGCTGGTCCTCTTGCTCCTTACAGTGATAACTGCCTTCCATGTTAATATCTACTATCCTTGCTTTTACTTTTTAAAATGGCAAGTTTGAGGGATTTGCATATTGGCTAAAATGCACGACATATGAGGGTTTGTTTGCCTTCGTAACAAGGGATTGAATGTCTGGAAACATTAGAAACTAAGGATACTATTTGCTAAGCATTTTCCCCATAGACACAAAATAGAAAACATTTAGTAAATAACCCCTTCCCCCAAGTTCTTTGTTTGCTATCATTGCTCAGCTTGTCATAATGAAAATACTGACATTCTCTTTTTATATGTATGCAGTTTATACCAATTAATTAACAGAATAATAAAGTAGATGATAGCAGATGAGGACCACTTTACTTACCGTCAGCTACACTAGTGTGGGCAGAGGCAACTGGGTAGAATGATTATCTCCCAGTTGGCAATGGTATAAATTTGATTGCCTGTACGGTTCTGGCTGTGGTGGTTATTCTTTCTTGTCCTTACACCCCCCCCCCCCCAAAAAAAATTGAGTTTAGTTTATGGTACTGTCTTCCAGGCCACAATCAGAAAATGGGTCAGCTTGTCCTGATAGCTATTCACAATGTCTTTCATGTTACAAATCTTGAGAGCGATTTTCTGCAGAGAAAATGGCTGCAGGTCAGGCTGTCAGGATATTATGAGCATGCTATTCAGAATACATGCTTCTGTTTAAACCTAATTGCAGGTGATAGTGAAGATACTATACAATTAATTCAAAGGCACAGCTGTCCTTTGTGGAAAATGATAAATTATATTACCAGCATTGCTGGATCAGCCCAGCATGCTTGTGATGCAAGGTGAAAGTTGAATTTTTTTTTTTATTGCTATTTCTCTCCACTTTAAAATACCCATTTTGGAGTCTATAGAGGAAGTTGCCTAATCCTAGACTCTGGTAATGTTACATCTTTGAAGAAACAGTAGTAGGCCTAATAGCACTATTGTTCTAAGTTCTGGTATTTTCTTCCTTAGATGCACAGAGCTGTTGTAATACAAACTAAATAAAATAAATAATAAAAAGAAAAAAATCAAACAATTGGCCTTGACCTCTCCTCTCCCTACTTTGAGGCCGAGGCAGAAAGATGTGTTCAGCTGAACGTACCTTTTTGCCTGCACTTCAGTGTGTGCTTTCTGTGTGCAAATCTTACTGACACAGGCCACTCTCCTATGCACGCGATACAGTATTTTATTTAAATTAGGCCCGGCAGTAAAAAGAGGCGCTAGGGACACTAGCGCGTCCCTAGCACCTCTTGACAGAAGCGGCGGCTGTCAGTGGGTTTGACAGCCGACACTCAATTTTGCTGGCGTCTGTTCTCGAGCCCACTGAGAGCCACAGGTTTGGAAACCGGACGCCAGCAAACTTGAGCATCCGGTTTTCGACCCGCCAGCCGTGGGCCCATTTTAAATTTTTTTTTTTTTTTTTTTACACTTAAACTTTTGGGACCTCGGACTTAATTTCGCCATGATATTAAGTCGGAGGGTGCACAGAAAAGCAGTTTTTACTGCTTTTCTGTGCACTTTCCCGGTGCCCGAGAAATTAGCGCCTACCCAAAAGGTAGGCGCTAATTTCTGAAAGTAAAATGTGCGGCTTGGCTGCACATTTTGCTTTCTGAATCGCGTAGGAATACTTAATAGGGCCATCAACATGCATGTGCATGTTGTGGGCGCTATTAGGTTCCGGGGGGGGGGGGGGGGGGGGGGTTTGGACGCACATTTTGGATGTGCTATTACCCTTTACTGAATAAGGGGTAAAGCTAGCATGTCCAAAACACGTGTCCAAATGCCGGCTAACAGTGTGCTCCGGAGCGCACTGTACTGTATCGGCCTGTCAGTAGGCACAGCATATGGCAAAAAAGTGCATAATTATGTAAATAGCAAATTAGTTCTAGTGGTGCAAAATACAACTTCTAATGCATGCTTTGTGTGAAACCAGAGAGGGCTATTTCAGAGAAAGAGTTAACAAAAAAATCCACTGCCTTTTCATTTTAGCATGTAATTAAGAATGTTCCCTGATTCAATAGAAATTTTTCATGTATAACCAAAGGTTCATCTGCTGTAATGCTGATGTGTTCAGTCATATTAAGTGTAGGGGGTCTTAAATGGAAACCTAAAATGTCCTTCATATTAGCATTTTCTCACTAGATTGTATATTACATGTGATGGAATATTTAGTATTTTTGAGGTATAGGTATAATGTACTATAATATATTTTAGAATGAGTTTAGGTTAACCATTATACTTCTATTTCTACTAATGTAGAAATAGTCAGAGTAGGCTTATTTTTATCTTCTAAGTTTAGAGTGATGGGAATGTATGCAAATAGAGAAATTACTTACCTGATAATTTGTTTTCCTCCCATCTATGATCAGGAGTACACTATATCCATTGGTCCTGAGTCCATCTGGCTACATGCTAGGACAAATGCATTTTATAACTTTTCCTAAATAAAAAAAAAAGTGGTACTTTATCCTACTTTAACAAATTTAACTTTTTTTTTGACTTGGCAAATCCTAATTAAATCTGGTAATGGTATTGCTAAATCAGAGGTGCAGAACTATATTCCAACTATTTTGTGAAGGGTTGGTATAAAGAAGGTGTGATAGCCATTTAGTGCACCTTACACTGAAAGTAAAATTGAGCATCCTTCGGTGTACTATAAGAATTTTCACTTTCTAGACTGCTCCTGTATAAACTGTCTGCTGTGAAAAAATAGCAGGGCTGCTCCTGGCTTGACTGACCTATACCCCCAGCAGCTGCCCAAGTCTCATGTACTACAACAATGGTGGTTGGGCCTTTGATTTTGTGATCTATAAAGACAATGCATGTTTGTATTTTTTCCTAGGTTTCTTTGATTCATGTTTGCTTTTTGGCACTCTGCAAGGGAAAGACAGTACCTGCATATAAACCATTCTCTAAAACATTTTTTTTAAGAGCCTGGTTTAATAAGGTACTTCCAGTCTATGTGAAAAATGCTTAATAAATGATAGTTTTGTACCTGAGGAGGTAATGGAGGGTGAAGGGGCTGTGCCATTTGAACCCTAGCTTCCAGTATTTGCAACTTCCTGCTCTAACTAGTAAACTAATCCTCCACTCTGGTTTTGTTTTAATGCCATGGTGCCCATTGCTCTTACCCTTTCTAAGCTGTGCAGGAGAAGCTGTTGGAGGGAGTTAAAGATTTGGCTATGGTTTTTACTACCCCCCCCCCTAGTTTTGTTTATTGTGCTACCATAAAAAAATAGAAGAAAGTGAGGAAAAAAATTTCTTACCAGGGCTGCCATAGCCCCAGAGGTGAACTAGGCCCTTGCCTACTGTACCAGCCATTAGGGGCTGCGAGGAGAACATATGCTGCTCATACCCAAGAAGCGTAGAGTACGTAAACCATGAGTAGTGGAGAAACGTGCTGGGCTGTAAGCAGCATCGCTCCTGCTCTTGGCTGAGAAATACAGCCATTGGGTGGGCTGCAAGCAGAGTGTCAGTCGCCTATGCGTGGGGCCTTTGTATGTGCGAGAAAGCACTTGTGTTAGGGAGGGAGCCTGTATAAGGGTGCATGTATGAATGAGATAAGGAACCTAAATGTATGTGAGAGGGGGCCCGTCTGAGTCAATGAGGTTGGGGCGGGACCTGGAGTGGGAGGAGGGTAGAAGGCAGAAGGTTCGCCTAGGCTACATAATATCCTTGCATGGGCCACGCCTGTTACGGGCCTAGCCAAAACCAACCTAGTAGAAGCGTGGCTCCAGGATGCCCTTGTCTATACGGTATTATATTGTTAAAGCAGGTAAGTTGCCTTATACCTTCACCCTCCCTCCAAACACGGTAGTGGTCCATCAACCCCCTACGACGTTGCCTCTTTCCTACCCCTAAATATCCGCGAGTGGCAGTACGCGTCTTCCTTTTAAAACACCCAATTACAGCCAGTAGCACCATGCCTACTATGAGTCCCTCTGTGCTGCAAGAAGGAAGTTGAGCTGCTTCCAGAAGCTTACTGCCGCCCCCGCGTCCCATGTCCCGTGTCCACATGCTGCTCCATCCGTAAACAGTGTCACAGCGGCGGGTCAAAGGTCAGCCTCCACCCAGTCAGCAACCTCTCCCACCGGCCTACCCCCCCCCTTCCCCAAGTCAGGTGATTCCAAAACACATGACCGCCGGCCAACCTACCTACTTGCCTTATCCCGTGCGCTGAGTGACATCCAGGCTTACCCAATCAGAGGGCGAGCTCTCATCCAATGCGCCAATGGCGGGGCTGGAGCAGGGAGCGGGCCTCTGGAGCACAAGTTCGGCTGCGGCGTTGACGGCTGAGGTGTTTCTGTTGCGGGGCGGCGCTCGCTCATCCTCCCGGTTCCCGGGGCATCGTTTCCGCCGCCTTCACCCGATTTCCATGCGCCAGAGGCCTTAGGGTAGCGGGGGGCGGAAGGGGGCCCTTAGGGCAGTTTATTATCGGCGCGGGATATGTCGTTGCAGTACGGGGACGAGGAGCCGCTGGCGGGCAGCTATGGGGTGGTGGATTCCTTCCCCAAGGACTTCGGCTACGGGGTGGAGGAGGCAGACATGGAAGAGAACGCGGCCCCCGCGGACAGCAAGCCACGCATCCTGCTCATGGGGCTCCGCCGCAGTGGCAAATCCTCCATTCAGAAAGTGAGTACAGAGATCTGCGCTCTCTCACCTGAATGCTGTAGAACGGATATTTATATATCTACATCTATATGTATTTTGTACAACACACCTGTACGTACACTCTACATATATATATGCTCTCGGGCTCTAAAACGCTGCTGTATGTATCACATCCCCCTACCGCACTGTATACAGAGCATCTTGCCCCCCCCCCCCCCCCCGCTATACACAAGGATCTCCCCCCAGACACCTACCCACTATATGCAGGCACAGCTTCTTTTTTACCTTCAGGCACCCGTACACCGTATATACACCTTCCTGGGCTCCAACACACTTCATATACATGCTGATAGGAAAATCAATGAGACACCATATCCCACCAATATTAAGAGACCTCAGATGATTACCAGTCCAGTTCAGAGCAATGAAGGTACAGAGAAGGGCAACCAAAATGATAAAGGGGATGGAACAGCTCCTCTATGAAGAAAGACTGACGAGGTTAGGGCTGTTCAGCTTGGAGAAGAGACGACTGAGGGGGGGATATGATAGGGGTGTTTAAAATCATGAGAGGTCTTGAACTAGTAGATGTGAATCAGTTATTTACATTTTCAAATAATAGGACTAGGGGGTATTCCATGAATTAGCAAGTAGCACATTTAAGACAAATCGGAGAAAATTCTTTTTCACTTAACACACAATTAAGCTCTGGAATTTGTTGCCAGAGGATGTGGTTAGTGCAGTTAGTGTAGCTGGGTTAAAAAATGGCTTGGGTAAGTTCTTGGAGGAGAAGTCCATTAAGGGCTATTAATCAAGTTTACTTAGGGAATAGCCACTGCTATTGATTGCATCAGTAGCATGGGATCTTCTTAGTGTTTGGGTAATTGCGAGGTTCTTGTGGCCTAGTTTGGCCTCTGTTGGAAACAGGATGCTGGGCTTGATGGACCCTTGGTCTGACCCAACATGGCAATTTCTTATGTTCTTATGTACATCCTCTCCCAGGTGTCCCCAGCACAGTCCATGCCCTCTCTCCCCAGCACCCACACCCTTCCTGGCTCTAACACACTGTATATACTGTATATACATGTATATCTTCTCCCTCCCTTCACCCCAGGCCCCCACACACTGTATATACATTCTCTCAGGCATACCCCCTCTTGATCCTCCACATCTTGTATGTAACCCATCCCAGGCAGCCTTGCACTATGTATATGTGTGTGTGTATATGTATATATATATATATATATATATATATATCCCAGTACATTTATGCAATATATCTATAATCTCTCTGGATATAGATAAATATACAAATGCCTGCAGTATACACAGATATACATGCAATGTACACATGCATACAACATTTGTAAATGTATGTATATGCATGCATATACATTTACTGTTTATAGTACATCTTCCCATATACTCAAAGTATCCATGTTGCACTTATGCATAATGCAACTTCTTGTATGCACGCTGGCATGAACCCTCCCATATGCCTACAATGTTTGTGTGTAGAGTGAGGTTTTATATATTTATTTATTTAACCAAATTGCAATGTGGCCTCTAGGCAACAGTGAGGAAACAACCCCCAATTGTTTACTTAATGTAAACAAGTTTTACTGTAAATTTTAACTGTGAAAATAACTAAAATGTTTTTTATAGTGCAAATGCGCAGGTTCACAGTAGTTTGCTAATTGAGGTTTTTGTTTATATATTTTTGTTTGTTTTAACTTGTCAGTCCATCAAAAAGCTTCAGCCTTTGGGTCAGATTTTCTTAGCAATGAGGATTTGTTAATGCACCAAACAGATGGGTTACTTGAAAAAGCAGGAAGTTTGGAAGGTGAAAAACATCTTGTGTAGCAGCATGGATACTTATTAGCAGCTGAGAAATAGACAGCAGCCTCTTAGGTGAAATGAGAGCCCTGCAGGTTTCTGGAAATGTATGCTGTTTCCTGGCAGCACCTGTCATTTACCTTGCCTTGATTTAATTTGGATGTCTGCACTGTATGACTGTACCATGGTTAGCTTATCAGAACGTAAATGCATTAAAAACATCCTCTGGTGTCTGCTTTGAATAGCTTCATGGAAGTAAGCGACTGGCACCAGCAACAGCTAATGCTCACCAATTTATGAGACTGTTTATTGATAATGAGACCCCCCTGCATTTCCCAGTACTCAGGAAACATGGACTACTTTGAATCTTTTCTCACAGGCCAGGATGATGCTGAAAGTGAAGGAAAGTTGCACTAAATTACATTGATGCTACCGTGCTGTATATCTCTGTCTATATATACACATACACTAGGAAGGTTATCCCGTAATAACCTTTGAAAGCTTCAACTCTTATTTGTTTGGGTGAGATAAATACTAACTTTTGCTTTCACTTACCTAGCAGCACTAGTGTTTGGAAACGCCTCCAGCCTTGCATTTGCAAAAGTTATAACTCTCAACTGAGAAAACACCATGTACCAACTGTTACTTATCCAAACTCTGAGCATATTATGTTACCAGTATGTAGCAATAACCAAGTGCACACCCCACTTTTTTGTACAAAAACTTTTTGATTGAAGATTTTTAAATCTTCTACTGTAATTACGTTTTATTCTTTCAACTTACTTTAAAACCCACATGTAACCATATGTATATGAAGCAAAAACTTTTGTACAAAAAAGTGGGGTATGACTTGGTTATTGATTTTAGATCGTTTTCAGTTGCACCAGTGAGCTTTTTCATTTATATGATACACCAGTATGTAGCATACATACGACACAATACGTTTTCATTATTTGCTGAGAATGTGGAATGTGTCTTGCCTGTTTGACCTCACTTTTGTCCTGGTTTATGTTTTGAGCTGATTAATGGAGACTTCTAATTGGCTGATATCTTCCTTATGATTTGCATTCTAGATGGAAGGATTACAGTTTCAAAAAATAAGGTTTTATCTCTAAGAAAATATGAATAATGAATGGTGCCAGTAGTGGAGTATCATTGGCACTCAAGGGCTCAAAGCATGGTGCTTTTCCAAAATTCACAGCAGAAAGTCATCCATGAGTCCTACTGTGCTTGCTTGCTTATTTATTTATTTAAAACCTTTCTGTGCCGACGTTCATATAACATATCACATCGGTTTACATACGTAGAACTCTGGTAACTTAACACAGAAGCAGAAAGCAAAGTTACAATAGAACGGGGGGGGGGGGGGGTGGAATAACTAGGAGGTGGAAGGAGATAGGTAGAGATAAGAGGGGTACCAGAGAGGGGTAGAGGGTGAAGGGGTCTGATGGTTTCATTATACAGAGGAATTTAGACAGTGATTGTATAACAAAAGGCTTATATACAAGGTTGATACACCAGGCTAAAATGCCAAGGATTATATACAAGGGTTATGTAGCAGAGGGTGCTAAACAGCGTCATCTACCATTCGTAGGGGAGGAAGAAAAGGGGGGCAGGGAGAAGGGGGGATTAAATGCGGGAAAGGGGGGGAGTACTAGAGGAAGGCAGGGGAGGGAGAGCAGGTGCATTGCTTATGCAATGCTTTTCATTGATGAGCAGTCCAGGAGAGCCTCACAAGGTCAGATGAATGAAGCATAGCACTGATGATTGTCTACCAGTATTACAGAACCACGTGCTGGCTTGGCTTCTGGAATGCCATCCTAGGATAAAATGATTTTTCACACCTTATTTGAATTGTGTGAAATGAGGAAACCAGTTTTTAGAGAGAGAGAGTGTGGCCTAATGGTTAAAGCAGTGGGCTATGAATCAGGACCGAAATCCCTCGTCCTGCATTGACCATCCTTGTGACCCTTTAGATTGTAAGCTTTTTTTGGGCATGGATTTATTGCACTTGAATTCTAATAATGTTGCAAGCTGTTTTGAGCATCATTTGGAAAGACAGGCTAAAAATCCAATTATTATAACATGATAATGACCCCTTCACTGGTAGGTCATATGTAGCTGTACGTTCTATCCCTGTTTACTTGGTTTACAGCAGATCTTTGCCTGATCAGGTTTTGGTAGATGGCTTTTGCGTCTTGTGTATTGAAACAAATAATACCCCATTTTAAGTTTTGTTTGAATATTCAGTCATAAAGTTGAATAAAAGGCCTCATGAAAACCCAGAAAAAGATTTGGATTCTAAAAGATGTCCTTGTAGGAACTGTCCACATCATGAAATGGACTTTTTGAAAACCAGTTTAATGTATCTGCTTTACTTCAGCCTTATGATTTTTAACAATGTGGTAGGCCTCTAAAGGCAGTGCACATTTCCTGTCAGAGCTTCTCCAGATCCTTCGTGTACGTTAAATAAATAAATCTCAGACTTGGCGGTAAAGTAGCAGTACCTCCTTTGACTATAGCTCCCTATGAGAGTATATCATTGTGATATGCTGCATGTGCTTCTGAGGAGGAAGTAACTTTTCAGCTAATTTGTAAAATAAAATTTGGATCTTAGTACATGCCAAGAACTGATAATTTCCCCCTTATTTTTATTTTCCCCTTCTATTTTTTTACCCTCCATCTTCAACAATATGTCTGGATGGCTTTATGAACCCCGAGGAGCCTCAGAGTGCGAGCTGCATACTTAGCACTGTTTATTAATCTGGCAGTGGTCACCACACTAGTGGCAGCTATCCTCCTGGTCCTGAGCGCAATCACATCTGTGGTGCACCTGAACTGATGTGGCCCAGATGGATGAGAAATCTGAGCCTGTTCCCTGCACCACCCCTGTTGGCCACTTTATCTCCCCTTACTGAGTCATATGATGAGGGTGCCTACCAGTCCTTTACCAGACTGTCTGGAAGTCATTCAATTTACCAAAGGGCATCCAAGAACTTTGACAGTCAGAAAATGATTCTAAATCATGAAGGAAAGTGCTTTTTGTTACAAGGTTAATTTCTTAGGCTTTAGCAGTAGGCACCCACAGTGTGGGGGCGATGCAGTTAAAGTGCGCTCAGCCTAGTTCACGGGTCTATGTGTGGTTGGGCACATGTTTTGGACACGCTAGACTAGCATCTGATGCAATAAGGAGATTAGCGCGTCCTAAACGTGCGCCCAAACGTGTAGCCAATAAATGTTCATCACATGTAAATTCCTTGTAGATGAGGCTATTAGCTAATTACCCCCAATGCAGGAGATTGCTGGGTGCCAACGCTCACTTTTTAACACAGCAAATTTAACTCCAGCCCCAGAGGTGGAATAAAGTCAATTTGTGAGTCAAGGGCTCATGAGAAATTAAAAAAAAAAAAAATCTTCTGTGTGTCCTCCTATTTAGTGTTGTTGTGACACTTACATTTACTGTTTGTGGTGTTTGAAAAATAAATGTATGTTAGCTTGATTAAAAAAAAAAAAAATTCTTATGGCCTCACAATTTAGATGCCCATTAGCAAGGGGTGCTTATTATCTATGGGTGCCTTCAGCAAAATAATAAAGAAATCTGCCTGAAGAAGAGGGATAAAAATGAATGCTTGAACGACCGTTGCAATTGTGGGCGCCCAATGCTATGGATGCACAATTCTCCCCTAGCATATGCCATTGTCAGTGTGCATCTTCTTGCATCGAAGCCTGTATGTGTTAACCAAGCCTGCCTCTTTAGGTCTGCTAAATTGATGTGTTCTCACTTAAATTGTTCGTTTTAAATACCAAAGCCATTATGCTCTTGAATTAATTATGCCATCATTCAGTTCTAGATTATTTAATCTGCTTTTGCTCCATGTTCCATTCTTATTGCAAAACTCTTCCAGAATTCAAAGGGAAATAGTTTATACTTGTGTTCTAACTCGGTTTTGGATTCTCAAACTTTGTTCACATACATTTTAATCAAGCATTAGTATCTTCTGAAATAACTAAACCAGAGAAGTGAAATTATTCTCCCTCCTCCTACCTGCAAGGAGGTTAATTATTCCAGAATTAATGTTAAACTTGTGAACATAAGCAGGAGTCAAGTCTAGAGCAAATTTCACATTTGCTGCTGGAGTAGAGGGATGCTTGTGAAGTCAGTAGTTGAGTGAGAAACAGCATGGTCGGATCCTTTTTATAAAGTTTTAGTAGTGTGAGCATGGTGGAATTGTGCATTCATCAACATTTTACCCGGGCAGATATAGCGTAAGACCCTGAATCAGCAAGCACAAAGCTGTAGGGATATCGAATCTTTTTATTTTATTACTAGAAAAGTAGGAAATGCAGTGTTTCTACTGATTTGCCTGCTGACTGGTATCTCGCTTTCAGGCTCCATTAAGGAGATGTGGCTGGTGGAGGGGAGTTAAAACATTAGATGACTCAGGAGCCCTGCTTAGTGCCCATCAGTATTTACTGTAGAGACACAAACATTTCCAGGTATGTGAAACACCTGCTTGAAACCTGGCTAGTCTATTCACATTGGAAATGGAATTGAATTGTTATCTGAACAATGATGCTCATATTAACTAGTCGCCAGTTTTGAAATCTGTGCTTTTTCATATATATTTTGGGTTTTGTTCTGTTGTGGATATGGCTATATTTTGTGATGGAATAAAGTTAAAAACTTGGAAAGTCTAGTAGCCCAGAGAATATTTGCCATTTTTGGAAGAGGTGTACAGCCTACAGAACTCGGAAGGAAGACCCATGTGTGCAAAGGCCTGAAAGTTATTGCTTGAGGAGCTAGTTCTAGATATGTTTTGATACATAAATTCATAAATGCAAGAGAGGTTTAGAGAATGAGGATAAAAGGAAAGACATTTGAAAGCCACTGCTGTTTTATAGTGTGGACTGACAGTTTCAGTTCATTGTCCCACTTTTTAAAGCTTGTAGGTCTCTGAATTTCAGTGATCGCTACTGACTGATATTTTTCAGGAGTAGCCTCTGTGGTGTGCAGTGTTTTCTGAGCATGCTGAAGATCGCATGTTTTTCTGACATCTGCAAAAAAAACCCAATAAATTGGCCATCCATCAGTATGATTTATTTTGTTTTCTCTTTGAGTCTTATGCGCACGCAGTGACATAACAAATAGGTGGCAACTGTTTTGAGCAGGCTGCTGATAACAAACCTTTTTATTTAATTTTCTTAATGTGTTTTTAGGCTTAGTGTTTACAGAAGTCCTTGACATCAAGATACATTCATATTTCAAATGCATTTCCGTAGCCTAACGGGGGTTATGCTCGAGGCCGGGCTGTGCGCATTTTACAAGGGGCCTGGCCACGCACGTAACCCCTGTTATGCACAGTGCTGGACCCAAAGAAAGGGGCGGGCCAGGGGGGCATGGTTTGGGCGGGGGGTGGGCCAAGACAGCGCCATTAGCCGCTGTCCTGGGGAAGCGTATGCTGGAAACTGGCCGGCGTGTGAGTCTCTTGCTGCTCCAAAGGAGAGCAGTAAGGTACAAAATAAAAAAAAAATAAAATAAAAAAATTCTAGTAGGTAGGGGTCAGGGAGGAGAGGGAGGAAGGTAGGAAGGTTAGACAGGGGTGTAGGGAACTGGGGAAGCCCTACTTGCGTCGCCGCACGTTGCTTTTTAAAATCCCCCACCCTGCACGCGTGAGTTGCGGGCCATCCGCATGTGTGTGTGTGTGGATGTTAAAATCTGGCGCGTATGTGCGCAAGGACATAGTATTTTATAACATGCGTGCGGCATCGCATGCATGTTATGAAATCGGCGTGTCCATGTGTGTGCGCCAGAAACTGAGCCGGGGGTCTTAAAATCGACCCCTGAATGAGGGCATCAAGAATTGTGTTTGTGGTGCCCTCACCGTTTTGGCAGAATACAGAGTACTGCTTTTGGTGCTTGAGACTCTCTAGGTTTATTTTTCGAATCATACAGGGAACTGCAGTATTATGTCTGGCACAACAACAACAGCCTGCAACACGGATTCTGTGCTTCCTCCTCCTCTTGAAAGTGGCATTGATTAGAAGATAGTCTACCTTTCCCCAATATTATTCGCCTCCGTAAACTTTGGCACTTGTTCAGTTTGTCAAAATTTCCTCATTGTTCTGGATTTATTGCTTAAACCATCATGTAAATCCCCATTTAATAACAAGGTTTGTTTTCAATATTCCCATTCCCCTTTCTAAAGGGAAAGAAGGCTTATGAGATTGCCATGTATGTTTCCCTACTAACTTTAGATGACCTGAAAAAGGTGTGAATAGGACCTGGCAGGATAATATGAAAACTCTGACAGAAGTGGGTTGGGTTTTATTTTTGATTCATGCATCTCTGTGGATCACCGAAGTGCACATGTCCCAGAGATTAGGTTCCTTTTTAGTTGTGGGCAAAACATCTTGTTCTGGTGAGAACTATTTGTAGTTTGAAGATATCCTTGGCTGTTGTTTCTCGTGCAAATCAGAAGGCAGACTGGAGTCTGACGCTGAGCTTCAGAGGAGGCCTGGCAGATATGGATATCTTTCGAAGATAATTAATATTACATCTTATTTTTCTTAACAGGTAGTGTTCCACAAGATGTCACCCAATGAGACACTTTTCTTGGAGAGCACCAATAAGATTTACAAAGATGACATTTCCAATAGCTCCTTTGTGAATTTCCAGATATGGGACTTTCCTGGCCAAGTAGACTTCTTTGACCCAACTTTTGACTATGAGATGATCTTCCGAGGAACAGGAGCATTGATATATGTTATTGATGCGCAGGTATGGTGGATATGAATGTATGAAACAGTTGTTGTCTATAAGTGCGACTGCGCTGAGACAAAATTCTTTTTAATAAATGTTTGACATTGCTTGTTGTTGATATTGATAAACTTCAGATCGTGCTTTTGATCTCGCATGTTTACTTATGAAATCTCATCTGGAAAGCTAGCATCCAAGGCATGAATGCAAGAGGATCCGAGGTCTAAAACCAAGTAAAGATCTGTAATAAACGATTTCCGTACGGTAGCCAGTTCTGATGATATGGCTGTATAATTTCCATGAGGTCTCATAAACACAGTGCATCCTAAGTCATTGACCCATTAATATATGTCTGTTAAAGAGAAAAGCCTGAGAAGTGATTGGCTGTTGTGATCACAGACTAGCCCAGAAAGAATTAAGCATATTCACTTAGAAAATGGGTGCTTTATTTTGGGTTAAGAGACCAGATTGAATTACAGCCCTGAGGGTCACAGTTTGTGGTTTTGTTCACACAGCAGTTATTAGACAACTTACCTCTGTGGTTAAAAAAAATTCTACTTTTCAATCTTTGTCACAATGATATACTTTCCCAGGATGACTATATGGAAGCATTGACGAGACTTCACATAACAGTTTCTAAAGCCTACAAAGTAAACCCAGAAATGAACTTTGAGGTTTTTATTCACAAAGTTGATGGCTTATCGGATGATCATAAAATAGAGACCCAAAGGGACATTCACCAGAGGGCTAATGATGATCTCGCAGATGCTGGATTAGAAAAACTTCACCTTAGGTAAGTGTGTCAGGGTTATGTTTTTTCCTCGTCTTTGGTTGGATACTTCCTGGGAACAACACAGCCAGTTGGGTTTTCAGGATATCCACAGTGAATGTACATGAAACTAGTTTGCATATCATGGAGACACATTTACTGCCTTAGACTTTGATTTTGTGAAACCTCAGAAGTCTTTGCTGTGGTTGCTGTTATTAAGATGAGTCAGAATTTGTCTGCTCTGTCTTCTGTACTTTGAACATGAATGGCATGAATGTTCATTCTGGCTTACTAAATTCCATCACAGTTCCTGCTTTATAGTAATATTACAACTTTGGTGATAGTCCCCCATGCTTTCATCCATATGCATCATAACACATTTATGGGGGTGGAGCTGCTGCAAACTAAAAATTCTTGCCATTCCTTGATACTTAATTAGAATGTTGATTGGCCAGCAAAGTTGAAAAAGAACATTAAGAAATCCGATTTGCTAATACTTCTTCATGTTGATGTTTCTGGTTGGGATAGCTGGTTTGGAAATGTCATGCATTATTAATTCTTTCAGTTTCTATAATGTCAGTAACATCCAGGTGTCACTATTAAGGCAGTAAGCACTCAAGGGGTTGGTTTGTTGTAAAGTAATCTCATCTGTAGAGAGTAAGACATCTAGCAACTGTACTGGTGGAATGATATACTAGTAATCAGGCCTTGCCCATCTTAATTCCTGAGTAGAACTGCCAGGTAATTGAAATCGCTGTTGTATACCCTGGAGTGCAGGCTTATGCTAACACAACCCAAAGCCTTAAACATTTTGTATTTTGTTTTCACTATAACTTTAGTTATTGTGAAACTTAAGGATAACCTTCACAGCTGTGTATGTATAGCTCTTTGTTTTCTTGATAATTGTGGCCATAGTCAGGTACTTTGAGCAGTGTGAAAGCTAAGTTACCATTGGTCAGTGCTCAGATAGTAAACTCACTCGTTCATGTATCCATCGTTTCAGCTAATGCAACCTAAAAAATTGAACTTGATCTAGCAGTTTTTAAAAAAAAAAAAAGTAACACAATTTTGTCTTTCAGCTTTTATTTGACTAGCATCTATGACCACTCGATATTTGAAGCCTTCAGTAAGGTAGTACAAAAACTGATTCCACAGCTTCCGACATTGGAAAACCTGCTAAACATATTTATTTCGGTAAGTGTGCTGTTCCACTTTCCTAACAGCCCTTTCAGTTCTCCAGTGAGTTGGTGCCTCATGATAATTTGGTTATAAATAAGAACCACTGGAGCAGCATAGAGATGTTACTGATTAAATGGGTGTCCTTAGATTGAGGTTTACAAAGAGATAACATGGCTTTAACTTTCAGCTGTTTAGGATTAAATAGGTAGACGTACTCTACTTGAGATCTGAGCACCACATAGAAACTAGGGATGCGCATTTGTTTGTTCTGATTCGGCGGGTATGCATGTACCTCACAGACTTTCTTCTAGTACACATGGAAAAATGGATATTATGCGCATAACTCATTATTAAAAATACACAGATAATGTTTTTTTGTGTGTACTAGAAAGTCAGTGAGGTATACATGTACCCGCTGAAATAGGGCTATGAATGTTTCTTCTAATAGAAACATGATGACAAACAGAATGTTGGGAATTATTAGGAAGGGAATAGTGAATTAAACGGAAAATGTCATAATGCCTTTGTATCACTCCATGGTGAGACAGCACCTTGTACAATTCTAGTCACCGCCTCTCAAAAAGGATATAGTTGCAATGGAGAAGGTACAGAGCAGGGCAACCAAAATTTATAAAGGGGGTGGAACAGCTCCCCTTGAGGAAAGACTGACGAGGTTAGGGCTGTTCAGCTTGGAGAAGAGACGGCTGAGGGGGGGGATATGATAGGGGTGTTTAAAATAATGAGAGGTCTTGATCAAGTAGATGTGAATCGGTTATTTACACTTTCGGATAATAGAAGGACTAGGGGGCACTCCATGAAGTTAGCAAGTAGCACATTTAAGACTAATCAGAGAAAATTCTTTTTCACTCAATGCACAATTAAGCTCTTGAATTTGTTGCCAGAGGATGTGGTTAGTGCAGTTAGTGTAGCTGGGTTTAAAAAAGGTTTGGATAATTTCTTGGAGGAGAAGTCCTTTAACTGCTATTAATCATTTGACTTAGCGAATTGCCACTGCTACTACTGGCATCAGTAGCATGGGATCTTCTTGGTGTTTGGGTACTTGTCAGGTTCTTGTGGCCTGGTTTGGCCTCTGTTGGAAACAGGATGGTGGGCTTGATGGACCCTTGGTCTGACACAGCATGGTAATTTCTTATGTTCTTAAGAAGACCATATGACTTTTCTAGTCTGCCCAGCCATACTAACTACTTGGCTGTACTATCCCTACCATTCCCTCGGAGATAGCATGGGACAAGCACAAGTTTTCTTGAATTCAGATACTGTCCTAGTCTCCACTACCTTCACTGGAAGGTGGTTCCTGGTATCTTCCATCCCCTCTGTAAAGAAATATTTGCACTTTAACTGGAGTGGAACCAGACTGCTGGCACTAACCTTTATAAAAAAAAAAAAAAAAAGAGAGAGAGCAGCTTTTTAATTAGAATACAGGGAAAAGCTGACAGTCACTCAGCAGCACATGGTTTGAAGGGAGGTATCTTCGAAGGATACTAAAATAACAGGAGAGTTAGGGCATCATGAAAAACAAGTTCCAATAAAAACATACTTAGCTCATTTGTCTATAAATCAAGAATGGATTGCATTTAAAAATTCCAAATTATCCCTGTCAACTGCTAAGAAAACTGTATAGTCAAATAATCTAACTTGAAATGTCTGCATGCTAATTCCATAAGTCTAAAAAGTTAAGATGGGAGAATGTATAGCATTGAATGTAGAGGTAGACTTAACTGGCATCTTAGAGACCTGTTGGAAGGAGGATAACCAATGGGACTGTGCTATACCAGGGTATAAATTATATTGTAATGATCTAACTTGGTGTTGGAGGGTGGGTAGCACAGAGTTCAACAGAATAAAGATCCTGCACAACACTAAATGCATAGTGGATTATGTGAGTGGAAATTCCATGTGTGATGGGGAAGAGTATAGCGGTGGGGGTATACTGTCATTCACTAACAAATTTAGCAGCACAGTAATAATGGGTGATTTCAGTTACCCCAATATTGACTGGGTAGATGTCACATCAGAATGTTAAGGAAGTACATTTTCTAGATTAAATAAATGTCTGCTTCTTGGAGCAGCTGGTCCGGGAACAGACTAGAGGGGGAGCCATTTTAGATTTAATTCTTAGTGGAACTCTGGATTTGGTGCGAGAGGTAATGGTAGTGTGCGGCTGCTTGGCAGTAGTGTTCAAAATCTTTATCTTTAGTAAAAGATGTATTAATTGTCAACTGTAAAAAGCATTAAGCAATGTGCAGTAAAACCTACATAAAATTTTGAAACATGAATACAAATAAAATACAAGCTATCATGCCAAAAAAATCAATATAAATAAAATACATAAAATAGCATGCTATACATCAGCATAATATGAATAACCACCTTCCTAAAAACATAATGCAGTCAAATTTGAGTTTGTCTGGAGTGAGGACATTAAGTAAATCTACTGCTTTAACATATTTAACTTTCAAAAGTGAGACTTTGATAAAATGGGGAAAAAGAATAAAAAGGTGCATCTACAAATGTGAGTTTACATCAGGTATGGACATTGTTTAAAAATACAGTCTTTTAAGCAAGGACCTGATAGATTCAGTGCATTAGAAAAGGCAGAAGGAAGGCCAAACTGCCAGCATGGTTAAAAGGTGAGGGAAAGAGGCTATTTCAGTCAAAAGAACTTATCTGAAAAATTGGGAAAAGGATCCAACTGAAGAAAATAGGAAAAAGCATAAATACTGACAAGTTAGATGTAAAACATAGATAAGGCAGGCAAAAAAGAGAATTTGAAAACCTTGTTTAAATGTATTTGTAGCAGGAAGCCTTGTGAAGGAGTCTGTTAAACCACTTGGTAATGATCAACTGGGAAAAGGGGCACTTGGGGAAGAGAAGGCCATAGCGCAAAAACTAAATTAATTCTTTGTTTTGGTATTTACTGAAGAGGAGGTTGATGAGATATCTGTTCTGGAAATGGTATTTAATCGCGATGATTCAGAAAAAGTAAAACAAATCATGGTGAACTTGGATCATGTAATAGGGCAGACTGACAAACTACAGAGTAGCAAGTCGCCTGGACCAAATGGTTTACACCCCAGAGTTCTTAAAGAACTCAAAAATGAAATTGCAGATCTGTTACTAGTAACTTGTAACCTATCATTAAAATCGGCTATTGTACCCAGCGATTTGGAGGGTGGCTATTGTGAAGCAGAGCTTTAAAAAGGGCTCCAGGGGTAATCTGGGAAACCATAGACCTGTGAGCCTGACTTCAGTGCTGGGAAAAACCATAGAAACTATTCTAAAGACTAAAGTCACAGAACGTATAGAAAGGCAAGATTTAACGGGACACAACCAGCATGCATTTACACAAGGGTAGTCTTGCTTCACCAATCTGCTATATTTTTTGAAGAGTTAATAAACACATCCAGCATTTTACGAAAGTCATAGTTGGAACAAAATAAAATCAGTATTCAGGGGGATAAGGGGATGTCCTCCACACTTCTTTTCCCCCGGTACCTTGAGCGGGCGGGATGCACGGCTATGGCACCCGGAAAAAAATGCCTAGCACTGTCGGCTGGTTCTAGAGGGAATTGTGATCAGAGTGGAGGAGCAGCCTAGTGGGTAGAGCAGTGGCTATGAACCAGGAGACCAGGGTTCGAGTCCCGCTGTCGCTCCTTGTGACCCTGGGCAAGTCACTTTACCCTCCATTGCCTCAGGTACAAATTTAAATTGTGAGCCCTTTGGGGACAGGGAAATACCAACAGTACCTGAATGTAATTTTGCTTTGAAGTGCCAAAAAGGGGATTATAAATCAAATAAATAAATATAAAATGTGGATAATGGTGATCCAGTGCGGTTGAATTTTCAGAAGGCTTTAGACAGAGTCCCCCATGAGAGACTTCTAAGAAAAATAAAGTGTCATGGAATAGGAAGCAATGTTCGATTTGTCAATTGCAAACCAGTTAAAAGATAGGAAACAGAGTAGGACTAAAGGGCCAGTCTTTTTCAGTGGAGAAAGGTAAAAAGTAGTGCCTCAGATCTGTAATGGGACTGGTGCTTTTTAATATATTTATAAATGATCGAGAAAAGGGAACGACAAATGAGCCGATAATTTTGTGACATCTGCAAATGTTATTCCGAGTAGTGAAATCGCAAGCGGATTGTGAGAAATTGTAGGCCCACCTTGCAAGACCGGGTATCCAAATGGCGCAGATGAAATTTTAAAATGAGAGAGTACAAAGTGAAGCGCACGGGGAAAAGTAACCCATACTATAGTTACATGATGTTAGGTTTCATATTAGGAGTTACATCCCAGAAAAGGGATCTGGGTATCATCATGCACAATGCTTTGAAATCCTCGGCTCAGTGTGCAATGGGTGTCAAAAAAAAAGTAAACAATGTTAGAAATTATTAGGAAAGGAATTGAAAAGAAAATGGAGAATGTCATAATGCCTCTGTATCTCTCAGTGGTAAAGACCGCACCTAGAGTACTGTGCAATTCTGCTCGCCACTTCCCAGAAAAGATATAACTGAACTGGAACAGGTACAGAGAGAGGCAACCAAAATGATAAAGAGGATGGGACGAATCCCCTGTGAGGAAAATCTAAAGAGGTTAGGGTTGTGTTTAAAGATTTGTTTACTTATGGCTTTGTTCACTTGACCCTGACTATCTAATTTCAAGCTCTCCTCATTAGGTTTCCTAGTCTGTTCTAGACTTTGGCACCTGGTAGATTTCCTGGACAACAGCTGGATGCCTCTGTGCCCCTTAGAAGCGAGTCACAAACCACCACTACCCTCGGCCTCCTAGGTGTTGTACTTGTTGAGCCACACCTTTTCAGATTTACAAGTTTTGGTTCTTCCTCCTCCTGGATGGTTTCTCCCCCTCCATGTCCAGGGTTGCATTACCGGTTCTTCATTTCAAGGGAAATCTGAATTGAGGCTTAGCGTCTAGTGACTGGAGTAATCTGGATCCAGTTTATCAGCCTGTGGTCCACTTTCACCTTACCCTCTGCTTGAGTTTTCCATCTTTGATGCCTTAGTAAGCATTTCATTGATTACTGTCCTGATTCTCCCGAATGCTTCTGAGTTCTGCCATCTGTTTCCTGAGGGAGTTCACACTGGCCCAGTTCCTCACTGTGGATCAGGATGTCTGTATGGGCAGGAGCAGAAGTCATTAAGTGGTGACAGCTTTGGTGATAGATGTTTCCCAGCCATCCTTCAGCTCCCAAACATGACAGAATAAAGTGGAGCTGGTTCTTTTATTTACAATGACATTAGCAAATTGATATCTAACGGTTAGGTATTTTAAGATTTGAGACTTTGGTTGTAAAGCTTGTGATTTGGTCTTACTAGGCAAGCCTTGTTACCACAGTTTTAAAGTGCATTGCTTGACTTCTTTCTTCCTCTTCCCTTTTTGTTTGGTTGGTAGAATTCAGGAATTGAAAAGGCATTCCTCTTTGATGTCGTCAGCAAAATCTACATCGCAACAGACAGCTCGCCAGTTGATATGCAGTCGTATGAACTGTGCTGCGACATGATTGATGTTGTCATTGATGTGTCTTGTATATATGGGTGAGTAGATCAGAAATTTGGGGGAAAGGGAGAAGCTCTGTTTACATAGGATTAGAAATGAGTAAGGAACCTGGAGGATAGCAGACCAGGCCAGCTCGTTCCTCCAAGGAACACAGATAGGCACGATTTTCAGGATATCTACAATGAAGAGGTATGAGAAATGTATATGCACTTATGTCCACTGTTCTTCAATTCTATTTCATGCATATTCATTATGGATATCCTGAAAACCAGGCCTGGTTGTGGCTCTTTAGAACTGAAGTTTCTTAGCATTCAGACAGGTTAATCCACACCAGTGGGATATGCACCTCTACCAGCAGGAGGAGACAGAGCAAAGCTGATTTCACGGTACATAAACCCCTGCACAGACAACCTGCCAGTATCCTCCATCTCCAGTAGATGGTGGATGTGCATCTCCCTACTGGGGGATTGATTAAAAAAAAAAATTTTAACAGGAGAAAAGAAGAAGGAAATTAATTTGCCCCGCTTTCCTGTGGTGATATCTTACGGTCCTTCCCTCAGGTGAGTTTTCCTGAAGGGATATCTGCAGATCCCTCCCTCAGTAGAGTACCTCTGTCCGTTAGCTGGTTTTCCGGCGTGGACTTGTCTGTAGAGAGACAAACAGCTGAGAGGCTAGGGGGTGCAGGAAGCCGAGCGCATCAGTGAAGGCCTTTTCCCTCTCCCCCTGCAGCTGGAGACCGACTCTATACTTGGCCTGGACGGGCTGAGCTCAGATAAAGAGTAAATATTAAAAAAAGAAAAAGAAGAACGAGGATTCCCTTCCCCTCCTGGTCTCTGAGCCTTGGTGGGTCAATCCGACATCCATTCCCACCTCCGAGGGAGCCTGGGCAGTCCATGGCCGCTTGGCGGGTTGCGCAGCCTTTTGGCTAGGTCCCGCTCTCAGGCTTTGCTCAGAAGCCACGTGGTGGGCTGCGGCGGCGTTCGCTCGCTTTTCTACACACAAGCCTGCTGCAAAACAGCGTCTGATGTTGGTTCTCGTTTAAGAGCTCAGGTGGGTGCTGTCCTGGACTGCGTGTTGGGTGCCTAAATGTTTGGCATCCGTAGTGCGCGCGCTTATTGGACAGAGTTTGTTTTGGGGCGCCCCGTCCAGGCTCACATGTGCGCAATTGTCAGATGCCTTTGGGAGCGTGCCGCTAGCGGATCTTTATCCATGGCATCAGTAGCCAAGAAGCCTAAGCGCCTTCATCTTTGCGCTGGAGGCTTAGGCAGAGTTATCTTTGGCTGATTTTGCTGAGCCCAGCATGATGTGGGAATGGGATCGGAGGGGGATCTGTCAGAGGTTCGTCTGATTTTGGGGCTCTCCTAACTGGTTCATCAGCAGGGGAAGGCAACCAGTGGGCGCAGGACCGACACCCCCTTGTTTTGATATGGATCCTTCTACCCTCCCTTAGGTGGAATTTTTTCAAGGGCTGTAGGCCTTTCTTCAGCACAGTTGGTGGAGCTGGCCCGACCTAAGAATTCAGGATCGCAGCCTGTGGATCCCCGCACACCTGGTGCCACGGGTAAGCTACGTCTAGACCTGCTGCAGGTCAGGCTGATAGGGACCCAGATGGCATGAATGATGAAGGCAATCCTTACTCCCTGTTGGATGAGGACATTTCTCCGTGGTTAGAACCACATAGAACAATATTACCAGCTCTGATCTCCCAGACACTGAAGATGCTGGAGGTGCCGAGTGCTGATTCCATGTCTGAGCCAGGGAAAAAAAATCCCATTTTAGTTTCTTTGCGTAAAGCATTGTGGATGTTTTACAAGAACTGATTGATCTCAAATGGGGAGCCCCAGAAGCTAGTTTTAAAGGGGGACGAACCTTGGAAGCGCTGTACCCCCCCCTGGATTCGGCGGTGAGAGAGCAGTTGCGCTTTCTGAACGTGGATGCGCTGGTGCCGTTGCCAAGCAGATGACTATCCCTGTAGAAAGTGGAGCGGCATTGAAGGATGCGAAGGATAGGAGAATTGAGGCTGTCCTTAAGCAGGCCTTGAGGCAGTGGCGATGAATTTGCAGATAGCCTGTTGCTGCTCCCTGATGGCTCACCCTTGCTTGCTTCTCTCTCAGGAAGTCCATGATTCTGGTTTGAATTCCAGGGCAATGATGGAACCAGCAGCCACCTTTTTGGTGGTTGCGGGCTGCGACCTGGTTCGCACTTCTGCCAGAGGGGTGGCTTCTGTGATAGTAGCCAGACATCAGCTATGGCTGAGGAATTGGTCGGCTGATACAATTTCAAAGTCTAATCTTACAAAATTGCCTTTTAAAGGATCACTCTTGTTTGGGAGTGAGTTTAAAAAATTACAATAAGTGGGGTGAGTACCAGGTTCCTCGGTTAGCAGAGGATTAAAAGCAGGTACCACGCTCATTCGGCACGAGAGGTTGTGGTTGGGGTTTCAAATGTTTTTGACCCTACAAAGGAGCAGCTTCTCAGAGGGCTTAACCTTTGAGTAGGTCTCAGTCCTTTGTCCCAGGCAGCCCAGACGGGGCAAGGGCTCGAGCCAGCGGTGCCCCACAACCCCCCTCAGGGTGTTCCGACCCACCCTGGAAACAAGAGATAGGCAACCCCCTATCTCTCTCTTTATTATCTGAGGTGGGTTGAGATCACATCAGACCAGTGAGTTCTGGAGGTGATGGCTATGCTCTGGAGTTTCTCAGCATTCCTTGGGGTGTTTTCATGGTGTCTCCCTGCAGCTCTCTGCAGAAGAGACAGGCAGTGGAGTGTATGTTGTCAAGATTCCTCGGCCTGCAGGCCATGATTTCTCAGTGCCTATGTCGTAAGAAAATACAGGCTGATATTCCATTTATTTCATTGTACCCAAGAAGGGAGGGTTCCTTTCGCCCCCAACTTGGATCTCAAGGGAGTCAACTGGCTTTTGCGAGTGACTCATTCCTGCATGGAAACCTTACTCTTGCTGATAATGGCAGTGCAGTCGGGAGTGTTTTATGTCTCTGGATTGTCAGAGACGTATCTGCATATTCACATCTGGCTGGAGCATCAACGGTTTTCTGCATTTTGCTGTTTTGGGGAGACATTATTAGTTTCGAGCGCTACCCTACGGTTTGGCCACTGTTCTCCAAGGTCATAGTGGTGGTAGCGGCAGTGTTGAGGATGGCATTCTGGTCCACCTGTACTTTAGATGATTCACCAATTCAAGCCAAAAGCAAGAAAGAGAGTCTTCCGGCTTCACACAAGGTGATCTCCTGGCTACAGGAACTGAGTTGGGTGGTGGTGCCAAGGGCAGTATGCAGCCATCCCAGACACTGGAGTATCCTGGTGTTTTGTTTTCTACATGAAGCAAGGCAAGGTGTTCCTGCCAGAGATCCGCATTCAGAAACTGATGGTGCAGGTGCGACTACTGACAGAAACAGTACGCCCAGCGGTGCTCAGGTTGATGGGAGCCACCCTAGAGGCGGTTCCATGGGCAAGGGTGCATATGTGTCCTCTTCAGCGCACACTGCTTACACGTTTGAGTCCACGATCTCAGGACTACTGATTCGGCTTCAGTTACCAGTAGAAATCAGCATCCAAGCATCAGTGATGGTTGCAAGCAGATCATCTAACGAAGGATGTTCCCCCTACAAACACTGAACTGGCTAGTTCTCATGACGGGCGAGCCTCCAGAGTTGGAGGGCTCGCCCATCATGAATCTATCAATTTCCCTGCCGACTCTGGACAGGAGAGAGATGTGGATGAATATCATCTGTTTCGGGCCTTGGATGTTAAGCAGCATATCATGAGGTATTTGGAGGTTTTTAAACCTCTCAGGAAGATAGACCGGCTGTTTATACTCCATGGTGGGGAGTAAACAGGGTGAGCCGGTGTCGCGGGCCTCAATAGCCTGCTGGATTAAGGAGGTAATCATGGCTCTGTGTGTGGTTTGTGAGTAGCTGTTGCCTAGTCAGGTTAGAGATCATTTCATTAGAGCTCAGGCAGTGCCATGGGAGGAGATTAGATTGTTGTCTCCTGTTGAGACAACAGACCGGTTAGCCTGACTTCAGTGCCAGGAAAAATAGTGGAAAGTGTTCTAAACATCAAAATCACAGAACATATAGAAAGACATGGTTTAATGGAACAAAGTCAGCATGGCTTTACCCAAGGCAAGTCTTGCCTCACAAATCTGCTTCACTTTTTTGAAGGAGTTAATAAACAGGTAGATAAAGGTGAACCGGTAGATGTAGTGTACTTGGATTTTCAGAAGGCGTTTGACAAAGTTCCTCATGAAAGGTTTCTAGGAAAAGTAAAAAGTCATGAGATAGGTGGTGATGTCCTTTCGTGGATTACAAACTGGTTAAAAGACAGGAAACAGAGAGTAGGATTAAATGGACAATTTTCTCAGTGGAAGGGAGTGGGCAGTGGAGTGCCTCAGGGATCTGTACTGGGACCCTTACTTTTCAATATATTTATAAATGATCTGGAAAGAAATATGACGAGTGAGGTAATGAGATTTGCAGATGATACAAAATTGTTCAGAGTAGTTAAATCATAAGCAGATTGTGATAAATTGCAGGAAGACCTTGTGAGACTGGAAAATTGGGCATCGACATGGCAGATGAAATTTAATGTGGATAAGTGCAAGGTGATGCATATAGGGAAAAATAATCCATGCTATAGTTACACAATGTTGGGTTCCATATTAGGTGCTTCCAACCAAGAAAGAGATCTAGGTGTCATAGTGGATAACACATTGAAATCATCGGTTCAGTGTGCTGCGGCAATCAAAAAAGCAAACAGAAGGTTGGGAATTATTAGAAAGGGAATGATGAATAAAATGGTAAATGTCATAATGCCTCTGTATTGCTCCATGATGAGACCACACCTTGAATACTGTGTACAATTCTGGTCGCCGCATCTCAAAAAAGATATAATTGCGATGGAGAAGTTACAGAGAAGGGCTACCAAAATGATAAGGGGAATGGAACAGCTCCCCTAAGAGGAAAGACTAAAGAGGTTAGGACTTTTCAGCTTGGAGAAGAGACGGCTGAGGGGGGATATGATAGAGGTGTTTAAAATCATGAGAGGTCTAGAACGAGTAGATGTGAATTGGTTATTTACTCTTTCAGATAATAGACTAGGGGGCACTCCATGAAGTTAGCATGGGGCACATTTAAAACTAATCGGAGAAAGTTCTTTTTCACTCAACGCACAATTAAAACTCTGGAATTTGTTGCCAGAAGATGTGGTTAGTGCAGTTAGTGTAGCCTTGTTTAAAAAAGGATTGGATAAGTTCTTGGAGGAGAAGTCCATTACCTGCTATTAAGTTCTCTTAGAAAATAGCCACTGCCATTAGCAATGGTAACATGGAACAGACTTAGTTTTTGGGTACTTGCCAGGTTCTTTTGGCCTGGATTGGCCACTGTTGGAAACAGGATGCTGGGCTTGATGGACCCTTGGTCTGACCCAGTATGGCATGTTCTTAAGCTGCGATGTGGACCTTTTTACATATCTTTTTCAGACATTACTGCCCAGGAAGATGCAGTCTTCGTGTGTCTGGTGTTGATCTTACCATGGGCAACTCTTGCCCTGTTCGGGAGCTTGCCCATGGTCCGATCAACACCACACACTGAAGACTGCATCTTCCCGGGCAGTAATGTCTGGAAAAGATATGTAAAAAGGACCACATCGCAGCTTGACAAATCTCAACAGGAGACAACAATCTAATCTCCGCCCATGACACTGCCTGAGCTCTAACCTGACTGGCCTGAGTGGCTGCATCTCTGGGGATTACTGAGTGTCAGAACCGGTCCCTAGATTAGTGATATTACACTCCCTGTCTGAGCTCAGTGTTTTCCTGTTAACTGAGTGCTTGAATGGTTGTTTTTATTGGTTATGATCATGTATTGTTTAGATGTCCACAGTTGGCTTTTGCAGAGAATACTGGCAGGCTTATATCAGTGCAGGGGTATATGTTTATGTATGTGTGTGTGTGTGTGTGTGTGTGTGTGTATGTATATATATGTGTGTGTGTGTATGTATATATATGTGTGTGTGTGTGTGTGTATATATATATACACACACATATATTGAATTCCAGGGCAATGATGGAACCAGCAGCCGCCTTTTTGGTGGTTGCGGGCTGCGACCTGGTTCGCACTTCTGCCAGAGGGGTGGCTTCTGTGATAGTAGCCAGACATCAGCTACGGCTGAGGAATTGGTGGGCTGATACAATTTCAAAGTCTAATCTTACAAAATTGCCTCTCCATCTGCTGGTAGAGGTGCGTAACCCACTGGTATGGATTAACCTGTCTTCATTAAAGAAAAGGAAATTATCAGGTAAGTAGTAGTTTCTCCTTGCTCACCCCTGACCTAGGCTATGGTGCCAAGGCTGCAGAAGTCTTGGATTTTTCTGATTATGTCTGGGGTAAATACTTTAGTCTCTTTAGACTAGAGATAAAGGTGTTTGTGTGTAGGGATGTGGTGTCCACTTCCATTTTCCATCTACTATTTCCTGAGAGATCTTGAAAAAGATGCTGACCATCCTTTACTCAAACTTAGATTATAAAGTGACATACGTATTTACAGAATATATATATTTTATATGGTGCTGTACCCACTGGTGGTGCTCTAGAAATATTAACCTTTTATAACAGAAATATACCCTGTCCAGTACACCTTTTTTTTTTTTAAGGGAGCTTGGAAAGCCCTTAGTGTGTTTACAGACTTATATTTTTGCTTCCTGTGGTTTCCAGCTCACTGGATAGCTGAGCCATAATTTGCAGTTATGTGGGAGTGGTTTTTTTATTATTATGATTGATTATTGGTTTTATTCCTTCTCCAACCTTGCTTTCTAGCCTAGCCAGTGCAGTGACAGTTGATGGCTCTGGAACTTGGTTCCTAGCACAAGGAGCAGAGATGGGCCCTCCTGTTCAGTGGGGGTGTGCACCCCAGCTGCTGCTGCCCAGGTCTGGGAATCGAGTTTCCCCAGTGCTCTGCCCAAAGCCTTTTGTTTTTAGGGACTGAATATGGATGGCAATAAAACTAGGAGGAAAGCTACATTTTCCAGGTTCATTGTGGTTATCCAAGAGAAGTTGATGGGCAGATGTTCTCAGGGGGCTGTGTTTTGTCTGAAGCATTGCCTGCTTAAAGGTTGACTGCACCTAAAGAAAAGAAACAAGGCATTTTTATATGCATCTGTCGGAATATAAAAATTGCTTCTCTCCTTTTTAAATAGCTTAAAGGAAGATGGCAGTGGGAGTGCATATGATAAGGAGTCCATGGCAATCATCAAGCTGAACAACACAACTGTCCTCTATTTAAAGGAGGTGACAAAATTTCTTGCACTGGTCTGCATTCTTAGGGAGGAAAGTTTTGAACGCAAAGGTAATTGCATTTATTTTCCACTGGAATAGCAGTTGTAATAGATCAGGATTTTTTTTTTTTTTTAAGAAATGTGTAAATATAGAACTGAAAATATAATATGTTTGCCCTCTGTTTTGTATAGTTCTGAATCTATGTTAGACACAGCTGCTCTTTTTCGTCATTTTATATGTTGATGAAATGTTACAATTATCTTGCGGTATGATCCATGGAACACCACATCTCTACTTGCTTTCTTCAAACAGTTGTCACCATATCCAACTCGCCTTTTCTCTTACTCTGTTGTATTATTGGAAACAAATTTGTTTTTTGGGGTTTTTTCCTGTCCAGGTTTGATAGACTATAACTTCCACTGTTTCCGCAAAGCCATTCATGAAGTCTTTGAAGTTGGCGTCGTTTCCCACAGAACCTTCAGTCATCATCAAGCGAGTACCCCGAACCTGAATGCAGTGACTCTGAATGGCACACCTGCCAATGCAGTTTAACTTTAAAGACTCTGAACAGTGTTGAAAGAGCAAAGCCAGAGAAGGCAGTGAACAAGACAAGTCTGTGGCTGTTTTTGCAGTTCACCTGGTCTTAGCTGCAGTGCAGAGCATGCATGGTACATGTGCAACAGTCCGAGGCCACCCACCTGTCTTGTACACATGAAACATCTGAACACACTGGAAGCCAAGACTGCTGCCTTTGAACTGAGAATGCTCACAGAACGCAGGCTTTTCCTCCTCCCTCTCCAGGACGATTGGATTCCAGGCTCGCATCTCTTGATCTGATGGCAGGGGCAGGAGTAAGGCACAGCTTGCAGGCTGAGCGTAATGTGAGGTACTGCTCAGTATCACATCTAACTAATTTTGAATTTCTTGGTCTGGAAAATATCCGTTGTACTTTCATTTTAACCGTTGGCCTTTAAGGAGAAATTAGGGTGGCACTTGTTTGTTTTTTTTTTTTGTATTTGTTATAAAAGATATGAGCTGAGATAGCGAAGGTTTGGAACTTAAAAGGCCTACTGTGTCTTTTGGTAAAGCAAGCATTCCAGTAAGTTTTCTATTAAAGTTTTCCATGTTCCGTACGGTGCTCTGAAGCACAGGTTGCAGATAGCAGCTGTTAACCTAGCTTTTGACTCTCTGCCCTGTGTCGTCCCACAATTTAAATACGCATGAGCAAGATGCAACACAACTCAGCGTTGTTCCCTGAGAGAAGGTGCTACATTCTGTTTCATAAGAAAGGAAAGGCAGAATTGTGCTTTTAAGACTTGAAGCAGCTTAAGACAGCAGTTTCCTACAGAAAGGAAAAAGGTTATGCTGTTGAGCTGTGGGTGTACGAGACCAGAAGCATAGTGTACTCCTCTCTGGAGGAGATGGGATGCATTAAAACAAATGTTAAAATCTCTCTGGAAAGATGGGTTTTACCACGTCTGCTAGGCTGTGCTATCTCCCCATGGCTCCACTCAAAACCTTTCATCATACTCGTATCATTTTAGACAATGAGATGCTTCTAGTCAAAAGTTAAAATGGTTCAACATGCTGTTTGCTGGGAGTCTTCGCATACCTAGCAGTCGACAGCAAGCAGCGCACACTCTGAATGATGGACTTTTAAGGCTTTGTTTGGGTTGTGTTGTGGTAGTTGTGCCTCTCATAAATGGTGTTGCTTTAGCATTGCTTAGCAGCAGGAATAGGTTTTTTATTTTTTTTTTTTGAGTTAGGTTGAATTTTGTGCTTTAATGCTGAGCGATTAGGGCGTTCTTTCAGTCCAAGTTTTCCTCTCCCCAGCAGAAGACTTTTCCTCATGTCTCTTCAGAAAGGTAACCATGAAGAAAGCAACATGTTCAATTTACTGCAGCGCAACAGACTGTGGTTCTCACGTTCTGGCCTACCACTACCAACTTTTGAAGAAGCTCCAGTAATGTTGGCTTGCTGTCATATGACCAGAACTGTAAACTCATTGGAAATCACACAGCAACCGGCGGTGCCATAATTGTGTTGGTTGTTTATATGTTTTCATGTTTGCTGTATTTTTGACACCTTAATACTGTGGTGCCTTCATTGGCACTCGTTAATTCAGAAGGCCCTATGACCAAGGGATGGCTTCAGTGCTACTTGAGATGCCTCTCCCCCTTGATTTTTAAAGTGGTTCAAACCTGAATGGGCTTTGACCATAAGATACTTTGTACTGGCTGTTCCAAATGCATTCTTTTAATCCTGTTTTCTAACTGCATCAGACGTGTGAAGAGGAGGCTCTCTCCACTACTGTTTCAGTAATTCACCTTTCAAGGCATTAGCACCTGTATGTTCAAGAGCCACCAGACCACTTATGTACAGAAGTACCACTGCAAAATGTTTGTATATAGAGGACTGGATACACATCACAGTGTGACTGCCTCTTGAGTGTGCTCTGCAGATGCTGCTGATTGTTCAGTTATGATTGCTTGAGTATTTACGTGGACCACACTGATAGTCAAAGAGAAAAAAAAACAAACATGATGCTTTTATATTTATAGTTTTTGTTTTTTTTTTTCCTTTCACTGAGCTGTGTATAATAAGGGGTATCAATAAATTTATTTACTCAAAGTAGCTTTGTGTTTGCAAAAGCTGTACAGCTCCAAGGAATATGGAATAACTTATCACCAGGTACAGTTTGCTAGAGGGCCTTGCCATGCTATGACAGCTGCAGAACATCAACATGCCCACAAGTGCAGAAGTGACTGCTATGAATTGCATCTCTTATCTCCCTATCAGTGGCTGAGATGCGAAGGACTCTTGCCCACACCATTAGCAATAGTGCACTTCTAACAAAGGGAGGTGCATGGGTCTAGTAGGAAAATTAAAATCTGTGTGCTTTATTTCCAACCCAACCATGGAAACCTACTGTAAGCTACACCCTATTTTATTTTCTCATTATCTGCCTACCAAATTCCAGGCCTTGCTGATCCTCATGACTAAATGTTTTGAATAAATAGTACGACAGGATATTAATAGTACCGAGAAACATCTGCCACTGGTAGTCTGCAATTTAACAGACCCTGAATGCTGTGCAATCAGGATCGGAGATCAATCAGGAGATAGTGATTAAGGTGGCAGATAAGGGAGGGACTGATTATGTGTGGGGATGCATATTTTTACAAACGAAGATCTTGCAACCCCAGCAGGCAGAGTCAACAGCAAAGGTGAAATCTTGAATAGATGTAAGAAGGGCTATGCTTGTAAGGAAAAGAGAGAATTTCTATGCAGATTGGATTCATAACATTTGGTTAGTTATTGCCTAACCAAAGTGCAGAAAAAGCTCCAGGCTGTACCCACCTCCATTAATTTAAGGAATCATTCCCTAGACCCATTATTGATATATGTAGGTTTCTCCTGAAACTCTGTTCTGCATCTGAGGTCTTACCTCACAATTGTGTCTTGTCTTCTGAGACTCAAAAGTACTTCCTTGGCAGAGGATTTTTATATGGTTACCATGAAGATAAATAAGAGTCCTTATAGTTAAACATTCCCCACGAAGTAATGATCGATATTGTTATAAAGATTAAAAAAAAATATATATATATATCCTAGACCAGAAGGACTTCCCTTGAAATCTACGAATCCAACTTAATTTCTGGAGTAGGAAAAATTGCTTTAATAATGTCCTCTATTTTTCAGGGAATTTTTTTTGTCTGCCAGCAAAAAGCTGTGAAGAAGCTCAATAAATCACAACCACAGGTCTTTGAAAATTATGGGGGGGGGGGAAAAATCCAGTCCCATTCTTGCTTTGCTTTCTGCACATGAGCAAAAACCCCACGCATTACAAGTGAAATGAGACTCCATCCGTGCGAGGAGAAAAAACAGTATTGCCTTTTGAAACACTGCTCTTATGAATGGACAGGCGTCTCCATCCAGGTGTCAGGATGGGAAAACAGAGACTGTAAGGTGGTGGAGATAAAAATGGTGGTGTTGCCTGTGAGAGCATTTTTTTTTTATTTTATTTTATTTATTTTTTTTGTGGTCAGCAGCAAGAGCAGATGGTGATTGTGTGTGTGTGTGTGTGTTTGTTTTTCCCATTAGTGGCTAGCCTGTTGCTGCACTATAGGCCTGCAAATGTAATTGTCCTTTAACATGGAGTAGTTGCATAGCAATGAGGCTGAAAACACTTCCCCCCATAAATTTCAGTGTGTTAATAATTATGTATTCTGCCAGTCTTGTATCCTTGGATGTGCACTGAATTTTTTTTTGATGCACTCAATATTGTATGCACTTGATTACTTGTGCATGCAAGTGAAAATTACTATTCTTTTCTTATCTTTTTCCCTCACAAGTGCAGTCTTGTCTAGTATGTAATCTGTATTTTCATTCTTTCTTCTTTGCCTCCTTTTTCCAATATTTGATGGCCTCTAGTACCAGGCTGTCCTGTGCTGTCCAGTATCCTGAAAGCTCAGCATCTGATCTGCTGTCTTCAGGTTCCGTGCTCGGATACAACATGATGGCAGCTTTAATTTACAATATAGTTAATGACATGAGGTGCAAGGTGAAAATAGTATTATCAGTAATACCATGACAATTGGATTTCCTACTAGGGATGTGCATTCATTTCGGCAGTACATGTATACCTCGCTAACTTTCTAGTAAACTTGGGAAAACGGAATTATTATTAAAAATGCATGCATACTATGTTTTTCGCACATACTAGAAAGTTGGTGAGGTAGTTTTGAGTGTGTTTTTTTTTTTTTTAAACCAGAGATCCTAGTTGAATTTTCTAGAGCCAAGTCCAGTTACTAGAATACCACCTTTTCAGGAGTTGATCTGAAATGTACAAAAACTGAAAGAAGCTTCTAGACCATCCACAGCAGAGGTGGCTGTAGATGTGATTCTGTACTACTGTTGTGTTAATAAAGCACACTGTGATTCTTTTTGGATGCTAAGTATTATGTAAAACAGATTGTTTTATAAGCTGCACTACATAAAATATTGAATAGTTTTGCTCTGAAAGTACAGGCATATGTTTCAGTACGTGCGGATATTTACAAGGCCATGAAAGTGCTTACTATCTCTACATATTTCATAAACATACATACCTGTATTTTAGGTATGAAAAAATATAACGTGCATGTAATAACCCCAATGTATATGCAGAGTTTTTATAAACTATGCACGTATGCTGTTTTGAAAATATTGCACATGTACTTGAAGTCATCAGTTTGCTGATACCTCTGCCAGGGCTCCCACCCAAAAATTGCAAACGGAGAAGTCTGATTTCACTTGTGCTAGTTATTTAGGTGTAAAATTGTATGACTATGACAGATATACATGTATAAATTATCACTTCTAAAATAGCAACTTCCACACGTACTTCTTGATCCCACTCCCCAGTGCCCCTTTTTCTGCACTGGTAAAATGTGCATGCGAAACCGAAGATATAGATGTACTTCAATGATTATAAAAAGCATATCCACACATACATGCTCCTTGTGTGCGCATATGCTATTTTTCCATATGGAACCCTTTTGAAAATTCACTAAAAAATGTACAAATCTGTTTTGCATGGCACAGTACACCCAAAAAGAATCGCAGTGTGCTATATGATCACAGTAATACTATAAAGTCTTGCCTGCACCACCTCTGATATGGATGGCCTGGAAGCTTCTTTTGGGGCAGATTTATATGATCACAGTAATACTATAAAGTCACGCCTGCACCACCTCTGATGTGGATGGCCTGGAAGCTTCTTTTGGGGCAGATTTATATGATCACAGTAATACAATAAAGTCACGCCTGCACCACCTCTGATATGGATGGCCTGGAAGCTTCTTTTGGGGCAGATTTATATGAACACAGTAATACTATAAAGTCACGCCTGCACCACCTCTGATGTGGATGGCCTGGAAGCTTCTTTTGGGGCAGATTTATATGATCACAGTAATACTATAAAGTCACGCCTGCACCACCTCTGATGTGGATGGCCTGGAAGCTTCTTTTGGGGCAGATTTTAAAATCTACGCCCGATTTTATAACATGCGCGGCAGCTGCGCATGTTATAAAATCCAGGGTCGGCGCACGCAAGGGGGTGCACAATTGTGCAACTTGTGCACGCCAAGCCGCGCAGCCTTCCTCCGTTCCCTCCGAGACTGCTCCAAAATCAGAGCGGCCTCGGAGGGAACTTTCCTTCCAACCGCCCCCCCCAGCCCTACCTAAACTTCCCCCCCCCCCTTACCTTGTTCTATAAGTTGCGCCTGCCTCCAGGCAGGCATAGATTGTGCGCGCCGGCCAACGGCCAGCCCGTGATCCCGGGCACAGCGGCAAAGCTCTGGGACATACGCACGTCTGGCCCACATAAATCAAATCACATGGGCGTTTTGAACCTGGGCGTTGCCACTCCAGCCTGAGCAATGCAAACCCGCACATCTCACGTGCGCCACAGGGAGAGTTCTCTTTAGGGACCTTCTTCAGGTTTTGATTTTTAAACAGGCTCTCACAATTTTGTCACGTAGATTGCAATTTCTAGCAAAAGCAAAACGTGGAGGCTTACCCAATGTTTCATGTAAGGACAGCATAGTCCAATGTCTCTGAAGAATCCCCATTACTTCTTTGACTTGATTGCTATAATGTTAGTCCCTCCTTACCTCGTTCAGCCTCACACCCCCAATGAAGGCTATGCATCTATGTTTTGCTTTTGCTAGAAATTGCAATCTGCGTGACAAAGAGGGTCTTACGGAGAATACAGTTTGTGCTAATTACAAACTGTACTCATGAAAGTCCTACAAAGGATATAACTCGGAAAAAAAAGATTAAAAAATTAAGAAAAATAAGGGATAACAGGGGAATAGTTTATTTTTTGGAATTGATGTGATTTCCTCAGATTACTGAGTATTTGGGCTTATATTTTTTTAACTTGAAACATAAACAGATATTTTTTTGAATGTTGCCAGTTGTGTGTAAAGTTATTCAGCTGCAATTAGCTGGATAATTTTAGATGTAACCGGTTAAGTGCCAAGTTGCAGCATTTAAAAAAAAAAAAACAAACCCCCGCAAGATTGTGGGCCTAGTATCCTGTTAGAGGCCCCCTCATGCCAAATGATTGGGCTTGTGTGGGTCAAGCCTGCAGCCTACCCACCCCCCTTTCATACCAACAAACAATCTTGATGAACTTAAAAAAAAAAAAAAAAAAAAAAAAGGGCTTGCCGCTCCCAGGTCAAGCAAGTTTCTGTCAAACAGAAGTTGCCATCGGGGTCCTCCTTCTTCCAATCCTTACCTTCCTGCTACCTTCTGACTGAAAGTTCTTCCGCCTGACCCGGGCCTGACGCTTCTGCAGTGGCTACGGGAAATATTCTGAGATCCTATGCTTCAGTGTCGCTCTTCTAGCATTGCTAACTTTTAGCTGGATAAGCAAGGGAAATGTATCTGTCTAAATGGCTTTGAATATTTACCTCTAACTACCGGTATTTAATATATGAAAAATGATTTGTGAACAGCGGGGACCCTTAATTTCATGCTGAACCTGATTTTGAACAAGAAATTTAGGTGTAAAAACCCAAATGGTACTAGGTTGGAAGCTATTTAAAGGAACAGATGAACTTCCCTGGTTGAAGCACTTCCCTAATTTCCAGGGCTCCCTGAGTGTGTGTATATAAAATAACTAAGCTTATACTCTCCATAATTTGGGGCTTGTAATGTATTATGATCTCTCTCTCTCCCCTTTCCATGGATGATCCAGTTTCGCGCTGAATGTGTCTGCTGTGTGCATTCACGGTAGCAGCCTGAGGAATTGGCTGGGAGCTTAAGGAGGCAGCCAGATGTGCTGAATCAAGAACAAAGCCTCCATAGCTGGAGAATGGGGTTTTGGTTTTTTTTTCTTTTAAGTTCTTTTCTCCTTCTTAGGCTGCATAGTGCTATGTTTTTTTTTTCTTCCAAGAAGTATTTTGGTTTAACTAAGCTAACTTGCTCTTGAAAGAAAAATACTCTGGTTAACTAACCCCTAGTTTTAATGACCGTGGGAAGGTTTATTCTCTCTGACTTCAGAAAGACTCTCTCTCCCCATCCCACCCCACCCTTGCATACTTCCTTTTGGCCTGCGAAATTGACCACTTTTCCACTTCCTCCCAGGTTTCTTTTCCATTGGACTACTTGGAAGAGGGTAAGACGTCGTTGTGTGTTGTTTTTTTTTTTTGTTAAACTTTGTTAGATCATTCTTTATTATGCCATCTGGTTAAAAAGCACACATCAGGCACCATTGTAGGAGTGAGCCCAGAGACTCGTGTCTTTGTCCAGCCAGAAGTGACATTATAAAAGGGGCCCTACCTTGTTCGTTTAAATCTGAATCTAAAATGAGAGGCTGATGTGGTTAAACTTAACTCCTACAACAGATGTCGAAGATTTCCCTTTTATAAACGTTACTGCCGACGGTGCCAGGCTGCTGTGTGCGTGGTACGTGCATAGTGAGAAATGAAGCCTGCGGAGAGGTGTGTGTGTGTGTGTGTGTTTTATTCATCTGTCCTGCAGAAAAAAAACAGTCATCGTTTTAATAAAAAAGGTAGGACAGGCCCTCCAAACGCAAGATTGCTTTATTGTTCTGCTCTTCTCTTTATATGTAGGCTTTTATTGTATTTCATTGTTTTTTCAACCAGATGGCAGTATTGTAGCATATTATGGTACATGTGGGTTCTGGTTAAGCACTACTTCATCTGTAGCCGCTACTGCCAGTCATCTGAGCAGTCTTGGAAAAGTGAAAGGAGGATGCCAGTCTGTGGGGAGACTTGGAAGAGGCAGGTCACATGGGAACTGTTTTTTCATTTACTTTGCTTTTAATTTTTTTTTTTTTTTGTGGGGGTGCTAGGGGGAAATCCAGGACTAGATGAAAATAGAAAGAGTTACACTGGCAAGAAGGTGACACTCATACAGAGCCTCCCCAAAGATGAATTTCTATTTTGTGGCCTTAAGCAAGTTGCTTGTCCTCTGGTGTTGAGTTAAGACGAGCAAGGCTGATGCAAAAGAAAAAAAAAAAAAAGGCCACTAGGCCAATTTGATGAGGCAATTTGACTTTTTTTCAGGATTGTTTTTGTATGCGATGTATTTACTGACTCCAGGAGCTGATAAGGGGGCAATCCTTAAAACTAAACGTATTCATGCAAAGTGTTTGGGTACTTTTTACCAGTGGGCTTTGCATAAATGTTCAAAGGGATGATAATCCAAAATACTTTCCCTGTTGAAGACTTGCCCCAGGAAAAAGTACCTGCAGAGATTTGCATCTGCTCTTTCTGTGGATACTTTTTCCCTTGAAAATATGATCTGTCTGTTATTTCCCTCCCCTAAACCCATACCCGGGGCTGCCCCCTTCTTCCCTGGCTAAAAGTGCACACATTGTTGCTCCTCAGCATGTACACTTGCGGGTCAATTTTCAAAGGGCCACGCGGGCAAATACCTGCGGTTATGTGTGCGGCCGGGCCCTGCGTGAGGAGTGCACATTTTCTAAAGGGCCTGGCCATGCGCATAACCACAGATACGTGCACAAGGGGGGGGGGGGTGCAGGCTGCGCCAGCGCCACTGAAAATCCTTAGCTGGGTAAATCTCTCCTTGCCTGCGTTAGTGGCTTCTGAAAATTGTCTTCCCCCTTGGAATCTACTGAGCTTGTAGCCATGTGGTTTCCCTTGCATCACACACTGCCCTGATAATGCCACAGCACCGGGTATGAACAGGCCAAGCAAAACTGCTTCAGATGGCTCCCGGCAAAGAGCCTTTCTGCCAGAATAAATAATTTATTTCAAAACAGCTTTATTTTCCTTTCTGCTTTCAGCCTGTTGTGGAGGGGCTTTTCCTGTCTACAGGATAAGTTACAGACTTGGTTGAGCTAATTTGGAAAACCTTTGCACCCATCTAGTGGCAGGACCTTCCCACCCCATCCAGCCTTGCTTACTGAGCTCCTCTGAGTACAGTAGAAATAACACCCAAACGCAAAAGCTTCTCTTGCAGCGAACGCTGTTCTAAAGGTAGATTTTCAAAGCTGCATGTGCAGTTCCGGGCAGGCACACATGGGATGCGCTGATTTTATAAGATGCCCGTATGTTATAAAATACAGTATCTGCGTGCACGTGCGCACAAGTGTGGGCGGACCGTGACTCGTGCGCTTGGGGGGAGGGAGCGGGGCTTAATTTTATAAAGCACGCGTGGCAACGCGAGTAGGCCTTCCCCCCCCAGTTCCCTCCCGGTGCGCTCGACCCTTCCTGCCTTTTCCTCTCTCCTCGCTGACCCCTAACCTTAACCCTACCTAGCCCCTAATTTTTTTTATTTTAATGTTTCTGCTCACCGGCCAGCTGCCGGTGAGCATGCCTCCCTGTGACAGCGGCTAAAGGTGCTGTTCTGGCCCGCCCCTCCCCGAGCAGACCACGCCCCCGGGCCACCCCTTTCAGCAGGCCAGGCCATGTGCGTAGCCCCTGAAATGTACACGTGCGGCCCTTTAATATCGGGCCTCTAATGTAGTAGTACTGCACCCCGGTGTCTGAAGTTGGGGGAGCAGGTTTGTTTAAAAAAAAAAAAAAAGATGATGGTGAAAGTTTCTTCCCTGCTTTGTCTGCACTGTACACGGGTGTCCACTGTCCTCTAAAAGCAGCAGCCTTAGCTAGATTTTTCACTATTGACTTGTCTGTTTCTTTGCCCTTGTTTTTTTTTGGGGGGAGATGGGCAGGAGTACAGGTTGTCCATATTTTATCATGGCCCAGTCCACTGTTCAGAAATCTCTTCTGAGTCCATGCTGCAGCTGTTCATACATTGCAGGGGGCTCTGATGAAGATTCGCTCTCCATCATGCATTAATTGCATTGGTATGACCTCCCCGGAGTCATCCATACCCTGACTGACTTACTCACTTCCGCCATTATCAAGCTACAGAGGAGTGGGGGTTTCTTTTGTCTTTGTAAATGAAATAAAAAGCAATGGGGCAGATTTTAAAAGCCCTACGCGCGCCGGGCCTATTTTCAAAAGGCCGGCGGCGAGCGCAAAGTCCCGGGACGCGTGTAAGTCCCTGGGCTTGAAAAAATGGGCGGTCTGGGGGCGGGGCAGTCCGGGGGCACGGCCAGAAGCCTCTGCAAGGCTGCTGGGCCGGCGGATCGCGTGCCTCTGGCAGGCGTAACTTCTGAGACAAAGGTACGGGGGGTGGGACAGGTAGGGGAAGGTGGGGAGGGGGAACGGGGAAAGCCAGCAGGGTTCCCTGAGGGCTCGGTGCGTGCAAGGTGCACTAGTGTGCACCCCCTTGCGAGCACCGACCCCTGATTTTAAAACAAGCGTGTGGCTGTGTGTGCATGTTATAAAATCGGGCGCACAAATGTAGGCCACACACGAAGGTTTTAAAATCTTCCCCAATATGAAAGGAGCACCAGGAGGACAATTTAAAAAAAAATAAATAAATTTTTTTTAGTTGGGTAACTAAGAAGTTCCGTGGGTAAAAAGACCAGAGATGTGTCACAGTGCAAAGGGGCGGGGCTGACGAGGAAAGTGCGGGGGTTTCACTTTGAAATCCTGGTGCATGCTTTTTGGCATGGGACTTTGCCCCCAGCACGCTGATTCTGGATTTTGGGGAGATGCAGTATATTTTAATAAATAAAAACTTTGCAAGGTGCTTTCCTTTGGAAATTTGCTTGCAGGACCCCTCAGTGATTTTGCCTGTTTTTAACTGAGCAGTGCATTACCTTTTCACCTTTAAATTCTAGACAAAAATCTGTTTTAAAAAAAAAAACAAAACCCAAACCCTAATCGAGTTCTGAAAACCCCTATGCGGGTTTGCTATGTAAGATTTGAATGCAGAAGGCCCTGGGTTTTTGCTGTTATCTTAAAGGAGAATTCTGAACGAGGTTAATGATATGCGAAAGTGACAACAACAGCCGTGTCTCTGGCAAAGCAATATTATTAATGCACAGGGCCTGCTTGTACTGATTCCATGGTACAGTTATTTGTAAAGGTTATTCAAGAACTCAAGACCCAGTTTCTTCTACGTAAGCAAGCAGAAAAGAGCAGCTAGTATATAGAGGGCAGGAATTGGCCCCAGGGTAAACTCTGCTCTGCTGTTGATATTTCCATTATTGGGGTATAAAGAGGCCTAAGCTGAAACTCCTGGAAACTTGATAACTTTTTTTTTTTTTTTTTAATTGGAGAATTTCAAAGCTGCCCAGCGGGTGCCACTTTCCACCTCTGTGACGGTAAGGTTCATGACCTGGGCTTGAGGTGGGGTTGGAGACCCCTGTGAGAAATGTAGGTCCGACTCGCCTCCAACCTTTCCGTGCTGAAAACGTCCTGTGGATGTAGTCTGGAAGCCAGCACCATCACCGCAGCACTAATTTTTAAGGTGTGCAATTTTTTTCCCCTTTAAATTCCAGTTTTATCATTTTGCAAAACAGATCAATATTTTTACAGTTAACACAGTTTTGTTAAAATTCTCTGCTCTACAATGAAATAATGCCTTTTACGCTAGCTTGCAACTACTGTGATGTTAATTCCCTGGTTTTGTGTCAGTTAAGGGCAAATTAGCCTCCCAGCTCCAGTCATGAGTCATTATGTCATTATGTGGTAGGCACTTACTCCACTACCATGCAATTTAGATCCAATAAAAATTTTGACAGCGTTTTTATCCACTTCATTAAGCTACTAATTTCTTGTACAAAAAAAAATGTACATTAATCTTTTGGTAGCGTCCTACAGAGTGGCATATTTTCAGTCTATAACATTGATTAGGTGCTGGATGAGACTCATTCTCATGGCACTTAAAAAAAATGTAAATAAAGTAACTATAATTTCATTTTTCAATAGTTATGACAGTATTGATCTCAGCATGGAAAAGTTAACCCTATTAAATGGATAGGACTGGAGAAATACGATACAAGTGTTTAGTGGCATAGCAAAATTACAAATGCACTCATGCATGAGTAAAAGCAATGATTGATCTGCTTTGAAGATTCTAAGAGGCAGGGTGACCACTTTTGGCGATGCCAGTGACTAGGGATTATTCCAGGGCTCCCACTGTGTAGCACTATGAGTCATTCCGGGGGGGGGGGTGATACTTTTGAGCTTCATTAGCCATAACTGAACACTTAAGAAGCCCTAAGATTAAGTGACCACCTTGCTCCATGTCCAGGGCCACAAGCTGAACAAGTCCTGGTTTTAGCCCATTGCATGCAGGGCAATGGAGTTCTGATTTTCCGTAGTCAGGTTCATAAGAAAAGCAAAACTACATCTCTCTAGGTGCAATAGGGTAAAACCAGGACTGACTCGGATTGTCCCCCTTTACATGGAGCTACATAGGCACTCCACCAAAACCAGTGTTTCCCTCCCCTCGCTTGGAAGCACATCTAGCCAGCCACAATGAATATGCATGAGAGAGATTTGCACAGCCTGGGTCTCCAGAGTATACAAATCTTGCATGAATATTCATTATAGATATCCTGAAAACTTGACTGGTTAGCTGTGCCTCAGGAGCGTGTTGGGAAACACTGACCCACTACACCGTTCTAAGTTGAAAAAAAACCCAACTTCTAATACTCAATTTAATTTAAACTGTGGCTTCTGTATTACTTCTGCCTTGCAATGCTGGAAACTTTCTCAACAACTAACAGGTCGATACTGTAAGACTGCGGGAGAGCGGACGAACGCCCGCTCTCCCGGCGCGCGCACCGGCCCCTCGCCGGTGCGGGCGATTCAGTATTTAAATGAGGTGACGCGGGAAAAACGGGGAAAAGGAGGCGCTAGGGACACTAGCGCGTCCCTAGCGCCTCCTTTTTGTCAGGAGCGGCGGCTGTCAGCGGGTTTGACAGCCGACGCTCAATTTTGCCGGCGTCGGTTCTCGAGCCCGCTGACAGCCACGGGCTTGGAAACCGGACGCCGGCAAAATTGAGCGTCCAGTTTTCGGCCCGACAGCCGCGGGCCGAATTCAAATTTATTTATTTATTTTTTTTACTTTTGGGGACCTCCGACTTAATATCGCTATGATATTAAGTCGGAGGGTGCACAGAAAAGCAGTTTTTACTGCTTTTCTGTGCACTTTCCTGGCGCCGGAAGAAATTAGCGCCGACCTTTGGGTCGGCGCTAATTTCTTAGAGTAAAATGTGCGGCTTGGCTGCACATTTTACTTACTGAATCGCGCGCGCATACCTAATAGGACCATCAACATGCATTTGCATGTTGAGGGCGCTATTAGGTGCCGCGGGTGGGCCGCGTGTTTTCCTCCCCTTACTGAATAAGGGGTAAGGGAAAACACGCGTCCAGAGCAGGCTGACAGTGCGCTCCGACAGAGCGCACTTTACTGTATCGACCTTTTAATTGGGAGACTCAGCATTACACAATTGCATTGCTCCAGCTTCACAGCTTGTAAACCTCTTAAGATATTGTCGCCTCCTCTGTGTGGGCTCTGTCTTGTGAACTGCCTGCAAGTCACCTGGTGCCAGATTTGGGTCCCTTCCTATGGGCTGTAAACTGCTGCCTTACAAGCAGCCCCTGCTTTAAATGTAAGGCCCCAAAAGAACCAAAGCCTTCTGAAAATAAAAGCTCCCTGGTCCAGTAGGCTATCAAAGTCCCAGGCCATTAAGCTTAGCTATTTCTAATCAAGAAATAGAACTGTAAAGACAAATCGGGGTGACTGCCCCCTGAAGGCTGAGAGCAGAGAGCCAAACGGTAAGGGGACGCCTTTAAATTGGGTCTTTATGGCATTAAAGATTTGCTGGTCTGTGTGCTGGGACTTTGGAGAGCAAGTGGAGTTCAGGGCTGCCCGGTTTCGAAGCTGCCACCACCACTCTGGCTGATATTTTGTTAGGCTTGGTCTACATCGTATCCTTTGCCCGTTGAACTTTGGTAGAAGCATCCACCACAATTCTGCAAAATTCCCCAGTGGTAAATTTTCTCAGCAGCTGGAGAGATTTGGCCTGCAGTGTGTGTGTCTCTCCTCATGGCACAAACCCATCCCTCCGACGACAGACAAGTTGGTGGACTTTTGCCTCTGTCTTGTGCAGATTGAATCCTGGTCATGATTTTTTTGCACACCTGAATTTTTTTTGGAATAGATGCCTTTGTGAATGGTGGGTTTGATGCTGGCTCTGGTTAAATGAGTGCATCCTTCATCTAGGGCTGATATTACAGTTATAAAATAGAAAATTCTGGAGGGAAGCATTCACTTTAGTTATCGTTGGGTAGTATAATATAAATTTTTTACAGGCTATTACTGTGATATAATGCCCCGACCCAAATGCTTCGTATTCTCAGGCAGAGGATTCACACAGTAATATGTCTTTTGCACTGGCATGCTGAGTTACAAATTAATCAGACTGGGGGAAGGGCCAGATGCATCTATTTAAGAAATATTAATTTTTGTGGTAAAAATTGACAGCCTGTTCCCCCCCCCCCCCCCCACCCTCCTAATATAAAACATTTCTCTTTCTCAACCTGTCTACTATCGCCATGACTTTGTAGCAACCGTTCAGAGTCGTCTACATTAGAAGAAAAAAAGAATCCCTACCTTTGACACTTCCTGAGGGAGTTTTAGCTTCTGCCTATTAAAAATGAATAATAAAATTCCCCGCTTTCATCCTAATAGGGTTTAGGAGGAGGTGTTTTCTTATTGTAGTTAACGCAGTTCGTCTGAAACCTGCGTGAAATTAAGAGAGGGGTCACCATGAGAGGAGCACTGGAAGAGAAGACATCTGAAAGCATTTCTAGGCTTAATTCAAAAGCCTCCTTCATGCCAGAGTATGGCCTGTAGCTTTCATTCACCAGAAATGCCAGAAAGGAAAGAGATGGCATGAAATATGTTCTAGATCCCACTTAGAAATCTAGAGAAGAGAAGTAGGTTATTTATGATGCACTGAATCAAATGAAAATAGTTTGGTCATTCTTATTGGTATTTTTTTAAATAATGGAACTGAATAATAGTGGAGCAGAATTAGTTGGGATAGACTGGTGTGGCTCAAAGGAAAAGTTGAGTTAACCATTTTATTGTAGGCCAGGACTGACCAGTTCTAGTCCTAGAAGAGAGTAAACGGGTAGCTCTCTGCATATCCAAAGTACTCAAATTAGCCTGCTCACTATTTAAATGAAATTGATTCTGTACACGGATGGATACTCATTGTGAAAAGTAATGTTTGCAGCCTTGCCAAACCAATGCTGGCTGCACTTAGTGGAGGTGGAAAGGAGTGACCCAAACTTAACATTTGCTGACAGCTTCGGGAAGGTTAGGAATGGGAGGCTAGATTTGTTAAGGAATCTGGGTCTAATTCTAATAAAGCAAAGTCTTTATTCGAAACTTCCAAAAAGTGACATTCTCCAGGCCTCAGGTTCTGTAGGTAATTTTAAGATATTAATCTTTTTGTTTTTATTTATCTGTAATGTCAGATGCTAACTAAGAAGATTGGTACATTTGCACTAACCTTCCTTAATGGCAGTAGCAGAGGCTCAGTGAGAGTGCTGTGCTGGAGCTCAGGGTTCAGCTCCCAGCCCAGGCACAGGGAGGCGCTGAACGCTGCCTCCACAGCAGTGACACCTAATGTACGCGGGAAGCCTGCGCACCAGGGTCAGGAGCGAGCTGTGCTCTGTGGCACTCACTGCAGGGGGGGGGGGGGGGGGGGCTAATGGGGGCCAGTTCTGATTAAGCTGAAATCCCAAAGAAGCAGGAGGAACTTGCTGGGCCAAAATAATCAAGTGGGAGGAAAAAAAAGGTGTGTGTGATTTTTTATTATATATATATATATTATTAGTCATGCAAGCTCCATAGGTCCAGCTGTCTGAAGAGATTAATCAAGCAATTTTAGATGTCCTGTTCTCCCCCTCTGAGGCTTTTGACCCTCTCCCCAACCCCTTCCAATGCAGTCCCATTCTCTGAGATGGCAGGGGATCGGGGGGATCACTATGAATCTGGCGCCCGATGAATCGCTATTTATGGTATAGGGCTCTATTGAACTAATCCTGTACCCTGCCACCGCCATGGGGCGGGCACCCGTCTCCTCTGTATTCTCTTACAGACCCAAATTCTCGAGGTGGTTTCCTCAAGAGAAGGAAGACTGAGCAGAGGTGGCAATACAAGAGGAAAGCGGATGAAAGGGGTCAACCAAAATATTCCCTTCCCTTCTTCCCCCCCCCCCCCCCACCTCCATAAAATGTGCTGGTACATAGGAGTCTGTGCAGATACAAGACGGGTTATCAGTCATCGCAACGGTGCAAAGAGAGATGGACTTCCAGTATATATATATCATTTAAAGGATGGACTTACAGTATATATCATTTAAAGGATGGACTTACAGTATATATATCAGTTAAAGGATGGACTTACAGTATATATATATATTTAAAGGATGGACTTACAGTATATATCAGTTAAAGGATGGACTTACAGTATATATATATCAGTTAAAGGATGGACTTACAGTATATATATATATCATTTAAAGGATGGACTTACAGTATATATATCAGTTAAAGGATGGACTTACAGTATATATATATATATTTAAAGGATGGACTTACAGTATATATCAGTTAAAGGATGGACTTACAGTATATATATATCAGTTAAAGGATGGACTTACAGTATATATATATATATATCATTTAAAGGATGGACTTACAGTATATATCAGTTAAAGGATGGACTTACAGTATATATATATATCATTTAAAGGAAGGCTTTAGCTGATGATAAAACCCAGCAGATACATTTATAAATAATCTGGACACACAGTTTGATTCTTTGGTTTTTTTTAATTAGGGTTAGAAATTAATTGAGGAAGAGGGGAGACATGCTGGCATATTTTGGAAGGAGGGTCTTTGTTTGCTCTGTGTAAATGAAGCAGTGCTCCAACCTGCATTCCTGTCAGTCAGCTGAGCATTATTTCACATAAGGGGGGGAGAGAAGAGGAATAAACAGCTCGGCTTCCTCTTTCTAATTGGGGAACATAACTGTTTACAGAGTGACATCCGTCTAGCTGAGAGGTGTCTGTGCAGGAAGAGTGCTGCAGGCGTTCTGCAAATGCAAATTGGAGAGACTCTCTTCCCACAGTTTCATGCCCAAAATACAGCATCATGCATCCAAGAAGGGAGCAACTCTTCCCAGTCCAAACGCATGCGGTGCGGCGGGCCTCCTCTTTCATTATTAGCCTCCTCTCCATCGGTCTTGTGGCAAATGCATCTCAAGAGCCACCTGGGGGGAACCTTCCCCTGAGAACTCAAGTGACCTTGAAGTCCAAAATCACACGTTCCCTTTCGCTTTGACGTGTCCTCCTTTCCCCACTAACTCTCATTATTATTTTGGCATTTAACTAGGGCACTGTATCACAAATTGCATATAGGTATAATTGGTTCCTGGCCACCTCCAAAAGCAGTTTCCAGCATTGTGGCATCCAGCTGGCAATACAATAAGCATTAGCTGTATTTAACCTGGTAATTCTAAGGGAATTTATTTATAAAGAAATGAATTTTCTCTTGTTCTGGTTTAACTACTTTTTGTTCAGCAGTTCAATTAAGGTGTTATACAAACTCAAAAGGCCTTATTCAATACATTTGTTCTCATAGGCAACAGATTGTGAAAAAGTACTTTTTGAATCAGACCCATTGTCTGCTGTGCTGGAAGCGTATGTGCCAGACGAGCAAACTGCTATCCACTGTCAGTTAAGAATGAGATGATCCAATTACCTGTTGTTTTTCTTGAAAATCTTTTCAAATACAGAAATAATTTGTGTTTTTTTTTTCATTTTTAAAGCTTGATCAAAGTTAATGACGGGCAGATTTAATTTACAATCCTTCACAACTGCAATGCACCCGATTTCACTATTCCAGTTTTGGAAGCCATATTCCAGTGGCATTGTGGGAGTTGTAGTCCCTGCTTATTCCAGCTGGAATCAGCAGTGTGGGTATCAAAATGCATCAAAAAGCCAAATCTGTCTCCAGAAGCTGGATCTTGTAGTAGCTCTGATGATGGATTGCTGTGTGACTAAGTGATAAGGTGCTGAAAGAGTACTATGAATGGGTTAATCCGCATTATTGATCTTTAAGGCTATGCTTACTCCTGGCAGCTGGAAACCTCCATGATTACTGGCAGTAGAATCTTTTATCACCTGTTCATGTTAAATTTTCCCCATGGATTCTACTTAAATGTAAGAATACATTGGCAGGAAATATAGACAAGTGATGATCTGTAAGAGGGTTCAAAATCATTTTAAGATTAGAGAACTTGTTAGTCGCTGAAGCAGAAAGAGGAGAAAAATCAAACTTTTAATATGATCTGATCATCACTGAATAAAATGATGCCTTGCCTTAAGTGGTGGTGGTGGTAGTGGTGCTTTGACAAGTGATTGTGCTGGAGGCTGCAGGTTGTTAACTTTACAGTATGAGCTAAACCGATTCAAGCTATATTAGAAGTATTTATAAGCGTGAGCCCCCTTGATAAGAAATTGACAACATCTCTCTGGCTTTGATCCAGAGCTGCTGACTGTTCCCCTACCAGGGAAGAAAGTTGTCAATATAGTTTGGATAACGTTTTTATCCATTTTCAGCTCTGCCCCTCAAAAGTAAATGTCTCTTCTTGCTGCAGTGTATTTCTGCTGCTACTACAGCTTATCCCTTCTGTAACACTACTGGACTTAGGCAGCACTATACAGATAGAGTCGCTGCGCTGTGGCGCTTACAATCTAGTGGAAGGCTCTGATGGAAGAGCAGGGGAGGCCATGCTGGATTTTCAACTACAGCTTCCAGTGATGCCTGTCAGTATAAAAAAAACTGGACTCAGGAAATAGGAAGCCAAGGTCCACTTATCTCTTCTTATGATCCGGAGCCAGTCACCATAGCGAGGTTAAAATGCTTCCCTTTAAATATCTTACAACTTTGAAAGCTGGAAACTCTCCAGTCATTAACTGCACCTCCTGCTGGGCCCAGAGACTTTTATTTTTTGGCAATGGTCAGTAATGAACAACAAGTGAATCAGTCCTGGGTGGTTTTAACTCCAGTTTTATTGATGGCAAAGTGTGTGTGTGTAGATGGAGGGGGAACTTCCACCTTTTCAGAAACTTCCAGAAAGCTTTGCAACAGTACTGATTCAGCCTGGTTCTTACGCCTTGGAGCCAGCCAAGTGCTCACCCTAGCTTTGGCACCAGAACAAAGAGTTTTGATTCTGTCTAAAATATATTAACCAGAAATGGAATTTATTACCCCTGGAGTCAAAAGTTCTTTAACCCCATTGGGGAACCCTAAGTCCCACTGTTTAAGTAATTGCAACAAGCAATTTCAATGCTTGAAGGGATATTTCTCCATGGACAGCCCATGGTGTTATTCAGGTCCTGTGCTGCTAAATGATAAACCCAGCTGGTCCTGGGTAGCTCCACTACACATTATTTCATTTTTTTTTTTTTTAAATAGCCGCAGCACTAGATTTCTCATTATTTTTAAAAGCTGTTGTCTTTTTTAAATTTTCTGGTGGTTTTCTTTGTCGTATTGATTTATTCTCTAAATCCACCAAGCTTTTGGACTCTCTGTTGCTTTATTTATGACTTCTAGGTGAGCCCCAATGCCTGTAGGTGGCTGTCTTGATCTCCTTTCCTCTCTAATGCATTTAATATGCATTGTGCTGAAACCGGGAACAGTGTCCTCCCCCCCCTCCTGCAGACTGTAAGTTTTTCCACATCTTCATGGCGCGCGCACACACACACTTAGAAGAGTGTCAGGCAAGTGTGACCACACAATTCTAAGCTGGCTGTGAACAAATGTAGTGTGTGTGTGTGTGTGTGTGTTGGAGTAGATGATTCAGGGTATACAGTGTTGAATTTTCTTTTTGTTTGTGTGGGTATTACCCACCTCTGACTTTTCACAGATATGTAACAGTCGGTCCAGATAAGCAGATGGCATTCTTCTAGCCCAAACACCCAGAAATGATGATTTATCTTGACACCATTCTGAAGGAACTTTCTGACTTAAAAAAAGAAAAAAATAGAAATGCCTACAGATTTCAAGCATACTGTGCATATCTCTGTCAGCAAATGACAGGAACATTTTTAGAAAGTTCCGTATCTGCCTTTTAGCCCTTAAAGTTGGGCCTGGGTTCCTACAGAAGTTCCCCGATTAGGTCCATACTGCACAACAGCTTTATATTGTAGGGTGTACGGTCCATGGCAGCCCTGCCGTAATATATACCAGTTGGTAGGAAGTCTATGGAGACTGCCAATCACATATAATTTGTAATCGGAGATAGACTTGAACCTGACTGTTCCTAGCTGAAAGAAGAAGTGCATTAATCATAGGGCTGCCTAGTCTAGTCCAGCCCATTCCCCATCCCCCCATCCTATTCTTTGCCTTCAAAATTCTCTATATGCTGAAGATGGCCACTTCCTGGTGGCAGACAAAGGGCCTGATGCACTAAAAGGTTTTGGTTTTTTTTTCCATTTTGTGCGTATAGGAAAAATGCTTAGTATATAGATCCCAAAGTTAATTAAATCAGAGTCTTCTGGAATTATCCTCTGCTGTAGGTGCATTTAATCACAAACACACACACAGGTCATAAGAACTATAAAATCCTGCCTCAAGGTCTGAAACTGTAGCTGGCGATTACTGAGCAATTTCTGCTGCTAAAATGCTACTGAGGAGTTTAATTTAGACCACGATACCTGGAATCTTCAACGATTAACAAATCGTAGTGACTGCACATGGCCACACGCTGTGCACGGCCGTCCAGACCTGGCACCGCCAGTCACACAGAAGTGCAAAGCCAGTGGCAGTTGGTGTATGGACTACTGGGTCTTTTGTCCCTGAAGCAAGTCCTCACAATGGAGTCTTTGTCGCACTTTTTCACTCGTCATCCAGACCAATTGTTGGAAACAGCATGGAGTCGTATTGTATGGGAAATATTTATTTCACAATTTAAACATTTGTATGATTCACATATGCATTTATAGAGTTTTATTCTGGCATGAGAACAGTATAATTTGAAAGGCGGGCTGGATCTTGATTATACCTAACTAGTGAAGGGGGTTACAGATTTATTTTCCCCTTGTGGATGAGGTCCAGAAGCACACAAAACCCCAAGATATTTAATGCTGGGAAGGATTTATTAATGCAGTGGTTGGGTGTCTGAGAGAGCAGAGCACATCTTCCCTCTGAGCCAGTTCAGCATTGCACGAGAGACTCTGATTGAGCCCCCTGCCTCCACTGTATCTACGCCCATGAAATCGTAAGTTGGGCACGAATCATCATAAACCTTTGTAAAAACAGGTGGCCACCTCTGCCATTTTAAAATGATAGTTTGTTAGATTTACTCGAGCCTTTTCATTGGTAGCTCAAGGCAAGTAACATTCAGGTACCATAGGCATTTCCCTGTCCCCAGATGGCTCACAATCAAAGGTGTTTCGCATGTAGAAATAGCATATATATGTGGAGGTAGTGTGTACATGCATATGTGCTATTTTATAAATGTTGAGAGCATGCGTGAATTTTTCATTTTGCATGCACATTTTTATGGTGGAAAAAGGGGGGTGGGCTATGGGTGTTTTGGGGTGTGGCCTAGAAGCATGCGTAGTAAGTGCTATTTTATAAGTGATATATGCGCATACAATACCGAACTTGTTCGTACATTTTTATGCTTGCTCATTGACTGGTGCAAGTGAAATTAGACTCATCTGTTGTCTACAATTTTGGGGTGGAAGGCCTGAAGTGCTAGAGGGTGTAGGTGAACTGCAGACGGACTGGGTAAACTGGTGGAGGTATTGATTTAAAGTGTGCTGAAGAAAAATGGTATACACACATACTTTTATAAAATACCTACCTCCGCATATAAATTGGGGTTATTACGCATACATGTTCTACTTTTTTTCCATGCCTAAAACATATATGGATGTGTATATAAAATGGGTAGAGATAGTAAGTGTTTTCTTGCATTGGAAATATTTGCAGTATCTTATAAACTGTGCAGCTCTCACCACAGAGTTTATAAAACACTGGTATACATCTCCATGCTCTACAATGTATAGGTTTGAAAGTTAGGCTCTAAATTTGCAATAGAGAGTAAAGTGACTTGTCCCTAAGCTTTGCTGGTTCTCAGTTGGAACTCTAATCACTAGTCTACTCCTAGAGGAGTCAAAATGTCAATGTGTGTTTCACTTATACCACTTTTGGAGGTTGTCTGCAGCAGTGAATAATCTTTTTTGCAGAGTGATAGAAGCATCCCCTGATGCTCAATAGTCAAAAGATCACTTCCTGAAAAACAATGGCTAAGATTGCTTATATCCACTGGATTTCTGTCATGCTCTGCAACTAATCTATAAAAATATCTTTGCACCAAAACTCAACCCAACTTTTCAGCAGCACTCAGCCCAAAGTCTCAGGGAGGCAAAAGTAGATATCTGGTTCTGTGATTACAGATCTCCTGTGAGCCACATTTGTACCATAGCAAGACAAGAGTAGAATTAAGACAGAATAAGGCAAGATGACCATCCAGTTCTGGATGGAGCAGCAGTACCAGGTAGATTGTATTTTCAGCAATGTGTGTGTGTGTATATATTCTATTTTGCCACTGTTTTTTTGTTTTACCCATAAAGTGCCTTGTACCCCCTTGGGCACGAAATCTGACCGTTTTACAAACAGCTCCTAACTGAACTGAGTTCTGATTTTTGTCTTTGTATGGTAGATCATAACGTAGCAGATCAGCATTTATATGCAGCATGGTCTGTGAAAGACCAGATGTATGAGAAATCATGATGTGAAAGCATTTGGTGATCTTAGCAGTCATTTATAATAACTTCTGCACTGCCAGGCTGCAAAGTAATTGGTAACCATCACATGTACAGCTGTTAAGATTAGAATTTCCATGAGAGTCCTACACTTTAATAGACACTGTCAATTCTGCATAGCTTCCTATAGCTAAACCAGAACAGGAGAGCTCTGTGAACATATGACAGAGTAAGCTACATGTAGAACGTCTTAACAGTCTCATTGCAGAATAGAATTCAGTCTGTGGATAAAGGGTTAAGTAGTAGTGTTTCTGAGGGTTTGTCATAAAAGTGCCTTCCTATCACCAAGGTTGGCCTAGACCACTCCTGGTTTGGTTCCCTTTCATCTCTGGGTTTGTAGTTCCTGCTTTTCATATTAGTATTTGGACTGAAATGCAATGGGGCTAAGTCCCAGGATTGGCGTAGCCTTCTCCATCTAGTAACCCCGCATAACATCATAATTTGCATGGCGTAATTGAGTTTGTTTTTTTAGTGTTTCCATAGTTTGCGAATGTCCCAGTTTTATTTTTCTGTCTCTGCACTCTTGTAAATGTGCAAAAGAAGGTACACAACTGTGAAAAATTATTTTCTTGGCTTTTTATTGAGTGATCATGGCTACTGAAGATTTCCTAATAGCATACATAAAAATATTTGAGGAGGATACATACCATTCTCCCTTTGAAGGGTCCTTTTAGTAGGATGGACATGAAGACCATGTCATTCTTGATCAGTTTGTCTCTCTCCTGAAGAGATGGTAATAGTATTGTAAATATAAATTGACTTTGTTGCTGCATATTTGCGAGGCTTATGATCTGTCTTGTGATCCAGCAGTCAGTGCTTGTATGAAACTTCTGAAGTGTGGCCATTTCCAATGAAACCTTGTATGTCCACGCTCATTTAGAAGGTTCCTGTGTCAGGTTCTTGTATAATAATTCAGTAGGACTTGAGAACAGCAGTTATGACGCAAACAGCAGTGGCAAGACTGCCTCAGGCTGCCAAGAAAAGGCACTGGGGGTGACCTACATGGAGTGGCCATGGTTAAAACCCAGACTTCAGTAAGCATGAGGAGAGCGGATGTTTTGGACAATGGTTTCGCTGGGTGGAATATTAGAAACTTGGTAATAACATACGAAGGGGGCCTGGGTGTTGGAGGTAGCAGAGACCAGTACTTTGGCACTTCTGGGCACGCTTGGGTCTGATACGGGAGGGCAGTGGTAGGAAGGGGATTAAAAGTTCAGGTAAAAGGCATGGTGGGTGGGTGGGAGGGATCTGGTGCTGGGTTGAGTGTAGGAATTTGTATGGTAATCTACCCAAAGTAGAAGAATCACAGCTAGACAGACTGGATGGGCCAGTTTGGTCTTTTTCTGCCATCGTTTGCTACGTTATCCACGCTGATCAAATCCATTGTATTAAAGAAATGAACAGAATGTTTCGGTGTTGATGACGATTGTCTTTTTTCCAAGTGGAATGTTCTGACAAGACGTTCTTTCACAGGCTGGAACACGTTTGAGGTTCCTTTGTGCACCTATGGGAGAAACTTCTTGATGCATTTATTTATTTTCTTGTGTCCCATGCCCTCCAAAGCTCAGGATGTTGGAAAGAAGCGCTTACCATATTAGCAGCACATTCTTACTCTATCCGTAGTTCTGTAACAATGCAATAATTTACGAGGTACGAAAGCAAGATGCCTTTAAGGCATCTGTTGCCATCTCTCTTCTCCTTTTAGTGGGTTTTATACATTTTATTAGGAAGTGTAAGAATAATATTAATGTGTAATCTTAAATAGGGTTAGCTTTAGCCAGCCAGTGCCAAGTGCTGGCCCACTCTTCAGTTGCTTAACGAAACTGACACAGTGTTGAAAACCCTCATCAGTAGATATTGGATTAGCTTTTAGTTCTGGCCTAGCTCCGTTTGAAATGTGATATTTTTTTTTTTAACAGAATCTGCTAGAAATGAGTTTATATAAAGTGTTTGATTTTAAATGTTCTAATTAATTCAGACCCAGGCAACCTTTGTGGTGGAAAGGAAAAAAAACCCCCCCAAGAGAAACCAGAATTGCTGTCAGTTTTGCAAAGGGAATAGCCGCACGGTCTCTGAGATACCGCGCTGCATGAAGAAGTAAAACAAAACATAAAAAAAAAAAGGCATGCCAGGGGAGAGGTGGGAAGCAAATTGTGTTTGAATTGTCACCATCTGTGCCTCTCTCCTGGTGCTGAGAGGGCTCCTGCGCCTTGCAAGGAGCAGCGTTAAAAGGGCAGGCTGCAGTCACTCCCCTGCCTCAGAACTAGAAAAGAAACTTTAATTTTTTTTTTTTTCAGAAACTTTAAAACTTTTAAGCCAGGGAAGATTTGCAAAGGGTTTTCTCCTGGGTTCTGTTTGTGCTTCTGGTAAATAATCGTCATAACCTGGGCACTTCTTGGAGAAATGTTCTTTTAGGAAAGGAAGGGAAGATACAGGGAAGTGGATTTTTAACAGCCACATCTGCTGTGTACGAGGACGGGAGACAGAAGCGTCACCGTCCTGTTTTTACTACCGTTTCTTCACGGACTTCTGATTTATGCCCCTTGTACTGAAAGTGAAATTTGTATTTATATTAGGCTTTTCATGCAGCTGCATCCTAAAGAACTTCGCAGACACAGACGAGGGTTCAGCTGCCCCTGGAGTGCCCACGGAGTGCACTACAAGGGGAGAAAGAGGGTAGGGTGAGATCAAGGAGTGGATAGGACAAGGTTAAGCACCCCCTCATGGGTGGGCTGTGGCTCACAGCTTTGATCAGTACAGGTACCTGGTTTGGAAAGGGAGGCTCTCGGCAGAGCTGGAGGAAAGGCGTGGGGCGTGCAGGCAGTGGTGAGAGAGTGGCAGCTGCCTTTGCTTGAAAAGCATTTGTGTCACTGGGAAAACTCTCTCTCTCTCTCTCTATTGCAGCTCCCAGTTCCAGTCCCATCTCCTGCTCTCCAGGAGGCTCTTCTGTTACTTTTCCACTGCTTAGCCATGCATGATCAGGTTCAGTAAGAAAGGTTGAATGGGTGATGGAGAACAACTGAGGAAAAGCATCAGGTAGCAGGTTTAGGTTATGACACTCTGCCCGTGGCAGCTCCCTCTTCTTGCTGAAAATGAGAGAGGTCGATTTTTAAAGGCTTTATGGGGGGTATCACGTGGAGCTTTGCGCACAAAACACAAGATATGAATATCTCCCCCACTGACCGTTTAGACTGTGTGCGCACAGCTCATTGTGCTCATAAAATGTAATCAGATAAAAAGAGACATCAATGGAGGTCTTCCAGAGCAGGGGCTAAGCACAGAACGGCGAATTTTAAAAGCCCAGCGTGCGCCAGAATCGGGAGATGCGCACTCATGTAAGGCTTACACATGCCTGCCGTATTATAAAAGCTGCCTACATGTGCCCGCACCTCCCACGGTGTGCACTTCTCACTTGGTTTCAAAAAGGGGCGTGGTCTGGGGTGGCACATGGATGTTTCAGGGCGTGGCCAAGAGATGTGTGTGTAAATACATACACGCCTAGCTGCATGCCCGGGTCCAGTGCCACGTAAGTTTACTTCTGCTATGGCGGCGGTGTAACTTAAAAAAAAAAAAGCAACCCCAAAACGGGTTTAAAGGTTGTGGAGTAACTGGGGGGAGTGCAGGCCATTAAACCAGGGGAGTTTTGAGGACCTCTCTAGGCTGGGAAAAGTGGTGGACGAACTGTTTGAAACATTTCATGGTGTGTGGACGCACACCAGTTATAAAATACCTTGACTTGCACAATAGAAACCTGATTTATGTGGCTAGGTGCGCGCGCAGCCAGGCTATTTTATGACATGCGTGCGCATGTGTGCACGAGCTATAGACTGGCCGAGTCCTGGGCGTGCACTGCCATGTGTATGTGTGCTCGCGCGCCGCTTTGAAAGTTACCGTCCAATTGAGAATACTTTTAGCTAAAGTCACATGCACAAGTCTGGACAGAAAACTAGCTGTAGTTAATATGCGTGTAACACTGTGTATATTCAGTGGCAAACTTGCGCACGTATATCCCACTGAATATCCGGGAAAAGTTATCCGCATCACTTGACATAGATAACGTATCCGCTCGCTGGCTCTTTGAACATTGAACTCTATGTGCTTTGTAGGGTTAGTAAACTAAAGTGTAGGTCAGTTTCCAGGATGGCTTGCACCATGAATCAAGTTTCTTTCCTGTCTGATTTTCTTTTTTGGTAAATATTATTATGGTCAAGGCAATGACACTCTCATTGGGTTCCCTGGACTAATTTTATGATCTCAACCAACATGGAAGCCCTCGTGCCTACAGCGACTGACTTTTTAAAAATATTATTTTGAGAAACATTTTTGAGGACAAGTGTGATGGGAATGCTGTAACACTTTGGGCTGGGTGCGATTTGAAATAAGGGGCAAGTTTATCCAAAACGAAAGCGGCTTTCCTCCAAGTGCAGGACAGCTGACTGCCCTACTTGTGTGACTCTCAGGCCATTTTTTTGCAGGATTGCTCTCCAAGCCTCTTAGGATCCTGTTCATTAGAGGGCCTCTCCCATTTTATGTGCGCGCCATTGCAACCCATGAATGGAAGGTAGATTAGTTATCTGTGGGTGGTTTATTTTGCTGTGGCGTTCTGTAAGAAAACAATCATTGACAGGAACGTGTAGCCAGCCTACTAAGATTTAAGCATGTGTGTCAGGTTCATGGCTGCCAAGAAGTGGGGGCCAAGCAGCACCCCCACCCCAGGGTGCACCTGAGTGATGTCAGTAAGGCAGAGCGTCAGGGTAACTGATCCTGGCCGGGTCTATGCCTTAGTTTCTGTCCTGGGCTCCATTGTGTCTAATTCTGGCCCTGGTTGTGTGCTCAAATGAAAATGTGGCTTATGGCATATTATTTACACGACTGCTCAGTTTGCTCTCATTGCAAGGATGAGGCCTTCATCTAACTGGCCAGTCTAGCACTCTCCTAACATCTCTATGGTCTTCAATGGCATCACCCTCTCCAATATCTTTGTAACCAGTGGAAGGCATGAGGTTGCGGGTTGCAGACTAACCATGTTTTGATAAACCCTGCCAGGGCAGAATTAAACTCTCCTAATTCCTGTTCCACAAAGTGGTAAGGGCTGCTCCGTGTTAAGGCTTTCCTGTCCTTAATAGGGATTTAGTGAGGCAGAGCCGACTTTCTCAGGTCTCTGCACACCTAGGCATGAACTGCAACGCTTGTCTGCTCAGCCCAAACAGGCTGTGAATTGGCTCAGAGCCTCAGAAAGTGAGAGCTTTCGAATGCCAAGACCGCCCTGGGCCATTTTCATAACCACCTCCCTATCTCAACATTTCTGAATCCTCAAAAAATGTAAAAGAGATGCAAAGAATCTGCGCATGCTAATAAGGCATAATTTTGCAGAAATAATTATTTACAATGTCCCTGGCTTTCCGTTAATCAACAAGAAGGCTCTGCTCTATGCTGGCTGCCTGCTTGAAAATTAAGATCATTGTGGTTGGAAATTGATTTTTTTTTTCCTTATGATTAAATACACTTAATATTCGGGCTTTGGGACTGGTGTTATGAATAGTCATTTTCACACAATGAGAACTGAAGGTTTTTTCTTTTAATATTGCCAAATCCTTGATTTACCCGACTTAGAGATGGCAGGAAAATATTGTTCACTTTTTAAATGGCCACCTGTTCTTATTACTTTAAGAATGATGATGATGTGGTACTTTTCATGTAAATGAGATTCCAGTGCACTTAGCAGTTTAATACTTGGGACTTTTTTTTTTTTTTTTTTTTAACGACTTGCATGCAGCCACAGTGAGGGGTGGATGGCCTGTCTGTCAGTAGAGCTACGTGAAAGCTAGCGGAGGGGAGAGAGACCACAATTTTGAGTTTACTGCACAACTGGGTAAAAAATGGCAATAGTGCCATGTGCAAGTCCTGAAATGTTAGCAGTAAAGTGGCTCGTGTGCCATCCGTCTCCAGAATTCTCCTACCTGGCTACATTAGACTGCATTCTAATGTGGCGAGAAGGTGTGTAGCCACAAAATTCTTCGTTTCTTTACGTTTTTCCTTTTTTTCCATTTAATTTCATGTCGTTTCTGCATTCTAGCACGCACCATTTCATCTTAGCGTGCAATAAAACCATCGACACGTGTGAATTAAATGGCTTTGAGCACGCCAAATGGTTTTTTTGGGTGTGCTGAAACACAGAAACAAAACAAAATGAACATTTTTGGGGGGGGTTTGTTTTATTCTTTTGAGAGAGAAAGGAAACGAGCACAACTTATGTGATCGGTGTTACCAGCTTGTTTAAAAAACCCAGCACATCCCTAATATTTTGTCTGCCCCACCCTGTATCCTCCGCCCTGTCCAGGAGTACCCTGCGCTGATTTTCATTCACAGATAGCATGAGCCCTGATGCTGACACACATCTTTCCCATGGAACCCCCAGCAAAAGCTCCTTGGGGAAACATGTCCCAGAGCTTCCTCTGGATGCTGCTTAGCAAGGTCATTTCTATTCAGCTTAGACGGATGCTCACACCTATCCCTGGGCAGGGCATGCTTCTGAGATTTCAGCAGAGGAACCGTAGGGATGTGAACATGTCTGTCCTCGTGAAATGTAACATGTACCGCAGAAGACAGTGAGCTCTCCCTTACCGTAGCTGCTAGTGCATGCCCCTGTATGAACGACTAATTTGCACACTAGAAAACAGTAATTTACAATTTAGAGGTGTCAGGTACAAGGCATTTTAATCTCACTATCTGATTTAAAGTTACTTGACCGAATACCCCACATCCTGCAAGCATATTTTCTTGAATTTTACACAGCCAGAATAATGACGATAATAGTAACATAATAGGCGATGACTGATAAGGACAAATTGGCCCACCACATCTGCTCCGTAAAGCTAAAGTTAAGGATTCCTCCCAGCTGCAAATTGTACAAAGTCATACTCCTTGTGACCTTGGGTAAGTCACTTTATCCTCCGTTAGAGATGTCCATTTGTTTCCTTGATTGAGCAGATACACGCGTACCTCGCTGACTTTCTAGTACACACAGGAAAATGGATAGTATGTGTGTATCTCATTATTAAAAATACACGCATGCTTTCTGTTTCCTGTGTGTACTAGAAGTCGGCAAGGTTCATGCATACCTGCCGAATCAAGGAAATTAATGCACATCCCTATCCGCCATTGGCTCAGTTACATATTAAGGGGCTTATTTACTAAAGGTTTTCTCCCATGGGAAAAATGCTTAGTCCATAAGGCCCTTAGATTGTAAGTCCTTTGGGGACAGGGATGTCATCCACTCTGAAGTGCCCAACCAGTCAACAATAGATGGAATACAAATTAAATAAAAATAAAAAAGTTTTTTTCCCGTTGATAAGCAGGCTGAACTAGCCATGCTGTCTGAGATGGCCCCTGGTGGCTCGAAGTGGAAACTCTCTCCAGAGAGATAGAGCTGTGCTCTGCGCATCTGCACTCCTGTCTCATACAGTCTTGGAGGGCCTGTTAAGTAAGTCCTGGGAATCTCCTTTCTCAGACCCCAGTGGCGAGGAAAAAGGATCTAAAATTCAGGATGCGCAAATCATCCCAACTCCCATCGTAAATCATCCTCATGCTTCTGTAGTGGTCAAGTTGGCCATGAAGAAGGCTATGAAGACACGCCTGTACTCCACTACACCACCAGGGAGGGACAATAAGTACCTGGACGACTTTGATAAGATTTTCCAGGCCGCCATGCTGAACACCAGGATCCAGTAACATCAGTTTTTATATAACTCCATATCTATATGAATGTCTACAAACCTTGAAACCTGGGGGTAATTCCAATACTGACGGCCACCTGCAGACGCAGACCATATCTGAAATAGAGGAAGGCCTACGTCATCTCCTTCAGATGGTATATGAAGCCTTTGATACCTCAGCTTGGACATCAGCGGCGACCATAGCAACCCGCAGAATTGCTTGGTTCTGGGCAAGAGCGATTTGAGAAGACATGCACGAAAAATTAGCCGATCTTTCTTGTAAAGGTGATAACATTTTTGGTGACAAACTACGTGAAATGATGTCCCAACTAAAAGAGCAGAGTGCGGTGGTCTCCTTTCTCATGTCCCCAATGGAGCAGTACCCCTCCAAGCGCTTCTACCCTACCTATGAGAAACCGTACTACCAGATATGCCCTTACAGGCCATTTAACCCCTACCAGATACCACCCTACCAAACCTAAAGACAACAACTGCAGCAAACGCAAGCGAGGGTTCACCCAAGAGCACAACGAATGCAGAAAGAGCCGCAAGGCCCTAGCCAAAAGCCACAGCAAAATGTTTGAGGGAGACTTGGCCTTTATCAGCGATAGGCGGAAGAATATCCTACTTCTACCATGCATGGTCCTTAATCACATCAGACCGTTGGATGCCCAGTGTTTTGCAGAAAGGTTACCAACCAAATTTCTGTTTAGCCCCCCCAACTACCCCATCTCACATTGTCTCAGGGAGATCATTGGAACCATATCCTTCACCAGGAAGAGCAAGCGCTTCTCAAGCAACATGCAATCCAACCATTGCCTTGGGGTCAGCGCAATCGGGGTTTTTACTCCCAATACTTCCAAATTCAGAAAAGGGGGGGCGGCCTCCGACCCATCTTGGATCTTTGGGCCCTGAACAGATTTATTCAGAAAGAGAAATTCAAGATGACGTCCCTCAAAACCATTCTGCCATTTCTGCAACTCAACGACTGGATGTGCTCTTTGAATCTCAAGGATGCCTATGCCCATATCCCCATGCATCCTACCTCATGGCGGTACCTCTGCTTCCAGGAGAACACGAAACATTACCAATACAGAGAACTTCCATTTTGGCCTATCTTCAGCTCCAGATTGTTCACATAGGGCCGGATTTTATAAATGTGCGCGAACGCATACTTTTGTTCGTGGGATTTTAATAGATACGCATGTAGCCGCGCGTATCCATTAAAATTCGGGGTCGGTGCACGCAAGGCTGCCCAAAATCGGCAGCCTGCGCGCGCCGAGCCGCGCAGCCTGCCTCCGTTCCCTCCAAGGCCGCTCCGATTTCGGAGCGGCCTCGGAGGGACCTTCCCTTCCCCTACCTAACCCCCCCCCCCCTATCTTTGTTGGCAAAGTTACGCCTGCTGAAAGCAGGCGTAACTTTGCGCGTGCCGGCCGGCAGCCCCGCTCCGTGTTCTGGTCCGGAGGCTGCGCCCGCGTCGCCGCCCCCGAAATGCCGCGTCACGTGCGACACGCCCCCAAAACGCTGTCACTCCGGGCACGCCCCCTGACGTGCCCCGACACGCCCCTTGTACAAAGCCCTGGGACTTACACGCGTCCCGGGGCTCTGCGCGCGCCGGCGGCCTATGCAAAATAGGCACGCGAGGGCCCTGCGCGCGTAAATCCGGCCGGATTTACATGCGCAGGGCATTTAAAATCCGGCCCTTAATGCTTAGCTGTAGCTGTGGCTCACCTTCGCAGGAAGGGGATCAAGATATTTCCCTGCCTGGATGATTGGCTCCAAGTCTCCTCAAGACCAAAGATGCTCTGTTTTCACCTTCAGCAGACAATAACCTGCTTGGAGAAATTAGGATTCATAATCAACTATGAATAATCCCACCTAGTCCCTACTCAAACCCTTCAGTTTATCAGAGTCTTGATAAATACCAAGCTCTGCAAAGCTTTCTTCCCAGCGGAATGAGCCCAGACTTATTGCGAGCTGGCTTACATTTTAAAGGATCAGTCTCAAACCTCAGCACGTCACACACTTACGATTCTGGGTGATATGGCAGCAGCTATATATTAGAAAATGTTTATTCCCGCACAACTGACTCTACGCGAGACGTGTGCAGTGGGGGGACTAAAAGCGCAGTGGTCTCAGCGTGACCACCCAATGTCTTGGCAGGTTGTCTTGACCTTGTCAATGATTTTTGACATAGACTTGTGGCTTTCCCCCCAAGTTCTAGAAATGAGAGCACCATTTCGAACTCCGAAACACCAGACTGCTTTGACAACTGATGCATCCACAAAAGGATGGGGAGCACATGTACTACACCTGCAGATGCAGGGGATCTGGTCTCCACAAGAGAGAAACCTCCAGATCAATCTGCTCAAACTAAGAGCTATAAAAAGTGCATTTCACACCTTCTCTCGTTTACTTACGGGGAAAAGAGTAATGGGTTACACAGACAACCAGGTAGCCATGTTTTACATAAACAAAAGAAGGCAGGTCCAGTTCCAGGATGCTCTGCAGGAAGGTGGTGCTAATCCTGGACTGAGCAGCAAGCCATTCCATCCAACTGCGAGCTACGTATCTTTCGGGAATAAAAAACATGGAAGCCGACAAACTCAGTGGGATATTTCACCCCCACGAATGGGCATTAAATCAACAAGTAGCAAACAGGCTATTCAGACAGTGGGGAATGCTCTGCATGGACCTTTTTGCTACAGAAGCCAACACAAAACTACCACGTTTTTGCTCCCTCTACCTGAGCACACAAGGGGTCGCCCAGGATGTGTTTTTGCTGCCCTGGAGGGGGAACCTGTTCTTCGTTTACCCACCGATACCCTTAGTGGGACGAGTGATAAAGAAGTGCATCACAGATGAAGCAGATCTTATCCTCATTGCGCCAGCATGGCCCAAACAGCCATGATATGCCTTCCTCGTACAGTTAGCAATTCAAGCACCAATTCCCTTGGGAAACAGGGAAGACCTTCTGTCTCAAGAAGGAGGCACGCTCCTTTATCCTCTCCACTCTTCTCTACATCTGACGGCTTGGAAACTGAAAGGCAGGCCTTAGGTCACCTGGTTCTCCCCACAGCCATTCAGGATATTCTTATTTCCGCTAGAAAACCATCTACAAGAAAGAATTACATAGGGAAATAGCATAGATACACCAGTTGATGTGCCACTTCATCAATAGACCCCCTCGCAAGTTCTCCAGAGTAAATTCTTCAATATCTCCATATATTCTATTCCTCTGGCCTAGCAGTGTTTTATTTATTTATTTAGGCATTTTATATACCGTCATTCCAAAAGAAGATCACAACGGTTTACAAAAGCAACATTCACATTATAAGTCAACACAACATCAGCACATGCAACATTCACATTACAGGTCAATACAACATCAAAACATGTTAGTTAGATTGATAAATAGTAATTCATGATCAATTATTTTCTGTAAGTAACCTTCATGAGATAGTGAGTTGTCTTAATATTCTTTAAGTCTCTTACTAATTGTCGTTCGTTCATCAAACAATATCAGTGTAATTTTCTAATAGTTGTTGTTTTATGTTAGATCATATGCTTTTTTGAAGAGTCATGTTTTTCAGTTCATGTTTGAAGCTCTTTCTTTCTGAAATCAGATGTAGTGATTCAGGTAGAGAGTTCCATAATCTGGGGCCCGCTATAGAGAACATTTGGTCTCTTATATGCATTAGATGAGTGTTCCGTGGTGTAGATACTATTAATAGTCCTTTGTTTTGTGATCTAAGTGTCCGTTGTGGTATGTATGGTTGGAGAGTCATGCCTAATAAGCAGGAGTTACTGTCATTGATTATGTTGAAGTACTTTGTAGTGTATTCTTGATTGTACTGGCAGCCAGTGTAGATCAATCAGCAAATGGGTGATGTGGTCAAATTTCCCTTTCTCTTACAGTAGCCTTGCAGTGGCATTTTGTAGTAGCTGTAATGGCTTTAATTGTCCTGAGGGAAGGCTTAGAAATAGTGAGTTGCAGTAATCTAAGTTTGAGAATATTAGAGTTTGTAAAACAGTTCGGAAGTCCTAGAATGTAAAATCTGCAGCTTAGACTATCCTGTTTTAATTAGTTTGTTTATGTGGCTTTTTCACTGTGATTTTCTTATCGATCTGTATTCCTAGATCCTGTACTTGCTTGGAGGGTGTGATGTGAAAATTACCCAGGTCTAGGGATGGCGGTTTAATTACAGATTGGTTTCTCCTTAGCCATAGATTTCAGTTTTATTTTTGTTTAGTGTTAATTTTAGCTGAGATAGCTTTTGCTGTATTGCCTTCATGTATATTGAGAGTTTCACTGCTGTACTTTCAATTGATTTGGCAATAGGAATGTAGAACTGTATGTCATCAGCATATAGGAAGAAGTTGATTCCTAGATCTGCTAGTAGTTTTCATAGAAGCATATAGATGTTGAAAAGTGTAGCCGAGAGTGCAGAACCTTGAGGGACATTTGTGTCGATTGGTAATGTCAGGTAGGTGGTTGCCCAGTTTGTCTTGGAAAGTCCTATCAGCTAGGAAGGAGGAGAACCATTGAGTACACTTCTGTCTGAATGCAGCTGTTAAATCTAATAGTACCAAGATAAGATATAGGAATCATCATTGTCAAACCCCTGTAGAACAAGGTCAAATAAAGATATGAGTAGAGTTTCCTTTGAGCGATCTTTCCTGAATCGAATTGGTTTGGGTATAGAATATCATTTTCTTCTAAGTGATTTTGCAATTGCGATAACACTGCTTTTTCCAGAACTTGTGCGATAAATGGTCTATACTTGTCCCAATCATCCATTCTGCCAGTTTTATTTTTTAGGATTGGTTTGATCGCAGCTTATTTTGCTATACATGGGACCAGCCCTTCTGAGAGCGAGTGGTTGATTATGGTTGCAATTGTTGGAGTGATTACATTATGTACTATTTTCAGGGAACTTGGCGGGATTGGGTCTAGTGGGTGGATAGCAGGTTTAATTTTGGAAATGACTTGATTTATTTCTAGCTTGGTTGCTGTTCGAAAGTGTTCCATGTAGGACTTCCAGGTTTTTCTTCATGTTCTTTTGTTAGTGAGTAAATGGGGAATTGAGTTTTTAATGTATTTATTTTAACTAACAAGGAGGTGGCATATTCATTGCAATCCTTCTCTGAGAAGTTGTATATTTTTGAGTTGGAAGAAGATGGGTCATTGATTAAGTTTTTAACGGTTTCGAAGAGTAATTTGGAATTAAATATTACTCCATGAATTTGTTTTGCAGTAGTCATTTTTTTTTCTTTATTAATTTGTTCACAGTATTTAGATAGGAGAGATCTGTATTTTTCTAAGGATACTGCTGACAGGCGTTTCCGCCATTGTTTCTCTGATTTTCTCAGTGTCTTTTAGTTTGTCTCAGCTCTTCGTTGTACCAAGGTTTCTTTTGTTTTGAGGTATTCCAATCATTTTGGAATGTTTTTGTCTGTACTGGGCTTAGAGTATCAGCAATATCATTGACAATTAAATCCCAGGCGTTAAAGGCGGATGTAGCATTAATTTGATTGATCTCAACTAGCTTATTGTTCAATGATTCTTCAAGAATGTCCGGTTTTATCTTCTTTCTGAAGGTGAAGGTTTTGGTTATTGTCTGCATTTGTTTGCTTAATATTGAGGAGTGTTATTTCTAGGATATGTCCAGCTTTATGAGTACATCTCGGTGCCATTGCGGCGTACCATCATTCTACGCATGAGAAATCCATCTTGACACATCCCTTGGTGTCTCGATTCATGAGAGGGGCTATTAGGCTTTGGCCTCTGATTACCAAACCAATGGTTCCCTGGGTCGTTAATTTGGTCTTAGAGAAATTCATGCATCCGCCATTTGAACTGATGCATTCTGCCACGATGAAATATCTCACGTGGAAAGTCTTGTTTCTAGTGGCTATCACATCCGTGAAACGAGTCAGCGAGCTGCAAGCTTTAGTGCACTACTCTTCTTATTTGCAGTTCTTCCATGACAAAGTCACCCTGTGGACCAATCTGGCCTTTCTCCCCAAGGTGATCTCAGCCTTTCACTTGAATCAGACAATCACCTTGCCGACTTTCTTCCCAAAACCATATTCCTCAGACAGAGAAAAAGTCCTTCATAACTTAGACTGCAAGAGGGCTCTAGCTTATTACCTTCAGAGAACTCCATCGCCAGAGCAAAATTCTCAACTGTTTGTCTTTTTCAACCTGAATGTGTCAGGCTTACTGGTTTCTAAATGGACATTAGCAAACTGGCTGTTCCAGTGTATTCACTTCTGCTATTTATCTCATCGAGATTGACTCTCAGAAGGAGTAAAAGCGCATCAACTCAGAGCCAAGGTTAGCCTCCATAGCTCCCCTCGGGGAGGTGCCGATTCTGGACATATTGGTCGTCTTTGCATACTTTCATGGCTCTTTATTGCCTCCGTCAACAGATCAGATGCAGCGATGGGAGAGGCTATATTGTGTTTCTCCACTGAAACTTAAAGCTGTCCACCATTCAAAATGCTTTTGAGAGCACACCGCTTCCCTTAACCCGTGTAACTAACCTCATTGCAGAGCTACAGGTGTGCTCCAAAAACAATCAGCTGGGGACTCCCAGTCGGCATGGCTACTTCAGCCTGCTTATCGACATAAGAAAGCAGGTTTGCTGACTGTAAATGGTGTTTTCCGTAGATAGCAGGATGAATTAGCCATGCGTCCCCACCCTTGTCCCTGGACAACCTCTTACTCATTCTGGGGCAGATTTTCAAAAGGTTACGCAGGCCGGGCCTATTTTCAAAAGGCCCGGTGACGCGCATAAAGCCCCGGGACACGTGTCAGTCCTGGGGCTTGCAAAAAGGGGTGGGGCCAGAGGCCTCAGCCACGGCGGCCATTTGCTGCTGTGTCGGAGGATCGCATGCCGGCAGGCTGCTGGCGTGTGCAACCTGCGCCTGCCTCCAGGAAGGTGCAAAAGGTTTGACATCAATTTTTGGGGGGGGGGGGTAGAGTAGAGCTGGGGGGGAAGGTTGGGGGAAGTGTACGGGGGAAGCCTGTGTGCACCCCTGATTTCGGAGCGGCCTCGGAGGGAACGGCGGCAGGCTGCGCGGCTCGGCACGCGCCGGCTACACGGAATAGGCAGCCTTGCGCGCGCCGATCCAGGATTTTAGCGGATATGCGCGGGTACGCGCATATCCGCTAAAATCCCGCGTACTTTTGTTTGCGCCTGGATTTTTGAAAATCTACCCCATAGAGTTAAGAAGTAAGTTAAACAGCAGCAGTGTTTGCCCCCAGGTGCCCTAGGTTTGGGGGTTTCCACTCCACGGGGGGAGATTGCTCTGACGTTTGAGGGTGGGAGGGGTGAAGAGCTGCAACAGGGCCAGCAAACCCGGGCACTGTGCCTCCATGTGCTGCGCATTTCAAGCCTCGCAGCCCTCTCACTTGGCCAGCAAGTGCCTTCATTTTCCCACTCTTGCTCCTCTGCTGCTCTTTGCTTCCTCAGATCTCTTTCGACCTTCAGATCCAGACTGAAAGCTCTTGACCAGAGAGCTCTGCGTGGTCCTTCGTTTTCCTTTTGTGTGGTTAATATTCATTTTTGCATGGAATTTTAGACTGAAGCACAGTTGCTTTTGTAGATGCCGCGCTCACAATAGAATAATAGGGTGCAGAGCGCGCCCTCCCCAAGGCTGGAAAGATTAGATTACTCCTCGGTGCTGTGGGCCTCAGCTTGGTAAGCGGAGTACAGTCTGCTTTGTGCAAGTGTTTAAGAACAGCCTGACGCTTCCTTTTATACTTTTAAAATTCTTTTTCTCTCTTAAGAATCAGTACAGTGCAGCGGAAGGAAGGGAACTCGTGAAATGAAAGATGTTTGCACAATTTAACCCTGCCAACCTCTCAACACTACCGCTGTATCAGTGATAACATCACTCGGCTACAGAGCAGCCCGCAAGCACTTCCTTGGCAGCAGATAAACCTGAACTTCCGACAGCCACCCCCCTGCCCCACCAGTAACTATTACAGGGGGTCAAGCACAGTGCTAGAAAACAGATTGGATGAATGTTATAGCAAATAAAAATATCAAACAGGGTCCAGCCCTGAATACGATGCAGCTGTATTTCCTTTGCACATTAAGAGCTCTGGGGCGCTCAGCAGCAGGCACCTCCCCCATTTATAATAGGAGCAGGTCCTAGCCGACCTCGCAGTAGCCAAGGCTTAGTTCACTGTTTAGCACCGTGGCAGTGTAAAATGGAGTTCATGCGCCTAGCAGGCCATTAAATCAGGGGCATCTGCCTTCTGCCTTGGTGGTAACGCTAAGCATTCTGTTGCAATGTTCAGAGCGTTTGGGGGAGGGGGGGGGGGGGGCTGGGAAATGAATATAAAAGAACAAATAATAATAATAAAATTCTAATGAGGCTGCCTGCAGTCCCTCTCAGCGAGCGGCTCAGCAGAGCAGAGGCGCGGCCTGCGTCACGGCCCTGTGACTCATTATTAGAGGCCTCTGCCTGCAGGCCCGGCGCAGCCGAGCAGCGGAGCGCCATGCTGGGAAGCTGATAGCTCATTGCAGCGGCTGCCAGACTAATCAGGCGTCGGCAGCCGCCGCCGCTGCTGCTCGGCGCTTGCACTTCTCTCAGGGCAGGCGCGATCCAAACCCGGCGAGTGAGGAGGGCATTGTCTGCCTGCACTTACAGAGAATTCTCTTTAATTGCACGTTATTTGGCTTTCCCTCTCTGGTTAGACGTGCATTTTACTATGCACACCCGCCCAGCTGGTTTTATTTCCCTTCGTGAATCATTTCAAGTTTCCTGGGAAATCTGAACTGTTGCGGGGCAGCTCCTGGTAGTCTTTTTTTTTTTTTTTGGGAAGATCCGAGATCGTTTGACACAGACGTTTTAGGCAACTTATTTCCCCGACTATAGAGAAGCAGGTTAGGATGGGCCTGGAAGCTGTGGCTGGCTGAATAACTGAGTTCCTCACATGCTCTTTAAAGCAAAACCATAGCATCTCTCCTGCTGAGCCTTGGAAGGGAAGTGCCTGAGCTGTGGGATGGATAGTTTGGATGATTAAAGCTTCTGCCCAGCCACAGGCTGTAGTTCTGGTGCAGCCCAGCTTTGGAGCAGGTTCTTGTTAAGGAACACCAGCAGGTCTGCTTTTCAGGGTAACCAGAAACTGCAGACTTAACCTGAATTTTTGACAAGATGTATGTATTCTGACAGTTTGCCTTGCTTGGAGGTACTCATGGAGTGGACTTGGGCCAATCACTGAACAGGAGGACATGTGCTGGGAGAAATGGAGATCCGAGTTCCAATCCCACCAGCACCACTCTCTGTGAAACCTTAAGCAAGTTACTCAAATTCCCTGCACGGAGATATTGCTTGTAGGCTTTTAGGGAAAGGCCCCCACACAGAACCATCTGGTTTAACCTGCTTCAAGCTTCCTGTTAAGCACTATTATTATTTTATGTATTGTAATCTTACCATTTATAATATGAGCAATTACTTTTTCTTAAATATCCATGACAGAAATCAAATTTTTGCAACTACGTCTGTTAATCCCTCTGCACAATTAGATGTGAGCAGCAGGCCTGGGTTTCTGTACAGAATGAGCCTGAGCGTTTAAAGACTGGGATTAGATTTTAAGTCGACAACCTGAGGGAAGATGAGAAAAGAAAGGCTGGCTTCTGGAGCATAATTACTTATTATTAGAATTGTATTTTTATTTCTTAAGCTGTTTCCAAAGCAAATCGAGCCATTATCCATTGTATGATATTGTCACTAACTGCAGTGTGATAGCAACAAAAATAAAATAAAATAAAAAAATCTCCTTCTCCTCCTCAAATAACTTCACTTTAAATCAAGATCGGATCAATAAGGTCTCTTTTAAAATGCACTGACCTGTCTCTTGCAAACTTGATTTAGCCCAGTGCAATAAACTGTAGAAAAATTGCCTCTTAATTTGAAGGGTGGTGTGGATACGTGAGGCTGGAAGAGGAGAAAGCTTTGCTGAGAGGGCTCCTTAAGCACCGGCCCCTGCTTCCTTCTGTTTGGTATAACGGAATAAGCCGTCCCCCGTGGGATTCTGCGAGCAAAGAAAACAGGGGCCGATATACATTTCTTAATATTTCAGAGGCCCTCTTAATCTCATTGTTCAAACTTTTCAATAAACCCTAATGCTTATTAGTAGTTTTCTCATTCCCCACTACCGGATAATTTTTGTCCGCTAGCCCTGGATAAACAGGGCCCACAATCCTTTTGACTGCGACTCGGCGCGATCTGCCTCTATTTGACCAGACAGTTGATGCAATAAAGGAGTATTGTGCTTTCCGCTGTGCTCAACCCAGAGGTTCAGATGTGTTAATGCAATTGAATTGATTGTAATATTTTATAAAAGTTTTCCCCCGGCAAAGATATTGTCGGAGGCCGGGCTCGTCAAAGGCGGTGAGTGCAGCTGGCATGCACCGCGCCACAGTGACAGGGCTGCAGCTCTCTCTGAGGCGGATTCCTCACCCTGAATTCTTCTTTTCACCCCCATCTCTTCCATGTGTACATGTGCTGCAGTTAATTGTAGATGGGGATGGTCTTACTGTGCATATTATAAAATGTACAGACCTCATTCTCAAATTTGATGTCTGATGATAAAATCAAGAGCATGTACACATTTATAGATTAGATAAATGTCCTTATAGGTGTTTTTTTGTTGTTGTTATTGATTTGACTCTGTGCCTTGGGCTAGAGATTTGTTTTTTTTAAATATCTTTAAAATGAGTCAGTCTGACAAAAAAAAGTTGAGAAAGCCAGAAGCGTACCTCCAGTCCATAAGGGGAGGGATCACTGGTAGAAAGAGGGAAGCAGTATTACCTCTCTATAGCTCTGTGGTGAGATGCCATCCTGAGTGCTGTGTTCAGTTCTGGGGACCACATCTACAAAAGGACATTGACCTATTCTGTAAGCCATAAGGAGAAAGACTGAAGGGGCTACTCTCTAAGAGAAAGAATGGAATGGGATCATGAAAGTTTGGTTAATTGTAATCCGAGATAAGCACATGCCATGGAAGTGGCAGAATACAAGTACATGTAAATAAATGAACACTTACAAATATGACACGAGCATTCAAATAGCCGGCAGGCCTCAATAAAGTACCAGGAGGAAGCATTTTCCATAGAATTAAAAGCTCAAGGACGTGGGGGTCAGTGTACGAAGCTGAAGGGCAGTGGGCACCTGGAACGGACTTGCACCAGCGCTTATAGAGCTGGAGCACGCCTGGGAGAGACGCTAAGGGGCCTAGAGGTAGAGGGAGCGGAGTTTGCCACAGATGGAGAAAGACAGCTACAAATCAGCAGACCGAGCGGATCAAGTGGTCCTTATCTGTTGACTTTTTTTTTAATGTTTCCACGGAACTGGAAGACTTTAATGTGCTTCCCACCAGTGGCAAATTTGTGGTCTGTCCTAAATCCTCAGTTTTTTATTTCTATATTAAGAGGATGAAGAGCCACTGCAGAGCATTTTGGTTTCATTTTTTAATTTTATTTTTAAAATGGTCTTATTTTAGAAGAAATTGCAATTCCTGCCAAATTAACTAGGACTTGAGAAAAAACATTGTAGACACATAGGTTTGTTGTGTCGCTGGATATTAATCTCTATCTGGGGAACGTTATGTGTGTTACGTTGTCCTGATATTCAGTGGGACGTGTGCGCATCATAGGAGCCAACTTTTCAAAACAATTAGGGATGCTAAACCCAACACCAATGTCCCCTCCCTGGACCCAGTGAAGGAGTTCACTCAGGCACCTGCAGAGCTGGCACCTCGGATGCCCATAGGTCTCCCACTGAACCTCTGTGGTGAAGGTCATGTGTGAACAGGCCCCCATCCCCGGAAAGCCTCCTCGATGACCCCTTTTTGGGGCAGGTACATTGTCTGCGTACAAACTTTATATGCTGTGCGAGGGGAAGTATTCAAAGCTTGTGTGTGTGTAACTCATAGAGATCGATAATGGAAAGGGTTTGGGCGGGTCCCTGAAAATTTAAATTTCACACCCCGCCAAATGGCAAGATTTTACCCAGGCACCCTTTTACTGAGCTAAAAGTTAGCCAGATAGAAAGAAGGCGGGGTTTATCATACATTTAGCGGAGTAATCTGTGCTTTCTGGATAAATTTAGGAGGGTGGGTCTGGGCAGGGAAACTTTAGCCGGGTAACTGCAGGCGGGGATATTCCATGGCAGCTTTCTGCTCGCCGCCTCATTCCTTCTCTCCCTTTTCATCTCCTCTCCATCGCGCCTCTTTTCACCGGGCCCTGCGCCACCAGGGCGGAGAGGAAGACCAGGGACCACATTCTAGATTCTGCATTTTCAAATTGCACAGTTCAGGGGGGGGGGGACGACCAATCAGGGTGGTTCTTCTCCCCTTGCCTCCTGCGCGGTGACGTAAGAGCCGCGGCACGGGTACGAGGCACGAGGGCTGTCGGGAACGCTGCAGCACGTGCGCAGGAACAGAAGGCTGTGCGTGCTGATGGCTGTCACGTATCTGTTCCTGATCTTACAGTCTCCTTTGTTGCAGCTATTAAAAGCCCTCCCCTCTCTCCTGAAGCTGCGAGGTGCCGCCGGGAGGTGAGTGGTGAGTTTATTTGAACACAGGAAGCCTCCCCTCACCTGCTTCTCTCTTCTTGCCGAGTTCCAAAGCTGCAGTGGAGGGGGGGGGGGGTTGGAGAGAGAGGAGAAGCCGAGAGAGCTCTGCTGGAGCTGTGAGTCATGGGGGCTGACCCAGCAAAGTGCTCTGTGCGTGACAAATAATGAAAGGTGGAACTGGCTGCTTCAGAGGTGGCGTAGCAGATCAAATCGCAGAGGATCAGGCAGTGTGATGTTGCCTTGCTCTGAGTGGCAGAAGTTAATAATTAGTGACAGTGATTGACAGAGGCGCTCCATCTGCTGCTCTGATGCCTGGGAGCAGGCCTTGCACGGTGAGATCCTGGGGGAGAGGAGGCTAGCCTGTGATTGACAGCTGCCTCGGAGAGAGACAGGCCACGGCCAGGAAAGTCCGTGTCAGCAGAAGTGCTTAAGTCTATCCTCCCAACCAACGCCCCCCCTCCCGAAGTCTCACTGAGTGCCTACATTTATTCCATTTTACTTATCACGTCAGCTATGGCTTTAAATGGTACCTTCCAATAGGAAATGGGAAATCTCCCTATGGCACAACGTGCTTGCCCTATGACTTTGCTCACCCACTGCTTGCACTCTGGCTCACTGTAACCTGCCTTGCCAAGTCTTCTGTGTCTCCTGGGAATCTTCTACATTTGTGGCCGGTCCTCCCGCTCTGTCCTGCAGGGTTGGGGAGATGCATAGCGCCGGCTGAACATGAGAGGACGCGTTGGTGCTGGCTAGAAAAGAAAGGTAGCGTCATTCAAAGGTGACACACGTGCATCCGAAGCTGGACTGCAGAAGGTACCTGAATGACTAGCACCAGCTGCACCAGAGATGGGCATGTTCACGGGGGGGGGGGGGGGGGGGCAGGAGCCTGGAAAGGAAGGCGGGAGAAAGGAAAGAGAATGCAAGAGCAGAAATTAAAATGGGAGAATGAAGACAGGAAAACTGCCCACCCTTTGTTCATGAGCTGCCAAATGGCTCCTGCCATAAACACTAAGCTGCTCCTAGTTTTATACCACTGCATGCAGAAAGTTGTACTTCTGATTTTCTTTGGGACATCGATAGGAAACTTGGAAGTACAATCCCAGGCCTGCAGGCCAGGGTTAACCTGCTACTTATAGCATGGAAGCCAGCTGGCACCCCTCATTCTTTCCTCTGCCCGTGCAGACAGACAGAGACACACACACACACACACACACGTCCTGCTGTGGTAAACCTCCAGCAAGCGGCCATCTCTACCATCTTCCTATGGTAAATGCTCAGCGTTTGTCTCCGGGCAATGTGCATAAGTGCCTCCGCGCCTTCCTTCGATAGTTTCTCTCACGGCTTCCTCGCTTCCGTCTTATTCCAGTTTACCTTATTCTCAGCATATTCTGTATTATTTACTAAGCATGTGGCAGAAGGCAGAGCTATTTCCACAAGTTATGCCATTAGATTGAAGAATCTCCCTCTCTCTGTGATATTTTAAGCTTGGGTTCTACATGGGAATAGGCCAGAATAACTGTTACTGCCTAGGTCACAAAGGACGTGGGTGCCATTTACGGAAGAGGGCGTGTTGCCAGCAAGAAGTCCACCATCATGGTCGTGGCATCTCAAACAGCGAACATGCCCAGAATAGTTAGATTAAATGAAGCTGGGAGCACTGGCGTTAACTTTGATGAGTCAGGGAAATGTAATAATTTTCCTGCCAAAACAAAGCTAATAAACTGAACACGTTCTTGAGAAGATGCTCCTCCATCCCTTGGAATCCGACTTCAAAACATGAGTCTTATCTTTCCTCATTCGCCAAGGAAATATTTTGGGACTCTTCCTGGGTAGCAGATTGAATTGTTTTGGCTCTTTCCAGTCGTTTAATCCTCAGATAAAAGAGGCCTTGTGCCGGCAACATCCTTCCATTCCCAGCAACAACTCTGTGTTCCCAAAATGACTGCAGGTAAAAGCTGCAATGAATCAAACTGCAGCCTAATGGCAACCTTAAAATACGCCCTAGCCGCACTCTCTGGGAAGCCACTAATGGCTCAGCTACTTCTGTCGGAGAAGTCCAAAACACGGCATATTGTTTGGCAAATTACATAGCTGGACTCCTGGTTTCATAATGTTGCATGTAGGGTGCCGTCTGTACTGGAATGGCCCCTCAACTAAGTGAAAATACCCAGCAGAAAGAACCCAAATACCCCTTTTTGATAGTTATTTAATTTCTGACGTGGTTCCACTCCATTGGTGTTCACCTTACTGAGCATTTCAAGATTCATTGCCCCAAGCAGAACATCGGTGGCCAATGGCACACAGCTGTAATGGTAAGACCAACCCTTTTTCTACTCCAGAAATAAAATAGGCTTGGCTGGGAATATAGGAGAGCTTGGAGCTAGACTACAGAATGAGAACGGGGCGCATCGGGCTGCTCTGAGAAAGCAGATAAGGAACTTGCAGCTTGAATCTCTTGCTCAAAGGTTAAAAAGGCAAAGCAGTCTGGAGTGAGTGCAGACAGCTTCCAGTCAGGGAGAGGAATGGCAAACACCAGCTTCAAGATCTTCTCTGAACATCATGCCTCCTCCTGACACACGGACGCCGGCCTGCCCTACTTCAACTGAGTTTAGCGGTAAAGAAATAATAGGAAATATTGCCGGGAAACTGGCTTGTTTTAAATTGTTTTCCTGAGGGCAAAGAATGAGTCTGAAATCTGAAATGGACTGGATCCCTTACAGAAGACCTTTTCTTTAGTGCACGTATTCTCCTATAGTCCCTAAATAAAAAACTTACACCTGATATTTGGCTGGGTTAGCCGGATATCTCAGCCCCTCCCTGGAATGCCCTCAAAACGCCCCTTTTTTTATCCTGCTAAATTCTAGTCTGGTAACTGTTAGGAATTATCCGTCTAAATGGCTTTTAAATACAGACTCCTTTGTGTCTGGCATCCATGCCAATTGCAGCGTGCCTTGCTTATGATTAATAATCATTTCTGGCTTGTTGCGGGTGAGGGTGGGTTAGCTGTGAGTGGGGATTTACAGTTTTTAACTATTATATTATTTTTGTTGCTTAATGTTAAGATTTTCTGTATTTTTTGTTGGCTTATTTTGTTCATGGCTTTGGGTGATTGTTTCAATCTGTAAAGCGATTCATAAATGCTGCTAAATAAATAAATAACTATAGGGTGGGGGTAGGCTGGGGTGAAGGAAATCAACGTGCACACATTCCATTTCATTTCCCCCCCCCTCCCCCGCTTGGCCACTCACACAAATAGCAGGTGCGAATTAGGCACAGCCTTCATGCATGCACGCTGTATGCCCAGCCTTCATGCATGCACGCTGTATGCCCAGCCTTCATGCATGCACGCTGTATGCACAGCCTTCATGCATGCACGCTGTATGTCCAGCCTTCATGCATGCACTGAGAACCAGGAATCCAAAGCACATACACCAAATGTCTGAACCTGCGGGATTACTATTGCAGGATTACTATTGCAACAACCGGTATCGTTCCGTTTAGAGGGGATTCTAACTTAGAGGCGTTCAGTCATAATCCCACAGCACTCTGTATGCACAGCCTTCTTGCATGCACGTTGTATGCACAGCCTTCATGCATGCACGCTGTATGTCCAGCCTTCATGCATGCACTGAGAACCAGGAATCCAAAGCACATACACCAAATGTCTGAACCTGCGGGATTACTATTGCAGGATTACTATTGCAACAACCGGTATCGTTCCGTTTAGAGGGGATTCTAACTTAGAGGCGTTCAGTCATAATCCCACAGCACTCTGTATGCACAGCCTTCTTGCATGCACGTTGTATGCACAGCCTTCATGCATGCACGCTGTATGTCCAGCCTTCATGCATGCACTGAGAACCAGGAATCCAAAGCACATACACCAAATGTCTGAACCTGCGGGATTACTATTGCAGGATTACTATTGCAACAACCGGTATCGTTCCGTTTAGAGGGGATTCTAACTTAGAGGCGTTCAGTCATAATCCCACAGCACTCTGTATGCACAGCCTTCTTGCATGCACACTGTATGCACATTTTGAAAAAGAAACTAGCCACGTACTTTGCAACCACCCAGGCTACCTGCTAATTGCCTCCTAAGAAGCTGATATACTAAGAATGCTGGAATCTCTTTGAGTCGGGGAAGCCTTGCATAAGTCATGTGCAGAGTGCACTCCTACCTTTGTAATCTCCAGCTTGGTGCGGATCTAGAGAACAGACTCAGGTGTGTTTCCAAAACATGCAGGATGCTGAACGGTGCTGTGTAGGCCCATTGCTTCAAAATTCAACTTTCCAGTTTCCAGATTAGTTACTCTTGTAATCAGTTCTGGATCAGGTAGCTAGTCTGCTTTCTGCTCCCTGTTTCATTCACACTGGGGAACTGTATCAGGATTAAATATGGAGTAATTCCTTTTTATATTCACCTTATCCCAGAGCTGATGCAAAAACGCCACTTACATACACTTAATCCAGTATTAGTTACTCTTGAAATGACAAATTTAAGGGTGAATCCACTGGGATTAGTTACTAGAGATGTGCAAATAATTTGAGGCAGAACTTGATAAGGGCAAATTTCAGCCTGTTTCTCAATGGAATTTTTAAACTTTTCCCTAATCAGATTTATGTCCCTTACTTTATGCATCAGAGTCTTCACAGACCTCAGACCTCAAATGTGTGGTGTCAGAGAGCACAGGCGTGAGTAGCATTCCTTGACACTCCCCCAGTGGGAGGCGTTTTCTCAAGGAATGAGTGTTTCAAAAGCAGTAATCAAAACAAAATTCTTATGATTCAAGTCTAATAGACCTTCTGTTATCATCAGTCTCTCCACAACCTATATTTTAAATAAATAAAATAAATATTATTTGACAACAAAGAGGTATTTAACAAAAACAATTGTGTTAAAGTTTGTCCATACAGAAGAGTAGTGAAAGTGAAAAAGAAATCTTCTTTCATCCAGTCCTGCATCCTGGGAAGGTGACTGAGGCTATAGGGTTGAGGGGGTCCATGCAAGCTCCCGAGATTGAGAGAACAGAGAGGTGAGGAGTAGTGAAAAGGGCCTTAGTTCCATGGTCCTTGCATTTCCCTGAAATTTTGCCTTCAGGCTGGCGGTGGATTTCTGGGTGTTGTAAAGGGGCTGCTAGATGGGGAGATCGGCTTTCTGAGATCTGCACACCAGAAAGCAGGTAACCAAAAAGGAAAGAGCCTGGGGAGGTTTCCCAGCTTCAAAGAGTACCTCCGAGCTCGTGGGCAGCGGAGGAAGAAAACTGCTAACCTGCGGAGACGGTGCAGCATCTCTAACTTTCTGGATCGTGGAGTAGCTTTTGGGGTTTTTTTCCTGTATGGATTAGTGTGCACTGTGCAAATTTTATTCATCTGCATCTTAATATTCCAGTAAAGGTTTATTTTTGCACAACAGCTGACTCTTGTTCTCCCTGGAAGGTGTCAGAAGACCTCCCTAAAAGCTTCCGGGGCCTTGAAAGACGGACTTTCCCCCCGTCAGGAAAGAACCCAAGGCTGCATGGGGAGTCTTACCCCCTCCGATCTCGAATGTGCCCCTCACGCATTCCTTGAGATTTGATGCACATTTGTAGAAATGTGCATTTGATTTTTTTTTTTTCCCATAGTTTTTTGAATTAAACCATACAAAACATTTGTGGGCTCATCCTGTTAGCCTGCAGACTTGTGAAAGTTCATACCCCTCGCTGTCCAGCCTCCTCCCAGTATAAGCACAGGCAGCAGAGACTCCAGCGTGAATGGGCTTTCACCACTGGACTTTAGAGGTGCACGTGAAACGCTACGTTCAGCCTCGGTGTCATCCTTTCTGAGGTCAGCTGAAATTTTGAGTTTTCTAAATGAAGATATTATCAAGTCTCCCTTGCCGTTTCTTCCCATTATGTGAGCTGTACTTGTTTTTACTATCACTTAACTTTTGTTTTAGAAGTGCACAGCATCCAAGGCAGATATTAAGGCTGAGCTGTTATAGTACCTTCAGCCAACAATGTAAGCAGGTCTGCCGTTTTGTGTCCTTTATGTGAAGTGCCGTTGGGCCAGGAGGTCTGCATTAAACATTTCTGTTGACTCTGAAGTCCGCTGCATCTTTGCATCTTTGCTTTCATGGGGATTGCAATTTTTCAGGTGTCTGGCACTAAACCACATTCAATTTTCAGAGCTAGGGGAGCATGAAAATCAGAATGACTGACTGGGATCAGCCTTGGATTGGGCATTTTCTTTTTTTCAGTTAAACGACTAGCAGGTTCATCGCAATTCAGAATCCAGGCTGGGTGAAATTACACGAGAAATGGGACCCCCTCCTAACTACTGCCATTGCTCAGAGGAGTCTTGGGGGCGGAGGGGTGTGTGTGTGCGTGTGTGATGAATCGTTGCTATTCCATTCTTGCTCCAGAAACCACGTTGAGCAGCTCCAAGGGATTTCCACAGCTTTGCTTGAGACTCTGACATGTTATTAGTTGATATCAGTGGTACTAATCCACCCCAAAACAGTACAAAGAAGAAGAAGATACCTTTTCAAAAGCTAATGGATATATAAAGGATGCAGGACTCTTCCTCAGGCAATGAGTATCTTACAAATGGCTTCAGACATTAGCAATTTTTCTTATCTGAGGTGCGAGTGAGGAGCTGATGGTTTCTGTACATTCCCACTACTCCTTTCTATGCAAGTCAGAAGCATGTGCATTGTTTGGAAAAAAATAAATGCGTTTATAGATGCACTGCATACATAAAAAGAGTTCAGTTCCACGTACAAGTGGGTACAGAGGGCAGTGAGAGGAAGGGCTAGGCCCAGCAACTTCTGCTGCAATTCAACGCCGCTTTAATTGCTGTGGATTTGATATATACAGTAAAGGACCAGTCTGTACAGTCAGCAGAGCAGTTGTGTTACTGGTATAATGCACGAATGGAGAGAGATGCCCCAGGTTAACCTTACTGAGCAACCACAAGCTCTCATTCTGATTTCCCATCGGAGCAGACCAGGGACTTTTTCTGCTAGTTCCTAAGTCGGATCTCCGAAAACCTCTTAACAGGTCTCCGATGAATGTTAATGAGATGCATTTTCATGAATTTGGGGCTAAGACCTAAGTCTGTTTCGGAATGATCAGATGTGGGAATCACCAAATTTTAATTCAATTTTTTTTTCTTTGAAGGCCATTTTTGAAATAAGAAATAATATACGTGCCATCGAATGGCCTGAGAGCACTGTCCTAACTCTAGGGTGAGAGAGGGTTATCTTGGCAAGCTGCAGCGTGAAACCTCCCGGCCTGTAACACTCTGTGCCTGGCAGAAAACAAAACACGGAAAAACCTTTTAGCACGCCTGGCCCAGAAGTGTTGACTAGGGAATTTACACTATGGCAGCCTCAAACACAGGCCAATTTTTATTTTATTTTTTTTTAAGCTAGGGCCATCCTGTCTCTTGCTGCATTAGTTGAGTAGGATTTTTATGTTCTTATCCTTCTGGATTCACAGATTTTGGAATAGCAAGTCAAGAGTTAGGCAAGGCCTGGGAAGCAGAGAATCTAGGGTTCAAATCCCAAATCTGCTTCTAACATTCCTTGTGACCTTGGGTAAGTCACTTCTTTCCCCACTGCCTCGGGTACCCATGTACAGTGTAAGCTTTTAGGCAGGGACTAATTGTAGCTGAACACTGTCCAGCACTGTGCATGTCTAGCAGTTCTATAAAAATGCTAAGTATTTTTCTTTTTTTTCTGGAGAGGGGGCGGCTGTGTCTTCTCCGCGCGGGTGTCCCTTCCAGCTTGTGCACAGGGCGGCCTTGCACAAAGATCCCTGTCCATGCCTGTTAGCAGCCCAAGCCGAGCCTTGTAGAGTTGCCTGCTTGCCGGCGCAGCGGGATGCGTCTCATCTGGCTTTGAATAGAGCCCCTGTCGTTTCAGCTGACACATACAAGAAGCAGCGTGCCTGGCAGAAATCAGAATCTGCTAACTCTACAGTGAACATAAATATTCTGAAGGCAGGAGGAAGCTGAACAGAGCTCTCTGTGTTAGACCTCATCTTCGCAATTCAATGAGACACTTTTAGATTTATTTTTTGTAAAAAGGTTCAGCATTTCTAGCTAAATGTATCATTCTTGTCCCTCAGACATGGCCATAGCATAGGCAGGCTAAGCTTAAAATACCCTTCCACTTTCAGTTCTAAGGAGTGCTTTGATCTAGCAAATGGTGCAAAAAGCCTTCAGTGAGGATGCCGACACATTTGGACGCTCAATTTGTCTTTGTAATGTGTTTGCATGTATATATATATATATCTCAATATATATATAAATTAACAAAATTGTCTTTCATGTCGTTTTAGCACGTGCTGTTAGTAAAGTGCACATGTTTTAAAAATATAACTCAAAAACAAATCAAAATGAATGAAATCATATGCATGGAAAAACGAAACAATAGGAAAGCCATACATCCGAAATGACATGGATTTTTCATGCACATCCCTGCCATGTGTGGCCACAACCAGACCAAGAAAAAGTAGCATTCTTAGTCACATCAAATATTTGTTTCTGTGCCCAAGAGCCCTCTGGCCCCTCCTACTACTTGTGTGCGTGTGTGTATGTATATGTGCACATATACTTAGCTGCAACCGTAATTAGTTTGCAAAGAAGTACTTGTGACGGACAGTTCCAGCTCCTGTATTTTGGTATCTCCATTCCTAGTGTTATTGGCACTTCTTGGGGGTAAGCGTCTGCCTGCAACAGCTGCATGTGGCTAGCAGTAATTTCCGTCCCATCATTAGCTGCCCGCTGTGGGAGTCTGTTCAGCAAACGTCGGCCATTCATTCGGTAATGGATGATGTTTGGATGACAAGGTTTTACAGCCATAATATCCTGCCACGAGGTCGGGAAGGTGGGGTGTGGAATTAACCCTGTGGCCTGGTGCATTCAGGTTTCTTGAATGTAACTCACTTGGACACCTTGCCTTATCCAATAAAGACGTTTCCAACCCTGGTTTTTACCTTGCTGTAGGCCAGGTGATATTTTTCTGAATTGAAGAGGGGGTGGTTGTTTTTTTTTTTTTTTCTTTAGTTAAAATGATTCCCAAATAACTATAATCCAGTAAATGCCATCATAATACAGGCCAGCTAAATAAAATGCTGGCAAGAAAATGTTAATAATAAAAATGTGCATTAATATGCTTCTTATGCAGTGGAATTGTTGTTGTGTGTGTGCTTCTTTGGCATGGTAGATGCAGGGAGCTATAAATAATGTATTTCTGTATTCCGAATCCTGCTGAGCTGTACCTTGTGAAATTCAGAGATGCTACAGCAAGGCTAAAGTCTGCAGATCTGCTCTGTTCTTGGCAGAAGGCATGGAGCAGCGCTCTCTCATGGCTGCAGTTTACGCTGTTTGCGCATATAGGACCCACGTAGGCAGTCTGCAGTGCACACAGGAGGCCCTCTGCACTTAAATCATCATTGCCATTACATTTTCACAGCTGACCTTAGTTCCTTTGTCTTCTTATTACTGGAAGGTCCCTTAACTTAATGAAATCTGTTGCCCTAACCCTCTCCACTCCTGCTGGGAGGTTGTAAGCTTTTTCGTGTATTTAGATCCCAAAGGGGCTGATGCAATAATTGTGTGCAGAAAACGGGTGCTCACTGTTGAGCGCCCATTTTCCCAAGGCGAGCCCGGCCACCTCTCCTGGGTGCGCGAACGAATATTTAAATGAGGGGTCACGCTAAAAAGAACATAAGAACATAAATTGCCATGCTGGGTCAGACCAAGGGTCCATCAAGCCCAGCATCCTGTTTCCAACAGAGGCCAAACCAGGCCACAAGAACCTGGCAATTACCCAAACACTAAGAAGATCCCATGCTACTGATGCAATTAATGGCAGTGGCTATTCCCTAAGTAAACTTGATTAATAGCCGTTAATGGACTTCTCCTCCAAGAGCTTATCCAAACCTTTTTTGAACCCAGCTACACTAACTGCACTAACCACATCCTCTGGCAACAAATTCCAGAGCTTTATTGTGCGTTGCGTGAAAAAGAATTTTCTCTGATTAGTCTTAAATGTGCTACTTGCTAACTTCATGGAATGCACCCTAGTCCTTCTATTATTCAAAAGTGTAAATAACCGATTCACATCTACTAGGGACAAATGTACGTCCCCCGCGCCTCCTCTGCATCAGGCGCATAAGAGAGGTGGCTTTCAAGCGGGTTGAGAATTCGGACTCTCAGTCTACGAGCGTCCGTTTTCTTCCACTACCATCATAGACACGCACAAGATAAAAGGCCTGCTCCGTGTATCTTGTGTGTGCATTGGACTTCCAGAATTTTTATTTTCAAAACTTTTTTTTTTAACTAAATCCGCTTTATTTGGTTCCCCCTACTTAGTATCGCTACAATACTATTAGGAGGAATCACAGAAAGCAGAATTTTTCTTTTTTTTCCAATGCATCCTTGAGCGTGGCGAACCTTTATACCAACCCCGGGCTGGTATAAAATTTGCTGCGTTGCAATGAAATTTATTGGATTGCAGGGATTAGCTAATAGCCTCATTTCCATGAATTTCCATGTGATGAGCGATATTACCTACACTCAGGCGCACCGTTTAGCCCCCGTTTCGCCGTGCGTTTTTGATGCGCTATTATTACCCCTTATACTGTAAGGGGTAACAGCGCATGGAAAATAGCATGTGGATGAGCCTATTAGTTAGTCACCTGCTATATAGAAAGTAAAATGTGCGGCCAAGCCGCGCATTTTACTCTCAGAAATTAATGCGTGTCAAAGGCTGGCGTTAATTTCAGACGGCACCGGGCAAGAGTATAGAAAAGCAGAAAAAACTGCTTTTCTGTACACCCTACGACTTAATATCATAGCGATATTAAGTCGGAGGCCTCTCCCCCCCAAAAAAAAAAAAAAAATTAAAAAAAAAAAAATCTGTCTGCCGGTCGGCGGGTTCGAAAACGGACGCTTAACTTTGTCGGCATCCATTTTCCGAACCCGTGGCTGTCAGCAGGTTGGACAACTGGCGCCGGTAAATTAAGTGTTGGCTGTCAGACCTGCTCATAGCCGCTCCTTCCACCAATAAGGAGGCGCTAGGGATGCGCCAGTGTCCCTAGCGCCTCCTTATTAGCGCAGGCCATAATTTAAATAAAGAATCGCACGCCTAGGAAAGGTGCCTGGGCTTGCCCGCGGACTTAATCGAACGGGCCTGACTGTGATTTGGAAGCGCATTATGGACACACTAATCCCCGTATTGGATCAGAGGTTATAGACGCGCAGCCAATCGCGTGTTAAGCTATGCGCAGCGGCTTGTGCACGGTATTGCCTTGGCCCCATAGAGTTTTCAAGAGACTTCTCCTGGAGAGCTAGGAAGTCACCAGAAGTAAGACTGCTTGAGGAATCGAGAGGACGTTAAAAGAGCCTGAAATGCCCACCACCCCTTTTTGCCAGCAAGCCCCTGAAATGAAAATGAAATGCATGCATGCTCTCTGTTTCCTGCATGCACTAGAAAGCTGGCGAGGTCCATGCATACCCTCGAAACGGATATGACTAATGCGTGCTGTGCACTGCCATGAGGAAAGGCCTGGTTTAATCCCCAGCTAGGGGGCTTCTGCTCCTCAGCTTGTCCAGAGCTGGCAATGCCGAGGAGGCAGCATCCACAGCCCTTGGGAGGCCCCATGATTTCAGGGGTCCTAAAAGAGGCCCTGATGCATTTCTTCTGACCCAGGACAGCATTAAATGTAAGTTGAAAGAAGGTTAAAAAAGACGGTAAAAAAAAAATCCCCGGGTAGTTTTGAATGAAGACAGGACTCCAGCCCTGGATCCTCTTGAGCTGGAAGTACGGAAGTGCAGGAGAGAACTGCTGAGTCAAAAAAAAAAAAAGTGTACTTGCTAGGCTGCTGTCAGATGAACACTTTCAAGACCTGCAGCTGTTCTCCCCTTGCAAACATCTGGAAGACATCCTCCATACAATGCATACTTACAGGACACCAGATACAAGCCCGTTCCTGACAACTGAACGTGTCTGATCACACCTTGTCTGTGAGATTCTGTGGAAACCTGCTGCTGATACTCCCAGATTTGTTAATATATTTTTTTGTTTTGTTTACAATGGTCCTCTTTTCAATGTGCCCAGAGATTATCAGCAAAATGTGTAGAACAAGTGGCCTTAATTTTCAATGCTTTGTAGGCCGCAGGATGGTTCTAATGTGGTACCTTGCAAAATGCCAATTAAATTATGCTCTCACCAAATTTAGCATTCTTAAGCAAAACCCATCCAAAATGAACATACTGCAAACGTTCAGGTTTCAGATGACTCTCAAATTATTGGGGGGAAGTCAGATTACATACATTCACATTTTAAGGCATTCTTTTCTGTTCTTTGCTTCAGAATAATTTAGTGATGGGCCAGCAAATCCTGATTGTGAGACACAATCTAATACCTCTGCCATGGTGCACCTGTGCTGCCAGGTTACTGCTGTCAAGCAAAAGCTGCTTGGCCGAGGAAAATCAGCACTTTGGAAGATCATTGCTGTCACACTAACCGGGGGTGGGTGGGCTTAGGGATGAAGAAGGTTAGAGAGAGAGGGTTTGATACAGAAGCACTGGCATATGCCCAACCTCAACTTCAAGCTGTCTCAACTTCCACACAGCAGTTAATCCTGGACTGAAGAGGGGGTCTGAGTAATATTGTGCACACACACGTGAATATGGGCATAGGGATGGGATGGGATGCTTTTCCAATCCAATGCATATCAGACACAGGTAACCCACTTAACCGATACCGTTTGAGGAGCGAGCACCGCAGCACGATGTTGACTGTCATACCATGTCTTCGTTGGCAGCATGTGGCTTACTTCTGTGCCAAAGTTGGCACCCTCCCAAATTCTGCTGCCTTTTCCAGTTGTGTGAGCACTGACGATGGCAAGCAAAGGGCCTACCCCCAAAAGGAACACAAGCATTGTTGTAAAACCTACAAATCCGTGTCAGTTGTAGTGATTAGGAGGCTGGAAGAACATCAGACCGGGGAGTAACATCAGAAAATGTTTCTTCACAGAAAACATGGCAGAGGTAAGTAATGTGGTAAAGGTGCGGACAGTAAGAGAATTCAGGAGAGCCTGGGATAAGCACGAAGGATCCCTGGTTGCAAAGCAGGGAGTAGAAAGCTGGACTCCAACTGTATTAGGGGACCGGATGGGCCGAACGCTCCTTATCTGCCAACAGGTTCTCCGTTTCGGCTTGAATTGGGAATGCACGGTGCACGCACCATTTTCTGCTCTCCCCCACAATACTTTTAGTGAGATGTCCTCTTCTGAGAGAATAATTGTAAAACTCCAGAGGAAGCTCGCTGGCCCCCATTGGAAAATTCGGGGCCAGTGGGGACCACAGGCACAAAAAGTAGCTGTGGACTTCCCGCTTGCTTTTCAGCACAGGGATTTTAAAATGAAATCCCATCACATTCTCTCCCTGGGGTCCCCTTTTAGCCACAGAGGGAAGTTTGCGGCTAAGGGCATTTACCCTGCTAATTTCTTTGTTGCCCAGATGAATTCCTTTGAAAATTGTAACATGGAGCATACGTTAGCCGGCAAATGCACACATGGGGTGGATTTTAAAAGGCCGGAGCACGCCAAAACCAGGAGATACGCACAGACGTTGGGCTGGCGCACACCACCCGGATTTAAAAAGGCGCCCATGGTCGCGCATATCTCCTGGTACGCGCACAATGTTTTTTCTGAAAAAGGGGCGTTGTGTGGGCAAGGCAGGGGTGTTCCAGGATTTATAAATAAACCAGCGCATAAATATGCGCACAAGCGCGAGCCGGAGTCCCTTACCACGTGACTTTACTTCTGCTATGGATGGCGCGTAAGTCCAAAAACAAAAAAAAAACCTAGGCTAGGTGGCGGGGTTTTAAGGGGAGAGGCTAATTAACCAGAGGGGCTTAGAAATCATATCCTTTACCTGGGGAAACTGGGAATTGCGTCAGGGGCGCGAGTCTTCTAAAATCCCCCCACTTACTTGGTAGGGTGGCATTCGCACACACATGCACGCATCCATATAAAACTGGGTGCCCATGTACGCACGTACGGTCTATTTTATACCATGTGCGCATATACACGCGTGTGTTATAAAATGACTGTGTCCTTTGACGCGAGCTGGCATACAGGCTTACATGTGCGCCTGCGCGCCGGAATCAAAGTTTTATATATATATATACTCGTGACTAGGGTAACTTTATAACCGTGCATGATGGGGTGACCTCTGCGCGTACACTTTTCACGCTTAGCCTTTATCCCAGAATTTCAAAGCAAACTTTATGCGTACAAGATCACTTTTGAAAATTTGCGTGCAGTTGCCACAAACTCAGCTGCACAAAGTTACATCTGCTCTATCGAGGCAGCAACTTGTGCAGGCGGATTTACAAGCACACTTTTTAAAATCGAAACGTGAGCACGCGAGTTCCAACTCCTTCTTTTGGGTGGAAAAGTACACATGAAACCGAGTTAAAGTACATCCTTTTATGTGCACTGAGCCCAGGTCAGTTTCAAATCAGCATGGAAATGGCTTTGAAAATCAGGCCTTAAAATCCAAAGGTATGAGGGTAAGTGCACCCCTGCTCCCCTGGGCGTGGTGAGTCTGTGGTTACTGTGTAAGACAGAACTGCCGTACAAACCTCGGTGAACAATGGCAAAACGTTGGCATGGGAGTGCAGTTTGCAGCTCTTGAGCCGGGCCTGGTTCTGCCACCGATGACAGATGCTCAGTAGTGAAGGGGCAGATTATTAGTTGTGCAATCTTCCATTGCCAGGCACTGCTCTTGTGGGGTGCATATACATTTTGATGACCAGTTCTGTAGAGTTTCTCAAATTGCTTGAAGGAATATTCTTCTCTGTGCTTCTTGAACCTCCCCTCCCCTCCACTGGAAGTCTCTACAGAGCACTACCGAGTAATTACTACTTCCTAATTACACACAGGCGCACTGTTAACCGGCATTTGGACACGTGTTTTCGACGCGCTAGCTTTACCCCTTATTCAGTAAGGGGTAATAGCGCGTCCAAAACGTGCGTCAACCCCCACGAACCTAATAGAGCCCGCAACATGCAAATGCATGTTGATGGCCCTATTAGTCATTCCCGCGCGATTCAGAAAGGAAAATGTGCAGCCAAGCCGCACATTTTACTTTCAGAAATTAGCGCCTGCCCAAAGCTAGGCGTTAATTTCTGCCGGCGCCGGGGAAGTGCACAGAAAAGCAGTAAAAACTGCTTTTCTGTGCACCTTCCGACTTAATATCATGGCGATATTAAGTCGGAGGTCCCAAAAGTAAAAAATAATTTAAAATAAAAAAATGTTAAATCAGCCCGCGGGTTGAAAATCGGATGCTGAATTTTGCCGGTGTCCGGTTTCCGAGCCCGTGGCTGTCGGCGGGTCCGAGAACCGACGCCGGCAAAATTGAGCGTCGGCTGTCAAACTCGCTGACAGCCGCCGCTGCTTTTACCGCGGGCCCTAATTAGCATATTTTTATTTACTGTATCGCGCGCACAGGGCACTGGCCTGTGCGCGCGCCGGCCGCGTTTCCTTCTGTATCGGCCCGATAGTAAGATAGTAAAGGGTGGCAGAGCCCAGCAAGGCTTTGAGAGTTGTAAGTGCCGCTCCTGTCAGGTTACCCCCCATCCTTTCTGGTTAGGGTTGTAACTGCTGCCCCATGCAGGTTAACCCTGCGCTTTTCTTAGAAGCAGAAAATAATCATTTCAGTGCCGTTTTGGGTTGAACCCACTGCGCCATGCAGGCTACCCCCAGCGTTTTGATCCTGCCTTCTTGTGGCTTTTTTCCTTCTGATATTCCAGGGTAGCCTGGACCTCGGTGCGTGGTTAAAAACAAAGCAAAACAGCCTTTGGTCTGGCAAATCCAGACTGAAATTATTTTAATGTATTTTATTTTTTTCCTCCCCCTACCAACTCTTCAGGGTACCGCTGTCAGCTGGAGGTAGAGAGATCCATCTGTCTTCATTAGAATGTCAACGCGTATTAGAACCTGAGAGTCGTGCAGCCTGAGGTTTTCCAATACGCGCCTCACAAAAGAGGGGCTCAGATCTAGCGAAATAGAAGCAGCAGAGTGGGGGCAGGAAATAAAAAAAAAATATGAGGTTTAGACTAATACATTAGAGGGAGGGAGGGAGGCTAACCGGATTACTGTTCTCATCACCTTCAGCCGATGCAAAGGTCATTATCATACGCTGCTTTTTATTCTGCTGTCACGTGGATTATGGGGGGGCCCATAAACAAAGCAGAACCAGCCTGGAGGAGGAAGGAGGTCTGTGCAAGGAAATCCCAGGACAGGAGAATTCCTGAGCTCAAGTCCCGGTCTCTCTCTCTCCCCGCACCTCTGGCTTGCACAGCTGTGATGATAATAGTGTTCTGCCACCACCTCCCGGGCCGGGTAGATCAAGGAACCCAACTGTTGGACTGGGCTTTCCATCCCACATTTCTAAAACATTGAAATTGCCCAAGTGTCTCTGGAATGAGTGGTTTATGCTTAGCTAAATCCAAAATGAATATAAAATGCACTTACTGGAGAATAAGATGCCCTCTCTATGCCTCTTCCCCTTTCTCTCTGTCTCCATGGGCCTACAGCGACCTTGCAACTCACCCAACTCTATGGTAGCAGAGATCTTAGCCTTACTGAAGTAGGAACCTTAACTGTGCCTTCTCTCATTTTATTTTTAAAATATATTTTCATGGTGTTTTTAGGATACAGACACTGGTACACTCTTGCATCAAGTTACAGTTTAATGGGGGGCATTTTCTGGTGCTGAGGTCTCTTCCATTTGTTCTAGAAACAACAGGCATTTTACCTTGTCTAGGCCTTTTCTGGCGATCCTGCAGTTTATTACGGCAAAACCTGAAGCCGAGACAGCCAGAATCTACTCCCAGGTCCATGTGGTCTGCCCACTTTCAGTCCTGGTGCAGTGCCACAGACCACAATTGATCTCTGGCGCTTCCCTCACTTCAGCAATCCTGCCCCATGCTTCTAGAATACCTGTTCCACTAGTTTGTTTTTTATCTTTTTTTTAATTATTTTAACTCCTATCTCAGGACTTTTGGGGGTTAGGAGAGGTGAGAGCGAGAATTTCTAATCTTGGCCTTTTGTTTGGAAATAAGATTGTAAAAACCAACCAGCTATGGAATATGGGAGTTAAAAAAAAATCAGAATTAGATGAAAGTGCTGTAAGGCGTTTGTGTGTCCACCTGGTCACCATGGGTGCAGGAGCGTGGAAAAGTAACTGTCTTATTTTTTTCCCCTCTCGTATAACAAGAAACCAAACATCTATTTTTTTTTTCCCACAGATATACTCGCTGTGTGTTCTGGATGTCTGGTTCATTGATCCAGGGATAGATTTAATGCCTAAGCAAGGCAATCAGTCATTCTCAGCATGGCCAGTCCCTTCAGAGGCTATGGCTGTAGGGGGCTTTTTGGGTAGGGTAGCATTGCTGACAGCCTATGATCATCCTTGTTGGAGTCTGTTCTCCTAAGCCTTCCAGCATGGCTAGAGTTTGAGGCTGAGATTCTTCCTCCCAGCTTAAAACTTTTTTTTTTTTTTTTTTTAAATCATAAACAACTGTTCTTATTCTTCATTGTAAATCTCTTAATATTGTCATTTTGCAACCTGGGAATGGTAAGTTCTTTCTGCTTTCTAGAGCTCTTCAGACTCCTGAAGAAGAAGTTTGCAAACTTAGAAAGGGTTTGTCAACTGCTTCCATTCCTGCTGGTCAGGTGGGTCCAGGCCTTGGTTTATGTTTCCTGCATGCATGGAGTTGTGCGATGGTTTGATTTCCCCAAGCAAAGCAGGGCGTACAAGTCCCTGCATGCAGCCAGCTAGCAGGGGGATTAGATCAGCCTGGCCAGTGGAAGTGGAGCCAGCTGAGAACCTTCTGGACTAATTAGACAAAACTTACTTCTTAGCTCTATTTTTGAGTGGGCAAATCATTGTCTGCACAAAATGAACAGAGGGTAAAAAAAAAAAAGGCAGAATTGGCAAAGAGAGGTATTTTCAGCATTTCCATGACAAAGTTACCTGACTCACTCTAGCCACACAATTCACTGCTCTAAAGTTATCTGGATAACTTTATCTGGGGATATTCAATGACATTTTTACCTAGATAAGTGCTGCTGAATAATAAGGACTGGGTACAGGTAACCTGATAAAATTATCTGGGTAACTTATTTATTTATACATTCGTATGTTCCGCTGATTCCAATAAAATTGTTCAATGCGCATCACCACAAACATTCATAAATACTGACAAATAAAAACATATCCATTCATAATACTCTTAAAATAACAGATATATAACATGGGATACCTGCTCAACAGGTCTTTGAATGTAGACCTCAAAGTGTATTTGATTGCATTCACTCTGATTTTTCTGAATATGGAGAGTTGATGTTTTTTTGGCACCATTTAGTTTTTTTTTGCTTTGAATTCTATCTAAAGCCACTGTTGGAAACGCAGCGAATTCCCCAAGTTTATCAAAGGTTTCGAACTCTACCCAGCTTGAAATCTGTTTAGTTTGCCTGTGAATTGTTCATCTGTCTCTATTCAGTAAGCAACACAGAAAAGCCTTTTTTTGAGTAGCCATTCGGTAGGCAATATGGAAGCTTGAAAGATTTGTCTTTGAAAGGCCACATGTCTGCGGGACATTCTTGGGAATTTTGCCAGCTTAATCCTTTTTGGATGCATTTTCGTAAATGGAACAGAAATCTGCTCAATCTGGGTTCGAAAACCTATTATTAGGATTTCTTAAGAGGGTTGCCCATCTCACCCTGTCTTTGGGGATGATAGCAGAGCCCTTGCCAGCATCTTAGCAAATTCTGTAGGAGCAGTAAACTTAGCAGCTGACTTACAATTTAATGGAGAAAACGAAACAGAGAAAACTCATGCTATGGAAAAACAATCACCAAAAATATTCCCCCTGCCAAGCAGCTGGGAACAGTCGCTTTAGGGCAGAAAAATGCTGTTCAGATTTTGGAAGTATTTCTTTAAATCAGCTTTATACTTTGGCCCAAAATTCCTTAAAATAAGTTTGATGTGTTCCATTCTTATAACACTTTGTGATTGTATAACTTTAGAAAAGAAACATTCAACATTTCTCTTACTAAACATTTGCTACAGCAGCCCTGTTGGGCTACAGCATGCAAGAAAAAACAAACAAACCACAAAACACTTGGGTCCTATTTATCTAACAGGAGAAAACACATTTTCTAAATGAGAAGTAATATTATTTTGTAATTGTATGGGGAAATATATAATTTCATCTATATATCTATATATTTTTTAATAACCAATAATTTTGTTTTAAGGATAAGTAACATCAGCACACACACTTTGCAGCCGGGATTACAAATACTCTAGGGGTCTAAAAAGTAATATCTTTGTGTCTCCTTTAATCATGCCTTCGAAGGTGCACAGCCCTCTGTTTTATGCAGAAAATGAATTGGTACTGATGAACTGCCCTGAAATACAGTGGAAGACGAAGGAAAACCACTTTAAAATCTTTACTGATTATATTGCAGGCGGATTGCTATGATCTATCTCTAAGTAACACAATTAAAATGCTAAAAAAAATCTATTTTTGTTGGCACACAGAAAGAATTAAAGCTGATGGGGGAAAAAATCTTTCCACATTTTAAATGCAGGTTTGACCTTTTCAGAAATATTTTGGCTTCTGATCTGCTTTGGCTATTTTTCTGTAAAATTAACGTTCAGGTTGTGGAACTTCTGGGGGGGAGGGTGTTTCTCCCCCTTATTTTTATATTTCTCTGACTGTCCATCCTCTCAGCAGTTAATGCTCGCTCCTTTTCTGTGGCGCCCACATGTACAAACGCTTGAATTAACACAAGTCTGAAACTTGGGAGCAATAATGTCAGCCATCAAGGCTTCAGCCCTGACTACTGACCAATCTCGCAGCTTTGCAAAGCATTCCTAAGTCAGTCAGCTTCATGAGAAAAAAATACTGCATCCAGTCCTCTCATGCCTAGAGCAGGGGAATGCTCTAAATGTTTAAAGATTACGCAGGAATTTAAACAGTAAGGAAGAGGAGACTGGAAGTATGGGGGAAAGAGGGAAGACTCCTACATTGTCGTTGGTCCTGCCATGATGTCCATCCTGCTCCTGTACAGATTTCCAAACCTTGGTGATTTCTGTTTTAGGCTTCTAGACTTTTCAACATGAAGTGCATTTCAGAAAACTCTCCCAGCAAAGGGCTGGCCTGTTCCCAAGGGTAAGAAGGAGATGATATAGGTGCATGTGCATTTTGTCCATGGCTGGAAAACTCTATGATAGCAGCTGCTCTCCGGTCTCTTACTGCACCTGTTGTCTTTCTCTGTGTAGTTCTAGAGCAGGTTTGGGGAGAATGTCAGTGTCGCATGGAATGAGTCCCGGCCACAAGCAAAGGATAAGGGAAAGTCAAGCGATAAATATTTATTGACTTGAGGGGGAAAGACACAAGGACATTGGAGGCCGGGATATATGTAGAAGAGTATTTAATGTGGAAGTGGTGTGTTCTAGAGAAGGCTTGGATGAATGCCTGCCTTGGATGCCCATTTTTCATAATGTTCAAGCAGACACCATAAAAAATGAGCATAGGTTACAAGCACAGTGGCAAAATGCAAGAGCCATCCCAATGGGAGCTGCCACTATGGGAGAGCAGGGGGTATATTTCTGTAATGTTTGTGCTCCACCTAGTTTTTATGAGACATTAAACATTTTGGCATCTCTTCATACTAAAAGAAATGGTTCTCTTTGCTAGCTGTGCAAATCCATCTTGTACTGTGAAATTTACCATATGCTTTGGTTAAAAATGAGCTTTTCCCTCCGAAAGCCAGCTTCTGTATCCCTCTTTGCAAACACTTTTGCAGGGAGAATTTATTAATTCTGTTGAAATTAAGGACCTGATTTACTAAGCTTTTTCTTCCTCATGGACCCAGAGGGCAGAATTTTCAAAGCTATTCACATGCATAAAACCTGGTACTAAGTGCAAATACCTTAGAAATCTGCTGGCCTTTGTGAGCATGAAGTATATGTGCAATTCAGTTTCATGCGTACTTTTGTGCACACAAAAAAAGAGACATTCTGAGGAGGGGATTTATGTACGCCCTTTCAGCTTTGAACAGTATGAGCCCAACTTTCAGACCTATCCACAATATAGCATTTGCTCGTATAAGTGGATGCGCGGAGAGTAATGCTAGAATTTTATAATCTGTGCGGCAGTATATTTTATAAAGTATGCAGGCACAACATTTGAAAAAATGCTTACCTGCGTGCATCCTTGAAATTGCCAGTTAGCCGAGACCTCTGCCAGTTCACCTAGATCCTCTAGCACTTCACCCTGAACCCCTACCAGTGCAACCAGACCTCCCACCGAAAAACTGCAGACAACAGACAAGTGCGATTTTACAAGTCAGTAAGGCAGGTGTACATATGCATGTATCTCCTACAAAATAGCAACTACCGCACGCGCTTCAGAACTCTGCCCTGAAACACCCCTAGCCTGCCCCTTTTTGTCCTGGTAAAATGCACGTACGAAACTGAAAACTATGCCCGTGGTCTCGACATTTATAAAAAAGCATGCACGCGAGTACCTGCTACTTGTGTGAGTCTATGTTATTTTTATGCGTGCAAACCCTTTACAGATTCACTCTTCTGGGTATAAATCCACACATGAGGAGCAGATGTAACGTTGTGCAGGGGAGTTTGTGTGCATGCCTTCACTTTGAAAATTTGTGTTAAGACTGGGGGCAAAAAGCAGCTTCCGAATGGGGAAAAGCGTCATCATGAATTAGGCCCCTAACCAAGTCCTTTATCATTTCACGATAGGGCCTCAATGCAATCAGTAACGGCCTAACATGCGCAATAAAACCCTAACGCATGCGATAAATACTGCAAGGCAATTGCATATGCAAATATACACTTGAGTATGCAAGTGGGAGGCGAAACTGCAAAAGAGGGTCTTCTATTGTTTCCCCCATCCGATGAACACACAGTAACGCAGGAATTAACGTTAGAGGGTAAAAGCTTTTTATCACACGTGTTCAGCCATTACCGCTGTTCGGTTCTATTACCGCACACGATAATTTTGGGCCTTATTGCAAACACATCTATCAGGCCAATAAAAACAGCTGTGCCCACCTGGCCTGCCTTCCTACATCCATTATGTTTGTGGCAAGTGTACTTGTGAGGGGATACTGGATGCTTGAGGGGGATCGCCACAGACATCAACAAGAAGAGGAAGAAGAAGAAGAAGATCAACCACAACATGCTGGACATGAAAGGGAATATCCATTATCCAGCCCTTCCTCAGGAAATCCCAGCACCTGAGCGTGAGCCAGTGGCCCCGCAGGGAGAGCTTCGGGGCCCACGACAGGGGTTGCCACGCAGGTGTCCACAGCACAGGAGATACAGGGAGTGCATCTTCCCTCCACTAAACTCTTTGCTGGGCATGCCAGAAGATTATGTGGTAAGCAGGTATCGCCTCGCGTCTTGGGCTATCATGGAATTATATGATAAAATCAGAGGGGATCTGGATCCGGCCACGGAACGGTCTCACGCTATACCTGGGCTTACCAAACTATTGACCACCCTGCATTTCCTGGCATCTGGCTCCTTCCAAACGACAGTAGAGGGATGTCCCAAAGCACTTTTTCCTGCTGTCTGGACCAGGTCATAACAGCTGTATCTGACCGCCTTGATTGCTACATAGCATTCCCTCAGGACAGGCAGCACTTGATGGATATCAAGAGAGCCTTTTATGCCATTGCACATTTTCCAAACGTTGTGAGCGCTATCCACTGCACTCACATAGCCATCATCCCACCACATAACAGGGAGCAGGTCTACCACAACAGAAAGCTCTTCCACTCCATCAACATGCAAATGGTCTGAGACGTATGACTATGCATCCTCCCAGGATCCGCGCACGATTCCTTTATACTTAGGCAACTGGGCCTCTTTGAAGATTTCGAGGACGGCCTGTATGGTGACGGTTGGCTTGTAGGTAAGACAGATGCTTCTTTTGCTAATTACTCTTTGGCTCTGTGTTTACATCAACCTGCCGGGACAAGGGGGGGGGGGGCTGTGGGGGAGGTAACAGCCTTGATTACCTGCCAAATGGCTTGTACTGTTAGCTGCAGATGCCAGAGCGCCAGAGCGCGCCTTTCTCTCCACATGCTGGAGAGGCCTGCTAATGTTGTGTGGTCACGCAACGTACTTGCCCCCTAGTATGGGTACACTGTCTTATAACATGCTGTGGCTTGCCATTCATATGTCCAACTAACGGTGGGTGAGTGATACAGCCATTCTGGATATGACTGCCGACCTAGCTTCTCACCCCCGTTGCTATTCCTAACACACGGGATGAGATGAGGTACAATGAGGCCTTATCGTCAACTCGCTGTGTCATAGAACGCACCTTCAGAGTTCTCAAAAGTAGATTTCGCTGTTTGGACAAAACAGGTGGAGCTTTATGCGCCACCCAGAGTAGCAGATATAGTGCTGCTATGCTGTGTATTCCATAATCTCACCCTACACTATGGTCTACCATAGAAATACTTCAGGACCTACCCCAGGATCCACCATGTCCACCCGCTGAGGCACAGGACAACACGCTGAGTGGCAGCCAGCTTCGCTGAAGCCTGATACAACACCACTTTGCCTGCTAGCAATCAACTATCCTTTCCCCTTCCATGAGTGTTTGCATCAGCTCTCCTCTCGACAATCTTTCTTTTATTCAAGCTTCCTTTGTCTGGCGCCGTGTGTGAAGAAAGCACGTTGACGTAGTTACGGTTTATCTTGACAATGTTGCAATCCACTGAACTATGAAAAAGTGTACGCCAAGTAAAGGGGACTACTAATACATGTGTCTAGCCCAAGGATTTCAGAATGATTGTGACTGTAAAAGAGCTTGGTCTCTACATAGTGTTTGTGTAGACGTGCGAACACAGTGTACATAGCTTGCTCTAGCTTGCTGTGTTAGGCTGGCTGGGCCTAGGCTTTGCACACAGTCCTAGACCTCACATGTTGTGGGCATAGTGGCATAGCTATCAGGGCTGGTGCGAGCATCTACAGCCGCCCTAGGTGGTGACATCAACCTACCCCATGCTCTGTCTCTCTCCCCCGCGATCTCGTGGGCACCGCACAAAGCCCTCACATCCACTGCATCACTCCCGGCACCCTGCCTGCTTCCAGCACCCTATGCAGCTGCCTAGTTTGACAAATGCCTCCCGCCAGACCTGATTGCTATGCTGTGACTCCAGCTGCCCCTGGAACATGGAGACCACCAGCTGTAGATATCATGTGAAGCCCAGCTAGCTGAGAAACTTTAAGGCACAGTGTCAATCTACAGGTTGAGTGTAAAATATATAATTCTCAGAGTAACATTTAATGGGCTCCTTCCATAACAAACATCCATATCCTTCTGATGATATGCACCTTACATGGGATGCCTAGTGTTACAAGGACTTGTAAAGTCTAGCAGGCGTGCAGTAACAGGCTTTCCTAAAGAGCATGTCAAGGATAGTGTCATTCCCACAATGCTCACAGGTGTTTGCAAGCCAGCTTACCTGTGACGGTTTGGGTGCATCCATACCCACATGCATCAGTCTCCAGCTACCTAGGCTAAATGACGATGAGGGCCTTGTCAGGGATGTCAGGTTGGTAATGTTGACTTATCAGAGAGCCTAGACAAGCTGTAATGTTAGAGCAAATAACAGCACAACTATTTGCTATTATCCCAAAAGCCCCAGACAGTCCATGTTCAAAGAGTGCACTCAAGGGGACAGCCTAAGGGGCAAGGCAGCAAAGTTCAAGTGAAGGCCCAGTTGGTCTATGTTCAAAGAGTGCACTCAAGGGCCAAGGCAGCAGAGTTCAAGTGAAGGCCCAGACAGGCTGTCCCCTTGAGTGCACTCTTTCAACATGGACTAAGGGCCAAGGCAGCAGAGTTCAAGTGAAGGCCCAGATAGTCCATTTTCAAAGAGTGCACTCAAGGGGACAGCCTAAGGGGCAAGGCAACAGAGCACAAATTGGAGGCAGATGACCAGGACCAAAGAGCACAGCATGGAGGAAGATGACAGGACCAAAGATCATAGTAGCATGGAAGCAGGAGCCCCAGGAGAAGACACAGCAGCATGGAGGCAGGAGCCCTAGAAGAAGACACAGCAACATGGACGCATGAGACCCAGGAAAAGACACAGCAACATGGACACATGAGACCCAGGAAAAGACACAGCAGCATGGAGGCAGGAGCCCCAGGAGAAGACATAGTAGCATGGAGGTGGCAGCAGGCTGAAATGAGATGAGACGCCAGTATCAGGAGCAGCACTTAAGAAATAATGAGGCAGCAGAAGCAGCTGAACTGTGACTGGAGATGGCCTCAAGGAGGCTGGAGTACGGGCAGAGTGTAGAGGAGGGCAATAGAAGTAGACTGCACGCATTAGACCATTGCCATCATCTAGCTGGCACAGGAACTCTGTACTGAGGCCTGGCCAGGCTTGTCCTACAAGTCTTGTTCTTCGGCCTTAGAGGCCACATGTTTTGGGGGCTTCATGGGCCTTTGCCGTGCTGTGGCTTCCCCCTTGGGGGTGGCATCATGTCCTTGGGGAGCCTCCCCCTCAGTCTTCTCTCAGAATGGAGGCTGCTGGGTGGGGTTGAGTCGTGTGAGGCTGGGGAAGGCACAGGTAATGGTTCCGGCATTCTTTGCAGAATCTGTGTCATGACAGCAGCGAGATTGTTTCTTGATGTTCCCACTGTAGTGAAACCCTGTGCTTGCACTGCCATCTGGGCACACTTGGCCTGGGCTTGCCCATTGTCAGCCCTCCTCAGGCATACTAGCACTGCCCGTATTTAGTGTAGCTGCACACGATGGCTCCTTTCCAGCAAATTCAGCTGCTCCTGTGTGGAGGCCAGTGTGATGGATGGTGCTGTTGGGGGTGCTGGTGGTAGAGCTGATGGTGGGGGCACAGCTGGTGATGTGATCGTGTTGGCAGATGAGGATTCGGCCTCCAGAAGGGGATGAGGGGGGCTGGTGGTCTGGTCCGCCTCAGTGCCTGCTGCCTCGTGCTGGTGATGTGGTGTGCTCAATTGAGGTTGCGCTGCCTGCACTGTGTCCCATTGCAGGCTGGGTTCATCCAGTAAGCCAGAGAGATTGAGACTGACATTTAGCGGGCTTGCTGAGCCCAGGACATCCAGGAGCGGGCTGTGGTGATGCTGCTCCTCCTCCTTCTCCTCCTCACTGAACTGGGTCTCTGCATCCATAAGCAAGGGTGCAGTTAACATTGCAGCTGTGCCGCTGGTCCCTGGGGCTTGACTGCGGGGACCGACAGAGGCCTGGGTGAGAGCTGTGGAAATAAAGAAGAAGACATAAGTACCAAAGCTAAGAGGTACACACATGGACCATTGTGCATGACATGTGCACTTAGCATCTCAAACAACGTGAGCACGTTATGCCAAATGATGTGCACAAATGCAGCAGCCTTGCCATTAACAGCTGAGGTGAACTCACCGGCTCTGGCTCGCGTGGTGTCATGCCCTCGATCACACCCGGTCCCAGCCGCTGGATGAGGCGCTCCTCCATGGGCGTGAGCACAACTGGGCATGAGGCTCCTCTGCCAGAAGTACTTGTGGTGGCTGCTGACCTTCACCTTTAACTGTGCCCTTATGTCCTGGTACCTGTGGGCCACCTGCTCAGCACTGTGCTCGACCCCGCTCCGCCTGGATACTGCCTTTGCAATGTTGTGCCAGATGTGGCCCTTCGATGCCTTGGAGGTCCTGGATGCACGGTTTCCAAAGAGGAAGGGGTAATGCTCGAGGACACCAGCAATAATCATCTCATTGTCCTCGGTGCTGAATTTGAGAGCCCTCAGCCGAAGGCGTCCTGCTGCCTGGCTGCAAGAATGGGCTGCCACTTCCCCTTCCAGAGAGGTGTCCTCCCTTTCCTCGCTCCCACTCCCATCTGCCCTCCCTTCCTCCCCCCCTCCTGTCCCTGGCCTGCAAACTCCCTTCCCCTCACCCCTCTGCCCTCTCTCTCTATCCCTAGCCACCATCCTCCTCCCTCCAGCCTCACCTGCCTATCCCCTTCCTCTTCCCACCTCCTCCTATCCCTTCCTTCCTGTCTATCTCTACTTCTGGCCCTGTCCCTCCTCCTACTCCCCCTTCCCCTAGCACTCCTGCCCTCATCCTCCCTCCTTGTCTCCTCGCTCCTCCTCTCCTCATGCCTCTTATCTCCTCTCTCTCCATGCCTCTCACACTCCATCCTCTCCACAACCTCCACTCCTTCACTCACCTCCTCACACCTCCACGTACCTCCTCCTCCACACACCTCCTCACTTCTCCACTCCTCCTCCACATGCCTCCTCAACACACCTCCTCCAGACACCTTCTCATTCCTCCACACGCCTCCTCACCACCACTCCTCCACAGAAAAAGGCAACGTGACAAATAAGCAAATATTTTCACACACAGATAGACAAAAGACAAAGGTAAAGGTAAACACAAGGAAAAACAGTAAAGAACAGGACAACACACTCAGAAATCGCTATAAGAACTCCTAACTCACTATACCACAATTCCCTCCTCTCCTCTAACCCACGCCTCGACACACCCTCAGAGGGGCAGCTGCAGGAAGTGGGTAAACATATAACAAAGATATTGTGCAAAGTGCATAAAACAACACGAGGCACGGCTACTAGTGCGCACCTTGGCTAATGATGCGCAACGTGCTGACATATTGTGGAATGCGCTGACATAGCGTGCGACGCGATAACGTTGCTCACAAAGAGATGCGGGAGCTGGGAAATTACCCTAACCTTGCACCTTTTTTTTTTATTGCAGGCGCTATTTCTGCTATAAATATAGCATTTTGATAAGTCTAGGGGGTAGTCTGAGAAAGATAACAAATTTTGTATTTCAATTTTGTAGCCATTTTTTTGTGTGTTTGTATAGAATGTTTTTGGCCAGATGGTTTAGCTGCTACTGATCTTTGATTGTTTGCTGCCATTCTAATATGTTGTACCCTCCTTGGGAGAGTCTCTTATTCAAAAAGGCGGGCATTACATTCAAATAAATAAATAAAAAGGTATGTTTTAAACATCGCTTCCCTTTCTGAATAAACTTTTTTTTTTTAAAGGGAGGGGGTGCATCTCTTCATTTTTAAAATAACTTTTGGCATTGTAAGGAATTAGAAAGGTGGGGGTTTTTTTTAAGGAGTATGCACTGTGGTTTGAAAGAAGGTGATTTTTGCCTGTCTGTATATAGGTATCACCACTTACAGCTAAGCAATTCAACATAGCAGCTAGAAGAGTCACAGATAAAGTAAAAACTTGTGACTTTGCTAAATATTGCAGGACTGTACATCTCAGACCTTCAGGAGGCATCCAGGCCAGAGCTGTCGAGTGACCTAGATTTTGGAGGAAGACAAATGGATATTTGTGGGCACCTGCCAATGCACTGTAGCATGTGTAGTCTCCTCATCTTCCTTTTTGTATCGGCATAGCAGGAAGGTGTGTGAGAAAGCCAGCACGGATCCAAAATATCCCTTCAGAAACTGGGTCACTTGGCAGCCGTGGATCACCATGGAAATGGCCAGTACCCTGGCCTGGAGTAGCCCCTCCAGAACCAGACCATGACCCCAGCTGTTAGTGTCATCCAGACGTGCTTTGAGGCAGGCAGTTGTCTTGTGTTCTTCTGGTCCCTACTGCTGCACAAGGCTTCTTTGGAGAATGTTGTTGATCAGGAAGGTTGGGTTATGACGAATGCCTTGTTTTCAACAGTCGTAGAGATGAAATGATACACCCAAAGGCACACACAGCCTTGAACAAGCATCCTAGCACATCTCCTGAATCCTACTACAGTACTATGACCACAACACCATTCATTCTATGATGGCATCGCTTAACAATGTAAGAAACATCACTTTTGAAGTCAAGACTTTTGTTTTTTTTAGGTTTACTACTGCTTCTTGAAGGCGAACTCTTGCCATGTCATAACGGAGCATGCTGTCTCCTAGCTGGTGGCGTCATTATTTGCTTTTCATATGCACCAAATAAATGACATCTATCAGCGTGGAGCTGTTTGTTCCTTATGAGGAGACCTTTGCATTGGAGGGGTGGGGTAAGGCAATCTTTATTAGAATTAAAATACGATTTTTCTGCCATCCAAGGGGGGGATGGGTGATGCATAGCCAGAAATGTACTTTGAGAGAAAAAACAGACATTTCTTCTGTAAATATGCAACAGTCATTCAGCAGCACTTTGGAATGGAATGCATTATTGACGGAAGAAATAACTTTCTGCCGATCCACTGTGAAAATTCACATAGTGTTCAATAGCCCTCAAAATTTCTCATTTCTTTCCTGTGGTGGGGCTCTATTTATTGATAGGTTTTTTTTTTTTTTTAAATATAAAGTTCAGTGTATTTGAAGGATCTTTGTCTTCTGTTATTGCAGTATGGAAAGAGACTTGTGATCTCACTTAGTAGTGCAGTCTTTGCCTGATTAGTAAATGGCCCCTTATTTATACTGCTAAATGAGTTTGCTGGAACAGAATGGCACTGTAATGGTCTTAATTGCACCCTGGTTTTGCTATTCTGTTTCATACTGCACCTTAGGATGCTCCACATGGACTCTAAATAAAATGGTGACGCGCACCCTGTGACCTTGCGTGGAAGGCTTTCATGCAGTTAGCATGGCCATGGTAGATTAAATGGTATACAAGGGATTCAAACCAGAGCCTCCACATCTGTACTTTAGCTTTTGTGCTACAACGCCGGGTACTCTTTTGTTTGAGACAAAACTTCCCATTTTATTTCATTTCATTCTCAAAATGAAGCAAAAAAACAAATGCCTTTGTTTCATCTTCAGATGGACGAGTCCTCCTCAACCACTTACCCCATCCGTGGCATTAAGAGACAGTCGCTCCTGCCCCGCCAGTTCCCGTTTCAAAACGGCACTGGTGGGCCCCCGAGGCCAGCGCCGTTTTTTTGTACAGAGGTGCGTAGATCAGGGTCTACCGGCGCCATTTTGAAATGGAGACCTGGAGGGACAGAAGCAGCTGGGCTCCTGCCTCTTAAACCCACAGATGGAGTGCGCGTTTGGGAGGAGACCAAGGAAGGCTGCAGGGGGGGGGGGGGGGGAGGGGCTTTTATGGAGGGGCGGACCTGGCATTTTTTTCTTTTTGTTTTTCATTCTGTTTTTATTTTGTTTGCTGTTTAATTTTAAATAGATGAAACAAAAGAAATGAAATAATAAAAAGGAAAAAAAAAGAAAATAACGAATCAAAAACCAAAACAAAATGAACAAATTTTCAATCCCACCCTTTTACTGCTGATAGCTCAGAAGAAAACCAAGCACATTCTCTGGTCTTTACATACCTTGATCACTGAATCAGACTTTGTGTCCTCTGACTTCTTTCACCTTTGAATTCCATTTTCTCTCCTCAGTAATTCTAAGAAATAAGTGACTGCAGCCATTAAACTGTGCAGATTTAAAAGTTAGTCCAATGGGCAACCTACAGGTCTCCTTTCTGCTCAGGGACGTTTCACCCATGGACCACATGATTGCCAACTTATCTCCTTTCTGCAATTCCTTCTTTCGTGCTTAGGGAACAAACAAAATCCATATCATGTCAGGTGCCTACCAACCAACATGTCTCCCTCTTCATTGACTTGTTGAACCCTGGAGGATGTGGAGGGCTTTTTTTTTTGTGCTCCTGGTTTCATTTCTTGAGCCCATGACCGTGACACCTATGTCATGCAAAGCTCAAGAAGGTTAAGTGCCATGCTTTAAAAATGACGCAGGCTCAGACAAAGCAAAACGAACTGGTTTAATTCGCACATTTTTTACAAATGGGAAATTTTTGTACTAATATGATGAATCCAGAGCAGCGCTCGTTGGTAGATGGAGGTCCTTGACCTTAATTTCAGATGATTGATCAGCCAGAATTAGATGCTAATTGGAAAAATTGACAAAAGCCCCACTGTTTGATTCCTGTCCTCCCCCTCCCCACAGTAGTTTTTCATTTGTAATTAGACAGTAGAACACGAAAATTTTTCTCTTAATCAACAATTTAAATTCTGTCACACTTCACAGAGTTTCTTTTAAGCTGTTGGTGATAACCCATAAAACAGTGCATGTGTCCCCCTTTTCAGCCATCACTGGAGAACAGAGGGAACTTTTTCTGACCACCCTATTTCCCTTCAACGTTCTAGAGCAGTAGTTTTCAATCTTGGATTTTTGGTTTCCCCAACAGCTCTGATCTTCAGGATAACTAAACTATATACATAACTACATTTCTAGACCAAATACAGGCAGAAATATCAAGTTAATATTCACCATGAATATTCTAAAAAAAAAAAAAAAAAAAAAAAAATCAAACCCCACCTCAGATATATTGATTGCATAAGAACCAAAATTGAGAAACAGGTCTAGAACGAAACATCAGCCTTTCTGTTTCTACCTTACAAAATGGTTTGGACTGCCCAGTAACCTGGTTTTCTCTGGCATTAGGTGGAAACACTTAAAATCAGAGGTGGTTTGTATTTAATGGGCATATGGACATGGTTTGATCCATAGTGAAATAAATCCCAGCCTTAAGGAGTGGGTCACAGTTTTCACCATCTACACTGCTATTTTCTGTGGTACAAAGGACACGTCATAACCGTGGCTCCAGCAAAGTATCAGAGTTTGGTGAAACTATAGAGAGACAGATTACAGCTCTGCATATGTCTAGTCATGCTATAGAAATATTAAGTAGTAATAGTATTAAAAGTAGCACTCACGTTGACTGCAGGACCTGGTGCAAGGGGTAACAGTGGTGAGGCTACTTGGCAATAGTGATCATTACCTAACCTGACATAATCAGAGGAAGGATATTAGAAAAACCTACTGCAGTAGTATTTAACTTTAAAAAGAATGCATGATAAAAAAATAAAATTAAAAAAACTAAAATGAGCAGTTGTGAGTCTTAAAAGTGTGCATGAGGAATGGTGATTGTTTAAAAACACCATTTTGGAAGCCCTGAAATAATGTATTTCATACAGTAAAAAAAAGTCAAAAGAAGACCAAACGACTGACAGCACGATTAAATGGTGAAGTGAAAGAGGCAACTAAAGTCAAGCAGACATCTTTTAAATAATTTAAAGTAGATCTAGCAGCACTAGAAAAAATACAGAGAAGGGCAAAACATGGTAAATGGGATGGAATGGTTCCTTTATGAGGAAAGGCTTAACAGTTTAGAGCTCTTCAGCTTGGAGAAGAGACGAGTGAGAGATATGACAGAAGTTTACAAAACACCTTATAATAAAGCACATACTAAATTTTACTATGATAGATGCTTTATAGAGTGTGTGTGTGTGTGTGTGTGTGTATTCAATTTAAAAAATACTGGAAGGAATGGCTCCTGGGTGACCCACAGTGGCATGGTCTAGGCTCGGGCCCATTGTACTAAATATGCCAACCCTGTAGCTGATTGAGAGGTAGGGGGATGTCTAGTTGTCGTTCAGTTGAGCAATACGATTGGTTGAACACCTCTGATGCTTTTTAGTAGCCTATAACATGGGTAGTTCAGTTCGCTTTACTACTGATATGACATGACATAGTGCGGCTGATGCTGCTCAGCCGCACTCTGTCACACACTAGCTCTAGTAATAATAATAAACATTGTCTTGCGCCTGAAGTTCATCTGACATTCACATGCCTGCTGCTGTTCTGTGTCCCATCTCCTGCTTAGCAGAAGACTCGCCCCATCAATGCAACAGCTCTAACTTAAGATCAAATTTGATTTTCCTTGTTTGCCTCAAAATACGCCCTCTTGTCTCTTCTTGTACTGTTCAAGTGTCCTGGACGCTGACTTTTCCAGGGATTATGGAGAACTGGGGAGCTTTCCCTCTTAAGGGGAGAGCCCCGCCACACGTCATGAGGAAATTGCATTTTTAAACCTTTGTTATTCTCCAAAAGGCATCTTCCATCCCAGCCTGTTTTCTCTCGTTTTCTTTTCTGGCTTTAATAACTTTTGGAGCTCAGCTGTCGAAACCAAAGTTTCTCTCTTTCTTCTTATTTTTCATTTCCCCATTGTGCGAAAGTTTCTTCTTTGGCATCGGCAATTAGGACTTTGAAAAGGATATGACAAAAAAAAATAATATTTGACGATCTTTTAGAATAAAAGTAGCCCCTTCTACATGTTATGAGCGTCATTCTTCTCTTCCCTCCCCACCCCCACCGAACCTTTTTTTTTTTTTTTGTTAAGTGCATTCTTGATGCCACATTGAAACACAAAATAGCTGGAATGAGGCAGCCACCAAAGGCTATTTATATGCTAATATATATTCCCCAAGCTGAAGTAGGAGCCTAAAGCCCATTCCTACTGCTAATGATGGTTATGCTTTAACCTCTGCAGAAGAAAGAAAAGTATTTTCCTTAAGAAAACAACTCAGTTACTTTAAGATGAAATGTAATTATCTATTATCAGATGTCCCTTAAACTGCTAAGCCTATTAAAGCTGCTAGAAGTAGTGAAGAGCTAATTTCGCCATAATAGCAATTTAATTTCAGAAAATCACGGTTCCATTCTTACAGGATATTTTGTTGAAGGGATGCAGTGAAAGGTCCATCCCAGCCTTTTTCTCAGCCCCTCCCCCCCGCACCATTTCTCTTCCCGTAAGAAGCACAATTAAATCCTTGCAGTAATGTAACCTTTCCTGACACTGTATTTTACCTATCAAGGAGGAAAACAATGCCGCATTAGCATCTCAAAGAGGTTTGTTTTTGAAGTGGCAAAAGTTGTACCTTTGTGTGTGCCTGTTAGAGAACCTCCCCCTGCTGTTACTTCAACCTGGATCTTAGAAACAATCTTTACAAACATTTGTTCCCCCTTTCCCCCTAATCCCACCCCCCCCCCCAAAAAAAAAAAGTCCATTGCAATTAAGAAATAGGCTTGCTGGCTCCATGACGGGGGCAGATGAGGATAATTTAGCCCACCCCCTGCGGTGCATTAAGGATATCTCCCAGCTGTCAGCGCCACAAGTTTGAGTGCCTGCACGGCTCTGGATGTGGCCGTCGTCCTTGCTTGTCCTTTTAGCCTCTAACCCATTGTGCCATCAGTATCTTCCAGCTGGGAGCCATGCAAACTTGAACACCTTTTACAACTGTGGTCAAGTCAGCCTGAGGCCCATACTACATTAACTGAGGTTGCCTACCCCAGTTAAATCTAAGAATGTACCAACTTGGTTCCAGCTCGGTTTGACACTTGGCCTGTTGCAGCTTGGTTTCACCCTTGCCTCTTCTTCACAGGAGCACTTGGTGCAATTGTACCATCGGGTTTGTTGGCAGCCCCACTCCTGCTGTCGTAGTCCTCAGGGTCCATCCCAAGCAAAGCTTAAATTCTGTGGCAGGTTTGGTTACTACCACCACCGCCACTGGGAGACTATTCCAGGTACCCATTATGCTCTCAGTAAACAGGCATTTCCTCACAGCTCTTGCATATTTTAAAATAATTGGTTTATGTAATGACATGTTAAACAGTGTAATCCAGCTTCCTGTTGTCTCGCTTGCTTTCTGTTCTTGGTCTTAATAATCTTGGGTTCCCTAACATTTCGACTTAACAGGTGTTAATTAATATTGTTCCGAGTTTTCTTCTTATAAGAAGGAAGCACCGGGTTTTATGTACTGAGCTTCCGTTTATAAAGTTATTTCCCTTTGAAGCCACATGCTGGCTATTTCCCCGCTATGCTCCTGCCACACATATGCACGTGTTCGAATGATGCTGCGGATCGAAACGGCAGACACCAGATCCACTTAGATTCAGAGTGGTGGACATTTCTGGAAGTCTCTGAAAGATCTGACTACTTAGCACTGTTCTAATCTGTGTCGTTTTCTTTTTAAACCCTCAGCGTGTCTGTGCGTGTTATAAATTTGATTGTGTCGGATGGGCCCGACGTTTTGCATCGCCTTTTTTTCCACTATAGCTGTAAGATTTATCTCCAGGAGAATTTTGTAATCCCCTTATCTTTGTCACAAAATTGCCTTGCCTAGCAGTGAGGCTTTTTGAAAAATCCACCAAATGGTCAAAACCGAGCGTGCCACAGTAACTCCTTCCAGAATCTTTAGCAAAACCTGGCTTGCTTCTTATTATTGCCCTCGGCGGTTTGTGTCACGGGGCCCACGGACTGCCGCATTTACCTTCGAGCCTGACCCGTCACTAGCAGATGCCGGCCGCCTCTGCCACTTCTGAGGTTGCCACCACTGCTCTCCCCTGTCCACATGGCTCGGCCAGCATCTGACGCTGCATCAGCCCTGCAGCCCTCCTAGGTGCACAGGCAGGCACCCAATCTTGCCCTTCTTAAAGGGCCAGCGGCGGGAAACGAAGATTGGCGCTCTCTGATAACACCACCACCTGGGGGATATGTAAGGCCTCTCCTGCAGTTGTTCCTGGAAGTAGTGCATTGCCTCAGCGTGGTCCCGTGTTCCTGTTCCTGGCTTTGTTGTTCTTGATCTGTGTTCCTGTATTTGCAGTCTGGTCCATGTTCCTGAGCTCTTATCTTCTTTGTGGTCAGTCTTCATTCTGTGTCTCCATGCCTGCTCGTGCTGCTCCTCGCTCCTGTCCACCTCTTCATTCCTCCTGGCTTGGCAGATGGATCTTCGGCTTAATTTCTGCTTGGACACCGACCCTGATTGTCTTCCGCCTGCCAGTGACCTCTGCCTGGACACCAACTCTGACCTCTGCCTGCCACTGACTCCTGCCTGGACACTGACTCCGTCTGTGTTCCGTCTGCACTAGACCCTGGCCTGCGTCTTTTCCTTCTTGTCGGATCTTCACCACCTCAAAGGTCCATGCCTAAGTCCTGCTGGTCCCCGGCACCCGAGGGCTCAACCTAAGGGAAATATGGGCTGGTTTTGGTGAAGCTCCAGCTGGACCTCTGCTTCCTTCAGCTCCACCATTCAACGGTGGGGACCTGCAGGGCTCCTCCCTTCATGTTGCACCAACTCCACCTCGACTCAAGGGTCCATGCCCGCAACATTTATTTATTTGTAAAACTTTATACCCTTCATTCAGGAATGTAACATAGATAATCATTAAACCATCAAACAGCAGCAGACAACACATGAGCTTAGGGCTGGTTGATCGAAAAAACAATCATGGCAACAAAGTCTGATAAGATCCAAAGATAGGACAAAAGACTATCTGCAAGGAGATTGCCTATTCACATAACATCAAATACGATAAAAATGCTGCCTTGGTAGCTATGGATTTCCAAAAGCAAGATTAAGTAAGGAAGTCTTTAACCATTTCTTAAATTGCTTGTGTCAAGTAATTAACTGGAGCTGCTGGGGAAGTGAGTTCCCGAAGATTGGGCCAACGATGGAAAAGGCTCTGTTGTGCGTCTCACCAAGCTGCACATGGCGGACAGAAGGCACTTCTAAAAGCGTACGGCTAGCAGATCATAAGGATCCACCCGGACGGTAAAGCCGTAGATTGGAATTCAAGGATGTGACAACAGGCGTGCGCAGGGATGTGTGAATTAGTGAAACAATTTTAAAACTACTTCTCCACTGCATTGGGAGCCAGTGGAGAGACTGAGGACCAGGGGTTACCGGTTAATACATGTGCTGAGGATTTCTGGACTGTTTAAGAACTGATGCAGGGAGATTAAGGTTGAGGGAATTACAGTAATCTAAACCTATTAAGAAGAGGGCTTGTACAACAGCCCAGAAGTCATCAGATGACAAAAATGGCTTCAACTGCCTTAACCTTCTCAGTTTAAAGAGAGCAGCTCTGATCGCATTGTGAATATGGATCTGCATGAATAAGTCCGTTTCAAAAGTGATGCCTAAGTTACTTTCCTGAGAATTCATTTGAATTTTACATCCATCAAGTGTAAGTTCAAGAGGTGGATTGACCACAGGGGATCTACTCAGGATTACCAGGATTACAGTAATTTGTTATGGAACAACCATTGTTTAACTGCTGATAAATATATTCAGGAAGATTTTCCAAGACGTTACACATGCTGTTGTAGCAATTTTCAAAAGCCATTTACCTGCATTAAGTGCACTTAACATGGAAAAAACCTATGGACTATCCAATGGCACAAATTGTAGCAATTTTCAAAAATCCACTTACACAGGTAAAATGCATTTACACGGGTAAAACCCAGTTCTAAGTGTGCAAATGAATTTTAAAATCAGTGACAACACCTGACATGAGCTCACGTTTCGGTGGACTCTGCCGCCTGCTTCAGGGGATTCCATTCAGTTTATCGGTGTAGACCCCTTCTCATGCTGTCGGGTCTTGTAACTTTGGCGATTACAGTGAATCCTTGTTGTTCTAAGATAAGTAATTAGATTTTTTTCTATGAGGTTTTAGATATATACAACAACAACATTTAGTTAGGAAGTTTAAAAAAATAGTTCTTTTGAACTGGCATATGAATGAGAGCTGAGGTGTCCGTGGCTGATACTGCTTGGGGCCCATTGCACGGCAAGAGGCAGTGGATGTAAACTTAGGTAACACCATTGTTTCTGATGCCATGTTCTTAAAGACTAATAGATTAAATGAATGGCTATGAATGTTATGTCCAATAGTTTGACACCTTATTTTGTGTTGTAGTTTATATATATCTAGTTAGACCAGCAAATAACTGATCCCATCCTCAAAGCCAGGCTGTATTGTATCGAACATTGAGTTGCATTCAGCGGTCTGCGAACTATCCCTGCAAACTGCCACCCTTACCTTTGTGGTTGGACCAGCCACTCTGCCTCCTGACGTGGAGAAATTCCGACATGCCGCCAAACGCTATGCGGCAGGACACCACCAGCCTGAATGCACCATGCCTCTCCATAGGCACGCACGTACTCGATAGCCTATTTAAAGGGATCACGGCAGGAAAGTTACTGTGGCCTCTAGTGATGATGTCACCAGCACTGCCTTATATAAGGGCAGTTGCCCTGATGCTCCATGCCTCAGCAATAATTCCAGCTATTGTGGTAGTGTGTGTTGCTTCCAGCCTTCGTCTCAGCCTGTTCCAGTCTTTGTCTACCCAGCCTGCCTAAGCCCTATTCACCCCTCTTCTTCTTCCTTGGATGGATACTTGGTTTTGATCCTTGCATGGATTCCTGATACGCCTGATCACTGCCTGCCTACGACCCTAGCCTGGCCTTGGACCACATCTCCAGTCATCAGCAGAGAGCCTTGCCTAAGGCCTGTTGGTCCTGGTACTCAAAGGCTCAACCGAGAGGATTGTAAGCTGGTAAAGGTGAAGCTCCTGACCGGTTTCTGCTTTGTCTGGATCTGCCTGCTGATGGTGGGAACCTGCAGGGCTCCGCTCTGCAGTTAGAGCCAATCTCACCTCAACCCAAGGCTATGCAGATACAACAGTAGTATCACTTCAGTGCTTAAGGTCCTGTGGAACCCGTATTGGTGGTATCTGATAGTGAATGATCATTTAGAGTCTAAATGATCATTCAACTGCTCTAAAACCATCACGTCCACAACCTCTGCAAGGAATGGGAAGGAAGAGATTGGGAAATAGTTACTAGAGACATATGGATTAAGGCTTGATATTTTTAAGATCGGATGTGCAGAGGCCCATTTCAAGAATGATGGCCAGGGTCAATGCAAGATTATTTGGTGCCCTAGGTGAGCCTTTGGTCATGCACCCTCCTCTCACCCAACTCACCTGTTCTCCTTCCTACAGCGATTACGACTCCAGCACAGTGCTCTTTTCATGGGTGATATTGGATCTGGCACAGCACCCTTCTGGGACTTGCATTGGCAGGATTTTGCCACCCCTAAGATTTTGGCGACCGCCTAGTTTTCCTAATGGAAGCACCAGCCCTAATGATGGCAATTTTCCCTCTTGCAAACACAAGTTGATAATTTGTGTAACGGAGTGAGCTATGTCATAGCGCAGGAACTTGAGCAACGAGGTTGTGCAAATATTTAGGGGACATCATTGTATTTATTATTTTTAAATGAATTTTATTTTAATTTTTGTACTGTTATTTTAATTTTTATTGTTCTTTTTATTTCTTTGTATTTTTTCAAATGTACACTGTCTAGATTGTTTACAGATTGATGGTATATAAAAGAAATTAAAAAAAAAAGAGGAATCATTCATCTTGTGAATGATATTTACCATGATTTTCTAGACCTCTGACATATCCCCCCCTCAGGCATCTGAGGGGGGATATGATAGAGGTCTACAAAATCATGAAAGGACTTGAACAGAAAATGTGAAATGCTTATTTACTCTTTCAGATAATACAAGGACTAGGGGGCACTCCATGAAGTTAGCAAGTAGCACATTTAAAATAAATCGGAGAAAATTCTTTTTCACTCAATGCATAATTAAGTTCTGGAATTTGTTGCCAGAGGATGTGGTTAGTGCAGTTTGTGTAGCTGGGTTTAAAAAAGGTTTGGATAAGTTCTCGGAGGACATTAACTGCTATTAATCAGTAGGGAATAGCCACTGCTTGTTGCTGGCATTAGTAGCATGGGATCTATTTAATGTTTGGGTTCTTGCCAGGTACTTGTGACTTGAATTGGCCACTGTTGGACACAGGATGCTGGGCTTGATGGACCCTTGTTCTGACCCAGTATGGCATGTTCTTATATTCTAATGCTCTTATCCAGTCAGTTTTCGTTTTCTTCCTTTTTTGTTCTCTATTCTCCTGGGTAGATGAGCATACAAGATCCTATACTAAATCCTACACCCATCCTCCTCCCATTCTTTTATATCCAAGTGTTGTAATAATGCAAACAACTACCAGGTACTGGCTGAACATCGAGCCTCCTAGGTATTGTCAGCCTTGCTGGACAGTAACCTGGACACCACAAACCTGTTGGCATTGACCCAGTGAGCTTTTAGGGTTTTGTAGCCTGTGGCTATCCAATCATGAGCAGTTTCCTTCTTTACAATTGTACAAGTGTCCAAGCTTTCTACAGCTAGCAGCTGAGATATATCTTTGCATGTGGGCAGGGATAAACTGGGCAGACTGGATGGGCTAACTGGGACTTTTCTGCCATCACCCAACCATGCCGCTGTGTTACTGCAGGACCCAGGGACTGGAGTGTCTGAGGAAGGCCACATTGTGTTCAAGGTCATCGTGGTGGCGAGAGGTAGGGGGAAGGTTGAGCAGGAAGGGCAATGGAGTTCCAGAGAGATGAGGGTAAGGAGGCAGGAGAGAGAGTGCTGGGAAAAGAAGGGGGGACAGAGATGAAGAGGCTTGTGCAGAGTGTACAGAACAGGAAAGACGAGAAGGCTTCAAAAGGACAGCAAGAGAAGCTTGAATTTAAGGACGATGCAGATGGGAACCCTCTGACCGAGGAGAGTCAAAGATTGTGGGCAGTGGCTTCCTTTGGATCACTAGTGTGACCTGCGCAAGCCAATGACTACTTCAGTTCATTTTCCTTTCCCTATCACCTTGATTCCCTAACACCTTGTGTTACCTGTGAGAGACACTGGGATCTTAAGCCACAAGTAGCAAAGGTGTAACACACTGCATGCTTCAGCCTACTTTCACTCTCTCATCCTGTCCTTGTCACAAGTCAGTGCAGCAGATTCACAGGAATCTGACAGGAGCCGCAGTGTGAACAAGTCCCCCTGTGTCTGAACAGGCAGCTGTTGTTGCTGTGTGGTGACAGTGGTGACTGCCTGCCTGCCTGCCTTATGGCCTTCCTCTAGATCTTCACTTCCAGGATCTGCAAAGTGCACGCAGGTTTAGAGTAGAATAATCCAACCCCCAGGACCATTGGTCAAACCACACTGGTCTAAATCCTCCGTTTTATCGCTGAACATGTAGTGAGATGGTCATAATTAGCTTCTCTTTCATCAGTTTGCAGAAGAAAGGCCTTATCAAAACAGAATTTATAAAAAAAAAAAAAAAATCCATCAGCTATGTCCTACAAAATTAGGCAGTGTTACAGTTCATTACAAGGTGTAATACATTGTTAACACCCTAAATAGGTAGGCAGGGTGGTTATAATTCAATTAAAGCCTACGTACACTGCAGTTGAATAGAAGAGCACTGGCAGCACTGTGTCTCTTGCTATGGGAAACAACCTATTTAAGCTAAATCAACTCCTACTTAAGTGAGCAGTAATAAGCATTCACGGGGGCAGCTCAAGCCCTGGGGGCATCATTTATCACACTGTAATAGAAAATCGGAATGAATAATAACACCTGGGCGTTCAGCAGGAGCTTGCATGTATTAAGGTTGTGGGGGAGAGGGGGAAGGGAATACGTGAACAATGCTTCCCAACAGAAAGAGAAGTTTTTGATTAGGAAATGGGAACCTCTGGTTGGTGGGTTGCACGTGGCGTTGGGTGACATAAGGAGGCAAGACCCTTTGAGGTCTGCAATGCCTATGCAACATGATCTGAAAGCAGCAAAGCAATGTGACAAGGCGATAGCTAAAGCCAGAAGAAGGCTGGGCTGCAGAGAGAGAGGAATAACCAGGAAGAAAAAGGAGGCGATAATCCCCTTATACAGGTCCTTGGTGCGGCCTCACCTGGAGTACTGTGTTCAGTCCAGTATCTCAAAAGGGACAGAGACAGGATGGAGGCGGTCCAGAGAAGGGCGACCAAAATGGTGTGGGGTCTGTATGAGAAGAGACTAAAGGATCTGAATATGTAGACCCTGGAGGAGAGGAGGTGCAGGGGAGATAGGATGCAGACCTTCAGATACCTGAAAGGTTTTAATGATGCACAAACTTTGAGGTGGATAAGCAAACATTAGGGAAAAACCGCAGGACTGCTTCTAAGGCCAAGCCCAAAAGCAAAGCACATTCAAGCAGCACTGTCTGAATTATCAAGAAGGCTGCTTACCCTGTAAAAATGTTGCTAGCAGGACTTTTGTTATGGGTTTGCCGGTTGCTTGGTTTTGATTGTAAATGTTACGGCCCTTAACGTAAGTCTTAGGGGAAACCTGCACAGAGCAGCAGTTACTACTGTAAGAAGCTTGCTGGGCAGACTGGATGGACCACGTGTTCATTTTCTGCTGTCATTGCTATGTTACATACCTGACTGCATGGGGTCCTTGTCTAAACAGGGAACTGATATCAGGAGAAGGCTGACCCTTCGAGGACCTGTTCTCAGGAGAAGCTGGATTGTGCAGCATGAACCTTAGCAAGTGGTTAGCTTCCTGAGTCCTTAAGAGTAGGTCCTCTGCTCTCATTCACTTTCTAAAAATTCATAAACCTTCTCAAATGTGAACCAGCAGTGGTCAGTGACAGTCTCCTGTGTCAGAGCCAAGAGCAGGTGAGGGAAGGCGAGGAAGTAACTGCTGACCAGGACTCCAAGCTGGGAATGGGAGTGGTATAAAAATGAGGAGTTTCTGTCTCCTCACTCACTGCCTGGAATGGAGATCTTTGAAGGGGCTTCCTTCGTCAGAGTGTATGACTGATATGGCTTCCTGGATTGGTGGTAGTGGCAGTATGATTTTTTTTTATAAGATCACATAGCTGTGTGAATCAGAATATTGTAGCCAGCATGGTAGCGAGCACAGAAATTTGAATACTATCAGGGTAATTTTCAAAGGAAAATGTAAATGTAACATATTATCCACAGCAATTTTCAAACCCATTTACCTGTATTAAGTGCACTTAACGTTGGTAAATGAGCTTTTGAAAATTGGTACAATAATATGTTACATTTCCTTTGAAAATTACCCTGTTTGAGGACAGCTTTCAAATAACTCTGCATGGCAGCATATGTGCCCATATATGACTGCGCGTAGATCTACGGTTGTATTTTATAGCCTGTGTGTATCAGATATGCACACACACATATCTCTAACCCACAACATACGTGCATATGTACTGTATGCTTTGACATGAATGCACACAGTGTGTTGAAAATGTATACTTTTTCTGCCTATCTTAAAAATATATGCACATATATTTTGCGCGCGAAAATAAAGTGGGACTTTACTCCTTTAAAATCCAGTTTACACGTGCAAGTCAACGTATTTTAAAACATGCGTGCAAAATTGAAATTACTAATTTACCAGTAACTCCACCAGTTTGTCCAGTCCTTCTCCAGGTCATCAAGACCCTCCTGGTTCTTCAGTCTGAACTCCTCCCAGTTCACCCAGACCTCCCACCCAGCCAATAGTGCACAACAGAGAAGTCTAACATCGGTTATGCAGGATAATTAGTGGGGTAAAAATAGATGTGTAAATTGCCAAATGTACCCGTGTAATTAAGTGTCTTTTAAAATAGCAACTTATGCACATAACTGTTGGCCCTGGCCCAGAAAGCCCCAGACCACCCTTTTTTTCCATGTGTATATATGCGAGTAAAACATGAAGTACGAGTATACTTTCAACTTTTACAAAATAATGATTTTGCGAGTACAGGCTTCTTACGCACTTATCTGCTCATTTTTACCTGCAGAACTCTTTGAAAATCCACCCCTATGAAAATCATTTTCAAATGGATTTGCACACCCAAATGGGCTTTTCAGAAATGCTTCTTTTATGTATGTAAGTCCTTTGAAAATTCACGCCTAACAATTTAAAAAAAGGTGAACAAGATCAGTGCTAACTGATAATTTTTTTAACCTAGAAATTTCTGTGAAAGTAATTTTTCCAAGGGAAGACGAATGGCCCTGTTTACTAACAGGCCGAGTCAGTAAAAGTCGCGGGAGAGCCCGCTCTCCTGGCACGCGCACAGGCCACTCTCCTGTGTGCGCACTTCAGTATTTAAATGAGGGCCCGCGGTAAAAAGAGGCGCTAGGGACACTAGTGCGTCCCTAGTGCCTCTTTTTTGACAGGAGCGGCGGCTGTCAGCGGGTTTGACAGCCAACGCTCAATTTTGTCGGTGTCAGTTCTCAAACCCGCTGACAGCCACGGGTTCGGAAACCGGACGCCGGCAAAATTGAGCGTCCGGTTTTCAACCCGCGAGCCACGGGCCGATTTAAAATTTTTTTTTTTAATTATTTTTTACTTCGGGACCTCCGACTTAATATCGCCATGATATTAAGTCGGAGGGTGCACAGAAAAGCAGTTTTTACTGCTTTTCTGTGCACTTTCTCGGTGCCGGCAGAAATTAGCGCCTACCTTTGGGTAGGCGCTAATTTCTGAAAGTAAAATGTGCAGCCAAGCTGCACATTTTACTTACTGAATCGCACGGGAATAACTGGGCCATCAACATGCATTTGCATATTGCGGGCGCTATTAGTTTCGGGGGGGGGGGGGGGGGGGGTTGGACACGCGTTTGACGCACTATTATCCCTTACTGAATAAGGGGTAAAGCTAGCGCATCGAAAACGTGCGTCCAAACGCAAGTTAACAGTGCGCACTGTACTGTATCGGCCTGTAAGGGAGTGGATTTTTAAAGGTTTATGAGGCTAACTTCGGAAGTTAGCCTCATAAATCTGAGTGAGAATTTGTCTCTCCCCCCCCCCCCCCTGCTAAATTTGTACACATAAAACCGCAAGGTGCACACATTTAGCTGGTTAGACAAAGGGAGGCTCTGGATGTGTTCCTAGGGTGAGTTTTCAATTTAGCCACTCCGAGCAGATCTTCAGCACTATCCAGCTCTATTTGGACCCACAAGCATTTTTCTCACAGACACCAGATGGAAAATAAAACCTTTAGTGCACTGGCCCCTAAATCTTTCTCCTGGTGCACACAGCTAATCATAAATTCCTTTGCCTATGCTCTGTCCACTTTCTCAAATCCAGATTTCTGATGTGATGAGTTTCACGAAAGCTGAATCTAGCAAATGTTCCAAGAGGATTTGCACAATGCACAATTACAGAAACAAAGGTTGAGTGTGAGAGCAATCAAACTGACGACGGAGTGGCAGATCCTGACTGAGATTTTTTTTACGAGGTGACACCAGGGGGTTTGGATTTAGTTACTTAATCTTTCCAAGCCCCTGCTGCAGAGAGTTTACCATCCACGTTGGTACCAGAGACAAAGGAGGGTGAAGTGATTTGTCCAAGGTCACAAGCAGGGTCAGCCCACGAGGCCACTCCTGCCCGCCAAGGATCAGGAAAGATGCAGTAAATGCTGCCTGCCTGGACTTCAGCAAGGCTTTTGGTGCTGTTTCATGTAGAAGACTGATAAAAAGCTGAACGACACGGGAGAAGGCTAGAAAGCTGGAGACTGAGTGAGGACCTTCCTGAGCATCCATTCTGGAGAGAAGGTAAAGTGATCGGTGAGGTAGGCAAGGCCTTGGTGCTAGGAAGGACTGGTTCTTTTCAGGATCTTTGTTAGCAGCATTGAAGAAGGTCTTTCAGGCAAGTGTGTTTGTTGGCAGATGATACAAAAACCTGCACCAGAGTGGACACAGCAGAAGAGGTGAAAAATGAAAAGAGACTTGAAATAACTTTGTAACTTTGCTGTAGAGAAGAATGTAAAGTGCGGAAAAGCAAACAGTAAATGGACACCTTCTCATCAAAATACTACTGCTAGGCTGCAAGCAGTTCATAATCCATTAATAAGCCCATTACATTTATGGACGAGAAGCACACTTCATTTTAAGGAGTAGAAACCATTGGTAAGGGGGCTGTAGCAGCTAAATAAGCATATTTTCTGATTTACGATCATAAAAGTTTAACTTATTAGTTAAGACCTTGATTTTGATGGTGAAAGGAATCATTAAGGTATTAACAAATCCTTTCCTAGGTACTGTCTAGAACAAGACTTTCCTTGAAAAGAGAAAACAGCATTTTTTTTAGCAGGTGGCTAAGGTCGGATACTCACTAATAAGTACTGTTTTGGCCATTAATAGGGAGAAAGAGAATCTATCGCGCATTCTGTGAGCCTCTGAGAGGCGTTAAGGAAAAGCGGGGATTATTTTAAATGGCTATTAGGCCATTTGGAGTCACCATCAAAAGTCGTCTGATGAACTGCATCTTTGAATTGAAGAAATCAGCAGATCATTTTTTCCCTTTACTTATGGTAAAAGGAGTCATTAAGATAATCTGCACTAAAAATGCTGTAATACTGTCTGGGATGACAAGAGTCAGATGAAGAAGAGGCGGCATTATTTTCATGACAACCTCTGCCAGAGGTGCTCATCTGTTGCTGAAATACTCGAACCCTTACCATTTCCATGGGGTTTTATTTATTCTACACTGGCAGGGATTTGAATTATTTAGATCATCGCTGGTTCAGGCCTCCAAACCCCCAACCTGGTTCTCCATAGGGGTCTGATCCAAGCCAGTTGTTTTCCTACCCCAAAATAACTGCTGCTTTTTTCTCTGCATTCACACACTACTTCTGTCCAGCTGACTTATTTTATTAAGACGCCCAGAGATATTAGAAATGGGACGTTAGTTTCTTCAGGGTCCAAGCAGGTTCTTTATCCAGGGAGGTCGTACAACCTTAGCTGGAATTTGGCTAGGTCACTGGAACTTGCATCCTGTTCCCTTGCAAATGATGCCATGGGACCTTTAATCTATGCAGAGTAGAGAGAGGGTCTGTTTTTGCAGCACAGAATGTGAAATTTAGCAGTTTCTGCAAAAGCAGCCTGGTACCGTGCTGGGGGGATCAGCTGAGCAGTCGCTGGGAGGGTGAGTGTCCCGTTTTAAGCTTTCAAGGCTCCTTTGAGCTCTTTTCAGCATGCCGGACTTGACACCTATCAATGAGAATTATAAAGATTGCTACAGACCCTTGATCAGAACAAGCCAGAGGAAGGAAGTATTAAATCAGAAACAATGTTAGATGCTGGGAGTTAGGAAAAAAGAGGGAATGTCGTGAATGTAATCTAAATTGGCTTGACTATCAGGCATTTTGCAAAAAAAGACAAAACTGGTGCAGGTGATATATTAGCACAGATTTTTTAAAATTGGAACTTTCTAATTCGTTATTAAAGGAACAGTCCCCTTTATAATATTATTTCTTCCATTTATATACCAGCTTTCCATGCAAATGCTGAAGGTGGTGTACACTAAAAAACAACAATACAATTAAAATGAACTTTATCCACAGAGCCTGCACTACTTTAGGTCAGTTGGACATGTACTTTGCTGTAAAATAAATGCACTGTTATTCTAATGTTAATGTTCTTTTTAATATAGATGTGTACATGCAGTACTACAGATAATAAAATAAGGTTGAGACGTGCTGACACACTGGATTCAGGTACTGGGTGTGTTTTCCTTTTCTACCTCTGTAACCAGAAAATTAATGGAAAACTTTTATCAAGACATTTTGGTCTTAGGAAAGAAAAGCAAAATAGCTTTGCTTTACAATTCATGGTTGCTGTGTTACATGGTTCTTTCCCTGCCAGCAACCTAAAGACTCCCTCTTTTGCATATCGTCTATAATATCTCCGACGCAATTTCAGAAGCGAAGAAAATCTCACAGGCTCCCCTGCAGATTCCAGCTAATGTACAAAAATAGAAATGGGTAGCAGTTTGTATTCTCTCCTCTACTGCATTTAGCAGCAGCATCAGATAATGGAACGCTAGCCTGGATTCCAGAATGATCATTCTGAGCAATTTTCAAATGAAGATGATGATGATGATGATGCGAGAAACTGGGGGAAAAAAAAAAAAAAAAGCCTGCTTGACTTTCATGGGCTAGTGTGACTCCACGGGCTTTAACCCCTCCCAAAAAAAAAAGTGTTTTGCACAATGAGCAAGACACGGATGTTAAAGACTAGAGCAAAGTATTTCATTTTAAAATGTGACATTGCTCCCTAGAGGGCTAGTATAATACGCAAGGATCTGGTTACCCTGCCTTTTATTAGTTGCTGGAAGGAAAAGCTACGTGGTTGGAGCATTGGGTGAAAACTCAGCTCAGGACTTGACACTTTCAATGCCTGTCCAATAGTCTCCCCGTGCTTCTGGAACCCAGGTGTGCCTTAACCTGACTTCCCTGGTTAGCAAATTGCATTCTTATGATTATTATTCTTATTACTTTGCATGCCCTGTATATTAACACCTGCGGTTGCATTAGCCTGCACGACTCTCCAGGTGGCCCATAGCAGTGCTCCATACTCCCACTCTACAGCTTGCCTTGTTCTTAAAGCCTTTTTGTTTGTTTCAAAGGGGTATGATAGAGATTTATAAAATAATGAGTGAAGTGGAACAGATAAATAGGGAATGGTTATTTACCCTTTCAAATACTATTAGGTCTAGGGGACACTCCATGAAACTAACAGGTAACAGATTTAAAACAAATTACAGGAAGTATTTTTTCACTCAATGCACAATCAAGCTGGGGAATTTGTTGTTGGAGGATATGGTCAAGACATTTAGCATAATTGGGTTTAAAAAGGGGGTTGTACAAGTTCCTGGAGGAAATATCCATAAACAATTAATAGCCAGGCGGACTTGGTGAAAAGCCACTGCTTATCCTTGGGAGTGAGCAACAAGGAATGAATCTGCCCTTTGGGATCTGCCTGGTACCTGTAGCTACTGTCGGGAGACAGGATGCTGGGCTTGACGAACCTGTGGTCTCGCTCAGGACTGCATATCTTCTGTTCTTATATGACATGGTCAGAGCTACAGAAAAAACAGGTAGTGGAGGTTCAGTCAATACAATAAATGGTAAAAAGAGAGCCACAGAGGTGCAGTGAATGATTTATGACAATGTGGTGATTATGAGATGAAGACGAGGTTGTGGCAGGCTCTGAGGGTCTGGAGACGGGGAAGCATTTTTATCTGAGAACAGGAGCTGTAAAATCATACTCTACCTATATTTGCCTTTTCCTCTACTTCCCCTCAGCAGGCCGAGTCTTTTAATTTATGTCTTGCAGATCTGAATTCCTGTTTTAGGGTTGCATGAGAGGCCAGGTAGACTCAGATCTGCAGTGTGTTTCAAGCATCATGCCTTTTCCATGGTGCGTATTTGAAAGGAAATCAAATGTAGTCCAGGAATATATTTCAGTGGGTAGAAGGTGGCACACACCAGACCTATAGAGCGATATAATGGATAAGTACATAAGCTGATATTATAGCCACATGCACAAACAGTGATGTACTGTCACTGACAATAAAATGTGCTCACCTAGAAATCTTGTTCCGTCTAGAAACTAATTACTGATGTGAATTCTTAATGGCTGTGGTCTTTTACCAACTCTGTGATCATTTTCTGATTTTTTTTTTTTTATTTTTTTTTTAAAAGGGCTCCTCTACTTTTATTTTCCGGCAGAATATGCTACTCTTTATAAATTGTTTCCCTCCCCCTATCCAAAGTTAAGCTTTCCTCTCTCACCCCCCTCCCAAAACACACCTGCCACGCAAGCTCCTACTCCATATATTATTCATCATAATCAAATCAGACACAGTGGTAGCTCTCAGTAAACTTGCTTTTCATATCAGAATTGCTTTTATTGAGTAACACACTCTGCAGACCTTAGCTTCCAGCAGCCAGGGTTGAAATGAGCAATTCTCTCATTGTAATAACGCGGCTCTGTCATCTCCTTATTATCAGCATGATAAAAGATGAAATATTCACAGATGCTGCCCTCCTAACCTGATCACAGCTTGATATTTGAGCTTTGGAAATGAGTTTTATAAGCTTTAATATACTCCTTGGCGGAGTGACCCCTGAAATTAAACATTATTACAGAGCGGATATTTAAAAAGCTGGGGCCGCAAATTACATCAAAATGAAAATATTAAGGAGCATTACGGCTATACCATGTGGAAAGTCACCGCTTGGGAAAGGGGGCGATGTCAGGGAAGCTAGCTCAAACATCAGAGAAATAATAACAGCAACAGCACCTTGACTTCAGCTATTTGATATTTAGGTGGAAACTAAATTACTGGCAGAGCTTCTTTTCCTATAGGCTAGGAGGAAGAGCGCATTCGTCTCCCCTTTTATGTCTCTTATACATTTCGTGCTGCTTAAAAGATGCATCCGCGGGTCTATTGTTTGCCAGCAATTCCACCTCCCCTTCACCCCCAAACAATAAATAAAAGAAAAATACCTACAAGTAATGGAACCAAAAATCAGACTAAGAGGAAAAAGTGAATAAACAGAAAGAGCCTTCTGATTCAATTTTCTCACTATTGGTATCTTGACGGACAGGTCCTCAGCCGAGCTGGAAGCAGAAAGTAGGACGTAGTTAGAGTAGCTACTCTGTGATAGGGAAAATGGGATTACACAGCTCTTCTGCATTTTTACATTTAATGCTTGAAAAAAAGAGGAGGTTGTCTCTTTTTTTAAAGTAGAATCTATCTTCCAAAAGCTATTGCGTGGGTAATGCATCTTAGAGCCTGTGAAGGGGATTCCTAGATAATGCGATCATGTGTAGAAAAATGTTTGACTCCAATAGCAGCGTCTTGTTGATTATGTGCCGAGGACTGAAAATGGCATAAAATAAATAGCAACGATATAGGCACAGGTAACATGAATAATACTGACCTTTCTGTCTTTGTTTCTGAAGTTTGAATGTTCTACTTGCCCAGGCTCATGAAATGTCCTCAAGGTTCAGAATGAAAGGTGGAATAATTTACACTCGATGCTCATTTACAGTCCGAGTGGGGAGTAAGGCGAGGGGCAGCCCCGAGTCTCTTCCTCTTCGGATTAGTAGAGGATACCCTGATGAAGAATATTCAGAAGGAGCCCCCCATGGTGCTGCTTACTATTTGCCTGCAAATTGTACTGAGAGCAGGGAAGCACCAGAGAAAGATCTGGAAAGATGGGTGCAAGGCAGGGAAGGAGGAAGGAAGACAGAATACACGGCGGCAAAATTCAGTGCTGAAATGGGAAGCCTGAGGCCTGGAGAGGAGTTCAGACACCCGGGGGCAACAGTAAGCATAGGTGGATCCCTTGCTGGAGAGATGAGAGGGAGGACCACAGCTGCTCTTACCTGTGATAAAGGATCCCAGCCTGGCTGAAAGGTGACATGAGGTGCCAAGATCAGGAATGAAGAAGCTAAGAAAAAAAGGGAAAGGTAGCTGAGATGGCAGAGAGAGTGAGGGAACGAAGGCGGGTGTGGCCTGGACACAGTCGCCACGGCAGAAAGGTAACTGCAAATATAGGAGAAAGGGGGAAAGGCCCAGAGGAAGTGCAAAGAAAGTGTGGCTGAATACTGCTCACCAGGATATCAAGGGCCAGAGAGCCCCATTTCTAATATAAAGCTTGAATTTTCCTCCCGAGTTTATCCTGAAGGTGGTAAAAAGAAATTGACATTTCTGTTGGGTCAATAGTTCCCAAATTGTTCCGGAACAAGTTCCCTATTCCGCCGAGGTGCTCACTTAGGCTTGGATGGAGGAAGGACAGGAAGCTCCATTTAAAAGGGGTGAAGGAATACAAATGCAGTAAAGGGAGACTTTCACAACAGTTTGCACAGAATACTATGGCAAAACACAGCCTTTTATATTTTAAAAGAGAAACAGATGTCTCTGGTAGGCTTTTCAGCAAAGATCAAAAGCCTAAGGGGCTTTTCTAAATGTGCTGTGAATGTTTCCTTGCACACCTCTCCGACTTTACCAATAGGCTGGTGAAAGCCATGTCAAACGTGGCTGACCCCCAGTTCTGCTTGCCATCTGAGCAGCCCCATCGCTGGGCTTGGGAAGAGTCCAGACCGACCCATTCCACCCTCTTCATTTGGCCCTCTGCCCCGCACCCTAAGCTGTCAGAAATAAACTTCATCAGCTGCTGGATAGAAAAGAGAGACGTGGACACAGGAATTCCTGTGACTCCGAGGCTGGAAGAGGAGGGATGAAGAGCAGATTGCTGGGATGGTGCAAGGAAAGCTTGCACTGCTGCTGCCAGTGCTGCATCTGTTCTAGGGTGAGGCTGTGTGTGGGGGGGGGAGAGGAAAATTGTACTGCTGCTGCCCGTGCCGTCCCTGTCCCATGGAAGGGAGAGGGGTGTGTATGAGAGAGCGAAGCTTCTGCTGCTGCCCGTTCTGTCCCTGTCCCATGGAAGGGGGTGGGGGAGGGGGTGTGTATGAGAGAGCAAAGCTTCTGCTGCTGCCCGTTCTGTCCCTGTCCCATGGAAGGGGGTGGGGGAGGGGGTGTGTATGAGAGAGCAAAGCTTCTGCTGCTGCCTGTGTTGTCCCTGTCCCATGGAAGGGAGAGGGGGTGTGTATGAGAGCGAAGCTTCTGCTGCTGCCCGTGCCGTCCCTGTCCCATGGAAGGGGGTGGGGGAGGGGGTGTGTATGAGAGAGCGCAGCTTCTGCTGCTGCCCGTGCCGTCCCTGTCCCATGGAAGGGGGTGGGGGAGGGGGTGTGTATGAGAGAGCGCAGCTTCTGCTGCTGCCCGTGCCGTCCCTGTCCCATGGAAGTGGGTGGGGGAGGGGGTGTGTATGAGAGAGCGCAGCTTCTGCTGCTGCCCGTTCTGTCCCTGTCCCATGGAAGGGGGTGGGGGATGGGGTGTGTATGAGAGAGCGCAGCTTCTGCTGCTGCCCGTTCTGTCCCTGTCCCATGGAAGGGGGTGGGGGATGGGGTGTGTATGAGAGAGAGAAGCGTCTGCTGCTGCCCGTGCCGTCCCTGTCCCATGGAAGGGGGTGGGGGATGGGGTGTGTATGAGAGAGCACAGCTTCTGCTGCTGCCCGTTCTGTCCCTGTCCCATGGAAGGGGGTGGGGGATGGGGTGTGTATGAGAGAGCAAAGCTTCTGCTGCTGCCTGTGCTGTCCCTGTCCCATGGAAGGGAGAGGGGGTGTGTATGAGAGCGAAGCTTCTGCTGCTGCCTGTGATGTCCTTGTCCCATGGAAGGGGGTGGGGGATGGGGTGTGTATGAGAGAGCGCAGCTTCTGCTGCTGCCCGTGCCGTCCTTGTCCCATGGAAGGGGTGGGGGATGGGGTGTGTACGAGAGAGCGAAGCTTCTGCTGCTGCCCGTGCCGTCCCTGCTCTGTGGATAAATGAAGAATTTCAGCTCCCAGTACTGTTTGACTCCTTTATGCATACTGAATAGAATACACTTGAACAATTTTACTGAAATAATTTTAAAATGACATACAAAAACACAATTACTGCAGAGTAGTCTCATCTAATCATCTTATTCTCCAAGACCTTTTGAATAAATGTGTGTGCTCATTAGAGGAGTGTACACCTGTGCTTCTCTTTCTCTCCTAACGTATGCAAGTTCTCAGTAATAAGAATGATGTGATTTTGGCCTTGTGCTGCTTCTCTCCTGGAATTTACAGGGACCTCATGAGTACTGATGCCAGTAGTAGTCTTGCAATGTGCCACTGTTCTTCTTGGGAGTCTCTGCAGGCTGTGAGACCTCTAAAGATAGCACAGCCAGGCTTCCTTTATCTGCCTCTTGCTTTCTCTTTATTTCCTTGCTTTGTTGGCGCTGGTGGAGAAGACAAGCCCAGCCTAGGAATACTGCAGGTCATGGAGTGGTTGAGTTGGAACCAACAGGATAAAGTCCTCAGAAAAGGTGCCAGGCTGATGCTGGTGGATTAGTGGCGGCTGGGGACTGACTGCAGTAACGTTGTCCAGCAAGACCAGAGGAACCCGGGAGGCCAGGCATATGGGCAACAGCTTCACCAGTTTTAGTACCTGTTTAGATTTCTGTCAACTTGATGGTAAGTCATGGGGAGGTGGGGGGAAACTGACTATGAATATACATACTCATTAACGGGGGGAGGGAGGGGGGCGGTAAGAAAGCCAAGGATAAAAGCAAGAAAAACTGACTTGCATAAGCAGCGTTAGCCTATATCCTACAGGCGGATCAGTCCTTTACAGCTGGAATATATATCCACATAGGTGCCTTCCTCAAACTGGGTGAATGATGTTTTGAATGCTCGTGTACCGGTACAATGTCCTCTTTGGTTTATTATTAATTGCTCCAATAAGTTACTACAACCTGAAAATAATCAAGTTTTCTCGAGGACCAACCTGCCTGCTAGAACTCAGCTCAGATTAGAGCTGTCTTTATGTTAGGGGCAAACCGAATGGCCTTGTTCTATTCTTTCTGTATTTTATATATAGCATCTGTCTTACAGCGCACATCCATTAACGAGTTACGACAGCTGATGAATGCATATAAAGAGCATGATTTATAAAGTAATTTATGTGCACAAAACTCTGTTTTGAGTGTGTAAATGGTGGTTACAAAATAGCCTTGGGCCCAGTGCACGTAACCCAGTCTCACATACCCTTTTACGTAACCTGGATGGAGGCATCCGGAAGACAGAGTTGGGGCAGGGATACGACCTACATGTTACGGTTTGTGCACCCTTGAGCCGGCCAGCGGATGGTTAAGAAATGCTGAGGAGAAGTCTGCAATAGATGTTGTGGCCGGGAGGCCGATCGGAGCCAGGATAACAACCAGGAGCTTCACCACTGGAAGCTCGAGGAGCCCTTGGGGACCCGAGCCGCTTGGACTTAGGGGCGGTCTCCCGGAGAGGAAAGTCCAAAGGGTAATCCGGAAGTCACGGTGGAGGCAGAGAAGCAGAACATAAGGACGGTCCGACAGTTGGGGCTGGCAGCAGACAGGAAATCCAAAAGACGTACCGAAGTCAGGAACCAGGAAGACAAGCCGAGGGAATCGGGAACAAGGCTGGATCAGGAACAGCAACTTGATGACTCCAGAGAGCGAACCTCGTTGCAAGGCAAAGATCTGAAGCAGCAGCTGGGTTTAAATACCCTGCTGGCGTCTGATGCCATCCAGGGGGCCGGCCGAAGTTTCCAGCCAAGGTCCCTTTAAATTAGAGCCCCTTGCGCGTGCACCTAAGGGGCGGAGACAGAGAGAGGAGCTCGGCAACGTCCCCCTCGTGGGGACGCCGCCGCAGAAAAGGCCTACCAAGGCCCGGGGAGAGTCGGAGAACGCTGCGGCATATTGAGAGGCCTGCGGGAGGTAAGAGCCCGGTCCTTAATTGGAGCAGACTGGGAGGGAACCGGGAAAAAAAAAGCCGATCGCGTCGCCATGCGTAGTTGAAAAATTCCCACCCCGCGTGCGCGAGTGAGGCACCCGCCCGCACATGCGCACGCCGATTGTAAAATCAGGCGCGCATGTGCACACGGATATCGTATTTTATACCATGTGCGCGGTGACATGCGCATGTTATAAAATCAGCGCATGCATGTGCACGCTGGGGGCCATACGCACATGGACGCGTGCGCACGGAGGTCTTAAAATCGACCCGTAAATTAAACACGTCAAGGAAACAGGCGTATTGCAGAAAGATCTTGCACATGATCCATAAACTTGATCATGTTGGTGAACAAAATAAAAATGCAGTATTGCCACGTGTCCATACATCGCTATGTACACAATTTAAAGGCAATACTGCACGTTATAAAAGGCGCACGTGAGCATAATAATTTTAAGTGGATGCGCACATATGCACGCAAATGCCACTTCTACCACAGAAGTGGGGGGGGGGGGGGGATTTTAAAAGACGCCATTACCAGTTAACCCAGTTCGTTCCCAGTTCGCCCAGGTAAGGAATGGGACTTCCAAACCGCACTAGTTTGATAATCTCCCTTCTTCCCTGTTAGCCCTGACCCTTAAAAACCCCCCCATCTGTCTATTTATTTTGCAACCCCCATAGCAGAAGTAAAGTTTCGTGGAAGGAGACCCCAGCATGCATCAGAGCGCGCAAGTATTTACGCGTTAATTTCCACGTAAAATCTAGGAATGCCCATGCCTCGCCCATTCCCTGCCCTTTTTTAAAAAAAATTTTCGTTTGTGCACGTAGCAGCAAGTACGCATGTATCCAGGTGGCTTTTAAAATCCGCTCGGCGCCGTTGGACCGACTTGAGCACGTATTCCCGGGTTTGGCGTGCGCTGGGCTTTTAAAATTCACCTTTAAGTGCATAGATCCTTTTGAAAATTACCTCCCCCCTCCCGTGGGTAACTTTCAAATAGCTTCGCACAGCCCCATATACACACACACGAGGCCGCGCAGAGATTTAAGAAGTATTTTATAACCCATGTGTATTATGTGTACACTAATATATGCGCGTGAATGTCTGCTTCCGTGCAAATACATGCAGTGCATTGAACACAAGCACTTCAAAGCAATGAGCACCTGCACTTTTCCATGCATGTTTAAAAATATTTTACACGTGAAAAAAAAGAGTAGGACTTGCATAAAACCCGATGTAAGTGCAGAAGGTGTGGTATATTGTAAAACATGGGCACAGAATTGACGTTACCAGTTTTCTGATTCCTCTGCCGGTTAGCCAAGTCCTTCACCAGGTCACCAGGACCCTTCTGGCTCTTCAGCCTGAGCTCCCACCCAGTCACTAGTGCACAACAAACAAGTCAGATATCAATTATGCGAGTAAGTTCCCAAATGCACATGGGTGTCTTATAAAAGAGCAACATATGCACGGAACTGCTGGCCCCTGCCCCGGATCGTCTCTGTGCCACCCATTTTTTTTTATCGTGTGTATGTATGCGTGTGAAACGTAAATTACGCGTGTACTTTTGATGTTTATAAAGTAGTAACCACACGAGTACAAGCTACTTGTGTGCATTATGCTAATTTCACAAGTGCTAGTGCTCTGAAAATTCACCCTGTCTACGCTCAGAGTATCTTATCTACCTGTCTGTGGAGGATGGGTGGACTCAGATGCCCAAAATTAGGGCTCCCCTTCTTCCCCTCCCCTCCTCCATCCTTGTGATCCAATATTTGAAGCTGGTATGGGATAAACTGGGACCTGGCATTCAGAGTCCATATCTGGGAATCCAGTTCTGCTGATTGAGTGAATATATTCATCTTTCATCCTATGTCTTATCGGTTTCCACAAGGGGTTTTCCTCCCTTTGTCGACGGGAAAACTCTTTTGAAAACAGGACCCTTGGTGTTCTGATCCTTGGTGAAATGTTTTTAACCAGACATAAAGCTACAAGTCTCTCTCTCTTTCCTTCAGCTTATCCGCAGAACTGCTTTGTATGAATTAAAAACAAATAGGGCCGGGTTTTAAAAAGGTTACGCGCGCGCGCCGGACCTATTTTCAAAAGCCTTTACTAAAGGGGCGGGAAGGGGGTGTGGCCAGGGTGGGGGCGGGGTCAGAGGCTCCAGGCAGAGTGGCCATTTACCGCTGGGTGCTTGGGATTGCGCGCGGGCAGTTGGCCGATGCGTGCAACTTGCACCTGCCCAGAGCCAGGTGCAAAAGGTAAATTAAAATTTGGGGGGGAGGTCAGGTTAAGGGGGAGGGAACGGAGGAAGGCAGCGCAGCTCGGCGCGCGCAAGGTGCATAATAATTGTGCACCCCCTTGCGCGCGCCGACCCCTGATTTTATAACTTGCATGTACCGGCGCGCGCCTGTTATAAAATCGGGTGTACACGTGCGTGCGCCGGGTAGCACGAGCACATGTGGGCCGCGCGCGCGCTCCTTTTAAAATCTACCCCATAGATTTTATCTTTTGTGGTTAAAACCTTGCTTTTTAGGATAAAACCAGAGCTCGTCACATCCTTCATGAGATAAGGGTCAGACTGATTCATCTCTCTCACCTCTCGATCATCTCTGCTTTCACTTGAACAACTTCTGCAATAGACACACGTGGGTTAGAGCTGAGAAAAAAAGTGTACCAGCGATGTTGCTAACGAGAGAAAAGAAACGTGCAGATTCCCTGCGAGGCTGTGACTCAACCACTTTCTGATTTTATCAACCCCCAGCCTAGTATGTTTGACTCCAAGTGTTAGATTAAGCATCCAAACTTTTCCCAAATGACTTTCCAGTGGCTCCCAGCAATCAATGCCAACAGGTTGGGATGCTTGCAGCTTTGTGCTTCTTTCATTGTGTCAGACAGGTCCTGTCGAGGGCTTATAAAGAGCCATGGCAGACTTACAGGGTAACGTGCTGGTTATTAGGACGAGTTCTCACGCACTCCGTGTGATGGATTGATCTCCTGTACTTCATATTGGTTTCTGCGTGAAAGAAGGTGCGAGAAATGAACTTTAGATGCCATTTCTTTCCTCCCAAATATTTCTAGATTGCAAATAATATAAATATATTATTTATAGTGAATGAACTGGTTTTCTGTTAATATTGGGTTTGAATATTTTTAGTTGCCAGCACCAAATATTATTTTTGTCTAAAATGTTTCTAAATTCCAAATTTGGGTGAATTGAGTCCCTTGACGTTTAAATCTTTTGAATCCATGCTTGTTCTCCATGTGCTGTGATGGGGAACTTGTATGTGAGGCACAGAGTGACTCAGCTGGTAGAATTGCTCAGTTCATCCTCTCGTGACCCACAGATACCCAACATTACACGATGAAAGTCTGCGCCAGCCGCAAAGGTTGCAGTCATGGCTAAAGAGTTTATTTTTGTATTATTTGTTCAGATCAGTATTTCTCAGTCTTTGATTAGGCTCAAATGTAGGTGCTGAAATACTTCTAAAATGAACTTCGAAATGCCACTTAAAAGGACAAACCCAGCCTGCTTCTCCTTTGGAAAGAGCTGGGAGAGAGACCCTTCCATAAATAGGCCTTCTCAAGAAGCTGCTGGATCCGCTGTCTGTTCTGGTCAAGCCTTACACATCCGGGCATCTACTGGATGAGGCCCACGTGTTCTGTCCTATTGCAAAACTGTTTGAAGTTTATTTGCGGTGCACTGGGCATCACCAAGTCAATGCAATTGTAATGTTTTCTCTGGTGATCCAGCCAATGCGCTTACTAAATTGAGCTCAGCAGGAATAAGTCCACAGACCTCATAAATGATGGAAGTGATTGCAAATCAGGATTCATATATGTTCCCCTCCCAGTAGGCATCCTTATCCCCTACAAAGGAAGCAATCATCTCTTTCAAATTTCTGTTTGCCCTTTCACTCAAACATGTTTGACAATAATATAGAGAAATGTTTTGCAAGATAGGTCTGGTAGAACTGTTTCCCGAAATACATAAGCCACTTCTGTCCTACAGCAACTTGTTGAGAATAATTATCACCACTTTTTCCCATAGTGCCATTCTCTTCAGTGACATATTAGTTAAAATCATGTGAAATAGTTTGGCTGATAGTGATTTTGTTTAAGCTTGTTATATTGATGTGAAGATTCTTTACTTGCCAATAGGGATTCTTCGGAACCCAGCTGTCACGGTTCCACCAGTCCGTGCACTCCTAACTGTGCCGTTTCCAAGGTCCAGCCCCTGAGAGAGCTTTCCTGGTCCCTTGAAAACTCAAATAGAGTTTGTAATTTATCTTCACAAGTCTCCAGGTGGGGTTTGAACCCTCCTGGCCGGAAGGCCGATGCCCTCCCCAGTGAGCCGGCGACTCACCCTGCAAAGGCTGGCTTCAAAAGTTCATCTTAAGTCTCTAACCTTTGCTTTCTTTCCTCTAGGTCATTCACGAGTAACCAAACAACATCAAGTCCAAAGTTCAAAAGTCTGGCCCAATGGGCCTAACTGCCACCTCCCACAGTATCTCTCGGGATATTTTCCTTGTCCCTTCAGATACAACCACCTGCTGGCAGTCTCTCAAACAATATCCTGAAGTAGGCACATCCGGATAGTAAAACAGTCTTTAGCTCCCGGCTCACCTTCCTGGAAGTCACACCTGCCATCCATCTTCCATCTAAGCAGGAACACCAACGTTCCAGTCTTGCAGAGAAACAGGCAGCATGGTCCTTCTCCTTCAGTCCCCAGCAGGAGACTGAAACTGCTGGGTTAGGGAGTCTCTCTTATACTCCATAAACTCCTCCTCCTCTGCCAGCTGATTGGCTCAGGGGGAGTCCCACCCTTAACCTCCCATACCTGTGTGTTCAATCTCTATGGTTACAGGGGAAGCCACCAGTGTATATCCTTGACTCTGTGTCGCCTGGGTTTTCCTCCCCCTCCTTCCAGGACTTTGGTTCCAGGGAGTTTTTTTGTTCCTGGCTTTATTCTACCTACCCAGACTGGCATAGTGACCCCGTCACACCAGCCAAGAGATTATGTACTCAGCTCAAGGATCTTTTGCTAAGCTGGTAGAAGACCTTATTAAATTTAACCAAGACCTTGTTAAATTTAACCTGGTTGTTCATTTTCTATCCCTCATTTCTCACTCTACCTTGCCCATATATCTTCCTGCTGAGGAGAAGAAGATACATTTCCCAATAACATCCATCTCATCTTCTGTCCTGGTTCAGCTTGAGGATCCCACTACTGACACCACATGGGTGTTGCAGCTGACCATAGTATTTCATCTTATATAGGAATTTCTGGATTTTAACCTGATACCCTCTGGTTTCAAACTAAGGACTCTAGCACTGAGCTAAGTGAGCATCTCCCACACCTGTTCCTATATATTTTAACCAAAATGTTTATTTCTTATCCCTTACTCACTCTATCTTGTTAAATCTGGTCATTCCCTTTTGGGGTACTTTACTTTATTAACAGCTTAATTCTCCACATGTTCAGAATTTAGAAGTTATTTTGATATGCTTTGTACCAGTACTATACTCTGTTAAATGACATTTTAGTCACAGAAATGTTATTGTACACTTAACAATTTCTACCATACTGTCTCAGCCATACAGAATTTTATATGACTGTTTTCTGAATTGCTTACTAGTATGTCAGTGTTGTTCTGAAGAATGAATGATAATGATACTAATTACCTTGTGTAGTTTCGAAATAAAGTATGACAAAACCTAGAAGCATGGGATAAATACAGGGGATCTGTAAGGGAGTGATGGGAATTATAAAGCTAATTTAATTGGGCGGATGGGCAGACTGGATGGGCCATATGGTCTTTTTCTGCTGTCATGTTTCTATGGTTCTAAGATGACAGAGGTTGTACTGTATGTATGATGTTATGTTACACTTATGTACTGCCTTCATCGAATGAAAATTCAACCCAAAACAGTTTACAACAATCAAAATAATACAATAATCAGTGATATTTTCTGGAGTGAGTAATCCACAATATGAAGCAATCTTGCTCTTCAAAACAGAAAATGACTCCCAAGCCTCTGTTTGTTAAAAACCTGTCATGTCTCCTGGTGATGGGAGTGGGTGAATGTAGCACCTGCTTGCCAAAACTGCATTTCACAGAATTTCTGCAGGTTGCACAACCATATATAGTACCCCAAAATATATAGCAATTAAAGATGGAAATAATTCATCTCATAGTTAAAAAATATCTTAATTTTAAATAAAAAATTGGGTTATCTGAATCTTAAAAAAAATAGTGAACTACAGAGGAACCCTTTCAATTACTTAATCATCACAAATTATATGTGCATTTGGGCTATCTTCTTGCAGAAATTCAAACACATTCAGAGACCATATCTTTAGGTAAATGCAACCTCTGATTAGTGCACATGGATCGGGCCCATTACACTTAGAATCGGTAGAATTCTTGAGATTGTCAGCGTCTAGCCCAGCATGTCCTTTTGTTACATTTCTGTCTTTTCTTGAGGAGATACGAAGGACTGCTCATCCAGACTTTGTCTGTTTCCAAGCAAATAACTATTTTGCAATCGTAAAGTTACTAGGATCAAACTGATCTGGGTCTGGTTTTATCCCATTCCATCTATGGATGTGTACTTCCTATTTCTTTGGATGTCCATGGATGCACTGGGGGGGGCAAATAGAGGACTGACCTATAGATAGCGGGGACTTAAGCTCTGGACTAGGCTGAAAGGGCTTTCAGTACCCATCAATTGTTATATAAGAATTTAGTTATAAAAACATCCCATTCATAAGATCACCCAACCCTATCCTTGAGTACCCCTTAGCCTATCAAGGTTTCAGGTTACCCACAATGAATATGCATGAGATACATTTGATTGCATTGCCTCCATTGTATGTAAATCCATCTCATGCATATTGACTGTGGATATCCTAAAACTCTGACTGACCAGGGAGTAACTCAAGGACTCCCTGCCCTAGCAGTTTACTTTCTATAACATTCAGGCCGATTCAGTAAAGACCGCAGGAGAATGGGTGCTCCGTGCCGAGCGCCCACCCTCCCAACGCGCGCCCAGCCTCCTCTCCTGGGCGCGGGATCCTATATTTAAATGAGGGGTCGCGCTAAAAGGAGGCGCTGGGGACGCTTACGCTCCCCCAGCGCCTCCTTGACCCAGGAGAGGTGGCTCTGTCAGCGGGTTCAGGAAACCGACGCTCAATTTTACGAGCATTGATTTTCCGAACCCTCTGACAGAAAACGGATGCCGGTAAAATTGAGCGTCTGTTCCCCTAACCGGACCGGCCGGCACATTTAAAAAAAACATTTTTTTTTTTTTACATTTTTGGTTCCTCGGACTTAATAATTCTGAGGGTGAACGGTATTTTCCGCTTTTCCGGGCTGGCCACACATTTTACTTAGAGAATGCCGGATGACTAACTAACGGCCTCATCAACAAGTATTCGCATGTGATGAGTGCTACCGGTTTTCAGGGGGTTTGGCCGTGCGTTTCTGAGGCGCTAAGCCCCTTACAGTATAAGGGGTAATAGAAGCCCCTCAAAAACGCGGCCAAACGCACGTTGAACAGTGCGCACGGCCAAGCACAATTTACAGAATCGGCCTCTGATTGTGAATCTGGTGCTAGAGGATTTTGGGGTTTTTTTTTTAAAAGGAATCCACCGTCATTGCAAAACTCCAATGTGTCTTTAGAGAACGGAGGCAGTTTCCAGGCACAAGGAAGGGAAAGTGTGACTGTAAAATGAGGATGTCAGCCTTCAACTAAGGCCAAGATGAAAGGTCTTGGGAGACTGCTGGGGCCCTATGAAAACAGGAACCCCAGGACATTGTGCAGGACTGGTGCCAAATGATGAGTAGCAGGTAGCGGTAGAGGTTACAAAAAATACAGGTGCACTTCATCTACCCATCATCAATTCCAGGTTTAGAATATCTATCTCCAGACATTCTGTGGTGAATTTTCAAAATGTTACGCGTGTAGAAATTAGCTTATACGTGCTTAACTAGCCTCCACTTGCATATTCCCTATTTTATAAAAGTCGAAAACACGCAGATAAAAATGGGTTGGTCTAGGGGCGTACCAGCTGAGGCCAATATTTATGCACATAAGTTGCTATTTTAAAAGACACTTGCACACGTAAAGGTGAATTTTTAGACCTGCGCGCATGCTTCCATGTGTGCGCGCGGTTTCCGGGACGTGCACATGAACACGCCGATTTTATAACATGCGCATGTTATATTGCACCCGATTTTATATTGGCGTGCACAAGGGGGGGGGCATTTTATAAAATGCACGCGGCGACAGACTGGACCTTTCCCCAGTTCCCTCCCGGTCCCCTCCAATAAAGGAGCGGTGTAGGAAGCTCCCTCCCAGTCCCCCTACCCTGCCTGCCTTTTCTCCTCTCCTCCCCGACCTCCAAATCCCCTCTAACAAGTTTATTTTTTCTATACTTACCACTTACCTGCCGGCCCACCCCTTTTTTTAAAAAAACGGCTCTTACGTGCATACCGGGAGAAAACGCGCATCGCCGCGGGCCTTCGAAAAGGCCTGTGGCACGGGTGCGACCTGGCCACGCAAGTATCTCCTGGTATCGGTGCGTGCTGGCGTTTAAAAACTCACCCAATAGATTTGCCAACCTACTTGCGTAATCTTACACCTGCTGGCATGAATTGCATTAAATGTGTTTATTGCTTAGCACTGACTGGGTAGGAGATTTAGGTGATCTGGGGGAGTTCGGGTTGAAGCGCCACGAGGGTCTTGATGACGTGGAGAAGGACTGGGCGAACCGGTGGACTAATGGGTAAAACTGCTTTCCTTGACGTGCACTTGTTTTAAAATACACGAACTTATGTGCATTTATCCTGATATATGTGAGTAAGCCCTGCCTTATTTTTGCACATAAGCATAAGTAGGAAAGGTGCGCGTGTTCTGTGCATTGATGTACTTTGTTTCAGAGCACTGCGTGTACTCGTGGGTATACCTACATGCACACGTGTGTTGCGGGGTAGAGATACGTATAGTTGATAAAAACACTGCTAATAAAATACTAGCGTTTATCTGCTTGCAGCCATATATATGTGCATATATGTGCAATTGTTGTTAAAGTTATCCTCTTTGTCACTAAGACTGCCAGGTAAGCCCTTTTGATCTCTCGTCTGTGGAGATGATTTTCATGGCTCTTCAAGTAACAGAAAAAAAGCACTTGATGTTTTCCTCTTTTTGTTCTATTGTTTTAAGTGGCAAACTGTATTCTCTAGCAATATCTGAAGCTAGCCTCTCTAAAATACAACCGAAGACCTCTTGTGCTGCTCTCCTCCTGTCTTGGCACTCGGAAGTCTTATGCTGATAAACTCTAAAACATGATGTTATCAGGAGAAGTTTTAGAATTACGACTCCAGTAAAAGAATTTCTTTTTTTGGCTTGATTTATTTATTTTTCCCCCCCCCCCCACTGGGATTCTGGTGTCTGGCTGAATACAGTGCTAGAGGCAAAACTAAACTCCAGGCCGGGCTGATAATTTAGTTTGCTTGGCCCCGTGGAGGGTCAGAGACACTTAAAGGAACTCAGATGGGTGGGTCCTCTGCCCTTTGACCACCGCTTCCTGTCTTGATTCTGGTAAGCTTAGCTTCATGGTAACCTTCCCTAAAGTGCAATGAATGAGGGCAGCCTGCAGATCCATTTATGCAGGTAAGTAGAGACTTGGATGCATAAAATTGCCCTCTCTCAGTACAACTAAAAGTAGGCCTCTTCTATAACAGCGCACGTGCTTTTAGCCGCATTCCCAGGAGGAGGGGGCTGATCAGAAGATAATGCGCATTCGCTGCACGTTGCAAGCCCTCGCATGTTATTTTCCGTAAGAAATATACCTGCACAAAAGTCTGCATCTACTTTGTACCCTTCAGAGGGAAAGCTCGCCAGCCCTCTTCTTTATGACGTGGGTAAATTGACTGAAAATCGCCTCCAGGGAACCAGATTCATATGGTTGCCAGCGCCACTGTTTTAGGAGAGGATTCCTAATCTTTTGACCAAAAAGTCAACACATTTTCTTCATTTTTTCCCCTTCTAAAAAAAAAAAATTCTCCAGTTCCAAGTGTGTGCCCTATTTCTCCTTTTTAAACGAGTGCTTTGAAGTGTCCTCAGGCATCTCAGAATCACTTTTGCTGCAAGGGAAAGACCTGGATTAGAAGATTCAGGCTCCCTTATGGCAAAGCTGTTGAGGAAACCAACATTTTGAATTTTGCTATTAGTGGTCTGAGGGTTTGCGGCAGGAGCCCAGAAAGCTTTGCCATCTCGAGCACGGGGTCAGGTCACCGTGACAGAAGGAAGCTCTGCTTCCCTAGGGTGGGACTGGACCGTCTGAAGAGAGACCGTTCCTAGAGCGATCAGAAAACAGAGATCACCGGAAGTCTGGACCTGTGAAAAGCGCTCACTTCATGAATAAAACTCCTTCATTCTGACATTTTTTCCACCAGAAGCTCACAGAAGAGTATTAATGACCTATTGATGTCTCTGTGTGAAACCAGGAAACGTCACCGTGCAGTTCACATTATTTTACATGAGAATCTGCCACATTTGGCCTTCTCACAATAGCATTGCATTTTCTGGTGAGCTGAACTTGCACTTGTGTTTTCTTTTCCCCTTGTGAAGCATTTTGCAAAACTTGTCCTTACAACCTGTGAGTGATAACTGAATTTTCTACCCAGTTCCCGCCCTGCAATTCACAATTTACCATTTGAGATTCATAATTGGTGGATCAGGATTACTGAGTCTGTGTGAGGAGAGACCAGAAGGCAGGTAACGGAGCCGTAATACCAGAGTGCTCAGGAAATACAAATTAAAATCTGACCACAATGACCCACAGCGTTTGTGCTGCTGTGAATTTTATATTGTGGCTTCTGATTGGCCCATCTCTGACTCCTGCAATTGGATTCTGACAAACCGATGGCCTCCGGCTAATTCTAGGGACCACAGACCTAGAGGCTTTTCCCCCCCAATACTTTCTATGATGGCTGCCCATCATCCTCTCCCATCACCCTAAAATTGTTAAAAAAAGAAGCAACTGTTGCCAGCACAATTCGGCAAGGAGGATGCAAGTGGAAGGCCAAGAGTACAAGGAGGATTTGACTCCTCCAGGCTGGGACCGAGGCACTGTAGGTGAGAAGAAGAGGATCCTTTTTAATCAGTTTTCCTGTCTACATTGTTTCATGACTTAAAGACAGGGATGAAGGCAGAGAGACAGCCGGGATGACATCGCTTGATTGTAGATCTGACAACTGACAATACTTGCGTGCCTTAGCAATGACAGTGATAGGGGAATAATGAAAAACAAATCCTCTGCAGCACCCCCCCATGAATAACACGTCGTCTTAGGATGCTGAAGCCATAACATTGGAGAGGAAAGAGAACTAAGGCAGTCATTTAATGTAACTTCCTTCTCTGGTACCGCCAGCACCACGCTCATTTGAGGAACAAATCCCTTAAAATTCACATTTTGGAAACTTGACGCTTTCTCCGACGGGTGCCATCGGGCTGTGATTCTCTCTTCTCTTCTCTGCTGCCCTCTGACAGGACCTAACAGAGAAACCTAAAACCATTTCTTTTACAATGTGCTTGCTCGGCTGACTGTGTGGCTGGAGAAAGAGTTTCCAGATATTCAGAAAAGTTCCCCCGTTTCCCGAAGACCAAAGACTCCACACATTAGGCTGGCAGAGACGTGCATTTCCCCTTTTATTTATTTATTTTTCATTAGGAGGACAAGTTTCCAAAAGAAAGTAAGCACATGCACTTTCACCACAGTGAACCTCGCCGTGAGGAAGAAAGCGCCAGGGGACTTCTGCACCTGCATTTTCCTGCGGGGGGGGGGGGGGGGGACGACTTTCCCCGGAAAAGTAGACGTGTAGATTTGAAAACGCCTTGAATGCCATTCCTCCCCTGACCTTGACAGGCCCTTGAGAAGGCTCCCTCTTAGCGAGGCTGAAAGCCCAGGCTCCTGTGGAGCGCCATGCGCCATTTTAGGATTCAGAGATTCAATTTACCTGTACATCTGGGATACTTCCTCCGTGTCGGTCCCGTGGCCGAACACCTGGACCTTGATATGGGAGAACAAAGTTAAGGCTGTACATAAAAATAAAAGAGGCACAGAGGGGGGGAGAAACAAAGGTGGATGCAGACAGAAAATGTTTGAAAGAAAGAGCTCTTACAGGTGGACAAAAAAGTGAAATGCAGTGTCCCTGGTGGGAGAGAAGTAGGTGGTCTGAAAGATGTTGTGCAGGGGATGAGAGAGAAAGCAATGGGAACAATGACTTGCAGGCGGTGGTTGAAGATAGCACATGTCCAGGAAATATTTCATAAGCACTGCACCTTCATGCAAACCGCTGTACAGTGAAATTAATAGACTTTGGACAGCAAATTTTTTTTTCTGGACTTCATTAACTTTCTAGAGAGGAATTTCAGCAAGTAGAGTTTGTGTTGGATTTAAGACCATTCCTGTGACATTTTCCATGGGATCTTTAAAGCCCACAGAGTAGACAAGACCTTGATTTTATCCGAACTTCCTAAATATTGTCCTTGGCGATCAGAAGGCAGTTGGATCTGATGGACACTCAGGATATTCATCCAAACCAACCATAATGTAGCTATGGAACCCTAAAGGTTAGGGTTAAGGGAAAGTGACACATTACGGTACGCAGAAGAAAGGGTATTATTTCGTTTCCATGAGTAAAGTATTGTGGTTGCTGTGTTAGGCTACTTGAATATGTAGAAACAAGGCTCAACAAATAACGCAATACAACTGTGCCTTGCTTTTGAGGGCTCTGCTCCCTTCATCAGCTCAGTGAACTCCATGAAGGGAGCACAGACCTTGAAAATTCTTCCCAATAAAAAGGTCTCACCTATAACTGATTTTTGTTTTTTGCCCTCTTCCTTACTTTTTCTTCATTAGTGTTAGTTAGGCCCCTATACAAATTTCACAAAAGCGATCAGTTCAACACGGCGAATGCACTGTCTTCATCTGCTCTTCGTAGATGTCCAGCAATTTACAAATACAGCACGCTTTAAGCCAACTCTGCTCTAACGTCGCCGTTTGCTGTCATCCCCATTCCTGGTTTGGATTTATGCACCCCTGTTTCACAAATGAGGGCACCGTTTCAGCCCCTTGATAGGCCAACCAAATGGGATTAGTGTTTTCATGATTGCCTGCAATGGTTTGGTAAAACTGTTATTACAACTTGACTCTTTAAGGAGAAGGTCCTTAATGCATTTAGATCTAAAGTAATATTGTTAATCTGGGACTCATTAAAGGAGTCCTGGTGAGCAGGACTGCAGTTTCAAGGTTTTATCCTTTCCCAGTGGAGAATTATCAATCACTTTCCTGGAAACTTAAATTATATTTAGCTAATTAATAAATCTGGATACTGACCGAGGCAGTTTCTTTGCAGGTGGCTCTTGGAACAAAGTTATTTTGAATGAAGAAACCGAGGAGGATTTCACTGGTGTGCCGAGCATGCATGTAAGGTGCGGCTCACTGAAGGATTGTGGGATTCCAGGGGTCCCCCACTTCCCCTGCCAATAATGCCCGGGTAGGGGAACCATATTGCAGCTTCCAGGGTTAAATGCATAAGAACATAAGAATCGCCATGCTGGGTCAGCTCAAAGCCCATCGAGCCCAGCATCCTGTTTCCTGCAGTGGCCGGTGCAGGTCGCGAGTACCTGGCAGATTCCAGGTATGTCAGTGCCATGCTGTGCTTTCATAGGCTTTAAGAGGACAGCCTGCCCATAAAGGGCTCCTGGCTAATTAGGACATCTATTGGGTTTTAGCCAATGATAAGCAAGAATGGCATTAGGGGTTTGCCAAACCCTCTGAATTGGTCAGAATCCCTCCAGTTGAAAGGTATCAAGAATGAATTTTTTTGTGGGTTCCCATAACTTTTATTGGACCTGTAAAAGAAGGTCTTCCAGTGTGCTCTACATGATTTTAGGATCCTTCTACCAGTGGGGCAGAGGTCAAATGAAATAAATTGGAATTGGCTCACCATGTTTTTTAGTAAAACCATCCCTTGGAGAACCTCTTCAACAATCTCCAACTGGTGGCAGAAGTCACCAGGCCATTTCAGAGCTAGAGAGCTTAGTAAAGCTCGGCTCAGAGTGCAAAGGCTTTGGAGAATATTTCTGGCCTGTGCGCTTCCAAGCTTTCTTTCCTGTTCTGTTTATTTTTCAAATGTTCCTGATGGGCACTTCCTCCCTCTCTGACTCACTTTCAGGTGCAAACCCAGAGTCAGCGACAAGCTCTCACCGCGATAGGAGGCCAAGATTGTGCGCTCTGGATACATCACCCAAAGTTTTGCAGCAGGCTTCAGAAACATCTTATCACTAAAAATAGGATAAAAACTTGTCATTCTCATCTTTATTCAAAACGCTCAGTTTAATACCTTTAAGAGTGAGCCAGCCGATCGCTGCCTTTCTGTACAGTAAGGTATATAGGGAGGATCATTTTACTTGCCTCTTTAGGTAACGTTTAAGTAATAATGCAAAGTGGCACTTGTACATTAGAGTCTGGGGAGAGACGCAATCTAATAATCCCAATTTAGGAGCCATCCCTAGGGAGAAGGTTGCTTCACTCCGAGATTAATAATTGAAAATCTCAGCCCCTGGGATGCAGGCAACAGCTGCCTCCAATCTGGTAAAAGTGCACCTGGTTGTTTTTTTTTTAAAGCTGAATCTTTCAAACAAAAAGAAAAGAAAAGAAAAGAAAAAAAAAATCTCTGTTAGTTACAGCAGCAGTAAAAGGCATTTGTGCTGCTGTGTAATGAAATACTTCCTCGCCCTTTAATGCTGAGATGTCTGGGTTGGTCAGAGTTGGAGGTGACTGAGGTCTCCGTTAATGGCACCAGATAAATCGTTTGATTCTTTTTTGAAATCTGCCCTCCTCTTGCTTTTGGCAGCATTAAAAAAAAAAGAGGGAGGGGGCGCATTTAGGTCGAGGGAGCGAAATTTTCAGATCTCTGCCTCCCAGGTCTGTGAGTCCAAAAGTCCTTAGGGCTTTGATTGTCCAAGCGACCTTACGTGCGCAAAACCCTGTTGTATGCGTGTGAGCTTGGAGCAGGTGCTGCTTCCTGTGAGGTCATTTGTGAGCCTCCTCGGCCGGGCACCCAAGGATTTTCAAAGTGAGCCTAGGCATGCAAGCTTTTTGAAAATACTGGGTAAAGTCTTGCGGATGCACAGTACAGGGTACTCGTCTTGTCTTTGCTTGTTACACAAGCAGCTTTGAGGGTCATTTTTCAATCAGATAATGGGGATAAAAAGCGACTGGCATGCATGAAAGTTTCCCTCTTGCAGTAAGGCTACGAGTATTCATGTTGGGGAGTGGCACACATTTAGGGAAGGCCTTCCCAGCAGGATCAGAAGATGATGCACGCAGATTGGGCCAGATTTTCGAATCTACGCGCAGGCGTAGATTTGTGCGTGTAACCCGGCGCGCACAAATCTACGCCCGATTTTATAACATGTTATAAAATCCGGGGTTGGCGCGCACAAGGGGGTGCACACTTATGCGCATTGCGCGCGCCGAGCCTTAGGGGAGCCCCGATGGCTTTCCCCATTCCCTCCGAGGCTGCTCCGATTTTGGAGCGGCCTCGGAGGGAACTTTCCTTTCGCCCCTCACCTTCCCCTCCCTTCCCCTATCTAACCCGCCCCCCCCCCCCAGCCTTACCTAAATCCCCCCTACCTTTATTATTTAAGTTGCGCCTGCCTCTGGGCAGGCGTAGGTTGCCGGCGCGCAATCCCCCGGCCTAGCGGGCCTTCGGAGGCCTCTGGCCATGCCCCTGCCCTGCCCCGGACCGCCCACGCCCCGCCCCTTTTTTCGAGCCCCGGGACATACTCGCATCCTGGAGCTTGTGCTCGTTGCTGAGCCTAAACAAAATAGGCTCGGCGCGCAGGAGGGGTTTAAAAGGGTAAAGTCCGCCCCGTTGTGTTTCAAGTCTGTACCTTATTCTCTGTAGAAAATCTACCCGCACTAAGGGGGTCATTTTCAAAGGAGTTACGCATGTAAATGTGACATACTATCGTAGCAATTTTCAAAAGCTATTTACTCGAGTAAAGTGCACTTACTTGAGTAAATCCTATGGACAATTCAATGGCATATATTGTAGCAATTTTGAAAAGCCCACTTACTTGAGTAAAGTGTATTTACTCGAGCAAAAACCAGTTTTGCTCGAGTAAATGCTTTTTAAAATCTACCCGCACTAAAAGCAGGTGTTAATGTCGGTGGGCAAGTTTACTACTTTATTTTCCCTTTGGAAATTTGGTGAAATTTGGTGTAAAATGTGCCCACAGACTTTGTCGCAAAGCCATCAGTCTGAAAATCGCTCCCACTATCTCCCCCTCCATCTCAGCTTCTCTGTCTGTAATTACATTCTCCTCTCTTTGGGAAGCCCAGGTTGTCAAAGCTGAAATGTCATCAGGAATCAGAATTTATAATGAAGTGAGCAAAAAGGAAATTTCATCTGTCGTACTTTTGTTTTAAAAACGAGTTGAAACAAAACAGGAAATCCCATTAACCTTTCCCATTCATTTCCGAAGACTGCACATCCTTATAAACCGTGATACTAGTCAGAGAGAGCACCATGACAGACACCGACCGCAGAGCCCACTCTCCCTTCTTACTGCAGTACCACGGACCCTCCTTAACCTCACTTATCTGGCGCTGAGGAGCCTCTGCACTTGTCCCAGGCTTTCTTGAATTCCGATACTGATTTGGCCTCCATCATCTACCCGTGGGAGGCTGTCTCATGCACCCCCTGCCCTCATCCTGGGATGAAAGTGTGTCTCTAATGCTTAAATTGTTCTTTTCTTCAAGGAATAAGCATGTGGAGTGTGTAGGGGAAAACATCTCATTTCTTTTTTTTTTAATTTTATTCACTATTTTATTTTTTAATTTAATCTAGTTTTGTTTCTGTGTTTTAGCATGCACTGAAATGCAGAAAGGAAACAAAGCAAAAACGTGTTGTGTGTCTTGTTTCAGAGGGGAAATGATGTACAGTAAAACAACAAATGTCATTGTGACTTTCATTGGCAGCACATCCTTATTAATCATTTGCAAGCCCCTGCAGAGCCTCCCCAAATGCTGTGGGATCCCCCACCACCCCAGGGTCTGTTCTAGAGATTTGATGGGAAAGGAATGTCATTTTTTTCATTTCCTGGGTGGGTTCATTTCATTTAATATGTATTTTAGTTCATTTCATTTGTCAAAGTGGAATAAACAACATTAAATTTAAACGAAAAAGCTGAAAAGAAATGTCTCCCAAACCCCTTTGAACCACACTTACCCCTTATGCAGGGGTTTCTGATGAAGGAGCAGAAGTAATCCCCAGTCATTCCAGCTGCGCTGGTTCGGTTCAAAATGGCACCCTCACCGTTTTGTTTTATAGCTGTAGAGCCCATGAGCATCAAACAAAATGGAACTAGCACCACCTAGCTTGATGTTACCCAGGTAGAGAGTCCATCAAGCTAGGTTGAGAGAACCTTGCCCAAATCTCATCTTGGAGTGAGTTTCCTCACTCCGAAGGCCAGCAAATCTTCACAAGAGACCACTGTTCTGTTCGTAGGTGTCAGGTTGCAGGTCAAAGTGGCCCCTAACCCCCTACACACTTACCTAATCCCCACCTCGAGTTACTAGGTGGGCCTACCCTAGGGATACAAATACCTGCCTATGGGCCATGATATTATGGCCAGGCTTGCTCTCTCTCTCTCTCATTACTATATTAACATAAAACACACCCCTTTTGCTATCGCATGCGGTACTTACCGCATTTTGATAAATCCAGGCCTCAGTTTCCTGAGCAGAAGGAATAATTATAGTTCGAATAAAGTTTTTACCAGACTTGGAGAATCTTTGCACACACCAGTTCCTGAGCCTGCAAGTGTCTCGGCAGTGCCTGCTTTTTCTCTACAACAGGAGCGCAGAATAATCTTGCAATCCACAGTCTATTTTTAAACCAGCGATAAAAAAAAATAAAATAATAATAATAATAAAAAAATTTGCATGAAAACCCCCCACTCTTTAATCTACACCTGAAAATTATTTCAAGCCCTGCATTCTGTTCAGAAAAAGCCTCCAGGTCAGATTCCTGTCTTGGACTCCCCTTACCGAGTAACTTGAAGGTAGTTAGGGTCCGTGTTTAAAAATTCCGTCGTCATGGCAACTGCAGTATTAAAACAGCTGCTTTTCTTTCATCCGTCCCCACCCCACTTTGGGTTTGTATAGAATTTCATAAAGAATTGCATATTATTCAGCTCCTCGGAATAGTTTGATTGTGTGAAAATAAATAAAATACCAAGAGGGAATGAATGCAAGGCATGAAGATCCTCCCTAGGAATGCAATGATAGAAACCTATGAAGCGTTTTTAACGATTTGGAAAACGTTCAGTTTCATTTGAGGGACGGGCATCTTTTATGCCAGTTTAGCTGGGCTGGGTTTTGGGGGGGGCTCGATTCTTAGAATAAACCCTGCAAGCTTTCGGGAGCTGGTGATCTGCAAGCTGACCCCTAGGGACAGCCCCGACGTAGGAGCAAGGGCGTAGGGGGGAGCCAAGCTCCCAAAACCGGGCGTGGTGAGAGGATGCGACAATAAGGAGAAGTGGATATGGAAACCAGCGCAGGAGGTGGGGCTCGCTCGGAAAGAGAAGGTTTGGCAAATGGACAGAACTTTGTAGGATGCACCCAGTACAAGGCAGGGCATCAGTGTCAAAAAACAGCCACAGTTGTTTCAAACAGTGCAGAAGTCATAACAGTAAAACACTGGGGGCATCATTCACTTCAAAAGTCTTGGAATCTGGCAGAAGTGAACCTTTTCTGTTTCTGGGACCCTGGAGGCCCTTGAAGATCCTTTCCTGTGGCAGGTCAGCCATTCAGTCACTTGGGAGAAATGTAGCCACCTCTGGATGTTCTCCAGAAGTCACTCTTCCTCTCCTTTACTCGCCTCACCCTCTCCCCATAATGAAAAGACAACAGCTGAATCCGCTGGTCGGATTGGCTGAGCCTTCCTTGTCCAGCATTTGAATCTATCTTCTATGTAACTGACATCTTATAGGAGTCCTATTTTACTCAATGCACAATTAAACTCTGGAATTTGTTGCCAGAGGATGTGGTTAGTGCAGTTAGTGTAGCTGGGTTTAAAAAAGGATTGGATAAGTTCTTGGAGGAGAAGTCCATTACCTGCTATTAATTAAGTTGACTTAGAAAATAGCCACTGCTATTACTAGCAACGGTAACATGGGATAGACTTAGTTTTTGGGTACTTGCCAGGTTCTTATGGCCTGGATTGGCCACTGTTGGAAACAGGATGCTGGGCTTGATGGTCTGACCCAGTATGGCAGGTTCTTATGTTCTTACAGTCGTGCCTAGTGAGGGTAATTTTCAAGAGCAATGTTTGTGGATAAATTAGTGCGTTCCCCACAGAAATGACCCTTTAGAAAACCAGGCGTAAAATTACACACATGCACGCCGAATGTGCATCCTTTTTCGCACCTGGAGAAGAGGCGTTCCAGGGCGGGGAATCTGGGTGGGGTTGAGAGTTGTGTGCATACTTTTTGCCTTTAAAGGCATGCCCGTAAATTCATCGAAGCCACACGCCCCAAACTGCAGGTGTGATTGTGTGCGTTTTGCCGATCATTATCAGAAGTGGACACATGCTCTGAAGTTCACTTTAAAATTGATGCAAGCTATGTACATATTTGCCGGCGAACTTATGCAACGGTGTTACAAAATTATCCCCCAGGGTGGGCACTCTTCAAAAGTCAGTTTCCTGGGTGAGTAGCAGGTCTGAAAATTACCCCCTCCACATGTGGGGGGAAAAAGGCAGGCTCACTGTGGAGGCAATAACATGCATAGTTTTACATTACCAAAACATATGTACATTTATTGTTTGTGGAGAAAAGCAGGGGTAAATCTCAATGGGTTATGTTTTTCTGGGCAACTTCCAAAGGAAAGGGGGTAATTTTCAATTTATGTGCACAAACTCCGGTTTCTAAACGTGACCTGGAATCAGTGTGCATATTAACCGTGGCCCAGGCTTGCACACTGAGAAGCGGTTTTCTGGAGGGAGGTAAGGCGGCAGAGTCAGGGTAGAGTCAGCGCTTACGGGTGTATGTTTTGCTGTTGAAAAGCACGCGCATTTCAGCGCACATACTTGCTCCATTACCCAAGCATTTTCAAAACCACCTTTGGTGTATTTCCAAAGGAGTTATGCGTGTAAATGCAACATGTTATCGTAGCAATTTTCAAATGCCATTTACTATGTTAAGTAGGATAAGTGCGTTAAAACCTATTCAATGGCACATATTGCAGCAATTTTCAGAAGCCCACTTACACGGGTAAAGTGCATTTACACATGTAAAACCCATTTTTAAGTAAGTGCTTTTGAAAATCGGGCCCTACACGCCCAGGCTTTGCCGCTGTATGAGCTGTTTGAAAATGACCCTCCCAAAGTCTTTCTCTGTGAGATTTGCTGCCGAGCCCACGGGGGAAAAGCACCCACAGACATTGCAGCTACCATCAGAGATTTTAAAACTGGTGCCTTACATAAGACTACAAGATGTACGCAGCGATACACTGAAGTACATGAGAGAAGTCTCTGCTTACAACATAATCAACACAGAAAGACAAGACAAATAAGGCTCTTTGGGTTGAAATCATTCAGGCCAGGACTGAAGCGTATCAGATTGCAAGACTCCAATAGCAAATTCAAAGCAAGGTTTTAGGTGGGGTTTAAATGTGGACAGAGACCACGTTAAGTGAGCAGAGCTACAAGATGTCAGGCCTCCATCCTTCTAAATGTTTATATACTAGAAAAACAGGCAGTGTGGTGGGCACCTTAGTTAACCGGCATTCCTCTCAGTACCGGGCTCTTCGGCCTTCTCTTCTTACAAGTGAACTTTATCCTCATCTGCTGAGTACAGTGTATGGGATCAGCGTTCTGCTGCTATTACTGTTATATGTAAAATAAAATTGTACTGTAGTAGTAAGCCAGTTTATGTAGCATCTGTTTAATAACCAAAATTCTGTTGTAATATTCTTTATAATCACCTCTTGCAAATCACCTAGTCACGCCTGGGCTGAATGGCGGATTTCAGTAATAGCGTATTACTTGGCAATTTCTAAAGAGAACAGCAGCAGAAAGCACAATATTTTGCTAAATTTCTAAATCAGATTTTTGCATTTCAGCATTTCCATTGGCTTGCAGTAGCATTGACAAGATATGAATTTTAAGCATGCCCACAGGGCAAAATTTGACAGAATAGGGAATGAGAGCAGCCTCTCAGCTTTCAAAAAATATTAGGACTTTTACAACAGGAAAAGAACATTCCCACTTTCAATGTTTCTGTGAATTTACTTTTTCTCTCTTTTTTTTTTTATTAATGCATTTCCCGGGGAGGGTGGGACACTTTGAAAATGCATTAGCCCACTGGCAGTGTCGTGGAGCAAAACAGTGGCACAGCCTGGAAGAGTAGCTCTACCTTTCACGTTCTCTCTGTTGCTTCACAGATAAAAAACACCTTCCAAGCATCCACTGCGTTTCTGCAAACTACAAACATCAAGAAATCACAGCCGTGTTAAATCAAGCTCCTGCCATGAGAGAAGCAACAGCCCGAATTATTTCATCTGTCAGCCGACGAATGCGGCTTCTTCCTAAGCAGAAGAATATTGCTACCATTTAAAAAGTTGGTGATTAATTTTTAATTGCAGTGCGAGGAGTTTTCGCTGTTTAGGGCAGAAAGTTTTCTCATTTAAAGTTCAGTTTATACGAATCTGAGATTTCTAGTACCACAGCAGTGGAAAATCAAATGATGACAAGTTTTTCAATAATCTTCTGTAATTATAGCTTTGTTCAACATTTAAAGAGAGAAACTATAATTAACAAGGTAAAAATATCACATTCAGCTTGGAAATGCTGAAACACAACTATTATAAAGCAGTGGAAAGACCGGTGTCTGTTGTGTCTTCCATCACTTGCGAGAATGACTTCCATTACAGAAATAACGGATTGCACATGGGATAGGGATATGTTGATTGTGTTACAAACCTCCTAGAATCATTTGAAAAAGCTCCAGTGGCTTAGCAAAATATTTTGGGTTTCAAAGAACATTTTTGAGCCTCGAAAGTGGACCCAGCTGATAGCAACATAAAACTTTTTCACGCTACCCAAAAACGCCATCAGCTTTACCTTGCCATCAGGCTTATCCCTTTGCCACATCCTCAACACCCATCCTATCCATCCGTGGCTACCCTTGATGCTGGGTGCACTGGGAACCTCAGTTATAGGCTGGCAGTTATCACAGTAAGTACTTCTGGGATTACAGCAAATCTCAACAAAGTGAATTCCTTGGCTACGAACGAACGCCCTTGGGACCACTTACCTGTATTCTTATGCACAGAATATTCTTGCGATATGAGCTACTTGCATGTGAAAGAGCATGCTGAGACTTTGAAAAATATCCTTCTAAGTGGCAGTCGCTACTCTCACACAGCAAAATGTCTACATTAGCAAGATAACTTTCAAACAAATGCACGCAGTGGCATATATGTGCATATATGGCTGCGAGCAGATCTGAGCTAGTATTTTATAACCTTGCGTTTTATGATGTACCACATTTTATAAAATATGCGCATCTCCACCCCACATGTGTGCAAGCTTAAGTGTGAATATATGAAATGCACTGAATGCGCATGCTTTTCCTACCTATTTTAAAAACACACACGCGAATATTTTACGCACAAAAATAAAATAGGACTGGCTTGCATATGTTGGAATTGCACGTATTTTAAAAGATGCGCGCATCAAGGAAGTTGCCATTTTTAGCCATTAGTCCATCAGTTTGCCCCGGTTCCTTCTCCACGTCATCAAGACCTTCCTGGCTCTTCAGCCTGAACTCCTTCCACTTCACCCAGCCCTCCCACCTGGCCACAGTACACAATAAACACATTTAATAATATCACTTAGTCCAGATATTACGAGGTGCGGAATTATGCGAGTAATCTGCAGGCCTAAGCGTCTTACGCACGTCCCCTGAGTGCCCCTGGACTGACCCTTTTTTGCTTGCATGTACGTTCATGCGAAAGTGAAAGTGCACACGTATTTTAGACTTTTAGAAAGTACAGACTGTCGGTTACTTTTAAACAGGCACATGGTGTGCAAGCATTCGTTGCCCGCGCCCAGAGACGCGTCCATTTTATAGCAAACGTGCGTATGTATGCACGTTATAAAATAGCCTGGACGTGCATACAAGTGTGCCCAATTTTAAATGGATGTGCGCAAGTGCGCCCAAATCCCGTATCTACTGCGTAAGCAGGGAAAGTTTACAAGGGATGCACGCCAATGCCGTTTGCCGTTTTCCCAGTTCGCCCAGTATAGGGATAGGACTTGCAAACCCCCCTAATTTAATAGCCTTCCTTCCCCTGTGTTAGACTCAACCCTTAAAACCCCGCTGCCTTGCCTATATTTTTTTGTTATGCTACTTAAACGCCATCCAGAGCAGAAGTAAATTATGTAGCAGGGGACCCCCCAGTGCACGCATAAGTATTTACGCGTGCATCTCTTGGGCAGGCCCTGACACGCCCACCCCCTGTCCAAGCCGCACCCATGCTCCGCCCCTTTTTGGAAACGTTATACTTGTGTGTGCAATGGGCGATACGCTTGCCTTCGGGTGCGCAGATCTCCAGGTTTTGGCGCGTGCAGGGCTTCTAAAATTCACCTGAATATGCGGACAGGCTACTTACGCATGCATCTGATCATTTTTACACGAGTAACGTTTTGAAAATTCACCCCTGAGTTTTATTGCAGTTTGGTATGTGGTTCATATGGAATCATCCTGAGTGCAACTCCTTCCGCCACCTTTCCCTCCTTGTCCCCAGCAGGCCTGGTTTCCAGGACACCCACTCTGAATATTTAGGGGAGGTCTTTGCCTGTCCTCATTCTAATATTAATCAGCACAGTCTGCATATTTTTAGTTACTCTGGAAAGGAGACTGGGGGGAGGAGGAGGAAGAGATATTTCTTGAGATCTGGATTTGAGAATCACTGGTACCCGGGGTTGCTAACCGGCTCCAGGTTTTCAGGACAGGTTGATCTGTTTCTGGTTTTACTCCCCTGCATGCAGGTACTTAGTCTTCATTTTCTGAGGGACTGCAGTAGGTAAATCAGAATAAGTCCCAGCATGCAATGGGGCAAAACTAGGACCGGATCAACTTGTCCTGAAAATCCGGAGCCGGTTGGCAACCCTACTGGTACAGGGTTACTGAGATGAGCACTGGAAATCTAATTTAAAAGATACAGAGAACGGGCCACAGCCCTTTGGCATTTGGGGATCTCAGAGAGTGGCACATCCTCCCTGCAGACCTCTAACTCCATCCCGTGAGAACCTGAGATTCTGCTATTACTGATGGTCATAACTGCGCGATCTTCGGGAATCATCCCAGCTTAACATCATTGTAAAGAGATTCCCAGTTTTCAGCCCTTCTAGAACTAAAAACAGCAGCCTGAAAGGTCGTCATTCTCCTGAGAACACGGGCTCCCATTTCATTATTATTAAGTGGGATTTAGCTCTGTTTTATTATGGCTATTTATACAACCATGTTAGCGGTTCCTGCATTGCTTATATAATCCACTACCGAGCTTGCTAAATGTTGAACTCATTAAAGTCAAGTAATACTTAGAGGAAAATTTCAAGCAAGAAAGTGCTCACAAGGAGACTACGGCTGGCTGAGAAATCATTTTTTTCTGGGTGTGGCTGGATTTAGCCAGCCTGGGGCTGTGTGCAGGGATTGAAGACTGAACATGTGCGCTGAGCATTCACGCACACCTTAAAAGAGACCTGCATTTACCTGAGCAGCAGTCAGAGGTGTAATTCCAAGGAGGACTGGCATCGTCTCTCCAGTTTAAATCCCATGCATTGTGGAAGGCAATGCAAATGCAAATGCTACAGAGAAAGCGGTTTTGTTGAATGCTGTTACCTGTGTCTGTGCAGCTACCGATGGTACTGTAAGGGAGTCATTTTGAGAAACCGACCTTGCGTACACTTCAGTTTGCCCTTACCTTGTAGATAATTGTTAAAAGAGAAACACTCTGCATAGCTTCCTTTTGAAAACAATGTCCAAAGTGTATGTAAACATTTCCATTTGCTCTTTTTGTGGGTGGTGGGACAGGGTGAGACCGCCTATGCCCCCCGCTGTTTACGTGTATTAATCCTGCTTAAAGTACATGCACTGTGAATGCCTGTGCTCCTCTGTAGTGGCTCTGAGGAGGGGGCGGGCAGTTCTTAGCCAGGGTAACACAGAACTCACCCTGCTAAATCCCTCTGAAAATGGCCCTCCATGGAGGCAATTTATAAATTGCACCTGCGAGTCTGGATACAAAACTTCTCAGGGGCCAGTGGTGCTGCAGGCTCTTCAGGACCCATGGACCTTTGCATCTGAATTACAGCAGGGGCAGAGACGGCAGCTTAAACCTTGCGCAGGGATTTCCAAATTAAATCCCTGCGTGTTCCTAGCTGGCCCCGCTCTCCCTCCCCGTCCACCGTTACTTTTAGCCACAGAAGGAGAAGCTCATTCTAAGTCTCCGGATTTATCCAGGTAGCTGAGCGGTTACCCGGATAAAATGAGGGACTGAAAATTTGCCTTCCCTTCTGCAAAGAGGGGCTGGGGGTAGGGCAGTGGAGTTCAAAGCTGGCCTTTTAAAATTCCCGTACGTGATTTGTGGAGTGGATTTTGCAGCTGCTGCTTCTCCCCTACTTCTGTCGTTTTTCAGGGAGCACAGACTGCAGCTCCCTCTGGGACTCGGCATTGATGTCCCTGAGTTTGGCCAGCAGGTGTCACTGTTGGGCAATAGTCGAGATTCCCATCCTCTTTCCTTGGGATGCTGGCCACCCTGCTTGTGGCCGCATCCCTGGCCCTCCTTGGCTGGCCTGAGGAGCAGAAGCTGGGCTCAGGAATCAAATCATGGCAGTGAGCACCAATACCACTGAGCTTAGAGACCTTCCACTCTACATCTTCACATAGGCTGTGACTTTTTTCACCCTCTCATGCAAATGCAAACTGCACATTCTATATTTGTTAAAACCTCCCTCTCTCTTCTCCTGTCCCCACTGCATACTTCCATTTCCCACCATCCCCAGCCCCTACCCACCCCAAAAACCATGATGCCTTCTGGTGAAGAGAGCACATCATTGACTCCCTCTTTCTACATGAAAAGGAGAATTCCCGCTTTGCCGCTTTGGCAGATATGGGAGCAGGCTATTTTATTTTCTATGTACATATATCTTTTAAAATTTGTTTTGTTTTGCAAAAGCTGTGCGTCGCGTGCTTGCAGCGTCAAGTTCCAGTGTGTTTACGGGAAAAAAAATCAGCTCCTGATTTTTAAATGCCAAGAGATAATAAGCAGTAAGCGAGCAGTGAGGTAGATTAGAATTTAAAAAAACCCAGAATGACACGTTATTTTTAGCAAACAAAATGCATCAGAGGATGAATCACAGATCTATATTTTTTAAGGCAGGAGTTTAGTTTCAACAACACGGGGATTATTCTGAGCCACAATCTGATGTGATTGTGAGGCCCAGGTATGGTGATCCCTCGTGCGAGTGACCCCTGTGTGGAAGAGATTCCGGGAGCCCTGTATTCTGAGCCAAGGGAGCTGATGCGGTGCATACATCCTGGCCTCTCACCCTGCACTCATATTTCCAAGCCTAACGGATTCAGGGCCGGTGTTAGCTTGGTTGCTTGCCCTGTGCGAACAGTTACTGTGCTGCCTCCCCTCCCTCATCCCGATTCAGTCTCTGTCCCAGGCCGGTCAAATAAAGCCCAGCTCCCTCCAGAAATCTATATTTTTAACAACTGACACCCATCCACTCCTCCACAGAACCCATGGTCAAGGGAAGGGTAATTCACACCCTAGGGAAACCTTACAGCCTTGCACACACACCACCTCTCCACACTCCCATATTACCCACTATAGCCACACAAAATGTAATTTTGCACTTGTAACAAAGTTTACATGAAAAAGAACATTCACAAGTACCTTCTTCTGAGGCAAAATATCACGTACAACATATATATTATATTTACATGCACTGCTGTAGTGCCAACCTGAAAACTCTGCAAAAAAAGATACTTGGAACCCCTATGGAATTTATAATGGAACCTCAGAAAGCCATGAATGAGCATAATTACCATTACAATATAGTAAACCTCCCTTACCAAAACAATCCTAACTACAAGCACTCAAAAAGTAGCAACCTTATCTATGAAAAGGCAACACTGTACCCTAGAACACCAATACACCTCCTATTGGGAAAATAGAACAAGCCAGGCTGCTATAGATCCCTACACAGAAACTACATGCCAGCAAAACAGCTCACCTTGGTCACATATGCAGAATACAGACAGACCCTGACCAAATACAAAATAAAGAGCCCAGAAAGTAAATAGAAATTTTCTGAGATCTGGAACTACAACAAGCCAGCCTCTATATGCAGAACAACAATGGAAAACAAAAACATAACCATTTTTCATAAAACATTAAATAATGCAATCAAGAAATATAAAACATAATAATAGTAAAATCATATTCAGAAAGGAGCAGATTTTTAAAACAGTGCGCGCGGGGTACATTTGTGCGTGCTACCCGGCGTGCACAAATGTACACTCGATTTTATAACATGCAGGCGGTTCTGCGCGCATGTTATAAAATCCGGGGTCGGCGCGCGCAAGGGGTGCACCTTGCGCACGCCGAGTCCTAGGGGAGGCCCGATGGCTTTCCCCGTTCCCTCCGAGGCCGCTTCAAATTGGAACGGCCTCGGAGGGTGCCTTCTGGCAGCTTTTCTAGGGCCACACCTTGCTCAGCACAGCCTTGCCTTCCTTTCTCAAAGGAAAAAAAGGTTAAAAAAAAAACCCCCTGCATGACCAGCATTAACTTGCTTATTATTAAATCCCTATCCACCTCCAGCTGAGCTTCTCTCTTTAACCGGTTCAAACCTACCCCTTTCTGGCTGTCACTCAACCAGGCCCACTCACAGTTTCTTCTGTACCTGAAACATTTTTTTTTTCAGTGTAACTTATGAACCACACCCTTTCACAAAACCCCATGCTCTGTGCACTCCTCCGCTCTGTACCTTGTTTTATAGCCACAGGTACTTTAAACACTTTATTTATTTATTTTATAAAATGTATTAATCGCGTTCCAATTTTATAATAAAATCTCCAAAGCGATGTACATATATGGCAACAAAATTATACAAAACATTAAAATAAACCAAAATGTTAAAACAAATAATATCAAAGAAAAATGGGGGATCAAAAAATATATATTTTAATTAGAATGTTTACCTATGAGCTAATAGTATAGAAAATAAAGAATAGTTTCTCATTAAAAAATAGTTTCTTATTAAAATAAGATAAGAAAAACTATTTTTTAATAAGAAAAACTATTCTTTATTGCTCATAGGTAAACATTCTAATTAAATTATATATTTTTTGATCCCCATTTTTCTTAGATTTTGCTCCCTGTCTGGGATCTATTTCTGCTCTTTTTGTCCTTTCCAAAACAAATAATATAACATTTTAATAGCCATCCCAGAATAACAGCCCTAAAAGGTACCTGCCTCTGCCTCATTACATTTCTATATTTAAAAATAGTGTCCCATATATATCTATCTGGCTCTTTTTTTTTTTTATCTGTGCAATGCTTTAGAAAAATCCCACTCATGATACCATATGTGGGGCCAAGCAGTGATCCCCTAGACCTGGAGACATAAACACAGCCTGACTCCAGCCTTTTTAAAACACTATATCTTTATTCACATTTTAAAAATGGACACATCAGTAGACTGGCTTCTCCTTCAGACAGTGTACTCTCTTTACTCACAGTTCAGTACTGCTTCCCTCAGTACTCATCACAGCTCAGTGTTAGGACAGCATTATTCTGCAGGAGCTGCCTTCCTCCTGGAGACCTGGGCCTGGTCTGAATAACCCACCTATTCCTGCCCTGTTGGGTCCCACCCACAGAGCTCTCTCTCACAAGGGGAATTAAAGGGGACCAGGCACCTAGCCTGGTCCTGCACTGATTTAAGGGGAAACATAGGGGCATTGCTTCATACATACACAAAATGCGATTTCTGCGCATAAAATATGATTTATGCATACAAAAGTGCTTTCCCTGAAGAAAACATTTTTGTGCACATAAATCATATTTATGCACTGAAAAGGTGCTTTGTGTGCGCAGAGCAAGTTTTCCTTACATAAATCGCAATTATGGGTTCCAGTGTTGGAATTTCAACCTCTGCCCACAGACTGACACAAGCGATGGACACCTTCCTGCACCTCTGACCAGGAGGAAAGATTCCAGCGCTAGGAAAACCTGAGTTAAGCCAAAGGCCCTCTCTGCATTGAGAGGGAAATGTTTAATGCCTTCCTTACATGGGATTTCCAGGCGAGGGCGCTGAGCAGGATGCACAGTTCTAGGTGCGTATTTTTGTGCAAAAAACTCCTTGCTGCATCAGGAGTAACATTTGTGCCCAAAAAATGTGCACACAACTGGGGGTAAAATCGTGCGAGCTGCTGAACAAATGCACCTTATTGGATCAGGCCCTCGGTATGTAACCAATGAGCATCCGCCTTCTCCCTAGGGCAGTGTCCCTGAAACAAGGTGAGACAATTTTCTGGCAGTTTCTTTCCCTCAAAATACAGACAAACCAATTGTAATCTGCCGATAAGAATATTGAGTCCACCATGTGCTATTCAGGAGGAGGGAGGCCAGGGTGCAGCTCCGTACTGGGGCACTGTGTAGGGTTACCTGCAATAGTTGTAAACAAGGATGAGAGGGGGCACTGTTCATACCATTTCCCACAGAATTAAATAAGCAGGCGGCGTCGTAAGTGGGAAGTTGAGTGCTCTGCTCGGTCTTCCTCTCTGCATGGATGTAATACCATGTTCTGGAGGGTGAAGGTCATGCCGAATGCGCTTCCACACCTCTGATCTCTCTCCCCCTTCACCGCTGCCCCTCCTCCCTCCCCCCCGATAAGAGGAAGCTTGTATGATGTCAGTGACGTCTCATCTATAGCTGTATGAAACCAACCCAGACGGGGGGTGTCCTGCACAGCACTTACTTATGTGATGGCTCATCCCCTCGCGATGTATCACATCTAAATTACCAAAGGAAATGTTTGTGATTGCAGTGTGAGGCTCTGAAAATAAATGTAACCTCAGGGTGAAGGGAGCCTTAGCAGACAGCTAAGTCCTTGTAAAGGGGGCCAGTGAAAAAGATGAGGCAACGTGAGCTTCCACGACCTCACAGCGGCCTGTAAAGTCTGTTTTATGTTGGTCCTTTCAAAGGTCTCGCAGCCTACAAAAGTCTCCCGCTTTCTCCAGGACCAATACAGGTACGCTAGATCCCTGCATGACCTGGAGCAGGAATTTCGAATAAAAGAGAAGCATCTGATAGGTTACTCTGCCAGCGGATTTAATGCATAGGAAAGGGGCTGAGGTCCTCCATTTATCCACAGAACATCCCCTCCCCTACCCATGGGCTGGAGCTGCCAGTGGGGACCTCAGCCCCGTTGAGGATAGACCCCTCTTGTATTGTATTGCAAACCACTTTGCTCTTATTGTTGAAAAGCAGGATATGAGATAAAATAAGCATAAATATTCTCTGATGCCAGTGAATCTCGGTTGAGACTGTTGGTAAGGGCGCCAGTTGTAAAAGATTTTATTATTTTAAGGTAACTGTAGAGCTCCCCAACCCCCGTTCGCTAGAAACGGAGCTAAGACTCCGGATAAATTGTGCCTGCATTATTTAAACTTGTTTTCAGTAGCTTTGCAGCTTTACAAGCTCAACACTGGATATTCCATCACTCAGAGCCATCTGCTCCCTGTATACAGTAACAACACGTTCAGAATAACATGGAATGACTGCCTGCTCCCGCCCAGAGCTATTTGTTTCAAAAATGGCTACAGGTGGATGGATAATAGAGAGGACTGATACAGGGATACAGCGTCTGTCATCTCTAGGGCTGGAGGGGATGGGTGCAGGGATGCAAGGGCTCAGGGGACGGGAGCCGGGATGCAGAAGCTTTTACCTCTCGGATGCCATCGTTGGAAAGTCGTGCAACCCAGGGTTGTTATTTCGGAAATAATGTCATTGATGAGTCTTTCATTTTGATCCGGTCTCAACCCTTCTGAACCTCAGGGTGAAGAAAAGAACATTCTAGCACCAGAGCGTCAAAGGTTTATTTCATAATTCACCATTCCGCTTTTGTCAGATCCACTTCCACTGTTTGATAGGTTTCTGGGCACGTGCATTTTGTTGCTCAGTTCAGTCCTGCTGAACCAGAAGGTTCCATGCCACTGGCAGCATCCCGGCACCACAGCTAGAAATATCTTCCAGGTGCCCTGCGGCCTGAGAAATGAAAATCCAGTTCACAACTCAGTAGTCTTAGGCACTTACACGGTTTTGCAGTTCACGGTTTAATAAGTGAAAGATTTCATCATCAGTACATAAAGGAATTTATTATTGCCAAATCTCAAAATCGCTAAACTGGGAAACCTCCCAACCTGCCACTCAGCCATACCATGCGTCGGGGCTTGAAGAGCTGGAAAACTTGAATCTGTTTTGAGTTCAGTGTTGCAGAACATGGCTTTAGTTCAGAGCAAACGTCTTTTCTGGCTTAAAGAAGCATTTCAGCCTCCAAAATCAAGGGTGCACGGCTGCAGCGCCCCAGTGCAAGATGAAAGTTACTCTTTAATATGCTTTATTCCCCATGTGTTTTGGTGCTAGGGGGCCTGTCATGAGAGCTCCACTCCTGCCCCACCAGCACCAGCATCTGCTGGGTTTTTATGGCAGGGTTTCCCACACCTGTACTGGGAATCAAACCCCCCCGCCCCCTCTCAACTAATCAGGTTTTCAGGATAGTCACAATGAATATGCATGAGATAAATTTACAAACACTGGAAACTCCGCACATGCTAATTTATCTCATGGAAATTTATTGTGGATATCCTGAAAAGCTGATTTGTAGGGACGGAGGGTCCCCGGGCCAGGTTTAAAAAGCTCCCACCCTTTAGGTTTAACAAACAGCGGAGGAATAAAAGTTTTCGAAATGAAGCTTTAAAAAAAAAAAAACAAGTTTAAATTGGAAAGGAAAATCCCTTCATTGGCTGAGCCGGTGGAATTTTAATATCGGTCCAGAAACGAGTGCCCTGGGCCACTCTCCAGCAGCACATTGTGTGCGTTTTGGGGACGGGGCCTGCAGAAAAGTGTTTTAAAAAACAGCCAAAGCTGGGATACGCGGCAGCCCCTGCGGTCAGTCCCGTGCTGCAGAGGGGAAAAAAAAACCAGGCTTTTACGCTTTTCCTGCTGCCGTTGTCAGTAGCACCTGCAGGTGGCGCCATTGAACTAACACCGCCCGGGGATGCGAGCGCCTGCCCGCCCCCTGCCGCTCGGCCCTAGGACTGAGCCAGGAATTAACCCCGTGTTATCCGCTGCAGTGAGCGTCTGAAAACCTCTAACAACAACAACAACAACAAAAACCTGCTCTAAGCATCAAACTAAAAGTATTCGCTCAGCAGCCCTGCCGGTGGATTTCCCGCTCTAGACCCCAGGGTCGTGACTGGTCGGAAAAAAAACAAGGAATGGCTGGGCAGGGCAAGTGACTTTAATGAAAGGAAGGGTGGAGAGAGAGCTAGACAATTTTTGACCCCGGCTCTCTTTTTTTCTTCCTTGACTGAGTGTGCCTGGATGTTAAGGGAACTCCCAAAAAAGAGAAATTGATAATTGCATGGCAACGTCAGAAAAGCGTGTTTTATGACTTCATCAGCTGAATGTGTGCATTATTGGTGTTTCTACAGGCTCTGCTGCAGGTGGAGGAACGAGTGTGTGTGTGTGTGTGGTGGGGGGGCAGAGCTGCTCATTGGTGAAGGTGTGAGACGGGTGTGGGTCAGAAGGCTTGCAGAAGGTGTTTGAAGGTGAGGGGTGCAGGTGGTGGTGGGGTATATGGTGATGGATGGGGTGTTTGTATGTGGTGGTATACATGGTACGTGTTGTTGGTGTTGTGTGTGTGTGGGGGGGGAGAGGGTTGTGTACATGTGTGCACTTTTCCCCCTTTCACTCTCCACGTTCTCTCCATACCTCTCTCCTCCCCACCTGTATGGGAATGATGTAATTGAGTTGTGGATGTGAGTGGTGGATATGTAAGAGATTATCAGGAGGTGAGTGTATTGGGAGGGTGGGGGAAACTCAGCTCCATTTTCTGTCCTCTCTCACCTCTCCTGGGTGAGTGTGGGAGTGCAGGTGCGTGGGCACTCTATCCCCTTCTCCCACTGGACTTCCCGTTTCCCCACTCCTCCCCCATGTGTGTGTGTGTGTGTGTACAGAGGGGGTGATATGTGTGTGTTTGTTATAGGATGGTGAGAGTGAGGGTGTGTGTGTGTGTGTTGAGGGATGGACTCTTTCCCTCTTGCAATCTCCACAGACTTCCTCTGCACCTGTGAGTATGTGGGTTTGGGGGGGGGGGGGTGTGAGGGTGTGTGTGTGTGTGTTTGTTATGAGTCTGATGTGAGTGGTATTAAGGGTGAGTTGGGGGGCTGTGCATGTTGAGGGGAGTGGGGTGTGTGTGTGTGTGTACTCTCCCCCTCCACTTTGCCACCACCAACTCTCCCGCCACCCCTCTCCTAAGAACATAAGAACATAAGCCTTGCCATACTTGGTCAGAACAAAGGTCCATCAAGCCCAGTATCCTATTTCCAACAGTGGCCAAGCCAGGTCACAAGAACCTGGCAGGATCCAAAGGGGTAGATAGAGTCCAAGCTGCTTATTGCAATAATAACCAGTGGATTTCTGCAACTCTACCTTAATAATTCGTCTACATAAATTTTACTGACTACAAGAAAACATGAGCTGAATCCAAAAATCACATCCGTTTCCTCCAGTCATGTCCGGTTTTTCCGCAAATCGCTGTCTACTCATAAACTCTTATAGCAGTAACGTAACATTATTATTTAGGTATGCTGAATACGTAAAAAGAAATGCTGAATATGCAATCGGTATAACCAATAGGAAGACTGCTTATTAAACAGTTTAAAACTGCTGACGTCGGCATTTTATGGCGATATAAGCAGCGTGAAAACCGACAGCAGCATTCAGTCGTTCAAGAGGCTTAGAAGTCCCAGCAAATTTAACTCTGTTAAATCTGTTTTTGTTGAATATGTCATCCAACACTCGAATAGTTCGTGGACGGTGCCGGAATGATCCTGATATATTCTGTTACATTTGTGGTTGTTTTACAACACTCAAACAAATGACAATTGATGACTGCTACTTCTGCATGGTAATTATTACAGGCATGAACACAAAGACAAAATCTTCCATCCAGTACCCAAATCCCCCCTCAGCTGTAAGACCGGTTGCACTGCGACGAAGTCCCTGTACCTATCTTCAGTACTTTGGACAGTTCCGACGACAATGAATTCTGTCATTCCAGTTTTTCCAAAGACTCTGATGATGAAGATGTCGTGGCCTCAGACGTTGATGCCAGAATGTGCCAGCCATTCACTCAAGCTGAGTTGAATGACCTGGTACGAGATCTTGATCTGCCAAAGTCATCAGCAGAGTTACTGGGTTCAAGGCTAAAGGAAAAGAACTTGCTGGCTCCCGGAACCACATTTATGTATTGTAACAGAGAGAAAGATCTTCTGAAAAATTTCCATATGGACGAGGAGCTTGTATACTGCATTGATGCCAAAGGACTTATTGAGTCAATGGGATGTGATAGTTATGTAGCTGACAAATGGAGGCTTTTTATTGAGAGTTCAAAGAGAAGTCTAAAGTGTGTGTTGCTTCACAATGGCAATAAATTAGCTTCCATTCCTATTGCTCACTCGGTAAACAAGAAAGAAACTTATGAATCCATGAGAACCATTCTCCAAAAAAATCAAATATAATGATGATTGCTGGATTTTATGTGGCGATCTGAAGGTTATATTGATGCTTCTAGGACAACAAAGCGGTTACACAAAATTTCCTTGCTTCTTGTGCCTTTGGGATAGCCAAGCAAAGGCAGAACATTATACAAGGAAAGAATGGCCCACTAGAGAGAAATTTAAGATCGGTGAAAAGAATATTAAGAATGAACCACTTGTTAATCCTCAGAAAGTGTTGCTCCCCCCATTGTATATAAAATTGGGACTCATGAAACAGTTCGTTAGGCTTTGGATCAAGATGGTGAGTGCTTCGAGTACCTGGGTACCAAATTTCCTGCTCCTTCACATGAGAAGTTGAAAGCTGGCATATTTGATGGCCCGCAAATTAGGAATTCCTCAATACCATGAAAACCATAGAAAAGGATGCTTGGTCTGCTTTTTCTGACGTGATTACAGACTTTCTTGGCAACTTCAGGGCCAAAAATTATAACCTTTTAGTTCAAAATTTGTTGATTGCTTTTCAAAGGCTGGGAGCAAACATGAATGTCAAATTGCATTTCCTTGATAGCCTCCTGAAGTACTTCTCCTCAAATCATGGAGCTATGAGTGAAGAACAAGGAGAACACTTCCACCAAGACATCAAGACCATGCAACATAGATATCAAGGCAGATGGAACACAAACATGATGGCAGACTACTGCTGATGGCAGACTACAGTGTGACAACCCTGATCATAACTATTCCAGAGCACCCAAAAAGAGAAAATTTCTCCCTAACAATTAAAATTTACACAACTATTGCTCTCTTGGTTAGGCGATAGACTCATTTTTTGCATGAAACAAATAGATTATGGGGTAGATTTTAAAAAAATGTGCGTTCGCGTACTTTTGTTGGCGCACCAGGCGTAGCCGCGCGTATCTTATAAAATCCTGGATCGGCGAGCGCAAGGCTGCCGATTTTGGGCAGCCGGCGCGCGCCGAGCCACGCAGCCGGCCTCCGTTCCCTCCGAGGCCGCTCCGAAATCAGAGCGGCCTCGGAGGGAACTCTCTTTCGCCCTCCCGTCACCTTCCCCTCCCTTCCTCTACCTAACCCACCCCCCCGGCCCTATCTAAACCCCCCCCCTACCTTTGTCCACGGATTTACGCCTCCCGGAGGGAGAAGTAAATCCACGCGCGCCAGCGGGCCGCTGGCGCGCCGAGACGCAACCCGGGGGCGGTTCCGGAGGGCGCGGCCACGCCCTCGGACCGCCCCGGGCCGAAACCCCGCCCCCGGGCCCACCCCCGAAACGCCACGTCCCGCCCCCAAAACGCCGCGTCGATCGGCCCCGCCCCGACACGCCCCCGACAAAAAACCCCGGGACTTACGCGCGTCCCGGGCCTCTGCGCGCGCTGGCAGGCCTATGGAAAATAGGCGCGCCGGCGCGCAAGGCCCTGCTCGCGTAAATCCGGGCGGATTTACGCGAGCAGGGCTTTTAAAATCCGCCCCTATGTGCTATCGCTTCTTCAGAACTTCTTATTACCCTTGATATTCGACTTTATAATCTTTAATCAAACATTTCTCATTTGTGAAAAAATTTGACGTATTGCATATTTTTTTTACTTCATATTTGGAATCAGCATCTTTCATTTGGGTAAAATCAGCAAAAATAATTAGGTCAGCAGAAAACTTTTTTTTCAAATGTAGACCAGTGTTATTAATGGACTTTTCCTCCAGGAACTTGTCCAATCCTTTTTTAAATGCAGCTACACTAATAGCTTTCACCACATCCTCTGGTAATGAATTCCAGAGCTTAATTATGCATTGAGTAAAAAATATTTTCTCTTATTAATTTTAAATGTATTACCCACTAACTTCATTGTGTGTCCCCTGGTCTTTGTATTTTTTGAAAGAGTAAACAATTGATTACTTGTTCCATTCCACTCATTATTTTACAGACCTCTATCATATCTCCCCTCAGCTGTATCTTTTCCAAGCTGAAGAGTCCTAACCTCTTTAAGAGTGTGTGTGTATGTGTGTGAGTCTGACTGTGTGTGTGTGAGTGTGTGTATGTGTGAGTGTGTGTGTGTATGTGTGTATGAGTATGTGTGTGAGTGAGTGTGTGTGTGTGTGTGAGTGTATGTGTGAGTGTATGTGTGTGAGTGTGTGTGTGTGTGAGTGAGTGTGTGTGTGTGTGTGTGTTTGAGTGAGTGTGTGAGTGTGTGTGTGTTTGAGTGAGTGTGTGTGTATGTGTGTGTGTGTGAGAGTGTGTGTGTATGTGTGTGAGTGAGTGTGTGTGTATGTGTGTGAGTGTGTGTGTGTGTGAGTGTGTGTGTGTGAGTGTGTGTGTGTGTGTGTGAGTGTGTGTGTGTGTGAGTGGGTGTGTATGTGTGAGTGTGTGTGAGTGTGTGTGTATGTGTGAGCGTGTGTGTGTGAGTGAGCGTGTGTGTGTATGTGTGTGTGTGTGAGCATGTGTGTGTAAGAGTGTGTGTGTGTGTGTGTGAGTGTGACTGTGTGTGTGTGTGTGTGAGTATGAGTGTGTGTGAGTGTGTGTGTATGTGTGTGAGTGTGTGTGTGTGAGTGTATGTCTGTGTATGTGTGTGAGTGAGTGTGTGTTTATGTGTGTGAGTGTGTGTATGTGTGTGTGTGTATGTGAGTGTGTGTGTGTGTGTGTGTGAGTTTTCTTTGTGCTGGTGGGGCCTGGGAAATCCCCACCAGTCTTTCTGCTGCCTGAGCCGCTGTGCCTGTTGTGCTCGGGCCCAGGACGTCACACCAGCCTTTCCGGTTCTGGTGCCGCTGCTGCACGCGCTATCCCCACAATGCAGATGCCGGCGCTCCACCCCCCCAGCTCTGGGTGAGGTCTTTACATTGCACATGCAATAAAATACTATGGTAAAACTCTGTGTGGCCCCTTATACAAGTATATGCTGCCCAGTGCAGCTGTTTGCACCTAACTCAGGTAAAATCTATTGACAATTCAATGGCATCTATTGAGCAATTTTCAAAAGCCCACTTACATGGGTAAAGTGCATTTACACCTGTAAAACCCAGTTTTAAGTGCGTTAATTCTTTTGAAAATTATCCCCATTCAGCGTATGTATGCTGACCTTAGAATATAACACCTTAACCAAAACGAAAGCCAACAATGTGCTCTCTGAAATATTAAGGCCTTGATCACTTGTTGAAATAAACCGATATAAGTATTTTGCCTGGTTTATATCATCATCAGAGCAGGTCACTGGGTGTGTCTTCTCTTCCCGAAATAAATGTATCATGGTCTTTATAGATCTGGAAATGTGCGGAAATTAATTAGCACAATTAAACAATTACTGAAGAATAACAAGCACGGTGAGTTTTAATCCCAGACAGAAAATAGACCTGACCAGCTCAGCACAGGTTTTCAGGGTTTGAAATTCTGCAGGGTGGATAAGTGGCAGAAACGGAGATTACTTGGAAGGGGCTTGGTACAGGGCCACAGGCATGAAAGGCCTTACTGCATCTGCACCTTACAGGCACAAAAGGCCCGTTTCTTTCCAGAGTACCTTGATGGGAATAAACACTCCCAATATTGCAAAACAAAGCTTATTTTTATGGATATAACACTTGAGGCCTTTACTAGCATTAAAATTGACTCAAAAAAAAACAAAAAAACGCACTCTGAAAAACATTCCTAATGTACTCTCTGCGCGTCCTGAGACCATTATCAGTTTAAGTTCGGCAGCCCCCGCAGCAGCTTAGCTAATGCACACTGAGATGTGTGTAATCAAATAAGGTTAGCACCTCAAATAAAGTGAAAAAGCTTGCTCTCTTCTTTAAAAGATATGCAGTATATTTATTACAACAAATGATATTAGAGCCTGCTTAAGATCATAAATGTGAAAATCAAAGCCTGCAATAAAATCTTAACGTTTCTGATAAAAAAAAGGGAGAAAGCAGCACAGGGAATAATCTTGTGTGTAAAGTGGAATTGACGCCCCCATCCTCCCCCCCCCCCCCCCCCCCCCACACACACCCAGTCGACTCTGCGGAGGAATCAGCTGTCGAAGGGCGACAGTGACTGTTTGTGTGAGATGTCATCATGGAGGCTCTGTGCGTGTCTCAGGGTAACGGTAAATAACACAAACATGCGAAAGTTTGGGCCTGTGTGTGTGTGGCACAATCTGGTGCCATCTGTTGCAATCTTGCAGCTCAGCAGAGCAATCCGCTCAGAGCATCATGTACGAAGCTGCCGCTCCCCAGGCCCCCCTCCTGTTTTACGTGTGTAGAGTTTTCTGCTACCCAGTAAGTGTCCCGCACGTAGGCAGGAGGAATTACAAAATGCCTGTTCAGGATGCAAAAAAAATGCCTCCTCCACAGTCTGTAACAGCAGCCAAGAGAACTCTAAAGAGAGCATTTTTGTGATTTTTATATTTCATGCTCTGTGCTTTATGGATTGTTCGAGGGGAAGGGGGGGTTTCCTGCATAAATCCTCCTTCCTAGCTTTTGAAGGCCAGCAGAGATGACATGCCCAGGTAGTTCTCTCACTTTCTGCTGAATGAATCTTGCCCTTCGCAGTCCGTGATGGGCAGTGAACTCCTGAAGAAGCAGAATGCTCGCTGCCGGACAGACTAAATGGAGACCCTGCTGCTCATTTACACAACACACACTCTTTGTGTGGCCTCCATCTTCAATAATACATTATTTTTAAAAATATTATTTGCCAAGTCAGGTGCTTGAAGGACGTTGCCCAGCACAGCCCAGAAGGACCCAGAAGGTGTTTCTTCAAGGCCAGCACACCTTAGAGCAGGGCTGGTCAATTCCGGTTCTCAAGAGACACAGGCAGGTCTGGTTTTCAGCATATCAACAATGAATATGCGTGCGATATTTCCATACAATGGAGACAATGAATGCAAATGTATTTCCAGTATTTTCATTGTGCATAAAACTTAGACTTGTTTGTGGCTCCTGAATATCGGAATTGGCCACCCCTGCTTTCGGGACCTTTTGGCCAGTCTTGTTTATAGGATATCCTTATAAAATATGCATAAGATATATTGCATACAATAGAGACAGTAAGTGCAGATATATCTCATGCATATTCATTGTAGACATCTTGAAAACCCAAATGGCAGGGTAGTCCTTGAAGACCTGGTTGAGAATCTCTGTCATAGAGTAGCCTGAACTTATGCACATCATGAATCTGTTGGAAATTTAGGCAACTACATTATGTATAACAGTGATTCTCAGTCCTGCCCTTGAGAAACACCCAGCCAGTCTGGTTTTCCAGATAGCCACAATAAATATGCATTGGATAGATTTGCACATCATGAAGGCAGTGCATGAAACTTTATCTCATGCATATTCATGGTGGATATCCTGAACATTTCACTGGCTGGGTGTGTCCCAACGACTGGGTTCAGAACCCCCAATCTACAAAAGCCATTTCCATAGCACACAGATGCAACATTAACTACTTTTGAGAACTGAACTGTATCTCGAAAAGGATAGAGATAGGATGGAGGCAGCCCAGAGAAAGGCAACGAAAATGGTGTGGGGTCTGAATCAGAAAACCTATGAAGAGAGGCTGAAGGATCTGAACATGTATACCCTGGAAGAGAGGAGGTGCAGGGGAGATAGGATACAGGTCTTCAGATACCTAAAACGTTTCAATGATGTATGGACTCCACTGGAAAGAAAACAATAGAACTAGGGGCCATGAGATGAAACTCCAAGGGGAACGACTCAGAACCAACATCAGGAAATATTTCTTCACAGAGAGGATGTTAGAGGCCTGGAATGCTCTTCCGGAGGAGGGGGAGAAGAAGAAAACACTGAAAAAATTCAAAGGAACATGGGATAAAGACTGTGGATCCCTAAAGGCCAGAGTACAGAAATGAGATAAGCGTGCATGGGGATAACTGGGGGTAACTTGCTGGTATGGCAGTTACTGCTCTTAGCAGATGGCATGGGGATTACTCCCCTTAACCAATATGCTTTGATGCTTTTAATGCAACTGCAACATTATTCCCCACTTCTATGGCAGGGGGATAAGAGGAATTGAATTCAGATGACAACCGAGGGCCCCAACTTCCATGGTCTGGGATACTGTTATGAGGACATAAGGGGAAAAGCACAGGACTGCTTCTATGGCCAAGATCTAAAGGAAACGAGGAAAGCCTGATTGGGGGTAACTTGCTGGTTATTCTTGACCAATAAGCCTTGGTACTTGTACAACTCTAACACTCTCTGCTTCAACAGCAGGGGGAGAGGGGGAACTGGATTTAGATAGCAGCCAACAAGGGGCCCCAACTTTTACAGTCTGCAGAACTGATGAGCATGGGGGTAACCAGCACAGAGCAGCAGTTACTGCCCTTAACAGAAGGCATGGGATTCCTACCCTTAACCAATAAGCCTTGATGCTTGTGATGCAACTGCAGCATTGCTCTCTGCTTAGAAGGAGGGGGGTGGGGATGGAAGGAAAGAGGAATTTGGATTCAGAGACAACCAACACGAGCCCTGACTTTTTTTTACAGTCTGGGGTACTGATCCTCAGACATAAGGAAAAAGCACAGGACTGCTTCTACGGCCAAGTCCTTAAGCAAAGCCCGTCAAGCAGCACTGACAGATACATGGGGGTAACCTGCACGGCGCGGCAGATGCTACCATGGGAAGCTTGCTGGGCAGACTGGATGGACCATTGGTCCTTTTCTGCCATCATTTCTGTGTTTCTATAAAAAAAAATCTTAGCTGTAGACAAATAGCAGCTACATATATATTTTTCTAAATCACCTCTCCAAAAAACAACCAAAACAAAGAAACATGAGCAACTGCAAAGACATAAATTATACATTGAAGAAAAACAGAAACCCATGGGGCCTCGTGAGAATTTGGAGGTCAATATTTATTGAGCCGCAGGCAGGCTGGGTAAGTTACTCAGATAAACTTAATCATATTAACATAGTAACAGAGTAATGCTGGCAGAAAAGGACCAGATGACCCATCCAGTCTGCCCAGCCAGCTTCTTACGATAGTAACTGTCGCTCTGTGCAGGATACCCCCAAGCCTTATGATACGGGTGATAATAATTACAATCAATCAAAACCAACTGAAACCAGATATTCAGCCACCCCAAGAACTTTAACCTAAGGATTATACTCACCTTTAATATATAAACACTTAGTTAATTATTTTATCTCTGCTTTTACTGTTCTGCCTCTTTACTGTTTAAATTTTGTCTATTTATTTTACTATTCTATTTGTTTTAGTAGTTTATTATGAAACTCTATATTTTCTTATCTCCTTTTAATTTTGGAAACGCAAATATTTTTAAACGAATATTTGTTAACTATTGTAAACCGATGTGATATGTTCTCATGAAACTTCGGTATATAAAAACTAAATAATAATAATAATAATATTCCCTTACAAACCCAGTTATCCAGGTAAGTGTAACTGTATAACTTTAGGACTGCCTCACAGCATGACTAATGCTATCCAGATAGCTTCCCCAGATAACTCTGAATACTGGAGTTATCTGATTAAATTTGGCCCACTCCAAAATGCTCCAGATTTAGCAAGGTAAGTTTTATCCACCTAAAAGCTTATCATTGGGTCAACATGAGAATTATCCAAAGATGTGGATCACGAGTTCTCCAGACCATGGGGGACCCTCTTTCAGAAAGGCATGGAATTCTGTGGTCTGCCGTGCTGAAGATCAACAACATCTGAGGATAAATGAGTTATCACAAAATGCAAGGAATCCCGCTTTCTCTAGCACTAAGAGAGTTACTAAATTCCTGCAGTTGAGCATAAAATAAAGCTAGAAACTACAAATTAATTGCCGCATAAATAATGCCAGTGATCAGAAAGAGTAAAAACAAGAGTGAAATCCTAAAAAGCCTTGGGGGACCACTGAAGAGTGCTTTACTGCTGTTCAGCACCACCATCTGGACAGCTCTCTTGATGGACAGATGGACATGTTGAAATGAATAGAGCATTTCCAATGTTTGAAACATGCTAAAAAAAAAGAACATTAATGATTGAGCGTTTTCTGTCTGCTGACTCTGGGATTAAAATATAAGACCTGGAGGAAAGGAAGCCAGCAAAGGCACAATCAGCTAAGAGGAAGTTTTTCAATGGGCAAGAAAGCAGCAACCGTTGTCTACTGAAGTCGCTCACTTCCTATCTTCTGCTTGTCCTCCTGGCCGTGGATAGTGGGATAAACTCATGACATGCAGCTTTTGATTCATTCAGCACTTTTCATCCAAGTGGAGTTCCAACCAGTCAACCCTGGCTAATAGCATACAAGTATTCCAGGGTTAAACTGGGGCAGAGTCTAGGCATAGATGACTCCAGGAACACCCAGGTTGTTTGCCACGGTCTGGGCTTTTTATCTCCACCGGCAGAATACTCTGATATCTCTAATCCTTACCTTTCCTTACTGTGAAACTGGGACTCCAGAATGTCAATGATTTCTGTGAGGGTGGAAGGCACGAGGTAATGGGTGGACAAGTAAAAACCTACACAACAGAAACAGCTGCTCAGACTTAGTTAAACAGACTCACGCACCCAAGGTCATGCAGTCAGTAGCAGAGTGGGGGGCTGCAGCCCAGAGAGTTAGCAGCTGGAGAGGGGATCGGATCCTACGCAGCCGATGGCCGGAGATGGGCTTCGAGCCTGCCCAGAGACTGAGGTTAGAACTTGAAAACCCATTTCAGGGTTTAATCGCCAGATCAAGCAAGAGCACCGAGGTGAATTTTCAGCAGATGCACATGTAAAGAATAGCACCTGGGCGTATAAAATGGCGCATACGCAAGCATATACTATTTTAAAAGCTGCAACATATGCGAGCAAGCCCATTTGTGGGTGCAAAAAAAGGGGTGGGTGAGGGGCGTTCCCGGAAGTTGCTGTATTACAGCCTGCCAAAGTGCACATGTAAGTCTTACATTACGTGCATATATCCAGTCCTGCCCGATATGTGGAGTAAGTGATTGTAAACACCCCAGAAGTGAGAAATGACTGGGCTGGGGGGGGGGGGGGTCTTCATGAGCTAAAGATGGACTGGGTGAACTGGTAGACTAATTGGTAAAACTGGTAATTTTATTGCCATGTGCGTGTTATAAAGTCCCCTGACTTACCCAGGTAAACGCCAGCTTACGGGGAGTAAATGCCTCTAAATAATGTGAGTAAAATCTATTCTTTAACATCTGAAGTACAAATATGCAGGTCTATCATGTTCACTGGCTAAGGAGCTCCTTTATCACTGCTTAGACAAATACACTTGAATTTATCTGGATAAATGAAACTTTTTTTTTGTTTTTACTTCTCACGCTGTCTTACGTTCCTGGATAAATCCAAAAACCATAAATTAGATGGAGAAGCAGCACTTTTTGGACTGCTCCAGCCACATGAATCGGAATGTTTCCAGATAAGGGCCATTACTTTTCCGGATAAGTCCGAATGTACGCAGCTCGTGGTTTTTACAAACATGAGCATGTGTGCATGCATATAAACTCGAATTCTAGAACCTACGCCTATCGGGGTACATTTTAAAAAACAGCGCGCACAAGGGGGTGCACATTTGTGCAACTTGCACGCGTCGAGCCTTGCAGGCGCTGCCCGTTCCCTCCGAGGCCGCTCCGAAATCAGAGCGGCCTCGGAGGGAACTTTCCTTCCACCCCCACCCCCCCGCACCTTCCCCTCCCTTCCCCTACCTAACCCACCCCGGCCCTATCTAACCTCCCCCTACCTTTATCGCACAAGTTACACCTGCTCAAAGCAGGCGTAACTCGCGCGCGCCGATGGCCCACTGCCGCGCCATCACCCGACCTGGGGGCTGGTCCGGAGGCCTCGGTCACGCAGCCTGGAATGCCCCCGGGCCGGCACCACACCCCCTAGAACGCCCCCCGGAATGCCCCGAACATCGCGCTGCCCCCGACACCCCCCCCGACACGCCCCCTAGCAAAGCCCCGGGACTTACGCGTGTCCCGGGGCGTGCGCAGGGGTTTTTTTTTTTAAGGGTTACGCACTTAACTTAAGCGCGTAACCCTTTTAAAATCCGGCCCATCATTTGTATGCAGGTTCTAAAATACAGTATTAAATTATTATCTGGGCACATGCAAACAGATCTGAAAGTTATCCTCCCTGTGTGTTTTTCTCTCAGTATGGCCCCCACACTCTGCCCGCCCCCCCCTTCTGGTATGCATATTAACTGACTTCATCCTGTAACCCAGGGCCCTGGGATTTCTGTCTCATTTGCAAGACACATGAGGATTAGTATAGACTAGGAAGGTAATATAAAGTGATATAATGTCACTGCACCTTCTCCCTGCGCCGGTTTCTCCCTGATTTACAGTTAATATACCACACTTCTATCAATCTGCAATGCAAGGCTGCCATTATTTTCTTGCAGCCATAAAAAATGTAAAGAGCTGAGGAAAAAAAAAAATCAATTTCTGAGAATTTGCAGGAAGTTTAGTAAAGAAATGATAACATTTTAAAGAAATTGATTTTTTTCAATAGAGGGACAAAATAATTTCTGAGGGTAGGCCTCCCCTGAAAAAGATGTTAACCCTTTTTATTTTGAAATCTAGCTTCTCATGTTCTGACCGTGAACTTATTCTACACATTAAAGTAATCTGTGGCCTTAGCAGTGTATTTTTTAACTTAACTTTTTAACAGGAGTACTTAAAGACAGGGTTACCATATTATCAGGAAATGAACAGACCCAGTTCTTGTTTTCCCTACTCCATCTATGGTTTTCTTAAAAAACTGGAGCAACCAGTCCATAAAAACCATGGGGCAAAATCAGGAATGATTTACCCCAACCTTACTGACCTGGGGGCATGCATGAGAAAACCAATGAGGAGAGGCTGAAGGATCTGAATATGTGCACCCTGGAAGAAAGAAGGTGCAGGAGAGATAGGATACAGACCTTCAGATACCTGAAAGGTTTTAATGAGGCACATTTGACAAACCTTTTTCGTTGGAAAGAAATCAATAGAACTAGGGATCATGACATGAAACTCCAGGGAGGACATCTCAGAATCAACATCAGGAAATATTTCTTTACAAAAGAGGGTGGTGGATGCCTGGAATGCCCTTCCGGAGGAGGTGATGAAGACCAAAACAGTGAAAGAATTCAAAGGGGCATGGGATAAACACTGTGGATCCCTAAAGGTTAGAGGCTGGAAATGGAAAGAGTGCATGGGGGTAACTTGCTGGTGTGGCGGTTACCACCCTTAACCAATAAGCCTTCATACTGTTGATGCAACTCCAGCATTGCTCTCTGCCTCAGTGGCAGGGAAAGAAGAGGGAGGGAAATTGGATTCAAACAGCAACCAACAAGGGGCCCTGACTTTTACGGTCTGGGAAACTGATAAGTAACCTGCACGGTGCAGCAGATACTACCATAAGTTTGCTGGGCAGACGGGGGTTTGACCATTTGGTCCTTTTCTGCCGTCATTTCTATGTTTCTGTGTTTCTAAAGATAGAGTAGTGGAGTAGCTCCATGAAGACTACGAATGGTTGTTCAATGGATAAGGTGAACCTACCCTGAGGATGATGGTCTTTAGCTCACCATTGTACAGTATAGAGAGGGTCAGACCAAACTTCAGGGCTATATCAAGAAAAATGGATTGCCTTCTCACAATAAACAATAAAATACCGACATTATTAGGACAAGCAGGTAAATGTCTGTACAGCCATGATGGGCCAAATCCTTTTCTTCTCAGAGAAACAGCTTTTGACCCAAAAGAACCAGATGCTTTCTGGGAATCTGGCGGATTCCTTGTGGTCCTTTTCCCTGGAAACTGAGCTGGGGTTCAACCTTCAGGACTGGCTCCTTCCCTTCCATAAAAAAAAATAGACAAAGTCTGAAGATTGCACAGTCTTTCTTCTGGTCTCAGACTCTGGCCAAGTTCCTCCTTCTCTAGCCCCATAAACATGGGAGCAAGAAGTAAAAAAAACAAATTCCAGTACAGGAAACGTACAACCTTGAAAGCTTCCACCACATGGGTAGATCTTGGTTTGGAAAAAAAAAAAAAAAAAGATTGTCAATTTCTGGGGGTAACCTTTTAAAGAATTTGTGTCTATAAATCCCAATTTATGCACGTAAATCTGCTTTCGAAAATTAGCTGGCAGGCTGTGGGGGGGAACTCGATTGGCACCTATCTTTCCCTGCACTGGCGGTGGGCATTCAGGGGGCAGCGTGGAAGAGGGGAATGCATTTAAGGGCACGTACAAAGTCGCACCTGCTCGGGAGCACGTCTGGGTGCACCTGCACGTAAGTCCGCTTTTAAAATTCATGCTGGCGTCTTTACCCACACGAGGGCTGCTGGAAATGACCCTTTCTATGGGGAGAGAGCTAATGGATGGACCACAGTCGTTGCTTTCTATCCAGGGCATGGTGGGCGGGTCCCTGGATGAATCTGCTTTCTTTTAATAGTTTCTCCATTTCTGTCTGTGTTGTTTTTAATTTGATCTGTTGTACATCGCCTTGGTTTACTGATTAGAAAGGCAATTAAGAAAATAACTAAAATGCGGACAGAAACCTATGGTCCAGCGGAGAAAAACTAGAAAAAAAGCAAATAAGGAAAAGCAATGAACGGCCCCCGCCGTGGTGCAAAGCAAACCATTTGATATTACTAACGAACAAGGGAGAAACTGTGGAAGAGTGGGGATTAGAACCCATTCATCTCAGGCCTTCCTGAGTGTGCTTTAATCTTCTAACCACCAAGACCGCACCTCCTGCTGTTCCACGGCACAGATAAAGCCTCTTCTACCCTTGAAGTGCCCTTCACTGCCATAGCAAACAGCCCGACAACCTGCTGTGCTGTAAATTTATTTTTGCATTTTATTTTAAATAGTATCTTTTTTTTTCTTTATTATTTACAAAGAAGAGAATGTGCTAAGCAGATAACATGATGGTTTTGGCAATATTTTTTTTTTTCTTGAATAAAATAGTTATTTTTAACTCTCAAACTGTCTGTTCTCCTCATTTTCCGAGTCTCTGTGACAGCTCCAGTCTTTGGCTCAAAGTAAATCATGGCTTCTGGCCAAAGACAGTCTCCTAAAACCACCTTCTGCCTTAGTTCAATCGAATAAGTGCTGTAGGCATCGCAACTGTTTAAAGACAGATATTACTGTATATATCTCTATCGTTAGAATTAAGCCAGACCACAGGGTTATGGGCTTGTTTTCCTCTGCATAGATTTGCATCCATTCAAACACAACCACGATGCCGTCGGTGAAAGGGTAACTCTCAAACAACTGCGCGCGGCAGCGTGTACGCGTGTCTGTGGCCGCACGTGGTTTTGCCACGGCATTTTATAACGTGTGTTATCACTTACGAGCGTATTACAGAACCGAATTGCTTGTACTCCCCGCAGGTTCCCCATAGCCTTTAAACCCTCGGAGATGGCTGTTGTTTCTTTTATAACCTGCACCTCCCTCCCTAAGAAGTTACGTTACGTGGCAGTGAACCCGGGCGTATTTACACGCACATCTCTTGGCCACGTGCCTCGCCCCTTTTTGAATCCAAGCGAGATGCGCGTGCATGCCAGGGCTTTGAAAATGTGGTCGGCGCACGTAAGCCCAGCTTGTGCGTGCATCCCCCCTAATGGATGCATGCCCCGGGCTTTTAAATTCACCTTTACATGCACATACGTGCATTTTTACTTACGTTTGAAGATTCACCTTGTAAGTAAGGGGGAGGAGGGGCTGGGAGAGGGAAGAGACACCGGATAGATGGTCCAGTTTTGTTTTCAGAATTAAAATAGGACTCTGCAACTGCACACTGTGATAATACAGAAATATGTTTTCTTTAAAATAAATAAATACAATTGTTCTTTCAGTGGCAATTTTCAAACTGCTTCATCTTGGTGGAAAGTCTGTGGATACGTTTCACTTTCTGCACCGCGTGCCAGGGAGAAAGTCCGTGTGGGCTTTCACTTTGAAAATTGCTGTGGGTACAAAGGGTTGCACCAGTTTTTAGTGTAGGAAAAGCTTTTCCCGAAAAATAATTTATGTAGATTTCAAACTTCAATTTGTATGCATTAGTTTTTGGGAGCCTGCCCCAAAACAAGCCCCAGGAAGGCCTCCCCGCCCCCCAATCGAACTAAAATTATCCGCACGGTGGAACCCTGTGCCTGGATTGAGGGGGAGGGGCAATTTTCAGAAGATTTGCCCTCCTTATGACTTACTCTTTTTCTTACTAGATGCCACCCAAACAGAGACTGGAAGAGGGGCCTGATCAGGATGGCCAAGAGACTGCTCCGTGGGCTCACAGACTCCAATAACATTTTCACGGTGGATGTCTGTCCACTAATCACTGAACTCCTGATAAAAACGAAGACCACAAGGCCTATCACATCTGCCCATTTTTCCTTTCTGGTGCAATGTTGCAGACCTCACCCAATATCCCACTTTATCCTTGTTTCCCTAAAACCCAAGGGGGACGACGCTGTACAGTGCGCTCAGTCGAGCACACTGTTTAACCCGTTGTTATAAGGGGATTAGCGCGTCCAAAATGTGTGTCCAATCCCCCCCCCCCCCCCGAGGCTATTACTATTCTCCCCAGAACCAAAAAAATAATGTGAGCTCGACCCAGGCATTTTTACGCTCAGAAATTAAAGCCTTCCCAGAGCAGGCGTTCATTTCTGAGCAGCCCAAAAAAGTGTACAGAGAAGCAGAAAGTACGCCCGCTGCCAAGGAGGTGTTAGGGGGTGCACATTTAAATATTCAATATCGGGCCCAGGAGAGGTGCTGGGTGTGCATTAGGAAAGCAGGCGTTCAACACTGAGCGCCTGTTCTCTGCACTGATTTTTTGCATCGGCCCCCAAGGTTCTGTGCTTATCTCAGGCTTTCTGGGAGTCCAGGCTCCACCGCCTCTCCTGGGAGTCTGTGTTCCATGCATCCACCACCCTTTCCATGAAGGAATATTTCCTTACATAGAGACAGCTTTAAGCCTGATTTGAGTTAGAAAGAAATTATAAACTTCCCCCAGATCTGCCGGGGAATTTTATCAACCTTTTCCCTGGCAGTTCTGAGTGAAATTCAAAGAAAGACCAAAGCAAATTTTCAGAAAATTTGCAAACGAATCCAATCAGAGGCAGATTTCATTGGTATTTTTCCTTGCAAAAATGTTGGACAAGCAATTCTATGAAACGTCGGAATTTTTGCCGGTTGACCCCATTTTTCGATGAACCTGCTTAAAGGAAGTTTGTACATCAGTACTCACAAGTCTGCCCGCTTCCAGCCTCTTCTTCTAGAGCTTCTTGTTCTTTGAAAAAGCTTTTCCTGTTGTTCCTATTTTATACCTTTGAGGTACTGAATGTCTTTATCACGTCACCCGGTCCTCTCCTTTCCGCAGGGCATATAGAATTGGGACTTTAAAGGGCTTATGCTGCAGACCCTGCTCTCCTCTGGATTTATTTATTTATTTATTTATTTATTTCTTTTATATACCGACGTTCGATCGAGATATCACATCGGTTTCCAGATAACTCAAAGAATAGGGTAGTAACAGCCCTATTTTACATTATAACATTGTAATAAAAATAATAAATTGTAACATTGTAATAAATATAACAAATTATACAAATTATAACAGGAATAACAGGATTACGTTGAACATTTGATGTAGTATATAACATATGTACATAAATGATTTGTTGATGAGGATATATTAAGGTTAGGTTGGCAGGGAGGGTTGAAGGGGGGAATGGGGGGGATAAGAGGGGGGAAGGTGGAGCAAGGGAGGGAAGATGGTGATGCGAGATGCTTGTGTAGGGGGGCGTGGTGTGTTGCAGTTGAATTTGGGTAGGTTACGTGTCAGGTGGGAATGCTTTTAGGAACAGCCATGTTTTGAGGTGTTTTTTGAAGACTTGCAATGAAGGTTCATTTCTGAGACAGGTGGGGAGGGAGTTCCATAAGGAGGGGCCCGCAATTGTTATGGCTCGTTTGCGGGTGACGTTGAGGTGTGCAGATTTGAGATTGGGTACGGCTAGGAGGCCAGTGTTGGTGGATCTGAGAGTTCTTTGAGTAGGGTAAGGTTGTATTCCGTTGTTTAGCCAGTTCATGTTGTTGTTGTTTATTTTTTTGTGCAAGAGGGTGAGGGTTTTATACTGGATTCTTTGGGTAATGGGTAGCCAGTGGAGTTCTTTGAGAGTGGGTGTGATGTGTGAGGATTTTTTGTTGTTAGTGATGATTCTGGCGGCAGCGTTCTGTAGCACTTGGAGGGGTTTGATGTGAATTTCTGGTAGGCCAAGGAGGAGGGAGTTGCAGTAATCAAGTTTTGCGAAGATAATTGATTGAAGGACTGTTCGGAAATCGTGCTCTTGGAGAAGGGGTTTGAGTTTTTTTAGAGTCTGGAGTTTGAAGAATCCATCCTTGATTGTATTGGAGATGTGTCGTTTAAAGTTGAGATGGCTGTCGATTGTTACGCCTAGGTTTCTTGTGGACGGCGTGGGTGAGGTTTGGGGCACTCCCGGGTTGGTTGTGCTTCCTGGGTGGTCGGAGGGGGTGCACTTGAGTGGAAGAGAGGGTCGGTCATCGTGGATGTGAATGATTTCTGTTTTGGCTTCCATAATTATGGTCTGCAAAATTAGACCCAGTACTGCAGGCCAGATCTCACCAATGGGATTTACAGGGGGCATTATCAGCAATACCTCTCCCTAATACACCAACTGGGACACGTAATTGATTTACACCTTTAATGACGACTTTTTCCAGCTTCCCTGCACTAGCCATTGAGTGATGATTCCCTGTTGTTACTGGCAGATTTTGAACAACTGCAACCAATAATTAATCTTCCATCACGTCTGATATGGACTGGTATCTGAATAGTGCCCTTGACATCTGCCCTTCGCTTTATCTAACTGCACTCTGACTAGTTTGACCACCCAGGAGCTCCAGGTAATTCTGGCAGAAAACCTGGAAGGCTTTATCCATGCCAAAGAAAACTGGTGAAACTGATTGCTGTAGCTCTCAGAAGGATGATATCCTGTCTTTTGTTTTTGTATAATTACATTTTGGCATTTTCCCCAATTTTTGCAACGATTTGGCAAATCTCCAAGAAGAAGTTTTGACTACAGTTTCCACCAAAGGGGCAGTGGGAAAATCTTAACAACATACTATAGGATTCCCTCAAACTTCGAAAGATTATTTAGAAGCAGAGATGGGTGAACAAGTCAATATCAATCTGCGTGGATAGGGGGCCCCTACTCGAGTCAAATGGAAGACCAAAGTATAGAGAAGTCAAATAATTTAAAGGAAAGAGAACCAGAGATTGAACCACCAATGGAAAATTTCCAACACAGATGAACGTTTGACAAGTTGAAGAAGCTTCAGTTTATAAAAGGGTAGCTTTCACAACTGCCCTTATTTGAGGCTTCATAGACAGAGGAGAATCAAGCAGTACCCCGAGGTAGCGAACCTCAGAAAGTATAGGAGTCACAACAGTGTTCAAATGGAAAATAGGAGAACTAATAGGATCATAAGAATGAGAAATCCAATCGCCAATTTATCTGCATCCAGAAGGACTAGGGGGCACTCCATGAAGTTAACAAGTAGCACATTTAAGACTAATCAGAGAAAATTCTTTTTCACTCAACGCACAATAAAGCTCTGGAATTTGTTGCCAGAGGATGTGGTTAGTGCAGCTAGTGTTGCTGGGTTCAAAAAAGGTTTGGATAAGTTCTTGGAGGAGAAGTCCATTAAAGGCTATTAATCAAATGTATTTAGGGAATAGCCACTGCTATTAATTGCATCAGTAGCATGGGATCTTCTTAGTGTTTGGGTACTTGCCAGGTTCTTATGGCCTGGATTGGCCTCTGTTGGAAACAGGATGCTGGGCTTGATGGGACCCTTGGTCTGACCCAGCATGGCAAGTTCTTATGTTCTTATGTCCTTAAATAGGCTGCAAGCCATTTGCATAGAGTTGGAAATATATACCAAAAAAAGTAACTAAGGAGGGAGTTTATTGCAATTGGTTTTCCTACCTACAACCACTGGGGGGACCATGTTTACTATCAGGGTCACTGAGAGGAGAGAGAGAGAGAGAGCGAAAGAGAGCCTAGCCGTAGTGCCCTCACACTAGATAGGTATTTATATCTCTATGGGAGGCCCACCTAGTAACTCGAGGTGAGGTTTAGGTATTAGTGTAGGGGTTAGGGGCCACTTTGACATTCAAAGTGAGACATATGAACAGAACAGTACTCTCTCTTGTGAAGGTTTGATGAGGAAACTCACCCAAAGATGAGATTTGCGCAATGTTCTCTCAACCTAGCTTGATGTTACCCCCCCCCCCCCCTCTCTCTCTCTCTCTTATCAAGGGCAAAAACATCACAACATGCGATAAAGCCTAAACGGTGAGCCCACGCCTCTTCTTTTTCTGATTTGCATCCCACCATGCATGCATTGGGTTTTCGCATGCAAAGACTCTATTTGATAAATGACCCTGTAACTTTGTAAATGGGAGCATATAAAGATGAAACAGAGGAAAAGAAAGAATGGAGCCGTGTGGGACCCCAGCGGGGAGGGGCTTCCAGTCAGGCTGCGAAATGGAGGAAACAAGTCAAGAATGTGACGGCCTTTCCAGTTTCAGCCATTCGAGTAAGCACCAGAGAATGACTGACTGCATCGAAGGTGGCAAATGTTCACATTTTCCTCAGATTTCGTTGGGGGAATCTGCCAGAGTTTTCTACCACCACATTTTGGGGTAAAGTTGAAAAGAAAAGCAGAAGAAAATTTATTTCAGAAAAATCTAACTGGAATAATTTATTTACTTATTTAGTTATTAATATTTAGGGAAAAGGGAAAAAAAAGCTGCTTTGGAGCTCATGAAAACAACTTGGCCAGCACTGGAAGATTTTTCCAGCTTTGCGGAATTGCTCGCCGAAGCTCGTTTGGAAGAAGCCCGTCCACCTCTTCTCGGAAGGGTCTGCCCATTTATTCAGGTGTGTCCTGCCCATGAGCACCATCAGAGTCATCTAAATGATAGCAATTTTATAAGAGATAGCAAATTTTATAAGAGACTTCACAATACACTGTAAATAATGTAATCCTAACTGCTCGGCTTTCTTATTCTAATTCTCTTCCCAGTTTTAAGACCCTTGTTGTAATGTAACTTTTGATCTCTTTGCACTTGTTTATGTTCCATTTTTTGTTCTCACCCCTTGTTGCATGTAAACCGGCATGATGTGGTTTCTAATCACGAATGCCGGTATAGAAAAACGCTAAATAAATAAATAAACAAACAAACAAATAAATAAATAAATAAAATCTTGCATCAGGTGTGTGCCCTTCAGATTTTTGGTTGCTTGTAGCAGCGTAATTAGTGGATTAGAAGAGCAGTAGTCCAAGAGCGAGCACATAGGAAAGCTGTCCCCTCCCCCTTAACAGCTTGCAGCAATGCCAAAAGGAACACAAACAGCCCTGAAAGATAGTTTTACAGCGTTTGGGTGTGAATATGTACATTTCAGTTCCACTTTCCTCAAACAGCTATTTGCCTGGGTCTTGGCTCTGTCTCCTCTTTTCTTTATTACCAAGTGTTTATTGGTCTCTTATGTTTATTTATTTATTTTAGATTTATATTCCGCTTTTCACACTTTTTTAGCGCTTCAAAGTGGATTACATTCAGGTATTTCCCTATCCCTAGGTTGTAAGTATTCATAATTTTGGGGGTGCAGGGGGCTGTTCTTCTATCCCAGTGCCCCATGCTGAGTTTTAAGTGGTGCGTGCATATTGCACAGGCAACATCATCCTCGAACTCTCTAATGCACCCATAACACTGAAGAGGAGCCAGTGAAGCGCACACTGCGCCCACAATGCTGAACAGGGCCCGAGATTCACCAACGGAGCACTCACTGCATCCCTAGCACTGAAAGTGAAAAGGAGCCTGTTTGCCACACTGCACTGATAACACTGAAAAGGGCCCGAGATTCACCAAAGGAGCACTCACTGCACTGATAACACTGAAAAGGGCCCGAGATTCACCAAAGGAGCACTCACTGCACTGATAACACTGAAAAGGGCCCGAGATTCACCAAAGGAGCACACACTGCACTGATAACACTGAACAGGGCCCGAGATTCACCAACGGAGCACTCACTGCATCCCTAGCACTGAAAGTGAAAAGGAGCCTGTTTGCCACACTGCACTGATAACACTGAAAAGGGCCCGAGATTCACCAAAGGAGCACTCACTGCACTGATAACACTGAAAAGGGCCCGAGATTCACCAAAGGAGCACTCACTGCACTGATAACACTGAAAAGGGCCCGAGATTCACCAAAGGAGCACACACTGCACTGATAACACTGAAAAGGGCCCGAGATTCACCAACGGAGCACTCACTGCATCCCTAGCACTGAAAGTGAAAAGGAGCCTGTTTGCCACACTGCACTGATAACACTGAAAAGGGCCCGAGATTCACCAAAGGAGCACTCACTGCACTGATAACACTGAAAAGGGCCCGAGATTCACCAAAGGAGCACTCACTGCACTGATAACACTGAAAAGGGCCCGAGATTTACCAAAGGAGCACTCACTGCACTGATAACACTGAAAAGGGCCCGAGATTCACCAAAGGAGCACTCACTGCACTGATAACACTAAAGCCATGAAACATAGAGCAGGTATTCTTTCAAATTCAGGCAGAATCAATGCAGTATGTACCCAGATTTCCTGGGTTTTTTTTGGGGTGGGGGAGGGGTGGCTAATTGTATTTGCAGTCATCCCTGCTGTACAAATGATTTGTGTCAGCAGCGGCAGTTTTCCCCGAGCAGACAGGGTTAAGGACGGCGTGGGTGCCGTTTTCATTACAGACCTGCAGTGTGTCCTTGTGGAGTTTGCCTGGAGCGGTTCTAACCCTGCCAGCCGTCCTCCCCATACACTGTCAGGGCAATGATTTATAACCCTGCTTAAGTGAAGGCCAGGCTTCCTCCCAACACAGCTATTTGTTTCCATTCACTTTTCTTTTCTTTCTTTTTTTTTAACCATTTCAGAAGGATGGAGCATTTAAGGAGCTTAAAAAAAAAAAAATGACCACCCTTGTATGTGGTTTTAGGTATTGGAGCACACAAATTTCCTGGGCCGTGTGTGACCCATTTCAGCTGATTGCGTCTGGTCTGGAGACAATACCGCAGTCAGTGTCATAGCAAACTGAAAATTTAAGAGAGATTTTATGTTCTAAGCTCGAAGCCTAACTTTCAAAGCTGTCCGCGGTACAGCATTTACATACACAAGTGGATGCACAGAGATTGATGCAAACATTTTATAAACTGTGCAGCAGGAGATGCCCAGTGTATAAAATATCATGTGTTTCTGCTCTAAAACTATGTGTCTGTGTTTCAGTATGTGCCAATATTTCCATGCAAGAAAATGCTACTTTTCCCTACCTATTTCATATATGTACATGCATATATTTTAGGCGTGTGAAAAAATAACAAATGTGTATAATAACCTCAATTTATACGTGGCGGCAGGTATTTTATGAAGCATTTATTTATTTATTTAAGATTCTTGTATTCCACAGCATTCAAATACATTTGATCAGTGTAGAGAAAATAACTGATCATAATCACAGAAAACCACAAATACATTAAAAAAAAACAACGCACGTGGTATACCGTTTTGAAAATATTTACTCACACGTGCTCGGTTCGTACAGTTCAATGATACCTCCACCAGTTCACCCAGTTTGTCTCCAGTTCACCCAGACCCTCTAGCATCTCGACCTGAACCCCCACCAGTTCACCCAGACCTCCTATCCAAAAACCACTGGCAACAAATAAGTCCGACTTCACTTGGGCAACCCAGTTAGCAGGTGTAAAAGAGCACAGATACATTTGGTAGTATTTACATGTGCACCTCTTACAGAACAGCACCTGCTTCTGAGCCCTGGCCTGGAACGGCTCCAGCCTGCCCCTGCACAGGAGAAATGGAAAATATGCACCTGCTCTCTGCGTTTATGAAACAGCATATCCGCAAGGACATGCTACGTGTGCGGGTATAACCCCAGTGAAAACGCACTCCCCTTTGTAGATTTGCACAGGAAATCACATCAGCATTTTGGGAGGTACGGAACATAAAAGAAGTTAATCCCACGACGGACTGAGAAAGGCCCCATCTCTGCAGAGATGTTTATGTAACAACTACCTTGGAGTGGAGGAAGATAAGGAGTAATATCCTATCAGCAGCCCTGATCTGATGGCTGGCAGCTGGGATAAATCCTTGGCAGCATGGACAGCAGGGGTGTGCATTTTGATTTTAAAGTGAAATGAAAGAAAAGCATAATTTTGTTCCTTTGTTTCATTTTTTTTTTTTTTTTTTAAATAAGGCCTCCACTGCTAGGTTGTTTTTTGTTTTGCTTTTAATTACTCCCATCCCTGCCCAGTCTGCTCTGGACCTTCCTATCCTCTTCGTTGCTTGAAATGTTCTTTAAGGGGTAGGAGTGATTCCTGTTCGTTTCGAGTCAGTTGCACATGGTGCTGGAAAAATGTGCCAGGTTAGTGCCATTTTCTACAGCAGAAATGAACACTGGTGCCATCCTTGGACTTCTGGTACCGTCCACAAACGACTCAGCAGCAGGGCAGGAGCGACTGGGGATTGCCACCTGCCCTGACAAGAAAATTTCATGCACGCAAGAGGGCAAGAGGGACAGGAGGGCATCAAGATAGGGCTGGAAGCGACTGTGGTGGGGAATAGACAATTTTTATTTCGATTTTTGGTTCTTTTTTTTTAAATGTTGTTTGTTGTTTTCTGTTTTAAATAAAGAAAAGAAAAAAGTTAAAAAACATAAAGCAAAAACCCCCTAATAGAGAGAAATAATTAATTAGCCAATGTGGATGGACCAGTTGGGCCTTTTTTGCTGTCAGCTGCTGTGTTACTAAGGGGGACTGAACTCTGCTCTTCGGTTTCACAGCTCTGAGCTCTCTAACCAAAAGGGGGGGCCTTCCCGCGGAGTCATAGGTAGATTTTAAAAGTGTTGCTCACGCAAAAACGGCCCCATCTGCGTGGATGTGGGCCGCGCGCAAGCAACGCAAGTTTTAAGAAGCCTGGAAGTCCGTGCGTAACCCCTGAATTTTGCAAGGCTGAACATGGCAATGCAGGCCACGTCACCTGCGCGACTTTACTACTGGTCCTGATGAGGCGCAAGTCTGGAGATTTTGAGCTATAGAGGGGCCCTGTACACTGGGGAGAGAGAATCTCAGGCTCTATATATCTCCCACTGTAAGAGGGGCACTTTCAACTCAGGGTGAGTTTTGAGGGGGGGGGGGGTGGGAGCAAGGTTACCTTGGTCTGCCTAGAGCGCCAGGGTCTGTAGACCCTGGTAACACCACCTCCCCCCCAAACCCACCCTGAGTTGAAAGTGCTCCGAGTCCTCATACAGTGGGAGATATTTCTATCCTGCATTTCTGGCTTCACTTGGAATGTTTGACGTTGACGTTGCAACCTACAGCAAAACTCTGCTCTTAGGTACAGCAAGTGTGCACCCCCTTGCGCGCGCCCACCCCGGATTTTATAACATGCGTGCGGCTGTACGCACATGTTATAAAATCGGGCATAGATTTGTGCGTGCCGGGTTGAGCGCACAAATCTACGCCCGCGTGTAGGTTAGAAAATCTGGCCCATTATTTTCCATGGACAAAGTTCGCTCCCAAGAAGTGGGTGCAAGCATCCACGAGTACGTCCTCCTTGAAACTTCATACAAAGTCCATGGGTAAGAAGTATCACCCGGCTGTCGCCCTGACGCAGACACAGCCCCACCTGTGCGCCTACAATGCCTTAGTTTCTTTATATGCAGGAAATGTTTACAGTCGGAACTTTCTTTAGGGATGTTCCATGAATCTGGTGCAGTGCATAATGGGCTTTTCTCTTCCACAAATGCATTTTTATCCCATGCAAATGTTGAGTCTTGTAATGCCTTATTTATTAAAATTAAATCTGTGCATTAGCTTCAGTGCCAAAAATTCTGTGCCCCTCAGGGAACTAATGTCTACAAATCTTGTTAAAAAGTACTGGAACAATAATTCTCAGCAGTTTCACACAGGGATCTGGTCCCTTGTGTAAAGCATTACAAACAGTTGTAAAATTAATATTTTCTCCTGGTTGTTGGATCCTGTATTTTGCTCTTAATCTCGAGCAGGAGAGTCCTATAATCTTCCACTTTCAGTGCACGTCTCCAGAAGGGCCCACTGTGGTCTAGAAACCTCACATCATCAGCTCGGGATCATCCAATTAAGGGCATCCCAGTTTGCTCCACCACCAACATGGCTTTAGGGAACGGCACTACAAGTCCTCCCTTAAATTGCACAGATTAGTGCGGAGGTGCACAAGTCCCGTGGGCCTCGAAATGCAGATTTATTTTGGTCTAAGGAAACAGGTTGTGTCACAAATGGGAAACATAAATGAATTAAACTAAAATTTTGTTTTAATTCTTGGGCCATGATTGAAACAAAAATGGTCTCATTCATTGCAATTCACCCATTTGTTTAAAATGAATGCACATCCCTACTGAATTCTTTTGAGTTTGTTCCTATAGTCTGGGGGCTTCTAGACAACTGAAACCTTCCTTACTACTCATTCACCCAAATCCCCTTCTTCCCAGCCCCAATTCCCCCCTCCCCACCTGATCCCTCAACATATGAAAGAAAATCTAATTGTAATCTCTGTGGAAGATGCTGGAAAGTTTTCCGATCACTTCAGACCTGAGCATACTGATGCAGTGTAAAGGTTTCGATTTTGCTAATCAGGCCGGCTTGAAGGTGAGCCTATTCATCAACGTATTTTTGCCCTCTGGAAGCCTTTGGCAGTGAATACATTTGGGCCTTTACGTGATTAAATGATTGGTGATCAGCTCCTGGAGAAGGCTATAACTCAAGGAAAGCTTGCATTTTTTAACCAGGATGGTGACGAGTGTATTTGCTGTACGCTACAAAACTGTCAGAACCCAATCCAGACAGGATCTGCTAGCCCACCGGGGTACAGATTTGATTACCTGCAAGCTATTAGCCCAGCCTGGCTCTTACATGCCCACACAGTAGTCTTTGCAGTAGTTGCCACCTGAAAGGACTTTGTTGCTTCTGACAGAGGTGACTATTTGCCTTCAAACGTAAACAAATCTGTGGGGGTTTTTTTTTTTTAGGAAGAAAAAGATGTCTGTGGTATATCAGGAGCCACTCACATGAATCCTAGGCCCTGATTTATCAAAGGTTTTCCCCATGGGCACAGAGTAGGAGCAATGCTTTGATAATCAGTCTTGGAGACAGCTCTTTACCTGTCCTTGACATTATAATGTTTCTTTGATAAATGCGTACAGCACAAGGACATGCAGGTAGAGATGGGCATCAGTCCCTTCATAAAGGGGACTGCTGAACCGAGTTAAGGGTCAGAGCTGCTGCACTGAGGTGGGAAGAGGTTTAGCTTGGGCCTTCAAGAGGGCTTCGGTTGGGTTTCAGCCTGGCCTCTGGGTCCGAAAGCTTCCTAAAGAAGAATTCAGCAAATGGGGATCATTCCTGACCAATAAGATGCTGGATGGAGAGAGATCCAGCGAGGATGTAGGCAAGTGGCTTTGCAAAGACCTTTGCTGGCGGGGGATGGGGGTGGAAATTAAGCCAAACAAAATCTGTGAATTTTTAATCGGTCCATTGGCTAAGTTCCTGTTACTGCATTTTCTCCATATGTCTGCTGAGATATTGTACACAATGTAGATTTTAAGTTATGTAATTGATTTTATATTTTTGCATGTTGTGTGATAATACTTGCTGATATTTATTTCGCCATGCACCTCGCGTAGAATACAGCGAAGGTGGAATATGAAATGTGACTAAATAAATAAACGACTATGTCTGGGGCACACATTAATCTGGTTGTGGATCAACATGCGTCAAGACTCTAGAAATTCTCAAACACAGGTTGGGAGGTAGATCAACATGCAACTAATTGCCAGGAAGAGTCCAAGATCTGTTCTTATGTTTATGCCTTAAACAGAAGGGAGAAACGTTGCATGCATCCCATTTCTGCAAGAGCGCGGTGAAGCCATTCTAAGATAATAACCAAGCCAGACAAACTGCTTCCTGCTGCAGGCAAAGGGCTTCTCATATCCTAGAGAGGAGCGAGGGGGAAGGAGCGTAACACCAAACACCAAACACGAAATCCGTTTCCGTTACGTTTCTCCAAGACCCATTGACTTGATTTTTTTCTGCCTAGATGACTGCCTCTGACGTCACTTTTGCCTCTAACACACCAGGAGGAGGGGAGGGGCATTCCCTGGTGGAATTGTGGTTAAAACGCTGAAAAGAAGATGGCAGTGACTTATTTTTCAGCTTCTTTCTACAACTGATGGATTTCTGAACGATTGTACTTTGTCTGGGGCCTTTACATTCTCGTCTACATCTGAAGCCTGGAGAACCAGGCCAGGCATGGGACCGCCTTCTCCTAATTTTACCTGCCCGCCGCATCTCCCTGTCTATTTGTGCTGCACATTTCCTCTTTCAGAGACCCCTCCCCCCCATGTGATTATCATGTGTGCTGCCAATAAGTGCATAGGGGTGGCCGCAGGAGCATCAAGGAAGATGAGTGAGATACCAGGGCTAAACTGCTGCACCTCTGCACTTGCAGTACATATTTAGTCATTTGTACCAGTAATTTTAGAGATGTTAGATAATTTTTCACTTCTGTTTAATAATGTTCAATTGCACAGAGTCACACACCCAGGAGGGAGACGCCCATCAAAAGGAGCAGCGAGAGGCTCATGTGGCTGCCAGTGGACCCCCATCCCGTCGGCAGCAGAAGGAGAGAGAGGCCCGTACTCTGGCTGAAGGAGCTCATTCCTCAGGTGCCGGCCAGCCCCACAGTACTCAACACTAGTGGTGCTAGCACTTCCTGTATGCTCATCTCCTGCATCAAGAGATGAACTCCCCCAAAGAGCAAGGCATCAGGTGGTGGCAACAGAAACAGAAGAGGAATAAGAGACCCATGGACCCTGTCTATGTAGAGATTCTTGTGTGTGGGTGCGAGTGTATATCAATGGGAGCCTGCCTGCGATGGATGAGTGAACAACAGGGGCATCCCTGAGGTGGGAAAGTGGTTGGGTGGGTATGTGAGCTTGTCTGGGAGCGGTGTATGTGTGAATGGGAGCCTGCTGGGGGAATGTGTGTGTGTGTGTGTGTGTGTGTGTGTGTGTGTGTGAGTGAATGGGAGCCTGCTGGGAGAGAATGGGTCTGTGAGTATATGTGAGTGAATGGGAGCCTGCCTGGGGGGAATGGGTGTGTAGGTGTGTGTGTGTGTGTGAGAGTGAATAGAAGCCTGTCTGAGGGGATGGATAATTGTGTGAATGGTAGCCTGCATGGGATGGATGGATGTGTGGGTGAATGGGAGCCAGCATGGGAGTATGCGTGTGTGTGTGAATGGGAGCCTGCTTTGGGGGGGGGGAGGAGATGTGAAAAAAGTTTATGCCACCCCCACCAATCCATGACAAACAGGGTGACTGGAAATCAAAAGTTTTCAGGAATGAGAGGTGGGGGATTTTTCCCTTCTTGTTTTAATTATTGGGTATTTGATGTAATATTTTATTGCTGTTTGGAAATTTGTAAAACTTTACAAGAGTTCTTAATTATTGGATTCTGTTTGTCATCTGTTTAGCAATATTCTTTTTATTAGTATGGTTTATTATGATTGATTTATATTTCCTGATGTTATTGTTTGATTTATAAGGACTAGTGATGTTTCTGTTTTTTCATTGCTTCATTGCATACAGAGTCTGACTTGTTGAAGTTTCCAGTTCAGTTTTTACGCATTTCTATTTCTATTTTATGGTCTCTTTATTCTGTATTTGGTGAGGGTCTGTCTGTGTTCTTCATGTGTAAGCGGGGTGAGGTATTCTGCTAACAAGTAGTTTCTATGCAGGAATTTAGAGCAGACTGGTTTGTTCTAGGGCCTGGTATAATATTTGCCTTTTCAGCGCTAGGATTGTTCCTGTTTGAGGACTTGCAGTTAGTACTGTTTTGGTAGGAGAATGTTACTTTATTGCTGTCATTCAGTTTACTGAAGGCTGTCCAAGGGCCAAACCCACACCTCAGATGCCTTACAGTAGTACTATATGGGTTCCAAGTGCCTTTTTTTTTGCAGGGTTTTCTGGTTGGCACCACAGCAGCAGTGCATGCTTTTCTGTACAACAAACTGGTGCCGGCTGCAGGTCCCAGTCGGTAACAATTTATTTACCAGTGGGTGGGGCAGGAGCACCTGGGGCTCATTCCTGCACTATTTAGAAATTTTGGATCTGTGGATGGGGTGCAATAGGTTCGGGGGAGTGGGTCAGTTTTGCCAGTTTGGATTGCTGGAGGGAGCAGGGCTTTTTCTCGGCAGTGAAAGAGGCCCTGGGTCAGAGTGTGAGGCTGACGGTTTTTATAGTGTGTTGGTTACTGGTGAAAACAACAGAAATTTGGGGTTAAATAAAAAACAGAATAGTGTGTGTGGGAGGAGGAGGGGGAGGGGGAAGCACAGTGATTTTTTGCACCGGCCCTGTGGCGGGACTGCCATCCCAGCTGATTCCCTAAGGAGTGATGTCTTGTGATCTCCAATTGGGAACGCCGATATTCGCTTGCAACTGAAAACAATCCTGGAACTGTGATGCAGTGCTCAGGGGATCAGCGCCGTGCTACGATGCAGGGACAAGACGACGCTGCTTCCTCTTGCTCTTCTTGGCACTGGATGGAGGTGCCGAGCACTAAGAGCCGTTGCCCTGGTGCAATAGTTCAAATCGCGGTCCGCTTGCTTTAGAAACTCTTTGGAAGGCGCGTTCGCTGGACGGGCCATGTAAGTGCAACAAACGGATGGAAGAAGCTTAGCTGAAGACGATGCTTTGTGCACCTTCCCAGGCCTTCCTGAAATCTGACAGAATAGCTTCCATTGAAGAGAGCACCTGGCTGGGCTCGCAGTTTTACTTAAAACTGTGCACACATTTTTTTGGGGTGCAGAAAACAAAATGTGCGCATAGACCTGTCTTAACCTGTGCAAACATATTAGCACTCCTCCATTTAAACCCCAGGTTAATGAAGGCATTCGCTATTACTCCCTGATGCAGAGAGAAGCGTGGGCTTCCTTAATGCTGGAAACGTAACTCCTGCTCAGAGGTGGAGTAAAGTTACTTGGGCTATGGAAGTCTGTGGGGGCTGAACCCTAAGATTGTGGTGGGGGGGAGGGCCTGTACTTGGAATTTATGCGCATAACAGACAATTTGTGCATAAATCAAATGTTCTATGCATAAATCATGCGTCGTCTGCATACATTTACATAAATCATGCTTTGTGGGCAGAAAGCATGTTGTCTGCATGCGTTTTCGGAATAGCGCACATTTTTAAAACTCCTGCTGCGTTAGCATACCATTACCTTACTTTTTTTTTTTATTTGCACGGGCATTTTCCGTGCACGGTTTCAATGCACATCAGCCCCTAAATTCACTGGGGCTGGAAAGGGTTTGTGTTTTCAGTCATTTGACCTTGAAGCAGTGAAGTGACCAAGGTTAAAAGCTTGGCTCATGTAGTGCGCTTCATGGCCTTACTTTTATTTTCCCCTTTTAATGTTGGTTGTTTATCAGCACTACCTTGTTGCTGGCAGCAAATTCTCTAGCTGATTTTCCAGTCTTCTTTCAGAAAAGTAATCAGATATGGTAAAGAAAAAAAAATAAACTGCTAAATTATTTAACGTAGGCAGTATCTTGCACAAAATGTTCCAGTATGCAAAATATAGACTAAGGTGGGGTATGCTAGCTAGGAAAGTGATGAATTAATGAGTCAGGAGGCATCCTGAGATACATTTCAAACTCCTACCAGCACGGACTCTGTGTAACCTCAGACAAGTCACTCTTTCTCCTTGTGCCTCACTTTATCCAACTGCATTTTGGGTATAATTAACATTTTGTCTTGCTTCACCTCCTGGAAAGCTTGCACAGAGTCCAGGCACCTGAAAATATCTTGTATCTCACCTACTTCCCCGAGAGCTGGCTGCAGATACATTTGTGAAAAATGTAAATACGCTAGTCGGGCCAGTATTCAAAGATAGTTGTTTATGTAAGTTAGGCGGATAAGACTTATCCAGCTATTTTATACGGGATATTCAGCAGATGGGTATGTTGCAGAATATCCTCGTATTTGGTGCTACTTATACTTATACGTAGCTAGGTTTAGACTTGCTATTGAGCAGGCCTAACTTACCCGGTTAACTAAACCAAATAAATATGAATATCGCTACTTAGCCAGATAAGTAGTGCCACCACGATCCGCCAGATAAGTGACTTATCCAGCTAAATAATGTTTGAATATCGGAATCTCAGTATATGAAGATCTTCTCTGGATGAAAGGTGCCACAGCAATCAAAATTTTTATAATAAAGGGTTTGCCACCTAAAGCTGTGACTATATACTTAAATCCGACAAAGAACTCAAGGCACTATATATACACTGTATTAGAAATTGAATCTGGAAAGAAAACCCCAAATAGGATGACATATAGGACTAGAAAGAAAAGATTTCTTACAAGCAGACTACATTGACAAGGGCTCCCAGAATGGCTGAAACATTTCCCCCTGGCACGAGTGGGCACAGGTCAGCAGGTCCCAGGGTGTCTGGCCCTCACGTTAATGTCGTGTGGATGAGAAAGTAGAGCAACCCGAAGCTGCTGTGTACTTAATAAGGAGGTGTCTTTAATGTACAGTGTGTAATGATTAGGCCACGAAGAGAGATTTAGGAGAGGAGGAGTATAGTCTAGTGGTTAGAGCAGTGGGCTACGAACTGGGGAAAGCAGCATTCAAGTCCCACTGTTGTTCCTTGTGACCTTGGTTCATCAAAATACAAAACATTTTGCACGAATAACGCCTGCAATAAGGAAAAGGGGCATGGCTAGGATAATTTCAGAGTCATCGCACCACGCGCTATTTTAGTGCTTTGCATAGGTAATTTTATTGCAACTTGCGTTAAATTTATCGCACCACTCCTGGCTAGAGAGAGACAGTACCTGGTAGAGAGTGCATCAAGCTAGGGAAGGGAACATTGTAGAAATCTCATCTTTGGGTGACTTTCCTCACTCAAAATCACGTCAGATCTTCACGGATGTGCACTGTGCTGTTCGCATGTACAGCTCGCTGTGCATGTAAACCTGGCCCCAAAACCCTTGACCACCAGCAAAACCTTACCTCAAGTTTCTAGCTGGCCCTCCTATATGTGTGCCAGCCCAGAGGCTCTCTCCCCACCCCCTCCAAATTCACAGTAAATATCGTGAATTACATTTCAGACATATTGCACAGCTGAACGCCAGGAAAAAAGGTGTCGTCATTTCCAGCATTAAAACTGTGCAGCAACATGCATTGCACACAGTGTTAATGCCCCTGGTTTTCATACATCCCGCCCATACTCTTGCATTCACGTCATGTGACGTGATCAATAACGCATGCCTTATCGCGGGAGTCAGGGGCCTAGCGCATTTTGATGAATGACCCTGCCAGACCGTGAGCCCCCTGCGGATAGGGAAACACCCACCGTGCTTGAACGTGATCCGCTTCGAAGTGCCAAAAAGCGGAATACAATAATACAGATTAAAAAAAACGAATGATGTGCCCAAGGTCGGTGGCAGAGCTGGCATTCAGGCTTTCCTGGTGCCCCTGCAGCTCCCTCCACCTCATCCTCCTGTTAACAAGAACACGTGCCAACCTGGTGCCGTTTCAGAATCCCCCGGCTCTCAATGGCATCGGCAAGCGCATTATGAAACAAAAGAGAAAAATTATCTAACATCTCTAAAGTGACTGGTACAAATGACTAAATATGTACCGCGAGTGCAGAGGTGTCCCTGGGGTTACTGTGCAGCGGCTTAGCCCCTGCTGTCTCGCTCGTCTTCCACGGCAGATTCCTTGACGCTCCTGCGGCCACACCTAGGCACTTATCGGCAGCACACACACACGATAATTACATGGGAGGTGAGGAGAGGGAGGGGGGTCTCTGAAAGAGGATAGGGAGATGCGGCAGGCAGGTAAAATTAGGACAAGGCGCTCCCATGCCAGGATGTATTTGTGCCAGAGATAATGAGGGCCTTCTTAGGGATGTAATTCTCAAAGTGCCCTACATCATCAGGATAAAAATAGCTCACAACTTGCCAGCTTCACGTTAGGCATTGAGAAGAGTACCAGCGAGAGTGAGGGGGACCATCTCCTGAACCGATCAGAGAGATTAGATTAATTCATCTTTGCCTCGGATTAGAGGTTCTGCTGGTGACTAAGTATGCATAAAGCGAATTTTCCACATTGATGCTGTAGGTATCCCCTTCTTACTCTCACACATACAAACTATTCCTGTTTCATAGACACAGAATTTCGGTTGGCGAGGCAGGATTTTTGCAGTTTTAAATCCTATAAACACCCGGCCTTTTTCTGTGTCTTCCAAAACTCCCATGGCCTTATAACTTTGTAATCCAGCTGGACCCTCCTCTTACCCCTTGGATTGTGCTTCACTTATTTATTTATTTATTTATTTAGCATTTTTCTATACCGACTCTCCAATAACAGAATTATTGATCAATTCGGTTTACAATCTAAACAATAACAATGACAAGTAAATGTCTTACAATGAACAGGTCGAATTAACTTGGATTAAGATATATGGGGTTAATAACATAATTAAAAGGTACGGTGCCTAATGTAGTCTAGATAAACAGGTGGTAGTATTATGTTATTAGATATTAGACTGCCAAAGAATATGTGATTTCTAGAGAAGGTCTATATAGTTCTCTAGTGTGTTACCACGGAGGGGATCATTGGCAGGGATATTCCGCAAGTTGATGTTATGGGAAAGCTTCAGTGTTTTGTTTGCTAAAGACTGAGGACTTTTGCTATTTTTTTTTCTAAACTTCCTTTGATTACCCCTGAGCTGGCACTGTAGGGTTCTGCTGACTGGTAAACCCTGTGTCAGTGACCCTTTCTGCCAATCCCCTTGCTTGTTCTTGAGGTTCGATTCTGAAAAAAAAAAAAAAAGAATCCAGAGCCGTGTAGATGGATGAACAGCTGGAGATATTCACTGGTGGTAAAATTTTATGATGCTGCTAAAAAGCTATTCACCTTTGGTAGTCAGCAGCAGACATTTGTTCAGCTTGGACAGCCACTTTGTATCTGCCATCCTGACCGTCTCTTAAAACACGGCCTGCATAAATCCCCCAGATCTGCTCTATGCTGTGCAAGTGTCTTCAGCCAGCCCAGATGTGCTCGTTCCTCAAGCAGCGGTAATTCCACACCTTTGCTGTCTTCAGTCAGCAGGCAAGGGGAGCTCCATCCTGCACACATTAACGATGTGGGAAGAACTCTGTAAAACCAACTAATTTGACAAGCCTGTCAGAATTTTCATAGGTTTAACAAACTTTTATTTTATTTTGTAAAATTCTGATGTGGATTTCAACAAATCTGCATTGGATTTTGAATGAAATCCCCAATGCTTGGAAATCTGCAAACGGGTACCAGTGGGGGCAGAGTGAGGGCAGGGGAAAAGAGTTCAGCTCTTAGCACTATATTAAGCATTGGACGCGCGTTTTCCCTTACCCTTTATTCAGTAAGGAAAACGCGCGTCCAACCCGCCGAACCTAATAGTGCGCGATTCAGAAAGTAAAATGTGCAGCCAAGCCGCACATTTTACTTTCAGAAATTAGCGCCTACCCAAAGGTAGGCGCTAATTTCTCCGAGCACCGGGAATGTGCACAGAAAAGCAGTAAAAACTGCTTCTCTGTGCACCCTCCGACTTAATATCATGGCGATATTAAGGCTGAGGTCCCGAAGGGTAAAAAAAGTTAAAAAAAAAAAAAAAATTGGAAGTCGGATGGCGGCTGTCGGGTCGAAAACCGGACGCTCAATTTTGCCGGTGTCCAGTTTCCAAGCCTGTGGCTGTCAGCGGGCTCAAGAACCGACGCCGGCAAAATTGAGCGTTGGCTGTCAAACCCGCTGACAGCCGCCGCTCCTGTCAAAAAGGAGGCGCTAGGGATGCGCTAGTGTCCCTAGCGCCTCCTTTTGCCCGTTTCTACCGCCGGGCCTCATTTAAATACTGTATCGCGCGCACAGGTGAGTGGCCTGTGCGCACGCCGGGAGAGTGGGCGTTCGCCCGCTCTCCCATGGACTTTACTGTATCTGGTGCATGGCCTCCTGGCTGCAGTGTCTGGGCTCAATGAGTAGGAAAACCTACATCAGTTGTAAACGAAGGCTTATGGCTGCAGATGCCAGCCCCAGTTCTGGGTGGACTGGAAAGCCTGAAGTAGGAAGCAATGTCACCCTCCTTCCTGCCACCATAAAAAATGGAATTACAGAAAAGGGGAAAATCTGAGATGAAAAGCTATCCCATCCTATTCCTCCTGTATTCATCCCATGGTGGATCTGCTTGTGCCTCCTGTATTCATCCCATGGTGGATCTGCTTGTGCCTCATGTATTCATCCCATGATAGATCTGCTTGTGCCTCCTGTATTCATCCCATGGTGGATCTGCTTGTGCCTCCTGTATTCATCCCATGGTGGATCTGTTTGTGCCTCATGTATTCATCCCATGGTGTATCTGTTTGTGCCTCATGTATTCATCCCATGGTGTATCTGTTTGTGCCTCATGTATTCATCCCATGGTGTATCTGCTTGTGCCTCATGTATTCATCCCATGGTGTATCTGCTTGTGCCTCGTATTCATCCCATGGTGGATCTGCTTGTGCCTCCTGTATTAATCCCATGGTGTATCTGCTTGTGCCTCCTGTATTCCTCCCATGGTGGATGTTTGTTTCTGTTTCATTTTCTTGAGCAGGTTTAGAATGGTCTCCAGATGTCCTTGAACAGGTGAGCATTAAAGCCACATGTTGATACCACAAGGGCAAATGAAACTGATTTTGTCCAGGATTTCTGTTTTTGTTGTTGTTTTTTAAATTTCATTTGAGTAGCAAACCTAATTTTTCCCATTTGTTTTTCTGTATCAGGATTAGGAATGGGTGAGCTTCACCTATACCGGCCCTCGTTCCCTTACGTTCAGTCCTCAGGTGCTGGAGCTGGCAGGTCTTAGGTGGGGGCCTCTGCTGACGAGCTGGATGTCTGGAGAGATGGTCGGATCACAGGCTGAGGCAGGCTGTTTCAGGCATAGTTGAAGGCAAGCTGTGGTCGAGGTAGGCAGCGTTCAGATATAGTCATGAGTCAGGCAGTGGTCAGAGTCAGGCAGTGGTCAGTGGCAGGTGATGTTCAAACCAGTCAAGAGTCAAGCAGACCAAAATCAGAACCAGAAATCCATCCGAGGGAAGACAGGATGGATAGGCAGGCAGGGAGACAAGGAACAGCACAGGTGAGCAGAGATGACACAAGACACAGAAGAACTGAAGACTAACCACAGGTCAAAGACAAAAACCAGAAACTGAAGAGATGAAGACCAGGACCACAGGAACGAAGACCAGGAACACAATGAGGCAACTCTCTTCCAAAGTAGTGGACCTATTGCCGAGGCGTCCTGAAGCAGGGGAGCTGCTCTTTTATAGGGCAGCATTAATGACGTCATCTACAGGGACCACAGAGGCTTTCCCGCTGTGGTCCCTTTAAACCTAGGAACGGATCAGCATGTGAGGACCAACTTCACAGGGAGGAGAGGCAACACGAGCTTGGCGGCCTGCCTCTGATCCTCCCGGGGGCCTTCCCTGGCGTTGGTGTTCTCCCCACTGGGCTCGGGGCTAGAGGTAAACGTGGCAATCCCGGGGTAAGCCCGCAGGCCATCAAACTCAACAAATCCATTCAGCTAGGATAGATGAATCCAAGACATTTGAGGTTCAACTTGGATGAATCTGGACCAATCACAGGGCATCCTGTAACTTCATATTTGCTTGGCCTTGAAGTTCTGGTTTGGAATGGCTTTTCCTGTCGATATTTCCTCCTTGGAAGATCACGTGACTGTGAGGCAGTTTATTGTAAGGCTAATCAAACTGCTAACCCTCATCTGTAGCCCCCACCTCCTCCCCAGCTCATTTATGGTTAACCTTGCTTATAACAAGTTCCTGCACTTGGCTCTTGGCGTCATCCACGGGCACCATTCTCACTTATCAATTTTAATTGATGTGTTTGAATCATTAGGTGAAATTTGCGTGGAACAGGAGATGCTTCCAGCTTCTTTAAGGCCCCTGGAGCCTTCCATAATGTTATAATTAGCAGCAAACATTCACTTTAAAAACATACTTTAAAGGTTGGCCCGCTCCCCTGAAACTGCAGCGTTGGCCCCTTGGGAGGGTACGCGATAGTAAGGCAGGTTCTAAAGTAGCAGAAGCTATAAAACCATATTAATATCCCCCTTAGCTTAGAGACATATTGCATCTGTATTATTCACGTACCTGATATTTACTGCAAAACTTGACCCTCATTTTTGACACAGATTTGCCAGGGCTCTCACAGTCCTTCTGGTAATGTAAATGATCTTATAAATTATGAACATCAGGCATGCCACAGTAATTGATGTTAAGAAGGGCAATGGATACATTTCCCAATATAGCTACAATGCTGTGTATTAAACACATAGTAACTATAACATAATTATATTATGGTCTGACATTCTTCAGGGCTAGGTGATGTCTTTATCCTGTCCTCATCATTAAGCACTTCTGCATTAGCGTGCAAGATGCAAACGGGAACCACCTGTCAGGAAGGATCCAGAAGTTTTTCCTGCACGAGCATCTTAGGAACCTAATTTCTCCGAAGAAGGCCACAGTGCACATCAGCCTTAAGCATTCGCACAACATCAAGGCACTGACAAGACACCAGGAACGAGAAACGGACATGCGATAAGGGGATAGCATTCCCAGCAATTAGGAGGCGATCATTTCTACCAGAAGAATGAAAGTTTACATTGCCAGCCAACGGGACGTGCGAGATCCCTGGTGGGAGCAGGGAAGTCTAGACTTGCATTTTGCAAGTTGACTCATATGGTAATCAGATAGGGGTGTGCACGGAAAAAAAGTGTTCATTTCATTTTCTCTTTTCTTTTGCTTTTTTTTTTTTCCATTTCATTTTTGCTCCGTTTCTGTCATTTTAGTACAGAAATGAAACAAAACAATTTCATTGTCCATGTTACTTCAGATGAGAAAAACATAAATATCGGATATGCGCATATTATAAAATACGCGTATCTCTACCCCACAATATACGGGCGGATGCATGCTTACAGGCGAAGAGATGCACTGCATCGAAAGCGCGGCGTATTTCAAGGTATTGAGCATGAATACTTTTCCTACATATTTTAAAAATGTATGGGCATATATTTTGTGTGCAAAAATAAATTAGGAATTACTCACATAAAACCCGATTTACGCGTGCAAGTCAGCATAATTTAAAATATGTGAGCATAATTGAGACGACCAGTTTACCAATTATTCTACCAGTTCACCCAGTATTTCGCCTGTTCAATGAGAGCCTCCAGGTTCTTCAGCCTGAATTCTCCCCAATTCACCTAAAATCTCCTACCCAGTCAGCATTACACCATAAACTAGGGATGTGCATTAATTTCAAATGAATTTTAAAAACGTGACAAATAAGGGCAAATACTGTCATTCGGGGGCTCCAGAATGAATCAGGGACCCCTGAATGAAACCAACCTTATTTGTTGCATTCGTTTGAAAGGAATGCTTCGGGCCCAGGCTTAGGCCCGAGACCAGGGCCTCACCTAGGGTATAGGCCGAGGCCCGAAGCAGGGGACGTGGCCTATGCCCGAGTGCAACACTGGTGCCTTGGTCCAGGCCTAGGCCCGAAGCCAGGGCCTCGCCTAGGGCATAGGCCTTGGCCCAAAGCAGGGGCACAGTCCAGGCCCAAGTGCGACACTGGGGCCTTGGCTAAGACCTGAGCCCGCTCCCTAGGAACAATCACTTTCCTGATCCATCAGGCATTGCCAAACATAAAAATGGCACCAGAGTTAATTAATTCCAGCGTGACAACAGCATATGGCGTCAGTTTATGAAGAAAGAACACAGCAAAAGACTGCTTTGTCGGAGCTCTGAGGCCTGGGCCTGACCCCTTATTCATGCAAATGCACGTTGATGGCCCTATTAGTTATTCCCGCGTGATACAGAAAGCAAAATGTGCAGCCAAGCCGCACATTTTACTTTCAGAAATTAGTGCCTACCCAAAGGTAAACTGCTTTTCTGTGCACCCTCTGACTTAATATCATGGCGATGTTAAGTCAGAGGTCCCAAAAGGTAAAAGTTAAAAATAAAAAAAATTTAAAATGGGCCCGCAGCTCGCGGCTCGAAAACCGGACGCTCAATTTTGCCGGCGTCCGGTTTCTGAACCCGTGGCTGTCAGCGGGCTCGAGAACCGACGCCGGCAAAATTGAGCGCCGGCTGTCAAACTCGCTGACAGCCGCCGCTTCCGTCAAAAAAGAGCCGCTAGGGACGCGCTAGTGTCCCTAGCGGCTCTTTTTACCGTGGGCCCTAATTTAAATAAATTAAGTTACTGAATCGCACGCACAGGAGAGTGGCCTGTGCGCGCCCGTAAGTTAGACCTGCCACTGAATATATCTTGTAACTTAGCAGGATAAGTTATATCTGGCTAAATTACTTAAATGGCCAGCTTTGAATATTGGTCTCAAAGTACACATGTATTTTTGATGTTTATAAAATAGTGATTCTATGAGTACAGGGTATTTACACGTGTATATGATAATTTTTATCTGCGTAACTCTTTGAAAATTACCTCCTAAGTGTTTCATCTTAGAAAATACTTTTTTTTCACTCCTTGGCCATCAAGCATTGCAATCTATTTGCCTATTATGATCATCCTTGGGAGGTACTGGGAAACCTTAACAGTGCTGCAAATTCTCATCGTGCAGAGCTATGGCCTGATGAAGGGACTCAGACTGTACAAACTTTGACTGCAGTGCTGACAAGGGACCCAGGTCCTTTTCCATCTATGATACTCCAGGCCCGATGTCACAGCCGTGCAAGCTGATTTACAGGCCGATTAAGTAAAGTCCACGGGAGAGCCTGTACGCGGGTTTGACAGCTGACGCTCAATTTTGCTGGCATCGGTTCTCGAGCCCGCTGACAGCCACGGGTTCGGAAACAGGACGCCGGCAAAATTGAGTGTCTGGTTTTCGACCCGACAGCCGCCGGCTGACTTCAAATTTTTTTTTCTTTTTGAACTTTTTTTTACTCTTCGGGACCTCCGACTTAATATCGCCATGATATTAAGTCGGAGGGAGCACAGAAAATCAGTTTTTACTGCTTTTCTGTGCACTTTCCTGGCGCCGGCAGAAATTACCGCCGACCTTTGGGTAGGCACTAATTTCTGAAAGTAAAATGTGTGGCTTGGCTGCACATTTTACTTTCTGAATCGCACACAAATACCTAATAGGGCCATCACCATGCATTTGCATGTTGAGGGCGCTATTAGGTTCAGCGGATTGGACGCGTGTTTTCGGCCCCTTACTGAATAAAGGGTAAGGGAAAACGCGCGTCCAATGGCGTTAATGTACTGTATCGGCCTGTCAGCTCCCAGGGCAGGGGCAGCGCAGGTAAGGTTATAGGTAACCCAAGAACAGGGCAGGACAGGGTAAGCAGGTTTTTCTGACTGATGGCCACCTCCCCCTTGGGTTGAGCCTGCAGGTTCGGAATTCTACCTGAAACAGAGCTGAGCACGATGCACAAGATAATTGGAGCAGAGCAGGGAAAAGAAAGTACTGATGCTATGCAAGGGATGTAAAAAAGAAAAAACAAAAAAGTATATTTTTGTGCGTTTAGTTTACTTTCCCAAATCAATGAAAGCGGTTCTTTTAAGCACAAATCTCGTTCCTTCTTTGTCACTTTCTTCTGCCATGGCCCCTAGCTGTGAAACTCCTTCCGATTTCCATATTATGGAGCCCTGGGGGACGCTGACAGCGTGACAAGCTCCAGGTCTCAAGTTCCGTTTTCTGGCTCTCTGCCCTCCCAGAGGGGATGCCTCCCTGTGCACACGCCGTCCGACCCGCCTTTCAAGGTTATGCTAACGTCAGGCTCTAAAAGTGAAAAGCATCCAGAAGCCGGACGGTTTAACCATACTGTAGATGTTGCACATTTTGCTCAATTAATGCCTTGTTAACGAATTTAATTTTGTTTTTCTGCCTACCCCATGACACCCCCCATTACATAAATATCATTTGTATTGTATATTTGCGATCTACGACTATGGAAACGGTTTGAATACGGAATACGTTATGTCCCTCATTTTGTACATTGTACTTTTTTGAAGTTATGTTTTTAGTTATCTTATTTAACTTATAGTTTTTAAATCATTATTATTGCTTTCTCTACCCATGACCCTTCCCCTGGTTTTTGTTTTCTCTGGTTATATGTAAGGGCTCCACCCTTTAGTTAACTGTATATTTTTCTGTTTTATGTAAGGGCTCCGCCTAAAAGTTCTTGTTTATTGTGAACCGATGCGATGTGCGAACAAACATCGGTATAGAAGAGACTTTAATTAATTAATTAATTAATTAATTAAATAAATAAATTTAAAAAAACGAAACGCGAAGGGAAGAGTGGAGACTGGGAAATGTTGGGGGCACCATCTGCTCGTAATTATGCAGAAAATGAAATTGCTGGAGAACTTTAATGAGACCCGCGTTTGCACCTTGAACGGTGGAAGGTGTCTGCGTCTCTCGCGCGCTCTCCTGCGCCCCCTCGCGCCTGCAGGCGGGGCATGGGACAAGGCCCCGCCCACAGCTACTGCCTTCCCGGGCCGGGGAATTCGCCCCCCATGGGAGGGAGCTGCGAGGTGCGGCGCTTGTTGTGGCAAAACTGCCGGTCTGCAGAGAGGAAACATGAAGTTTACAATAGCAGCAACACTCGATTAATTAATTAACCTGCAAGGGCAACAAGTGCCCAGTGCATTGTGAAAGTCCATGTAAGCTGCATAATAGGAATTATTTTTCTACTGATGTCCCCCCACTAATTCCTGCCTCCACTCTCCCTGGCCCCTAATTCCCCCTCCCCAAACTCAGCCTTCTTTCTTTCGTGCTTTTCTTTTAAAGAATGTATTAATCGCCTCAACACTACCGGCCGAGGCGATGCACAATAAAACACGGATATGATTTGCACCCCCATAGGGAATGGAGTGCAGTTCCATTTTAAGGAGGTCTGGTCTGGGTCCCTCCAGCCCCTGATTCTCTGTGTGACCCTGGCACTGGCAGCCTGTGGTTCAGGTCTGACTCCAGCTTTGCCACTACTTGCTAAGGATGCGTTTATGCCCGAGATCTCCTGTCTCTTCATATCATTTTCAGAACAAATGAAATTTCACTTGTTTTTGTTTCATTTTCAAAATTCAGCAACAAAAAAGCCCCTCTCAACTTGCCTACTGACCCCCCTCCCCCAAGCCCTGAGTCCAGCCAATGAAATTCAATGGTGCTGGCCAGCACTATTTTAACATTGAGAACCAATGGATCGCTCCTGCCCCTTCAGTCCACAAGTAAGTGGCTGGGGATGTTCTGGGGAGAGGAGAGGTAAGGGAGTCACTGTGGGAAAACCAGAAGGGTCTTTTTTGGTGGGGGCAGAAGCAAAGGGGGCAGGGCCAGAAACAATGGTTTTTCTTTTTTTAACTTTTTGTTTTTTCATTTCAAATAATCAAAACAAACAACAAATGTAACAAAAAGAAAAAAAGGAGTAAACGAAAACCAAAATGAAACAAGAAAACAAGTTCTGTGCACACCCCTAATCCCAGCTCTACCACTGACTCTGTGCATGATGTTGGACAAGTCATTTTACCTCCATGTACCTCAGGCCTAATCCCAGCTCTACCACTGACTCTGTGTGTGATTTTGGACAAGTCATTTTACCTCCATGTACCTCAGGCCTAATCCCAGCTCTACCACTGACTCTGTGCATGATGTTGGATAAGTCACTTTATCTCCATGAACCTCAGGCCTAATCCCAGCTCTACCACTGACTCTGTGAGTGATCTTGGACAAGTCACTTTATCTCCATGTACCTCAGGCCTAATCCCAGCTTTACCACTGACTCTGTGCATGATGTTGGACAAGTCATACCTAGGCTTACCATGACTCTGTGCATGATGTTGGACAAGTCACTTTACCTCAGGCCTAATCCCAGCTCTACCACTGACTCTGTGCGTGATGTTGGATAAGTCACTTTATCTCCATGAACCTCAGGCCTAATCCCAGCTCTACCACTGACTCTGTGCGTGATGTTGGACAAGTCACTTTATCTCCATGTACCTCAGGCCTAATCTCAGCTCTACCACTGACTCTGTGCAGGATGTTGGACAAGTCACTTTATCTCCATGTACCTCAGGCCTAATCCCAGCTCTACCACTGACTCTGTGCGTGATGTTGGACAAGTCACTTTATCTCCATGTACCTCAGGCCTAATCCCAGCTCTACCACTGACTCTGTGCGTGATGTTGGACAAGTCACTTTATCTCCATGTACCTCAGGCCTAATCCCAGCTATAGCACTGACTCTGTGCATGATGTTGGACAAGTCACTTTATCTCCATGTACTTCAGGCCTAGTCCCAGCTCTATCACTGACTCTGTGCATGATGTTGGACAAGTCACTTTATCTCCATGTACCTCAGGCCTAATCCCAGCTCTACCACTGACTCTGTGCATGATGTTGGACAAGTCACTTTATCTCCATGTACCTCAGGCCTAATCCCAGCTCTACCACTGACTCTGTGAGTGATTTGGACAAGTCACTTTATCGCCTTGTGGTTATGGCACGCAGCTGAAAGCAAAGTGCTTGTCTTTCCTTGGCATGCCCGGTCACCAAATTAAATGATCATTTCTCTGTCCTTACACAGGTCCTGCCTCCCCTTTCTTTAACTCGATCCCCAGTTTCCTCCCCAACAGCTTTGGGAGCAGAGCGCGTTCCCCAATAACAAGTACACCCCCTTCCTTCCTATCTAATTTACCCAACAGCTTCCAGATGTCCCCAGACACTTTCCCTTTATCCTTGACCTCTGGCCTGATTGTATTATTTTCCTGATCTGGATTTCATTTTTGTTGGTCAGTTTTACAGTTTCTATAGCTTTTTTATGATTCTGTGTCCTTCGAGGGAGGGATTTCCCACCTGTTTCTTCGGTAATACTGTATAGTACACCTTTTTATTAATGATAAAATCTTATATTTCACAATGTTTCAGATGCATCTACATTTTATATGGACGCCACAGTATAAAATAAAAATGTAGGACACTGTTGTCAAAGTATGGCGACATTTCTAGACAATTTGTTAACTATGCTCAGAACCCAGCAGTGCTTGCAAAATGAAGTGTAAGATAAAGCTGGCAGTTTCTCACAGCATTTTAGGTCAAATTCACAGAGCATTAACAGAGAGAATTGGAGAAAAGAATTATTTATTTAATTCTAAGAATGAAACCCACACCATAAGAACTTAAGAATTGCCATACTGGGTGAGACCAAAGGTCCATGAAGTCCAGTATCCTGTTTCCAACAATGACCAGTCCAGTTCACATGTACCTGGCAGGATCCCAAATTGTAGATCGATTCCATACTGCTTACGCTCAAGGATAAGCAGTGGCTTTCCCCAAATCTGCCTGGTTAATAACAGTTTATGGACTTTTCCTCCAGAAATATGTCCAAACAACTTTCACCACATCCTCTGGCAATGAATTCTAGAGCTTCATTGTGTATTGAGTTAAAAAATATTTTCTCCAATTTTTTAAAATGTGCAATTTAGTAACTCCATGGAGTGTCCTCTAATCCTTGTACTTTTTGAAAGAGTACCTGCGGGTCCACTCGGCGGTCCGGAACGGCAGCGGTCCGGAACGGGCTCCTGCTCTGAATCTTGTCGTCTTCAGCCGGCGCCATTTTCCAAAATGGCGCCGAAAATGGCGGCGGCCATAGACGAAAAAGATTGGACGGCAGGAGGTCCTTCGGACCCCCGCTGGACTTTGGCAAGTCTCGTGGGGTCAGGAGGCCCCCACAAGCTGGCCAAAAGTTCCTGGAGGTCCAGCGGGGGTCAGGGAGCGATTCCCGCCGCGAATCGTTTTCGTACGGAAAATGGCGCCGGCAGGAGATCGACTGCAGAGGTCGTTCAGCGAGGGTTCCGGCGCCTCGCTGAACGACCCTCCTGCAGTCGATCTCCTGCCGGCGCCATTTTCCGTACGAAACGATTCGCGGCGGGAAATCGCTCCCGACCCCCGCTGGACCTCCAGGAACTTTTGGCCAGCTTGTGGGGGGCCTCCTGACCCCACGAGACTTGCCAAAAGTCCAGCGGGGGTCCAACAACCAGTTTGCATTTATCCATCCCATTCCACTCATGATTTTATAGACCTCAATTATATCTCCCCTCAGCCATCTCTTCTCCAAGCTGAAGAACCCCAGCCTCTTTAGTGTTTCCTCATAGGGAAATTGTTCCGTCCCCTTTATCATTTTGGTCAATCTTCTCTGTACCTTTTCTAGTTCTGCTATATATTTTTTGAGACCAGGACTATACACAGTACTCTGGGTGCGGTCACACCATGAGTGATTCAGAGATATTAGGACATCCTCTGTTTTATTCACCATTCCCTTTTCTAATAATTCCTAACATTGTGTTTGCTTTTTTGATCGCAACTTTTCACTAAGCCGACGATTTCAATGTGTTATCCACTATGACGCCCAGATCCTTTTCCTGGTTGTTGACTCCTAATATGGAACCTAACATTGTGTAACTACACATACTGTATGTTTTCCTATATGCATCACTTTGCACGTCCATATTAAATTTCATCTGGCATTTGGATGCCCAGTCTCCCAGTCTTGCAATTTCTCAGAATCTGCGTGTGATTTAACAACCTGGAATAATTTTGTGTCATCTGCAAATTTGATTACTTCCCTCACTTCAGATAATTTATAAATATGTTGAAAAGTACTGGTCCCAGTACAAATCCCTGGACAGTCCACTATTTACCTTTCTCTGTTGAGAAAATGGTCATGCGGTCCTACTCTTTGTTTGCTACTGATTCCAGTTTGCAATCATAATAAGATTTTAATTCCTGCTGGGTTTGTATTTCATTGTATCTGTTATTGTTGTACACCGCCTTGGCAGCTTGCTGTTAGTGTGGTTTTAAGGTTTTAAGAAATAAATAAATCTCTTACTGTAATTGAGTGAAAATTCAGATTTTTAATGCTTTTCATGCCACACTCTTGGGCCGTGCATCTTGTGACTGAAAGGCCCCTTCCTTGAGGTCCAGGAGAGCCACTAGAGATCTCTGGGATGCGTGTAAAGGTCTCATTTGGGCATTACTCCCCCTAGGTACGTTGCTAACCCATGGCAGATACTTTAAAACTTCAGCCAAAGAATTTTGAGTTGAATGAATGTGAGTTTCAATGGGTAACCAATGTACTGCAGGGAAAATGAGAGCGATATGGTCTTAGCTCACATGATTAAGCGTAGTGCAGTATTTTGAATCAGTTTTAACCTACAAAGGCTCACTCCTGTTATCCCCTGATAAATAGTGCTACAGTACTCTAGCCTGCTAATGATTACCTGATGCCCTAACATTTTACATCAGCCCTCGAGAGGTAAGCTGACAAATCTGCATAAGATAATAAAAATCGACACATATCACAGATGAAATCTAGGTTTTCATATCCAACTGCTTGGGGCAAGAATACTTTGGGGAAAAGCAGAGGGGTCTCTGAGAACAGTTTCCGACTTTGCTTGATTTAATCTCACCATTTTTAGTTCAAACCATTGACTCAAAGTTAGCAAACAAGAACTGACACTACCTATAGCTTCATTCTGATTTATTTCTATGGTACTACTAAATTTATAGTCATTGGTGAAAATATGACTGTCAATCCCAAATGAATTCATCAGCTTCACTACTGGCGCCAAGTACAAATTAAATAAAAGTGGAGCCAGTACTGATCTCTGGGGGACACCCCCCCCCTAACTCAGAGGAGAAAGAGAAGATTTTTTTTTCATCATCCCATAGCACATATATAGGGACCTGTCATTTAGATATGACTGAAACCATTTGGCTACCTGACCTCCCATGTCATTCAATTCAACAGCAGGCCATGATCAAGTGTATCAGATGCAGCCGAGAGATCTCTCCCGGCATCTGCCCAAGTTCTAATCCTGTCTCACTGGCATTGTTTCCGTATTCTACCCGGCCGAAATCTTGACTAACAGTCATGAAGAAGACCTTGAGAGGGTACAAACTGCCAAAGGGTCTATAACAGAGGTTTCCAATCAGTTTCCCCAAATGGGGTGAATGGGAGACTGCTTGGTAGTCTCTGGTGTAGCTCTGACCCATTCAGCTTGTTTTATTATTGGTGTGATGAGGCCAAAATGTAACGTGAAAAAACTAAAAAAGATACATCCCAGTCTATTTTTCTGAAGTCTTCCCATCTCCATTTGTCATGCTTGATGCTTTAGGTGTTTATTCATCTGTAACTTCACAGCCAGCTTTGCTGCTGTTTTCAGTCTCTTGTATCATGAATTGGTCTGAAACCGATCTTTTGCGCGCCCTGCTTGGAAGTATTATGTATAGAAAATGAAATAATGAAAACGAATCCATCCTTGTACACTTTCTTTCCCTCCCCTCTTGCTCTTTCTTTTTCTTCTCTCTCTCTCTTCTTCTCCCCTCCCCCTCTCTTCCCCCTTGTAAATTCGGCACTCATAGGCTGACTTTAGCCAACATGTGTTACTTGTTTTGTAAATGTCAGAGCACAACAGGGGTGATTGATCCTGAACAGCAGAATGATATCCAATCTGTGGGGAGAATTATTCATGCGGAAATCGGTGGAAACCTAGAGGTGCTTTTCCACTTTTAGTGGGGGAGTGGGGGGGGCGGAATGAGCAACGTGAAGTCGGAGAAAAATGGTCCGTCCTACTGAATCCCTGCGTGTGGCAGCGGGCCTGCCTGCGCGTGCGCGTGAGCCTCTGCAGAGCACGGGCTGCTCGGCGTTAGGCAACCAAACACTGCCACGTGCTTCACTGTTTTGCCAGCAGAGTTTAAAAAAAATGGCCTCTGTCTGCATGCTTTGTCCTGAAGTCCCTTATTACCTAATGAGAACCGATGGGCAGGTGACTGAATGCTCCTCTTCTGAGCCTCGCTGTGCAAGCAGAGGTGTATTTAAATGGACCAGGGAACTCTACCATGCCAGAATATGTCGTTAAGAATAGATATGAATGCGCCGTGCGACCCAAGCGTACACGAATTGGCTACTGTATCTGTGTTGTCATTTGCTCTTTAAAGAATTAAAAATTCATGGCACTTAACTAATTTTGTTCCACAGTAAATAATCACGGAAATCTGCAGATTTGTTAATTAAAGGAAGTTTGTGCGCCTTAAATAACCTGCAAGGCAGCCTAATCTCTGGAGTGCTCTCTACATATGCTAAGAAAGAATGAGGATTCATATTAAAATTGAAATGCATGATGAAATTTGTTCCCGCTGCTTAGCTAGTGCAGCACTCTAGCAGCCATGCTGGTCCTGGAGCTAAACTGTGCAGAGAGTGATCCCTTTCATAGGACCAAAAGAAGAAATTATCCAGAAGTGATGGTACAGACAAGCATCCTTAGGGGTTGATCTTTTTTGATGTGACCATTTAATGCAGAACAACATTTCTGGTTAATTCCTATGTAGTCTCTGCATGGTAGTATAAGTGACTAATGAGTTAGACGTGCCTGCACTAGAGGCTAGGTTGGAGACTCTGCCGATAGTTTTTCTTAGAAAATGAGCTGTACAGGCAGGGCTGACTCTACCATTAGGTAAACCAAGCAGTTGCCTGGAGCAGCAAAATTTGGCGGGTGGCAAAACTGCTGCACAGGGGATAAAGTGGAAGAGTCATAGCTGCATCTGCCGAGCTGAACAGTCAGTGTAGCCAGCGTGGTCCCCCCAAGGCCCTGCCAGCCGAAGGGCGAGCCACTTGGCTGAGCAGCGTAGCTGGCAGCGATCCCTAGGCCCTGCCCGCTGAAGAGATGGGAGCCCTGCTAGTGTGTACTGGCACCAGAAAAATGCTCAAACCTAGGGGGCCGGCACGTCCCACTGCTGATCTCTGTACTGGAAGAAGAACAAATTAACAAAAGTAAAACTTTCAAAACAATAGAAAATAAAAGACGCAGAAGAAGAAAATATTTTTTTCCTGCACACCCCTAGGGGTACCACGGGAAGAGTTTTCCTAAACCTTGCAACCCTGCATTATTTCAGCGCCCACAATAGCAGCACCTTGCTGTCAAGGTTCATAAAAATGTGACAGCTTCAAACCGGCTATTTCTACACTTATATCTCAATTAGAAGGTGTTGGATGGCTCAGCTTTTTTTTTATTATTATTATTAATTTGAGTTTTATTCACAGCTGTGACAGGTCTGGCAGCTGCCGTATGTTGAGGCCAGGTACTAAAAGGGAGACAGCTGTGGGGGGGGGGGGCAGGTCTGTACAGGCAGGTCTTGCCTATGGCGAACATTCGGCTCCTGCGTGAGGCGTCCCTCTGCCATCTGCTAAACAAAGCTGGAAGGAGGGATCTGCTGAACCCTGGCTCCTCTGTGCGTCCAAGGAAAGGCACAAGCTCCGTCAGAGTAACCAAGTTTCTTTCTGCTTCATCAGGCGCTACCGCAGACCGAGTCCGGAGCAGGTGCCAACCTGGGGCAGAGAGATATCAGAGCCCATCATGTAGACAGGAGAGGAATGTGCTGGCAAACGCTACAGCAGCGAGCACAGAACGCATTTCAGTCCAGCCAACTCAGTTTAAATCAGGAAGACCCAACTTGCTGAGTGCTTTAGAAATTAATTCTCTTAGTCTAGTATTAAACCATGTGGAACAAAAATATATAAACAATAAACAAAGCTAATGATATGGACCATGTGTTCCTAACTGCACAAACAAGAAGAGCTCTCAAATGGGCTACTGTGTGGCTTGAATTACGCAGCTACTAAGGAGACACAGCCAGCTAAAGTTAGCTGGCAGCTTGTCCCAGATATTCGATGGCATTTATGTCCCACTGAATATACATGATTAAAATTATCTGGCCCACTTTAGCTGGATAACTTTCAAGCCGAACCGGCTGTATTTGAATGTGGTCAGTAAGGTCTAAAGGTGATCCAAATGCACAAAAAAAACAGAGTTGGGGGTCTGCTGGTTGACTGCCCCCTTCCCCTCGCCCCTTCATACAAAGCACCAAAATATCCCTCCTCCCACCCTCTCGGTACCTTGAACATGTAAATCGTCAGAGTGGATTCTGGGACGCTGCTATTGCCCGGCACTTCTAACAGTGCCACCTGACTGGATATCTTTTGAAGGTCTCCGGTTAAGTGGTAATGTAACTGGCCACACAAGGCCAGGTGACCTTAGGCCTGTTCTGAGACAGCTAACTTAGCCAAATACAAGTGAAAATCGGTTTAAGTTCGCCAGATAACTTAGGACCACATGTGCGCAGCTGTGCAGAAGGTTTCGTGAGGCTGCTGTGCACAACGTTTACAGCCCCTGCGCAGGAAGACTGGTGGAGCCAGGGTGGAGCTCATCCCACCATGGCCCGAGCAGGTCCAGTGCCACCGGGTGTGCAAACCTTGTAATTGCACAGAGCGGCACATCTGCGGGGGGGAGCGAATCGGGAGCAAGGAGAGGCCTGTGTGGCTTCCGGTGGATCTCGTCCCACCAATGGCAAAAGAAGCCCAAAGGCCTTTGTGGCCACAAGTGGACCCCATCCCACCAGCAGTAGAAGATGCAGGAGGCTCACTCTCCGCATCATTGATCCTAGAGCAGAAGAGGAAGACTGTCCTGCAGCTCCTCCGTATGATACGGCCCCACAATATTCAACACTCCCGGTGCTAGCGCTTCCTGTATGCTCATCTCACAATGCACAGGATGAGCCCAGAGGAAGTGCTAGCAGCGTGAGTGCTGAATGCCATGGGGCCAGCATGCAGGAGGAGTTGCAGGACAGCTCCATGAAGCAGCACCAGCAAAGGAATCATAAGAGGCCCTGTGGACCCTGCCTGCCGGGGTTGCATCTGTGTGTGAGCAAATGGGAGCCTGCCTGAGATGGGTGTATGTGGGTGAATGGGAGCCTGCCTGAGATGGGTGTGTGTGAGCAAATGGGAGCCTGCCTGAGATGGGTGTGTGTGAGCAAATGGGAGCCTGCCTGAGATGGGTGTTTGTGGGCGAATGGGAGTCTTCCTGGGATAGATGTGGATTTGTAAATGGGAGTCTGTCTGGGGTATGTGTGTATGAAAGGGAGTCTTCCTGGGATAGGTGTGGATTTGTGAATGGGAGTCTGTCTGGGGTATGTGTGTATGAATGGGAGTCTTCCTGGGATAGATGTGGATTTGTGAATGGGAGTCTGTCTGGGGTATGTGTGTATGAATGGGAGTCTACCTGGATGGGTGGATTTATGAATGGGAGCCTTCCTGGTATATATCTGTATGTGAATAGGAGCCTGCCTGGGATAGGTGGGTATGTGAATGGGAGCCTACCTGGGATGGGTAGGTGTGAAATGGGAGCCAGCCTGGGTGTGTGTATGTGTGAAATGGAAGCCTGCCTGTGGTGTATGCGTGTGTGTACGTGTATGTGAATGGGAGCCTGCATGGATGGGTGTGTGTGTGAATGGGAGCCTGCCTTGAATTGATGGATATGTATGTGTGCGTGTGTGTACATGCATGCATGCATAGAGTCTTGCTGGGATGGGGTGTGTGTGTGAGAATGGGAGCCTGCCTGGGATGGGCGTGTGTGTGTGAATGGGAGCCTGCCTTGAATTGATGGATGTGTGTGTGTGTGTGTGTGTACATGCGTGCATGCATGCATAGAGTCTTGCTGGGATGGGATGTGTGTGTGTGAATGGGAGCCTGCCTTGAATTCATGGATGTGTATGTGTGTATGTGTGTACATGCGTGCATGCATGCATAGAGTCTTGCTGGGATGGGGTGTGTGTGTGTGTGAATGGAAACCTGCCTGGGATTTGGGTGGGTGTGAATGTGAATGGTTGAAACTATTATAAAGAACAAAATTACTGATAATATAGGTAGTCATAGTTTAATGAGACAAAGCCAACATGGATTTAGCCAAGGAAGTCTTGCCTCACAAGTCTGCTACATTTTTTGAAGGCATGAATCAACTTGTGGATAAAGATGAGCCATGTGGTATAGAATTTGTTTTAATTAATGTCTGTGTATTTGTCAGATTTGAATTTGAATGTTTTTATTGTACATCGCTTAGGCTATCTTGTGTTAAGCGATTTAATAAATGTAAATGAGTCTGTCTGGGATTTGGGTGGATGAGGGTGAATGATAGTCTGCCTGGGTGGCTGTGAATGGGAGCCTGCCTGGGGAGGGTTCATTTCTTGACCTGTGGTATAAGAGGTGACGATGTAACCCAAGTCATATGGGACACATGATACATACCAATACCAAGTTTGCATTGCCTCAAGTCTTTATAAATGGGGCAATTGATAAATAGAATAAATAAATAAAGTCTTAAAGCTTTCTGGGATTTGTAGTTCTATTTTCCCAATGTGGCAATGCAAACATATAAATCCCAGACTGCGTTAAAATGTGCGGGCCTGGTTATTTTATTTAGTTATTTAGTTATTTATTCATTTTATGTACCGTCATTCCGTGTAAAGATCACAACGGTTTACAAAAACAACATTCATAGCTATAAATCAGCAGAGAATAAAGTGTTACAGGGGTGGTATTCATAAAGAGGCATCAGCATCTATGAAATGAAATGTTCCAATATATATTATTAACTAAAGATCTAGGACACAAGGCGTGAAGTACAGGAGATAAGATAAAGTAGCAGATTTCACATATTAGTCAGCCCCCTGTATTGAAAGTAGTAAAATTAGCAGCAGGAGGAAAGAAAAGGGTGACAGCAAGAATGTTTAAATCCCCTGCCACCACACCCAAAAAATTGTCATTCGGTGGCCCATTCGCATACGAACCAGAGAAGCAGCAAGGGATGGCAACTCAGCAGCCAAGACCCGGAAAACAGGGCACCTGGGCTGGCGGTGGGGATCAGTGCTAATCTGCTTCAAAACGGATTTGAGTACTCAGGCCACAAATATGGGTTGAAGTTTATGTTTTATTTTAACTTTGTCAAGTTACAGGGATCTTGCCGGAGCCTTTCTAAACTGCCTGCCTGGAAATTGAGAGCTGCGTCTGCCTGCACACAGTGGAAGTAACCACCGGGACCCGGTTGCCTTATCGTGTCCAAATGCTATTTGTGAAAACGTGGTTCCGTTAGGTAGAGGGGAGGGGGGCTTGCAACGTGCAAACGGTGGGGGGCGATGTTCAGATAGGGAGCTGCAGAGCCCCTGCTGGCTGCTACATTACCTGGCTGCTGTCTCTTTAAAAAATCAGGACGTATATACTTAAGGGCATGAACAGTGCTTGCATTCTTTGCACCCTACTATGGTTGGGGGAGGGTACCGCGCGCGGTTTCCCCCCTCTAATGAGGTACCCGGGGCGCCACCTCCTTTTAACGCAGCTAAAAGCACAGGAGCCATGGAAGCCCACGCATAGCTCTAGCCCGACAGGGGGAGGACAATTTACCTGGCTTTGAAAATTGCCCTCCATGCCTTGATGTATAACTTTTCGAAATCTACGTGCATCTGCCTCTCCCCAGCCTGTAAGGTAACGCGGGCTTGTATACCCGGGGAGGGGACACCCCCTCCCGCGAAAACCATTTCCCTGCCTACTGCTTTAAAGCAAATACAACGTTAGCTTCAATGCACTGGGAGATTATATGAGGGTCCTAGAAGAGCGATGTTTTTAAAATAGAGAGGTTTAGTGACAGCGACATATATATATATATATATATATTTTTTTTTAGTAATGTAATTGCACGGTACAGGCTCCCTCTGCACTGCTCTCCCCTGTCTTGAAACAAATAGGAAAATAAGAATAATCATAAAAAATTGACAAAAGCACTTAAGTCGCACATTTGAGACTTGTAGGAGTTTTGAAAAGAGAATATTATGAAACGGCCCCGATTCTGAGGCAGATCGTGTATTTCAGTTTTTTGTGACAAATACGTAACTCTCTCTCTCTCTTCCTGTGCTGTGCAAACGCCAGGGAGAAGACTGACAGAATGGTTGCAGAAGTTGGGACTGGATGGGAAACTCGCTCGAGAGCCGATGCAGTAAGACGCACGTTAAAACAGGCGCCGGTAACTGAGCGCCCGATTCCCCGACGCGCGCGCAGCCGCGTTCTCTGGGTGCCCAACGCAATATTAAAATGAGGTGCTGCATTAAAAAGGACGCATTAGGGAAAAATTGTACGTTCCTAGCGCGCGCTTGCGTTTCATCCCGCTTCAGACCGATTTCGCCGCTTGCTGTTGTGCGTACACATTGTGCGTGTAAAGCGTGTCCAGAAATTATTTTCTTTACATCAAGCGGCTATTTTATACCTTTCTTTTTAAACACCAGTGATAGTGTCGCAACAATGCTAAGTAGGAGGAAGCACAGAGGCAGTCGGAGATCAGACAGGTTCACCAGAAAGGTAAATGTGCTGAGTTAAAGAGGGGCACAACGTGGCTGCCCGCTGCTTGGTTAAGGAGCTTCCTGACTATGGTCAGGAGGGCTGCCTGGCCTTCAGTACCTGCCTGGCACGCTCAGTGCTGATCCAGGATGGAAGGCCGGACCAGACAGGCTGACCAGAGGTCGCCAGAGATGCAGGGGGAGGGGAGGAAAGGGAAGGGCCGAGCGGTCGCAGCCTCTTTCCGTGTGCCACCCTAACACTGGCATGTGCGGGATCTGTGACCGTTGTGCTGTATCTGTCAAGTTTCAGGAAAGCTGCCATAGTTCACCTATGACAACCCGTGTCGGGGGGGGGGGGGGGGTAGCCCACTCGCACAGTTTTACAGCAGGGGCAGGCCCTCTGTGCTGAAGTGAGCAAGGCGCAACTTTCGAGTTTGGGGCACCATTCACCCTTATAGCGGAGCTGAGGCCTTCACACCTAGGAAAGAAGCTGGAGGGGACCCTCCCTACCCACAAAAGCTAACGCTGCCCACTTGCAAGTTAAGGGAGATTGGATCTGTTCCTCGCCCCGCCAAATGGGAAGATGGTACCAACTGAATCAATTATTAGCCAATGCAAATGAAGGCAACCCCAGAAAGACCCCCGGATGAGTATAATGAGATGAATTCATTTACCTGGAGTAGAGCTGCGGCCATGTGCTTAACCCAAAAACTCAAAAGCCTCTGTGTCACATCTCAGGAGGCACTGAGGGCAGGACAGCAAGGGTGCTCGGGGAGAGAAGCCGAGGGTAGAAGAGGATTCCCTGGAACTGCTGGGTCTTTGTTTCTGGAAATCCAGGCTGTTATTTTGTTAGCGTTCCCACGATGCTCAGAAGCCTTGGGTCACAGGTGGGATATGTGAACGTAACAGGAACTCCCGACTCCAGGGACAGACATTTAAAAATCATGAAAATTGCGTCTGGCAGATCTCTTCCTGGTCTGATTCCACTACAGCAGAAACGGTGAATACCAATTCTCCAGTGCCTCAGTCAGGCCCAGTTCTCAGAAATGAACGGCAAAGAGATCCATCTGATCCCCAGGCTAGGCGCATTTAGCACAAAGTGCTTATCCTGAAACCCGGGCCTCTCTGTGGCACTCGAGAACCTAAATTCACCGTCTTTCTACTAAAGTAACAGCAAGGGGAGGGCGTGGTGTCTTGCTTAATGCATGGAAGCCTAGGCCAAGGGAAATCCTGAAATTTGACTCTGAGCCTTTTCTGATGTCTCTCCTCACAGCACCTGACCCTGTGTGACTCGAAAGCAGCCACTTTTATATCTTAGGGCTTCTGCTTTCCCAGCTGTGTACAGCGCTGTGTACAGCTAGAGGCGCTTACAGAAATGATAATGACAAGTAGTAGTTTGGCTGAGGTCAACTTTCAAAGGGTTTGTCCGGGTAACATTTGGAGTTACCCGTGCAATACCCTAGATTTGAATACTTCACTCACTCTCTGGTCTGCTTTTCCACCCACCGAATTACTCAGTGTTGACCTCACCGTTTTCTCTTCCCTTCTGTGCACTTTCACACTGTCGCCCGGCACCCTGCCATCCTCTCTAGCAGTGGCTGCGCATGCACCTGGGAAGTGGCGTGTGACAAACAGGAAATTGTTACTTTTGTCCAGTGCTATTCCAAAACTCTAGAACTGATTGGAGAATCGCAACCCCCCTCACACTCACACTCACACACACACACACACACTCTCACACTCACACAAGCAAGCGATGAAAATATAATCCTACAGCATCTATTACACGTCCAGTGGATTATCCTTATTAAGCAGTAAGGGGAATTTTCAGAGCTAGTTATACACATAACTCATGGATGTATGCGCATACGTGGCTTGTTATAGAATTGCCTGGGGTTGGTTTGCATATTTTTATGTGCACAAAAAAGGAAAAGCATTCCAGCAGGTGGAGTTGGGATTTATGCAGAGACTTTTGATTTTAAAAAGTCTGCACATAAATGAAAATGCCCATGTTATGCCCTGCAAAGAGCAGGTGTTGGCTTTGTGCGGCTGACTCTGTGCGTGTTATTTAGGATTATTTTGAAAGCAAACTTGTGCGCATAATTTTGCTTCGAAAATTGGTGTAGCTTGCATGATTTTGAAATGCATAAGTTACGCAAATTGTTATACAATGACCTTCCCTAAGTGTCTTATCTGACAGCAGTAAGGCTAAACTGCAGAATGTGTAGATCTGAGTTGATGCTGTAACTGCCACATACTTTGCTTGGAGCGATGTTGTAGGTGTTAATCAGGCTGTGAGGTTCTCACTCCACCCATCTAAGACCGAGATGCTGTCAGATAAGGCAAGAATGCAGAATGAATGAGGACTCCAATTTAGCCAGGATGTCTTTTGATTTTGGGAGCGGGTATGTTACCCCCACTTGCCGTCAAGTTAGCATTTGATGAACAGGAATGGCAAATTCGGTTCCCATATTTTTCAACACTGATGCACACAACCTGCACAGAGCAGGTACGTTGAAGCTTAGAAGGGTTCTCTTCCGCACCCCTTCTTGGCCATGATGTGACTCATTTAGCAAACAAATGTTTTATTTTTTGAGCATTGCTATGCAGTGGTTTGCGCTTTTGTCACACGCACAGGAATAGCCATTTCTGAATCTGGACCCAGGCAGGTAAGAACCCAGGAGACACCAGAGCCCTCGATCCTGAGCAAAGAGTTCCCAAAGGGTAAGAAGATTAAGGAGCCTGTTTACCAAAGGTTTTCTCCCATTCCTTGTCTATGGGATAGGGCCCTAAAACTGAAAAGAAAGCCCAACATAATTCTGCTGTATCTTTTTGCTGTTTCTCTGGAGAGACTCCTGGTAGGAAGATTGGCCCAGAATATCACTACCCCTAGGCAGCGGGAGCCGGAATAAAGCAAAGTACCCGGTAAGGATGAAGTTGCCCAAATCCAGAAAGAAATTACAAGCCTCATTACAACGGTGGCAGGCTGTTGGTAACCTATAATTTATTTGTATACACCCCTTCCTTTGCTCATTTTGCAGTGACCTGATGAAGGGAGCAGAGACCCCCCCCCCCCCCCCGCCCAAAGGCTAGTCACAAACGTACCAAGTTAACCCAATAAAAAGGCATCACCACAACCTGCCTGTCAATCTGCATTTACGTAGCCCAGAGGACTAACTCGGCAGCCACATTACTTGATCGAAGATGGTGGAAGATTTCTAGATGAAGTATGACAGCCACTGGCCAATGCCACCAGACCCGGGTGGCACCATCGCCTCCTTATGTAAAGCAAAGAAGCAAGGCTGTGCGCTGGAACGCCATCTCCCAGTGTAACCGCTCTCTGGATACAGTGAGCGAGTCTCAGTTTCAGACTCCAACAGAATTTATGTCTTTTATTAAAATTCCTGAGTCTGGTGGAAAAGAATTTCATTGTGCTTTGTGTCTGTGGGGATTTATGATTTGTTTAATACACATAAAGAAAAAAAAAAAAAAGAATGGAAATTCATAATAGGGTCCTGTGGGATACAGAAATATGTCCCAATAATAAGAAAGGGAAAGGCTGAGGCATACATTTGTCTCTATTTTTTTTTTCAAGGTCCAGAGAACTTCTGAGTTCGCCTCTTTGGGCTGTACATGTAGTAAAATTCTAAAAAAACGAATCCTCCCCTCTCCCCGCCTTGCAAATAATTTACCGAGAACTTGATCGCCTTGCTGGAGGACTCAACGCTAAATCTTGTAGCCGAAATCTGGGAAACAATTCAGTGAAAGCCGTTTGCGTAATCTCCAGGAGAAGTGGGGCTTCGGAGCACGACCCCGGAGGGGGCTTCATGCATATTAAACCCGGGTTATGTGCCTCAATCACCCAGGGGCCGCTGCATGTAAAAAAAAAAAAAATTACACGCGTGACTTAATTATCTGCGTAAAAGGATGTGGAGAGATAGCCCAGTGAGAACCGGGAAAGCAAGGCTGCAAACCCCACTGTCGCTCCTTGTGACCTCGGGATGAGATTTGTGCAACGTTCTCTCAACCTAGCTTGATGGACTCTCTACCCGGGTAACAACAGGAGACGTCGTGAACCGCGATAAACCTTTACCGGCCTGTAGCGCACAACGTAACGCAAGTGAAAGAGGTGTAAGTTATTGGCCGCGCTAACAGTGCGGCTGTTTCGCGGCACACGATAAATCCTCCCTACTTTACATTTGCTCCGCCCCAACTCCGCCCCTGAATACGAAATTAAAAATTTGCATTCGCAAATCGCGTTAACTGCTGTTAGTGCGATTTGTGGAATTATCATACGCGGTAACTCCTTGGAAAATGAATGCCCTCTGTGAGCTAAAGGCAAAGGGGCCATTTTGCTCTGGATAGTGCGCAGTAGTTGAACACAGCTTTCTGCTTCTGCTGTGCACTTGTTCACGCATTGCTGCCCACCTTCTTCACATAGTAATATGGTAGATGGCGGCAGGAAAAGAATGATTGGCCCATCTGGTCTGCTCGTTTCTCCCTGTTCACTCCGCTGAAGGCTTTATCCCAGGCACCAGCCGTAGGGGGTGGCCGCTTGCAAGGTATCACCAGGGGTGCACAGCTGCTTAAAACAACATCGAAAACACCGACAACGTTTGTTGTTTCATCGTGTCCTTTCTCATCCGAAAACAACATTTTATTTCATATTGTTTTAGCATGCATAAGCGAATCAATCTCTATACTCACCTCCCCCCACCCAAAAAAAATAAAATAGTAAATGAAATGAAAACCAAAACGAAGCAAAAGATTTTCCCTTGCTATCCCTAGATTTCATTCCCTGTTCAGGATAGTTGTTGTTGTCTTTCTCCTTAGCAGTTCATCCTCTTGGGCAGGTGAGCAAACAGGATCCCCTATTTGGTTCATGAAACCAAATATCCCTTTCATGTCTAGCCTCAAAGCCGTCACCCAAATGTTTTGCCTGCTTTTTTAGCCAGTGAGCAGCTGACATTGCCTGCTATTTGTTGCTGCCAACAAGCAATCCTGACTTCCTCATCCTCCTTCACCTCAGACCTCTAGGACCTTGGATGGCTGTGATGAACTGGTCCCACATCGCCCTGACACGGTATGAGATGCACAGGATTACTGTCTCAGGGTAGAGGCATGGAGGCAATGTTTTCATCAGCAGTGGGTTATAATGCTTAGAGACCTCATCACGAGCTAAGACCGACACGATCCTGGAGTAGGATTGCCAGTTCACTCCAGGTCACCCAAACAGGCCGATCCAGTCCTGATTTTGCCCTATTGTAGGCATGGACTTGCAGTTCTTATCACCTACAGGAAATCAGTGGGACAGTCAGCCTGTTTGCAGGTGGCGATGTTCACAGACCGGGCCTTGTACAATTCTGCATCAGTCTTATTGCTCATCTGATACAAGTAGATTGCCATTGACCCACTGATTTCAGGTACGACTCTTGGTTTTATTTTTGCATCAATTTGACGCTGTTTGCACACCAACACTTTCTCCCTTCGGGCAGATTTCGATTGTACAGAAGTCTTCCCATTAAAACCCCTCACCAAAAGTGTTGATTCCTCATGAATTTGTTCACATAATCTAAAATAAAACCACCAATATACATTCTGCTGTGATTTTAATATGCTGCCCCCTGCTGCTCCTCAGTGTTGAACAACAACAACAAAAGAAAGCAAAGCAACCAACAGAAATAAGGGGGTGGCCTTTAAATATAGCCATGCTTTTTTGTTTGCTTTCTTTCTAATTGATCTATTTTTTTTAAATTGTTCTCATTGGATGTTTCTTCTTTAGGCATATCTCAGCTTGTTTTCCAGGGCCTTAGTTGAGGTTCTTGTTTCACTGTGCCCTCCCATTCTGGAGATCACTCTGCTGGTTTGCTTGCTGCCCTGCTCATGTTCATTGATGCGACGTCAAACCATCCATTGGCGTCACTGACATTGTCCTGTCAAGCCGCAGGCCTGCTTTGTTAAGAAGATGCCTGCGGATTTCAATAATGCAACGTTGGTTTGCTTTTTTCTCTCAGCTCTCGGGCTCCTTTCCTCCGAGGCATTTCAGACTCTGCCATTGTCCAGTGTGCTCTGCTCTGGTTACTGCTGCCTCGGCCTTCCCCACTTTTCCCACCAGTGACTCTGTGCAAAGAATTCTTCTAGTTGGACCTGTGAGACATGGATACCGTTCTGAGTCCTTCTTTTTATTTTTTTTAATTAGCAGTGACAGGGGAAACTCTGCTCTCCCAGGGCTACAAATGGATTTAATAGGAGGATCTCTATCAGAGAACCACTGATTTCATCCACTCACTGCCTTGTGCATTTTTTATTTTCCTGCTGACAGCTTCTTCCCTTTCACCTTTGGAATCGGACATTGGGAAGATGGAATGTGGCCATACCAGAGGTGACCGAGTGAATAGCAGAACACATAAGATCAATGTTTTCTCTCCACCTAGGTCCCGCTATACCATTTTCAGGAAACACTTTTTTTTAGTTAGTTTAAATATCTTTATTAACACTATAACAGTAATACAAACAGTAAAAGTACAATAATAATTACTTATCTCCCCTATCTGTACCCGTTGTAAAACAGACAGATAACATCATCTAGTAAGTCAAAAGTCATACTCTTGTACAACCGACTCCCGTTAAAGAGTACAAGCTCACCCCACTAAACCCACCCATAAACCCCCCACCCTATCTCAGATTAAGAATAGGTAAACCACTATACAAGAAGATCCCTACAAAGTATTCAAAATTAAACTCCTAGCTCTGCTAGAAAGGCTGGATAAATACAGATCCCATATTTTCAAAAATCTAGTCTTGGATTGGATTGACGATCGAGCTGATAAAGATTCCATAAACATCATATTCTGAATTGCATTCCTCCATTGCCAGAAAGATGGCAGATTAAATTCCCTCCAAACCAGCAAGATAGGACGTTTACCATGGATGAGGAGTTTCTTAACCAACATCCTTTCACTATCTTTCTGCACATATGGGCTGATACTGTACAGTGCGCTCCGGGTGGCGTGCACTGTTAGCCCGGGTTTGGCCGGGAGTGGCCTGTGCGCGCGTCAGGAGCACCGGCTCTCCCATGGGTTTTACTGCATCGGCCTGATATTTGGGTAAGCCCACATCAAACAGTATGAGTTCTGACACTAAAGGAATATTACAACCTAACAAATTATTAATATAAGTGGTGATCCTCTTCCAAGGAAGAGAAATTACTGGGCAGTACTAAAAGGCATGAGTGAGGGAGCCCCTTTCTAAAGAGCACTGTAAAGTTAAACAAACCTCAGTAGAGGTAAGCTTAGCTTGGGAAAAGAACGCTCTATGTCAAAACTTAAACTGCATCTCCTGAAAATAGCTGTTAGAGGACACGTTTCACCTTCCCAAAGCACGTTAGTAAAGATTGACTAGTTAGTTGAAACCCACTATCTAAACGCCGATCCAAATTAATGAGTATCACATCACTCATAGAAAGAACTGCTGCTGAAGGCCTAGGATATGGTTTTTTTTGCAGACGGTGATAGAGTTTATTGGCTCAAGATCATTTACTAATATTTTTGTTACTGTGATGCTCATGAGCGCGCGAGTTCCCTTTTTTGAGATGTGACCACAGCAATAGGCCAAATCCTCGAACTGCCCATCACTAGAAGATAAAGGGCACATTACTTAATTTTCAGTTTGTGATGGACAGACACCAAGTGCATGAGATAACCTACAGAAAGGCACATGTGCACCCGCACTGTGCACACACAAAGCACATTTTGAAAATCTGCAGTGCATTAGCGGTGCATGTGCTCTCTCTATAGGGCAACCAGTTCTGTGAAGTTTGGGTGATTTTCTTTTTATTCCAAAATGAAGGCTGAGGCACATCTCTTATCTCCACCCCTTTATAATTATACCCTTGCATCTCATCTTCTGTTGGTGCTTCGTCTGAGCAGTGCTGCCCAGCTAATAAGCAGTGCACCAGCATTCAGGTATGTCGTCTGGAAGTCAGGTTGGAAGCTGTGAATCTGCTCTGCCCGGTGTGACTCATTATACAGTGTTTCATCGCAGCATATGTTGCTCCAGAGGAACGGAAAGGTTGTATTAGGCTAGACACTTGAGCCAGTTCCCTGCAGGTAGGTGGAGAATTTCATAAGGCTTTGACTGCACGCGTGATTAACCGCTTGGTGGCTGCTCCAGTAGGAAGTGTTTGTGTTTCGCTTTTTCCACTAATGCCACGGGAGGTTGAAACACCTGAAGCGTGTACATGTGTGAAACCCCTAGAAGCTGTGAGAGGTTTATATATGACCTGGTATGATCAAATTGTCCTGAAGGTTCACAACCAGATGTTTTTTGTTTTTTTTTTCCCATGGCATCCTCAGTGAAAACTGATTATATCTTAGCTTACATCTGGCCTACAAACCAATTGCTAATCTCAAAAAACAGGTTTGGCTGTGTACCTCAGGAACTGGAGTTGAGAAGCCCTGCAGAGCAGGGATGTGCAATCTTTATAAAGGACATGGAACACCTCATTTGTTGTTTTCGTGCAGTTTCTAATCCAAAATGACAGAAACAACAAATTTCATTTTGGTTTTGTGTGCTAAAATGCAGAAACCAAACAAGATTAAAATAAAAAAGCCAGCCCAGATCGAAATGCAAGATCACTGGGGCCAGTGTACTAAAGATTTTCTCCCATTTTCTATCCCTGGGGAACATGCTTAGTATAACTGGCCCTAAGAGGTTTTAATAAGCGTATTTCATAGTCACAATTAGTCGTATCAATGTGGGTATCATGAGATACTGTCACACAATCTGCCTCACCTCATATTACGTTCAGCACCATCTCCCATGTTTTTTGTGAAGATATTGGATACTTGGTGGTCTCTATTAGCAGGGGACTGTCACCTTGCAAAATTTTTCAGCAGACTTAGGAGGGGATAATCAGACTGACGTGCATTAATACTAGGAGTGAGCTGTACCTTCTGTGAACTGTGCAGCCCTTCTGTAGTGCACCTGACATACTCTACACACTATGCTGCACTGGGCTAGGAAACAGGGAAAGCCACAAGTGTAAAATACAATAAACCAAAAAAGACTTAAGGTTTGCAGCATAGACAAGAACAGGCGCCGAAGGCTGCGCCCCACTCCAAAGGCAACCAGGGCTAGAAGCCTTTGTGATCTCTTGAGCTCGGACTCGGGACTGCGTTTGTACAGCGGAAACCCAAGGTGCTTTGATTAGGCTGCTGATTAGATGGCGCACGGCTTCCACTAGAAGGGGAGAAGGCCCCCATGGGGCGCGATTGCAAGGTGTGAAATTCAGTTAATTATCAGGCAGCGCTCCCTGCACGGCTTCTGTGCAGAAGGGAGTTTCCCAGGCCTGCTTCCTCTCTCGCTTTCTAATTACGCATTTTTCTAAATAACTCAGGATGTCACGAAACGCGCACACACACAGAAAGCCAAGCAAAGAGCACGACTCTGGGTGGCTGAGGTAGAAAGAGCGCCTGGCCGCGTTAGTCATTTATCTATTTATTGATAACAATGACAGTCGGCGCGCTACTCTTTCTCTTAAGCAAAGCAGGATGGAGCCCGCCCACTGCTGCACGTGGGGTAGAACCATGGATTGGCTCAGCCTAACCTGATGACCCAGGGTTAGCTTGCTAGGAAGAGCAACCAAGCTTGCTCAGAAGTTTCCCGAGGGCTTAGGTCATTCGGTGGGGGCGGGGCCAGTTTTCGAGTCGCGCGCGTCCTCGCAGGGCAGGCGTTGGTGCTTTACATTACGTTTCCAAAGAGGAGGAGCCCGGGTGCTTTGTCTTTGAAAATTAGCGTAAAATGCGTGCGCTAAACCCCCCAAATGGCTTGGTGCCTGCGGGTGAGCGAGATGGGGGTAAAACGGCGTGTGTACTTGTGAAAAAGGTCATGTACATGCGCGTAAGCTTGGCGCCCCTAAATTTGGGATACTTTTCAATCAAAAGCTGAGGTGCCAAACCTCGACTGAAATGTTTGTTTCCCTAAATTTAGGACCCCTAAAACCTAGGAGTGTTGAGAAGGCTTTTTCTGCCGCCATGTTTCTGTGTTTTTTTATGGGATCTCTAAGGAAGTGATGAGACTTTGGATGAATGAACAGACTGGACGGGCCCTACAGTCTTTCTGCCATCATATTTCTCTGTCTCCAAGTCTTTGAACATTTGTACTCACATTACGTGCAAACACAGCCTGAATCTCATAAAAAAGCATGAGGCAAAACACTGGGCCCTTTTGTTTGCTTGTTCACAAGCTATTTGTCTTATTGAAATTCAGATGCAAGTTGAAATAATTTGAGACAAATTGTAAAGGGTGCCAAGCGCCTGATTAATCAGTGAGGCTGTGGCTGAAAATGACCCTAAGTTTAGACAGACTGAATCCTGCAGTTGTGGTGCTCAGAGTTGGCCACCTTTGTTCCCCCAACCTGACGCCACACCACTGCTGGGACCGTAGGAGCCCCATAATGAAGTAAGGCAGATACATTTAGATGCTCTGCTGGGTGAACATTACATTTCATGGGATCTAGCTGACTCCCCTGACTTTACCTGCTAGATCCTTCTGAAAATTGTCCTATTGTCTTGACGTTGGATGGAGTTCTCTGTTGCTTTTGGAGACCTTGACGTTCAGTGAGTGCAGTGTAGCAGGCTGTGCCACAGCTTAGCATGCTAAATGCACGCCACTCTTCTATTTTTTTGCTTTGTCTCCCCTTTCTTTTCACTGCCTTGCCTCCTAAAATAGTCCTATTAAGTTCATCTAATGTTCAAGGGCTAGAAGGGAAGCCCCTCGTTGCCCTCCTGTGCTTGGCATGTGCCCATCCATGTGAATCCCCAGTTCCAACTACATGGACTCTCTAGTTTGTCTGAGCACCATTTAACAGTGGGTCCCAAATCTAGACCACTTGTGTAATTACTGGGTATAGTTATTGCAGACCTTGGGCTAGAAAATTCCATTGCCTCTCTGCACTGCCTCATCCCCAACGTAAGACTCTCGTGGACTTTCAAGGTGCACAGCTCAGCAATGCCTGCTCTCCACCTTTCCCTTTCTCGGCAACTTTCCTCAAGTGTATTCCTTGGCTAGCATGCTCCCCGGCCTGCTATCTCCGGCCTTCCCCGGACACTCATCAAACCTAAACTGGAGCGTTAAGTTAGGTGGCAGGACTGGTGTGGAACAAATCACCAAACAGAGACCAAAAAAAAATCCGGAAAACTCATTCATTCTCTGCAAATGGGTTACTTTGCAGCTGATATGTGATCCCCGATCAAACATCTGTCTGCGTTCAAGCACACAGCTGGGGCTAATCAATTTGTGTTTTGCTTCCTCAACAGGTTCTTCCATTTCTGCCTCACTGTACAGGGAAATGTGTGAGGAAGAGATACCTTTCATGTCTGGCAGGCTCTGAAACGCCAGTATTTCTGGAATCCATCATGGAGGCTTTATCATTGCACAGGTGAAAATATCCCCTTAGTTTTATCCACTGTTAACTACACATTATTTGCATTTATTTTTAGGGACCTTTGATTTCAGTTTTTATTTTCCCTAGGAATCTCAGAAAAAAAATCAGTGGAAAAATGACTGTTATACCAAACCGGAGAAAAATGAGTGGGAAAGTAATTTTTCCACTGAATATTTTTGTTGTTATAACATTGAGATTCCCAGGGAAAATGAAATAAAAACTAAAAACAAACGTCCCTATTTATTTTATAGGGAGGGGGGAAGGCATTAAGAGGTTTTACCACCTAGCAATTTATTTCTGTATAAAATTAGCTTGCTTGCTATATCAGTTTGAATGCTCAGAAGGAAAGATCAATAGATAAAAAAAAAATAAGGTGACACCTTTTTATTGACTAGCTTTTGGAAGCTAACTCTCCCTTCATCAAGTCAAAACAAAATGAGGTCAATAAACCCTAAGCCCAATGTCCTTGCAGTCCTGCCCATCCAACTTTCAGGAATGTGCATTTGTCGCATCCCTTTCGGTGGGTACGCGCCTACCTCCCCAACCTTCTAGTACACTGGAAAATGGAGAGTTTGCGTGTATCTCGTTATTAAAAATGCACGCAGGCTCTCCGTTTCTCACGTGTACTAGAAAGTTGGAGAGCTACATGTGTACCCACCGAAACGAATGTAACAAATGTGCATCTTTACCAGCTTTTTCCCACTGCATTCTAGTGCTCAATCTCTGCTGATTTCACCTAAAAGCAAGATACTGCTTAACAGGCTTAGTCATTTTAACATGCACTTCTGTAAGCGCATAGGTTCAAAAGGTAAGCATCCCCCTGGGGATCTCTAATTGATATCGCTGGAATTTAAACTTAAAAAGTATTTGGAAAATTCTTTTGGTGTTTATGGCAATTTCGGGCTCTGCCTGAACAGGAAGAGAAGAGATGAATACTCTTACACTTTCTGATATCCAGAGGAAGACTTGTGAAAATATTTCTTATTTTCTGACACCAGCAATACTTTAAACAATGTTTTACCATGACCGGTAACCGTGCTGTAACTTTTTCATACGGATGTGTGGGAGCTCCATGCAAGTCACCCCCATATTGAACATTTTCTGTGCATTAAGCAGAACAGAAATTTTGTAAATATAAATTATATAACATAGTAACATATATATATATATATATATATATATATATATATATATATATATAAATGTTCTGCTCTGCCGTCATTACTATATATAGTAACATAGTAATGACGGCAGAGCAGAACCAAATGGTCCAACAAGTCTGTCCAGCAAGTTTCTGATGGTAGTAACTGTTGCGCCATGCAAGTTACCCCCCAAGTTTCTGCTAAGGGTAGTAACTGCCGCTCCGTGCAGGTTATCTCCTTGCTTATCAGTTCCCTAGACCATAAATGTCAGGACCCTGGTTGCTTGTTGTCTGAATCCAATTCCCATTTTCTCTCTGCTGTTGAAGTGGTGAGCAGTGTTGCAGTTACATTAAAAGCATCAAGGCTTATTGGTTAAGGGCAGTAACCACAATGCACCCTTTTCTTCATATGCGTCCTCTCGACTTTAGGGGTCCTCAGGGTTTATCCCGCGCCCCTTTGAATTCTTTGACCGTTTTTGTGTTCACCATCTCCTCTGTGGTGAATACAAAAACTGCCTCTCATAAGTCTTCCACTACAGACCCCTCCACCATTCTGGTCGCCCTTCTCTGGACTGCCTCCATCCTGCCTCTGACCCTTTTGAGATAAGGTCTCCTGAACTGAACTCAGTGCTCCAGGTGAGGCCGCACCAAGGACCTGTACAAGGGGATTATCACCTCCTTTGTGCTGTACAACCACTCTTTAATGCTAAAACGACCTTTTTTTTGCCACATTTTCAGAGAGAGCCAGCTATAGATGATGCTTTTTCCTTCACTGGGGCTCTGCTCTCTGTCCCAGGGTATTCCCTTTAAGGGCGTAATTAGAGTTGAGGGCAAAGGTAATCATAAACTGACCATAAGCACATCACCCTGCTTGTTCCTGAAAACCTGAAAGGAAGTACTAGAGATGTCTCATTTGAACAGCCTCAAAAAGATATTTATTTATTTATACATTTTTTATATACCGACCTTCCTCAAAGATATCAGGTCGGTTAACAATGCAGCAAATACATCTCAATTAACAGTACAATCAAATATAGCATAAAACAATAAAATTAATGCATACAACAGTTCAACTCTTTATATTTCTCCAATATTAAATACTAAAATTAATAATTATTTCATTCAATATAAGTCCCTCAACTCTGCACGAAGATAGCTTCTTGAACCTAAAATTCCCACCCTCAGTTATAGTTATTCGTTTAAATGAAAATATACAGTCCCTGTCCCCGGATTATGGTAACTATTAACCTAAAATCTCTAATCTATGCTACAGAAGCTCTGTTTCTTATATTCGATTAGGATTATTGAAATGTAATGTCTCGTACCTGAACTCTTACAATTCTGCAAAGGACAATCCATGCACATGTACATAAAACTGTTAAAAAAAAAAACAACCCTAAGTCCTGTAAGTTCAGATCATTTTCGATAATACCTTCCTAAAGCTATTAAAAGAGCAGCAAAGTTCCAGAGAACTAGAAATATATTTCAGATAAAAATGTCCACTTTTAGTTTCCTGCCACTTAATGTTGATTGGCAAATTCAGATTTATTTCCCAAAGTTCAAACGATACAAGGTTAATTCAGACTTGGCATGACTTCCATTTTTAATGCAAGCTGATGCTAATTTTGGTAGAGAGGGTGAGGTGCTCCCGAAAATGCCACGATCCTTCCCCCAACCTTGGCAGGTAGGCTAAGGTTGCCACTGAGCTCTGCAAACGATTAAAAAGTCTGTGTAATAAAAATTTGCTGGGAAGGAGCTTTGGGAGCAGCTGCTGGGGATCAATAATTTTTTTTTTTTATTAAGGAGGCTACCTGTTGAAAAGCAGGGAGAGGGACATTTTCCAAAATACACAGAAGCATCTCATCTGATCATCCAGCAATAAAAGAGGCGGCGCATCGTGGGATTTGGTGATGGGAGAATTCAACAAAAAAACATTTCACAAGTACGAATTAACTTTTCTCTCTAAATTATACAAATATTAGGGGCTCGGGGGGGGGGATGACAATGGTGCATGTGTGCATAACGATGCTTCCCCAGAGCTCTCGGGGGGCAGTGACGCAGAGGTGAGGAGGAGAGGAAACCCCCCCCTCCCACATACTACCCTCATCCAGGGGGGGCAAGGGAAGGCCTACAAAATGGAAGGTGCAGGGGAGAGATGGGGACCAGATGGGGAATGCCGGGGATGACAACCTTCAGCGGTAAAGAGTGCCATACCCAGTCTCCAGTGGCCTCATACTAACTTTTTCCACTGGACCCCCTTTGTGTTAAGGGACCCTCAGCATCTGCCAGGCTTGCTCACGCTCATGTCTGACACTGCGAGCAAAGGCCTTTTCACCTGGACAAATAGCTTTGAAAATTGTCCTCTCTGTGACTGGATGGCGTAGCAGAGAAAGACAAACTATTTAATATTTCTAGGAAGAAGGGGTGGGTGAATTGGGGCACGGGTACAGTTGAAGAAGCTTTCCCCTCTGCGTCACCAGTGAGAAGCAGCTGCAGGTCTCTGAGACCCAGGAGTCTCCCCGTTAACCAGAAGCGAGGAGGTCAGCTGCTGTGGGACGACAGACAGAAGCAGGACTTGGGCTGCAACCTGTTGAGTCTCCCAGGGAAACGACAGGGGCTGTTCTTTTACTTTTTTGCTTACGCTCTCCTGACTCAGGCCTAGCATCCTGTGCTAAGAACATAAGAAAATGCCATACTGGGTGAGACCAAGGATCCATGAAGCCCAGCATCCTGTTTCCAACAGTGGCCAATCCAGGCCATAAGGACCTGGCAAGTAACCAAACACTAAGAAGATCCCATGCTTCTAATGCCAGTAAAGAGCCTGAAGAAAAATTTGGTCAAGGGAAATGGAACTCATTTGACCCAGTATCTAAACTTGAAGTAACCAAATAATCACTAAAATGAAGCCCGCTCCCCACCCCTTAGACTCTAACCCTGCAAGTAAATAGCGTAATAACCCCGATATTCACAGCCATAATAAACTACTCGCTAGCAGGATTGGTCCCCGACAGGGCAAAGCAGGCTGTGATTAAACCAATCCTAAAAAACAGATCCGGCAGAATCGATGATTGGGACAATTACCGACCAAAATCCAACCTTTCATCGGGCAAGTCCTAGAAAAAGCAGTGTTATCACCATTAGAGAACCACCTAGAAGACAGCAACATACTATACCCAAACCAAAATCACTGAACAGAAACCCTCCTCATTTCCTTAGCCGACCCTGTACTACAGGGATTTGACAACAATGAATCCTACATCCTATATCCTAGTACTAATTGATTTAACCGCAGCCTTTGACGCCATAGACCACACCCTGCTATGCCACCAGCTAAGAGAAATTGGAATAGACAGAAATGTCAACAAATGGTTCTCTTCCTTCCTAAAAGATAGGACATTCCAAGTCAAACTGGGTAATCAAATTTCAGACACTTTCCCCATCAATACAGGCGTTCCCCCAAGGTTCAGCACTCTCGGCCACACTATTCAACATCTATTGCTGCCTAAATGCAAATCTAGGAATCAACTTCTTCCTATATGCAGATGACATATGCAGACTATATCCCATTTGACAATACATTTGAAAAAACTGCGTCGTCTCTGTCAACATACACATGAAGGCCATACAACAAAAACTTTCTCAACTGAAACTAACTCTAAACCCAAAAAGTACAGAAATTGTGTGGTTAAGGAGCGATAGCATGATAATCAAACCACCAACCCTAGACCTAGGAATCGCTAATATTACTCCCTCAGATCAAGTATGAGACCTTGGAATTCAGATCGATGAGAACTTCACTATGAAAAAGCATATAAGCAAATTAATCAAAACAAGCTCCAAGCTGAGAATATTACATCGACTGAAACCTTTGTTAACAATACAGGACTTCCACACTGTCTTACAAACACAACTTAGACTACTCCAACTCCCTTTCACTAGGCCTCCCCGCAAGCCTACTAAAAGCACTACAGTTCCTTCAAAATGACCCTTGTCCCTAGAAGACCTCTCGCTGATAGCACTGCTCATCAACAGTATTAACCCGTGTTTATTAGGAGTGACAATTCAACACTAAAGACCCCAGAGAGACCTAAGACCACAAAACAAAGGACTTCTAATGGTGCCTTCTGCTCGGAACACGCATCTAACGCATATAAGAGACCGAATGTTTTCCATAGCAGACCTCAAGTTGTGGAACTCTCTTCCAGAGTCAATACATCAGATGACACAAAGAAAGACTTTCAGGCGTGAACTGAAAACACGGTTCTTTAGAAATGCTTACGATTTAACGTAAAATACCTATAATGCTGATAACTGCTACTTCAGTACCAGAGATAATGTTAGCAGAGTGAGCAATAAGTAATGAATGATCTGACCTGTATTGTTAGTAGAATTGGAACTTGTATTTACTGTTAGGTCGACCAACAAAATGTTTGAATATGAACTAGATTATATAGTAGCTAGTGTGATATCCTAGAATCTTTATGATTATGAACTAGAATATGTATACGCTGTAGTGTTGAAGTAGAAGGTGAATGTTGACACACAGTATGTGTTTCTTGACCATAGATATGAATGCGGATATTGTAAACTGTTGTGATCTTCTTTTGGAACGATGGTATATAAAATGGCTAAATAAATAAATAAGTAATAGCAGTGGCTATTCTTAAGTCAACTTGATTAATAGCATTTTATGGACTTCTCCTCCAGGAACTTATCCAAACCTTTTTTAAAACCAGTTACACTAACTGCTGTAACCACATCCTCTGGCAACGAATTCCAGAGCTTAATTGTGCGTTGAGTGAAAAAGAATTTTCTTCAATTTGTTTTAAATGTGCTACTTGCTAACTTCATGGAGTGCCCCCTAGTCCTCCTATTATAAGATTAAATAAGCGATTGTGAGAGAGTGTATAGGAAACTCCCTCAGTCTTCCTTAAAGGGCCGATACAGCTATCCCGACCAGTCCTCCTTAAGATAGAGAGCTGCAGGGTAAAGGGAAGAGCCCTTCCCCAGAGGATAAAACCTCAGGGCCTAGAAGGGTTAGACAGGCTCCGGGCAGTTGATGGAGTCCCAGCATATACTAAAGTCTGTGAAGTAACTGAGGCTAACGGGAACTGCTGAAGGGTTTCCCTTTCGTTTGCTGCCATTTTGTTTTGAGTTTACTGCCACTGTAAATAAAGAGCACAGAATCGCAATCAGAGCCTAATTGTGATTTCCTCTGACTGTGCCTATCGCGCTAGAGTAAGAGCGCACTGCTGCCTGCAGTATTTACTGGGCTCACTTTGCGCAAGAGGTGTGAATGTGCTCTCAGGGCAGAACGTCTCCACTTCTGTGTAAAGTGTTGATCAGGCATGGTGGCAAAGCGATAAACTGCCATTTGCAGCAGCCGAAACCTCAACTACCCTGCCCGCGGCAGTGGCTTATCCTACTCTAGGGTCATCTGAAGAGCCGGGCCTCAGCCCCTCCTCTCCGCTCCACCTCCTTCCTTCCTGCTGCCTCTGGTACTGGAGCCGCGCAGGGGGCCGGGTCTTGAGCGATAGGAGAGGAGCAGGCGCACATTGCAGATCCTCGTTGCGTGGCTCTTAGCGCGAGCCCGGGCCCCCGCGGAGCCCTGGAAATGGAGGGTGGCAGGAAGCTGGGCTGGCTTCATGGGGATGCTGGCTTTAAATGAATGCATAATTATTTGTTTACCACATTTCTGTTTTGTATTTTATTGAGTTTTATGCATTGCAATTTCATTTGGATGTGCACTGATTTGAGTTTTCTTTTTGAACTAGAAAGTGGTACATAAGAATTTTACAGAAAAATAATAAATGCAGTGTTGAGGAGAACCTCCCGAAGGCGAGGTGGGGGTCGGGTTTAAGGGACTGTGGTCAGAGCTCTTGGAGGGGGAGGGATTGTTTTCCAGGGATTGCAGGGATGAGGGGAGAGTTTTCTGGGGACTGATCGAAACTGGAATTAGGGGCAGAGAGAGGGTCTAAGGGTAGGGGATGTATGAGGAAGGAAAGACAGAATAGAGGAGGGAAAGGGAGCTTGTTTTTGGGTGAAGGAGAAAGAGCCATAATGGGGAGAGAAGGAGGGTGAGAAAGGACCCCGCATTTGGGACAGGGAGAGGAGGAGAAAGCCAGGAAGAGAATGGAGGAGAATGCACAGAGGGATGGGAAAGGAGACCGTGCAGGAAGAGGAAGGAGAGGATTAAAATATCCAGACAGAAGGGAGAGAGAGACTGATAAAGGTAAAAAGGGGTCTTCAGAGAGAAAACAAATAAAGGCACAGACGACCAGAGAATGAGAAAAAAGGACCACGCTGAGCTAGAAAATCAAGCCAGATACACCAAAGGTTGGAAACTCCTTTATTGTTTGCTAGAAAATATTAATAAATCATCAGCATAAAATATCCTGGGACTCGGTTCAAAGCCTCTTATTTGGCTGTGACTCCCACACTGAATTTGCATGAGGAGAACAGCTGGATGGTGTTGGCCGAGTTAACTTTTTCATGCTAGGTAATTAGCGCTCTTGAATGCAGGATGTACCTGCCTGCCCCGGGGCTTTTGTCTTTTCTTTGAATTAGTTTGTGGTAACACAATTTAGAATGGGCTTCTAGGTATATTTTGAGTTGTCCCCTCCCTCTCAAACGAACTGCTTGCTCACTATTGGATCCACCCCAGAAATCTGGTGACCGCTCTTTGAGCACCCGGTAAGCAGCGTTGGGGCTCTTATAAAATTATTGTTGAGGAGCCCAGTGGGAGGCTCTGTTAGAAGGCACTGGGGTGGGAGGGAGCACAGTCTTCACTGGCACAGGGCACCATCCCTGTTGGCGTCATTGAGGGTGCCTCAGTCTCATTGGCATCAAACGGGGGCTTATCTCTCTTGCCCCCCAGTTGCCTGTTCTTTGGAACGGGCCCCCTCAAAGTCTTTTGACCCTAGGGCCACAGGACAGGTTAAGACTGCACTGAGGAGACTTTATCAGAAATGGCTTTTGTAGGAAATAAGGAAGGAAGTAGTTGGGCCTTTCCAAAAGATGCTCTGCAACTTTATGACAGAAGTTCTTAGAAAAGGAAGCCACCATAATATAAAAGCAAGCTGTAATCACCCCAAACAAATACTGCATTAGCATACTCTAGTTCTATGGTGGCGTATTTTTCCGGGATTAATTCTACAAACTTTAGAGCCAGGGTCCTGCAAAATGGCAAAATCCCCTGCCTTTAAATGTATGATTTAACCAATGGGAACACAACTGGGAATTCACAAATCTGTCCCTTTTTTACAATTATCTTGTCTAACTGTTGAGCTTTTTGCTCGGCCTGAACACCGCGACCCTCAATAGGCGATAAATATCTTGGATTAAGATATAAGATTCTGACTTATGGAGTTAGTTAGGTTTTAAGTGTCGTTGACCCTTGGTCTTGCATTTTTAGTTCTGATTGTGAGGTGAAGCCTGCTCTAGCCGACTGCTTCCTAATCAATCAGAAAGTATCCATCCAGCCTTGATGCGAGAGTGTAAATTATTTCTCCATCCTCTGCTCGTTTAAAATGTCCAATGGACAACCATTCGATTTATTGCCTCAGCCTGTGGTGCTCTGTGCAGCTCTGCATGGCCCTTTACTCCTGAAGCTTGCAGCCTGGCTTCCCTTAAATGTAGCTCTCCAGAGAGAAAGGGCACTGTCCCGGAGCGCAAAACCGAGGACAGTTTCTGGCAGGCGTTGGCGTCATCGGACAGCAGGCTGGCTTATGAAGGTGTCCGAGATGCTCTAATAAATGTTCTTAGTTATTGCCCTTACTTTTTGTGCATGCAGGTCCCTTCTTCCAGCTGGTGCCCCACTGCCGGCTTAATTTGTCCAAGAGTAAGATTGCTCTGAAGCCCTAATTAGCAGCCCATGCCAAGTGCAGCTAGGGTTTGTGGGGAGGGGAGGGTGACGTACGGGAGAGCTGTGGGCAGTGATAGTCTTGCAGTACTTTTGTACAAAACCTCACCTTTTCTTAAAGCAGAAGTGCAGCTTGGAACAGGTCCCATCAGCAGTGTTTTCGTTTTGATAATGTGATGCACGCATACTATTCGTTTTCCCGCGTGTACCAGAAAGTCGGCGAGGCACGCGCGTCCCGCCGAATCAGAGGAAACGCATGCACAGCCCTATAATTTTACGGACACCCAGGTTTCTGCTCACTACTGATGTCCGTTGTGGGTTAGGGGCATTATGTCGTACGATCTGCTTTTGTCCTGTTGTGGATCGCTCGACGGAGTTAAGCCCTTGTGAGCAGGATAGATGACAGCAATGACCTTATTTAACTCTTCTCCGTTAGGTTTAAAATGCAGTGCAAGAGTTGCCCCAAACAGCCCTCTTTAGTATTTACAAGCCAGTCTGTGCTCCCCAAGTTGAAATTTTGTCAGAGCAAGAGTCTTGAGGGTCCTGGTGATACGATGGCATCTATCAAATCCATGACCCAATTACTGCGCAAGGGAAGTGGATCGTGCAGTTCAGGCTGTGTTCATTGTCACGAGGAAAGCATTAAGTGAAAGAGGCCCCCTCCTCAGGTCGAATATGGACTGAGCTTAACACATTTTCACATGTGTAGAGCCTATGATAATAACATAGACTGAAGCCTGGCTACAAAGTATGTGGCAATAAGAAATCAGCTGTTCCGTGCCTCAGATCCTGCACCTCACATGCCCTTGAGCTTTATTCAGGGTGGACGGAAGAGGAGACTATGGTTCAGTCAAAATTTGCCCTGCCTACTGGGGTGAAAAGATGTAGCAAGATACTGAGGGGATCTCTCTCGTTCTATGAATGAGCAGGCGGCGTGACTGATACGTGCATAAAATAATGCACATACCCACTGTTTGCCTGTGGTTTTATATGCATGGGGGAGAGGCATTCCAGGGGGTGAAGTCTAAGTGGGGGGTTGGGAATTACTCGCATGCTTTTTTTCATTTTAAAAAGCATGCGCGTGAATTCCCTCCGTAAAACTACGTGCAAGAAAACACCGGTTGTAATTGTGTGTGCCTAATTCTGCTGGGATCATTCTCAAAGTGGACTTTTCTGCGTCAGTCTGCTTTGAAAATTGGCATAGCTCATGTGCTGGCTAAATTAGGGGCAGCGTTACAAAATGACCCCCGTAGTCCAGAGCCTGACCGGGTGGAGAAGGGGCAGACTCGACGACGTCGCTGCTGCCTTTGATCGCCCAAGTAGCTGCACCATCTCCTGGAAAATCCTGAGGCTAGGAAATGGTCTCATAGATAAAGCGATAAATCACACGGGTAATGTAACTGTCAAGAATTCATACTCCTAAAAAATCAGCACTGTAATTAGCAATCAGTAATCACTGTTATAGAGGAATAAGGCTTGTAATCTTCAAATTACCTGTTTGCACCAATTACATTGTACTGATGAAACACAGCAATCAAGGGAGAATTTACTCTGCGTCATACGAGTGTGCCTGCACTTACTGAAAGCAGTCCTGTGCCAGAGGGGGGGGGACGGGACGGGATGGGACATCTGGGTAAAGCCCGGCCCATGAAACGCCAACGTAGGACGCTGCTCTAGTAGGCTTTGAGCCGTCTGGGCAAGCTGGGTCTGACCTGCGCCTGCATGAATGGACTTGTAGTTCCAGTTCCTCCGAGGAGTTTTAAGAAGAAAAGAAGCACCGGTGAGAGCCTTTGTTCCCCGCACACAGTCAGATGCCCACGCTGTCTCGTGACTATGGATAATACAGATAGCAGTTAGGAGTTTTATAGTGCCGCGAAAGGTTAACCTGCTGTGGTGGAAGACAGTTGGCTTTGCCCCAGTAGAGCTTGCAATCTCATTTTGAGTCCAGGAAACGTTAAGGTGTAGATACTCAAGGTCACAGTGAGTGCTAGATAGTAAAACTGAATGGAGAACTCCAGATTAATCCGGGCTCTAATTCTTTGTTCATGAAAGACTGTGGGAAGGGGAAACACAGAGCATCTTTTGCCCTGTTTCTACCCTTAGAGCAGATTCATGAATGCACCCTCTCAAGAGTTTAAATGCAAATACAAACAGTCAAATTTACACTGCACGTTTCAGTCTATAACAGGTCAAATAATTATTCAGTTTGAAACATGAATGATTCACTCGGCCATCCTTGCTGGGGAATCTGCCAACCCTTTTGGATCACGCTCCTTCTATCTGGAGGCCCCAGCTACACTGACTACAGCTTGCAGATTGCTCACCTTGTATCTCTGGAAGGAGAGTCCATCATGATGCATACAAATGACCCTCCCTAGAAGTCTCTCTGTTTTTCAGTGGGAAGCAGAAGGTTTTGCTTAGTTAACATGCAGATGCATCACTTTTCATCTGATCAAGAATTCGATAAGAATGCAGATTCCATCATAGGCCTAAGATTGCATCCCAGTGCATTGGAAGTAGCATTACTTCCCATAGCTGGGAAATATTTAGAGATCTCACAGTCTGTTTACAATTAATAGCATTATGCCCTGGTTTAAACTGGGATATTTTTAAACCAGATTCTTCCGATTCCTGTGCCCATGGAACGTTATGTGTACACGATCATCCTGTATGTGTATCCCTACTAATATGTTTACCATGTGGTGTCCAATCAGCAGACTTTCAGGGCGTGTCAGGGGGCCAAGAGACGTTGGATTTGGAGCCACGTATTCTCACGAGACGATGGTTTTGCATCTGTTCTGTGTCCAGTCCACACATCAGGGGATCCACAAGGATCATGACAGGTTTTTTAATGAGCACGTGCACAGTTACTCCACCTAATATTGTTTTGGCGGTACTGCCTCCTAATAACTATTGGGTTTTACATCCAATGCAACTCCTAATTCTAGCAGATGTTGGAGGGGGGGAGGTTGCACGTGGGTATTTTCCCCAGATCTGTGTAGGCACATGCATGCAAGTGAGCACGCTTTCTGGCAAAGAAGGTTTCATTAGTTGTGTATGAAACTTCTAGTGTTTTTTTTTTTCCATTTTTTAAGAATTCTATAACAGTGGCTATTGGATCATTGCCAACTTTGCATGTGTCATGGGATGCCGGTCCAGGTCTGGGTCTCTAGCGTATTCTAGCTTATTTCTTGGGGAAAGGAGCCGCAGGTTGGTTTGGGATGGTGGGAAAACCAGTACTGGAGTGACATTCAGTGATTATGTGGAGCTAAGCTGGTGGCACTGGGACATCTGAAGGGGCTTTCCCCCATTGCTACATTAGCTTTAACAAAGTTTGGCCCTGATTAGCCTACTTTAAATATTTAATACAATTCTCATGCAAAATATATTACTATTCCTTTGGAGCCCGTGCGTACTGTTATCTTTGTTCTTGCTGCAGTAGGGGAGAAATTGAATATCCCTGGCCCTGAAATTACAAGTTCTTTTCTGCATTATGATATTTCTAAGTGCTGCTGATTTGGCAACCGTGGGCCATGTAAACCATGGAAATGAATAAGTAATGAAAAACCAGTGACTGGAAAGCAGTTTGTTAGATGGTTTTGGAGAAGCCATAAAGAATTCCAGAGGCCTCTCATGTAATCGTACATTTTGAAGTCCCTAGAGAATGCAAAAGGAATGAGCGATGTTCCAAGACCTCCTGAGTTTCTAAGGCTCCTTAGCTGGGCAAAACTTCCAGATTCTGGGAAGATTCAGAGGGCTGATAACCTTAAATGATCCATGTTAGGTAAAAAAGACATCTCTGTCGTTTCGTTTTCCTGTGTATATCGTTTAATTTGCTTCACTTTAGCATGCATTGTATTCGTGCAACGTGTGCACGTTTTTACAGTGCGTGCAGGTTAGTGGTGGTGCACAGTAAAGCACTTCAGGTGTGCTAATAAAGCACTTGGTGCAAGCTGAAATAAAGTGGTACAAAATGAAAATCCGGTGGTTTGTGTGTTTTGTTTCCAGTAGGAAAGACATAAAACGAGACACCAACTATCAAGTCGTTTTAAAAGGACAGCTCCTCTGTAGAGAGACCTTGATCTTGAAAGCCCATGTGCAGCCTCGCCTTTGGCTGGTTCTTCTGTTGGACTGCGGAAAGCAACCACTGGGAGCCTGGCATCTCCAATCTCCCCTTGTGATCCTCCCAGGCACAGCAGGCACACGGGCGCTGTTCGGTGGCCTCCTTATGGCCTGTCCTTAAGGCTGGTGCAAAATCTGCCCGCAGAGGAACTTAGCAAGTCCGGCCCATCTCAGGAACATCTGCAGACCGCGAGGAAATTGCAATTTTATTGGACTGCGTTGAATTATAAAACTGGATAACCTGTTTGGGATGGACCAGTTGGCAGCTCAAAATTCTTTGCACTTGGCCTTTCTTATTCTCGGACTAAAAATAGTTTATTTTTTTCAGGTACATTCTGTATTTTCTGCCTCTCCTCACTTCTAATTAACATGTGCATGTAATATATTTCTACTCTAAATCTCTTGCACTGAATTAGGTGAAGCAGCCCTACTTATCCGGTGTAATTATCATACTGATGACTTCCTGTGTGCGATTTTTCACATTTGCATATTCCTTCTACGATCCGTGCAATGCAGAGCGTAGGCTGGACTTGCATTCACAGGAGGGAGGGGGGGGGGGTCTTATTATCCGCTGCCCAAATATTTGGATCCAGATGTGTGCCAGAAAAGCAATTAACTGAAGCCTGGTCTCTTGCTGCAGTGGGTCCAGTTTGTTTTAGTAAAGCAGATTCACGGATAAATTCGAGGTTTGGAGATTTGTCTTGAGCCGCAAATCTGTTTGCCCTGGATTTGTTCCTTCCTCACTGGTGAAAATGACTTAGTTAGAGGAGCTCTCAGAACTTAAAAATGCTTATTTCTCCTTAGAAATAGACACAAAAAAACCTCCCAGAAAATGAAAAGGAAAATTGTAATGATTTTGTTTGCTCAGCTGCTGACTGAATGATTCTGAGCTAAGTGCCACATTCAGAATCAGAGTGGCAGAAGTTAATTTAAAAACAGGTTGAACGAATGAATGAATTATGGATACAAATTTTGGGAGTAGTTCATTCTTCTGATCTATGGTTAGTTTCCTGGCATCTGCTGGACATAAAGAGTCGATATCTCTTGCAATAAATAAATATAAAAAACCTTTCGGCTCCATAGCAATTCAATTCTAGTTCCACTAAATAAAAAATCGTTTCCAGATCAATCCCAGATCCGCTTCCATTCAATCTGCAATTCGATCTGTTTAGCTTCTGTAAGAGTAGCCCATTCCTTACGCACTGCAAAATTAAAGTGTGACCTTCTCTAAGGCTTAATGGTCTTTTTCTCATTTTGCTTATGAAAAATATTAAGGGCTTGGGAAGATATGCGCAGAAATCCTCAAAAGACATATTTGATGCCGGTTATGAGAGTATTTTTTTTGGTATAGAAATGATCGCACGCAGCGTTCTTGAGTCTAGGGACACCAATTAACTCGGTCAGGTATGGCATCAAATACAGCACAGGGTCATTAAGCCGGACCAGGAAGGAGCACTTCCGACGAAGGCTGCATCAGTTAATAAAATGAACTACCGGCCTGGGCCCAGCAGTGTCGGCGGAGTTGGGGGGAGAGGTTACAGGGTCTTGCAGGCCTCCCAGGATCTGGAGTCAGCCTACAGCTTCAGAGGTGGAGGCAATTAATTAATTAACAGCCATGGCCTTTGGGATTATGCCGTCATAATAATAATAACAGTGACAGAGGCTGGGAAGGATAGGAACTCGAAGAAAACCCGAGAGATCCGGATTCCAGCACAAAGAAAAAGGAGGCGGACTATTCCAGTTATAATCAGCTGCCCCTCCCCCCCAGTCCCATCTTCTACATAAAAAAACATGACCCCCACCCCCCCCAAACCTCAAGTCATCTCTTATCCCTCGTGCCCCGGACTGACCACTGACAGACACAGGATTCGAGGCTCGGTGGACCTTGGTGTGTTAAAAAAACAATTCATTCTTCACTCAAAGAGTGTAAGCTCAGTACCAAAACTCTATCCCACTCCTAAATACTTTTTTTGCATTAACTGAATAAACTATTTTAAAAGTAGAAGGCGGAGGCTTCATACACGGCGGGTACAATACCATCCAGGTCACCGTGGCTCTTATCCTTAATCATTACCAGCCCACCACCTCCTTTCATCCAATTAATTGTTTTCTATTTTTGTGGGAAAAAAAGATTTTTTTGAAAAATGTATATTATAATTTCCAAACTCTCCAAACAGGTAATTGGCATTGAAGTTTATGCGATATCCCGCACCAACTTTGTGGAAAAAATACCTTAAGTCGCTCAGGGGCTTGACCCTGTCCCGCTCCAAATGTGAATCTCACAGGAATTTCTTGCTCACTACTCTCGGTCCCGACATGGCTGCGTTTCAAACATTAATCCTTGCTTCACGCTGACAGGTAAACATCACTCCAACACAGCAGCATTTTCAGCAGGTGCCTTCAGTGTCTTATGTTAGACCGTAAGAGCGTCAAAAAGATATAAAAAAGGTACACAATAGGAGGGGACATGTGCACAATTACTGGAAATAACCTTCCAGAAAAGAAACCGTAACAGCATCTGTGTGGCCATCATAATCAGGCACCTCCGGTACAATTTACCTTCACTTGCCTTGTACATAACACTGCACTTTGGACTGAGTTACCTTTTCTATGCAAAGTAAGAAAAAAAAAGTTGAAAAGTTTGTTTACCAATGGCCGATGATTATGTACAAGGCAAGTGGAGGTAAATTGTACCGGAAATGCCTTATTATGATGGCCACACAGATGGTGTTACAATTTCTTTTCTGGAAGAACCTGCCATACTGGGTCAGACCAGAGGTCCATGAAGCCCAGCATCCTGTTTCCAACAGCGGCCAAGCCCGGTCACAAGTACCCGGCAGGATCCCAAAAAGGTCGATAGATTCCAAGCTGCTTATCCCATGGCTAAGCAATGGATTTCCCCAAGTCCCATGTTCTTATAGAACTGAGCAAAAGCGTCAGGATTGCACTGAGCATCCAAGAAAGGGTTGGGGGTGTCCCGTGTGGCGCGCTGGCTTCCACGAAGGTTGGGGGGGGGGGGTGCCCCAGGTAGAGGAACCATCAGTGAGCATGGGGGAGGCTGGGGTTTTTATTTATTTATTTATTTATTTATTTATTTATTTATTTATTTATTGCAAGAATCTCGCTAACCTGGGGGGGCTGTAGGGATTATTGCAAAGCTTGATAGTTGGACAGAGAAGGGGGGAGCGGCCTGAGCGTTGGCTCTCGTTCTGGTCTTGTCAGATTCAAAGCTGAAGACGGCAAGGCCTCAGAAGGCCTATTTTAGCGGAGGTGGTGGCGGAGGCTGTCGCTGAAGCTTGGGACTAGTGGGGAGGGCCGAGGTAAGAGAAGGGATTGGGAGGGGGAGCTGGTGCTGAATTTATTTGATTTATTATACCTCCAGCCGCTGGAGGCAATTTATGCTGTAGAATGTAAAATAACCTACATCTTCTTCTCTTAAGACCATGAGCGCATATCTCCAGTGCGTCTCACCCTAGCTATTAACACCTCATGTGCTCAGAGTGGAGGAATCTCATCCGGGCAGGCTTTGGGGTGGCTCAGGGGTGCCGCGCCTGGGAACATTAACACGGCTCCTTTCCTTCTGACTCTGCCTACACCACGTGGGGGGGGGGGGGGGGGGGGGACTTGGTCGGCCATTTTGGTCTCTGTGTGCCTTCAGTTACCGTCTTACTGTGATATTCTGAATTCTCATGAAAAAGAGGCCCAGGATCATTCAGGGGCCGATTATTCCAAAAAAAGCTGAGCTCCTAAATGAGGCCTCTGTTTCCAGCCAGACTTAGGGACCTGTGCGGTCAGCTGAAAATTCACATAAATGTAGGATCGTGAGTCTGAGCCCGCTCTTCATTTACCTAGGTTTAGGCGCCTGCCTAGTTTTGAAAATCCGTGCCAAGCTCCTAACTTTGTTTCCCCACCTTAACGCCAGCTACTTTTTAGGAGCTTAAATTTAGGGACTCAGCCCTAGGAAATTTTCAAAGGAGCCAATTTAGGGTCCAAAATAAAAATGTTAGGAGCCTAAACTCTCTGAAAATTGGCCCCTCATACTGTTAACTTTAGTTGGCCAGCCTTATAAAGATCCTTTTTGGAGGAGGAATTTCCGAGCCGTTTATGCACTTAAAACATGTTTATGCCTGTAAAATCTCTTGTTATAAAACAAAATGTAAGTGTGACCCAGTTCCGGGCCCACTCTAATGCACCAAAAACTGGCATCCTGGGGGGGGAGGGGGGAGGAGTTGGGGGCGGAGTTTGCATTTACGCGCATGCAAAGTAACACTGACAGATTACAGCAAGGGCGGGATAACTTTGTGCAGGCTATTTCGCATAATTTTCCAAGGGAAAGTGTGCACATAGGGTCGTAACTTCTCTGCATAGCTGCCACATAAAGTTTACCCGTCATGTTACAAAATTACCTCCCCCCGCCCTCTGACTAGATGAAAAAAAAAATGGATTTGGCTCCTATGCAAACTCGTATATGTGCGCCTGTGTGCCGAGAGCCGCGGGAACATGAGGTTCCCAGCATTTTGTTTTCTGCGGAGGTGGAAGGAATATGGGGGGGGAGAAAGTGCAGCGATTTATGCTAATAAGAGCCGGGACATCTCTGGGTAGAAAGTGTTAAAGAGGAATGTTTTCGGCATGATCCTGGATTTGCTCTATTGTTAATTCTCCTTTGGGTAGCATGTGTGGGTATGATGCAGCATATGTTATTTTGCCTTTGCCAGATCACAAGTAAAAGTCATTTATATTTTTAGCTTCCCAGCTCTACATGTGATAGTTTTAGTGATTGACAGTAACCCAAAAAGCTCTGTCATTTGGAGCTCCTACACTACTTGTCCTCTGAGGTTTGTGTCACGCTGCGATTACATAGCAAGCGTCTGCTGTTTGAGCTTCGTGAGGGGGTTCAGCCTCCTCAGGGGACGTGAGGAGTGAATTTCCGGGCAGGCCCTTCTGCTTCCTGGGTTGGCTAGGACTGGAGATTCCGCAAGGCGGCATTCCTGGCTCTGTGGCAGTGACACCTAGTGGCTGGACTTAGGGCCTGCAATCGCAAGGGGTCCATAAGGAGCCCCGGGGTGGTGTGGCTTCTGCTTGAAGACTGTCCCTGCCGCAGCTGGACTGAGCGAGTCAGGAGGGGGGGGGGGTATAAAAATCCCTGCATGCGTCTCCTAGCCCAACAGAGCCCAATTCCCATTGAGATGGAAATCCAAAAGGAGCAGGAGGCAACCACCCAATCAATGCTAGAAATGGGTTTCTAGCCATGAACCCTGTGGCTACTTCCTGTCTTGTTTGCATGCATCATGGCCTGCTTTTCACGCAGCCGAGCAGTGCTGGCAGAAGGGTACAAATATCAAACAGATTGTTTTCAGCTCAGAGTCTGGATTTGGTAGCAAGATAGTCTTATTATTTATTGTTGTAAAATTGTTGTGTGAGCTTAAGAGATGAAAAAAAAAAAAAATATATATATATATATATTTGTCACTTGAAAGTCTGCAAAACCAATATCCCTTGTTTGCCACAGAGTAACCGTGCCAGAATCTTCCTCATAGTTCACCACAATTCTCAGTCTCTCCCAAACGTTTATCAATTGGGGGAGGAGTGTTTATAATGTTGATGAGGGTGATTGGGATTTTAAGCCTGCCTTTCAAGGTAGCTTACAGCACTGTTAGTAATTCGGGTGCAGTAATAAACCCCTGCCCAGGGGGTGGTCCCAGGCAGAGAGAAATGAGGTGATTTGCTCAAGTTCACAGAAAGTGTCAGCAGGGCGAATGGAGTTTGAACTTTGGTTTCCCTCATTCTCATCCCTTCTGTAACCATCATTACCAAGGAAGACTTTGCATTAAACCCAACAACAAGGGGTTTCAGTGAAAAGCTAACCATACGAAACTCTTGTAAAATTATTGAGGTGAGGAATGTATTTTTTGCACCATTATACGTGGATCATGGACAATTAGTCATAAATTTATTGGGAGAAATGAACAGGCGAGTTCTGGAAGGTAAGTTTCCTCGAAGGGTCGCCAGTGCCGAATACGTTTTTTAGAAATGTCTGCTAAGGCATTATCATAACTGCTTTGCTTCTTCCTAGATACTTTCTCTCTCCAGAGCAGATATTTTATTTCACTAGGTATTTGTTCTATCCTGAGGGTTTTCTCCCGTTTTCTGCCTCCTCCATGCCATTGTCCAACCATTGCAAGAACAGCTCTCCGGGTGGCGACTCCCTTCAGAAACCAGCGTGCCCGATGTCGCACGACGGGTAGGACTCTCTGCCTCCTTGGGGGGCCAGCCTGAGGAGGTAGCCGCCCAGTCTGGGAATTGAACCCGTGTCGCTTCCATGGCAGGGTGCGGCACTGCCACGCTGGTGTTCGCGCCTGGCCCAAAAAAAAAGCTTGCTTAGCACTTCCATTGCAAGTCAAACCTTAAAGGGAGCGGGGGCAATTTTCAGTCTGGCTGCTTTACTGCAAAATGCGCAGGGACGTTTCACCCACAGACTTTGCACCAAATTTCAAAGGGAAGGTAGGTGTCTAACTCGCCATGAGTGCAAAGATTTTGTGTGGGCTTTTTGTAAGAGTAGACTTAGTCTGAAAACTAGTGAGGGTAGATTTGAGAAAATATAGCGCACACGTTATTTTCCAGTCCCGCACTAAAGATGCCCCCCCCCTCCAGGAAAGCCTCCTATAAATACAGGTCAGAATAAACTTGTTGTGAAGCCGCAGGCACACTTATAGGTGGATGGAGGGATGGCAGATTTTTGCACAGGTAAATTGCTATTTCCTCACATCCATGACTTTGAAAAATGCCCTCTAACCCTCCCAGATACCCTGATTACCTGACTTAACCTGTGAAGAAAGATACATAGATATGTTTTGTTATGACTTAAGGGTAGCACTGAATGGCTGGCTGTGTTTATCTTGCAGAGAGCAAAATGTCCAAAGAGATGAGGCTTTTGTAGTGAATCAGACTTTTCTTTGTTTCTTACAGGTTCTGCAAATGGTAAGTCGATTTCCATAAGGTAATGCATTAAAGTCCTGCCAGAATACCTGTTATCCTGATGCGCATAATCATGCCTTTCTCTTTATTTTAATTAGAAAGACACAGGGAGGGTGCAGTGCACAGATCAGATGTGTCTACATTGGCGGAAAAAGAACTGCACTGGGGGCTACGGTTGCTAACTGGATCCAGATTTTCAGGACAGGCTGATCCAGTCCTGATTTTATTCCATTGCATGCTGGGACATATTCTGATTTACCTAATGCGTTCCCCGAGAAATTCAAGGGGAGTAAAACTAGGACTGGATCAACCTGTTCTGAAAATCTGGAGCCACTTGACAACCCCGGTTCAGGCGAAAAGGGGGTGGTAGTGGCTGCAAAAAAAAAAAAAGACCACCAAGGGCTCTTGCTGCCTGCAAAACCAATTGTCCCTAGAAGGCTGAGTCTTTTTAGCTCTTTGAGAAGACTCCATAGATAAAGCAGTGTGGTTGCCATGTTAGTCCGCTTAGATACACAGGAAAAAACAAACAAAGGCCATCAACAAAACAGTTGTAAGTGAGCCTCTTCATCAGTCTAATATGGCCAACCCTCGAGGGCTCGACTTTCAGCAGCTCAGTCTGGAATGCGCAGCTTAATGCATGAGAACATAAGAACCTGCCATGCTGGGTCAGACCAAGGGTCCATCAAGCCCAGCATCCTGCTTCCAACAGAGGCCAATCCAGGCCACAAGAACCTGGCAAGTACCAAAAACTAAATAGATCCCAAGCTACTATTCCTTATTGATTAATAGCAGCTTATGGATTTTTCCTCTAGGAACTTATCCAAACCTTTTTTAAACCCAGTTACACTAACTGCTGTATCCACATCCTCTGGCAATGAATTCCAGAGCTTAACTATGCGCTGAGTGAAAGAGAATTTTCTTCGATTTGTTTTAAATGAGCTACTTGCTAACTTCATGGAGTGCCCCCTGGTCCTTCTGTTATCTGAGAGAGTAAATAACCGGTTTACATTAACTTGTTCAAGTCCTTTCATGATTTTATAGACCTCAGCCATCTCTTCTCCAAACTGAACAGCCCTAACTTCTTTAGTCTTTCCTCATAGGGCAGCCTTTCCATGCCCCTTTATCATTTTGGTTGCCCTTCTCTGTACTTTCTCCAGTGCAATTATATCTTTTTTGAGATGCGGTGACCAGAATTGTACACAGTATTCAAGGTGTGGTCTCACCATGGAGTGATACAGAGGCATTATGACATTTTCCGTTCTATTAACCATTCCCTTCCTAATTCCTAACATTCTGTTCGCTTTTTTGATTGTCACAGCACACTGAGCCGACGATTTCAATGTAGTAGGCCTTGTTCATTAGTGTAGGTGACCAGTTAGCTGTCTTTGATCGCGTTAAACCAGTCGGGCTGCTATATAAGCAGTGAACGCTCATGTATATTGTGGATGCGTGCACGCACGAGATCCCCAAAAGCATATTGTGATGTCCGCTGATTATGCAGGAGAGCCTGGATGTTGCCTCATTTGAAAATGACGCGAAAACACTATCTGATATTTTTCACGTCAAACAAAATGGACAGAAAAAAGTTTATTTTGTTTCAGTTTTAACGCTCGCTGAAACCGAAACGATGACGAAAAAAGGTAAAAAGACAAATATTTTGCCATGCACACCCTCTACAAGAGAGCATGGCTTAAATAGTTCCTTTAACAACGTCTTGCACCGTCCCATGCAGTTACCCACTCCTTCTGCACGCAAGAGTTTCTCAAATGAAATTATTTTGATTAAATTATTTTTTTATCTACTATAAAAACAGAAAAAAAACACAGAAACTGTGAAAATGTGACTGTTCCTCAGAGTCACAGCAGGAGCTAGAAAAGTCCCAAACGATAACCTGGAGTAGCATCTTTGATGTACTTGCGCTGTGCTTATGTAAGTTTTGTATAAATTAATTAGCCTCCTTGCTTGCATTGCTGTATCATAGCCCTGAAAATTAGAGCTCAGGAGGGCGCAGAAGGGATCTGACCCTTCTAAATAACAACCTGGAACACAAAGATATTCTCCTTCAGTTTGGTTTCCTTCATTAAAGATAATAAATGTAGGATCACATGTCTAGGATAATTAAATGACCAATTAACAAGTCAAATTTACGTCCCTAGAGGGCTTTAAAAAACGAGGAAGTGGTCTGAATTATTTACAGTTAAATGCAGTAAAAAAAAATCTATCATTTTAGCTTTACTGAAGTCCCTTGTGAGTCGGTGCATAGGAATGCAATGTGAACAGGAAACTGCCACTGTGGGGCAAGGACTGGAATCGGTGACTCCTGGGCCGGTCTCTTATGCTGTAAGGAACTGGCAAGAGATCCCACCGCTGCCCCTGAAGGGAGGCACAGTGGCTGCCCAGTCAGGGAAGAATACAATGACTGTGCTGCTGAGGCACCGCAAGCTAAGGAAAGAGACCCCCTCAGGGGCATTTTTAACTTTAGGGGTGTACTTTTGGACCTAAGGGAGCAGAAGGACAATGACCCATTTATCTACACCTCCTTCAAATATGATAAAATAATGGGGCTGATTTCTTTTTCTAAATCAGCCCCATTATTATATTAGCATAGAATTAGGTATGCAGTAGCTGCTTTGCAAAATAACCAATAGTAATAGGGCATGTTTGGGGCCTAAATACTGCATGGTATTGACAGATCGTATGATTAATGCTGTTTAATACATAGTATAGCTTTACCGTGGCTTAGTAAATCGAGGTCTACGTTTGTACCATGGAGAGTGAAGTGACGTAAGGTCCCAAGGAGTGGCAGTGGGATTTGAATCCTGGCTTCCCTGATTTGCAGCCCCCTGCTCTAACCACTAGGCCAGCGGTTCTCAACCGGTGTGTCGCCACACTTCCTGGTCCCCCGCTGGCCCAGCTGCTCCCCCTGCCCCAGCGAAATACGAAGTCCATCCTCCGCCCAGGCTTAAAATGCTGATAACCCGGGCGGAATGCAGCAGGAGAGCTGGAGTCAGCGGCCCCGGCATGGTCTCTTCTCCCCCCCCCCCGTGGCCTGGAAGAGGAAGTGGTACGCAGCGGCCACGCACGCGGGAAGAAGAGAGGCGCGGCCTGAAGAATGAGCAGCGCAGCGCGGAGCACGAGAGAAGCAATGTCAACCCCCACGGCTGATGGGTGACCTTTCTTGAGGCCGCGAGGGCTGGAAGTGAAGGAGGAGGCTGCTGCTGTCGCTAGTTCAGTGGGGGGAGAGAGAGAGAGTGAGTGAGCAAGCATATGTGTTTGAGATCCTGTGTGTGTGTGTGAGAGAGAGACAGCATGTATGTAAGTGTAACTGTATGTTTAAGTGTGTGATTGTGATTGAGAGCCTATATGTGAGATCCTTTGTGTGTGTGTGAGAGAGAGACAGCATGTATGTAAGTGTAACTGTATGTTTAAGTGTGTGATTGTGATTGAGAGCCTATGTGTGAGATCCTTTGTGTGTGTGTGAGAGAGAGACAGCATGTATGTAAGTGTAACTGTATGTTTAAGTGTGTGATTGTGATTGTGATTGAGAGCCTATGTGTGAGATCCTGTGTGTGTGTGAGAGAGAGACAGCATGTATGTAAGTGTAACTGTATGTTTAAGTGTGTGATTGAAAACTTGTTTGTGTGATTGAGAGCCTTTGTGTGACATCCTTTGTGTGTGAGAGAGATAGCATGAATGTAAGTGTATGACTGAGGACCTGTATGTGTAAGTGAGAGCCTGTGTGTATAAGTAAAAGAGAGGGAGCATGTGTGTCTGTGTGTGATTGAGAGCCGGCGTAGGTGAGTGGGTATATGATTGAGAGCCTGCGTGTGAGAGAAAGAGAGAGAGCATGTGTGTAAATGTGTGATTAAGAGCCTATATAAGTGAGAGAGAAAAAGGATGTGTATATGTGCGTGAATGAGAGCCTATGTAAGTGAGAGAGAGCATGTGTATATGTGTGTGTGACTGAGAGCCAGTGTGAGAGAGAGGAGAAAGTTGCAAGCAAACCATCCCTCCTCCTGCTAATTCAGAATCTCAGGGCAGCTGGAAATCGAACATTTCCAGATATGGAGAGCAATACATTTTTTTTATCCTTATTATTTTTCATTATTGGGTCTTTGTGCCTGCTATTTTGAAATATTTTATTGGTCTCTAGAAATTTTTTATATGAGTTTTTAATTATTGGATATTCCATTCATCAGCTGTTTTGAAATAATCTGTTCTTTTTGTTAGTATGGTTTTACTGCTACTGATTTTATATTTCTTGATTTGTTTTATGAGCACTTGTGATGTTTCTTTCTTTCCTTTGTTGCACTGCATACAGTCTCTCTGGCTTGTTGTAGTTCCCAGTTCAGTCTCTCTGGCTTGTTTCTATTTATGCTTTATGGTCTCTTTGTTAGGTGAGGGTCTGCACATGTGACTGAGGTGAGGTATTGTGCTGGCGTGTAGTTTCTATGTAGGGCTCTATAGCAGCCTGGCTTGGTCCGTTTTCCTAATAGGAGACGTATTGGTGTCTTGAGGCCTGGTGTAATATTTTCAGTGTTGCCTTTTCTTAGGTAAGGTGGTTACTGTTTGAGTGCTGAAAGTTGGTATTTTGGTATGGGAGGTTTACTATTTGTGCAATTCCTGTTCCGACAGAGTACTTATCTTTCCCTTGTGTCATTCTTAACAATAAAAATAATAGTGGGCCTTTATTTTTTACTTCCGCCATGAATTGTAATGAGCAGTGTGTCACAGGTGTGAGCGTGGTCTGTCAGGTGTGTCAGGATGGGGAAAAGGTTGAGAACCACTGACCTAGCCTGCTCCTCAGTGTAGTAGTTTGACGTGGGTTCCTCTCATCACTTGACTCTGTTTTGAATGTATCACAGTACTCTGTTGCCTCTTTGGTAAGCTGTGTTCTTCCCTGGTTTGTTCAGACATGCATTTGGGATGGTTTGGGGGTTTTTTTCAGGGCATGCATATGTATTGTTAGTTGGCTGGGGCCCCTTTAGCACGAAATCTGCTCCATAGACAAATGTGTAGAGGAGTTTCAAGCTTCATTCTAGATAAACCCTGGTGAAAAGCACAACGTTACTATATAAGGCTGTGGCAGGTTCTAAAGTGTGACACCACCGGGTGTGCACATTGCTGTGACTGCACACATGAGGCTGCTCTGGTGAATGCTGGTGAACACTCCTGGGGGGCCGTGTTAGTAATTACACTATTATACACTCCGTGGAAGCTCTTATTGAGATTATATGAGGTTAAGCAATCAGACATGAAAAGATTTAATCTCAACTTGGCAGAGGGCAAATTCAGTGGACAGAGATTTCTGAGAGAGGGGTTCAGTGCTGGCTTATTTTCTGCCTGTTCTGCAAAATCATATTTATTTACTGTGTGTTACAGAAACACAGAAACAAGACCTGCAAACATAGCGCAGGCTTAATGTCAGGCCGGGCTGAAGGTATCTAATGAGCGAACATTTCAATCCCTCTTCAACTCCAAATATTTTCTGTCACCTTTCTAAGTGCAGGCTGCCCTGCAGTGACCTTAGGGCATGTCCTGTGAGATGAAAACCAAGACGGAAACTTAAATAATTACTTCCTTGCAGACTGACTAAACTGCCCAAGGTTGCTCTGTGAATACAGACGGAGCTGCCATATGAATTCCAGGTTGCATTGCCTAAGCAGGTTAACAGACATTCTGCTTCTGCCTTGGCACTCTGTCTCCCTGGTTGGAAAAGCTTGAAATAAATAAACGACAATGAAGATGCTTAATGAGAATAGCTAAGCTTCCAGAGCTTGCGAATTTGTGCAAGATGTGGCATCAGGCTGGGTGAAGGCCAGAATCCGCCCCAGTCACTGGCAGATTAAAGGGGCAGCTGAGCTGAGCTGGGCCGCACCATCTATGTGCACTCAGCGGTGAGAAAAACTGATTGCAGATAGAAAGCTGAGCAAATATTCACACCGCCACTTTACTATCCAGAAGACTTTTGTAAGTGTAGAGACACTTTCAGGGTACATCTTGAGCAAGTGACTACCATAATAATAATAATAATAATAACGATGATTGTAATTTGCATGTGCTTTTCATCCAGACAATGCCGCAATGCGCCTTTCAAATTTAGTATTTCAGAGACAAACTTGCATCTGTCAGATAGGAAACTTGGTTCCTAATGTTGGAGTCAGATCAGCATGACAGCTCCCAAACAAGCAGAGGAGGAGAGAGAACAATGCTGCTATTACAGTTATGATTATTACTCAATTAGAGTTGGATAAGTGATTTGCCCGGGGTCACAGGGAGTCAGTGGGAGGACAGGCTTTACACTTGCAGCTCTTCTGGTCCATAACTAACGGCGGGTGCTGATGTCTCATCTGCCCCAACGCCTTTTTGTTGTAGCAGGAGGTTTAATCTGCCTGCATCAGGAGTGGTCGTTATATCATTGTATCCCCAATGGGGAACGGGGGTAATGCGTTAACTCCCGTGTTGTACAAGTTCTTCTCAGTCTGAGCAGGAAGGCCAGGAAGGGTCCTCGGCTCACAGCTCGGACCCTGTCAAAGGAAGTGGGTGTGAGCGAAGTGATAGCAATCACTTACCCCGCCCCCCCCCCCCCCCCCGCCTGTAACTGGGTATCCAGTGTGGGGTGGGCTTACAAAAAGTCAGAAAATGAAAGTGGAAGATCTAGTAAAACCCCCTGTGCACTTTGGTTGGGGAGGTCGCATACTGCTGCTGAGCAGTCAGTGGGCGACTATACGGATTAAAGGTCGGGGGGGGGGGGGGGGGCGAGGACCCTGTCCCCTCTTCTCTTGGACAAACCCCCAGGTCCTCAGCACCACCAAGGTTCTCATGGTTGAACCCCGAAAGTTAACAAGTAACCGTGAAGGTTAGCAAACCTGCTGGCCTTTTGGTGCTTCAGCTGGCCACGCTCCTAAAATGTTCCTCTTTAATAAATTAGACGTTTTATTTCTTTACAAACCTTTCTCTTTCGGTAATTGCATTCCATGGCGAGAAGTCTGATGCGTGTCCCGGGCACGCGGCGCATTTTCCCTTTCACCTGCCTGCACTTATCGAACACCTAAGTGCGGGGAGGGCCTGCTGAATGGCCCCTCTTTGTTTGCCCAGCGAGCTCCTGCCTGACTGACAGTCTGGGGTCTGACCGAACATCTCTGGTACATTAGCAGACCCCGAGAAGTCCCTGAGTCAGCAGTGACTACCCAGGAAATAATGAATAGGTTCCTCTAAAGTAGTGCTGCTATCCAAGTTTCTAATTGATTAGTTGCAATTTGATAAATTAAAGTTTATGGTGAGTGTGTATTTAACATGCGATTGGTTAGATTTATGCAAGTTTGTGAAGGATGAGGATCATAAGGGCCTTGGTATTTTGCTATTGGAAGTGCTTTTCTATTGCTCTTAAAAAAAACAAACTGTTGCTTGTTATCATCACATTTACTTCCATGATTTCTAAATTGTGTTCCAGGGTTTGTTCATCTTTTACCCCACAAAATGTCCATCTCATCAGTTCTTAAATTATAACAAGTGCAACCTTCAAAGTGAACTCACTGACCCTGGAAACAGAGCCTCTTTAATTGCTAGAAGAGGCAGGATGGACGTCTAGAAAATGCACTCCCTTCCCAAAACTGCCCCCCTCTCTGCAAAATAAAAGCATTTTTGACAAACATGGCTGTAATGGAAATAAATATGAACAACTGGATTTATAAAGGCTGTTGAATGTTTTCTTTCAGGCCTTTTTGAAGTTGACGAGTACCAGGGGTGAGTAACGGTATCGTCATCAGCACCCCTGGGCAGCCTGGTGGCTCGGGGGGGCAGTGCTGGACGCTGGGTCTGATTCCCACCCCAGGCCGTACACGTCCCCGGGTTGTCTGGGGATGCTGCGGAGGCCGTACTCGCGGGAGCTGAGGGTCATGGTCGTGTGGCAGTGGTGATGCCTACTGGCCAAGGACTGGGCTGAAACAAGATGGGGAGGCGAGGTAAAAGAGAGGAGAATCCCGGGGCAGCTGCAGATGAGAGCGGATGGCACTGGATGCCAGCTCCAGTTCTAATTCAGCTGGAAGTGCAAAGGAGGAAACAGTCATGTCAAATATACCAAACCAAATCATGCTGCAAACCTCCTTGGCTGGAAGAGCATGACCACCTCATACTTAGTAGGTATACAGGTGAGGGGTGTGATCATGGTGAGCATGCAGTTTCCATGCATTATAGATCTGTATCTAGTGCTTTCTAACAGGAAACCAGTGGGGAGAGCAGACACTCATCGGTTGCCTTACTGTATGCAGAGTAGGGATTTCTTTCATTTGAAAAGGACATAAAATTTGGGGTTTTTTGTGTGGTGGGTTCAAAAGAAAAACAAAATTTAATTTTGTTCCATTTTTTTTCATTTTATTGCATGTTAAATGGATTTAAACATGCAATAAAACACATTAGAGGCCAATATAAAAAAACACAACAAAATGGCGTGCGTAACTTTAGGATCATAAGTCAGGTGCCTATTTTCAGCCATAATTAGGATCCTTAGGGGGTAATTTTCTAAAGGCGTTACATGTGTAAATGTAACATACTATTGCAGCAGTTTTCAGTGCCGTGTAAAGGGCACTTACGCGGGTAAACCTTGTGGACAATTCACCGGCATTTACTGCAGCAGTTTTCAAAAGCCCACTTACTTGGGTGAAGTGCATTTACACTTGTAAAACCCACTTTTAAGCCTGTAAATTCTTTTGAAGATCAGGCCCTGAGTTTTCAGCTGAAAATTCACATAAAATTAGGGGCCTAAGTCTTAACCTCCTGAATGTAGACCTGCTATTCATTTTTCCTAGATTTAGGGGCCTTTGTTAAGCTCCTAACTTTGATTCCCTGGCCTAGCGCCATCCCTGTTGCCACTCACATTTTAAAACCCTAAACTGTATGCCTAGTGCTGAAAATTCGTGCTAAATCCTAACGCCGCTCCTGCTGGCACCCACTTTGTAGGGGCCTAAATTGAGGGACTCGGCCCTAGTAGCTTTTCCAAAGAGCCAATTTAGGGTCCTAAATCCAAATGTCAGACACCTAAACCCTATGAAAATGTGAAAATTGGTCCCTCTATGTCCCCTAAATCAGGAAAATGAAACAAAGAATCCCACCAGTAAAATGAAAAAAATAATGATCAAAGCTCTGCACCCCCCTAATGCGTAGATTTGTAGTTTGGTCTGTAATTATTGTAAAGATTTGAAAATGCACTTTCTTTTTCTAATTGAGTGATGACTGGAACCTTCATCTTTTCCACCCAGAGGGTAATTTATTGATCGTTAAAGGGCAGAAAAGTATGCAGTCAAGTTACTTGTCCTAATATCTGCTAAATTAGTCACAGAAAATCTCCCCTAAGATGGCTCATGAACTACCAAACACAGTTTGTGGAGCGGCAGAAACCTGGAGGGATACAGTGGAGGCAGTTCATGCAAATCCATCTAATGCTTATTCATGAAGGACATCCTGAAAACCTGTCAAATTGCCGTTTGACACCCCTGAGGACCTGAAGATCACAGTCCTCCCATCTCGGTGCCCTTGATTCTACAAAATTCCGAGGCATGCCAGGATTCAGGCTCACCCCACCCTGAGCCAGACCACATACTCTTGGCACAGCTTGACAGAAAAAAACACCGCTAGTCAAATGTCTCCAGGTCTCAGAACCCACTGGAGTTTTGTTGAACAGCAAGAAGCAAAATGTTACTACACAAAAGCGAGCGAATGCCACAGGTATGTAGCAAATGAGACTTCTGTATTTCATGTAAACCACAGCCCTTCCAAAACAAATAGGTTTAAATGTATAAATTACACTTAGCTAAATACTGGAAGACAAGAGTCTACTGGGTGAAAACAGTTGCAGTTCTTGAAGACAGATGGCTGTGTCCTGGTAAACGTGTTTTCTGAACCCCACCCAGCAATTTCTTGGAACTGTCGCTCAACACACAGGTGTACAAAAGCTATTTAAAAAAATAAATAAATAAGAACACCGGGGTTTGCATTTGTTTGGAAGGATTCTGGTTAGTATTTTGGAAGCCATTTTGGAACTTTTCCAATCCAGACTATACCAAATGTGGATGCCATGTTCACAATTCAAAATGGCTGATCGTCCAGCCAAGGAACCCTAAGACTGCATAATACATTTTATTTTGCATTTATTCACAATCTGCTTTTCTGCAAGGGAATAGGTACCAGGAGCATCCATTTTGGGCCGGCAGCAGTGGACCAATGATGTCTGAAAGCCCTCCCATGTTATGGTAAATAGAGGGCTCTGTGACATCACTGACACAAAATGAATGCCCCCAGCAGCAAAAGAGTGCCCTTTTTGGCTCAGGCTAGCTCACAATCCCTCACCAGACTGCCCTGAATTTTGGAATATTGCTTCAAACAGCAGCATTTACATTTGTTTTGAACGCGCCCAGAATTTCACGAGCATGTTAATGTATCTGCTTTATTTGCACAGCCTCTGCAATTCCTGCAATCGCTATTGTACTGTAAATGTTGAGGAATGCATGCTATGGAAGCACTTTGGATGGAAACATTCAAAGACTGAGCGCGTGTTAGTAACACACAGGAAATTGCAACTTTCCATAGAAAAAGAAATCTAGGTCCAGGGATTGTGATCTGATGCTGGTCAGAGGCAAGATGAGGAAGTATTTCTTTACTGAGAGGGCGGTGGATGCCTGGAATAGCCTAACAGTACATATGATAGAGGCCAATACTGTGGCGATATTTAAGCAACTTGGGACAGTGGTAAGAACAGGACTGAGAGATTGGTTAAAAGATACGAGTAAGGAGGAAGGTTGGGTGTTGGTTTAAGTATGGGAACGCGTAGTCTCATCTACTCAGAATGGTAGAGGACCAAGGGAAAAAGACAATAAAACTGACATGGGTGAGGAGCAATATCCTGTAGGCGGTCAAGCTTGTACAGCTAACAGCAGGGCAATGGTCTTAATTTGATTTTCACTGGGTGGTCCAGTTTGTGCTTATCTGTCATTATCTGCTATGTGACTGTCTTGTTTTTCCATTTTTTGAATTGTTTCTATATTTTAATTGTATGTTGCAAAATGTTATTGTTGCATTTGAGGAAATGTTGTAAGCCACTTTGAGTTCCCAAGGGAAAAAGCTGGGGTAGATGTCTGTATTACTAAGGGCCTGTGTTGACAAGCGTCCCAGTTCATTTCTATGCACATGGGTCACCCTGGTCTCTACATTAAACTTTCCATTGAATATTTAATATAATTGCATTTGGAAGTTTATCTAGTGATTATTAATGGTACTGGGTTCAAACTTAATGGCATAGATAGTGACCCTTCCATGTTCTCTTCACTGTTGGGCGTTTTGTTAAAATATTTTTATTTGTGCACTCGTTCATTGGTTTTCTGGAGCTGAGTAACTCCTCTGAGTTGCACTGAATGAATAGCAGAAGTGTAGGAGGAGCGTGGGGTAGGTTGGAGGGGAGGATTTGATGAGTGAATGTGTTCTAGTGCCGGAAGGGTTAATGGCAGGCAGGACAGACTTGCATTTAGCTGTGGCATCTTGTTGGAAACTTGAGCTATATTATTATCGTGTAAGGTGGAATTCACTGTGATATTCGGACTCAGCTTTCCACCTGTGTCTTTACTGCTTTTTGTTAGCTTATGGCAACAAAACAAGTTCAAAATTAGCAGTACAACTGGGAAACTATTCTCTGTGTATTGCATTCTCCTTGCTGCTTGGCAAAAGTCCTTCTTACAGGCTGGCTATTAATGCTTTTCTCACAAGCCAAGAATAACCAAGGTCTGCCCTCCTGCTACTTAATCGGCCAATACAGAAAACACAAGCTATCAGGATAGTGGCTAAAACTACCTGCATCAAAACCAAAATCTACCTTTATTAGCCTTGGTTTTATCTGAAGAAAAGCTTATGAGTTCATAACGAGGTCTTTGTGTGTTGAGCTTTGCATGGTTGTGCTTGTTGTCTGTGTTCCTTTATAATTTGGGAATGACTTTAAGTATAGATCTGAAACTTGGGGGGCAATGAAAGATTAGACAGGGATGTGACCTTTGTAATTTAGATGGCTGGGATATAATTACTGAAGGCAGGTGTAGCAAAAACATGCAAGCACATGAGATTCAACTGGAAGCTATGGAGAGATATAGAAGAGAAGGCTTTAGAAGCTGCTGGTTTCCACTTGTTTTACATACTTGCATCTTTTTGTGGAATAAATAAATGTTTTGTGTATCATGATGATTCTTCTTGCTCATTCTTCTTCTTCATAGAGTGTGGCTCTGCAGCCCTCCCTAAGAATGGATGGAATGTCTTTTCTGACATGGGTAAAGGTGATTTCTAGTCAAGGAGTGGGTGGATGGTGCATTTATACAGCTGCTGGCATGGGACAATTCTATTGTGCAGCTTGCTGTTGAGCTCCATAGGAGATACCAAATGGAGGGTTTCATTTTTGCCTGCAGTACTCTCTGGGTTGTTTTCAGTCCTGGTATAGGTTCCCTTTGTGTCGTTCATAGAGCTATCTTTTTCACATCTGGTCCTCTAAGAGTACCCAACAGGCGTGTTCTCGGAAATATCCACAGAGTATTCATGAGGCATTGCATACGTTTTCATCTAAGAACCAGGCGAATTAGCATAGTTGGCTTACCCTGCAAACTAGATCTCATGGTGCTTCTCAAGGTTTGAAAAACCCCAAAGTATCTAGAAATAAACCATTCTGTAACAGCATTGTTACGGGGACAGACTGTCCATGCTGGGAGAACATCCGTGCATACGTTTTACCTGGGGCAAAACCCATGCATGCTTGTGCTCTGTACCTTTCTGTGGGTACCAAGCCCCCCCCCATGTACGTCTGCTCCTGCCTTATGTTTCCAGCACTTTCTGCATGGAAAGCAATGCACTTGGGTTTGAAAATGCAATCTAGGCGTGCATTTATCACTGAGGAAAGGCAATTTTTAGGCAGCTGATTTAAGCTGGCAAATGCTGCTGATTACCTGCATAAGTGACTTTTGAAAGTGGTATAGGGTGAAGGGCACAGGATGAGCTCATTCGCACGGCTCCAGCAAAGAGCTTCCAGTGTAAGGCACAGCGCAGTGAGGAACAAGGGCACACAGTGGGTGGTGGGCGAGCGGCTCTCTGCGCCAGTCTCTGTACCCTAGTATTCCCCACGAGGTAAAAGAATTAAAACATAAGCAGATATTGCCGTATTCATGTAGCTGAAACCTTTGTTTATGCAGAAGCATTTTAAGCTGTTGCTGTGGGTTGAAGTACTGGAGTGTTCCCACTTTTGTGTATCTCTTTTTTTTCTTTTGTTCTAACAGTCCAGTAGAACTGAGAAAGTTATAATACACACAGCTGTTTTCCCCCAGTAAGCAGATCTCTGAAACAGGCGATTCCCATTGGAAATGCAGAAGAAACACAGTGTCTGCGCCAGCTTTGAAGAGAGAAGGATCGTGTTTAACCCCCTGGAAAGAAAAAGTGACCTCCAGCAATATATATTCACACATCAAACAAGGTTCTCCATAACTACGGCTTCACATTATTCATTTCCTTAGATATTTGGGTCTTATCTGGCTTCAGTAGATGGAGGGCCTGGAGCGAGATTTCAGAACAGAATTTATGGAGTGTACTGGAGATTTCTCATCAAGGTCATGTAGAGCCTCAACAAAGCTTGAGAAAACAAGAGATCCCTTTCCTGCCCAAGCCTATATTGACAAATCCAGATCTAACACTGCGATTTCTACACGAAGCTCAAGCTTTTTTGGCTTGCTCAAGAGTTAAGGGAGAGGAGAAAAGAGAGAAATCGGAGCAAAGGGAAGACAGTACGCTGGTAGCACAGATACAGTAATACAGATACGAGACATTAGAACAGGTAGGCACAGAACATTTTAAACAGATTTGATTCCGCAGATGCCAGTGGTACGGGAGCAGGGTGGGAGGAAAAGGAAAGGTTATATGGACAGTTCCTGAATTCAAACTCGCCCTTTAGCACAGGAAGCTTAGACACGTCGCTTGGTGGTTTGCGCACACCAAACTTTGCAACCACCCTGTTTTCCCGGATTGCAGTCGTACACTTGGAAGTTTCTCTTTTAATGCAAGATAAAGCAAAGAATTCAAAGTAGCGTGGGATAAACACTGTGGATCCCTAAAGGTTAGAGGACAGAAACAAAGAAAAGAGTGCCACAGTTACTGCCCTTAGCAGAAGCATGGGGGTTACTACCCTCAAATAAGCTTTGATATTTTGGGCGCAACTGCAACATCCCTCTCCGCTTGGACAGTGGGAGGGGGAGGGGAATTGGATTCAGACGGCAACCAACAGGGGGGCCTGACTTTCACAGTCTGGGGATACTGATATGCACAGGACTGCTTCTATGGCCAAGTCCAAAAGCAAAAAAAAAAAAGGTCAGCATTGCCTGAATTTTCAGGAAGGAAGTCATTTTTTATGGGTTTCACAGTTGTTTGGTTTTTGGATTGTAAATATTACTTCCCTTATCCCAAGGATTGGGGGTAACTGCACGGACTACCTTTAAGAGAAACCTGGGGATGACCTTCAAGGCGTAGTAGATATTATTATAAGAAGCTTGATGGGCAAACTGGACGGACTATTTGGTCCTTTTCGGCCATCATTACTATGTAAGTATGTAAAGCATCTCTGAACAGCACCGATTAAATATGGACAAAAGCAGGAGCCAGCAGCCTCCTTCCTCACCATCATTTGGACTGATTATCATTAATGCTTTGCCTTCATCCTGCTCTGCATTTTCAGTTGCTTTCCAAATTACAGAGAAATGAGGTTGCATTAAGAAATATTTATTTTGCAATGAAATCTATTGGCACAATCCTGTGGATGGCTGTGATAGGCAGCAGGCTGTACAAACGAGCAAATGATGTGTTTGTTTTTTCCCTTTTTTCTTTCTGTGAGTTAGCATCTTAGACATCACCAACCCATTAGGACCCGCAGAAGCTTTATTTCAGCCTCTTCAAGAGGCTGCATGCTCACCGCATACCGTATCCGCTCTAAAAGCAAATCCTCATTTCCTGCAAAACACAAATCACTCAGCATTCAACAGGGATGCGCCTTACCAAGACGACCACTTAGTCACTCTGACTGGTGGAAGGATCATTTGTGCTGTACGGAGGTCAAACAGGTTGAAAGCCTTTGAGTATGGAAATCAATTTGTCTTTTTATTTTATTTATTCGTTCATAATGGGAGTGGTTTTGTTTAATTTTTTTTTTGTTCACTGTGGTTCTCCATAATGTTTTATTTCCTCTTTTTTTTTTCACCTATTTCATTTTCACTTTAACCTGCGATTTCTATTACACAAAGAAAAATCTGTGCGTCTCTACAAGTGGTAAAAGGTACAAAAAGGGGTTGAATTGGCACAGGTTTGAAAGAGAAATGAAATTGCATTTGATGAAGATGATTGTGAATGCACCCCCTCTAATCTGTTTGGGGGGTATCTGGACAGATCCCCAAAGCCAAAGGTGCCTGAGCTTACTTTTTCAGCTCCTGTATTAGTATCTACTGAGGAAATCTCAATGGTAACATTTTATTTTTCACATCCAGGGTGATTCTGCTTTCCCATATAAAAGGAGCCTATGCAGTAACACTTTGCAGTAAAAGATTTTAGCATGGGATTCAGTAAAATGTTAACATGCACGTGAGAACGGGACTTATCGGGCTATGAGATCCATTTTAGTGAGGGTAGACTAAAACTTACCCTCAGTCGCCTGGCCTCAGTGCTAATATGGGCATTAACTCAGAAAAGTCGAATGTCCAGGGTGGCTGCTTGGACGAGCCTACATGCTAAGCTCTCCATTCACTTTGGACCAGTTAGGACGGTGAATTTCCTCTCTCCCTCATCCCTGGCAATGGGAGCCTACCTTCTCTGCAACGCCTTCCCCAACCCTTGCCCCTCTGTCAAGCACCATCACTCCCGCCCCCGTTAGACATCGCACTTCCTGACAACCAAACAACCCCCTGGTAGCCATCAACCCCCCCCCCCCCCGCCCTTGATAGGCAAAATAACCCACTCTCCAGATAGCAACCCCCTTTGGAAACCACCCTCCCCCAAGCCATGGAGGTAGATTGGCTCCCTGAGCCCTCCCTCCTACGCGAAGCCTCCACCTACCTTTCCAGAATCAGGAGGGTCTGGCTCTATGCAGGTGAGAGGGACGTCGGAGTTCTTCCTATCGGCATCGTTTGGTGGCTGAAGCAGCAAGGGCAGGAGAGGGCTAGGGTGAAGAGGCAGAACCTCCAGAGGGGTGGGTGGGTGCTTCATGCAGATACTGAGGGGTTTGCTGGGGGCTGATGACTACCAAGGCAGTCACATTATCAAACTCGTAGGCTCAGGCTGGTAAATTATCTCCATTAAGCAATAATTGCCATCCATACAAGTGGCCACAATGAGTCTGCTCTTCCCAGTTAACCAAATGCCCGTTTTAGCTATAGGGAAATACCTACAGTACCTAAATGTAGTGTGCTGAAAAGCAGAATATAAATCAAATGAATAAAAATGTTATAATTAGTCACTGTCTGTACGTATAAATGCAGAACCATGCAGGCTTTTCTTTTTCCCTTCAAAATGGTAACAATCCAGGTCACAAGTCCCTGGCAGGATCCCAAGGGTTAGTCAGATCCCAAGCTGCTTACCCCAATCATTTCCGCAACTCTCCCTTAATGATGGTTAATGGACTTTTCCTCCAGGAACTTGTCTAAACCTTTTTTAAACCCAGCTACATTAATAGCTTTCGCCACATCCTCTGGCAACGAATTCCAGAGCTTAATTATGCTTCGAGTAAAAAAATATTTTCTCTTATTACTTTTAAATGTATTACCCAGTAACTTCACTGTGTGTCCCCTGGCCTTTTAGATTCTTTTTATTAATTTCACTCATGTGCAGATATGATGAGCGTGTTATTTATTTATTTATTTTGGCAAGTTTCTATTATTACTCTCAGTTATGAACGTAGGTAATTAGGGGGCCACTGCTGTGCCGATTCTTCTCTGAATTCCTCGTGGGCATCAGCCTGATATATTTATAAGTATTGACGTGTGGAAGAAACTGCTATGGACTGGAGATTTATAAAGGAAACAATCTCTCCCTCCCCCCACCCAGGAGTTGTGATGCTAATAAGACACCCCCCTCCCCACAAAAAAAAAAAAAATCACAATAAAAAGAAAAGAAGACCTTGGAATAAGACCCACGAAAATACCCCCAGAGAGTTAAGAAGTGGACAGGACAATAGTCCGCAATCTGGCTAGTTTTACTGCTGTCTGCGCGTCTTTGCTCAGCCACCAAGCAAGAGGTGTAAAAAGCCCTTTGTGGATTGGCTTCTGAGAGTTTGTGTGTTGTTTGGTCTCAGTTCACATTCCCCAAACACAAGTGAAGAAGCTAAGAAAGGAAATATCTTAACCTGTGCACAGAAGCCACCAACATTTGGAAAATGCTCTGTTTGATGGGAGACCGCGTCAGTAGGAAAGCGGGGGCAGGAGCAGTGCAGAGGGAGCGAGGGGGCATTGAGCGCCTGACGCAGACATGACCATGGGCCGCCATCAAAGATTTGCCAGCTGCAGAGGAACAGGACTGGTTTCATGCTCTGGGATGGTGCAGAACATCTTCCTAGGCTTCAGTCTCTACTTTTTTTTTTTTATGACGAACGTCTTAACGGTTTTCTACCTCTGGCATGCAGCCTTTTCCAGAGAGGTGAACCCTCCCCAAGAAAGTGTTAATGTGTGAGAGATGGAGCCTTTTTTGCCCATAGCTACGATATTTTACTTAGGAAATTTAGAACTACATCTCTATGCTTTTAGACGCCTGGCTGAGCCTCAAGAGACGGTCTTCTCTGTGGCCGCTTAGACCTCTTTGCCTGAGAGTTTTTGCCTTTCACCTCCTTGCTTAAAACATCTCTTTCAGCAAGCGTTTTTGTAAGGCTGCAGGTTTACTTGCTTTGTAGTTCTATTATGCTGGCAGTTTTTTGCTGCGTCTGGTTTTGATTCAGTGTGTTTGTTTTTGTTTTTATGTTTTGCATTTTATTATGGATGTATAATTTTGTATGTTGCCTAGAGCCTGACACCAAGTAATAAATACATAAATATGCATGCTATTGGATTAAAACCAGGATTAGATTTGATTGGCCATTATGACCTGGAACTATCTGGTTCAGATGTGCATTCGTTACATCCGTTGCAGTGGTACCCACATACCTCATGGACTTTATAATACATGGGTAAAAATGGATATTAGCGTGTATTTTTAATAACGAATTATGTGTATATTATCGGTTTTTACCTGTGTACTATAAAGTAACCACGAAGTACGTGGGTACCGCTGAAACAGATGTAACAAATGCACATCCCTACTATCTAGTCGCTTTAATACAGAGGTTTGGCACATCCGAGAAACCTCTGTTTGAGGAGACATTACATTTTATCCCTGAAAAATAATCAGATTAGTTATCCAGTCAAAAAGCAATCCCTTCCTATAATCTGCTGCTTAAGAAGGAAATGGGTTTACAAGTTCCTGGTTATTGTAGCTAGCTGCTTTGAGTTTTGCAGAGCATGCAGTAGCCCCATATTGGGTCCACAGTATTGCACTAGGAGTGGGGAATGGACAGACCAGATGGACCTGGGTGGTCTTTATCTGCCCTCAAGGTCTGTATTTCTCTCACCCTCGTGCCTCGTTAAGACATGTCCTGCTCTTTCTTTTACGGTTCTTCAAAACAGATCAAGGAACCGAGTAAAGAAACGAAAGGTACTTCTATTAAATTTATTTTTATCTGGGATTTATTTTCCTGTCAGTGCTCCTGTTATGAAAAGGGCAGAATTCTAAAAGTTTTAATTCTAACTGTAATGATTAAATCTATATTAAGCTTATGTGATCTCAGTGTCCGTAATTCAGTGCAAGGTAATACACATGGTTACAAATGACTAAGCCCCACAGAGCCTAAAATCCATGTTGCAGTGCAGGGGGTTAAGGTTCAAAGTTGTAGAATGACCTTTAGAGAGGGGGAACAAACTGAGGTGTCTCCAGGTTTGTAGTCGTTAGCTCTCACCATTACGCTACACTAATAAACTTCCATTTTGTACAGCAGAAAGTAATAATGATGTTGACCTCTATCTGCTTGTGACATTTGAAACAGCAGCAGAGGTAGGGCAGGAACAGCTGGGGATTGCTCCTGTCCCAGGAAGATTTAGATGGATTTTAAAGTCTTCTTGGCGTAAAAAGATCCTGCGGGCTTCAGGGCAGGATTGGACAATTCTTTGTGTTTTAGTTTGTTTTGTTTTTGTTGTTTTGAATGAAAACCCTCCCAAAACTATGAAGAATTTCAAAAATAACAAACAAAATTAAATGAAAAAGAAATGTTTGCACACCCCAATAGATGCATGAGTCTGAAATCATTCCTAGTAAGGATGTGCACTTGTTTTCATCCAAATATAAAAATGTGATCAATGAGCCTATTTTTGGTTTGGTCAACTGAATCGAATGACTGCAGTTCCCTGAAAAATCCAAATCTATTTTGGCTCATTCGGTTCAGTCCCATTAAAGTCTATGGGGGAAACAAAGCATGCATTTTTTGAACTCCAAGTCAGACAGAGCGGAGCCAGTTGGGGATGGGACAAAAGAGAAAGACCATTTATGTTTCAGCACTTTTACAACCAGCCTATCTGAGCTGGAGCTACATATGATGATTTCATCATTTTTAGTTTTGCAAGCCCTCTGGAGACAGGGAAATACCTGTAGTACTTGCATGCAATCCACTTTGAAGTGGTTGACCAGTCACAAAAGGTGGAATATAAATAAAAAAATTAAATGAAACTAAATTCAGTTCAATTAATGGAGGTCTTTTCTGTGCTTGGAGGTCTGAGTGGCTTTCAAACGGGGAAACCGTGCTAAAAATAGCAATACTGTGAAAATTGAAAATCAGCGGGGCATCCCTACATGCTGAGGGTTCCCTTCCCACGGTGGTGCATCTCATGTCCACGCACCGTCAGACCTCCACCGTGGGGATAATGACCAGTGGTTCACCAGCCACAATGGAAGGCTGGCACCTAATTGTTCCATGAAGCGTATAATTAAGCAGCAGCGTATGGAGAAGTGGGTATCCTTCACAAAGAGCCCAGTAAGTGGCCTCTCACCCCAGCTCCCCTGCACACACCCAATGATGGGAAATGTCCCATTACTATGTTCATGGGCACTGCCCCTCCCCTTCTCAAAAAAAAAAAGGGAAACATTAAAAACAGAAAGACCTTTAATTTGAATTTTTACAGTCTACAGAATATACAGTGTCCAGCACTATCTCGTGCATTTCTCATTTCGGTCTTTTCTGGAAATCTGCTGGAGGTGAGGGACCTGTGTTCCTCCCCATCCTCCTCCTCCTCCTCTACAAAAAAAAAAAAAAAAGATGCTGGAATGCAGGGAAGGTGAAAAGAAGTTGTTGGGCCACAACGAGGAGCTCGCATTGTGCATGCACAATCCAACAAAGTCTTCGGACCTGACAGCTTAACTGTGCGAGTTTTGAAAAAACATTCAGGATGTTTACCTAAGCCGCACAAAAGCTGCCTCTTCTCTCCCCGTACCTGTTTACGTTCTTCAGTTTCTGAAGCTCTTTTCACCAATCAGCCCTTTGAGAGCCCTTGCAAAGCACTTGCCTGCCCTTGATTGCTAAGGGAAATAAAGACCCAGTTAGTGAATCACTGGGAAAAAAGCATCCTGTAAAGAAGCCACAGCCTCTTTAATGAGGGTGGGCACAGGGCTCTGCAGAAGTTAGGAGCAGAGTACAGAGGGGGGGTGAAGGAGAGCCAGGAAGAAGGGAAGCTACTTTTGTTAAGAAAGCTGGAGGGCAGAGCCAAACACCAGGCCTTTGTGTGCAAATTTCCCACCAGAGTAATGCAAGCAACTCTTCCTTTATTTTCATCTTCTTTCTACAATTTAATTAAGTGGGTTTGGAGTCCAGAGCTGGGCCTAACAAGCTTTGCCTTCATGAATGAAAGATTTGTCCCCGGCGCTGAGGCAAAGGTCCAGACAATGTCAACAGCAATTACTGCCGGTCTTGGCCGTTTTTTTATCTGCTTGTACGAAAAAGAGCCTTCGGGGTGGGGAGAGGGAAAAGGGAAAGCTCATAACACGGAGACACCCGGGGGCACATCTGGGACCTTACAGCAGATCTGCGTGGTGACAAGTATCAGAACCCATCCCCAGTGGGCATTTAAAAATTCCCAGGGCCATTTCTAAGCACCCGGATAGCCAGCTGGGAGTGGGTCCCTCAGAAGACTGGCAAACACTGGAAAGAATTGGGATTGGCATATTTTAGTTCTCGTTGGCAGTACACAGCTTTTAGATGCCCACGGCGTCCTCTTACGGCAAACTTGGCTTCAGATTGATCACTGAATTAAAAAGTCCTCTTAAGTCAGGAGCAACAAAGAGCAGGTGTACTCTTGTCTGTGTCCAAAATACCGAAAATGGCACAGATTTTCAGACTGCATTGAAATACAAATCACATATGCTGTTGCTTATAGCACTTTCTTATGGTGCAATTAGGAATTATTTTTGTGTACTCTTAATTAAACTGGTCCAATCTATTTATTTGCAGTTTCAAGTTTGTTGACCAGGAAAGCGAGATTAGGACAAAAGCCTTGTCTGAAGCTGAGGATTTCCTGATCTGTGATGTGCCCACTGCAGTAATATGCACTTCCCAGAGATTATTCGGCATAAAAAGTAAAAAGACATCGGATAGGTCATGGGATAGGTGGCGATGTCCTTTCGTGGATTACAAACTGGTTAAAAGTCAGGAAACAGAGAGTAGGATTAAATGGACAATTTTCTCAGTGGAAGGGAGTGAGCAGTGGAGTGCCTCAGGGATCTGTACTGGGACCCTTACTGTTCAATATATTTATAAATGATCTGGAAAGAAATACATCAAACGACGTAATTAAATTTGCAGATGATGCAAAATTGTTCAGAGTAGTTAAATCACAAGCAGATTGTGATAAATTGCAGGAAGACCTTGTGAGACTGGAAAATTGGGCATCCAAATGACAGATACAATTTAATGTGGATAAGTGCAAGGTGATGTATATAGGGGAAAAATAACCCATGCTATAGTTACACAATGTTAGGTTCCATATTAGGAGATACCACCCAGGAAAAAGATCTAGGCATCATAGTGGATAACTCATTGAAATCATCGGCTCAGTGTGAAATTGCGATCAAAAAAGCAAACAGAATGTTGGGAATTATTAGGAAGGGAATGGTGAATAAAACGGAAAATGTCATAATGCCTCTGTATCACTCCATGGTGAGAACACACCTTGAATACTGTGTACAATTCTGGTTGCCGCATCTCAAAAAAGATATAGTTGCGATGGAGAAGGTACAGAGAAGGGCGACCAAAATGTCAAAGGGGATGGAACAGCTCCCCTATGAGGAAAGACTAAAGAGGTTGGGACTTTTCAGCTTGGAGAAGAGACAGCTGAGGGGGGATATGATAGAGGTGTTTAAAATCATGAGAGGTCTAGAACGGGTAGATGTAAATTGGTTATTTACTCTTTCGGATAATATAAAGACTAGGGGGCACTCCATGAAGTTAGCATGTGGTACATTTAAAACTAATCGGAGAAAGTTCTTTTTCACTCAACGCACAATTAAACTCTGGAATTTGTTGCCAGATAATGTGGTTAGTGCAGTTAGTGTAGCTGTGTTTAAAAAAGGATTGGATAAGTTCTTGGAGGAGAAGTCCATTACCTGCTATTAATTAAGTTGACTTAGAAAATAGCCACTGCTATTACTAGCATCAGTAGCATAGGATAGACTTAGTTTTTGGGTACTTGCCAGGTTCTTATGGCCTGGATTGGCCACTGTTGGAAACAGGATGCTGGGCTTGATGGACCCTTGGTCTCACCCAGTATGGCATGCTCTTAATTAGGATTTGGCACTATGTGCAGTCAGAATGGCCAGAGAATAGACACAGGCTGGACTCTGGCTGAAAAACACTCTGCATATCTTTGCAGCTTACAAAGAAACAGGCCGATGCAATACAGTGCGCTCAGCCTAGCACACAGCTTGCCGCATGGTTAGACGCGTGTTTTGGATGCGCTAGAATAAGTCGTGACGCAATAATGAGATTAGTGCATCCAGAACATGCGTCCAAACCAGTGCGTAGCTATTAGCACTCGTTATTTATCTATTTTATTTATTTATTTAAAATCTTTTCTGTACCGTCGCTAAGTTAAATACCATCGCAACGGTTTACATGTTGGCACATAAATTAAGGTGATTGAGAGCGTACTATAGTACATTCTAACAGCTGCCGCAAAAAGGTTCGGTTACAATATATCAAAAGAACAAGCAATGGATTGAAAAGTGAAGTAGGTCATGTCGAGGTGCGCCTTTACGGTACTAATCACTGGTAAAATTCTTATTCTGTGTATTTTACAATTATGTTTGTGGTGATATAGTGTTACATGTAAATGCCATGTACATGAGGCAATTGGCTATTACCCCGATGCAAAACTTCACCATGCGCTCTTATCCACCACCAAAAAAGCCCAAAATACTGCTTTTCTGTGGTTCCTCCTACTTGGTATTGTCTCGATACTAAGTAGGAGGAACCACAGGAAGCAGCGTGAAAAAGAAAATCTTGACGGCGGTCAGGTTAGGCAAACGGACGCTCAATTTATGAGTCCTTTTTCCTAATCCGTGGCTGTGCGTAGGTTAGGAAAACGGACGCTCATTAATCGAGTGTCCATTTCCCTAACTGGCGCACAACCACATCTCCTGGGCGCCAAATGCCATGGACGCACTAGAGACGCACTATTTATCCCTAGCGTGTCCTTTTTAGTGTGGTAGCTTATTTGCCTGTTACATTGGGCACGCAGGAGAGAGGGATGTGTGCGTGTTGAAAAAACGTGCACCCAGTTTGGACGCACGTTTTTTCACGCTTGATATTGCGTTGGCCTGAAAGAAAGCAATATAATATATGGGTCCTGGGCCTTTCCTTTCCTCCTGTTTCCCCTGCGGCCTCTCTTCCCTTCTGGGCCTGGCTAGATGTGCACCTTCCCAGGGCCTCCTCCGGACCAGGATTCCCTGTTGTCTGATGCTTAAGGTGGACTGGGCCAGATCTCTGGATCCAGTCCCTTAAGGTAATTCTGTGGTTTTCTTGGGTATACCCCCTTCACATAGGGCTTTTGATTTTAGGTGTTTATAAATTGTAAATGTGGGTGTTTATTTTCCAGCTAATTAAGGGTTCTTCCGGGGGACCAAAATTTGGTGTTTATTGGTGTTTTCGTAATGCAGGTACTATCGTTGGGTTCCTTTTCCAGTTGAATCAAATACAGACATTTGTGTCATTAGTGCAGAAAAGGCAAAAAAACAAAGCAGAGGATCCAGGTTAGGCAATGGGGAGATGAGAGAGTACGAGGGGACGGGGTGTTTTTCTGGTGCTTTTCTAATAAACACCTATTTTATTTTTTTCACATCGGGAGTATTTTATCGAGTTGATCAGTGTAAAACTAAAATCAGAAGCCTTAGGTATAATACTTGCTCTGTGCACAGTAATGTGGGTTTTCCTTTGATCTCCACTGCTGAGGAAGGCAGTGGAGATCTGGGCAGTGCTTACTGATACAGTAATTATCAAAGATTTCTGGGGTAAGATAATGTTTCATGCCCAGACCATGTTTTTAGATTGCCCACCCAATATGCTGGCAAACGTACGCGCATAAGTTTATCCAGGCTGAGCATCCCTGGAGGTGGAGTTAGGGACGGGTTTGTACTTCCGTGCATATATTTGAAAATTAAAACACATGTACGTTCATTTTCAAGGGAATCTTGTGTGTGGCTACGTTTGGTACCTAATTTGAAAAGTAGTGTAACTTACACATATTTGCTGCATAAGTTATTCACAGTGTTTGAAATTTGCCTTCTAAGAGGGCAATTTTGGATTTAGCAAGATAAAATGGCCTGACCAAGAACGGTTCCCCTAAAAGTACACGTGACTTGTATATTTTTAGGAGTTCCTGTGGGCATATTTACCGTAGGATGGGGGAGGAAGGCAGAACACCTATGTTTTTGTCACACCTGCCCTATCCTCCCCCTCTACCCCCCCATCCCCCCCACACACAGGTATACACCTATGTGGGCAGATTTAACACACAAAATTCATACTAATTTCCAAAAAGAAAATTTGCATAAAGTGTGTGTTAAATCGCTCGCTTACTGAAGTGCACCCCGTGTTAAAGTGCAAAAAATAAAGGTTAACAAAAAAGAACCAGAAATATATTTCAGGTGCTGCCTTTTTATTGGACTAGCTAAGCTTTCAGGAGCTGAGGCTCCCTTCTTGGGTCAGAATAGAATGAGCAAAAGGTGATGTTCCTAGAAAATACAAGTGAATCATAAAGGGCGTTCCAATAATAGCAGGAAGGGGATTGGAGGGGCGGCTGCTGATGGGTGATTAGAAGTGTATGGCTCATAATGAGATAGGAAACCTAGATTTTTGAGTCCTTTCTTGATCATCCGAAATGTCTGCTCATTTTAATTTCAGAAGTCTTAACATTCCTGGATTGAGTTCAATTTTCCTTTCATTGTCCTGATCATAATGTCATCGATGCAGTGGTCTGGCTCTCAAAAGTGCTCCCCCCCCGGAGCTGTTGCTGTGGTCTCTGATCTTATGCCTGGGAACTGAGTCTTGCCTTTAACGTGTGGCCTGTCTCACTGATGTAGTGATGCCTCTTCACATTTTCTGCATGCACTACACTAGAGGAGGTGCATGAACGTCTGTCCCATGTGATATGTGCTGGCATACCTTACAGGGTGGTACTGTGCCAGGGATATTATCTAATAGTCATGTTCTTATGTTCAGAAACCTTGTTTGACATGTTCAGAACTATGTTTGAGTTGCTTTAACATGTTATTGATATTTATCTAATAGCCACGTTCTTATGTTCAGAAACTTTGTTTTATATCTACGTTCCCATGCTCTAAAAAAACCCCAAAAAACCATGTTCTATGTAACGCCTTTTCAGGGACTGTTTTGTTCTATGGAAACCGACCTGATTCGATATGTCTATCGAGAATGTCGGTATATAAAAATTCTAAATAAATAAATAAATATGTGTCACCTTCCTCTTTTAGAATCTGGCTTTAGAGGATGTGGTTGCTTGAAGGTCAGAACCAATGAAACGGAATAGTTCTTTGTGACTCATCCTCCGGGTCTTTTATGATTTTTAAAATTTTTCCAGCTCTGGATTGCAGTTGATCATAAGGAACCATAAGAACATAAGAAAATGCCATACTGGGTCAGACCACGGGTCCATCAAGCCCAGCATTCTGTTTCCAACAGAGGCCACAACCAGGCCGCAAGAACCTGGCAATTACCCAAACACCAAGAAGATCCCATGCTACTGATGCAATTAATAGCAATGGCTATTCCCTAAGTAAATTTGATTAATAGCCATTAATGGACTTCTCCTGCAATGTGCTCTATACTTCTCCTTTCTTTGTGCTGCAGTAGATTTGTTGGGGGTGTTTAATTGAGCAAGCAGGCTTCCTGGAGATGATTTTGGGGTTGTAGGCTTTTTGTCTGAAGCATTCAAACAGGACTTGGAGGTTTTTTGTCCCTGTCTTATGGATCACAGTATATGTATACAGTGATATAATGTGGCTCGGCTGTGTATAATGAACTTTTTTGCACGTGAAAGGTGGAAGCTGGAACTGTAAAGGGAACTGTATCTGTGGACAGATGTTTGTAAGATGGTTATTGTGTGAGGTATCCAGAAAGTTAACTCTTTCTGTGGAGTAGGCCATTTTGAATCTGATTGAAGGATGGAGTTGTGAAATTGTGTGAGAGTGTTTTCTTCCTCATAAAAATGCCATCAGTATACCGGTAGCAGTCCAGTTCTTCCATGAAAAGGTTGTTATAGTGTGCTGCAGTCCGGGTGCCCATGATACTGTGAAAGCTGAAGTCGTTGTGCATCAGGATGAATTTGATTAATTTTGTAATAGAGCCCAGCGTGCATTGGTGGTCCAGGGTGGATGTCTTCAGGGATTTGTCACATGTAGTTGGGCCATACACAAGATATTTCCTTTGCAAGTGTGCCAATACCAGATATAACTGGTCTGCCTGGCTTCCCAGGTTTGTGGATTTGGAGTACCACAGTGCTAACAGAAGAATGGGTTGACATCAGGGTTTTCAGATGACTGCACTTTGGAAATGCCTACGTAAGACTTCTCAGTTGTTTAGTGAGTTCCTGTGTGGCGTATTCCTCAGTCACTTTCCCTACAGTATGTATTGTTACATATCAGGGTGATGTATGGTAGATATACAAGAATTAGCTCATTTATTTGAAAGAGAAAATCTAAATTCCTGTGACTGTGTCAATGTTTGTGGGAAGCAACTCAATGTGAAAAGAAATTTGCAATATGTGATAAACAGACAAACAAATAGGGATATGCATTCGTTTCTTTCTTTTCGGCTGGTACACGCGTTACCTTGTCGACTTCCTAGTTCACACGAATAAACAGATGCTATAAGTGTACTTTTAATAATGAATTATGCACGTAATATCCGTGTACCAGAAAGTCGGCAAGCTATGCACGTAGCCGCTGAAAGAGAAGAAACAAATGTCCATCCCTATAAACAAATTCTTGTTGCTGCTATTCTGTTGAGACCATTTCACAGTATGAAGAATTAATGGATCATATTCTTCTACAAACTCGGGGTGGTTTTTTTTTTGGGGGGGGGGGGGGTGTAGACCAATTATTACAAAAGTATTTAATTTTAAGTAAAACAGCACATTCCATTTTGGCGTTAGCATGAAATCAATATGTAATAAACCTTTCTTAGTTGTCAGCTCTTTTTGTAATGCAATGAAAGTGTCCAGGTGGCGTTCCAGGTCTGCTTACAGATGTGCAAAAAATAAATTAATTATTTTAATGTTTCCTAGCAATTCTGCTTCTGCACTGTTACAGAGAGATTGAAAGGGAGCGGCCCGAGACCCAAGATTCGATAAAGCCAAGGTACCTGGTCTAAATAATATATAGGAAGATTATTTTTTTGTTTAAGAAAAAGTTATTTAAAAAAGGGGCAGCTTAAACAGATGGCTCCAGAAGAAATAGCTTTCTACCTGCAACATGTGGCCAGGGTGTGGCGAAGCTCATAGCAAGCGGGAATGACTGAAACAGCTAAGCAGTGATAATCCTAAAATATTGTTAGATAAGTAGAAATGTGGAATTTGGGTGGGCATTAGGGATGTGCATTCATTTCTTCTGTTTTGGCGGGTATTGTCAGTATATTTTTAATAACGAATTATGCACATAATCTATTGAATTTTAAGACCCATGTGCGGGCGAACATGTGCGCGCGTTTGCCGGCTTGCGCACATGGACTCAGTTTTATTACTTACACGCATATATACGCGTATATGTGTGCCTGTTATAAAATCGGCTATACGCGCGAACATGTGCGCACAATTTTATATTGATGCGCGCATGTGTGCACAAATGCCGCCTCAGTCACGCCGATGCAATTACCTGTTTCCCCAGTTCGTTCCCAGTTCGCCCCAGTAAAGGAGGAGGACTCCCTAAACCCCCTGGCCAACTTGCCTCCCTTTTACCCTGTTAGTGCCAACCCTTAAAACCCCACTGATTACCTCCACGCCGTCCATAGCAGAAGTAAAGTCACATGATGGGGGACCCCCAGCGTGAATACATAGGCGCAGACGCTGATGATGTCCAAATCATCATACCCATACAAGACTCTATCTCCGAATCACTAAAATTCTGGGAGCAATGTCTCGCTTCCATAAACTCCCTACTCACAAATCTCCACCTTGCCCTCAACCCTTAAGCTATTATTTGTTTAATTACTATTGAAACTGTTATATGTAAAGCTCGTTGCTAATTCCTTATTGTTAACGTATTGTTCACTTACTGTTTAACCTGTTTTATGTAAAGCCTGTTGCTAATATTAATGTTTACTGTAAACCGAGGTGATGTATATCTATAAGTACCACGGTATATAAGAATCTCTAAATAAATAAAAATAAAAAAAACTCCTCCAAGACTGAACTGCTTTTCATATCCAACCATCAAAGCCCCAAGCCCTCCCTCTCAAGCGACTCAGCCTTCAGCTCTATTGCCTCTCAGCCCTTCATACGAGACCTTAGTGTCCTGATTGACCAGCATCTAAACATGAAAAAACACATCAACAATGTCCTAAAGGAAGGCTTCTATAAGCTCAACGTTATGAAAAAACTCAAACCCCTTCTCCATACCCGCGACCCTCTCATCCAAACTGGACTACTGCAACTCCCTTTTTCTAGGCCTCCCCTACTCCACCATAAAACTGCTCCAAATGCTGCAGAATGCTGTTGCTAGAACCATCACAAATGCCCGTAAAACCGACCATATCACCCCCATCCTCAAAGACCTCCATTGGCTCCCCGTCCCCTCACGCATCCTCTACAAAACCCTCACCATTATTCACAAATCCATCTACCTACACAACTCTAGCTGGCTCGACGAGCCCTTCCATTTCATACAATCCAGCCGCCCCACTAGAACAACCCGTAATGGCACGCTTCATATCCCTTCCCTCAAGAATGCACACCTCTCCTCCACAAGGGATCGAGCCCTGTCCATTGCAGGCCCCACCCGCTGGAACACACTACCTACGAATCTCCGCCTTGAGCCTTGCACCATCAAATTCAAGAAAAAGTTAAAGAACTGGCTCTTCAAACAGGCATACCCAGATTAGGACCCTTACACCATAGACCCATCGCCACAGATGTTTGCTTCTAAACTACTAATTTTCACATTATTATGTTATCATGTTATTTCTCTGCAGTTTCTCTTCTTGCTTCTCTTTAGTTATTTCTCTAGTTTCTATTCTCTGCAGTCCCTTCCCCCTCCCTGTTTTATGTAATTTCTATCTTCAATTTGATGTAAACCGATATGATGTACCCAGTAATATCGGTATAAAAAAAAGCTTCTAAATAAATAAATAAAATAAATGTGTCAGACCCAGCCCGCTCATGCCCCGCCCCTTTTTTCAAACTTTATGTGTCCTGGAACATAAGTGCATATTCGCGCGCCCTTTAAAATCCGTGCGGCGTACGCCGGGCCAAGTCGCGCATGCATCTCCCGGCTTTGACACGTGTAGGGCTTTTAAAATCGACCAGAATATCTGTTTTTTTCACCTGTACTAGAACGTTGGCGAGGTACGTGCATACCCGCCGAAACAGAAGAAACGAATGCACAGCCCTAGTGGGCGTAGGTTTCTGAGTGACCTCTTGCATTGGGGTCTCAGTTTTTCAAGGCAGTGCTTTCCTCTTCTCGCAATGCTGCGTTGGGCAACATGTCTTTGGCTTAATCGGTACTTTCCATGACTGTAGTAGAGTACACATTGTTCCTCTGAAATGTATTGAATTCTAGCAGAGTCAATTCATAACGGTTTTACCAAGATGTCAATTGGTGCTGTAATGAGCAATGAATGGCTTGACAGTCCACAGGCAAACATTTCATAAAGAAGCTCTCACCGAACCATGACATTACCGTAAAAACTCTGGAAAGTAGATGCAAGTGTACTCTTACTCGATGGGGTAATTAATGAAGTTGCGCCTTGCTTTGCATAGTACTCTGTGAAGTAGCATTAAATAGCAATGCGTAGACTTATCTCACTAATTCAAACCAATGAGTTGTCTTCTACTTAAATGCAAAAAAAGCATAGCTCCTCCACTTTGTTGTTTTTCATTAAAATTAAGCTGAACAAGAAAGGTTAAAGTTTTAAAGAAGTTCTTCCTAGTTCAAAGTTACATGTGAAGAGCGTTATCATTGCCAGAAGCTCACGTGGATGGTGGACTCAGGAAGCTTCTTGTATGTGTACCTTGGACAGCTCATTTTCTGCTCCTCCGCCAACCCGGGGTGTCAGTCAGTGGAATTACACCAAAGTGTTGGTTTAGTTTGGCACAGAGATTACTGATCGCAGAGGAGTGCACTTCAGACCACCAGGGCTCATAATTCCGAGCTGTGATCAGAGCTTACTGGGATTTCCCTGGTCTTTCCGTACCGCACCTTTCTAAATGCCATCACTGAAACGGAAGCAGTCTTTGTCGTTATACATGGATTCTTGTCCAATTTACTTTTTTAGAAAAATGTGGGCTTTTTTTTTTTGTTTTGTTTTGTAACAGTGTGATTTTTTTCCCCTAAGCATATCTAAAACATTATTAACTCACTTCCTCTTTGTGTGTGGTTTTGTACTGTAATGAAGTGCTGGCAGTAATCCGTAGTCTAGGCGGCTGCCAACTTTAAATGATGGCAAACATTAAAATTATTCCTTCTCCGTGTTCGTTCGTGTTTTAAAAGCATGCAGCTCTGTTAGAACATCTGTTCTTTGCTTTTTTGGCAGATCTCACGAGAACTCCGATCCAATATCCTTTCCACGTTCCAGTTCACTGCCTGCTGTAACCTCTGATAACTCCGGGTCAGCGGGGGCATTTCTGCCCTTGCCTCATTGCCTCCTTTACCTAGGGAAATGAGCAGGGACTATTTTTTAAAGATTTTCTCGCAGGCAGGATGGGGGAGTGAAGCTGCAGGGTACTTCGGTAGTGCCCGTTTGAGGCAGTGCTGGGGTATGGCCCTAAAGCTAGTGGGATTAGGCTCCTATTTGGCTCAGGCAGGCGGAGTCTTTGACAGCCAAGGTGATCTGCATATGATTTTCGTGCCTAAATCCAGGCCTCCAGGAACCGAGGAGGTTACTGGTTCATGCAGGGAGTGCGGCAAAACAGCAGGGCTGGCTCACCCCTTTCCCTAATGACCTGGATCCATGGCGTTGCTCTCGGTGGGAAAGTGGGTTGGACGCAGAAGTCAAGGCCGACCTTTTAGTGCCTTGCGTCGGGAGCTGAGAGCTTGAAGACTCAGATGATGCGACGAGGCTAACTGAGCCCTTTGGGCCTCCCAATTAAATTCCTGTCTAATTTTCTAGCACACTTTTAAAGTTTTGAATAGTACGTTTTTTACCTTTTCGTTTTAATATGCCTTTTCTTTCCCTGTCCCAACTATCTATTAAAAGAAGGACCCAGCGTCCTCCGAGGAAGGAGCCCAGCCAGGTTTGTCGCTTATTGACGTCCTGTTTTCTGAGGCACAGTCCATTTGCAAAAAAAACCCAAACCCAACAACCCCTAAAGCCCATGCAGCTAAATTTGTATGTGAAACTAAGAAAGAAGCTTTGAGGGTAAAAGAATTAAAGCCCAGCTCTTGGAAGAAAGCCTGAACGTCTGAAGATGGGGACCCATCCATCGAGAGGATCCTTCCTGGATAATTCTTCTACTGGGTCACTAAAAGGCATCACAACCTGGAATGAATCCAGAAGAGAATTAAGCTCCTGCTTTTCTCACGTCCATGTCCCTCACGGCCCAGTAAAAATCAAAGCAGCATTACAAGATTGAAAGCAAAAGTTTACAGCGCACTTAGGAAGAGATGGGAAGGGGGGATCCGCTTCAGATTTAATAGCTTGAGTTTGTCATTCCGGCAAACTCCCCAGCAGGCTGCACTCCATCCCCAGGAGACAGCGCCAAACCGGCCAGCACAGTCCTGCAGTGCCTCCTGACAAAATCAGAGCATCCCCACCTTTTGGAAATCGGTAAAGGTTTCTCAGGATGCTGAGCTTTCCTTGGTATTGGCAGGTTAGTGGCGTCCCTCTGCTTTTAGCAGGATTCAGGGCGGGGGGGTGTATGTGTGTGTGTGCTTTTATGTAATCTCTATATGTTATTTATGCACGATTCCTCAATTATGTGATTTACTATGATTGTTTAAAGGGCTTAGATATTTTTTGATAATACGGGAAATGAGTATTTTTAACAAGTAAAATCCTTGGTAGACAGAGTTTTCTGACGCAGAATGACCCTCCATCAAGGACTTTATGCAGTGGGACACCTTTGCAGCAATTTTGTACAGTGCGCTGTATCTTTAGCAGAATAAATAAGTAAGGCTTTACAAATCTGCAGCTTAAATGTATCGTGATACAGTTTAGAATTTCAGACTGCTAAACAGTACGATGGATTTCTGTATTTAGCAAAGATTTTAATGCAAGAGCTGTGTAGTGACATAGAAACAATGGCAGAAAAGAACCAAATAGTCCATCCAGTCTGCCCAACAAATTTTTTATGGTAGTAACTGCCGCTCCGTGCAGGTTACCCCCATGTTTCTGTTAAGGGTAGTAACTGCCGCTCCGTGCAGGTTACCCCCATGTTTCTGTTAAGGGTAGTAACCGCCGCTCCGTGCAGGTTACCCCCATGTTTCTGTTAATGGTAGTAACTGCCGCTCCATGCAGGTTACCCCCATGCCTTCTGTTAAGGGTAGTAACTGCCGCTCCATGCAGGTTACCCCCATGCCTTCTGTTAAGGGTAGTAACTGCTGCTCCGTGCAGGTTACCCCCATGCCTTCTGTTAAGGGCAATAACTGCCGTTCCATGCATATGAGAGGGTGTGTGGGGGTGAGTGTGTGTGTGTATGAGGGTGGGTGAGAGTGTCTGGTTGAGAGGGTGGGTGGGAGTGAGTGTGTGTATGAGAGGGAAGTGGGGGTGTGTGTGTATATATGAGAGGATGTGTATATATGAGAAGGGTATTTGTGTGTGTATATTTATTTATTTATTTAGCATTTTTATATACCGACTTTCCAATAACAGAATTACTGATCAATTCGGTTTACATTCGAACAATAACATTGACAAGTAAATGTCTTACAATGAACAGGTCGATATAACTTGGATAAGTATATATGGGGTTAATAACATAAGTAAAAGATACATTGCCTAATGTAGGCATAAGTAAAAGATACAGTATATGTGTATATATATATATAAAGTATATGAGAGAGTGTGTGTGTGTGTGTGTGTATGTATGTATATGTATGAGAGGGTTTTTGTGTGTGTATATGTGTGTGTCTATGAGGGAGCATGCCTGCACACCTGTGTGTGTGAGTACCTGTATATATGTGTGTGAGAGAGGTTAAAGTTTGCACACCCTCCTCCAATCTATGACAATCTCAAGAGGACTGGAAATATAAAGTTCCCAGGTATGGAGAGCAGGAGATTATTTTTTTTATCCTTGTTAGTTTTAATGATGTATTTGCTGTTTTGAAATATTTTATTAATGTTTGGTAATATTTTAAACATTTTTATACGTGTTTTTAATTGGCTGAATTCATCAGCAGATTTGACATTCTTTTTATTGTTATGTTTAGTGTTTTATATTTCTTGATTGTGTTTGCATTGCTTACAGAGTTTGGCTTGTTGTGATTTCCAGTTCACTTTTTGTCTGCACGTTTCAGTTTATATTTTATGATTTCTTTATTCTGTATTTCCTGAGAGTCTATCTGTGCTCTGTTTGTGTGACTGAGGCTTTAGGTATTCTGCCAGCATGTAGTTTCTGTGCAGGGATTTACAACAACCTGGCTTTCATCTGTTTTCTTACTAGGAGGTGTATTGGTGTTTAGGGCCTGATGTAATATTTGCAGTACGGCTTTTCCATAGGTTGAGTGCTGGCAGTTATGATATGGAAGGCTTACTATATTGGAATTGTAGTTCAGTTTATTCCTGGCTTTCTGTGGGCTAAGTCCACCCCCAGTGCACTTTACCGTAGACCTAATACCATATGGGATCCAGTAAACCGCCTTGATTACTATGAGAGAGGTCGTTTATTAAGTCTATTAAACTATTATTATTGAAAGTGTGTCTGTTTGCAGTATATTCCTATATAATATATATGTTGTTGTAAGTGATATTTTTACTTCAGAAGATTGTACTTTGAATGTCTATTTTCCATATGCAATCTGCCTTTTTAGGTTGGGGAAGTTAATACATTTTAAAACGGAAAAGAATGCATAAGTTTTAATTATGTGGGGAGGGGAGGGAAGGGGGAATGAAAGGCTGTAAGATTTGTCTACGGCAATAAAACCCTTGTATCAGTCCTAAGAGAGAGTGCGTCGCACACACATTCACCACCCTCTCACACCCCCAGGGGGCAGATCCTGGAGAAGGGTGGGAGGCAGGCAATAGGGAATGGAGGAGTCCTATTTCTAGACCTGGGGGGGGGGGGGTGGCCTTTGGCCACTCCACCCTATTAAACATTTCTCCAGCGCCCCCTAGTGTAGATGCCAAAGACTGAGAACAAAAAAATACCAGGCCCAGAAACTGAGTGGCTAGAGCAGTGGATGCAAACAAGGGAAGCCAGGGTTCAAATCCTATTGCCATTCCTTGTGGCCTTGGGCAAGTCACTTCATTTCATCCTTCGCCTCAGGCTGCAGATTGCCTTCAGCCGCCCCTGCCACAGGACACTTAATTCATGCTTAAACCCGACATAAGGGGCTGCTGCGGCTTGGCATGGCCTTCCTCTTGGTCTCTTCTGCTTGTTTTGCTTTCAGATTGTTCTCGAGCATTGATTATATTTATTTAAAAGTGTAGAGAATGGAAACAATGAAAATGTGGCCTTTGATCTTCGCAATATAGATCAAAGTGCAATCACAATAATTTCCCCTTAGAATGGCACCGAAACGCTCCGGCTCCACTGTATCTCTAACAAGAACTAAATTCAAATGAAAATGGACTTAAAAGCCGCAAATTTACATTAGAGATGGGCCATGCAGTTCAGCAGTAATTTGTATCCTGACATAATGGCCCTGTTCATAAACTTCTCAGACAGCAATTTCTCAGTTCGTTTTTCTGCATCCTGAAACACTCAGCAGTTTTTTCCGACGGCAAATGTGCCTTCCCACACATATCAACCCACCTCCCACCCACTCTTTAACATATGGTCTTGTATGTCAAAATGCACCTGCTGCCTTGTCTTTGAACGGCTTGATTGACAAATGAGACCTGCAGTAAATAACATCCATCACAGATGCACACGTGAACTCTGGAGCGAATTTACCACTGATGTAGCAAGCCAGAGTCAGTGAATACTGCCACCTTGTACCCTGTGCTTGTGAGCGAAGGTCTACAACCAGCAACTGTCCAGCAGGTCTACAGACTATCCAAAAGAAAGGCGTCTTCCAAATCAAATTGTGGCAGCTCCCTCAACTTTTCTCAGCACTGTCCTCTCTTGATCTTACAGAGTGTTTGTAATACTGTGTATATTGGTACCCTTAACCCAACTCATACAAACACTGACTACTTGTGCACAACTAATCAAACCGCATATTCAGTGAGGTGTCTCCAACTTGTAAGCAAAAGAGAGTCTAGGTCCCAGATTCAAATCTACTTTTGGGGGCCATTTTGGAGTGATGCATCCCAGCTGCCACCAGAACCAGCAACCATCAAGCTCTAAGATAGCAACTCTTCTGCTGTTTATTCACAAATATTTTTTCATATCCAACCTTGCTGAATTTCTGGAAATGTTATAGGTTCTTTTCTTATCTTGTTGGATCTTCCTATGTTCACATGCTTGGGATGCCCAGTTTAGCAACCATCAGGCCGATACAGTACAGTGCGCTCCGACGGCCTGCTATTGGACGCGCGTTTTCCCTTACCCCTTATTCACTAAGGGGAGGAAAACGCAAGTCCAACCCGCCGCACCTAATAGCGCCCTCAACATGCAAATGCATGTTGATGGCCCTATTAGGTATGCGCGCAGGATACAGAAAGTAAAATGTGCAGCCAAGCCACACATTTTACTTTCAGAAATTAGCGCCGACCTTTGGGAAAGTGCACAGAAAAGCAGTAAAATCTGCTTTTCTGTGCATCCTCTGACTTAATATCATGGCGATATTAAGTTGGAGGTCCCGAAGAGTAAAAAAAGTAAAAAAAAATAAATTTTGAATTCGGCCCGCGACTGTCGGGCCGAAAACCGGACGCTCAATTTTGCCGGCGTCCGGTTTCCGAGCCTGTGGCTGTCAGCGGGCTCGAGAACCGACGCCGGCAAAATTGAGCGTCGGCTGTCAAACCTGCTGACAGCCGCCGCTCCTGTCAAAAAGGAGGCGCTAGGGACGCGCTAGTGTCCATAGCGCCTACTTTTCCCCGTTTCTACTGCGCCACCTAATTTGAATACTGCATTGCGCGCACCAGCGAGGGGCCGGTGCGCACGCCGGGAGAGCAGGTGTTCGTCCGCTCTGCCGCGGACTTTACTGAATCAGCCTGCATGCTTGCAAAGGTCTAATGAGTTCCAACAAAGGCTCTGATTTTTCAGGGGAGTGTTCAGAGCGAGGGGGTCATGATATGAAGATAGAAGTAGCGAAGACTCCAGAGTAACGCAAGAAAATATTCCTTCACAGAAGGTACCTGGAACAGACTCCCAGTAGAAATGGTGAAAGTCAGAAACTGGTGCCATAAGTAAAGAAACAAGCACAGTGGTTCCTTAGAGGTGAGGGTAAAGGTGGGGTAGTAGAGAGGGCAGATAGGATCTGCGGTATTACAGTAGAAAGGTGAACGGAATGGACTAGGCCCTTGCAGATGCTATCAGCCACTACAGCCTGCACTTCTATATTTGCATCCATTATTGAAACTGATAATTAAGTAGAACAAGAAGGAGTGGGCACACGTCTATACTTGGTTTTGTCATTCACACACCCCTAATTGTGCTGAAACACAGTGATACGTTTAACCTCTTTCACCAAAGACTAAAGACTGACTTTTTACCATTCCATTCTTTGGCGCTCTTGAAAGCTGGCGTAAGCACAGATACACCTAATCAAAGTCTGTGAAGGAAAATGTTAATGATATGTATTCCCATATATTAACCATAATGAAAACAATACCAGGTAATTTGATTATCACTGATCATTTAGCAATCTCTGTAGGATCCTTCAGGCAGGCTGACAATGGAGTGTAATTGGTTTAGTTAATCAGCCCAACTGCTAAGAAAGCAGGTGACAAAGACAAATGGGCTGGATAGGGAACACAGTTCACTGTTCCTCAAGGGCCTGTGCAATCGGAGGCGAGGGAGCGTCAATGAATTACAGTATTCACCTCGCAATAATACAGCTGTACTATTTAGACTTCATGGATGTCATTTTTCAAATGACTTGCGTAGTAGCAAAGTGCACAGGAGGTTTTAAAGGGAAACAGAATGGTTATTTTCCATCTGAAAATTCACGTAAGCTACAGATATAACAAATGCCCAGTGATTTGCACTTGCTCTTTTCTGCAGATAGTCGAGGTGGGGAGAAACAGTATACATATTAGGAATGGGCATTCATTTTTTTTTGTTTTTATTTTTAGTGCGCACTCATTTTTTTAGTGTGCACTAAATCAAATGAGTGCACTAACGCAATTTAATGCACACTAACTTGATTTAGTGCACGCTAAAACAAATGGAAAAAAATCCAAACCGAATAATAAAAAGAAAACGAAATGAAAATAAAAATATTTTCCCGCTGCACATCCCTAATATGTACTTTAGAAAATGCCATGTACATATGCACTATAGTCCTCCCTCAACCTAAAGCACGCCACTGGGAGCATCTTCCTGCAGTGTTGCAGAAAGCACGCGTGTTGTTGAAACCCACCCAGACTTTTAACCGGGCTGAGGAAGACAATTCTCAGCCATTTTAATGCAGCTTTATTCCTTTGAAAACCACCTTCCCCAATGCTGGCCAGCAACTTTACCCTTTTCTTTGCCTCTTTCAGTTCACTTCCAGTGTCCCCACTGGTTTTTTGTCATCATATGTTTTTATATTTCAAATGTTCACATTTCTTTGCAGTAAGTGGGATGTCCCATGTATTATAAGCCGCGCTCCCCTGCTTTTTAATCTGCTTTTGTTTCTGCGTTTATATAGCGGTTAAAACTAAGTGATGTCTGCATGAGGCTCTGATGAGGATCCCCTCCGCCTTCCTTCAGCTGTCTGGGCCGTATGAATGTTTTACGTGTATCAGCGTGAGGCTTGTACCGGGGCTCTGATAAGGAACCAACAATTTACGTCTAGGAGTAGCTTAAGGTGGGGGGAGGAGCGAGAGAGACATTTTCAAAGCTTTGAACCTTAACGTTTCCCAGGATGGAAGCGTTGGCTTGTCATGATTTGGTTAATCCTCTCACCCTGTGAGAAAGATCTCTTAAGCTTCCTCTCTTGTGATCACGGGACATCGGAATCTGTTCCCTTCAACACCATGGGTTTCTCACATTTTTTTCTTTCTAGGCCTTGCTGAATCCATTTATTTATTTAAATTATGTATTTATTTTCAAATTGATCGACCGCTTCTCCCAAGTAGGGCTACCAAGGCGGTTTACATGAGAAGCATGAATACAACTGAAAGACATCACAAATGTCAAACGGCAAGAAGTCCCAGGAGTGGGTTTGTAAGAGAGAACGTAGGAAGCAAGGTTAAAGGGGTCCTAACTAGTTCTCTTTATGTTTGGGGTTTCTAAGACAAAAGCACTCATTCACACAGAAAACGTTCAGAAATGAGTTATTTTTTTGGCGGTGGAGGGGGGGTGGGGGTGACTGTGGCTGTCTAATGGTTCTGTGTTTCATTTTGATTTTATAAACGAGCAGATTTTACCGCTTGACCAGTCAAACAGCAGTCGTGTGAGACGAGCAGGTTAGGCGTCAGGTGGAGGACGTACACACGTCGACTGTCGGCTTTCCCCACTATCCTTTAGTCAATATTAAGAAGGCTCCCTCTTGAGTTGAGGACTTTTGTCAGTTTCAGAGCCTTGAGAATGACATTGAGAATCAGAGGATGGTGTATGAAATGGGAGGGGGAAAAAAGCCACTGGAAAATAACATTTTATTTTATTTTGATTTGGCTCTGAGGCATACTGTACTCATGGCGAGGCTGCTGTCATGGTCACAGTGCTTAGAAACCCTGAAAATATTCATTTAAGCATGCACTAATAGCATCACAGAAGAGAAAGGTGAATGCCACTGAAACGTAGAAAGACGTCTGGCATCCGGGCTCTCGCAGTGCACAAGATCAGCAGTCAGGAAGTGCCAGTCCGTGGGTTTTTAAAATGCTTATGGTGCTGTGGATGTGCAGCATCTGCAAATTTCTGGGGTAGGTGAGTTGCCTCTCCCCAAATGTCTCCCTCTTGGAGACCACCTCGTTCACCTAATGGAAGAACCAACCCTACATTGCTTTGTTTGAGAAGATCTATTTGTCGTATGAATATGTGCATGTGTATAAGAATTTATGACAAAAGTGTGTGTTAGTGTTTTGTTTAGGTAAGGAGGCGTGTGGTCAAATGTATTCATTCCCAAGGACCCATGGGTGCAGTTGTACAGGGTCATCTCCTTACATAAGAACATATCATATGCCATACTGGGTCAGACCAAGGGTCCAGCATCCTGTTTCCAACAGTGGCCAATCCAGGCTACAAGTACCTGGAAGTACCCAAAGACTAAGAAGGTCCCATGCTACTAATAGCTAATCACTATTGATTAATAGCAGTTAATAAACTTCTCCTCCAGGAACTTATTATCCAAACCTTTATTAAACTCAGCTACACTAGTTGCCTTAACCATATCCTCTGGCAACGAAGTCCAGACATTAATTTTGCACTGAGTGAAAAAGAATTGTTTCCGATTAGTTTTAAATGTGCTACTTGCTAACTTCATGGAGTATCTCCTAGTCCTTGTATTAACTGAAAGAGTAAATAACCGATTCACATTTACCTGTTCAAGTCCTTTCATGATTCTGTAGACCTCTATCATATCCACCCCCACCTCCTTCCCATGGTCTTCTGTTTCCGGATAGCTGAGCCCTCTGAAGAGCTAAATTAGTTTAGCATGATCATGTTAATTAGCTTTCCCTGGCTCACATCAGTAAGCTGGCACCAGGTCCTAGCAGGTGTGTGTTAAACAGTTTCAGTTCTCAAGTCCTTACTAAACAGTGTGGGGGGAGAGCACGTGGCGATCCTTCATTTGCATACCCAGACAAGTAAATGTTTGCATGCTCACGCTAACATCGTTTTAGGCCTCCCCTTAATGTGCATGATGTGATCCTCCTGCATAACTTGCTATTTTTAATGTATACAAGAGGCCTTTAACGTGCACATTAAAGTTTATTGCACAGGCTCCAAAGTGTATGTAAATATATTTCATAAATATTCATTGCAGCTATCCTGAAAGCCAGAGAGGGCCCAAGCCCTAGAACTGGCAGCGAAGTTGCTCGCCCTGTTGGCAAACCCTGGTAGTGACTTTCTCAGTCGCCCACAGCCTCTCCTTTGGCATCGCAGAGCTCACTGTATTTGCATACGTTTGTTTTTTGTTTTTTTTATTCACTGCTGTGGTCTTGTTTAATCTTCTCCTGTTCTTTCCATCCATCCCTCCATCCAGTCTCATTCTTCGGCTGCTGCAGACTTCTCTAATCCATCCCCTTTTATCTTCCCATTAGATCCGTGTCGGTTTTTTTTTTTTTGTCCACACACTTCAATGGCGCGCTCTCTCCTAGCTCTGTGGAACTTGGACAGCATTTGATTTAACATATGTAGATGTGTGTGTGTGAGTGTCTCTCTCTCTCTCTCTAGATATACATATATATATATTATAAAGATATGCCATGGTATAGGGTGTCAGATCAAGCTCAAGTTAAAGTGAGGATATACATACTCATTTAAATTATGAACACATGTAAAACGCCTGCGTAACAATTCATAGATGTGTGTAAATGCTATTAAAGCTTCCCTCTGCTGTTAAGCCTCCTAGGAAAGATTGGGACTGTTGAGCTGTCTGTAAGTACATGCGTCTCCTCTATTAATTTCAGGTTCAAACTGCTTTTTGTTTTGGTTTTTTTTTAAATAGTTGTTACAGAGTCCAGGATTAAGCTTGTGTAGCCTGCTGAGCTGGTGTCACCTGAAATAAAATCATTCTTGTCCAGTAGCACAGTAAAAGAGCACATTCAGCTTTATTGTTTTGCGATGTTTCTATGTGTTTATGTGTACAAATGCACCCAAACCTGTGTGCAGTACATTGAATATAAAAATGTAAGGTGCACTTGTACATTGATTGCAGTACATAATCTCCACTCTTCCGTCCCCAGGAACACAACTTTTTAATGCAGGTGAAAATCCACTTCCCCACTTATGCCGACCTGTGTGCATAAACCCCACCCCCATAACTGGTAGCTAAAGGTCTGATTTATTAAGCGTTTTTTCCCATGGACACAGAATGGGAAAAAAATCTCAGTGATTCAGGACCATAAGGCTTAGAAAATGTATCCCTTTGAGGATTTGTATTTTAGATTTCCCCTTTCCAAACTCATGCTTAAGGCAAGCTACAATTCAGGAACAGTAGGTAGGTCCCTGCCCCAGAGAGCTTACAGTCTAAGGTGGCATCTGTAGCAATGAAGGATGTGGCGACTTGCCCAAGGACACCAGGAGTGTCAGTGGGAGAAGGAGGGATTTAAACCTTGGCTTTCCTGGTTCTCAGACCACTGCTCTGACCACTAGGCCATTCCTCCACTCCTCCTCCTGCAGAGAGAGCACAGGGAATGACAGTCCATAGCCCTGGAGGCCCAATTTCCAGGAATACTGTAACTATTACCGTACATGGGATATCTGCAATAACAATAAGAAAGAGAATAAAACAGTAAACTCCAGACTATATAAATGCAAAGAAATGCGCATTCTGTTCCTGCTTCTCCATGAATATTTTTAGCTGAGAACCCAGTAATAATTTTAAAGCTAAATGCTGAGTCAACAGAGTCTGCTGGGGATGAGATTTGAATCCGGGCAACGTGACCATCACCCAAGAGCAAGAAGACTAGGGTTGCAAGACTGGCTGTAGGGTCATCCAGGACAGCTTGGGTGGACTTGAATGGCCAGTTCCGTCTGAAGCAACGGGCTCAAAATCTGAACGATTCGGTCTGTGCCATGCGACAGAATCCTGCCATGCGTGGCTCTTCACGAGGGTTCCCGGTGTCAACCACTGCAGGAGCCACTCGAAATCCATCACAAGACGACTGAAGTGGCCACAGATTAGATCGCTCTGGACCCACTTACGCAAACTGAGCAGTGCTGAAGTAACAAGGACAGGATCAACGTCGGGTCTGCTTTGCACAGGCTGCAGTCTCTGCAAATCATTCAGGTAATATTAATTAGGTCAGATATGGGTTCATGTTTTAAGGACTGAATGGACTGCTATAACTGAAGGAGTTACCTTCAGGTACATAAGACTTTAATGTGAACTCTGCCACCTAGCCAGCGTTCAGCTGGGGCGCGCAGATCCGGGCTATGCATGCTCATTTGCAAAGAAAATCGTCTTCGTTCCCTCCACTCACCACATGCTCCCATCTCTGTCTTGTTTGCAGTCCGCTTTGCACCTAAGGAAAAAGCAGAAGATGAAATGTTTATCAATAAAAAACGTGATCTGTGGTGGTGTTGCCATTTTTACCGTGTGTGGCAAAACTCGAGATCCACGAGAAGAGTTCATGCGTCAAGGGAGCAATTTTGCAACCGCCCGCCTCCGTGCAATGTATGCCTTGCTTTCTCTTTTTGAAAATCTCCACGGGTACAGGCACCAGCAGACCTCCGCACCTGCTTTTTTCTTCGGATGAATAGTCCATGGGGAGTAGCGTGCAGATTTGAAAATACCGTGTTCGGGCATTGTTTCCTGATCCCATCCAGGCCCTCACCTTTCCTCAAGAATGCCTTCGTTAACTGTGGCTACAAGTGCAGGCACTCAGCCAGGGGAATTATCAGGCAGGCAATTCACCCGGATAAATCACTAATTACTGAGCTCAGTGACTTTAAAAATTGTCCTCTGATCGCTCTAGGTGCATGCAGTATTAAAGTTTTGGGTGGGATTGGAAAATAATGCACGAGGATTGTATTTTCAGATTTGCACGTTATTTTCCATGGACATTTGCAGAGACTGGCCATTCACAGAAAAAGCAGGGACAGAAAATCTGCGGCTACTTTAGGGGTCTGTAGAAATTCTCAAAGGGAAAACTTGAAGTGTATGGACCCAGAGCAATTAGAGGACAATTTTCAAAGTCCCTGAACCAGGTACTCTGTGATTTATCCGGGCAAGTCGGTTGTCTGAAAATCCTTCTAAAAGTGCAGCCGGCGTCCCACAGTGTGCATAGTTTTAGCCCCATTTAGTAGAGGCTGAGAACTGGAGAAGCCAGGGCTCACATCCTGCTTCTCCCACTGACGGGCCTTGTGATCTTGGGCAAGTCACCTCATCCTCCATTGCCACAGCGGCTGCTGACCGGGAGGGTAACTTTCACGCGGCTGCGCTTGGCGGCAAAAGTGCGCAGACTTACGATGGTGTTTTATTATCCGCTCATATCGGAGGGGCGTGGATTATAAAATAGACATATTTGTACCCTTCAACATGTGCGTGTACGTGTGTGTACGCAAACATACTGTCAATGCATTGAGAGCAAGTACTTTTTAACTACCAATTTCAAAAAATATACATGCGTATATTTTACGAGCGAAAACAAAGTAGGACATACTCGCATAAAAGTGATTTGCACCCGTAAGTCGGGATATTTTAAAACATACGTGCGTGCAGTTGAAATGATCAGTTTTACCAATTTCTCCACAGTTCATAGAGTCCTTCTCCAGCTCCTCGAGACCCTCCTGGTTCTTCTGCCTGAGCTCCCCCCCCCCTCCCCGGCCAGCAGTACGTTACAGACATATTTGATCACTTACACAAGATAATTAGCAAGGTTACAATTATGCAAGTAAGTTGTCAAATCTACGCACAAAAGTCTCTTTTAAAATAGCAACTTTCGCGCAGAAATGTTGGCCCCGCCCTGGAATGCCACTAGATCGCCCCTTTTTTATGCGTGTTTATGTGCGTGCGAACCCTACATTATGCGCAGATTGTCAATGTTTATATAATACTAATTACGTGAGTTCAGGTTACATGCATGCATGTATGCTATTTTTTACACGTGTAACATTTAGAAAATTGCCTCCTCTGAATGAAAGCCTTCTAGGGCAGGGACCTTCCTACTGTGCCTGGATTGTAGCTTGCCTGAAGCACGGGTTTTGGACAAATATAGCCTGCAATAGTGCTCAGAACGAGAGTCCCTCCCATTTCAGCTGCAGTTCTGCACGCATGTGAGCATGTTTCATGGTATCTTTCTCCTATTATGTTTAGTCTGTGAGCTCTGCTGGGAGTTTTTTGTATTTTTCCTTTGTGGGCATACTAAATTTTTACTCGCCGTTCATTCAAAAATAAGAAAAAAATATATATAATTGGCTTATGTGAAATGGACATTAGGTGACTTTGATTTTAAAGAAGACAATTCTCTTTGCTGATAGATAAACCAGTGGAAGGCTGACTTCCGTGAATGCCAATATGCTGCGCAAAGAGCACTATAGTGTTACAGCGGCTTCATTTCTGGAGCATTTCACACAAACTGTGACCTGTGAGAGAATGAAGGCTGCTCACGATTTGCTGAGCCCCACCACGATAATGTCTTGGCTGAAAATAACAGCCATTCCTCCAGTGCTGTGACTCATTCCGTGTCCTTGAATCGTCAACCTGATGGGTCCAACTTGACGTTAACCAATTTGCCTAATTCATCACCTCTGCGTTTTGTTGTACAAAAGAACACGTGCTCCGAGCAACTCACCTTTCGTGGCTCATTGAAATGTGGATGGTGGAATAAGGAAACCTGAAGGACTGCAGCCTCATGGACCTGGCGGAGGTCACATCTCGTTCGCACACACGTTTTCGCACACTCACACACAGGGTTTCTTCCTGTCTCACTGCTTTGTTCTGTTGCCCTGAGGGCTACATCTGTTGGCACAAGCAATCAGTGCTAAAGCTTTAGGTACAGCAGACTGTACACTATAATAAAAAAAAAAGAAAGAAAAAACATCCATAAACTGACAGCCCATCCTCTCACATTATATATAATATATGGCACTTTTATTAAAAGAATGGTACATTTTGCATACACAAGATATGCATTGGATGTAAGAGATGTTTTAATGTTCTCAGTCTAATTAGGTCAGTTCAGAGGCTGTAATGGGAGCAGCATCCATACTATTGTGAAAAACGTCTCTTGGATCTTTAATATAATCAGGTTTCAAATCCTGCTGGTGCTCCCGGTGACCTTGTGCAAGTCACTTCACCTTCCCTTGCCTCACATACAAAATTATGAGTAATTTTCAAAGGGGCTATGCATAGAAAGTTAGCATATTCTCGTGTAAGTCCCCTGCTGTTTTATAAACATCGAAAGGATGCGTGTATTTTCAGTTTCGCGCACACATTTACCTGTGCAAAAAAAGGGCCAGTCTAGGAGCGCACGTGATATCAAACTCATCTGTTGTCTGCTCTTTTTGGGTGGGAGGTCTTGGTGAACTGGGGGAAGTTCAGTGTGAAGCACTGGGTGAACTGGCGGATATATCGGCGAATTGGTGATTTCAGGTACGCATGCATAGTTTAAAATATGCCTGCCTCTGCATAAAAATCAATTTTATGCATATATGTTATTTTTTTTGCACATAAAATATACATCCATAGGTTTATAAAATTGGTAGAGAAAGTATGTGCTTTTAATGCAGTGCGTACTTTCAGAGCTGAACTATGCAGTATTTTATAAAACTATGCAGCACTCCGCTGCTCCCTCACACGCACAAATCCAGTAATGCAAATAGGTCTGAAAGTTATCCTCAATGACTGCAAGCCTTCTGGGATCAGGGAAATACCTATTGTACCTGAATGTAATCCTTTTTGAAGTGTCATGAAAGGCAGAATATAAATAAAAAATTATTATCATGGACAGTACAACCTCAGTTTAGTGTCTCATCTGAAAAATTAGGCCTTCAGTCACAGCCATCGACGAGGGTGACAGCTGATGGGCAGAGTTAGAGCCAATGGTACAGAACTATTGCTGCGGTGATCAGACCGGGAATAGCGGGAAGGAGGATCTATTGAAATCGGAGAAAAACATCCCCAGCTCTTTGTAAATGAAGGTTAACAGCACCAGGATAAACAGCACTGGTTCTGATTTTGCTGTAAGAAGGAGACGAAAGAAAGAACCACCAAGCGCCGTCCCCCCCAGCCAAAAAAAAACAACCCTATCAAGAGACATCAGTCATCTCAGGACTCGAGAACAGCAGGGATAACGTGCCATCAGATACTGAAGCCTTAATATTGTTGGCTTGGTTTATGATGCTACAGCAGACCAGAGCAATTAGGTATCTGGAGATCTCCAGTGAGCTGAGTGAGGTAGGGGATCTGTATCCCTTCCACTCATCAGCAGCACTTTTGCTGACCCTTATACCATCTCAGGAGCACTCTGTACCTTAATTATAAATGAACCAGTGTGCTCACCATCATTTCAGATCTGTCACCTAACGAGAGTCCTGCTTAGCAGATGTTCAATTACTAGGAAGATCTACGTGTAATTATGGTCAGTGGCTCGCTCTGGCTCCTCTTTTGCAAACTCAGCCTAGGTGATGGAATTCTGTTGCTCGTCTGAGTGCAAAAATATTTTATATCATGAAGTTATTACACTATTACACCCTGAAAGGTTTTCAGATTACCAAATTTACCCTTTGTAGATTTGCATAAAGCCTATTTATGCTGTGCAGGTTTCAGACAGTATTAGAATTATCTTGCCTTAAAAAGAATCATGGTTTGTAAGTTTCTTCTAAATCTTTTTTTTTTTTTTCCTTCTACTGAGAGTTTTCTGTTCCTCGTAATTTCAAATATCTCTTTATTAGGAAAACAGCACCTTATAGGCTAACAGATTTAGTGAGGCATAAGCTTTTGAGGTCAATGGTCAGCTTCATCAGATTAGGATATGGGGGTGAGGCTTAGTCTAAAAAGGGGGATATGTTGTCCAGTTGCTTGTGTGAAAGGGGAGCAGATCTCTTTGCATTGCTTGCATTATTTTCTGAGGGACTCTGCAGTGCTTTCGCAGATCCTCAGAGAGCTGCTTTCTCACCTTTACTTCACAGGTTTTCATCCGCCATTCTTGGAATGCGGGACCTTCTTTTAATTTCTTTTTTTTTTTTTTATTGATCTCCTGGTTGCCAGCAGTAGTTGGTGTTTCAGTTTACAGCACTTTCCTAGAGCCCAGGATACACCCAGCCAGTCCGGGTTTTCAGGATCTCCACGATGAATATGCAAGAGATAGATTTGCATGCAAAGGTAGGAGTCCAGCTAGACTGAGCATTCCTGTTTGGGAAACCTTTTGCTTTATGGACAGGTAAGTTCCTGTGCTCTTACCTCTTGCTAGAAACCCTCATAGACCTTAGGAGGACTACAGGTAAGAGGGTTTCTGGCACAAGAAGTGCCCTCACTTGGGAATGCTTGACCTTACCTAGGGGTCAATATTCAGGTTATAGCTGTGTAAATCTCTCAGTTTAAGAATTTGTCCTCTCTGGTTACAATTGTGCGGTTACATTTCAAAACTGCACAAATTTAACTGAGTAGAAAAGGGGCTGTGTTAGAGGATTTCCTGGTACAGGTTTCCCAATTTACCCCTATATTTTTTAAAATGCCATAAATATAGCGGAAATAGCACCGGCAATAAAAAGGGGCGTGATTAGGCTAATTACCTGCTCCCGCTTTGGCAATTCCTGTAAAGTGTGACAAATTTATCGCACCTGTGCTATTTTATTACTTCGCATGGTGATTAATACATTGGGGGGTGGGGGGGGGGAGAGAGATTCTGTATAGGGTCAGTCTGAACTCTATATATAGGTACCACTGTAGAGGGGCACTTTGAATTAGGGTGGGTTTTGGAAGATGGGGGGGGGTAGGGGCAGGGGCCGGTCCCTCTGGTCACGTGGTCTGCCGAGCGCGGCCACGACAGAGCCGCGCTCGGCAGACCACGGGGTATCTCCTGGGCCGGTTTTGGGGAAAATCCCTGGGCCGATCTTTACCTGGAATCCACCCCTGGGTAGGGGGTGGTGTTACAGGACATTCTGAGGAATTCATAGTAAACCTGACATTACTAGAGATTTGTAGTCATTGTAATGGATGAAAAGTAGTTATTTCCGGTATTAAATCCTGCATTGCTGTATCACCTCAGACGCTAACAACCCTCGTTTTCATTAACTCCACCCAAACTCCTCCCACTGGAATACTTAATGTTGAATTTGCGTTGCGTTATTTATCGCACGTGTTAAGGCCTATGGCGAAATGATAAATGACCCTGTTAACCAGTTAGCGTGATATTCAGCACTAAATTTAGCCAGGTAACCCCCAGCTGTGCAAATAGGAGCCCTAAATCTGCTGCTGAAATTGTGAGTGGGTAGATTTAGGTGCTCATTGAGCCGCACAGCTAACTGGATGTCTGTGTAAAGACAACAGGGTTTTTTTTGAAAATGCAACTCCAAGTGGCCATTGACGCCATCTTGTTCACATGTTAAAGATAAGCACTGGGGAGATCGGCTGTTACAAATGGAAACCTGCCTGACTTAATATCAGGGAGATTTGTTATTTGTTCATTTCTGAGGACTTCTATTCTCACCGTAACTTATGCTCCTGGATTAGTTTTTAGGATGCCCTGACTTCTCTTTGTTCTTTTCTTGTACACAAAGGCTCGGCCCTTTGATATTTTAGCCATAAGGATGGGCTTGGTGAATGTAAGGTTAGAAGGCTGCACCCCACCAAATTTGCCATAAACGTGTCCTTGTCCGTTACTCCTTAAAGTTTGAGGAGAAGATAGCGAGTCTGTCATTTGAAGCCCGAGTCAAAGCTCTGAAGACCACAGGGTCATCTTATTGCAGAACTGTCTGGTGGCGAAGAGAGGGGCTGTATTGCCGGAAGTTCAGGATCCCCTGGGAATAGTAGGATTTGGATGTTCTGTGACTCAGGTAAGCTTGGTGCATTTTGGTGCAGGCTGGAATATTTATGAGGTTGTTATTTGCCGTTTCAGCTCTCTTTTTACTTCAAACATTTAGGTCTCTGACAGTAACCACACGCTTCCCATGTACCTCCCAACCCCACTGCCGCTATCCCAGTCCTGAGACCCCTCCAGGACATCTCAGTTCAAACCTGCTTTGTCCTTCCTACTTGGGTCTGAGGAACGGCCTGCATAAGAAAGTAAAAAAAAAAAAGAAAAGCCCCAAAGTTACACCGATCTTCAAAGTGACCGTCCACCTTGAAAAGGATTCCAGCAAAAGTATCCCCTGACGGGTTGCACCTGCTGCACGACGTCTCCTGCTGCAGGATTAAGCCCGAACCCCTCTCCGGCTCCAGGATACGTTTACGTGCGGACATGACAACGCGCGCATATCAGGTGAGCAATTTCACCAAAGGACCCTTCTTCATGTAAAACACTGCAGGCGTTGCTTTTGAAAATGACCCCCACATAGCCTGCTATTTTATAATGAAGGATTCTCTTATCCCCAGAACCTTTGAGTTCTGTTACTATTTTTTTTTTTTGCGTCCACCTTTTCCCCTGGGAGGTTATTCCATGCATCCGTCGCCCCCCCCTCCATCCAAAAATGTTTTCTAATGTTCCTTCTGCCTTCCTTAAGCCTCATGCCATGACCTCTTGGCCTGCAAATTCTTTTCCACGGAAAAATGTTTGCCTCTTTTGCATTATTTATGCCTTTGCTGTATTTAAACGTCTCTATCGCATACCTCCCGTCTCTCCTCTAGGGTGCACCTACGAGGACCCTGCACCGTTGCCTTCCTCCTTTCCGAGCTGCAGCCTCCAGAATTGTGTGCAGTACTGCAGGGGAGGTCACAGGCTAAAATGAGTGCTTGCCAAAAGTTAGGGTCCTTCCGTGCTGACCACTGCTGCCCCTTCTGCATTCAATGCTTTAGATGAGGTTGCTGCCCGTGCACTGTCGTCTTCTTTTAACTGCAGAGAGCTGTGGGATTTGGGTTCAGATTTACGGGCTTTTCTAACAATGGATTTCATGGGACCCCCACAGTAGGGCTGTTGGACCTCAGCTGTTGGATTTCCAGCAGTCTGTTCCTTCCTCATTAGCATATCGTTATTTACCGCGTTCTGTAGGATGCTATCATATTTTATGAGAATTCATTGCCTACGAGTGTCAGGAACCTGCTTCCGGTGCTCCAGCCGTGGTTTGTTGTGCCTGTGCGGCTCCTCTGCGCACGAGGCAGCAGGTCTGAGGAGGAGAAGCATAAACTCTCCTCATCCGTCCGATTGCTATCAAAATTCTGTAAATGGGCCTAAAGAATGGTCAAAGGAATAGTCAAGGCTGTTTTCCTTTCCAAACTGAATGCATATTCCCTTATCAAGTATCCTCTTAAGAACAACAGTGCTGATTACACGCAAGTCGGGTGCGAGAGGGATTGAGGAGGGGACGGGGTGGCAGGTGTGGGCTGCTCTGAGCACTGTCAGAGAGGAATGATTAATGAGCGCCAGCCCCAGCTGAGGCTAACCTTTGGAGAGCTGAGCAGGACATCTGCAGAACTGACACAGCTTTGACAAGGACAGAGCTGAGCAACCAATTATTTCGCCATCACTAAGGTGGGCTGTCAGTTTAATCCCAGCCATTCACTTAGGCAAGGACAGGGAAATTTCTCCTTTACATAGCATCACTACAAGGCCACCTTAACTGTTTCGGCACCGCGTCCTGGATGGAGGGATGTTGTAAACCCACTTCCCAGCTCCATCCGCAGAGCAGTGATGTCCCTTGCTGGAGTGACAAGACACCATCGGATGATTTGTAGGCACTAGCAAAGTCTGTAGTGCACGCTTGCTGCTGATTTTCAAAGAGAAGGTCGCTGGGTATTTTCTTCCTAAAAAAATTAGCTAGCCTAAGGCCTGCGCACTAAAAGCATCCTTGTGCGAGGGGGGGGCCTAGCAGGGTCAAAACTGCGCGTGCACGTCTGAAAATGGAATGTCCGCGCACTGTTCAGTCTAAGCCACGCCCACGGGAACACCTCCTAAAAGCACCTACAGCATGAAGCCCGGCAGCGGCGTTCACTCGGCTGAATCACTTTGAAAAATTGCCTTCCTTCAGGCTAATTGCTCGGCCTAAGTGGATTCCTGTATAATTTTTCATTCCTTTTAAAGAGGTTTTGTGTGGTGCAAGAGAATCTGCACACAGCCCTGGCCGTTAGAAGGCGGGTGCAGCATCACAAAGTGTCGTTTTAACCTCCAGTCACTTCTGCAGAATTCATCCATCCGCGAGCAAGGCAGCGAGCATGGCATAACACCAACAAAAGCAATATTTAAATAACTCTTCTACATTCGCACATATTCCTTAAAGCAGTTTTTCTTACTCCCTCACCAGTCTGGCTCCCAGGATATCCACAATGAATATGCATTTTGCAAATCTATCTCATGCTTCTTGATTGCAGTTATACTGAAACGCAGGCTGGCAAGGAGTCATTCCAGGACCGGGTCACAAAACCAATTCAATGGGAAAAATAAATGCAGTATGGGGGTTGTATTAGAAATTGCTCTTCGGTGACAGTGGTGCTCTAAACTGGGCTGCCAAAAATTAACATAAGAGCATAAGAAATGCCATACTGGGCCAGACCAAGGGTCTATCAAGCCCAGCATCCTGTGTCCAACAATGGCCAATCCAAGTACCTAAACACTAAGAAGATCCGAAGCTACTATTCCTTATTGATTAATAGCAATTTATAGATTTTTCCTCTAGGAACTTATCCAAACCATTTTTAAACCCAGTTACACTAACTGCTGTAACCACATCCTCTGGTACTGAATTCCAAAGCTTAACTATGCGCTGAGTGAAAAAGAATTTTCTTCGATTTGTTTTAAATGATCTACTTGCTAACTTCATGGAGTGCCCCCTGGTCCTTCTGTTATCTGAAAGAGTAAATAACCAATTTACATTAACTTGTTCAAGTCCTTTCATGATTTTGTAGACTTCTATCATATCCCCCCCTCAGTTGTCTCTTCTCCAAACTGAACAGCCCTAACTTCTTTAGCCTTTGCTCATAGGGCAGTTCCTTTGATGCCCTAGCTTACAGTTCAGCATTGGATTCTGTTTTGTAATAAATAGTTGGGGTTTTTTGCTTTTTATTCTTTTATATTTGATATAGTCCTCAAGAGCCACAAAGAGGCCTGACTTTCAGGATATCCATAATGAATATGCGTTTAGATCTATTTGCATTCAATGGTGGCAGGGCATGCAAAACAATCTCATGCATATTCATTGTGGATTAGGGATGTGAATCGTTTTTGAACGATTAAAATTATCGTCAGATAATTTTAAAATCGTTCAAAATCATTAGAGTGCACCTTTGCCCTCACTATGTCATACGGGCGATGGTCGCCCATATGACATAGTGAGGGCAAAGGTAGCGCCGGCGCCATTTTGAAGATTGGCAATATGGCCCGCGTGCAGGAGGTCGCTCCCGGACCCCCGCTGGACTTTTGGCAAGTCTTGTGGGGGTCAGGAGGCCCCCCCAAGCTGGCCAAAAGTCCCTGGGGGTCCAGCGGGGGTCCAGGGGCGATCTCCTGGACGCGTGACGTCGGGAACCAGGAACCAAAATAGCGCCGGCGCTACCTTTGCCCTGTCACATGATAAGGGCAAAGGGCCACTGGCGCCATTTCTCTCAACGCAGTCGTGGCCAGAGAGAGGGAGATCGCGTCGGGACCCCCCCACTGGACCCCAGGTAATTTAAAACATTTTGGGGGGGTTCGGGAGGGTGGGGGATTTGTTTTAAAGGTTCGGGGTGGGTTTTAGGGTTTTTTTGGTGTGCCGGTTTTCCCACCCTCCCCCGATTTACGATTTTTAACGATTTTTAAAAAAAACCAAAACACGACAATAAGATTTCCCTCCCCCCCCCAGCCAAAATCGATCGTTAAGACGATCGATCACACGATTCTCACCCCTATTGTGGATATCCTGTAATCCAGGACTCTTTTTGGCTCTTGAGGACTGGAGTTGGCCACTCGTATTTTATTTAAATGTGATATTGCTTGTGTAGCGTGATGAGGCTGAAGGACGGCCACCATTCTGGAAGCCTTTGCAGTTGGTGATGGTTCTGTCCTCATTTAAGGGTTGGTTGGGAGATTTCTTTCCTCTTTCCTCGTAGTAACTGCAAGGGGGTCGAAGTGTTTTCAGTTTGGTTGTGACCTTGATATTGAAAACTATAATAAGCACGTCTGAAAAAAAGAAAATATGTTCCAGGAATGCAAAACTGGATAAACCAGAAGAGGGCCAGACGTGGTTCGTGGACGTGGACCAAGATGAAGGATGAGGAGGCGATCCTGCAAGAGAAGGGCGGTTGCAAGACAGGAAAGGTTGGGGTTAGAAATCATTGGGTTTAAAGCAAAAGGCTTAAGACTTGGGGAGCTGCGTTGTGGGATGGAAAAGAACCTCGGCAAACGTAACACTTAAGAGGTTCTTGGTCCTGGGGCAGGAGCTTCCCAGGTTTTCAGAATATGCAGCATGAATATGCAGGAGATTGGGAGCACAGAACGTACAGGCTTTCCCCCTGTTTTTTCCATGGTGGATATTCTGAAAACCTGACCCGGCTGTGGGGGGTCACCAGGACAACTTTGGAAAGCCCCTGTCCTGGAGGAAAGCTTTTCGGCTGAGCTGGTGCTTGCGCTTTGTAAAGTGACAGGAAGAATCCCTGCATCAGGAGTGCCTGCCAAAGTTTTGGCTTGTTGCAGTTTCCAGAGCGGATCCAAACACCGTAAAATGAATTGATATCTTTTAATGATTATGTAATTGCATTAAAGCACTCCAGGAGGGCATGCTGTAGCGAGCTATTGGCACTTCTCAGGTAGCTGAAGGCACTCAGCCATTGGCCTCATGCCTCCCAGCCTGCTGATTATCCACCAACAACTGTTGGGGCCTCGTGCCTAATCCTGCTGTTTACACTGAATTCCCATGCAGGTCATACATCCCGCCTTGACTCAATTACCCCTTGTAATTTTGCTTCCAGTGGAGGGGGAAAACAATGTACTGCCCTGCGCCGTTGTCACCGTGTTGTAGTTAGCTGGCACGTTTCCTCCGCAGAGCTGGCACGTTTCCCCTGCAAGCCTGGCACCGGCCGTGAAGCATTTCTGTGAATGTTCAAGCGCAGAGCGCTCCGGTTTGGGAAAGAGAGTTTTGTGGGCAAGGAGGGAACGAGAGAAACCCTTTGAAAAACAGAAGCCACTTGACATCTTGCATAAGCGGGGGATGCCATATGAATGGAAATGAGGAGAGGAGTCATCAATATTTGAGTAGGCTGCAATATTTGTGTTGGTTGAAATCTTCCAACAGTTGGCAACTGGAACAGAGGTGTGCCTGGGAAAAGTCGCATCTTCTTCTGGGTTTTGTTTCGGTTTTCCCTTTTTTTTTTTTTTTTGTTTAGTGCCGTCATTTTAGCACGTTTATTTAACGCGCACTACGTTGTTTAATGCACAAAAAAAAAACCATTTAAAAATGTGCTAAAATGATTAAACACAATTTAAATTCTGTGTTTCGGATTGGAAACAACACAAAGTTAATCATGCACTGATCTTCTGGTGTTTGAAGAAGACAGCGGCCCTAGTGGTCTGTACGATATGTGCAGTCAGGTATGTTTGGCGCTTCTTTGTTATGTACAGGTCACCTATCCAGATGTGTTTTGGTGCTTATGGACTAAAAATACCAGACTGCAATGTAAATAGGACTTTTTCAATGTTTCTAAAAGCATTGCACAAAAAGAGAATTATATAGGGCTGAGAACTGCTAAGAACGTCCGCGGTGTCGTGTCTCAAAAAACAGGCCACGAATTAGCAGTTGCAGTAACTGAAGGGCCCGAACCCATCCAGTTGTCTCTGTTCTGTTTCAAACACTCATTCAGTTTCATTCAGGATCTTGTAGACCTTCTAGCAATGATTTGCTTCTGTTTGCGGGGGGGGGGGGGGGTTTGTTGTTTTTTTTTTTTATTTTATTTTTATTAAGCGTATAACAAACATACAAGAATCCTCTTGCACAGAAAATACAGAGCACTTAGAATATTCATAAGAATTATAATAAGTAACATATTATATTATTCAATATAGTAGGCTCCTATTAAGGAAATAGGGGGAGAGGCAAGGAAATCAAGCGGTTTAACAAAGAAATTTACAGAACCCAGGATTACTTCACCATTCCATTAGAGATTGTCAGGAGTGCGATTCTAAAAATACATGCAACGGCGAGGGTTCATAAAACACATACTTATTTCCAGAGTAATATACTAAATATTTACATGGATATCTTAACAATATTTTTGCTCCTCTAGCCAAAATTCCCACTCATTTCAAGAAATGTTTCTCTACGCATTTGTGTAACCCTTGCAAGATCTGGCTAGATCCACACTTTTTGGCCATGAAACAACTTGGAACGCTTTCGCAAGAAAAATCTTAATACTGCATTCTTATCTGATACAAATGTAAATGATACCAACAAAGTAGACCTCCTCTTCAGTTCTGTGACTCTAGAAAGCTCTAATACATCCGAGAGATTTAAAGATGTTTCTGTCTGTTGATCTTCAAGTTGTTCCCTGTCTTGCTCAAGCATCGGTAAATAATACATTTTTGAAATAACAGGAAAAGATTCTACAGGAAATCCCAAAATTTGAGTAAGATATGATTTAAACATTTCAAGAGGTGTTGTCTGCAGGGGCGGATTCCCGATGACGGACAGGCCCGGGGATTCGCCGCCCGGGCTGGCCCAGGAGATACCACATGGTCTGCCGAGCGCGGCTCTGTCACAGCCGCGCTCGGCAGACCACGTGACTAGTGCGACCGGCCCACCGGGGGATGCCCGATCCCCAATTAGGCCAGTCCGCCCCTGCTTGTCTGTTTAACATAAGGAAAGTTAATGAAAGTTAATAACCCACAGATTCAACGCTTTCATTACATTTTCCATATTCTCAAGTTTTTTTGCTTGAATAAACTCTGATAGTAATGTAAAGAAGTCGAGGAGAGAGTTGAACAGATGAGCGTTCGTTTAACAGCTGTAGAGAAAATACAACAACCCAGAGCTACGAAAGCTGTGTGGGACAAACCAGGATCAGTTTGGCTTCTTCATGATGAGTTGTCGTCACCTGGTAACCCTACGAGCAAACCAGGCTGAGCAGAATGCCAAAAAATTATTCTCTCTCTATTCATTGATTCATTTTCGAATGAGAAAATGTCAGTTTGGAGATTTCAGCAGGCCCTCGGGGCTCCACTCCTATATTTTGTACCAGATTTAGTTTTAAATTAAGCAGACAAAAAAAAAAAGTCGCAGAATCCAGTTTGGTACTCGCCTGCTGGTTCAGCACTGCCTCTCTGCTTGTCCCACAATAAAGTGAACAATTTCCAAATAGTCAGTGCTCGGCGCCTTTTCCTCAGGTACCTTACACCAGTTTCCAAAGAGAAATTATCCGCATTGTTTCTCTGCAAAACTCAGCAGAAAGTGCACAAGCTAAAAGTGCCGCGTGCTTTGCTCTGCTCTCGAGGGATAGAGTAATGCGCGTGCTTCTGAAAATATCATGCACATGTGCTGTTTTCCTCCAGCCACCTAAACCTGCCGTCCAGCTAGACGCTCACACACTAATGAAAGTCTGCTCGGACTTTTATCCGGGCAGCAGGGAAATGTTCAGCTAAGCCATTTTACCAGGGGCAAATGATTATTTACCCAGATGCATGTCTTTCAAAATTGTCTTCCCCCGTGTCTTTGCTTCTTCAACCGTATAATCACAGTACATCAAGCATAATAACAGAAATAAAATCATTTCTTAAGTTGCAGCAAGAGGTACGGTTTTGGTAAGAAAAGTATTACTCAAGTGCAACCAAGAGAGAGGCCAAGCATTTCATTCCTGAAGTTTTTCATTGTGTCATGGGACACTGCCATAATCTCTGAGCATCAACCACACACCTCTGTTGTTTCTAGTCGTGCGGTTAGTCTTTAGCAGAAGGCTGTCCAGCCCCGTCACTGGGATATTCCCAAGCTGGAATGGCTGCTCTTGGCCTCCCATACGGGCCGAGACAGTAAAAATCACGGGAGAGCGGGCGAGCACACAGGCCACTCTCCTGTGCGCGCGATTCAGTAAATTAATTTATTTTAAATTAGGGCCCGCGGTAAAAAGAGGCGCTAGGGACACTAGCGTGTCCCTAGTGCCTCTTTTTGGACAGGAGCGGCGGCTGTCAGCGAGTTTGACAGCTGACGTTCAATTTTGCTGGCGTCGGTTCTCAAACCCGCTGACAGCCATGGGTTTGGAAACCGGATGCCGGCAAAATTGAGCGTCCGGCTTTCAACCCACGAGCCGGGGGCCCATTTAAAATTTTTAACTTTTTTTACTCTTCGGGACCTCCGATTTAATATCGCCATGATATTAAGTCGGAGGTTGCACAGAAAAGCAGTTTTTACTGCTTTTCTGTGCACTTCATCAGCGCCGGCAGAAATTAACGCCTACCTTTGGGTTGGCGCTAATTTCTGAAAGTAAAATGTGCGGCCTGGCTGCACATTTTACTTACTGTATCTCGCGGGAATGACTAATAGCGCCCGCAACGTGCATTTGCACGTTGCGGGCGCTATTAGGTTCGGGGGGGTTGGACGTGTGTTTTCGACGCGCTATTACCCCCTACTGAATAAGGGGATGCTGGGCTTGATGGACCCTTGATGGACCCTTGGTCTGACCCAGCATGGCAATTTCTTATGTTCTTATGTTCAAGGGAAGCAAGATGGATAGTAAAGGCCATGCACTGCTAGGAGCTTATTGATTAATCAGGATCAAAGGGCCTCCAGAACTTTCTCTAATGTCACATAATTTCACTTTTACATTCAGACTTTTAGTTGGGTAATAGCTGTAATAAGTCTGACAGAATTCTTTCAAATATTTTTTTGTCCATTCCTGTATTTTGTTGCCATCTGAAGAAAGTGTAAAGATTTATTTCAATATGCTGAAAACAGAAAATCAAAACTTTGCAGTGAATGTTGTTTCTTCTGGGTTAAGACTCCATCTGCCACGCCTGCTGGTCCCCAGTTCCTCTGGGTGTTGTGCTTTCTTGGCATCGTCACTGTGGCTTCTCCTCGTGCTGGTACAAACCTGATGAGATCAGGCAGAACTTCTTTCCTTAGCAATGGACTGAGAAGCTACAAGAACCGGAAGGGCGAAGAGCAGATTCTCAGGTCGTGAAGGGCCTGTTACGTCACGCAAAAGCTTAAGCAATTCAGCAAACCGGCGACGTTATTGTGAAATTGAACATTTGCTTCGGTGGTAACCAGATCTGCACATCACAGTGCACAATACTTTGAAATCCTCGGCTCAGTGAGCGGCAGTGGTCGAAACTGCAAACAGAACGTTAGGAATAGGAAAGGAATGGAGAATAAAACGGCAAACGTCATAATTGCCCCCGTATCGCTCCATGGTGAGGCCACACTTTAAGGTGAATTTTAAAAGCTGGGCACGTGACAAAATCGGGAGATGTGCATGCGTGTAAGGAAATGCACGTGTCCTCCCGATATCAAAAGCCACATTTCCCAATATAGGAATATTATCTCCCTCCTAATGAAAAAGGGGCATAGGCTTTGCAGGGCGGGGCCAGGAGAAGCGCATGAAAGTGTTTTCTCACCTAAATGTTCGCCCAGGTCTAGTGCCAGGTAACTTTACTTCTTCTACGGAGTTAAAAGAAACAGCCAAATCAGGAGGGGTTTTTTAAGGATCTGGGATAACTGGAGGTTACTAAACCAGGCAGGTTTGGAGGACTTATCTCTACGCTGAGAAAACTGGTGGAACTGGCCATGGCGTGGACACGTCTCGCTTATCAAATTCCCCCACTTGCGCGGATTAAACCTGATGTGTGCAGCTGTGCACACATTTGTGCGCCCAGGCTGTTTTTAACACGCGTGCCTATGTGTGCGTGTGTTATAAAACTGCCGCCTCCCTGGGCGCGCACCGACGCACACGCATCAGTGTCCCAAAACAGGTACAGTTGCACTGGAGAAAGGCACAGAGAAGGGCGACCGAAATGATAAAGGGGATGGAACAGCTCCCCTACGAGGAAAGGCTGAAGAGGTTAGGGCTGTTCAGCTTGGAGAAGAGACGGCTGAGGGGGGATATCATAGAGGTCTTGAAGATCATGAGAGGTCTTGAACGAGTAGATGTGAATCGTTATTTACTCTTTCAAAAATTACAAAGACGGGGAGAGGAAGCCCCTGACATCACGGCTTAGCCCCGGGCAGAGGAGAATCGGGCCAGCTTGCATCATCAGAAGGGGACTCCTTTCCCTTTAAAAGAGCCTGTCCTGCGGCACACCGAAGCCACTCGCCGGAGGAGCGTGCCCCCTCGGGAAGGGTTTTCTGTCTGCTTCCAAGGATTCCTCTTTTAAGAATGGGCAATAAGTGGACAGAACGTTTTCAAGCTCACCTCAGTGAGTCTGCCTTGCGCACTTCTTCTCAGCGTACTCTGGATATGTTTCATTTTTAGCGGCAAAGTACTTTTGTGTCTCAGCGCTTGGAGACCTTCGTCCGCTCCTCTTAGTCCATCTAGGCAGCTGAGTCACGAAGGCCTTTCATTGTTACAACCATCGGACCTATCTTTTCCTGGATCAAGAAGAGGATACAGGATTGCTACGAGCTTCTTTTTTTTTTTTTTTTAATTTTCTATTTATCATTTTACAAATATATCAAGAATTACTTGAAATGAAATGCATGCTTCGTAGCTCTTTAACAATCATCATAAACAAAATAGCCAAAATATAAAGGATTATTATCCTCCTCTCGTTCACGTTATAAATGTAATACAACAATAATAAATTCTACAAGGGAGAAATCCACGATTATATATCATTAAGCCCTCAAACAAGGGTCCAAAACTCACACAACCTTAGGAATTTATTTAATTTAACAACAACCTGATAAAGGGGTGCATATTTACTTTATGATAGACCTATAGTTACACTTTTAGAAGTATACAATCAAATTGCTGTATTCTTTTTACTAACTATAAAAGAAGTTAACTGGGACGGTTGAAAGAACAAAAAAGAATTGCCTTGAAACTTAATCAAACATTTACAGGGGAATTTTAACAAAAATAAACCTCCCATTTCCAAAATTTGCGGTTTCAACAAGAGAAATTATTGACGCCTCTTCTGCGTCAACCTCGAAAGGTCAGGAAAAATCTGAACTTTATAACCAAGAAGCAATTCAGTATGATGGGAGAAATATTTTTTAAAAACCCACTCTCTATCGGATTCGAGTAAGAATGCGACAGTTCCAGTAGATGGTGTAGCTATTCTCCTCTGACTGTTCAAAGACGGCTGAATGTCCAAATTTGGTGTTTCCCTAGGTGCCAATATTTGAAAGTTGTCAGAGTCAATCCCAGTTTTCTTCATCGGAGGAATGTGGTATACTTTGGAGATGATAGGTAAAGTTTCCTCTGTAATTTTTAAAATTTCCAAGTTATATTTTCTCCATAACTCCTTTGGGGTCATATAGGGCAAGTTGGGAAAATTAATGCATCTCAAGTACCTTGTTGAAAACTGGTTGTCTAGGTTCTCCAGTTTCTAGTGGAGTACTTGATTCTCCTTTATCATTCCAAGTTGTAAATTATTCATGCTTTCCATTTTTACCTCCAAGGTTTGTAACTTTTGTATATTTCCAGCTACATCTTTTTCAACTGTAGATATTCTCCCTTCTAATTTTTCCACACTATTAGCTGTTGTTAATATTTGACATGAGATATTATTATTTGATCACCTCACTTGTTGTTCCCATTTCCAAGTCATTTATAAATATATCGGTCCCAGAACAGATCCCTGGGGCACTCCACTATTCACCTTTTTCTGTTGGGAAAATTTACCATTCAACCCTACTCTCTGTTTTCTATCTTTTAACCAGTTGGCAATCCACAATAGGACACTGCCCCCTATCCCATGACATTTACATTTTCTAAGTCGTCTCTCATGAGGGACTTTGTCAAATGCTTTCTGGAAATCCAGATACACTATGTCAACTGGCTCACCTTTATCCACATGTTTATTTACACTTTCAAAAAATGTAGCAAATTGGTGAGGCAAGACTTCCCTTGGCTAAATCCATGTTGGCTGTGTCCTATTAAACTCTGCTTATCTGTATGTTCTGCAGTTTTGTTGTTTACGTCAGTTTCTACCATTTTGCCTGGCACAGACGTCAGACTCACTGATCTGAAGTTTCCTGGATCACCCCTTGATCCCTTTTTAAAAATTGGCGTTACAATGGCAACCCTCCAGGTATCTTAGATGATGTTTCTGTTAGTTAACAAATTTCCAATAGCAGGTCCGCAATTTCATTTCTCAGTTCTTTCAGCCTCTGGGATGTATGCAATGGCTGAGCCAGGCTCGGTTTTAGGGTCATACATAATGTTGTTTGGAAACTGCTCTTGAAAGATTTGTGTTTCTGTTTTGTTGGCTTCTATATGGGATAGGAGTAGGTAAGGAAAAAATTAGAAAATGCAGGTACACAGTGTACATCTAAACATAAAACCCCTTTGAGAGGGAGATTTGGTGGAGAAGAGGGGCAGGTAGAGAATGAGATGTGCATTTGTTGCGTACCTCGCTGACTTTCTAGTACATGCAAAAAATGGACATTATGGGTTTATTTTTACTAATGAGTGCATAATATTAATATTTTCATGTGTACTAGAAAGTCGGCGAGGTGCACACGTACCCACTGAAACGAATGCACCTCCCTAGGGGCAGGTCAACTTATGTTCATCTGTTATTGGCATGGACTGGAGGAAAGGAACTTTGAAGAGACGATGGGTTGAAAAGTAGTCAAGTTTGGATCAAATTGGAAAAAGTAGCCTCTCTGTAACCAAGAACTGATGGTTACTTCCTGATGAGAACCAGATGGGAAGGCGTAAGAAGGAAAAAAGTGACAGAGGAAGATAAATGTAGCAAGACAAAATGTCCACAAGTTGGAAAAAGATCTGGGTCACCACCAGCTTCCCGAAACCTATCCCTTCTTATGGTCATCCCTTTTAAATGTTTTCCACATCCGGATGCACCAATTAGATAGTTAACAGGCACCATCCCAGCAACTGCGCGTCTCCTATTTGCAAGGCAGCAAATGCCCCTGTGAAAAGCTGACTCACGCCTTACCTGCCGAATTAAGAAAAGTAAAGGCACTGTTTACTCCACAGGTTTCTTGTTGGCTTTCCCTCCTTGTCAGGAGGAGATTAATAAAGAGCCTGCCTCTTCCAGCCCTGCTAATAAATATTCACTCAGCCAGCCTGCAGAGATATTTGATCGTGTTCTGGGAGACGAGCGGCAGAGCTGTGCACTGTGGGTATTCGCTTTGGTCTAAGGTAATCAATTTAAACTCTCAGATTTTAGGGGTGCCTATCTCTTATCTTCTGCAGTTTTAGAGAAGATGGATATGTTTCCAGGCATTTTTAACCGCACAGCGCTCCAGCTCCTAGCCCACAGCTATGAAATACATTAAAAGGAAAGGTTTTATCTCCCTGGAGAGATCAAGCTAGAATACATATGCACAGTAATGAGAATACAGAAAACCTAGACCATAATGTATACCTGCATTGAGAGCCCTCATTTTAGTGTACATTTTATGGTGCTATTTCAAAGTGAGAAGTCCACATTTCTCACTGCTATCCAATCAGTTTGAAAAGAACATTGAATGTTCTGCCACCGTCCGCTGAGTCACGGGAGACAACTTTTCCAAATGATTGGGGTTGCTAAACTTATCATAAATTACCCCTCCCTGTGCACAGTAAAGGAGGTTCCTGGATGTCTGGGGTCCTCAAGCCCCCACAGAGCTGACAGCCTCTGCACTGAGTGCATTAGAAACTGCTTTCAGAGGGAGGATTCTGGTGGGCCAGGGAGAGAAGCTCGGTGCTGTTGGTAGGGGTGTTACATTTTTCCATTCTCTCCCTCCCTCACGTTTTCTCCTCTGAGCCTCTGGTTCCAGGTGACATGTTAAATCCCAAGTATTTTCTTACTGGGGAAGCTCACAGAAAGCTGCAGACCAGGGAGATGATGCCCAACGTTCAGGGGCACTGCTGGAGGTCAGATCAGGACTGTAATCTTGATCTACCGAGTTATCTGCTCTGTGTGTGCCTACGTTTCCCAGTTAGGGAACAGTGAAGGTCACTTATTTATATCAAAGCTGCTTTGCCTGTCTCCTTCCCAAGGGGCCCCAGACCCCACTTGTCACTAAAGGCAAATACCCCTGCCTTGTTTCATATGTGGTACTGCTGTTAGAGAGCACTGTGCAGTATATATATGGCATGTACTTAAAAAATAAAACGTTATGGTATCAGCTTATTGAAAAACTTGCAATGATTCGTATAGTGGGACTGAGCGGGTGAGGGCAGGACTGCCACTACTGTAGGCTGAACGGGGCCACCATATAAATAAGCCCCACTCTTTGACTGTCCCTTGTACTCTGATAAGCATGCGCTTACCAACCAGCGTGTCACCCGCTCAGTTCATCCATGGCAAAGTCCTTACTGTGGAGAGAGTCCTTCAGATGTGTTCTCAGACACAGATCAAAATTATCTTCCAAAAAGTTTTAATATCAGCATGAAAAAAAGTAGCACATAAACAAATAAATAGTTAGTCCCCTGACATGGTCTCTGTATGCAGATGGATTAAAGCATGATATTGAATGGTTGGGTTATTTTTTTTTATCTGACTACTTTGTGATGTAAAGTATTGCAGTGTTTTGATTCTTAATGATTCTTAATGCTTTGTCTCTCCATTATGTGCTGCTATAGAGTACTTTTGAAATTTTCTGCATACTGTTGTTGTTTGTTTTTATAGCATTGCTCAGCTCTTTAACTTTAAGGTTCTGATGGCACCTTTTAATTGGTGGCAGTAAATCTCACTCTTCTCCTTACTTCCACTTTTGTGAAAAGGAACCACATCCATTCCATCTCCAGTCCTCCAGAATTACTCCCGACTCTAAAGAAGCATTTTAACAGGTCAGCCAGTGGAGCTGCCAGAACTTATCTCTTAATACCCTTGGAGATGGCCCATCTGGCCCCATTGCTTTATAGTTAGCTCCTCACAAACGCACTTTCCCAAAAACTGATTGAGGTTTGCTTCATTTCCAATCTTCTTTGTGTTTGTTTCTGGAGCAGGACCACATAAAATGAACACAAATACGACACATATTACAGGAGACTAAGAACCAATGTCAGGAAGTATTTCTTCACGGAAAGGGTGGTGGATGCCTGGAATGCCCTTCCGGAGGAAGTGGTGAAGTCTAAAACTGAAAGACTTCAAAGGGGCGTGGGATAAACACTGTGGATCCATCAAGTCTAGTGGGCGTAAATATAGAGGAGGTGGTAAAACACTGCACAGAGCGGCAGTAGCCACAGAGGCATTCACGGAGCGGGATGCCAGTGGCCAGTAGTTGTTCCACCTTCAGGCAGCAAAATACTGCACGGAGCGGCAGTAGCCACAGAGGCATTCACGGAGCGGGATGCCAGTGGTTTGTGTTCCACCTTCATGGAGCGGAAGGTTGGAGGGCTGCCATCTCCAAAAAAACAAAAAACAAAAAAACCAAAACAAAAAAACAACAAACAAACAAAACAGAGGTGGGTAAGAGTATGGGGCAGGGGGTGGCTGTTTATTGTGGCAGTTGCTACCCCTGATTGAGCTGGATGTTCATTGGGATGCGGATACGGCACTGCTCTCTGCCTTGGTGGAGGGGTGGAAGGGAATTGGGGCCGGAGGGTGCTGGAAGCCAATAGTGACGGGGGAGGGGGAGAAAAAAAGGGGGGGGGGGGAAGATTAAAAAAAAAAATGGATAAACTGCGTAGCTTGCTGGGCAGACTGGATGGGCCGTTTGGTCTTCTTCTGCCGTCGTTTCTATGTAGGAGCATCCTTAATTCTGGTGAGATCTTGATTTTAAAAATGTGGCTGTGATATGTCCTTTATGACACATTTGTTTGAGTCACAGGTTGGATTATCCCTCCTGACGCAGCCTCGGGGCGAAACACCACCATGTCAGGGGACTAACCATTTGTCTATGTGCTACTTTTTTTTCATGTTGGTAAAGGATTTTTGATATTGAAGCTTTTTGGAAGATGCTTTTGATTTGTGCCTGAGGATGGATCAGTAGGAGCTTAATGCACATCTCCTCCTTTTACAACTGAGCGGCAGACCCCTTCTCCTTTCAGCTCCAGGTGAGGTTCCCCCCCCCCCCCTGCCCCAGTTCTTCCCCTCAGATACCTTTCCCCTTTGCTGGCCAATGCATGGTAGCAGCAAGCAGTGCTTCCCTTCTGCTGGTGGGAATAGGATTGCCTTGAGGGTATGGAGGTGGGGGGAAGGCTTGCTCCAGTGGGACGGCCATGGCAGAGGAGATCGCACTCAGGCCAGAGAGGTAGAGGAGGAAGAGAGAAGGGAATGGTATGAAAATATGTGTGGTAGAGGGAGGAGAGAGAAGAAGGGAGGGGAGCCAGCATGGCCATGCATCCCCCCCCAGGGTCGGCATATGGCAGGACATTTGCCTCATGTTATACAAGAAAAGCTCATTCACACAGCAGGTCATTGAACCTTTAATGTTTGCTCACTACGATCTTCACTACTTTATGAGTCATTGTCAGCTGTATTTTAAGGGTAGGAAACTCTTGAAATTTTCTACTACTCCTGTTGGCTCTGAGTGGGAAGATGCAGAATCTACTTTAAATGAGCCAATGTTAAGCAGCCTCTTTTTCCTCCCACTCGGTGCTCTGCCGAAATGCTAACAAGCAATGCAATGCTGGAGTGAAATTCAGGCCTGGATTTGCCGGTGGGCGCACTAGGCTTATGCCTAGGGCAGCAAGGGATGAGGACGGCAGCAGGCCAGCTCAAGATTTGCTGCCTGCCAGCTGTGCTGAATCTCACTCAGCAGAGAAAAGCCTTTTGCTTCCTGCTCCAGCTCTTCCCCGTCCCAATGCGGAGAACCAAGAGGAGAGAGAGGTGACGATGGACTGGATGCCCCTGCCATTCAGGGACATGAGGGAATGAGGTGAGTCCGGAGCACAGCACAGCACAGCAAAGAAAGCTGTGGCTTGGTTCTTCTCTGTTGGGGGAGGATGGAATTGACTGGTGGAGGAGCATCGCATGTGGTTGTCATTATTTAAGCACGAATGATTCGGTTTTGTGCCAGGGCCCACATGATGAAATGTTGGGAAGAGCCAACAGGGAATGAGGGTGCAAGCTGTTGACTGCTATACCTTTCTTCTCTTCCTCTCCACAGAAAAGGTCTGTATTTGATTGCTTCTTGCTAAGGTCCAAACACAGAGTAAGAGTCATGAGCTGAGGATGGTTCCTTTGCTTGTTGACTGAGAACCTATACAAGGGGGATGGAGGGGTTGTGTCCCCAACTCCTGTTGGGGACACAATGAAGATACGACCTGTGTCATTTTACCAGTCTCATCTAGAAAGTACCACAGGTCCATTTGCTAGGTCAGAACCCCACTATTTACGTGTCAGAGGCAGAAAATGAGGTGTGAATGGTTTCCCAATCCACATGCACTGCAAAGTATTAGAGAGAACCCACTCTTAAGCCATGACCCTTGGTAATCGTGGTCAGTGGTCGGCATCACAAATCAAAAAACAAAAGTTGATCTGTGGATGCAAAAATGTATGGGTCCCACCTCTTTATTTGTACTTCCTGGATGACCAGAATAGATTTTTAACAGAAAGGATAGCATTTGACTTAAGCCTTCTTCTGCTTAGTGCTTCTCGCTTATCTGCTGCCCATCTCTACGGCATGATATTCACGGGCCTTGGTCTGAGAATCACAAACTTTGGACCAGCCCTGTCTCCATACGCTGAAAAAATTTGCAGTGCTGCCAAATGACCTGCTTCTGTCTTCCCAAACGGGAATCTCAAGGTCTTCAGTGCCAGAGCTCAGGCCTCAGACCCAGCAAGATTCTGCCATTGATCTAGCGGAGCTTCTCTAGGGCAGCTGGGATGGTTTTCCCTATTACAGTCTCTTTTATTATGGCTTCCAGGCGCATTCCAACCGTCCTATGATTTAAACTTCCCGGGGCTGGCAGGGAGGAAGGCGTTGGCAGTTTCCTGTGCACCTTAGGTGGAGGTTTGCTTGCAGGTATGATCTCCATGTATAACTACAGTTATTTCTGCTGTTGCATTCCTGCCGGGCTTTGTCGCTATGTCTTTCCTAGACTGGCCTCTTTTATTACCGCATCCTTTTTCTCAATCCAGTCACGTTCACCTAACTGATAGGGTCGTTCTTCAAATCGCAATGGGCCATTATCGCGAATTGAAAATGTAAATGAGGGAAAGGGGAGGAGTTTGGGCAGGGTTTAGGAAAACACACCGCTGTGATGTGGCCACCTGCTCGATATCGCCTCCCTGCCTCTTTTTTTCACGCGGCTCATCAATCCACTATATTTAGATATATTTATAGCAAAATGATGAATCTAGGCCTGAGGGAGCAAATGGTTTTTTTTTTTCAGATTTGCTCACCACCTTCTCTGATCCGAGCTATGTTTGGGATCCCACTGCTGCCACCACATGTGACAGTCCTGGGTGTCCTGCAAATATTGGATGGAACTTCCAGCTGACAATCTCGGGCACTATATTTTAAATTCTCGGGCTCCAACCCAGCAATCTACCACTGAGTTAAAGGAGCAACATTCCTTGCTGAATTAGAAGCTATTTTCCTTTAAATTTCTTTAGCCTGGTTGCTTATTTTTCTCCCATCGTTACTTCTCTTTTTCATTTGCAGAAGATGATAAAGATTTTAAAAAGCATACTGGATGACTACCGAACAAAACCTCCGTTATCACTGCAGAATTAAATAGCAAGATGATTGTTATTATTGAGTGGAATGTACTTTACGCATCTAATAAGCATATATAAATGGCGGCAGATTCTCACACATGAATATCAAAGCTTAATTGCTGTACATTTCGAGTCCCTTGAATAGAAAAATGATTTGCGGTAATGTATCATTTCATCCCTGGAGAGCTTATGGCCTGTATATTAAACAATTGTTTACCTATGTAAGTAAGGTGCATTGAAATCTGTTTTTATTGTATGTCTTCTAGTTCTTTTTTTTAAAGCATTTTTGCTAATTTGCAATATGTTTTCCTTCAAACGAAGGATTATAGTTTATTACAGCAAACCATGCAAGGTAAAGTTTTTCAGCTGCCACAGAAGGCTCTCTGGTAGAAGGGTGCGTGCGGATGTCTACCTTTCACTGTATAGGGGGTATGCATATGCATCTTTTTCACAATCCATTTTTCCTAAAAAAAAAAAAACAAAAAAAAAACCCCACATCTAAGCTATAAAGTAGCACATAGTAGAGCTCCACACACACATTTCATGCAGGTCCAGGATCAAGTTCTCCTGGCCAGAAGCCACGTGAGCACCCAGCTTGGACTCCTGGTCTCTATTTGTAAAGCCTGGTCAGAAATAGAAAGTGGTAATTTGGGTGGAGGTGAAGACAGTTCTGATTTCATTCTGCTGAAACTTGGCTGGCTCAGATTTCACCTGAGGTGCATTGGGGCAGGGTGAACCATGATTTGGGTGTTCAAATCAGCCATCTCCGCTTTGGCACTGGGCTTGAATTGCAGCGGGGGTGGTTGGACGTGGGAGAGCCGTTGGTGATCCGGTGTTTGCACATGGACAAGAGAGCTGATATCTGAGTCTTTACAGTGCTCTGAAATCGGATTTGAATATTGGATTAGGTGCCTCAATGGGGCACGTAGGCAAGCAGAGGGCAATTTTCAGACTGACTGAGTTGGGACAAAAATCGCGTGCAGTTATGGGGCTTTGCACCAACGTTCAAAGCGAAAGTCCGTACGTCTGTACGTTCCCTTTTAAACTTTCATGAGGAAGACCGCAGGGGCGTTCACGTACACCTGCGTTTTCTGGAAAACGTACATGCAAAGATTTGAAAATCCAAGCTGCACGCGCACGTTTCCTCCCGCTCAAGCTGACCGTGCTGCCGGGAGCGTCCGCTCTTAGGGGCGGCTGAAAATCCACGCGCGGGAGAACTTTCGGACACATCGAGGGAGAGCAGGGTTCAGGTAGCGTTCAGGTTAACGGGGATAAAACAGTTTTCCCTCACATGAAAATCCCTTGGAAAATCATCTTCGTTTCTAATTTTATTTATTTGAATTTAGCTCCGGCCTTTTCATTGGCAGCTCAAGGTGAAGAAAAAGCCTTGGTAAATTAGACCTTTAAGTCTGTCCCTGAAGCAGTGGAGGGTGATGAGGCTTGCCCGGCATCCCAGGGAACAGCAGTGGGGGATTTGAACTTCAGCTTCCCGAATTCTCCGCCCATTGCTCTTATGACTGGGTGCTGACTTCATATTTCTAACACACTGAAAACTGGGTCACTGTGCCTGGGGGGTGATGTCTTTCTTTAGAGTTATCTTTGTTTAGATACCTAGCTGTACGTGGGCACCTTAATTCGTGCCTTTGGAATTTTAGCGGATATCGGACGGGTCCATAACGTTTGTCGGAGGTGGCTGCCTGAGTGTAGGGCGCGCTAAGTGCCGGAACAAGTTACACGGGGCGGCAGTGGGGAAGTCGGGACAGCAGGTAAGGCGATCGACTGCCTGCAGTCATTTAGGGAGAATGAACCCTGTGTGGGAGCAGGAATTATGGGCTAGATGGATTTCTTCCTGCCCTGCCTTCCGGCACCATCATTCCATGACATCGTGACGGGAGAAAGGGTTAACATGTGGCGAAATCACCTACCAGTTACAGATGGTGTAGCTGCCTTCTCTCTTCTACTGAGAATATGCATATATGAAAAAGGAAAATAGTATGAAATTGAGAAGTGCTATCTTTTGATGTTGTCTCTGGAGAACAGATCACATGATAAATCTACCTCCGCACTGGAAAAGATGGGTGAGCAGGTTAAGCAAATTTCCTTTCTGTAGTTCCCATTAAGCTTCAATCAGAGTTACAGAAAGAAATATCTTGTGCTTCTGCACATTCAGATATTGGTTTGACTTTAATAAAAGTCGTAACTGATCTTGCCAGGGTCTCTAGTGAAATGAGCTCAGCAGAATTGCACCAAGTCCTTTGAGAGGAAAAAGCCCTACTTAAACATCACATTATCCTAATAATCCCATGCCATTGCACTCATTCAATTATTTTAAAGGTCTTAATTTGCAAATTGTGGTATTTGAAATTTTTTTTTTCCTTTTTAATGTTGTTGGAGAAAGCAGAGCATATTTATAAAAGGATACCGCTTATGTACAGAGGTTGCTTCATGCTACAAAATGACTTGATTGCAGTTTCAAAAATATGTTTGAGACTAGGTGAAAGCAAACTGGGGTCAATTTTCTAAAGGATCTTGCCACCTAACTCTGGAGTCCTGGTGGCTGAAAAAAATCCTCCCCCTGTTCCCTTCCTACGGAGCAGCTTCTTGTATTTGCTTAAGCAGGTGTATTTACTATTTATCCACTTTCAAGTAGTATTCCTGGGAAGAAACGTAGCCAGCTAACTTAAATCTTCAGTGCTAGGCAGCTAAGCTTAGCTAACCATGTCTAAGCACAGGAAGAGCAGGCATACATTTAGCCGGCTAAGTTTAGGAGAATTTTCCACTGCACCCTATCCAGATTTTCTTAAATCTAGCTGGCCACCTTGCTGCTTACTGAATATTCATGCCACGGTGCCTGAGGATTATTTCAGCATTGCCTCAGAGGGATGCATATCCCACTAGGTGCAGTCTCAAATGTACAGGTGCTTTCTACTAGGCCACCACCTGCTTTCATGCATCAACCAGAAGTCTCCCATCCAAGCACTCATGATGTCTGATCTTGATCAGCTTATGAGATCTGCTTGGATTAGAGCTCAGAGTGGATATGGGCCCCAAGCATGGATGAGTCATGAAAAGTCCTCCCTCACTGCGTCTCTGGAGTCAGCACAGACTGCTGAAGCCTGGGTTCCTTCTGCTGCCACTTCGACACCCAGAGCTATAGGCATCCCTCCCCATGCTGGGATGATTGCACCAACCACGCACTCCAGCTGCCCTCCTGTCTTGGAAAGGAAAATACGTTTTCATGCCCCAAATCTGGAGTGCCTGGTGTGGAAGATCAGCAAATACTGCCGGTTCCTCCAAGAGACTGGAGGACATGTCTTACATGGGTGTTACAGACGTGGAACAGAATTGTGCTCTCCCCTTAGCACCACTTACTGCTGCCAGAGCAGCCAAATGTAGGAAACAAAAACACGTCAGACTGTGGTGTGTAGTGTTTTCTGGATTTCACCTCTCCCTGCTGCTGTTGAGTTCTAGATTTAGCGGTGTCATCTAGGGCGGTAAATAGATCCAAAGCCCCAGCACATGCACGTGGGTGCCAGTCTTCGGGTTTCCTTTATCACACAGTGAATGCAGTTGTGACGTGCATCGGTTGCACCACTGTCCTGATATTTTGGAGAAGGGATGCCGTAGTGTGATATGAGCTGCTACGACCAGATGTGATTGTTCTCTAGGAGGAGAACAGCTGTTGCAGGGGTAGGCAGCTCTGGCCCTGGCATGCCACAAATACATCGGGTTTTCAGGACATGCCCCACGAATATGCACGAGATATATTTGCATAGGACGGAGGCAGGGCACGCAGATATACCTCATGCATATCCGTTGTGGATATCCTGAAAACCCGACCTATTTGTAACTCTCCAGGGCCAGAGCTGCCTACCTCTGAACGATTGTTTTACTTGGCTCCAAGCGATGCCGCAGCACAGTTACAATTTCCTCCTGTATCGTAATTGGGCTTACTTTCCCTTTCCTTGGAAGCCGTCCTCATGCCATATCCTTGCGTGGTAGATCTTCACACTTCAAAGTCTGTTCAACAGCCTGCTGACTGCCTGATGCCAGCATGGGGGCCCAGGCAAGCTTTTGGCTCTTGCGAAGGGTCGTATTGTGCATCAGCAAGACCCCATCCCATTATGGCAGCGCTGAGATACTATAAATGTGTTGTAGGATTGTCCTTATATGGGGAACAGGCAATAACTTCACATCAATAAAACAGATGGGGGGGGGGGAGGAGGAGGGACCACAGCTCTGTCTGCGCCAGGGGGAAATTTGACTTGGGGGGGGGGGTGGGGGTAATATGCAGAAGAAAATAATCAGGGATAACCTGGATTGCCTGTGCGCCTGCATGCTGGTTCTGTAACGTGCAGCTGCTGGATACATCCATAGCATGTGCCATACAGCAGATGGCAAAACTGGAAAATCAGGAGCAGGTCGCAGCGTACGGGCAGCTCAGTGTGTACTATGCAGCTAAAAATATCCTGCTTCACACCTAAATATCGCTGAAATGGAAAATGGCCCCAAAAACAGTGCACAGGGAAAATGCACTCACTTTCCCATTTGGTTCAGCAGGGCACAGGCTTGCCCTTTGGCGCACCACCTTTCATCTCTGGATTTGTGCAGATTATCAGTGCAAGGTGAGGGCAATCTTCAAAGCTGTCTAGCCATGTTTATACGGACTCCCCTTTCTGAAAATGGCCGCCTGTAGCAACTGGTAATTTTGGTCAAATTGTGAGGAGGGGTGGCCTGTTCAGCTCAGGGAGAGGAGGCTGGCACCCGTACAAAAGTAAGCAGTATTTTCAAAAGTGTGCACTGCATGAAATAGCCCAGCGGCTAATGAAAGGGGAATTCTTTGAGCAGGCTGTTAGAGATTTGTAGTCATCTTTACTTCGCAGTCCAGCACGTCACAAGTGATAGTTTAATTCTCCCAATGAGTTAGTTAAGGTCTGGGTTACATCCGTTTTATAGTGTACTTTTAAGGAACCCGCTTAGGATGAGTACAGATATTTTAAGTTAAGTACATGGACATTTTTAGTGTACATATACTACACTAACTTTCAAAAAAGGGGAAACTACCCAAGTAGTTCCATAGAGTGTGCCTGCTAAGAGCCCCCACATACTGTCCTACCACTGCCCCCTTTGTGCCTCTAATCTCGTGTTCCTGGGCTCATTAGTGTAACCGTAGCATGGGAGGGGGGAATGCTTGAATGGTCTTGGACTTCCTTACATCAGTGGTCAATCAGCTGGTGAAAGCCCTTGGAGTCAGAGATAAGCAGTCCTTTCTATGGAAGCACACTTTCCTTGTTCTCAAGACTAGAAGAGTTGCAGACAACTCCCAAGCTGTATTCTACAACTGTTCTGACATTATTATTATATAGGAAATTATATACAAGCTGCTTCCACAAATACCAAGGAGAATACACCATTCCAGCTTAGTAGTAGTAAGCATTTGGACTTAACATTAACGAATGCCACTGAGAAAGCCAGGGTTTACTTACTAACGCATTAAAAGATGTTTAAAGGTGTGCTGCTTATTCCTGATTTTGTTTGATGGCTTTGGACCTTCTCGTACCCTGTTCCCCAGGATTCTTCCCTCTCATGGGTAATTTACAATGGGAGTCCAATCACCTGTAGAACCTGTGCCACAAGGTATGCACCAGAGGTTGGGAACCCAAGAGATGCTGTGAGTGAGCATGCTCTGCAGAGGGAGTGCCTTCAGCCAAGAGAGGCTGTGAGTGAGCATGCTCTGGAGAGGGAGTGCCTTCAGCCAAGAGAGGCTGTGAGTGAGCATGCTCTGCAGAGGGAGTGCCTTCAGCCAAGAGATGCTGTGAGTGAGCATGCTCTGCAGAGGGAGTGCCTTCAGCCAAGAGATACTGTGAGTGAGCATGCTCTGCAGAGGGAGTGCCTTCAGCCAAGAGAGGCTGTGAGTGAGCATGCTCTGGAGAGGGAGTGCCTACAGCCAAGAGATGCTGTGAGTGAGCATGCTCTGGAGAGGGAGTGCCTTCAGCCAAGAGAGGCTGTGAGTGAGCATGCTCTGCAGAGGGAGTGCCTTCAGCCAAGAGATGCTGTGAGTGAGCATGCTCTGGAGAAGGGAGTGCCTTCAGCCAGGAGATGCTGTGAGTGAGCATGCTCTGGAGGGGGAGTGCCCAAGAGATGCTGTGAGTGAGCATGCTCTGGAGAGGGAGTGCCTTCGGCCTGGAGTTGCTGTGAGTGAGCATGCTCTGCAGAGGGAGTGCCTTCAGCCAAGAGATACTGTGAGTGAGCATGCTCTGCAGAGGGAGTGCCTTCAGCCAAGAGATGCTGTGAGTGAGCATGCTCTGGAGAAGGGAGTGCCTTCAGCCAGGAGATGCTGTGAGTGAGCATGCTCTGCAGAGGGAGTGCCTTCAGCCAGGAGATGCTGTGAGTGAGCATGCTCTGGAGAAGGGAGTGACTTCAGCCAGGAGATGCTGTGAGTGAGCATGCTCTGGAGGGGGAGTGCCCAAGAGATGCTGTGAGTGAGCATGCTCTGGAGAGGGAGTGCCTTCAGCCAAGAGATGCTGTGAGTGAGCATGCTCTGCAGAGGGAGTGCCTTCAACCAAGAGATGCTGTGAGTGAGCATGCTCTGCAGAGGGAGTGCCTACAGCCAAGAGATGCTGTGAGTGAGCATGCTCTGGAGAGGGAGTGCCTTCAGCCAGGAGATGCTGTGAGTGAGCATGCTCTGGAGAGGGAGTGCCTACAGCCAAGAGATGCTGTGAGTGAGCATGCTCTGGAGAGGGAGTGCCTTCAGCCAAGAGAGGCTGTGAGTGAGCATGCTCTGCAGAGGGAGTGCCTTCAGCCAAGAGATGCTGTGAGTGAGCATGCTCTGGAGAGGGAGTGTCTTCAGCCAAGAGACGCTGTGAGTGAGCATGCTCTGCAGAGGGAGTGCCTTCAGCCAAGAGATGCTGTGAGTGAGCATGCTCTGGAGGGGGAGTGCCTTCAGCCAAGAGATGCTGTGAGTGAGCATGCTCTGGAGAGGGAGTGCCTTCGGCCAGGAGATGCTGTGAGTGAGCATGCTCTGCAGAGGGAGTGCCTTCGGCCAGGAGATGCTGTGAGTGAGCATGCTCTGCAGAGGGATTGCCTTCGGCCAGGAGATGCTGTGAGTGAGCATGCTCTGCAGAGGGAGTGCCTTCGGCCAAGAGATGCTGTGAGTGAGCTTGCTCTGGAGAGGGAGTGCCTTCGGCCAAGAGATGCTGTGAGTGAGCAAGCTCTGCAGAGGGAGTGCCTTCGGCCAAGAGATGCTGTGAGTGAGCTTGCTCTGGAGAGGGAGTGCCCAAGAGATGCTGTGAGTGAGCATGCTCTGCAGAGGGAGTGCCTTCAGCCAGGAGATGCTGTGAGTGAGCATGCTCTGCAGAGGGAGTGCCTTCAGCCAGGAGATGCTGTGAGTGAGCATGCTCTGTAGAGGGAGTGCCTTCGGCCTGGAGTTGCTGTGAGTGAGCATGCTCTGAAGAGGGAGTGCCTTCAGCCAAGAGATGCTGTGAGTGAGCATGCTCTGGAGAGGGAGTGCATTCGGCCTGGAGTTGCTGTGAGTGAGCATGCTCTGGAGAGGGAGTGCCTTCGGCCTGGATTTGCTGTGAGTGAGCATGCTCTGGAGAGGGAGTGCCTTCAGCCTGGAGTTGCTGTGAGTGAGCATGCTCTGGAGGGGGAGTGCCCAAGAGATGCTGTGAGTGAGCATGCTCTGGAGAGGGAGTGCCTTCAGCCAGGAGATGCTGTGAGTGAGCATGCTCTGTAGAGGGAGTGCCTTCAGCCTGGAGTTGCTGTGTGTGAGCATGCTCTGAAGAGGGAGTGCCTTCAGCCAAGAGATGCTGTGAGTGAGCATGCTCTGGAGAGGGAGTGCATTCGGCCTGGAGTTGCTGTGAGTGAGCATGCTCTGGAGAGGGAGTGCCTTCGGCCTGGATTTGCTGTGAGTGAGCATGCTCTGGAGAGGGAGTGCCTTCAGCCTGGAGTTGCTGTGAGTGAGCATGTTCTGCAGAGGGAGTGCCTTCAGCCAGGAGATGCTGTGAGTGAGCATGCTCTGGAGAGGGAGTGCCTTCGGCCTGGAGTTGCTGTGAGTGAGCATGCTCTGGAGAGGGAGTGCCTTCGGCCTGGAGTTGCTGTGAGTGAGCATGCTCTGCAGAGGGACTGTGTTCAGGTTCAGTGAGGCTGAGGTTGGAGTTCCTTGTGCAGGAGGCATTCATGCACATTAGTAAATAGGTACCTAAGAGATAAAAGCATACCATACCACTATGTATGGATAGAAAAGTAATTTAAACAGAAATAAGCCAAATATTTCTTTCCCCTTTGGTAATACTTTACAGTAAAGAACTCAAATAAAGGAAGAGAGCGTAGAAAGATGCAGATTTGGAATCAGATTAAGTACAAAATATAAATGTGGAGAAATACAGACATTTCTGTGGTTACTAAACTACCCTTATTTGTACATCTCACATAAATTACACCATTTTTCAAAGCAGTGTAATTTATGCGGTGCATGCATAAATCAGTTTTGAGAATTACCCTAGCAAAACTATGCACGCACAATTACCCTTGCTATTTGGCATGTGTAGTTTAGCCTGACATCCAGACTTTTTAAAATCCAAAAGTCCCAACCTCGCCTAGACTTTGTGCCCTGGTGCACCTCTCATCTCTGTGCATATCAATTGTGCAATGTTCTGGAGGGCCATTCCTGTAAAGCACTATTTTTACCCTTGGAAGTCTCTTTGTAAAATAGCCTTACATTGGAGCATAGATGAAAAAAGCAGAAAAAAAAAGAAATATGAAACTTGGCCCCTAATGTAAAGATTCAATATTGCAACCCGGTTTGTTCTGGGTCTTTGAGTTGGTGTTTTGCAAAACCTTTCAGAAGATGACAAATGCAGAAATTTGAAGCAAAAAAGATTTATGTGGAGGATGTCTTGGGCAGTAGACAAGCCAGTCCATGGACCATTAGCATCCGGTGAGGCTCTATTTTTTTTTTTTCAGGACATGCTGATCCAGTCCTCTTTTTATTACATTGCATGAAGGGACTTCGCAGTTTTCACTTCTCCCCCTAAGAAACGCAGAGCCAAAAGTCCAGCTATGTAGTAGGGTAAAAGCAGGACTGGCTTGACCTTCCCTGAAAAAACTGAGCCAGCTAGTCACTCTGCTTTGCCATCCATCAGAAAGTGTAGTAATGAATGATTTAGCCAACAGCAGCACCCGACTGGATTTGAACATGCATCATGCAGTGCTCTCTGTAACCCTTCAGTTTTTATTTTTCCATGAAGGCGCAATTCCTCTGCAAAGTCGATGGACTGCCCCCACGAGGACTTATGGCTCTAATGAAAAGGGACAGAATCTTGATCACAAGCTGCAAAGGTTTGGCTGGCCTCTGAGGTCAGCACGCTGCTAGCCACGGTGGCTTCTGTTCAGGTCTGGCAGGTGGGCACCATTCTTTCCTGTGCACGTCCAAGCAGGCTGACAGCAAAGGAAAAACGCAAACGAAATGATGTTTCTTTTAAGCATCATGTTTATGTTCTAATCTCAGCATTTTTTTATTTCCTTTCCTCTCTCTGCTCTATGCCAAGGCTCAGATGTTGGCTGTTAGGCATAGCTGCACCATAGCTTTGCCAGAAGCCAGGAGAGCGCCTGTCAGGATCTATTTATAACCAAGACTCAGAAATACAGCAGACAAGCATCGGTCATCCCTTCCTTTATTGCCCCCATAAAGAAGAACAAGGTTACTAGCGGGCGTGGGGAGGAATCCGTGGACTGTTTGTTTCCGAGTGCCCCTCCGGTGTAAGTCAGTGCAAAGAATTGCAGCCTTTGGCTTCCTTGTGTGTGGCTGTGACTTCCAGCTCAGGTCTGCTCTGGGTAATATCCTCACACAGGCACTTGCTGCAGACTTCAGATGGCACATGAAGGTCATGCATTTATTTTATTGTATTTATTTTTGCTGCCGTCAGTGGACAAGGACAGCATCGGTTAATTGCCCATGGACATCCCGAGCTTCCAGTTCTATTTTGAAAGCCAGACCTGTTTAGGGAGCCACGGGAACTGACGTTAAGAAAGGTTATCCGAGGAGTTCCCAGTATGAATTAAGGATTTGCCTGTTCCTGGAGTATACACACCTTACTCAGAACCAAGCAAATTAAATATTTTCCCATTCCTACAGAGACCCAAAGAAGCGCAAAACCCAGAGCCTTTAAAGATATTAGAGTAATCTGAAATTTTCAAAGAAAAAAAGGTCTGATTTTACCCGTTTGGATTGTGCATGATATCCCAAGCGAAAGAGCCCAGAGTTTTTCTTAAAGTGTTTGATGAGATTGGGCAATGGTGACGCGCGCTCGGCTGGTCTGATTGGACTCTTCTCGGCTGCAAGGTACCAAGCGAGAGCAGAACGGCAGCCGATACAATCTGACACTCAGCGGCACCTAATTTATTAGCACTCCCGCAGTTTGTGGACAACCTGGAAAGCAGATTTGGAGAAAGCCCCTCGTGATGAATATTAGGCCAAGTTATCAGGACATAGGAAAAGCATCTTCTGCATCAGCTACAAAATCTGGAGGAGGGAGAACGCCGTGTTCCCATGGCAGGTCCGGAGATGCGCAGGCAAAGAAGCGGAGCCCCAACGCAGTTATCTGAATCAAAATGGTTCCCTAGGAATAATGCATAGTGCTAGGTATAGTGCTACACATGATGGATGGGAAGTGGAAGTGCTGTTGCACCAAACAATAATAGTGGAACGCTCAAGGGGAATCTTTGGTTGGTTTACACTGAGGAAAAGCTGCATTTTGGTCACAAAGCGAGGAATAGGTTTCTCTAATAATCATCCAAAGTATTTAGATTTGCCAAATTCTGTTGAGGCTGAAGAGACTTTGGAGGTGGCAGATCTGTGTTTATTTTATAGATACTCCCTTGGGAGGAATTGAAATTACACTCACTCGTTTTCCCTTCTGACTCCATGAGAGAAAACCAAGGAAGAATTGACCAAGGAAGAACTGTCTTGGACAAAGAGTTACATCCCACAAGCAATCGGGCTTCTCACCAGGATACACCCTGATAGCATTGGCCACAATAACTAGGCCGATTGGATGGGCCACATTCCCTAGCCAGCATGGTTTTTAGGATATCCACAATGAATATGTATGAGATACATTTGCATGCACTGCCTCCATTGCATGCAAATCTAATGCATATTCATGATGGATATCCTGAAAACCAGGCCTGTTTGTGGCTCTTGAGGACCAGAGATGGCCACCCCTGCTCTTGCCGGTCTGATTTTCAAGTTTTGCACAAGGAATATGCATTAGGTGGATTCCATTCCATGCAAATCAATCTCATACATATTCATGGTGGATATCCTAAAAACCATGCTGGCTAGGGAACGTGGCCCATCCAGTCGGCCTAGTTATTGTGGCCAATGCTTTCAGGATTTATCCTGGTGAGAAGCCCGATTGCTTGTGGGATGTGACTCTTTGTCCAAGTCAGTTCTTCCTTGGTTTTCTACCATCCTAGGGCGTAAAAACAGGGCTGGCTGAGCTTGTCTCTCTTAATTTTGGAGATTTATGCTCACCCTACTTGTTTTCCGCGCTTCCCGTGAGAGCTCCTTCACATTTGCAGTAACTGCATGCTTGGGTGTTAATCGCGATTTCACTCTTTGGTACCTTTCATGCATCACTTGCAAGTTTTGCCGCTGGTGTGACCAAGGGGGCGGTGCGCCCTCTCCCATCCTCCAGGGGCGCCTCTGTTGCACAGGTACAAAGGAAGGCCACCCCGCCGTTCGTCAGTGCTGCATTGTTCCCATAACAACGCGAAGCGACCTGCCGCGCGCGCGGGGACGCGGTCCTTACGTGGGCATACCGACGCCATTTTACCCGCCAGACGTTTACAACTGCAGCAAAGGGATTAACCAGATACACGCTGCATCGCTGGCCCGTTTAACAAAGCATCATAACCACGGCCTTTCACCGTGCATTGTAGCCAGAGATTGTTCTTGCAATGTTAATTCCCGCAGGCTGACATAATGTACCCGGCACTCCAGCAGGATTTTCCCAGAATAAGAAATGCAGGTGCCATCCATGGTAATTTCAATATGAAAAGACACTTTAAGTGGTTTTTTTGTTTGCTTGTAATAGAAATTAATTAGCTTTGAACTGCCTTGAATGTTTCATTTTTTTTTCCTGGCTGTAACCTGTTATGTTTTCACCATTGTATGGGAGAGAGGTTGGATTTGACAACATCATGAAATGACTGAGGGTTTGTGGTTGGAAATGAAGGTGAAGTGCTTCCCTGTCATCCTGTCTGGTGACTTGTTTTCCCCTGCTGCCCTTTGGTCTTATTCCTTGGTCTCCTTCCCATTCCTAAATGTTTTATTCCCTATGTTTTTGGACTGTTATGGAATAGAGGTCAGCACCAGAAAAAAAAAACCCCAAACCTTCTAGAGGTGAGAGGAGAATGAAATTCTTATTGCTCGTTCCTCAGTGGTTCTTGGAGCATGCAGTGGACCATAGCAGGATCTGGTGCCGTCTGGACTGTGGAAGAGAACAGAGGATGTGCTGCGCTGATACCTTCCTATTTGTTTCATAAGCACACATTACACCACATCTGATCCAGTTCCTCGCGCTGACTGATTATCAGTTCTGGCATCTCCTAGTAATTTCATTTTCCTCTCCCTAATGGTTGTCACTTTTATTAATTATCTGTTTTGTTTGCTGCTGTACCATTGCCAATATTCGCAGAGGTCTCCCCACTTCCTCTGTAACAAGGCATCAGGGCTCTGAGCTTAGATCTTTAATCATCGGCATAAGCAAAAAGCAGACACTTTCACCATGGACCTTTCTGCCAGTAAGAATCACCCATGCGGGATAGGACGCGGTTTCCTCACTGCAGGGCACAGGAACCCAGAGAGGAAATCCAGGCTTGGCCTTGCTTTTTCCTAGCACCCAGAGTTACTGCCAAGATGTAAAAATGCTCACCCTGCCACCCCCGGTCAGCCAGCTGCTATGTAAAACCAGGGGTTCACATTAAACCCGAATGCGTGGATAAGAGGAGAGTTTGCTACAACCCAGAAGAACTTTTCTAAATCTGGGGTTGTTTGTTTTTTTTTTTTAAATCTGAAACCTGAAAGAAACCACCCCATCTGGGCAGCCTGTTTTGAGGATCCTAAAGGCCAACACTTGCAGTGCTAGTAATCTACAAGGACACCCCCGTAAGCTGCTGCAGGTCTGTCAGTCCATGGAGCCCACCAGTCCATGGGACTCCCCAGATTGCTGTCACTTTGCAATCACCGACACTGCGCCTCAATCATTATTAGATCTTTGACGTAAAAATGTCAGAACCAGGTCAAACATTTGCTAGGTAAATTCAGCCTGGGGGGTTGGCTCTCTGTTATTGAGGTGATCTGATCCCAGTCGTCATTTTGATTCTTCAGGCCACAGGCTATACTACCCTGATAGACTGCACCAACTCAAAGTCTCCGTGGATATGACAAGACTTCCAGTACTTAACAGTTTACTATAAATTGCAGCCTGGCCACCTTTCCCCGTCACCCGCAAAATTAAGTACAGGAAAAAAGTGGGATAAGTTGAGGTAATTCTGATGTGATACAGGTCCAAACCCCCAAGACTGAGTGATCTGTTACTGCACCACCATCCAGGGTTCAGACACAATCCAAATTCACCCATCCTTCCATAAGTGCCTTCCTACGTAGCCATCCAATGGATTCACCAAATAAGTTTAGGTTAAATAGAAAGATAACAGTGTCAGCTCAGTATGGACCGGACATCTTTGCACTGTTTTAATGTAGAAACGCTGCATCCTTGTGCAAATGGTGTCTGAGTAGGTTTCCTTCCTTCCTCAGCTTTTGTCATTGTGTTTTGTGTGTAATTGACTCTGCAGCCAAAGAAATGTAGTTTGGACCCAAAGCAATCTGTGCAAAGCTTGCCTGCTCAGTTTAAGGACTAGGATAACATCATTTCTAACTTGGATCAACTTTAGGAAGACACGAAGAGAAAGATGTGAAAATACTGGTTGACCTCCCCCCCACTCCCCCCCATATCCATTTTGGTCTATAAAGAGAACGGTGATGAATCTACAAAGCTTGTGAGCTGCTCTGCAGTGCTTGGTATTCACGAAAACTCATCGTGTATTCCCTAAATAGTTCATTTTGTTTCTTAAAGTTCTAAAAAACTAGCTTTATTGAAATGCGTGTTGTTGCATCGATTTTTCTAAAATACACCTTGTTATCTTTTCTTTGGTAATTGGTGACTGGTAATGACTTTGGCAATTTAACATCTTCTAGCAGTACACTCTTCCCATTCCCCCCTGATAACTGAAGTCAAGAGAGCGCCTGTCTGTCAATCTCTCCCGCCCGTCAAGCGGCTTGATTGACAGCTTCTGATCCCACAATAGAGACCATGCCTTCAGCCCCCATTCTGTTACTTCTTCTTGTCTAATACTTGTGGGGGATGGTGCTTGCTTGATAATCTGCATTTAAAATCCACCTTGGAATGAGGCCAGTTTCTAAGAAAATTATCACAGTGTCTTGTTAGCTTTGTATCATGGAAAATCTGTAGAGAGTAACTTAAGCAATGATTCCGCCTTCAGAAATTACTTTGGTGGAAAAATCTAAGGCTCTCTTCTTCATCCCAAATTCACTTCAAATTCAATCAACAAGACTAAATAAATACATATAATAATTATATATATATATATATATCTTTGTTTTAAATTTGCTTTACCTTCCACTTTTCGGACACTTCAGAGCAGATTACATTCAGGTACTATATATATATATAATATATGCATGTTCAATGCTTAGCTTTCTATCTGTGAATATATAGTGGACTCTCTTCAGTGTTTTGGGAAGGGGAAGGGAGAGGAGGGTTGCTATTTGGGCCATATTTCAATCCGTGACAGCTGCGGACTGAAGAGAACCAGGCCTCTGCCCTGATGCTATTGGCTCCACCCCCTTCCTCACTGGGGAGGTTCTGCCTGAGACACTGCTGTGCCGCTGCGGCGTGCCAATGGGGGATGCCCCTTAGTGAGCACCTCGGAGAGGCCTTGTGGGACTTTGTGGGTAACGAGTTTTATTTTAATTTTGGGGGTTGGTTATGTGTTTGGGGGTTTTGCTGATAGTTACTATAGGAAGGAAAGGGAAGCATGGGGTGACATTTAAGTTGAGGGTAAGGGTCTGGAGCAGTGGGTGAGAGCGGTTCCCATTGAGAAACGTTTGGATTGGGTTAAAGTGAGAATTGTGAAATGTGTTTTACTGAATGCTAGATCTGTTTGTAAGAAAGGCCTTTATGTGCATGCTTTCATTTTAGAAGAAGACGCTGATTTTTTAGTTAACGGAAGGTCCTGTGGCACTGTTGCCTCAGCTTTGTCCTGCTAGTTACCATGGGATGTGGGAAGGGGTGGGTGATTATTTATAAAGCAGCTTGATGTTTAGATCAGATACTGTTGCGTCCTGTCCTAGACTGTGACTATTTCTTCGAGAAAGGGGTGTGGGAGGGCGAGCGGTGTTTCCCTGGCTGGAGACAGAAAGCCACACTGACTGCAGCCTTTTATCTAGTGCAGTCAAAACTTTATTAAGTAAACACAAAACCTCACAATGGACTTCCTACCTTAGCAGTAGTCACTTACACACGTGCACAGAGGTTGTAGACTGCCTTGCCTCTGGTCAGCGTACACTCAGGCCCTTCTGCTTTGGAGAGATGGCTTTACAGGAGCTGCCTTCCTCCTGGAGGCATGGGTGCCTCCTGAACACAGCTGGGCTTGCACTCTTATCCCAGCCCTACTGGGGTCCCACCCAAAGAGCTCTCTCCCTCTGTGGGATTTGAGGTGCACCAGGCCCCATGCCTGGACCTGCACAGGTTTAAAGGGGGAAAACAGGGTCACTCTGTTATGGGTAGGAGAGAAGGCGATATTGGGGATTTTAGTGGTTTACTCTGCATCAGGGTTTAGGATTAGTAGGATTGAGGACCTAATTGAATTTATAGGGGAAGTAGACTTAAGATTTTCTTCTGTGGTTATCCCCTTTTGAAGAAACCTTCTTTGGGATATGGGACTTTAATTTAGATTTATCATGTACATTGGCTGAGAGGTTCTTGTCAGCTGCGGCAGGTTTGATCTGTCACAGTTGGTACACTTTATACATAGGAAGGGCCAAAGGAGTAGCTGAGGATAAATGGGAATAGAGAAGTGTTGTGGTAGATCATAAACTGGTGCATTTTTCTTTCGGATCTTTTGAAGGTAGTAGGGAAGAAAGGGTAACTGTAGTAGGAGATAGAGGGATAAAACAGATTCTGAGTTGTTCTGTTTTGAGTTTGGTTTAGATAAAATAGAGGAGTTAGTGGATTAGTGGATCAGACCCTAGATAGAGTGGCTGTGGAAAAAGTAGGAGGGTTGAGATTGGGACCTTCTGCTTCTTGATTCTCCCAAAATTTGTGTGCTCAATGCAAGGAGGTTAAGAAATTGGAGAAAGGTTGGAGTAAATTTCACTGATGGGAAGACAGGCTGTTGTGGCAGAAAGAAGCTAGTAGTGATTTTTGTTAATGGGATTCAGGTCAAAAAATGCTTTTGGGAGGAAAGAATTGTAATGTCTTAGAATAGAACAAAGGAGATTTTTTGAATTTGCGAAATCATCCTTGGGAGGTGAATGGTGACCAGGTGTGGTTATTCCTGAGACTTTGAGTGGTAATAGTTGGGTTCAAAAGTGTCGTAGACCTTTTGCTCAAGTACGCTGACCAGAGTGATTGGGTTCAGGGTCCTGGTGAAAGAGTGGGAGCTTTTACTCGGTTATCAGGGAGGATGAGAGTTTGGGTTTGGGTGAGTTCTATCCGGTGGGGGTTTTGTCACCCTGTACATTGTCCTAGTGCCAGTTTGACCCTTGCCTTTTTTTTCTGATTGTCTTTCCTGGATCATTTATTGCTAATCTTACAGCAAATTGTCAACTTTTCTTCAAATAAAGGTTGTGTGCTGGGACACCTGGAACCTTCTGTGGTTATCCCCTTTTGAAGAAACCTTCTTTGGATAGGGAAAGTTGTGCCTGTTACCATCCTGAGGCCAACAGTTGGCCTCTGTTGGCAAAGGTCATGGAGAGAGTTGAGTGCTCTCAGGTTAGATAAATGTCAGTGGGTTTTCAGGAAGGGTTATAGCATGGAGACAGTTTTGGCAGCCTTGCAGGAAGACGTTTTGAGATGTAGAGATAGGGCTGAGTCAGTGTTTTGATTCTTTTAGATCTGTCTAATGCATTTGATTTAATTGTCCATGAGATTTCATTGGAAAGGTTCAGGGAAATAGGAATGAGTGGGCTGGTACTTTCTTGGCTAAGGGTCATTACGGGTGAAAGGAATATTTTCTGACCCTTTTCGCCTGGAGTGTGGGGTTCCCCAAGTTTCTCTGTTATCCCCATTGCTGTTTAACTGTTTTTTTTATGGCCATTGGGTACTTTTATTAGATTCCCGTTTTTAAGGGGTTCTTGTATGCAGATGATGTACATTTGACTGTTCCAGCAGGTAAAGACCCAGAGGTTACACATGAAAGGGTTACGAAGGGTTTAAGATAGATATCTCAGTGGTTTCAGAAGAATAAACAGATTTTGAATGTGGGAAGAACGTAGTGGTTAGATATTGGGACAGTGGATAATTTGGTGGGCTCTTTAAAGTTGAAAATTGATGAGGCAGAATTTTGTAGTGGGCAGAGAACTGGGAGACATGTGGAATTCTGATTTTCATATTTCAGTGGTGGTGCAAAAGGTCTGGGTTTTTTAAAAATTTTATTTTAGGCTGTGAAAGAAATTGCAGGGGTTTCTGTAAAGGGCTGTGTTTCGAGTGGTGGGTTCAAGCTTTTGTTTTGCCATTGCTGGATTACTGGTTGATTTTAGGGGAGCCAGGAGCAGTGAGCACTGCCCCCTTGTTGCATTGGTTAGGTTACCAGTCCAGCTAAGATAAGGGGGTTTAATGTTTAAAGTGGCTTGGGGACAGGGGCCCAGTATTTGAAGCAGCCGCTGAAAACTTAGATGCCAAGCAGAAACCTTCCCTCTGCAGCTGGGGCTTTGTTCTGCGAGTATCTTGGAGCGCATATTCATAAGATATTCCGCCATGCTTGTTACTTATTATTTATGCAGTTCATCAGTTGTAGATGACCTGTAAAATGATCCCTTTTTGTGATATTTGTATTTTTACTTTATGTGGGTGGTCTTTCTTATAAAGAAATAAACATCAAGGCTGCCAAAAAAAGCAGCTGTTCTCCGTTGCTTAACTTGAATTTGTCTTTTCTTTTAATATATTCAGAGAATATGGTTCGCACCAAATCATGAACAATGGCCTGATTGTCCAGCAGAAAGAGCAAAGATGGCTACAAATCTTTTTATCACAAGAGGAAAGAAAGAGAAAATTGGGAAGGAAAGGTACAGAGATGGGTGACCGAGATGATAAAGGGGATGGAACAGCTCCCCTATGAGGAAAGGCTGAAGAGGTTAGGACTTTTCAGCTTGGAGAAGAGACGGCTGAGGGGGGATATGATAGAGGTGTTTAAAATCATGAGAGGTCTAGAACGGGTAGATGTGACTCTGTTATTTACTCTTTCGAAAAGTACAAAGGCTAAGGGACATGCAATGAAGTAACTAGGTAATAAATTTAAGAGAAATAGGAGAAAATATTTTTTTCTGAATGCATAATTCAATTCTGGCTTCGTTGCCAGAGGACATGGTGTAAGCTGTTGGTGTAGCTGGGTTTTAACAAAGTCTGGACAAGTTCCTGGAAGAAAAGTTAATAAAACATTGTTAAGGTGGACTTGAGGAAATCCACTGCTTATCCCTGGGATAGCATATCTTATGCTCTTATGGGTGGGGGAGGAGGTCCTTTTATAGTGAAGGATCCTGTAATTACATTACCTGGGCAGGAGTGCTCCCCCAGAGATCGGAGAGCCACGGCGGTGCCTCTGAGAAGCAGCATTGTTGCACAGCCCTGAAGCAGACAGGAGCAGGCTCCTCTTCAGCCGGGGTATTTGGCCCCCTAGGCAGTCCTGTAGAATACAGAGGACATCTCTGGATGCAATTTTGTTTCTGGTTTTTACCTTCCTTTCAGCTCATGGTGTGCACTCCTCCTGCATGTCTTCCTACTCTCCCGTCGCTCTGCTTCTTTTCCAAGCCTCCTTTCTATTAATAATTCCATTTACTTGGAGGTCTTGGCTGTAACCTCCCATTTCGCCTTCATCTGGGGGGGGTGTTGCTTGTCTTATTAATTCATTCTTTGCTGGCTGTGATGCCTCTTCTTGGGGGATCATGAGAGTCATCCTAAGAAGGTGTTGGGCATGGACCTTGCAAGACCACAGAGGTCCTTTCCTCAGCTGTTAAATAAGGGACGGACTTCTGGGTCCCCTCTTAACCTGGTATAATTATGCCCGTTTGAAAAATGTGCTTGAAAATGCAAGTTGCACACAGTGTATTGGATGAACATGCCGACAATACTTCAGATAAAGAAAACTAAAACAAATACTGCAAGTGATACATGTATGTAAATGCCTGATTAACATCAGAAATGTCAAGCACTATGGCCTGCGAGGGAGGGGGATGCCCATGAATCATAATTTTAGCAAGGGATGCCCGAGCTGACATTTTAATGAACAAGTGGTTCTTCTCTTGCTTCCTTTTAATAGAAGGACTTCTTGTCACTTTAAATCTAAAATCAATTATGTTAGTGCCCTCTGTGAGAGCGTATGGATCATAGACAAGGGACAAGAATGATAGGACAGAATATCGTGTGTAGTTGGAAATCGCTTATGGAAAAAAAAAAAATTGGCAAACATTTTACCAACTAGCACATTGTTTCCGTATTGGGTATATGCTTAATCTGCAGAAGTTTTGCAGGAAGTTGCCAATGACTGTGATCTCTGGCTTTTGAAAAATGTCTCTTATTGAATGGCAAGTACTTCTGCGGTACACTAGCCTTTTGAGTGGCACTGATTTGTGCCCTGCATTCGCCAAACCATGATGTTCCTTTTCCTAATGTGACAGAAGTCCACCAAAAGGACCTGGAATGAGAAGCACTGCTTTGAAATGCTTTCAGAGATTCAAGCATTCTTCAGAAGTGCTCAGACCCACTCCACAGAACCCAATTGGAAATGAACAAACGCTAAAAGATAAGCAACGCATGCAAGCGTAGAATAATGTAGCATCAGTGACGAACGGCCTGATTAAATCGCCGGGTCCATAACATACCCAGCCTATAGCAAAGAAAACTCTTCTGTAACCGTGAGCAGAGGTGAGCAGAAAATTCTAGGCAGCACCCAGACAGGGCGAATTTCAGCCCAGTTTGAGTGCGACCGAATTTTTGGATTTTCCTCCAGTCTTCCTGAGGAAATTTGGTGAGATTTTCTCAGCAAATTGGAGGAATATCTGACGCAGTCGGAGACCAGATTGATTGTGGCTTCGCCGAGTCACAGGAGTCTGCTCAAAATCTGATGCAGATTTCCCAGTTTGAGGAATTTGCATAGGTTGGGGGTTTTTTTAAATTAGAAATAAAAAGATCACTGAACTAATTCGACAAACCAGCAATTTTCTTAATGGGTTCAACAAGGTAGTTTGCTAGATTTTGTTTATATGCTTCACTTCCTGCAGTCTGATTCTGTACATTTCCAGTAGTTTTAAACTCCTGGGGCCAGGGCATCGGAAAAGGAAGGGTCGGGCATTTTTACCTGGATTACCTTTCTGTCACCAATCCCATTTTTGCACAGCACCTTTTTGCCACTTGTTGCGCACCTTCTCCCCTATTTTCTGTTTTGCGATAGAGAAGGTACAGAGAAGGGCAACCAAAATGATAAAGGGGATGGAACGGCTCCCCTATGAGGAAAGACTGAAGAGGTTAGGGCTGTTCAGCTTGGAGAAAAGACGCCTGAGGGGGGATATGATAGAGGTGTTTAAGATCATGAGAGGTCTTGAACGAGTAGATGTGACTCGGTTATTTACACTTTCGAATAATAGAAGGACTAGGGGGCATTCCATGAAGTTAGCAAGTAGCACATTTAAGACTAATCGGAGAAAATTATTTTTCACTCAACGCACAATAAAGCTCTGGAATTTGTTGCCAGAGGATGTGGTTAGTGCAGTTAGTGTAGCTGGGTTCAAAAAAGGTTTGGATAAGTTCTTGGAAGAGAAGTCCATTAACGGCTATTAATCAAGTTTACTTAGGGAATAGCCACTGCTATTGATTGCATCAGTAGCATGGGATCTTCTTAGTGTTTGGGTAATTGCCAGGTTCTTATGGCCTGGATTGGCCTCTGTTGGAAACAGGATGCTGGGCTTGATGGACCCTTGGTCTGACCCAGCATGGCAATTTCTTATGTTCTTAAGTGCCTTCTCCTTCCTGGATCCTCACAGTAGAATTGCAAATTGCCCTGTTGAGATTGATTTGATTCTAAATGGCTCAGTCCTTAGCAGACTTTGCCCTCAGCCAGGTTAATAGCCAAACCTTCAGGTGACTTTGGGCTGAATCTAGACTTGAACAGGCACCTACATTTTGGGATAGTGCTAATTATCCTAACTTAGGCGTCCAGCGTTAAGCCCCTAATTTTATTCTCCCGATGCTGCCCCTTCCCCTGGACGCACCCACTTAGGCACTTCAAAGCCAATTTTCAAAGGCTTTGGTGCCACATTTTGGGAATTAGTTTCCTAAATTGGCCCTTTTAGAAATGTATTAGGACAATGCCTAAATTTAAGCTCCTATTTTCACCAGGCGTGAGTTGCTACAAGGGTAGAATTAGGATTTTCAGCATGAGGTATCTAACTCTAAATCCCTAAGTTTAGCTGCTCCACAGGGGGAATTTTCTGTTTGTCAGATGTAGGGGCCTACAGTTTTTGACTATCGGGCTCTATGTATTTAAGCAGGCAATGAACATATAAAAATAAAATAGACAGAATGTAATCAGTATTAGCATCTGGAAGTTATATTGAATTAGGGATCTGATGTAGTAAGCTAGGTTAATACTGAAAAGTACCTCAGTTGTATCTAAATCTAAACTATACCTTCAGTTTTCCTAAATTTAAATATTTAATGAGTTAGGTAGGCAGAAATCGGCTTTTAAATCTTCCTTAAATGCCTGTCAGATGTAGACAATTAAAACTAATAAGGTGCCAGGCCCAGGAGTACATTTTAAAAGGAGTTATGCATGGAAAATTAGCATCGGCGCGCATAGGTAGCCTCTATTCGCACATGCGCCATTTTATCAAGGTACGCGCGTATTTCTGGTATTACGCGCACGTTGCCTGCGTAAAAAAAAGAGGCGGCTTGGGGCATTCCAGATGGAGCTAAGAGGCACTCGTGAAAGCTGCTATTTTGTAGGAGATTTTCATGGACACGCGAGGGAACCGCGCAATTTCACGCCTGCTAATTAACTAGCAGAACTGATACCAGTTGTGTGCCATTGCTGGGTGGGAGGGTCTGGGTGAACTGGGGAGGAGTTCAGGATGAGGTGCTAGGAGGGTTTGGGAGAACTGGAGATGGACTGGCCGAGCCGGTGCAGGCATGGGCAAGCTGGAGATTTCAGGTACGCGCGCACATTTTAAAATATACCGACTTCCGCTTATAAATCAGAGTTTTACTTGTACCCGTTAGACTTTCTTTTGCACATAAAATGTACGCACACGTTTATATAATGGGTGGGGAAAGTACGCGCCTGGACTGAAACATACGCCACATATTCTCAGATCAGGACTATGCAGTATTTTATAAAACTGTGCAACTCTCGCCGCATGGCTCATGAAATGCTAAGGAAAATCTCCATGCGTCCACTTATCATCGCGCATAAATGCTCTGTTCGCGAATAGGTTCGAAATTTAGCCCCTCAGCTTTTGAAAATGGAGCCTTTTCAGACTTAGGATTCCTTTTGTGAACGATGGATTTTCAAAGCCATTTGGGCGCATAAAACCGTATTTGTCAGAGAATAGCCTGGGACGCGGCGGCTGCGCAAGGGACGTGAAGACGTTTTGGTAAACCAGGAAGAGAGATTCCATGGGGCGGAGCTGGAACTTGGGCGAGGACATTTAAAGGTGAATTTTAAAAGCCCGACGCCCGCATTAATTAGGCATATGCAGGAATATGTTGGGCTCGCGCGTGCCGAGCGGGTTTTAAAAGCTGTCGAGGCTCGCACCTATCTCCCGGAGCACTCGCATCTCAGAAGGTTTCGAAAGGAGGCAGGCGTGGGCCTGGCCTGGCCATTTCGCGGCATGAACTTGAGATGTGCGCAGAAATACCAACGCTATCCGGCCTGCGCCAAAGTAACTTTACTTCTGCTCTAGAAGACGTGAAAGTTAAAAAAGAAAAGAAAAGGAGGCAGATCTGTGGGGTTTTAAACGTTGGCGTTAACTGCGGGGGCTTGAAGGCTGTTAAACTAAGGGGGTTTGGAGGACCTCTCTCTTAACCGGGTGAACAAACTGCTAAAACCGTGAATAGCGCCCCCACGGTATTCGTGCACGCCCACTTAACGTTTGGCGCGCTTTTGCGCGAGGCCAGGCTGTTCTCCAACACGCACACATACACTTGCACAAGTTATAAAGCAGCCACAGCCCTGGGCGCAGGCCGACGCACGTGCGTACAGGCGCGCCCACGTGCCGGTTTGAAAGTTACCCTCTTACAGGCCGATACAGGAAAAATCGCGGGAGAGCAGGCGAGCGCACAGGCCACTCTCCCGTGCGCGCGATTCAGTAAATTAATTTATTTAAAATAGGGCCTGCGGTAAAAAGAGGCGCGAGGGACACTAGCGCGTCCCTAGCGCCTCTTTTTGGACAGGAGCGGCGGCCGTCAGCGGGTTTGACAGCCGACGCTCAATTTTGCCGGCGTCGGTTCTCAAACCCGCTGACAGCCATGGGTTCTGAAACCAGACGCCGGCAAAATTGAGCGTCCGGTTTTCAACCCGCGAGCCGCGGGCCCATTTTACTTTTTTTTTTTTTTAATTTTTAACTATTTATAACTTTTGGGACCTCCGACTTAATATCGCCATGATATTAAGTCGGAGGGTGTACAGAAAAGCAGTTTTTACTGCTTTTCTGTGCACTTTCCCGGTGCCGAGAGAAACTGACGCCTACCTTTGGGTAGGCGCTAATCTCTGAAAGTAAAATGTGCGGCTTGGCTTCACATTTTACTTTCTGTATCGCGCGGGAATACCTAATAGGGCCATCAACATGCATTTGCATGTTGCAGGTGCTATTAGTTTCGGGGGGGTTGGACGTGCGTTTTCGACGCGCTATTACCCCTTACTGAATATTGGCCCGTTAGAAATTAAAAAGTTTGCGTGTGACCTTAGGTCCTCCAGAGAGGAGGTGTAACGGTTTGTGAGCTTTTCTGTGTACATATTGGGTCAATTATCTGCCAAACCTATGGACATAAGTTTTCTTTGAAACTTCAGGGTAAAGTCTATGCAGCCTTCACCCGACAACGCGCAGTTATAAAATGACCCTTTCTGTCAGGGATACTTGGCTCTCTTTCATAAGGAACAGATTCTTCTCCAGATGAAAACATTTCATGCTCCACCCGTCTTCCTCCCTCCGCCTCCGGATCTGTGTCTGTCCCTTACATCCTGCTTCCAGTGTCATGTTCCAGTATTTCTTACAGGACATCTCTGCCGAAACATCGTCTCGCCCCTGCATCACATTAAACTTTATCTTTAGCAGCATAGGAAGGGTGAAAGGTCTCAGAGTTTCCCTCTTTCATTGGAAAGGAGGCTCTAGAACGAGGGGTCACCGGATAAGGGTGCAAAGGGGGCAGACAGCAGAAATCTTAGGAATTAATTATTTCTTTAGAGAGGGTGGTGGATGCATGGAAGTGGTGGAGACTAAAACGGTATCTGAATTCAGGAAAGCAGGGGATAAATAGAGGGGAGCTCTGAGGGAGCGATGGCAATTGTAAAGCTAAGCTGGTTGGGTGGATGGGCCATCTCTTTCTATTATCAGGATTATTAGAAAGGACAGTTCACATTCAGTTCCATGGCTGCATCGATGCTGACGGCATCTGTACTTTGGTTTTTGTTATTGGTTTCATGCTTTCAGATAAGTTGTAGCGCGTGATGCTGTCTGCACTGGGCCAGTCTGGGGCTTTTGCTGCTTGACTGGTGGTTCAGCCGTGCAAGAGTTGTTATAGTGGGATTTTAAAATCAAGCGGCTGGGAAATGAAGGAGATGAAATTCAGAAAACAATGGCCCTTCAAACAGTCATTTTCTGAGTTGCTTTCATCCAATTTGTGTAGCCTTGTAAACCAAAAATTCAATGAAAACAAATTCATATGCGTTCTTAAACTGAGCACAGGATAAACAGCGGTGAGGGTTCATAGCATCCCGAACTTGAACCGAACCCACCTAATGAAGAAATACAAGCTTGGATGTCTTTATTACTTTTTGTTTTCATTTACCATTTCTTCACAATGGATTGGGCTTTGTGCTTTACAACGCATGTACCCCAATGAACATATCCTCAACCCCCCCCCCCCCCCACACACACACACACATTTAATGCCCCAACACCCATCCACACACACCTAATGCCCCAACACCCACCCACTCACACCTAATGCTCCAACTCAAACACACACCTAATGCCCCAACACACCCACCCACCCACACCCCCACCCACACACACCTAATGCCCCATCACACCCACTCACATACACACACCCCCACACCCACCCACACACACACCTAATGCTCCAACACCCACCCACACACACCTAATGCCCCAACACCCAGACACACCTAATGCCCCAACACACCCACCCACATACACCCCCCCCACACACACATACCTACACACACCTAATGCTCCAACACCAACCCACACACACCTAATGCCCCAACACCCACTCACACACACCTAATGCTCCAACTCCCACCTACACACACCTAATGCCCCAACACACCCACCCACATACACCCCCCCACACACACCTAATGCCCCAACACCCACTCACCCACACCTAATGGCCCAACACACCTACCTACATACACCTAATGCTCCAACACCCACCCACACACACCTACACACACCTAATGCTCCAATACCCACCCACATTCACACACCCCCACACACCTAATGCCCCAACACCCACCCACACACACCTAATGCTCCAACACCCACCCACACACACCTAAAACCTAGCCAGCAGCACAACATATCTAACCTTGTAATTTGTACCTCTATGCAGAACAATGACATAAACTCCTTTTTTGCACACAATGAATTTATTGATAGATTTGTCCCATTAGTTGTATTTATCTGTCAGTTGTAAGGACAGTAATGAGTTGTTTTTCAAGGACTAATGAGAGCTGTAATGGCTAATGGATGTTTACAGCCTCACTGCTCTGCATCATGTGATCATGCAAACTCCAGCTTCGGTGCCTTCACTCTTTAATTGGTACCATCAGAGGAGCCTTTAATTACATTTCAGCAGATCAATGAAAAAAAGAAGGTGATCTTGAAGGAGGGGCTTTGGACGTGGACAGATGATTTTGCTGTTTCAGCATTTTTCTCTTCTATTAAGATACCCACTAGAAACCCCTAAACAGCCCACCCCCCTTAAAGCATGAACTACTGTCGTGGCGGGTCTATAGTGGGTGAGCGAGAGAACTAAGGAGGACAAGAATTAAAAGTGCGAGTTAACACGATTCAGTAAGTAGAGCACTCCATTTGAGTGATCTGTAATCTGATTAATCAAAATACATGAAAATGCTCTCTTCCGCTTATTTCAGTGCATCTTCAGCTCCTGAACTGCAAACTAAAATAAAAGAAAAAGCATATTTCAAAAGAAACATTGGTTAGTTCATAATGGCAAGATTTCCTGCTGGATGGATAATAAAAGGACTAGGGGGCACTCCATGAAGTTAGCATGGGGCACATTTAAAACTAATCGAAGAAAATTCTTTTTCATCAATGCACAATAAAGCTCTGGAATTTGTTGCCAGAGGATGTGGTTAGTGCAGTTAGTGTAGCTGGGTTTAAAAAAGGTTTGGATAAGTTCTTGGAGGAGAAGTCCATTAACGGCTATTAATCAAGTTTACTTAGGGAATAGCCACTACTATTAATTGCATCATTAGCATGGGGTCTTCTTGGTGTTTGGGTAATTGTCAAGGTTCTTATGGCCTGGTTTGGCCTCTTTTGGAAACAGGATGCTGGGCTTGATGGACCCTCGGTCTGACCCAGTATGGCATGTTCTTATGTTCTTATGTATTGCAGGAGAAAGGGGAGAATGGGCAGATGGAGAAGGACCTTGCAGGCTTTGGGCCTCATTTACTAAGCATTTTTTTTCCATAAACACAAAGTGGGAGAAAAGCCATAGGAAATCAGGCCCTGTCTGTTTCTTGTGCATTCCTCCTGCTCCAGCACAGTTTGTTTCTCAGTTATTTTGTTATGATCCTTTAGACACTGTGATCTTCCCGGGCTGCTTTACTGCTGGACGTGTGTGGAAGGTCGTGCATGGATTGGGAGGGAGAGAGAGAGAGCGCTGACCGTGTGGAATAAGCATAATAGTGAGATTCATCCATTCCAGGATTTTAAAAAAAGCCTTAAAATCAAAGAAATTTAAGGCATTTACTGTAGCTTTAGCGTCATTTCAAGAATGCAAACGTATATGGGCCCAATATTGAGCTCTGGCTGGTTAAATAACTTGGCCGAATATGACTTATCCGTCTAAGTTACAAGGGATATTCAGCGGCATATATCTCGCTGCTTAGCCAGATAAGTCGATTCCAGCTAAGTTAGAACAGCTGTATGGCTAATCTAACTTAACTGGATAAGTAGCGCTGCTCTGATCCGCCCACTGCCCACCCACAAACTGACCAGCTAAAAGATAGCCAGCCCGCTAGATGGCTGGATAAGTCCCATCGAATGGCTATCGAGCACTGAACGCGCTTTCAATATTGGGCCCTATATTTTAAAAGAATGAAGAGCTGCAGTAATATTATTATGAGCAGTAGCACGCCAAAAAGAGAGAGAACGAGTGAGAAGGGAGAGAGAGAGAGCCATCGGAGCAGGGCCCTGTGCTCACTGACAACCTGCTGCCCACCTGTTCTCCTGGTCGCCAGGTCCATGAGTGGCCTCAGCAGCTTTCCCTGTTTTGGGAGAGAGCTGGTGTGAGCTGTTCCATGTCAGGGAGGTGCAGTGCAGCCGTCCCCGGGCCTGTCCAGCTGCGGCTCCCGGTGCAGTTGTGCCTTCTGCCTCTGCGTAAAGATGGCCCCGTTCATGTGCTGGGATGGAGGTCCCACTTCAGAGGTTTTATAGGAGCTCTGTGCTTACAGCTCTAGGGGGCAGTATCATTTGCGGTTCTGGAGGAAGGTTGTGTTTTTGGCCTGCCCGGGGGACCTGGGATCTTTCCGGACAGGTGGAGGGCTCCACTGCTGTAGGTTGTCCTGGGAATCATTGGATTTTGGACTTTTATGTGGTAGGAGCTTTTCCTGCACTCAGGGAACAGGGAGCCCTGTGTTCGGGACACCCAGGGATAGGGAAGACCGGCCCTCTGAGGGGTAACTCCGGTGTTATTTCCTTTTGGGAGGACCAGAAGATCTGGGACGAAGTGTTTTTTGCCCCTCTTCCTACCCATCTGTTGTCCTGTGAAGTTGCAGTTCCATCTCGGATCTCCCCATCCCCCCCCCCCCCCAAATTAGGGTTCCTTAAAAAAGAAAAGATCTGCTAACTCTGAGTAAGAGACTTTTTAAAAATCATTGGAGGACACCCATCCAGAGTCTTCACCCCCTGGAGAGAGAGAGAGAGGATTTTGGCCACCTTTGGAAGGGGTTTTCCCGACCATCCCAGGATTACCCACCATTTCACCTCATCCAGGAAGGTGGATGGATCCTTTGCCTGCTTAAAGACTGTGGTGCTGGAATTTATTTATTTATTTATTTATTTATTAACTTTTATTTACCGACATTCGTGAAACACATCATGCCGGAAACACATCATGCCGGAATCAGATTTATTGTGTCATTTGCAAGAGTGTGAACAGTAAAGACTTTAACTTTGAGCTCTAACCCAGTGCATCCAGCGTATTATTTAGGCACGCACACGTAAATAACCACAGATACTTTTGCTAGATTTTATAAACTGTCTGGCAGTAGTGGCACAGTTTATAAAATACTGCCCTGCAAGTACGCACATATATTTTGAAATGCTGGAACATGCATACTTCCTGTAACCATTTTTTTTTTTTAATATACGTGCACATTTTACACACAAAATAATTGTAACAATGCAAGCATAATAAATGCCCAGAATGAAATGCAGGGGCAGGTGTTTTATGACCTATTCACATACACTGTTCTGAAAATACCTCGTTCCACTTGCACTTGGACTCATCCACTCGCCGATACCTCCATCAGTTCACCCAGATCCTCACCAGTTCACCTACACCATCCAGGACTTCACACTGACCCCCCACCAATTCTCCCACCCAGAAATGGGTGATCTCAATTGCGTGAGCCAGCAGGAGTAAAAGCGTGTGCAAGAATACTGCCCACAAAATGGCAACTTGAAGTGCACCAGAAAAGCTCTTTGTTCACTCATTAAAATGTGTGCACAGTATTGCAAGTGCATGCGTAGTCTGGAAGTTTACAAAATAAATATTATAGGCTCTTGCACATAAGTCCCACTTAACTCTGAGAAAATTCACCCGACCGTTCTGGGAGGCAGCTGCTCAGCTCTAAGTAACTAGCGTGGAGTATGCAGAGAGCTTCTGCTCTACTTACAGACACTTAGGGGCAGATCTTAAAACCTGCGCGCGGGCGTAGATTTGTGCACGCAACCCAGCGCAAAGAAATCTACGCACGATTTATAACATGCGCGCGCAGCCGTGTCCATGCTATAAAAATCCAGGGTCGGCGCATGCAAGGGGGTGCGCAATTGTGCAACTTGCGCGCGCCGAGCCACGCAGCCTTCCTCCGTTCCCTCCCGCCTCCCCCCACCCTCCCTTCCCTTCCCCTACCTAACCCACCCCCCAGCCCTACCTAAACCCCTCCCTTACCTTTGTCAGAGAAGTTGCGCCTGCCTCCCGGCAGGCATAGCTTACGCTCACCAGCCGATGGCCGGCCCGCGATCCTGGGCACAGCGGCAAACGGCCGCTGTGCCTGGAGGCTCCGGCCACGTCCCCGCTCCTGGACCGCCCAGGACCACCCCCACCCTGCTCCTTTTGCAAGCCCCGGGACATACGCGCGTCCCGGGGCTTGCGTGCGCCACCAAGCCTATGCAAGATAGGTTCAGCGCGCGCAGGGGCAGGTTTTCGGGGTTACGCGCGTATGTTACGCACGTAACCCTTTGAAAATCTGCCCCTTAGAGATCCATATAGAGCAGGGGTGGGCAATTCCAGTCCTCGAGGGCCACAAACCTGTCGAGGTTTTAGGATATCCTAATGAATATGCATGACATAGATTTGCATACAGCTGAGGCAGAGTGCATGCAAATCTCTCTCATGCATATTCATTAGGGGTATCCTGAAAACCAGACTGGTTTGTGGCCCTCGAGGACTGGAATTGCCCACCCCTGATATAGAGGGATCAGTGAGCGGGCCTTACCTGAACAAGTCTGCCTCTGAAAGTATCCAGCTAAAGTTACCCCGTTGCCACTATTACTTGTTACTATTCCTTGTTACCTGCCACTTGTTACTCTTGCCCGATTCTAAGCCGTGTGGTTGCTACTACTTTTATATTGTTATAGACGATACAAAGTTTCAGTGTAAAATAAGAAGCCTAACTCTAACTCTTGTTGAACACTGTTGTAATGTAAACCGTTGGGATATGCCAGATCGAACATCGGTATATAAAAACAAACAAACAAATAAATAACTTTTGGGCAGTGATCGTCAAACCAGACATACCTTTCGTTTTTTTACAATGTTATATCCCATCTGTAAAAAACATGCTATGCAGGCTAATTGTAGCAAGGTACATGCTAAGTATCAATGCTTCCCATCTAAAGTCAAGCCCCATCCTGCTTCTTTTCAGGATAAAATTGTGCTGCTCAGCAGGGCAGGATGTTTAAAGCCCCTCGAACTCTTCCCATCTGCAGATGGGGCCTCAGCGGCTCTTGCACGTCCTCACTGCCGGGGTCCAGAAATAAGGATCCGAGCCCAGAAGGAAGCCCCTGACGAAGGTGCAGCAGGATGCAGGAGGACTTGGTCAGTAACCTCAGAGCAGCTCCTGGCTTCCCTGCCCAGGGGGCCTGACAGCCCAGAACTGTATTATTTATGCCCCTCTCCTGGAACCAAAGCCCTTTCTGCCCCCAAGAGACCTACATGGTAGGAAGATGAATTCCAGGGTCTCCTCCAAAAGAGGTTAGAATAGAAGGTAATGGCTGTGAAAGAAGAGGGGAAACCCCCCTGCTTAGGGAGCTCCAGGACTCGATTACAAGAAGTCAGTTGGAGGCTCTGCCTACCCTTAGTGGAGTTATTATTATTATTTTTTTTTTATTTCGGTTAATTACCTTTTCCGGCTGAGACCCCCTTTCTGCTGGGCCTTTCTTGGTTCCTCGCCCAGGTTTTCATCCTTGAAATTAATTTAAGCACAGGGAGACTTCTGCACTCTCAGCACCTTTACCTTTGCAGGGGTTGCTGCCGGAAAAACCGCAGCCGCTGACAATGAGCGTAATGCGCGTCGACTAAGACTAATCGGAGCCGCGTCCCGCCGGCTCCGCTAGGCAGGAGCTGGGGTGGGGGTGGGGAGAGGGTCGCAGGGTCTGCATTACGCTGCTTGTCGGAAGAAATCTCCTCAGTGTGCTTTATGAAGCATAGCGGAGGGCAGGAAGTGCAAGCTGACGTTCGGGGGTTTTTTTTTTTTTTCCTTTGGTTTTCTTTTTTTTTTTTTTTCGTCCCATGCTGAGGAAATTGTGCAAGCCCCATCAGAAAGACAGACCCTGTCTTATTGCTAAGAAAAAGCCAAGAGGCGCTGCTGTCGATGCAACTCCTACGCAGGGGGGTGCATGCAAAAGAATATTCTGTCCCTTTTTTTGTTCCCATTTTTCCGCATGTGGTATTTTTTTTTTTTTACAAGGCTCACTATGGGGTTCATTTTTCAAATCGCGATGGGCCGTTATTGCACGCGATAACAACCGCACCCACGCGATAACAACCACATCGCAACTTTAACAGGGGCAGGGTTAGGGCGGGGTAAAAAAATGTTATGCCAGTACCACTGCAGGAGATTGCCGGCAGGAGCGCTGGAAATAACAACACCTTTTGCAGTGGTGCTATGGGGGCGATAGGGTGTGGCGCGGCCGCAACCATGGTGGGCGAACACGCACCCCCGTGATGCGGCTGGCCGCACACTGTTGCTCCCCCCGCTCGTTTTCTGGCCGCAGTTCATCATTCCACTATATTTATAGCAGAATGGTAAATTCTATGGCAATTTTGCAAATATCATGCGCCGAATGCTTTGGCTTGTGCTAATCTGACAAAAACTATATTTTGTTATTCCTGTTTCAGATGGGCAATGACCTAGAATGATGTAACCTGTCTAGCTGATGTTTTCCTCTCATTTTAAAGCTACGGCATATGCTTAGTGTCACACTTCAGCATTCTAGCTCAAGGGGTGGGGATGGTTTTGATGGCTAAAGAGAGCCACAGTGAATTTGCTAGTAACTGTCTTGCTCAGGATCCTTGGCAGGTTGCAATCCTTCCCATTGGGCCGATGCAACAATTCTGGTCGCCGCATCTCAAAAAAGATATAGTTGCGATGGAGAAGGTACAGAGAAGGGCAACCAAAATGATAAAGGGGATGGAACAGCTCCCCTATGAGGAAAGGCTGAAGAGGTTAGGGCTGTTCAGCTTGGAGAAGAGACGGCTGAGGGGATCATGAGAGGTCTTGAACGAGTAGATGTGAATTGGTTATTTACACTTTAGGATAATGGAAGGACTAGGGTGCACTCCATGAAGTTAGCAAGTAGCACATTTAAGACTAATTGGAGAACATTCTTTTTCACTCAAAGCACAATTAAGCTCTGGAATTTGTTGCCAGAGGATGTGGTTAGTGCAGTTAGTGTAGCTGGGTTCAAAAAAGGTTTGGATAAGTTCTTGGAGGAGAAGTCCATTAATGGCTATTAATCAAGTTTACTTAGGGAATAGCCACTGCTATTAATTGCATCAGTAGCATGGGATCTTCTTGGTGTTTGGGTAATTGCCAGGATCTTGTGGCCTGGTTTGGCCTCTGTTGGAAACAGGATGCTGGGCTTGATGGACCCTTGGTCTGACCCAGCATGGCAATTTCTTATGTTCTTAAGAATCATTTTGAGCAGTTGATGCTGCACAAACTTTCTGGACCGTGGAAAGATGCCCATCCATTCTCGAAAATTCATGGACAACATTGTCTCCAAATAATTCTTACAAGAAGGATGGAAACACACATGGAGTCTGGAAAGAGCTGGAATTCACTCTCAGTGACTTAAATGTCTTAAAGGTTTTACACATAACAAGAAACACCATGGTAGGCGACAGTGGTGCAACTAATCAAGCAAAAATGATTTCTGTTTTTTTTTACAAGAGTTTGTGTAACGGTTTGCCATGACGTCATAACGAGAGTCAATTTGTTTTAACAGTGATAGCACCCGCTGTGTGCATTAAGCATCACTGATTACCAGTAATTCAAGGTATAAAGTTTGAGATTATAGTTCTAGTGTACAAGGCACTCAACCATGTGGGTCCAAATTATTTGTTAAATTTGTAACCAATTTACCAAACCTGCTCGTGAGTTATGTTCTTCCGGTTTGATGCAACTAAGTGTCCCGTCTTTCACACTTTTTAAATTAGCTGCAACTCTGAATCAGGCCTTTTCTTTTATCAGTCTTTCCCTTTGGGACGAGTTACCGTTCCCTTTACGTTCTAGAGCAGATATTAAAGTGTTTTGAAAATGTTTAAAAGCCCCAGAAGCTTTCACCTAAGAATTTACAGAAGTGACAGAATTGTATGTTTATATTCATGTTTATGTTTAATATGTAAAACGCTTAGTAAGATTTGCCGAGTCAAGCGATTCAGAAGCATTTTAGATAACTAAATAAAATAAAAATAAATTCAGCTTAAATCTATTGAAACAGAAGCATTTTGACCCTCTTCTGTGTTGGTCTGATGTGCATTTATAAGAGCCCACCAAACGTTTGGCAGCACACGCAAAGTTACACCAGTTTTCAGGGCGGACATATGAGCGTAAATCTGCTTTGATAATTATCCCACCAAATTTGCCCCCGCACTGTTACACCTGCTGCTATTTGCGTGTGAAACGCTGGGGAAGGTTTACACGCATACATTTGAAAATCCAAACGTGTATGCGTAAATGCAAACCCCTGCCCCACTCAGTCCAGGCAAACTTACATGTGAACGGGCAGTATGCACATAAGTGTACCCACCTATTGGGTATGAACGTTTTTAAACTTACATGTGAACGGGCAGTATGCACATAAGTGTACCCACCTATTGGGTATGAACGTTTTTAAACTTACATGTGAACAGGCAGTATGCACATAAGTGTACCCGTCTATTGGGTATGAACGTTTTTAAACTTACATATGAACGGGCAGTATGCACCTAAGTGTACCCGCCTATTGGGTATGAACGTTTTTAAACTTACATATGAACGGGCAGTATGCACATAAGTGTGCCCGCCTATTGAGTATGAACGTTTTTAAACTTACATATGAACGGGCAGTATGCACCTAAGTGTACCCGCCTATTGGGTATGAACATTTTTAAAAGTCTATTTTTGTGGATTAAGCACTGTTCTGCCCATGGAAATGCCTTTGAAAATTACTCCTTAGAGGTCGAAGGAAGAGAGAAAAAGTGAAATAATGTTGGTAGGAGCCTTCTCCATCCAGTTGTATGGACCCATGGACCAGTTTACCATTTTATTATAGGCATTACAATCAGATCTTGTGGTATACTAGAATCCAAATTAAAAATTACAAACCTGCACTTCACCTCTTGGGTGAAGGACAGAACAAGTCAACCTTGTTGTCATTGTATCCTGCAGACAAGCAAAGAGTTTTCCGTCAAACTGCAACCAGGCGTATATTGGCCTGGTTTGAGTTTGTTGGAAATTTTGGATTTCACTCACATCTGCTGGGGAAGGCTCTGGGCAGTCACCCTCTGGCAGATCTGGGTGAGATTCAAAGGCCATCTGAAGCTGGTTTTCAGGAAAATCCCAACATGGCTTCTTTAAAACATTAAAAAAAAAAAAAAAAAAAAAAGTTGACAAAACGTTGACATTTCTCCAGCTTTATCAAATTGTTAAATTACTATTATTCATTAATCCTGTGGTGCCATCCACACACCCAGCCTTGTACAGATGACCTGGAGGCCTCAGTTGGATTCCGCACTTTACCGGTAACTGTGTGACCTTGAGTGAGTCACTTAAGCTCCCTGTGCCCATAAACAGAGTGCGAGGGGAAAGTTAACGGGTGTGAAATTTCCCTGTGCTTTGTATGCATAATTTTCTCTGTGCAATAATAAACATTATTATCCAGCTAGTGAGTTGGCCACGCAATGTGCCAGGCGAGCCTGCTTCCCATTCCAAGATGTGTTTATGATAGCTATAAAATTATATCAATGCCATTGTTCCCTGAAACCTCCCGCCTCCTTGCTGGCTGTACAGATGTTTCCTAACTGGCAGTTATGTAAGCGAGCATCTCACTTACATGTTAATTAAAAGCCGTTGTCCGGAATCTCTTGATACAATTTGCAGGCGCTGTCTGCAGTCTCTTGTGCACCATTGTCTCTCTGTTAAAAGGAATTCTTTATAGTGATGCTGAGGTTTAATTAGTTTCTTTGCCAATGTTGTAAAACACAGTGATAAATGAGCTAAAAGGGTCATGGATCATTATTCTCTTATAGAGATGATCTTATTAGTTGATTATGAATCATTAACAAAGTCTACATGGGATTTTCTTATCTAATTCAATAATGCCTTTTAGCACTAGATGCTCTACTTTCACATTAAGATTTGGATCTGTGTATCTTTTTATGTTACGCCTTGCTTGTACGTTTTATTAAGCCTTAAGTATCAAATTGTAGGGAGAGAACCATACAGAGAGGAGAAATGGAAGTGTTCATCGTTGATTGCAAATCTGCGTCAGAGCTCACATTCCTTTTTTGCTCACCTGGTTTATAAGTGCAGGTAGAAGGGTTTGTAATCCTGCTTCCAACTGGACGGAGCAAGAAATCTAACTGAAAATCAAGTGGCAGGCAGCTGTCTGCTGTGCTAACAGAAGGACCAAGGCTGGACTCCAGTTTCAGGGAGTGGTGCTGGGAGTCATCCCGAAGCCGGAGAAAGAACTCTGCAGAGGAAGAGTGACCATCTCTTCTCTTAGCTAAATCGGTGCCATCGGAGGAGAGATGGTTCTCACTGCTGCTTTTCGCAGGTGACTGCAAGGTACTTTGGTAGTGTCAGCACAGCCCGGGCTCCTATACTTTTCTGGCGGTGAGGTGAATTCCCACGCTACCCCCGAAGGAGCCCGGAAACTCTTGTTTGGTGCTTTTCCCCAGTGGAAGCTCCACACCTACATGATGACTCTTCCACGGAGTGACTCTTATTTTTGATTGCCAGGTTTTTGTAGGCGTTCTGGTGCCCACTGGTCCTGGAGTGCTCCCTAGTCATTCTGGTTTTCAGGATGTCCACAATGAATATGCATGAGATAGATTTGCATATAACGAATGGTGCATTTTGTATGCTGCTTCCTGGCCTGATGCAGCGATCTGCTGGTACAACTTATGCCTGCTGGTCTGCTGCTTGATTTCAAGTGTTCTGCACTAACCAATGAGAGGGTTTGGGGTCTGGCACCCCAAACCTGTCCAGAGCCCATCAGGTTTTCAGAATAACCACCACGAATATGCATGAGATGAAAGGGCATATATCGCAGACTGAATATAAGTAAATACAGCTCATACATCTTCCTTGTAGATATCCTGGAAACCCAACTAGCTGTGGGGCAGGTTAGGGAAGTCCGGAGGTCCTGTAGTCCTTTGCTGGAGGCCCACACCAGCAGTCTGGTAGTCTGCATAGCCACCGTCAATAAACAAGAGAGAGATTTTACATACCCCTGTGGGTCAGGATTCAATAAGTCAGCCCAGCAGCAGTTATCCAGGTAAAGTCACCTGGATATTCAGTCGCAGAGTTACCCGAGTAACTTTGCCACTGGCAGGCTCACTGAACATTGCTGGGAAAAAAAACCCTACTAGCGTCCAGCAGGCGAGTCTCCCTCTCCCATGTCACTCAGTTTCCATTTCTCGTGGGCCGAGCGGAACAGCCTCCTCCTACTCCCACCCACTAGCGGGGCATTTTCCTTCTTCGCTGGTTCTGCATTTCACTAGCCACTGACTGGTCCCTTGGCTGGCAGCCATAGGTGAAATGACTGGATCCCCTTTCAGGACTTGAGGGATCTGCTCCACATTAAACTTGGAGCCCAGCAGCTGCTACTCAGCCGCTTTTTTCTTTGTGGATTTTTTTTTGGGGGGGGGGGGGGGGAAGGAGGATTTGCAGTTATCCTACTATCGTTAGGATTGGGTTTTTCCCAATCAGAGTTAGCCGGGTAAATTGAAAGCTCGCCCAAGGACACCTCCTTCCTGCCTCTTTTTTTTATCCAGCTAAGTTTCAGTCTTGCAAAGACTCCACGGCTAAAACATAACTGTTCAGCAGGGAGGGAAAGTTAAACCTCGGGGGTTTGTCCAGCTTAAAACCCCTTTTCAATATTGACCTCTGGCTCTCCAGTGCATGCACATCTATCTCATGCATCTTCCCGTAGCTGTTCAGAAAGCAAGATCCCTTAGATCTGTCTTCAGAGCCGGGCTGGGAAAATAGCCCTGGAGTGAATCCTTAATCTTGACTTCCCCTCTCCCTCTGACTTGCATCTTCTGTATATGCACATCGATCAGATTAGTGACTTATTTCCAAGTCTAAGGCAGCTTTAAATGAGAAGGATGGCACACTTGTTTGGTTACTTAAGACACATGCAGCTGAACCCGCTCTATGTGGTGGAGTTTGCTGGAATAACCTCCAACAAATAGCTTTGAATATATTTTCCAGGTTCTTGATTGTATTCTGGAAAACCCAGTATTGACTGTAGCAGGTCAGCAGGCTCTGTATGGGAGAGCCATCAGCAGAAAATGGATAGCCAAAGTTGTTCTCACAGAAACAGGAGCCTTGAAAACCCTGCTATGTAAGAAAATAGTCTGCAAAACTGAGAGCGGCTAGAATTCGGTTCAAGATTTCCCCAGAATGATCTGGTTTTGCTGCCCTTACAGCGCATTGGGTTTTTATAACAACGAATGCTCCTTGCACACAGCTCGGTCATCAAGGGCAATAGTTTTCACTCCCTGGACATCTCAGGGAGACGGAGGCAGAGCAGCGCAAGGGGTGGAGGCTGCCCCTTCGAGAAATGGCCTCACACCCCGGAGGAGGCTGCAGAACAAATATTGCCAAAGTGCTGTGATTTGTAACCCTCTTGCTGTTTGGATGATAGACAAATGAATCATTTTCACTTTAGTGCTGCATTTTCACCCCAAGTTGATTCAAAGTGAATGCAAGCTGGGCGGGGGGAGAAGATAGCAGAGGAAAACGGAGCATATTATTTAAAAACAGCGCATGCCTTGCCTGCGGCCCTGACGCTCGCTCCTAACAGCCTCCAGTTGTCTCCCCTCTGCCCGGGATCCTTCATTATGGTTTTGCTGATTATAGTGTGGTTTGTTCTAATATTTCCTTATCTCTTGTGGTCGAAGTGGACTGCTGGAGTGCACCCTGGTTTTGTTGGTATGGCTCTTCCTGTCTGAGAAACCCGCCTCGTGTATCTTGAAGGGACTCTCGTGACATGATGGATGATTGGCCCCCGGAACAATGGTAACTCGTAATGGTTCGAAAGTGAGCCATAAAGCAAGAGGGAAACCACGGCAGACATGAATTAAAATGGGAGTCAGAGGAGGCGAGTAACTGTGGGGTAAAGACCTCAAATGGCTGCGCCGCTGGTCAGTGCTGGGATATATTCCTTGTTTATGTTCTGTGTCACGTTTGCTTTGCTTTGCCACCAGAAATCTGTTTGATTCTGTTCTGGAAGGAGCCAGCAGTGGTGGTGCTTCGAGGCTGGCCCAGGCTGCTGCATGCCGGTGATGGAGCGCATGAGGCAGAGAAGGGCTGGCACAGCTCGATTCTGCTCTGCATGAAAGGAAACCGAAGACCACGTCCCACTGGATTTGCGACTAAACAGTGCAAGAGAAGATATTTCCAATGCATGATTTCTTCATTCAGTGATGCATCAATGAACCGAGGGGCACGCTGACTTTTGGAAGAAGGATGGGGAACAAGACACTTTTGTTCCTATTAAAAAATAGTATAAAATGGCAAGTGACACAATGTGAGGTAGCAAAATGTGGGTGGAATTACACAAGACTCATATATTACTGAATACCAAATCACATGAATGGGAGTCAATTTTTATTTACCAAAATATCACTTAAAAAATACACCAACAAATTACCTCATACACACAACACTCATACCCACTCATACGTTAAAAACATCCCATCACCACTAAAAGTGAAACAATAATCATATACATCATAATTCACACAGAGTTTTGCAATATTCAATATGTAATAAATGGTTAATAACAAAACTCCAACAAAATGGTTCTCCAGAATGTTTCTTTCACAGAATGGGGAGGTTTTTTTTTCACATAATTTCCACACTCAAAAGTCCACTCCTTCATTATCCTTCTATAATGATGTGTTGGTCAATTAGCAGTTTCATATCTTTGTCATCATTTCATAGCTTAAATATCCCATCTTTTGAAAGATCCACTTCTTCACGATTCTTCTATAACGGTGAAGAAATCAATTGGCTATTTCATAAGATGTCCATCACTAAAAGTTTGGATACCCCATTACTTCCATGAAATCACACCCTACAAGGGGCCCTTGTTTCACCATCATGTCTTCATCAGGGGAAAAGGCAATTCTGACACCCACCGTATCTTCAATTTTTATAATAACCCAAACTACAGCTCACATACGAGAGAATGCTCCATTCCAAATTGCTCTAAAAGATATCATAACCTGAAAATACCCGATTTCAAACCTTTTTATAATAGTTTCCATGATTTTTCCCGGCACTGAAGTCAGACTCACTGGTCTATAGTTTCCTGGATATCCCCGGAGCCCTTTTCAAATGTTGGGCTTACATTGGCTACCCTCCAGTCTTCAGTTACAATGGATGATTTTAATGATAGGTTACAAATTTTGACTGATAGGTCTGAAATTTCATTTTTTAGTTCTTTCAGACCCCTGGGGTGTATACCATCCGGTTCAGGTGATTTACTACTCTTCAGTTTGTCAATCTGGCCTACTATGTCATCCAGGTTCACCACAATCTTATTCAGGTCATCTGAATCATCACCCTTGAAAACCATCTCCAGAATGGGTATCCCCCCAACATCCTCATCAGTAAACACCAAAGCAAAGAATTTGTTTAGACTTTCCAGATTGGCCTTTTCTTCCCTAAGTGCCCCTTTAACCCCTCGATCATCTAATAGTCCAAGAGTAAAGCCAAGAGACAGGCCTGGCAGTTGAAGGAATGGAATAAAATAGCAAAGTGATATTTGGAAAACATATTACAACTATTCTATATATATATATATATATATCAACTTGTTCTATATATATATATATCAACTTGTGTTCTGTGGCCAGTTGAAATGTGGGCAGAGGTCACAGGGAAGATTCAAGGACACTTGCAAGGGCAACCTTCTTAAAATCTGCAAGGCAGGCCTCATTAGTCGGGAGGATGTGACCTTGGACAGGGCTAGATGGAGGCAGCTCTGCCACTTGGCCATCCGGTGCTTGGAAACTAAGCGAACACAGGCATCATAGAAAAGGAATGAGAGAAGAAACGCCCAACTGTACAACTCCTCCAACTGTAGGCGTCACTTGTATCATTTGAAGTCTCACGTTGTAGTCAAGGATTGGCCTTATATCACATCAATAGACACATAAATACATTTATTCCAAGGAAGTTGCAAAAGGTCATGTTATCATTGAAGGGCCATTCCTTCATAAGGATGTATATATATGTACAGATGTGCAAATGTCTTTAAAATAAGTTCATCTTAAAGAATTCAGCAAACCCAGGAAAATGGCAAAGATTTGTAAAATTAACTTGACACATTTTTTTTTTAAAGGAAAATATGAAAAAAATAACCCAGCGTGGATCTGAAACCCAAAGCAAAGTTTCCCTAGCTTTGCTGGACAGTGGGAGATTTTGATAGATTTTCCCCTGATGGATCTTGGGAGGGGAGGGGCAGTGAATCAGCAAAATTCCATCCAGTTGGAGCCAGGCCAAAATCTGTATGGGTTGTCTTCAAATTGTTCATACATCTCTATAAATAAGAACAGGATCCCAAAAAAAATCGCCATGCAAACTGGGCAGCTTTGGTTTCGAGATCCGGAAGAAGGCACGGATGAGATTTAATTGAATTAAAAAATTCATGAAATGCCTTTGCAACATTGCTGAGCAAGGTGATGTACAAACTCCCTGATTGCAAAACTATCCGGGATCTTGAATGCTTATCTGCAGGATCAAGAACTTATTCTTATGTCCAGTTCCAGAATTGGTTTTCATTTGCTTGAATGGTCTTGTTTGATTCTGATCTGGAGTCTTGAGCCAGGGGGCAGGGGGTGTTCTCTGTGTAAATTACAATTAGGACGGACATGACAGATGGGGGCTAACGTGCCAGTGATGCAGGTAATGGTAGTGGACACCTGCCCCCAGAGGGAAATGAGCTGAAAGCAGCTCACTGTACATGAGTTCGTTTCGTAGGACAGCGATCGTTGGTCCCTATCAGCCTTAGCTGAATCTGAACTGGTAGTCTAGACCAGTGGTGCTCAAACTACAGCTTGGCCCTGCCTCACCCCTAGCCAGTTGGGTTTTCAGGATATTCCTAATGAATATGCATGAACTACATTTCCACACACTGCCTGCAATATATGGAAGAACATCCTGAAAATCTGACAGATGGGGGAGGGAGAAGGAGCAGTTTGGGTAAATCTGGTCTAGAGGAGAGGAGCGCTGCAATGTGAGCCATCCTAATGCTTGCATCTGTACTGGGGCGGGCGGGGGGAAAGCTTCTCCCTGTTCTTTGCTATAGTTTTAACAGTGCTTTAGCATGCTTGTTTGTTATCACTGTTTATCTCCACACGGCTGTTTCTAGCACCATTACACTGTATATATATATATATATATATATATTATAATCATAATGCTAAGTACTTATTTGCTTCAGTTTTGTTGTCGCTGGCACCACACTCACACATTGAAATGAATTAAAGAAAAAGCAAGCTAATTTGTTAGCAACAGCAGTCAGAAACCAGGGTAATGCACAGATAATATGGTATGCACACATTACCAGTCACTAAATTACTAGAAACCCATTTCTCTTCCTCGGTGGCAAGCTATCTAATGTAGGCGCTCGTTTGGCTTACCCGGATGTGTTATGAACCGGGCTTTCTCTTCTTTTTTTTTTATACCAATTTCTATCTTTAGCAAAGCTTGCTTCAGTCTTTCCTGGAGAAGGCTGCCTGCCTGGAGGTGCAACTGAGAGCCTTCTCTGCCCTTCAGTGGAGGACAACGGACAGCTCTTACTTCAGCACTTCTGTCACATCTGAGACAGTCATTTGATTTCACCCTTCTACATATGCTTAACAATTCAGAAAATGGCCCACGTGGAGAGGAGGAGCGAGCCCCCCACCCCCCCACCACCTGAATGCAGCAGACGAGGTCAACCCCCCCCCCCCCCCGGGAGCTACCATAGGTCTCCCAAGTCCCGACTCAAGGCGTGTTATTCCAAGAGCTGACTTTAATCTTCCGCCGCCGCATTATGTATGTAGGTAAACGGAATATGCATAAACACCGCATGCTACTGCTACACATCGGACGGGCATTTTAACTCTTTGCTTTCCTGCCAGCAGCTGATGCGGCAGCAGTCAACCACCCTGGTCGTTGATCTGTTCTCCAATGGTAACAACGAGGCGAGGACAGATCCAACTGCCTCCCCACATAGTTGAGAACATCATTAACAAAGGACAAAGCTAATCCAGTTCTGCTTTCCCCTCCCACTGCATACATAGAGTTACAGATTTCCATAAGTAAAGCAGCACTGTCTCTCTATCCATGCAATGGGGGTGGGGGAGGGATTTAATGTGGACCGGATTGGTTTATCCATTACAACACTGAACGAAAAACAAAAATTGTGCATGTTTCTTGATCAGAACCGCTACCAAGGTTTACAGTATCACCCACCCTTAACCGCCTTTCCTGGGACACGTAGTATTAATCCTGGAGGAAACAAGATTTTTATGCAGCTGGCGGCAAGATAAGAACTGGGCAGAGATATTGTAGGATGCAAGATTCTCACATCAGAGACGACTTTTCCAGGGTTTAGTATGCACAAAAGCAGCAAGCTATGCTTGAAGGCCCTAGCGTTTGCACTAAACCATCGAAAAGGCATCGGCGTGCGCACTCTAAAATTAGAAAGTATGCCCAGGGAAATGAAGGAAAATCAGATGCAAAAGAGGCTTTAGCCGGTGTGTGCTAAATGGCGTGGTAGGATTGCTTCCGCATGCTCACTAAGGCCTACAGCTGTATGCCAGCCTTGGGGGTTACTGACGGAGGAGAGGGGGTTGTTATGCAGAAAGTGTGGTGGAGGGGGGTATAGAATAGAGGACAAGGGGGAGAGGGAGGAGAGGCACCAATAAACACTTGAGCACTTAAAAAGATTACCTAGCTATTTGCTCAATAATATGATCGGTGAGTACTGCCTTTCAGACATTCTTCTGCACTGCTGTCACTGTTACGCATAAAGGCTCCAGTGGCTACAGCCTCAAGCTCCAAACCAGGCTTCAAATCTCACTGCCACCCCTTGAGACTTTGTGCAGCCATAAAATCCTCACAGAAGACACTGTGGGAACGAGGAGGGATGCTCGCCAGGTATTCTATTCCTACTCAAGGTTGGATGCATGGTTTTAGCCTTTCCCAGCGCTGTCCATGGTCCTGGGAGACGGCTGCTCCTGAATGGCACGGATGGAGTGGATGTGGCGGGGGAAGGGGGTACATGGTGGTATTGTCAGTCAGCTTGATCTATCTCGGCTGGCATGTGGCAATGGCTGTTGCTACTATTTCTGTGGTTTATCTGCACAGCGTGCCATTACTGCCCAGACATCAGAGGGGGCATGACCAGATGCTAGTGTCCTCCTTAACACAGGGCTGGCAGACGAGCCACCTGGAATCAGTGCCAAGGCTGGCGAAGTTTCCTTCTGATGCCAGTGCTCCCCCTCCCTGGCAAACCTCTGAAATGTGACTGACCTTTTTTCCTCTCCTGGGCTCCGGGTGCTCTCTTGCTTCTGCCCTCAGCACTCACGGCAAGCTGCCCGTGTCAGGCTCACCTCCATACAGGTTTACAGCAAGGGTGCTGAGCCATGCTCAGTGCAGTGTGTACATGTTCTTTAGCACACAGGTGTAGTGCAAAGGACGTATGGGTTTTCTGGGTTAGCATGCATGCTACTAGTGCTCATGTGCTATGGAAAGTACTTTTTCTCTGCACACACTACCATTCAGTGCATCTCCTGTTAAGTGCTGTTAATGCATTACACCTACAATCCCACTTGTCTATGCAAAAAAATTGTTTTGAGATTTTAATTTTTATCTTCAAATATTACTTTACATATCACAAGAAACTTAACAGAAGTCAATCAGCTAGCCCTGTATTTTAAGCAATGGCCGGAAATGAAGTAAGCAAACAGAACGCCCTGAAGTGGTGCTTTAAATTGCGAAACATGGCCATGTCGGCATTGTTTGTTCTCCAGAAGTCTACATAAGCCTTGATAAGATAAGTACAGGTGCTTGAATGATGTTGGTTATACAAGATTGAACTGTATTATGTTTAAAAAAAACCACACACAGAGTTTGCTTTGCAACTAGAAGAGGAAGCCATTTTTTTGGATCTAAAAGTAAATATGAGCAAATATAGGAGTTGCTGAGCTTGGTCAAAGCAATGGCTATGTTGAAGTGGACAAATATATAAGGTTTCCCCCCCCCCCCAGTGATGGCAGCTCTAAGTGGCTTTATGCACGTTAGAAATTGTCATTTTGACATTAAATGGGTGCGCTGTCTGAGCTTTTCCCCCTTTTCTACCATTGCTTAAAATACAGGGCAAGATGATTGACTTCTGTTAAGTTGCTTATGATATGTAAAGTAATATTTGAAGATAAAACTTAAAATCTAAAAAAACAATTTTTTTTTTGCATAGACAGGTGAGGGTATATTTGATTTTGTAACAGTGTGTTTGGGGTACACTTCTGTGTCAGTCTTTTTTTATGTGATATTGCATTACACGTGACATTTTTACCAATATGCATGCTGAAACATTTTTAGTGCAAGTTAGGGTGAATAGGCACCAAAGTGTAGCAGCAAATAAGCTCATGGGGTGCCAGTCACCATATCAGGGAATGTCAGATCTGGTCTGCTGGTGCTTTATGATAGTGTGTAATCATAGCAAAGCTTCCATGACAACAGAGAAGTCTGGGGAGTAGAGAGCTGTGATAAGGAAAGAGTAACCTGTCATAAGAACATAAGATATGCCATACTGGGTCAGACCCAGGGTCCATCAAACCCAGTATCCTGTGGCCAACCAAGTCACAAGTACCTGGCAAGTACCCAAACATTAAATGAACAGATCTCAAGCTACTAATCATTATTGATTAATAGCAGTTTATGGACTTCTGCTCTAGGAACTTATCCACTTTTTTTAAACCCAGTTACACTAACTGTCATAACCACATCCTCTGGCAACAAATTCCAGAGATTAATTATGCTTGAAAAATAATTTTCTCTGATTAGTTTTAAATGTGCTACATGCTAACTTCATGAAGTGCCCCCTAGCCCTTCTATTGTCCGAAATAGTAAACAACCGATTCACATTTACCCGTTCTAGATCTCTCATGATCTTAAAGACCTCTCTCATATCCCCCCTCAGCCGTCTCTTCTCCAAGCTGAACATCCCTAACCTCTTTAGTCTTTCCTCATTGGGGAGCAGTTCCATCCCCTTTATCATTTTGGTCGTCCTTCTCTGTACCTTCTCCATCGCAACTATATCTTTCTTGAGATATACCTTGCACATGTCCACATTAAATTTCATCTGCCATTTGGACACCCAATCTTCCAGTCTCACAAGGTCCTCCTGCAGTTTATAACAATCCGCTCGAGATTTAACTACTCTGCATAATTTTGTATCATCCGCAAATGTAAGCACCTCCCTTGTCATGCCCCTTTCCATATTATTTATAAATATATTAAAAAGCACCAGTCCTAGTAGAGATCCCTGAGGCACTCCACTGTTTACCTTTTTCCACTGTGAAAATTGACCATTTAATCCTACTCTGTTTCCTGTCTTTTAACCAGTTTGTAATCCACGAAAGGACATCGCCTCCTATCCCATGACTTTTTAGTTTTCTTAGAAGCCTCTCATGAGGGACTTTGTCGAATGCCTTCTGAAAAGCAACCCCTGTCTTTTTTTTTAGTAAAATCCACAAAAGGAGCTGAGAAAAGAATATTCTGTACCAAATCTTGCAGCTGGGTTATCCATTGAGATAAAACAAGGCCAGTCTTCCACTTCAGATTACACAGATTGCATCTGTGACTGAGCAGTGAAGGAAATGAGAGGGGAGAGCAGATAACCACGTAATAAAGTGACTACAATAGGTATTTAATCTAGATTTAATAAGACACTTATTGTGTGTTAATTAAATATCAACTGGTAGCTAAAAGGCTTCTTTGTAATTATTGAAGTTTACTAATTATCTAAGAGATAAATCAATGTGCCTTGTAGTTAATGGCATTTACATAAGCAATAAATCTGTAGTCCGATTGAGTATTGACAGTGAAAAGAGATGTTACCATGCACTAATAGCCACCACCGACTATTTTTCTTAATTTAGTCATATTTTATGGTTAGTAAGTTTTTGATCCAGTAACAAGGGTCTGGAAATAGTTCCGACGCCTTCCACGCTGATGTCGTCAAGTCTTGATCTGCACCCTCCCCCCACCCCTTCTGTTTAAATACTGAACATTGAGCAGGCTCTGTTAATGAGCATCAAGTCTTGAGCTGCTCCCCTATCCTTCTGCTATTCCAATTTTGACCTGGGTCTCTCCCTAGCAGAAGTTGCCAGCTGTGCTGAATGATGCATTTGTTCCACAGCGCGGTGACATTTTCCATGATGGGACCCCGAGACCGATCTCGGCAAACCCACTTCCCGTGGGTAACGTCCAACCTGATTCTTTCTGGTCGTAAGTGGCTACAGGGTTGTCTGGCGAGGTAAGAATACCCAATAATGAATGTGTTTTAACACAAAGTGTGCCTGGTGTCCTGCCTTTCAGTGAGATACTTTTTAACCATTCACTAGATGTGTGAGTATCTCAGGCTTCAGGTTATATCCTGTGGCACTGATATTAAACAGTCTCTGGTCAATTCTGCAGGACTGATTTATTTTAAAAATGAGGTCTTTGGACGGGAGCTAGGAAACAAGCACTAAAACCCCCCCCCCCCCCAGGAAGATGTAAGTGCGGCTCTGAGACCTAGCTTCTTGTAACTTGGGCTAGCTGGGGAAGCTGTGGAGGCAGCCTTTTTGGGAGAATGGGCCACATCATTGCACAATGGTGACACCTAGTGGCCAGACGCAGGCTGGATGCATACCAGGTTCTGAACGGAGCCGTAGATTGTGGCCCCCTAGTCAAGGGCTGTCAATGGAGTGACGGGACTAGGGGAAGGTGGCAGGTAGAAACGTAGGGGAAATAATATGTAGCTCTCATAGTGCCGTAGCTCAGCCACGGCTAGTTCTGACTGAGCTGGAACTCAGGCCAGCGTCCTCAAAGGAGGAGGACACTGCCAGGTCAAAAAAAATCAGTTGAAAGAATGGAATCGCAATCTCACGAGTTAGGTTTGCAACAAAAGGGTCCCCTGTTTCAAAAGGTTTTCTTCTGCCCCACGTCAGTGACAATCCTTGTGAAAAAAAAAAGAACCCATCAGATTTTAAATTGCAGGATGTTTGAACTTGTAGACACTCAAACAAACAATGGCAATAATTGAAGAGATCGCACTGAATGAATCATATTCAGCACAGCTGGAAATCTTCCTCACGCCATGAAAGTGACACTTGTGTTTTTTTTTGCCGTTTGATGAAACCTGTGTCTCTCGCCAGAAAGACGCAGCTTTGCAGTCTATATAGATAAGGATTACAAGACGGTTCCAGGAGGCCATCAGTGCCGGGCTGAGCCTGGCCATTGCACACAGGGACTTGTAATTCAAATTTGCCTCTCATTTTAGCACCACTCAGCAAAAGTCTATGCAGTGACATGAAATCTATAGAAGCTAAAGCTTGGGAAAACCCCTTCTCTGGCCTGCTTCCAATCCAGACTAGGATTTTCCAAACGTTTGACTTCAATTTAACCAGAATAATTGATATCAGCTACAATCCTGCTCATATCGGACTCTGATGAAGTCTTTATTTAAATGTTGAGTATACCTGATTGGTCTTAATATATAAAAAAAAATTACAGATTTTCAACAGTTCAAAGAATTTAGGTAATCTGCTTCTACGTTTTGTTTTTTTCCGCCATAAGCACAGAATGGGGGAAAAGGTTTACTAAGAGCAGTAGCGTGGCATGTTGTTTGCAAGTAATTTTCACAATTTTTTCTTTGAGTTAGTGGAGGGAAAATTGTCTCACATCTCTGCCTTGGAAGCAGGTGGAAGATGGGAGGTCTCTCCCTCCCCTGTCGGCGAGGACCATCCCTGAAAATTGTAGGGAAAGTTGGAATATTCTAATTCTGTTGTGTGATTAATGTGAAAGAGGAGATGCCTGGAACATTTAGCCACTCTAAACAGAAAATATTAGACACACTGCTGGGACCCAGTCCAAAAAAGAGAAAAAAATGTCCATTTAACAATGGATAGCATTGTTAAATGGACATGGTCAGACATGGTCAGACATGGCATGGTATATTTTAAGAGCGTCCTTCTTCATATAGAAGAGTCACTTAGTTTTGCATGTACAGGTACAGCAGCTTTATTTATTTAAAACCGGCAACCAATAACACCCAAGACATCATTCCTTCAGTATCTCAGCACTGTCGTACCCTCTCATAATTCTGTCGCGTGATACTGAGATACAAACGGCAATTTTAAATGTGTGTGTACAGTGTGTTACAAACTCCACAATAGCACATGCAATCCTATGGGTGTTTCAGGGATTGAAGCTTCTAATCCATGCATTTCCAGTTAGTTTTGTGGATACCCCGCCGGTTAGCATGTGGTGGGGTCATGCATTTTGCACAGCCACGAACAGCCGGCCCACTGTTTTCCATCTATTGTAATTAGCCGGACTCACAATATACCAGTGAGGAGGCAGTTGTTCGTATCCATAAGTGCAGGATGTTTTCTGATCCGTACAATGGTTGATCCATATCCATATGTGCCTCTCCATCTATGTCCACCTGTCCAGTGTCCGAACCTGCATGAGATCCTACTGCCTGTAGGTTATCACAGGAAGGAGTATTGTGTGAAGAAGTTCCCTTTCCCAAGGGCAGATCAAGGATATACAGATAAACCTAAGTTTGAAAGTTGGAATGGATGTAGATTTAAGCATAATAGGAGTACAAAGGAAAAATCCAAGCTTCTGCCAGAAATCCCCATGAAGATGTGTTGTATAATTAAATAGACAACAAGCAAGGATATGCATTTTGGATACCCACTATGGATGACATATAGCATTTTACTTAGGCAGGTTAGATTGCAAACTTGGCAGGGAACAAGAGGCTGATGAGAGCTATTAAGCCAGTGGCTGAGGACCTTTTGTTCTCAGCAGGTCTTGTGTTCACCCCCAAGGAACAATCGTGAACTACAGCCAGCTTAGGCCAGTTTAAGGCTCCATCATGATACCCAAAGTCCTGCCTTGGTCATACTCACACCTGCCCAACCTTCCACCTGCCCCTATGTTTTTTCTACCTCTGCTTCTGGGGCCTCTTTCTTCAGTTGGGCATTGCCATCCACCTAGCACTAATTTATTAACTACCTCTGCCCTGTCACCGAATCGAGGGCAATTAAGGAGCAGGTGGGTGGGCTTGTGGTTAGCGTAAGGACCGGGGATCCAGGAGGCCTGAGTTCCATTCCATTTATCATGAGCTTGGAGAAGTCATTTTATCTTCTCTCGGATTACCCCCAGCCCCCTCTCAGATAGTAAGCTCTGTGGGGCAGGGATTTATTCTATCTGTATGTAATTTTAGGTAAAACACCCTGGTTTAGGGCAGGATACAAATGCCACATTAAATTAGCTTTGTGCCATGAAGAGTAGCCCAGAGCAGCGAGAGCTAGCATAAAAGATTTCCTGACTGCAGGGAGACCTCTGACCGTGCTGGCCTAGATCTGCTCAGAAGATAAAGGGAGTTTGAGGGGGAATATCACTGCAGATTTTATGTTCTACGGATTAGAAGCATTACTTTGAGAATTATTTTCATTCTAGAAAGAAAAGCATCCAAAGCAAAAAGGAGACGAGGAGTCCTAGTAGCCAGGCCTGCGTTTCCTACCTCCGCCTTCATCTTGGTAGCACTTTTACTTAAGGAGAAGCCGCGAGGCATAGATCGAGCACTGAGGGCTGCTTGGACATAGACGAAGGTGTTCTTTCAGTGTGGCCTATCTTGGGGGAATTTCCATCCCCTACCCCTGGTTTCCGCATCTTTCGATGGGAACCCCAACCATCGGCTCCAGCGTCTAGGGGTCCCGAAGAGATAAAGCCGGCCCTGCTGTCATCTGTGATTTGTCAATAAGTTTATGTCTTACTCTCTTACTGTTCTGAAGGCATAAGTGTATTTACTTTGGGATCAACCAATTTCATTATTTGTGGCCCAGCATAGCACTTATTTAGCAATCTATATCTATGAATGCACACTGCATCAATAACACTGAAAAGGCACCAATTTTCCAAAGAAGCAGAAACTGCATCAATAACACTGAGAGGCACTGATTTATCACAGGAGCACACGCTGCACCGGTAACACTGAGAAAGCACTGATTTATCACAGAAACACACACTGCACAGTAACTCTGAGAAAGCACTGATTTATCACAGGAATACACACTGCACAGTAACTCTGAGAAAGCACTGATTTATCACAGGAACTCACACTGCACAGTAACACTGAGAAAGCACTGATTTATCACAGGAACTCACACTGCACAGTAACACTGAGAAAGCACTGATTTATCACAGGAACACACACTGCACCAGTAACTCTGAGAAAGCACTAATTTATCACAGGAACACACACTGCACCAGTAACTCTGAGAAAGCACTGATTTATCACAGGAACACACACTGCACCAGTAACTCTGAGAAAGCACTGATTTATCACAGGAACTCACACTGCACAGTAACTCTGAGAAAGCACTGATTTATCACAGAAACACACACTGCACAGTAACTCTGAGAAAGCACTGATTTATCACAGGAATACACACTGCACAGTAACTCTGAGAAAGCACTGATTTATCACAGGAACTCACACTGCACAGTAACACTGAGAAAGCACTGATTTATCACAGGAACACACACTGCACCGGTAACACTGAGAAAGCACTGATTTATCACAGAAACACACACTGCACAGTAACTCTGAGAAAGCACTGATTTATCACAGGAACTCACACTGCACAGTAACTCTGAGAAAGCACTTATTTATCACAGGAACTCACACTGCACAGTAACACTGAGAAAGCACTGATTTATCACAGGAACACACACTGCACCGGTAACACTGAGAAAGCACTGATTTATCACAGAAACACACACTGCACAGTAACTCTGAGAAAGCACTGATTTATCACAGGAACTCACACTGCACAGTAACTCTGAGAAAGCACTGATTTATCACAGAAACACACACTGCACAGTAACTCTGAGAAAGCACTGATTTATCACAGGAATACACACTGCACAGTAACTCTGAGAAAGCACTGATTTATCACAGGAACTCACACTGCACAGTAACACTGAGAAAGCACTGATTTATCACAGGAACTCACACTGCACAGTAACACTGAGAAAGCACTGATTTATCACAGAAACACACACTGCACCAGTAACTCTGAGAAAGCACTGATTTATCACAGGAACACACACTGCACCAGTAACTCTGAGAAAGCACTGATTTATCACAGGAACACACACTGCACCAGTAACTCTGAGAAAGCACTGATTTATCACAGGAACTCACACTGCACAGTAACTCTGAGAAAGCACTGATTTATCACAGGAACTCACACTGCACAGTAACACTGAGAAAGCACTGATTTATCACAGGAACTCACACTGCACAGTAACACTGAGAAAGCACTGATTTATCACAGGAACTCACACTGCACAGTAACACTGAGAAAGCACTGATTTATCACAGGAACACACACTGCACCAGTAACTCTGAGAAAGCACTGATTTATCACAGGAACTCACACTGCACCAGTAACTCTGAGAAAGCACTGATTTATCACAGGAACTCACACTGCACAGTAACACTGAGAAAGCACTGATTTATCACAGGAACTCACACTGCACAGTAACACTGAGAAAGCACTGATTTATCACAGGAACTCACACTGCACCAGTAACTCTGAGAAAGCACTGATTTATCACAGGAACTCACACTGCACAGTAACACTGAGAAAGCACTGATTTATCATAGGAATGTGCACTGTACCAGTAGTACTGAAAAGGGGCTGATTTATCACAGGAGCACACACTGCACAGTAACTCTAAGAAAGCACTGATTTATCACAGGAGCACATGCTGCACCGGTAACACTGAGAAAGCACTGATTTATCACAAGAACACACACTGCACCAGTAACTCTGAGAAAGCACTGATTTATCACAGGAACACACACTGCACAGTAACACTGAGAAAGCACTGATTTATCACAGGAATATGCACTGTACCAGTAGTACTGAAAAGGGGCTGATTTATCACAGGAGTACACGCTGCACCAGTAACACTGAGAAAGCACTGATTTATCACAGGAATACACACTGCACAGTAACTCTGAGAAAGCACTGATTTATCACAAGAACACACACTGCACCAGTAACACCGAGAAAGCACTGATTTATCACAGGAACTCACATTGCACCAGTAACACCGAGAAAGCACTGATTTATCACAGGAACTCACACTGCAGCAGTAACTCTGAGAAAGCACTGATTTATCACAGGAACACACACTGCACAGTAACACTGAGAAAGCACTGATTTATCACAGGAATATGCACTGTACCAGTAGTACTGAAAAGGGGCTGATTTATCACAGGAGTACACGCTGCACCAGTAACACTGAGAAAGCACTGATTTATCACAGGAGCACACACTGCACAGTAACTCTAAGAAAGCACTGATTTATCACAGGAATGTGCACTGTACCAGTAGTACTGAAAAGGGGCTGATTTATCACAGGAGTACACGCTGCACCAGTAACACTGAGAAAGCACTGATTTATCACAGGAACTCACACTGCACAGTAACACTGAGAAAGCACTGATTTATCACAAGAACACACACTGCACAGTAACTCTGAGAAAGCACTGATTTATGACAGGAATGTGCACTGCACCAGTAACTCTGAGAGAGCACTGATTTATCACAGGAACTCACACTGCACAGTAACACTGAGAAAGCACTGATTTATCACAGGAACACACACTGCACCAGTAACTCTGAGAGAGCACTGATTTATCACAGGAACTCACACTGCACAGTAACACTGAGAAAGCACTGATTTATCACAGGAATACACACTGCACAGTAACTCTGAGAAAGCACTGATTTATCACAGGAACTCACACTGCACAGTAACACTGAGAAAGCACTGATTTATCACAGGAACACACACTGCACCAGTAACTCTGAGAAAGCACTGATTTATCACAGGAACTCACACTGCACAGTAACTCTGAGAAAGCACTGATTTATCACAGGAACACACACTGCACCAGTAACTCTGAGAGAGCACTGATTTATCACAGGAATACACACTGCACAGTAACTCTGAGAAAGCACTGATTTATCACAGGAACTCACACTGCACAGTAACACTGAGAAAGCACTGATTTATCACAGGAACTCACACTGCACAGTAACACTGAGAAAGCACTGATTTATCACAAGAACACACACTGCACCAGTAACACCGAGAAAGCACTGATTTATCACAGGAACTCACATTGCACCAGTAACACAGAGAAAGCACTGATTTATCACAGGAACTCACACTGCAGCAGTAACTCTGAGAAAGCACTGATTTATCACAGGAATGTGCACTGTACCAGTAGCACTGAGAAGGGGCTGATTTATCACAGGAGTACACGCTGCACCAGTAACCCTAAGAAGGGGCTGATTTATCACAGGAATATGCAATGCGCCAGTAACACTGAGAAGGAGCTGATTTATCACAGGAGCACACACTGCACCAGTAACACTGAAAAGGAGCTGATTTATCACAGGAATATGCACTCACCAGTAACACTGAGAAGGGGCTGATTTATCACAGGGGCACACTGAACCAGTAACTTTGAGAAGGAGCTGATTTACCACAGGAGCACACACTACACCAGTAACACTGAGAAAGCACTGATTTATCACAGGAATATGCATTGCACCAGTAACACTGAGAAGGGGCTGATTTATCACAGGAAGGTGTATGCATCACTAACACTGAAATGTGCTGAATTATCATAGGAATGTTCATTACACCAGTAACACAGAGAGGCATTGATTTACCAAAGGAACATGCACTGCACCAGTAATATTAAGAAGGCACTAATTTATCATAGGAGCACACACTGCACAAGAAACACTGAGAGCCACTGATTTATCTCAGGAGCACATATTGCACCAGTAACTACATTGAGAGCCACTGATTTATCTCAGGAGCAAACACTGCACCAGTAACTAGACTGAGAGGCACTGATTTATCTCAGAAGCACACACTGCACCAGTAACTAGACTGAGAGGCATTGATTTATCTCAGTAGGACACACTGCACTAGTAACTAGACTGAGAGGCACTGTTTTATCTCAGGAACACACACTGCCCTAGTAACTATACTGAGAGGCACTGATTTATCTCAGGAGCACACACTGCACCAGTAACTATACTGAGAGGCATTGATTTATCTCAGGAAGACACATTGCACTAGTAACTAGACTGAGAGGCACTGGTTTATCTCAGGAACACACACTGCACCAGTAACTAGACTGAGAGGCACTGATTTATCTCAGGAACACACATTGCACTAGTAACTATACTGAGAGGCATTGATTTATCTCAGGAACACACATTGCACTAGTAACTATACTGAGATGCACTGATTTAGCTCAGGAACACACACTGCACCAGTAACTATACTGAGAGGCATTGATTTATCTCAGGAACACACATTGCACTAGTAACTAGACTGAGAGGCACTGGTTTATCCCAGAAGCACACACTGCACCAGTAACTAGACTGAGAGACACTGATTTATCTCAGGAACACACACTGCCAAGTAACATTGAGAAGCACTGATTTGTTTTAGGAGCACACACTTCACCAGTAATAGTGTGAAGGCACTGATTTACTAAAGATCAATAACATCAAATGTTCAGCCAGTTTACCACTCCCATTCCAAATGTTGTTTCTGCATGTTAGTAGATATTAATATAATGGCATCCTGGTGAATTTGAACCTCTCAGGAAAAAGATCCAAGTGTAACCCAAATCCATATCCTATTCTGGTTTGGGTATAGTTCTTTTAATTACAGTACCTTTTAGGAAGTAACTTTGATTAAATAGGAGAAAAAAATATCCCCCTCAAGCAAAAGCACCTTGAAATTTTAGGCTTGTCGTTTCCTGGTGAAAATATTGTGGCAGAGGGATAATGCGTGCAGAGTGTTTCTCTGCCTGATTGGGTTGATCTGATAGTCCTGTACTTATCCTATAAGGGAATATAAATTTAACTAACCCGCAATTCCCTACAATCATGAAAATTAGTACGGTGAATAATCATCTGTAAGAAGTGCAATCTCAGACAGGTGCATGCTAATTATCCTACTTGCAGATTCTAATTAAACATCGCAATCACGTAAAGGAGCCAAGCTCGACTTTCTGGCTTCAGAGTTAATTTTTTTTTTTCCTTTTTTTTTTTCTTAGCATTTCACTTCCAAAGTTGTTCCTGCAACCATTTTTTTTTATTTTTACCTCTTTTAGTGCTGCTAAACACATACAACGCCGCAATTATGCACCTAAGAAATTGTTCCTTCTACGTGGAGCTTACTATCTAGTCAAGAAAACTGAGAGGCTCTGGAACTTTATTTATTACAGCAAACATGATTACAATCCGCAAGGCTATGATCAGGGACAGTCAGGGCTTAAGACTTAAAAGCAACCTCAAAAAGGTGAGATTTGAGGCAGGATTTGAATGTGCCTTTTTTTTTTTTTAAGTCTGAGCTAATGGCCGAGCTGGTGGCTCAGTGCCAGCAGGAAGACCTGGGTGTAATTCCCAGGTTAGGTTTCTGCTCCCTGGGCCAGCCGGGGCTAGGCATGTTGTGGCGATGGCATTCCCAGCCTTTGGGGGAATCCCTTTGTTCACAGCCATTGTGACGTCATTTTCTTTCAATCTTTTCCCCCTAGGAAGTAACATCCCAAAACCAGTGTCAGAGTTTGGGAGTTGGCCCGTTTTCACTCTGGTTTCTTTGAAGGACCTGTGTCTACATCAGGCTTCCAGATTATCATTTTTAGTAAATGTCTTTTAGTGGCATGGGTGCCTGGTGCATCACCGGATTGTGGTTTTAACATTTAGCATTAAAACCGGACAGGAAGAGAACATGACTTCATGTGTTTGCAGATGGGAATGTCCCAGGAAATTGTGAGCAGTTGGTTGTTGGCTGCTCGACATACGATTTCATTCTTGCTGTGGTTTGATGGGGGTTCTGGTACTATCTGCTGAGGCTGCTTGCTACGTCCCCTGCTTTGGGGTTTAGGTATTTTGTTCTTGTACTGTAAGAGCAAGGAGACTGTGAACATCCCTACATGGGAACCATTAGATTCTGTGCCACCCGATGGCATCGGCGCAATTGAGTTCAGCATTCCTTTTTCCTTGTGCAAAATCTGCGGGATTATCAGATGCCTCCCCCCACCCCCCCCCCCCTTTCACCAGAAAAGCAAGCAAAGACGAGCCGCGAGTAGCACAGTGGTCCCATGTAAACAACCCAGAGTGACCTGTAACACCAAAGGCTCCCTTTTCAGAAGGCTGATCTTCGTAAAGAAGTCATCAGAGACTCCACAGTCCCCTAACGGTGCTGCGAGGTGCATGCAAGAGGCGCTGTCGGAATTACCTTACTCAATTCTGTTGCATTAAGTTGATTTTAATGCCGCTTTGCATGTGCTCTCAAATTGCTAGGAAATCTGGCTGAAACCCGGCCTTTCAGTACAGCATCAGCAACAGCAAGGTGTCAGCCAATGGGTGCGAGGGAGGGCAAATAAAAGAACTCTCCTCAACCAATCCCCAGCCACATAACCCCATGACCTTATCTGTCAAAGGCAATGGCGACTCCTTATTTATGTGCAAATGGGCTTCAGTCCAGCTTGGGTGGCAAACATGCTCCTTGCCTCTCTGTGTTGGATTAGTGGATTATCTCTGTTTTCCCCCAGTCTAGGAATTAAGCCCAGCTGCCCCTTAACTCTTTGTCGTGGAGACTTTTTCATCTCTCTTTGGCAGCCCCCACCGCACACCCAACCCTCACTAGGCCACTCATTAAATTGTTCCAGTTTTGCAGACAAAGCCAAGAGGCGCACATTGAACTGCACGAGTGAAGTCCCACCTGATCAATAACAGTGGGCCCACGTGGGTGAAACAGTGTTACTGATGGCTAATCAATAAACTCTTCCTGCTGACTCCTGCACATCTGGCGGGCTCGGCGACTGAAAGCAGAAGAGGCAGGAGCAGAAATCTGGCCCCAGACTGACATCAATTATCTTTCTTTTTTTTTTTTTTTTTATAGTTTGACCCAATGGAGTTTTGAAGCCTTTGAGAAAATGCTTCAAGCAGCCGACAGCCAATGCACGCAACACTTTTACCAAACGTGTCGGCCAAACCGGCATCCGATGCTCCTGCTGTGTAGGCGAATGTACAGTGCTGAGTACATGGCAGCACTTTTAAAGAAAGAATTCAATGCATTCGCTTTTACGTGCTTGTTTTGCGGTAATAAAAGCAAAGATACAGGGGCGGACGGACAGAGCAATGACACTAGAAGACTTTTGAGGCAGACATCGGCGTTCTTCTTAGGACATTTGGGATTAAGCGCTGGCAGGGGAGCAGTGGATTCCCTGTCGGTCACAGATTCGGGTGATGCTGGCCCCGCCACCATGGCGCCTGTGACATTCTCGGCAGTGGTTTCTCTGGACCACGGTGCCGGTGGTCCCCCGTCCAGATGTTAACCAGGTTTGGCCCTGTTTAACGTCCAGTAATGGAGGAATCTGGGCTTTCCCAGGGCAGTGCTGCAGGCAGGGGTGGTGCTGGGGGAGATCCTTTACGGTAAACTTTCTTTTACTGATTTTCGGTTTCATGTGCGACAGAATAGGACTCCGCCACTGCCTGAAATGTTTTTTTTTCCTGCTGCCTGGAATTGCTTCCCAGTAGAGTCCAAGCATTCTTGGGACAGATGCAGAACTTGGAGATGAAAAGGGTGAAGAAGGGAGATTACTGGGGTTCGATATGCAAAAGAAACATTGGTCCTTCCAGTCTGCCCAGTTGTCTTTCTCTGTAGTTTTCTACCCACTTTGGATAAATGAGCATAAACCAACAGCAGCTCCCTCTGCCCCCCATGTCTTTTACCCCAGCCTCTCAGCCATATTCCTGCCCTCTATATCAATGCCAGCCATATTTCAATTCTGGCCTCTCTCAACCTCCTGCTTGTAGGCTGTTTCCCCACATTCTCACAAGCCATACTTAATCCAACACCCAGACCCTCTCCCAGAGTTTCGTAACAATGCAAACTACTCCCAAATCTAGTGAGGCTGTAGTCCAAACATGTGGCTGCCCCATGCTCATTGACCATGGCTGCTGCATGCGGTTTACTCCCGCCTTCCTGGAAACCTGATGCCGCTGTGCTGCTGTTGATAGGGTTATAACCATGGCCGCTCCTTGCAGGTTCATCTAGCCTTCCCAGAAGCCTGACACAGCTGGACCACTGTTGTTAGGGTTGCAACCATGGCTGCTTCATACATATAGGTTGTCTTCATGGACCAGCCCATGGCTCGTGAGTTCCTGGCATGCTACCCATGAAAATGGAATTAATTTATGAATGTGTGCTCGTACTTAACATTTTATGTGATGAAGATGTGTGTTGAGCGAGCTATTTTTCCACATCAGGCTAATAAAGTACCTTTTTCATTCAATCCTTTTTGCTGGCAACTGATTAACCCATTTCAGTTATATTCAGACTATTATTTCAATTATAGACACAACAGTCCACCGGGAGGACTCAGAAAAAAAATAATTTTTGCTCTTTTAACCTAGACATTAAAAATTGATTCCTGCATTGCTTCTACTAAATGCCATCTATTCCCATATTATGCATACTAGACATGTAAAAAAAAAAAACCAGGTTTCTGCAGACTAGAAGTTTTAATTTACTAATACTGCCTATGACAAGAATCTTTTGCTTCCTTCACAAAACCCACAGACAACATGTGAATTTCAATTTTTGAGTGACAAAATGTGCTTGTTTTGTTCATCTGGATTCACAGGCCCTTGTAACTCATAAATCAGTAAATCTGAATGATGGGTTTCAATTGCTTTTCAGCTGCGTTATGAGCAGTCTTTTCTGAGATATGTTGTGTCCGTACAAGCCCATGCAGGGACTAGCTTGCAACTTGGAAATTAAAAGCAAATAAAAAAAAAAGATATTTTAAGATGCAATCTGTGATGAGCAAGCCTGGGATAGATCCATAAACCTATCCAGTAAGTTCTATTGAAGAGACTCGTGCTTCGGCTGTAATTAGGGCACGCAAAGTGAACAAGTGGGCATTTGTGGGCAAAGAAAGGGCAAGCCTCAGTCTGCATTTTGTTTTGTGACTCTCCATGTGCAGTGCTGGATGATGTCAAAATAAACGGCCGTAGGAACAGGGAGTGACATTTTTTCATGTGCATTATCTGAACCTTTCACTCATGCGTTTCCTTGAACTATAAAAAGTGGGTGAAAGTAGCCCAGTCCAAGACTTCTGATTGCTGCACTTAGATTGAATTAAACTTGTGAGACTAGGCAGCTTTGTTGCATGCTCATAGTTTTGGTTTTTTTTTAATTAATTGGCAGTTTAAGACATAATAGATAGAGAAACAAGCTGAAGGAGGAAGGGGCCATTGATCTGGAGGAAGGCTCAGAGAGAATACTTTACCGAGAGAGTGATGGGCATTTGCCATCATCTACCAGCAGAGGTGGCAGCGTCCAGAACTGTTGACAGGATTCAGGGGTGCTTTGGACAAATGCAGACGGTAAGGGCGAGGGAGAAACAAGACCAGAGATCAAAGAGGATCTGCGGCGAAAGGTGCAACTGGACAGACCTAAGGGACTGTAATCTAAATTGCCCCCTGAAAGTCCCACACGAGAATAAAAATAACGTATTTCTGTAAAGCAGTGTTTTCCCACTTCCCATTTGTGTGGTTATGACCGTGTGCGCCCTGAACGTTTAGCCACACACACAGAAAGGGTACTTGTTGGACTGGCCAGTCGGCGCGTGCCCTCTGAACGCGTCCCCGCGCTCTTCCTTCGTAAGCGTTTCAGGGGCTCAAATTCCCCATCATCAAAGAGAAACGCCCCCCCCCAAAGATTGCCGGCTGGAGCTTTTATAAAATGGATGTAGGAGACGATGGGACAGACATTCACACAGACTTCATGACAGGCCCCCCCCTTGCCCCCTGCTTGGTCTACAAGTATCCCATTCAGAGGCCGTGCCCCGATTAAAAGAGGCAACGAGCTGAAGTATGCGGGTGAACCGAGGCCTAGCCCAATTCAACAGGTTCGTAGTTTGACTCTGGGTTTCAGAAAGGTGCCTTACAGGATACCGGATAATTATTTAATAATTCGAAAAGAAAGTAATCAGAAGGTGTGAGAGAGAGAGGGAGATTTTTTCTTGGGAAGTCTACAATATTTCCCCTCTCCCTTCCCTTTCTCTTTCCATCTGTTAAATTGATTTTTTTTTCCCCCTCTTCTTTCATCTGCTCTTAAGTTCTCCCTGATATTTTGTCATTTTTCTCTTCCTGCAATTCACTGCCGATGAACAATTAGAAGAAGAGTTAACGTGCGTGGAAGAGAAACCCCGCAAAACCCCATCTCCACCCCCCCACTCTGCCTCAGCTTCCCAACTGCAATTGGTAAACCAGGATTAAGATTACCCTATATCATTGTTTTCTTTTTCTTTGGACGGGGCTATTGTTTTGCTCTCGTTGACCTCTCACCTCAGGCATACAAACCTGAAGTCTGGAGTTGGCTTCCCAGGGAATTGGCCATGGGTAAAGTTGCTCCACTAGGCCGCACTAGAGGAAATGGCTGCCGCTGCCATGGCAACGTGACCTTGTATTGCCTGCACTGAACAAAGGCGGTTTTCTTGTCCTTTTTTTTCCTATCCTCCTCCTCTCCCCCCCACCCCTGAGTGTTTTGGCACCCCTGCTGTTACATCATGGGAGGGGCGAAGGTTGCACACCAAGGTCTGTGACTGGGGCGATACTCTGAGTGTGTGTAAAGTAGGCCGCTCATCAGTCACATACAAAAAAAAATAAATCAGTAATAACCCCCCTCCCCCACCGCTCCCAAACCACAAATAATTTACAGAGAGAGATGCGCTCTTCTGGCTCCTGCGCCTTTTACTCAAATTAGTTCATAGATTGAACTCGGATCTTCCGCATGGCAGTGCACAGCGCTGCTGCTGACACACTGGGCCAGCGCCCATCCCACCCCCCTTAAAAAAAAAAATGTATATTGAGTTTACAGCCTATGGAATTGTTTTTTTTTTTTTTTACAGGGTTTGGCGAACCTGAGGATGAGGAAAAACATTTTTCTAAGAGATTAACACACTTCCAGACCTTTTATAAAGACATGAAAACACCAACAATTTTAGTTATTTCGTTTTGTCTTGTTTTCTATCTGAAACGACTCAAAAACGAACAATTTCATTCATGAATTTACTTCATTTTAGCACCTGTAAAGATTTCCAATGCATCCTAGACTGTTTTGGCTCATACTGTTAGTAAAGTATGCACATCTTAAAAAAACCAAAACAAAACCACGCACTGTAAAAAACCTAGCACTTGCTGAAACAGAACGAAATGAATGACGCGATGTACACAAGAAAAAAAAGATCAATGGGAATGTCATAAAGCTTAAACGACGTAACATCAGGAAACAAAATTGTTTTTCATGTGCACCCTTAATCTGCAGTCAGTCAGCCTCACAACGGCAATGTAAAGGGCTAAGGCCTTATCTCTGCCCGTTGCCTTTTGCATCTGAGCAACACTTTCAGGAAAGAGACTGAAAAGCAGGAACCTTCTTCGCAGCTTCAAATTAGCCACTCAAACATGGGGGTGCTAGCTGCGTTCGCAACATATGCCATAACCCATTAAGGGACCATTTTCCTTCCTCCTTCCCTTTCCCCGGCTCCCAGATTATTGCCGAGTCTTAATGGCTCGTTAAAGATGTTTAAAGACAGTTTTGTGTTTTAATTTGTGAAAAATGTGCGACAAAAGGGCCGTCCTGAGAATTTCTTCTCTGAATCTGGCGAAATCTGGAAACTGGGGCTCGCAGGGAGGATTTACGGCCCTGGCGGAGGCGCTCTCTCTCAGGCCTGTCTGTATGTCAGGTGCTGCCGTGATCTGACACATTAATGGCTTTCAGGAAACAGTCTGCTGAAGCAAGAAGTTCCAGTGTAAAATAAAAAAAAATATTTAGCATGGAGATCATTTGTGCAGCACCTATTCTAATGATACATTAGCCTTTCTTTTCTCTTTCTACAACTCTCGGTTTGTTGTAAATAGAAAGCAGAGAGCCTGAGGTGGAAAAGGTTTTGCTTTTGCTCTAATTTTTCAAATGGAAAGGGGGAGTTCACCTCCAGATTCAAGTTAAGCTCAAGATCCAGTCTAATGACCACTCTGAAATGTTGGTGGTTGTAGGTCAGTTAAGAATATAAGAACATAAGGCTTGCCATATTGGGTCAGACCAAGGGTCCATCAAGCCCAGTATCCTGTTTCCAACAGTGGCCAATCCAAGTCACAAGTATCTGGCAATTACCCAAACATTAGATAGATCACAAGCTACTATTGCTTATTAATTACCGTAATAGCAGTTTATGGATTTATCCGAACTTATGCAAACCTTTTTGATAGCCAGTTACACTAACTGCTGTAACCACATCCTCTGGCAATGAATTCCAGAGCTTAACTATGCACTGAGTGAAAAATAATTTTCTTTGATTTGTTTTAAATGAGCTACTTGCTAACTTCATGGAGTGCCCCCTGGTCCTTCTGTTATGTGAGAGAGTAAATAACTGATTTACATCAACCTGTTCAAGTCCTTTCATGATTTTGTAGACTTCTATCATATCCCCCCTCAGTCGTCTCTTCTCCAAACTGAACAGCCCTAACCTCTTTAGCCTTTCCCCATAGGGGAGCTGTTCCATGTACCTTATCATTTTGCTCGCCCTTCTCTGTACCTTCTCCATCGCAACTATATCCTTTTTGAGATGCGGTGACCAGAATTGTACACAGTATTCAAGGTGCGGTCTCACCAAGGAGCGATACAGAGGCATTATGACATTTTCCGTTTTATTAACTATTCCCTTCCTAATAATTCCTAACATTCTGTTTGCTTTTTTGATCGTCACAGCACACTGGGCCGATGATTTAAATGCGTTATCCACTATGTCGCCTAGATCCCCCATCATATTTGGCGCAAATGATGGAATCCTTCTGGGCAGAGAGGAGAAGTGCTGAACGGGCTGGATCTGGAAGTGGTCCCTGCAGAACAATCACCAGGCACGTCGTGTTCTCTGTGAGGGGAAGCTTGCACTGTTGCTGCCAGGCCTGAATTTAGGCACAGGCAACATAGGCAGTTGACTAGGACACCAAATTTTGAAGGTGCCAAATGCCCGGACTGAGGAGGAGCCTTCTCCCACTTTAGAGGCGTGCACAAGTGCCATTTCAAAAAGGCACCACTGTGGCACCCTGGCTTATGTGGAAGGTCCCAAAAAACAAGAAGGCAGGCGATCTAAAATCTCGCAATATTGAAAATTGTCCATAAGCATTAAAGGTAAAGATTGTTAAACTAATTGTTTTAGATTATTTAAATCTAAAGAAAGAATTCTTAGAAAAAAATTTTTCACTATGGGCAGATTTGAACTGCCAAATTTAATCAATTCAAAGAACAACTTTCAATATTGCAAGATTTAAACAATTTATTTGTCCAAATGTCACCATTGTAATACGATTTTATATAACCACTAGTTATTTTAATGAGAAATGTTTTTTACGATTTTTGTATATCAATATTTATGTTTTTAAGTTATTTATTTATTAATTATTTATTGTTGTGTATGATTTACTTGTAGCCCCTGAGGCAGCCGTTTTGATAACGGCGAAACTCGGCCAGAGTCGGGCTGTAACATTTTAGACGTCTCCACCTCAATAAAGTTTTTGGAAAAGACCGTGGCATCTAATTTCTTTTTGCAACCCTGGCTTATGTGTCCATGTGGAAAGCTTGCACTGCTGCTGTCTTTGCTGGGACAGTGCATGTGTGTGTGTGTGACGGGGCTGGAAGAGAGCTTGCATTGCCATTGCTTGGATGTACCTGTTCCGTGCTGAGGCTGTGTGTGTGTGTGTGTGTGTGTGTGTGTAAAACGTGCACTGCCTCTGCCTGTCCTGTACGTTAATAAAATTTCCAAAGGACATAATTTTAAAAGGAGTTACAGTGTACATGCAACATACTGTCAAAAGCCATTTTCCAGAGTAAAGTGCCCTCACACATGAATGTCCTAGGGACAATTCAACGGCATATACTGTACTAATTTTCAAAAGCCCACTTAAATCTGTGAAGTGCATTTACAAAGTGTCTTTTGCTCAGTATGTTTGACTTGATTAGATTGTAAGCTCTACCGAGAAGGGACTGTGTCTTATGTGTTTCTTTTTTGTACAGTGCTGCATATGTTGAGTAGCACTAGAGAAGTGAGAAGTGGTAGCAGCAGTACCTTTTCTGTGCTGGGGTAGGGGAGGGGGAAGGAAGCTTGCATTGCCACTGTCCGTGCTGCCTCAGTTCTGGAATGGGGTAGTGTGTGTGTGTGTGTGTGTATGTGTGGAGGGGGGCTGGGGGGCAGGGGGAATCCTGCATCATGATCCGTTTTGCAGCTCCTGTGGAATTTTCATGGATTTGCATTGCCAGTGGTAACTAATATCTGCCTCAATTTTTTATAAAAAAATAAAAAAAATAATAAGTGAAGTCAGGGGCAAAATCCATCATGGAGGGGCAGAAACTTGCTTCAAATTGTTTTCCACTGAACTTCGGCAACCATGAATAAATCCACATTAATTCCTTCTGTACGCATCTTTACCACGTGCAAGTATTCTCTCCATATAGTCAGATTTCAAACCTCCGAGGGGGAGGAAAACCCTCCCCAGGCATGCTGACACCTGTTCAAGTCTGGAGGGATGTTAGGAGTAGTGCATCTGCAAGCAGGGGCTGAATTTAAGGCCTGGGCGACGATTTCCCCACAATGCCGACGCTCTATAAACTTCGACTCAGGTGAACGATTGGTGGATGCTCATCAAGTCCTTCTTCTTGGGTGGCCCCGGCAGCTACACCTTTAAGCTGCTGTAGGGAGCACTTGGCAAGATAAAGGAAATACTGCTATCCCGCTACCTTTTAATGAGATGGAATTTTAAGTAGCAACAATTCAGTATTTTCAGAGAGGCCCTATATTAAACCCATTATAAATGCCATTGAGTTAATTAGCCTATAGATTTTTCCATAGAAAACTAATTTTCAAAATGATTAACACCGGGGGTCAATGGAGCTGTGATCCATTGACTTTGAGCTCTGCGTTTTTTATTTCCTCTTTCTAATTGTATGCTGTTGGGATGGTTGTACTTTAACGCAGGTTTCTCCATCCTTAAATCCCACTTAAAAGCCAATTTTTATAGGGCAGGCTCTCTGTCAAGCTGCTTTGACACTGTCTCCCACACACCAGCTGAATCCACTCATGCCTCTTAACTCCTCAGACCCCTCTGGAGGAAGACTTACCACCATTCGCAGCCCACAGTTCCAGAGGGCCACGCTTTGTGATAGGTTTGCTTTAAATAAGCATTTGTCTTTTTTTTTTCTTCTGATCATGGTCCCAACCTAACATGATCCTTGATTGTGACCTTCAGATTCCGGATGATGCCATTACTTTGTTTTGTGATTGCAGATGGCCAATCCTAATCGAAGGATCTTGACACAAAACATAGTCAAAGCAGGGAAGTGGAACAAATTCTTCCCAACCTGTGAAACTTTTAAAGTGAAGCAAAATAAGAATTATCCAAAGGCGATAATATGCATGAGCTTTTGAGATCTCACAGGTACCATCTCCAGATATTTCTTTCCGGCTGACAGGTCATGCCCTGATTTGCAGTATCTTCCACTTCTAGCAGTACTTGGAGAAACGTGTCCCTTTTAAGGATCTGATACATTTTATTGGGCCAAGTATGATGCTGGTAAGGTGTCCAAGACCACATAAGGTCTCTAAGAAGGAAAGGCAACTTTGTTTACTGTTGTTAAAAAAATAGATTTGAATATCACGATTCCCAAGTTTTCATCAGAGTTGAGGGCGTAACCAGCCAAACATCATCACAAACCAGACCCCACTGTGTCAATCTCTCCACCCATCTCTGTTCTGCTAACCTCATGCAGATGGACTGGGATAACCTCCCTGTGCTAGCATCTTGCAGATCCTTAGCCTTTCAGACCTGAGGACTCATTTCCACTGCCTGTCCTGTCCTGGCCTACAGCAACTATTAGAGTGGTACCCTATATTTTTTGTGTGATCCCCCCACCACATACATTGCCAAATACACTGTCAGAGTTGTATGCAAGCCACTAATAAACACATTAAATGCCTCCCTTCTACGCTACGCATGCCCCATTAGGCTGTTTGACATTGCACTTGGTGGGGCGGTATGGATAGAACCCATCTCCAGGCCTGTGCTGTGCCTGTTCCGTGGCGGGGAAGTTTGTGTGTATGTTTAAGAACATAGGAACATAAGAAATTGCCATGCTGGGTCAGACCAAGGGTCCATCACGCCCAGCATCCTGTTTCCAACAGAGGCCAAAAACCAGGCCACAAGAACCTGGCAAGTACCCAAACACCAAGAAGATCCCATGCTACTGATGCAATTAATAGCAGTGGCTAAACTAAAACTAATCGGAGAAAGTTCTTTTTCACTCAACGCACAATTAAACTCTGGAATTTGTTGCCAGAGGATGTGGTTAGTGCAGTTAGTATAGCTGTGTTTAAAAAAGGATTGGATAAGTTCTTGGAGGAGAAGTCCATTACCTGCAATTAATTAACTTGACTTAGAGAATAGCCACTGCTATTACTAGCAACGGTAACATGGAATAGACTTACTTTTTGGGTACTTGCCAGGTTCTTATGGCCTGGATTGGCCACTGTTGGAAACAGGATGCTGGGCTTGATGGACCCTTGGTCTGACCCAGTATGGCATGTTCTTATGTTCTTAAACTTGATTAATAGTTGTTAATGGACTTCTCCTCCAAGAAATTATCCAAACCTTTTTTGAACCCAGCTACACTAACTGCACTAACCACATCCTCTGGCAACAAATACCAGAACTTTATTGTGCGTTGAGTGAAAAAGAATTTTCTCCGATTAGTCTTAAATGTGCTACTTGCTAATTCATGGAATGCCCCCTAGTCCTTCTATTATTCAAAAGTGTAAATAACTGATTCACATCTACTCGTTCAAGACCTTTCGTGATCTTAAAGACCTCTATCATATCCCCCCTCAGCCGTCTCTTCTCCAAGCTGAACGGCCCTCCATCCCCTTTATCATTTTGGTTGCCCTTCTCTGTACCTTCTCCATCGCAACTATATATTTTTTGAGATGCAGCGACCAGAATTGTACACAGTATTCAAGGTGTGGTCTCACCATGGAGCGATATAGAGGCATTATGACATTTTCTGTTTTATTAACTATTCCCTTCCTAATAATTCCTAACATTCTGTTTGCTTTTTTGACTGCTGCAGCACACTGAGCCGATGATTTTAAAGTATTATCCACTACGATGCCCAGATCTTTTTCCTAGGTGGTAGCTCCTAATATGAAACCTAACATCGTGTAACTACAGCAAGGGTTATTTTTCCCTATATGCATCACCTTGCACTTGTCCACATTAAATTTCATCTGCCATTTGGATGCCCAATCTTCCAGTCTTGCAAGGTCCTCCTGTAATGTATCACAATCCACTTGTGATTTAACTACTCTGAATAATTTTGTATCATCCACAAATTTGATTACCTTACTTGTTGTATTCCTTTCCAGATCATTTATAAATATATTGAAAAGCACCGGTCCAAGTACAGATCCCTGAGGCACTCCACTGTTTACCCTTTTCCACTGAGAAAATTGACCATTTATTCCTACTCTCTGGTTCCGGTCTGAGGAGAGCTTGCACTGTTGCTGCCCACGCTGTACCTGTTCTGTGTTCTTGGAAATTTGCAGCCTCTTCATTCTCAAGAATCAGCTTTGCGTTTTTAGACTAACTCGAAAAGGTTAGAGCAATGGCAGACACCATTGCAGGGAAAAAAATATGAAAGCAGGGGTTTTTTTTTTTAGCTGTGCATCTCAGGATAGAATTTCACATAGGAAACAAGGATGTGGCAATGTTTTCCATGAGCAAGAATCTGCTTTGTCCTGTACCGCACAACCATGTATGGATATGAGAAGATGATACAAAAAAAACACACTCTTATACTTATATATACAGTGCTCTATGGGGCAGCCACTTCCAGGCAGCGAGGAACGGTACTTCACACTTAGAAATATAAAACTTGGCGCATCATTTAAGAATTACTGTTGACTGGCACACTGCAAGATTCAGAAGGGGTTAATAATCCCCTGCCTGGAAGCCCCATGACTTAGTAGACTGGAAATTCAAATGTATTTAGCTTGCCTTATCAGACATCTCTGGCCCATCTTTCCGTAGCCTCTTGGCTGCTGCCTGTCTGCCTTGGTTAATTTGTGGTGATATTGGTCCTGAATCGGGGGAAGGGGGAGGGGAGGGGCGAGAGCTGCCGTCTTGGACGGAGACGTGAAGGTGAGAGAAGAGTAATGGCGCGTGAGCACTTTGATGAAGATAAGGAAACTGTAGCTGTTCATTACTGCCAGGATCCCCAGGAATTTAAGAAAATGTATGCCTGATCCAGTCACACACTGCATAATACAGCTAATAAAAAAAAAAAAAAAAGGCTTGATAAAAGATTTTCAGCCCAGATGTTTTTCGATAGGATGTGGATTTTGTATATTCCAAACAAAGGCGTTCCATTGTCCCTACGGAGACGATCAGCAAAGTCAAAATTCAATTTTGATTTTATATCTCTCTTTCATTGCTTCTTTCCTTTCTCTGTTTTCAGTCTGGCACTTTCCTCAGGCACCTTTGGACCCCCAGCTCAGTCAGATCTGACCTCTTTTGGGCCATAGCTCTGTGAGCCTACATTTGTTTCCCCGCCCCCGTTCGCAAGCTCCCCATCTGAGCCCGGACATATCAGTGACCGTCCTCGGTGCCAAAGCCCAGGACTCTTTTTCTGGGGCCTGGCTAACGTCGACCACTGCAAAACGACCATGACTCCCCTCTCCTGTGGATACGGCCCCCCGTAACATCTGCCACCCATCAAACCTAGGGAAATGGAGGCCGGGTCCTGGACACAGCAGGGCAGGCTGGGCTGCTCCCTGCACCGAGCCTTACCTTTCACTGGCTCAGTTTGTGACTATAGGTTCATTATTTTTTGTATCCGCTGCTCTGCGCTTTATTAGATAACATTAAGAACGTTTTCTGCTCACCCATGGCTAGAGCCATGCACGTGGTCCAGATGTGACAAATAAAAAGGCCGTAGGGAAGAAAGATTTCCATACTTAGAAGAAAACTTTTGATTATGTTGAACAAACCAGCAGGAATTGCTTAATTTCCCTGAGAAGTTCATTAAGAATAATAAATCTAACGTTATTAGGATGTCAGGCCAAAATTCCTAAGAGCTTTGATTTAGATGTGAATTTCCTTCTGTCATTACCTTGAGGTCGTTATTACTTATTTTTTATAATCTGCAGTATCCGTGCACCAGCTCGGTACAGGATGCAGTACTGAGGTGCTGGGGGTTTTACCCGTGTGCATTGGTTCTGAACACGCATTGGTCCTACTGTTTTGGTATCTGGTTTGTTTTTTTTTCCTAGTCACCCACTGTGTTGTAGATGGATTTTACAACCCTACCCACCCAGGACAGTGATCCCCATCCGTCTAGGATACTGATCACTTCTCATCTCTCTGTTACTGACCCCCAGCCCCACCCATCCAGGGCGGTGATCTGTTCCTGTCCCCAGTCCTTCCTATCCTTGCTGACATCGGTGGGGGTGGCAGAACAGATGCATGTGAACTTCTTCAAAATAGGTTGGTGGAACCATTGAGTGCATGTGGATAAAGTGCAAAGCTACTGCCTGTAACGCAGAGCTCGTCCTCCTCCCAGCCGCCAGCACATCTTCTGTTCCCTGTTTCCGCAGAAGCTCTCCTGCAGTCGCTTCCTTCACTGGCCCTGATCTACATTGAGTTTTCCGTTTATTTTTCTGAGAGGAGACATAAAATGCAGAAGAAAAACTAAAACATTGAAATACATTTATCTGTGTTTAGTCAAAAACTGCATAGTGAATACTGTACAAATACATACATGTGTGTGAACATGTACATATGTAATGTGTGTGTACACACACCAGAGTACGACCATTGAGGGTGCCCTTCTGAAATCAGTTTCATTGTGAAATTTCAGAAAGCTTCAAAAGCTCCATAGCTTATGCTCTTTGTTTTCCCCTCCCATTTTAATGTAAAGCCCAGGGTAGGTAGATATTCTGCAGCTCATCCCCACTTTAGTCTGTGAGATAGACTCTCCTTTCTCCACCTTGCCAGCCCTTCTGAAAGTGGCTTAGCTTACGAGGTAAGGCAGGTGTGCTTGGGTCAGTGCAAGAGAATTTAGCACCCTAGGCGAACCTTCAGTCCAAGCAACTCCCCTAATGGCAGCTGCTCCAGCACAACGCCCGTCCTCTCTTACTGGTGGCAGTGGCTCCAGCACAACGCCCGTCCTGTCTTACTGGTGGCAGCGGCTCCAGCACAACGCCCGTCCTCTCTTACTGGTGGCAGCTGCTCCAGCACAACGCCCGTCCTGTCTTACTGGTGGCAGCTGCTCCAGCACAACGCCCGTCCTGTCTTACTGGTGGCAGCGGCTCCAGCACAACGCCCGTCCTCTCTTACTGGTGGCAGCTGCTCCAGCACAACGCCCGTCCTCTCTTACTGGTGGCAGCTGCTCCAGCACAACGCCCGTCCTGTCTTACTGGTAGCAGCGGCTCCAGCACAACGCCCGTCCTCTCTTACTGGTGGCAGCGGCTCCAGCACAACGCCCGTCCTCTCTTACTGGTGGCAGCTGCTCCAGCACAACGCCCGTCCTCTCTTACTGGTGGCAGTGGCTCCAGCACAACGCCCGTCCTGTCTTACTGGTGGCAGTGGCTCCAGCACAACGCCCGTCCTCTCTTACTGGTGGCAGCTGCTCCAGCACAACGCCCGTCCTCTCTTACTGGTGGCAGCGGCTCCAGCAAGCGCCCGTCCTCTCTTACTGGTGGCAGTGGCTCCAGCACAACGCCCGTCCTGTCTTACTGGTGGCAGTGGCTCCAGCACAACGCCCGTCCTCTCTTACTGGTGGCAGCTGCTCCAGCACAATACCCGTCCTCTCTTACTGGTGGCAGCTGCTCCAGCACAACGCCCGTCCTGTCTTACTGGTGGCAGCTGCTCCAGCACAAGGCCCGTCCTGTCTTACTGGTGGCAGCGGCTCCAGCACAACGCCCGTCCTCTCTTACTGGTGGCAGCTGCTCCAGCACAGCGCCCGTCCTCTCTTACTGGTGGCAGCGGCTCCAGCACAACGCCCGTCCTCTCTTACTGGTGGCAGCTGCTCCAGCACAGCGCCCGTCCTCTCTTACTGGTGGCAGCGGCTCCAGCACAGCGCCCGTCCTCTCTTACTGGTGGCAGCGGCTCCAGCAAGCGCCCGTCCTCTCTTACTGGTGGCAGCGGCTCCAGCAAGCTCCCGTCCTCTCTTACTGGTGGCAGCGGCTCCAGCACAACGCCCGTCCTCTCTTACTGGTGGCAGCTGCTCCAGCACAACGCCCGTCCTCTCTTACTGGTGGCAGCGGCTCCAGCACAACGCCCGTCCTCTCTTACTGGTGGCAGCGGCTCCAGCACAACGCCCGTCCTCTCTTACTGGTGGCAGCGGCTCCAGCACAACGCCCGTCCTCTCTTACTGGTGGCAGAGGCTCCAGCACAACGCCTGTCCTCTCTTACTGGTGGCAGTGGCTCCAGCACAACGCCCGTCCTCTCTTACTGGTGGCAGCGGCTCCAGCAAGCGCCCATCCTCTCTTACTGGTGGCAGCGGCTCCAGCACAACGCCCGTCCTCTCTTACTGGTGGCAGCGGCTCCAGCACAACGCCCGTCCTCTCTTACTGGTGGCAGCGGCTCCAGCACAGCGCCCGTCCTCTCTTACTGGTGGCAGCTGCTCCAGCACAACGCCCGTCCTCTCTTACTGGTGGCAGCGGCTCCAGCACAGCGCCCGTCCTCTCTTACTGGTGGCAGCGGCTCCAGCACAACGCCCGTCCTCTCTTACTGGTGGCAGCGGCTCCAGCACAACGCCCGTCCTCTCTTACTGGTGGCAGCGGCTCCAGCACAACGCCCGTCCTCTCTTACTGGTGGCAGCTGCTCCAGCACAGCGCCCGTCCTCTCTTACTGGTGGCAGCTGCTCCAGCACAACGCCCGTCCTGTCTTACTGGTGGCAGCGGCTCCAGCACAACGCCCGTCCTCTCTTACTGGTGGCAGCGGCTCCAGCACAACGCCCGTCCTGTCTTACTGGTGGCAGCGGCTCCAGCACAACGCCCGTCCTCTCTTACTGGTGGCAGCTGCTCCAGCACAACGCCCGTCCTCTCTTACTGGTGGCAGCTGCTCCAGCACAGCGCCCGTCCTCTCTTACTGGTGGCAGCGGCTCCAGCACAGCGCCCGTCCTCTCTTACTGGTGGCAGCTGCTCCAGCACAGCGCCCGTCCTCTCTTACTGGTGGCAGCTGCTCCAGCACAACGCCCGTCCTGTCTTACTGGTAGCAGCGGCTCCAGCACAACGCCCGTCCTCTCTTACTGGTGGCAGCGGCTCCAGCACAACGCCCGTCCTCTCTTACTGGTGGCAGCTGCTCCAGCACAACGCCCGTCCTCTCTTACTGGTGGCAGCGGCTCCAGCACAACGCCCGTCCTCTCTTACTGGTGGCAGTGGCTCCAGCACAACGCCCGTCCTGTCTTACTGGTGGCAGTGGCTCCAGCACAACGCCCGTCCTCTCTTACTGGTGGCAGCTGCTCCAGCACAACGCCCGTCCTCTCTTACTGGTGGCAGCGGCTCCAGCAAGCGCCCGTCCTCTCTTACTGGTGGCAGTGGCTCCAGCACAACGCCCGTCCTGTCTTACTGGTGGCAGTGGCTCCAGCACAACGCCCGTCCTCTCTTACTGGTGGCAGCTGCTCCAGCACAATGCCCGTCCTCTCTTACTGGTGGCAGCTGCTCCAGCACAACGCCCGTCCTGTCTTACTGGTGGCAGCGGCTCCAGCACAACGCCCGTCCTCTCTTACTGGTGGCAGCTGCTCCAGCACAGCGCCCGTCCTCTCTTACTGGTGGCAGCGGCTCCAGCACAACGCCCGTCCTCTCTTACTGGTGGCAGCTGCTCCAGCACAGCGCCCGTCCTCTCTTACTGGTGGCAGCGGCTCCAGCACAGCGCCCGTCCTCTCTTACTGGTGGCAGCGGCTCCAGCAAGCTCCCGTCCTCTCTTACTGGTGGCAGCGGCTCCAGCACAACGCCCGTCCTCTCTTACTGGTGGCAGCGGCTCCAGCACAACGCCCGTCCTCTCTTACTGGTGGCAGCTGCTCCAGCACAACGCCCGTCCTCTCTTACTGGTGGCAGTGGCTCCAGCACAGCGCCCGTCCTCTCTTACTGGTGGCAGCGGCTCCAGCACAGCGCCCGTCCTCTCTTACTGGTGGCAGCGGCTCCAGCACAGCGCCCGTCCTCTCTTACTGGTGGCAGCGGCTCCAGCACAACGCCCGTCCTCTCTTACTGGTGGCAGCGGCTCTAGCACAACGCCCGTCCTCTCTTACTGGTGGCAGCGGCTCCAGCACAACGCCCGTCCTCTCTTACTGGTGGCAGCGGCTCCAGCACAACGCCCGTCCTCTCTTACTGGTGGCAGCTGCTCCAGCACAACGCCCGTCCTCTCTTACTGGTGGCAGCTGCTCCAGCACAACGCCCGTCCTCTCTTACTGGTGGCAGCGGCTCCAGCACAACGCCCGTCCTCTCTTACTGGTGGCAGCGGCTCTAGCACAACGCCCGTCCTCTCTTACTGGTGGCAGCTGCTCCAGCACAACGCCCGTCCTCTCTTACTGGTGGCAGCTGCTCCAGCACAACGCCCGTCCTCTCTTACTGGTGGCAGCTGCTCCAGCACAGCGCCCGTCCTCTCTTACTGGTGGCAGCGGCTCCAGCACAACGCCCGTCCTCTCTTACTGGTGGCAGCGGCTCCAGCACAGCGCCCGTCCTCTCTTACTGGTGGCAGCGGCTCCAGCACAGCGCCCGTCCTCTCTTACTGGTGGCAGCGGCTCCAGCACAGCGCCCGTCCTCTCTTACTGGTGGCAGCGGCTCCAGCACAACGCCCGTCCTCTCTTACTGGTGGCAGCTGCTCCAGCACAACGCCCGTCCTCTCTTACTGGTGGCAGCTGCTCCAGCACAGCGCCCGTCCTCTCTTACTGGTGGCAGCTGCTCCAGCACAGCGCCCGTCCTCTCTTACTGGTGGCAGCGGCTCCAGCACAACGCCCGTCCTCTCTTACTGGTGGCAGCTGCTCCAGCACAACGCCCGTCCTCTCTTACTGGTGGCAGCTGCTCCAGCACAGCGCCCGTCCTCTCTTACTGGTGGCAGCTGCTCCAGCACAACGCCCGTCCTCTCTTACTGGTGGCAGCTGCTCCAGCACAGCGCCCGTCCTCTCTTACTGGTGGCAGCTGCTCCAGCACAACGCCCGTCCTCTCTTACTGGTGGCAGCGGCTCCAGCACAACGCCCGTCCTCTCTTACTGGTGGCAGTGGCTCTAGCACAGCGCCCGTCCTCTCTTACTGGTGGCAGCTGCTCCAGCACAACGCCCGTCCTCTCTTACTGGTGGCAGCTGCTCCAGCACAGCGCCCGTCCTCTCTTACTGGTGGCAGCTGCTCCAGCACAACGCCCGTCCTCTCTTACTGGTGGCAGCTGCTCCAGCACAGCGCCCGTCCTCTCTTACTGGTGGCAGCGGCTCCAGCACAACGCCCGTCCTCTCTTACTGGTGGCAGCGGCTCCAGCATAGCGCCCGTCCTCTCTTACTGGTGGCAGCGGCTCCAGCACAACGCCCGTCCTCTCTTACTGGTGGCAGCTGCTCCAGCACAACGCCCGTCCTCTCTTACTGGTGGCAGCTGCTCCAGCACAACGCCCGTCCTCTCTTACTGGTGGCAGCTGCTCCAGCACAACGCCCGTCCTCTCTTACTGGTGGCAGCGGCTCCAGCACAACGCCCGTCCTCTCTTACTGGTGGCAGCTGCTCCAGCACAGCGCCCGTCCTCTCTTACTGGTGGCAGCTGCTCCAGCACAACGCCCGTCCTCTCTTACTGGTGGCAGCGGCTCCAGCACAACGCCCGTCCTCTCTTACTGGTGGCAGCTGCTCCAGCACAACGCCCGTCCTCTCTTACTGGTGGCAGCGGCTCCAGCACAACGCCCGTCCTCTCTTACTGGTGGCAGCGGCTCCAGCAAGCGCCCGTCCTCTCTTACTGGTGGCAGCTGCTCCAGCACAACGCCCGTCCTCTCTTACTGGTGGCAGCTGCTCCAGCACAACGCCCGTCCTCTCTTACTGGTGGCAGCTGCTCCAGCACAGCGCCCGTCCTCTCTTACTGGTGGCAGCTGCTCCAGCACAGCGCCCGTCCTCTCTTACTGGTGGCAGCTGCTCCAGCACAACGCCCGTCCTCTCTTACTGGTGGCAGCTGCTCCAGCACAACGCCCGTCCTCTCTTACTGGTGGCAGTGGCTCCAGCACAACGCCCGTCCTCTCTTACTGGTGGCAGCGGCTCCAGCACAACGCCCGTCCTCTCTTACTGGTGGCAGCGGCTCCAGCACAACGCCCGTCCTCTCTTACTGGTGGCAGCTGCTCCAGCACAACGCCCGTCCTCTCTTACTGGTGGCAGCTGCTCCAGCACAACGCCCGTCCTCTCTTACTGGTGGCAGCGGCTCCAGCACAACGCCCGTCCTCTCTTACTGGTGGCAGCGGCTCTAGCACAACGCCCGTCCTCTCTTACTGGTGGCAGCTGCTCCAGCACAACGCCCGTCCTCTCTTACTGGTGGCAGCTGCTCCAGCACAACGCCCGTCCTCTCTTACTGGTGGCAGCTGCTCCAGCACAGCGCCCGTCCTCTCTTACTGGTGGCAGCGGCTCCAGCACAACGCCCGTCCTCTCTTACTGGTGGCAGCGGCTCCAGCACAGCGCCCGTCCTCTCTTACTGGTGGCAGCGGCTCCAGCACAGCGCCCGTCCTCTCTTACTGGTGGCAGCGGCTCCAGCACAGCGCCCGTCCTCTCTTACTGGTGGCAGCTGCTCCAGCACAACGCCCGTCCTCTCTTACTGGTGGCAGCTGCTCCAGCACAGCGCCCGTCCTCTCTTACTGGTGGCAGCGGCTCCAGCACAACGCCCGTCCTCTCTTAGTGGTGGCAGCTGCTCCAGCACAACGCCCGTCTTGTCTTACTGGTGGCAGCGGCTCCAGCACAACGCCCGTCCTCTCTTACTGGTGGCAGCGGCTCCAGCACAACGCCCGTCCTCTCTTACTGGTGGCAGCTGCTCCAGCACAACGCCCGTCCTCTCTTACTGGTGGCAGCTGCTCCAGCACAGCGCCCGTCCTCTCTTACTGGTGGCAGAGGCTCCAGCACAACGCCCGTCCTCTCTTACTGGTGGCAGCGGCTCCAGCACAACGCCCGTCCTCTCTTACTGGTGGCAGCGGCTCCAGCACAACGCCCGTCCTCTCTTACTGGTGGCAGCTGCTCCAGCACAACGCCCGTCCTCTCTTACTGGTGGCAGCGGCTCCAGCACAACGCCCGTCCTCTCTTACTGGTGGCAGCGGCTCCAGCACAGCGCCCGTCCTCTCTTACTGGTGGCAGTGGCTCTAGCACAGCACCCAGCTTCAGCTGAAAATTTGCCAAAGTGTTGGGTTGAAAATTCACCTCATTTTAGGCCCCTAATTCTCTTGCTGGTGAGATTTTACCTCCCTCAAAACGTTGACACTCTAGGCAACCACCTAGCTTGCCTCATGAAAGCACCGACCCTGACACAGGAGTGGTGGCTGTGCCGGTGGCTGCTATTGGAGTCAGTGGAGGCTGCATGGCCGTGCCTGGAGGCTTTGACCGGTAAGAGAAAGCCTTGTTCCCTGTGGAAGAATCCCTGAAATCCTCACCTGCTGGATGCTCACCAAAAAAAAACAAAAACGACTGAAGATTTGCCTGCATCCTAAGGAGCGCTTCAGGTTCAGCAAGGGGTTAAATTATACAAAGGTGGAGAGAGAAAAATATGCCATAAGGGCTTCAACAACAAAGTCAGAATGTTTTTTTTTTGTTTTTTAATTAGATCAAATTAAAGTCATTAAAACTGAAGTTTTATGGAGAGCATTTCCCTGTAAAAGGTGTTGGAATAGCATTATTTCTCCCCCCTAAAGCCGGCGCACCGTGCATTTCTCCAAGCCATCAGCCATGATTGAGAGCTAATGAAAAGTCTGTCCTGCGTCAGTTTATTCCTTGTATCCATTAAGAATAATTACAGCTGAACAATTTTTGATGCCTGTAACCTTCGCGGGCGTTGCTAATGGCACTCTAAATTGGTTTTTGCCCAATGGCTGCGGCCTGATGCTTAATTCAGAAGTGCTCTGTCAACGGGGGCTGATTTGTGGGGCTAATGAGTGCGTTTAAAACAACAACCGCGGCTGGCGCATTCTAATGTCGATAAGAAGATACGGGTCAATAAAGCGCCTTGTCTGGGATAATTAGCAGCAACAAAGGCTCGGAATTAGACCCATCACAGCATTAGTGCCTCTGCTTTCCGCCCATATTTTACTTTTATTCTTTCGCCCCCTCTTCTGCCCTAAGCCTAAAACTCTAGGCCCTGGGGGGAATCCAGGTCCTATAAGGCTTTGGGGCTCTGTTTCTGGGGTCATGGTGTCATTACTTTCTCCTGTGTTATTTGGGGAGGGGGAAGGGGGGTTAAAAGCAGGCATTTTTTTTCAAAGCGTTTACCGCCTTTTATTTCATATCAGGACATTTCCTGCAAGCTCTGAAGCCCTATTTACCTTTTTCTGCTCCCCTCCTGTAGTGTTTACTTTCTCTTTGCTTTCTTTTACTGCAAAAATGTCTCAAGTCTAGGAAGTGGGTGGGGGTGTGCGGCTGACCAGTGTTCCCCGAAAAGCGAGCAGCACGCGCTGTTTCCAAGCACAGATAACCCCCAGGGCCCAGTCAACCTCACAAACGCCCGTGCTTTCAGGAGCCGCTGGCGTGGGAAGAAATTGTCCGAGGCCGCCCGATCCTTTTCCAGCGGCCGACACCACAGGTGCACTGCGAGATCCCGCCGTGATCCTTGTGTGGGAGGGGGAATAACCCCGAGGCTTCCTGCACACCCAGCGAGAACCTAAGGAGTGCAAGCCTCGTGGGGCTCCACGCAGGAGCCTGGCCGCCCACATTCCTCCAACGTCGCCAGGATCTCGGGCTGCAGGGAAAGCGTCTTTGAGCAGAACGAGAAAGGAAGCAGGAAGCTGAAACCTTTCTCTGCTTTCTCTATTAATGGTGCTCAGCAGAATCTCAGACAGGAGGCCGGAAGGGTAGGCCGCCCGAGTAAAACCAGGGCCTGGGTCCTGGTTTCACGCGTTAGTGAGAAATATGACTGCTTGCGGGTCAACAGCAGTATGTAACAATAATTTGGCTTGCACTTGGCATGGATGGCATGTTGCAGTGCGCGCTGCAACTGAAGCGCATATGCAGCCATCGCTGGATGAACGCCATGCACGAATGTGGACAGGGGTGCAGGAACAGCCTTATTACAGCTAAATCACAACTGAGCATCTGCCATTAAACATACTGGGGCTGATACACAAGAGATCATGACTTTAAGGAGTTAGGCACCTACGTCTTCCTAAATGAAAATCTTCCTGTTGGGCACTTAAACTTAGGTGCTTGATTTCTTTAATTGGGCAGGAGTTATAGGAAGTAATTTAGCTCTGAATCCTAAATGTAAGCGCAAACATAGCAGAAGAGGGGCCTAAAATTAGGTGAATTTTCAACCCAACTCTTTGGCAAATTTTCAGCTGAAGTTGGGTGCAGAACTTTCCTTTGAATATGGTTTATGGTTTATTTGGTTTTCTATACCGTCGTATCAGTTTACAAACATTTAGCAAGGTACATTTACAAATATTTTCTCAGACATTAGCACCTGGCAGTCAGTCCATCCTTTGACCATTGGCTTTAGTGGCTTATTCTGATTTCTAAAATTAGGAAAGATCAAGATGGAATTTGATTCGGACGTGAGGTGCCAAACTTTGCAATTGCAGAGAGAGAGGTGCCAGGAAGCTGCCTTTGGCTTTTGCCGTCATGTGAATGAGAAAGGGGAAGGTTTGCTCCTATCCTCCATAGGTGCTGCCTGCCCCGCAGGCTTTCCCAGGCTACATTCAGTGGCAGAGAAAGCGGGCCTTGCTCTGCTGAAGGGGCTTGCTGTTTATTTATGTAAAACATTTTTATACCGCCTGTCAAAGTTTCAAAGTGGTTTACAGATGCCTACAGTACCTGAATGTAATATGCTTTGAAGTGCCTAAAAGTGGAATGTAAATAAATCAATTAAATAAATAAGACATTTATAAATGTATACAAGTAAACATTAAAAGCATAAAATAAAAAACATACAAATAAAAATGTACACAAGTATGAAAAATATAAAAAAATGAGTAAAAAAGGTAAAACAATAACAAGTAAAAGGAACGTGTTGGAACGGTCACCTCCCGTGATTCGGACGTCAGGCTTGGATTTACTCATAAGCTTCTGCCTTGGGCAGTGAAATACTGGGGGGGGGCGGGGGGGGGGGGGGTTTGGCATCAGGCGGGATGAAGATGTACTGCCTCCCAATTGCTCTGAATCTCACTTAGTGGAGAACAGCCCTCTGCTTCCTCTTCCAGCCCCTCCCAGGCAACGTGCAGAAAACAGGAGGGGAGGGGTGGATGCTGGAAAGAAAAGCTGCTCTTCTGCCTAATGCAATCCCTGCCCTCCTGTCCAGAGCAGGGAGGTTGTGGGGAGAAAGGGTGACAGCAGCAACAGTGCCTAGGGGCAGTAGAAACCAAAATCCATCATTGTCAGAAGTGACACTGAGCCTGGAGCTGGGAGTTTCCCCCCCCCCCCCTTGTCTGGGAAATGATCAATAGGTCACACTCTGCCAGAGGTGGTGGCTGCTGTAGGCGCTGCAGTGTCTGTGGCTTAGCATGGAGGGACTGAGATCCTTGAAGGAGAGGAGGTGGTGAGTTGGTCGCAGTGTGTGGAGGATGCATGTAGGTCTCTGGATTCGGGGGGACCTAGGACATGCAGGAAGGTGAATCCTGGATTCTTGTAAAATGGACTTATTAAGGCAGTGCTAGTGACAGTGGATTGCTATGGTCACCTTAAAGCAAATCTTGAAGAATAAAATGGATCACATGCTTGAGGGTTTTCTCTGGTAAAAACATGGGTACCCCAGGGGAGATAACGGGAAGGAGAAGGAGAGAGTCTGTGGGTTACAGGTCTGTGATGCTAGGGATAAGGAAGCAACTCACCATCAAATGGAGGGTTTTGAAAATTCTAGATGGCGGCTTAATCTGTGTTTTACCAAATTCTATAGGTGCCCCCTTGTGCCCCCAGTTGATATGCGGCAGCGATATCTCCAGGAGATGTTGAAAATACTGAAAGAAGCTATGCCAACTTTGTCTCGGGTCTTTAATGTAATGCATGCATCTCCAAGGTGACACAAGTGCGGGATTCCTTAAATCAAGATGCCTCTGTTTTATTTATTGATTGATTACCTGCCCTACTGAACAAGAAATTCAGCTAAGCTGGGGTACAGCACATCAGAAAAGCATTTTAGCAGTTACACGGGTGGGAGATGTAGCGAGTTTCTGGTGAACTCTCAAGAGCTGATGACATCTAAGGCCACGTTAGTTGCTACCTTTGCTCTTGAGCTGGATTGAAGTTGGGTGTTAAGATTATGCTTCAGATTTGAAGATGCACCGTTCTGGGGACATAAAAATTATTTATGTATTTCCTGGCTTTTCTAAAGGGACACAACAGAGTCATAAGGCCTTCACTGCAAAATGTCAGGAAGCTCTGTCCCAGAGGGCAGCCTTCTTTCTTTGATTTCCATGTAAAATATTGCGTTAGGTTTAACGATGAGGATTACATATTTTATGACCAGACTCAAGCGTTTCTGGACTTGTGGTCTAACTCCTGAGGGATGGTCGTTAACAACACGGCTTCTAAGATCTGACCGGGGAATTCAAAGGTTTGGCCTCTGGTCTGACCGGTTTTCCTGTAATTATGTAATTAATTAATTGATTTCCCTTTATTCTGAATTCTCTGGGTTTCATGCTCTTCTCTCATATAGAGGTCTAAAGGAGTAAAATGCTGCAGATGTTTATTGGGATGTAGTGGATGCTTATCAGTATTGTTTGTTATGATGTTTGTACAGTATGTGCCTGTTTCTCCCTGTTCTCAATTTGCTCTGGAGAGCCCGGGTCAGCTCCACAACTTAACGTTTTAGTTTTGCTCTCAGGCTGGTGTGTGCGCCCCCATTTTTCTCCCCCCCCCCCCCCCCCCACCTCTCCATCCCTCTGCATGGGGCTCTCTGTGCACAGAACATGCCCGGTCCATATGTGGCAGGAGACACGAGCTCAGGAACTTATCCTACCTATATGCTGATCACCATTGTAGCACCACAAAAATAAGTAATTATTATTAATTATTATTAGGTCTCCTGTGCCGCTGGAGAAAACGGGCCAGTCCATAACCATCGTATCATGCTGCGGTTCTAAAACAGCATTTTCTAAACCTAGACTAGAAATCATTTCTAGAGCTATAAGACACTTTCTTTTTTTTTTCAAGAGAATACTTTTTAGAATGCGTTTTCACCTCATCTTTGCAGCTAGTTGGGACTCTGTGAAAGTCAGCATTCTTCATGCAAGCCCATAACACGCCATTAAAGCTTCAGGAATGTTTTTTTTTTTCTTTTTAAGAAAAAAGTTAAGCTAAACGACGTTTACCTGTACCTGGAAAAAAAAAAACAACTCACGACTCTATTGTAAGTGCTGTAGGATTGTGTTCCCCTCAAACACCCAAGGGATATTTCAGATTACTCGCTTTTTCATTATACTTTATATTTTTATGCAAATACTAGCTATTGTGCAGAAGAAAAAGCTTCCACCTTGAACAGAAAAATAACGCTGAATTCATTACCTCTGCTTGTGAAGCTTTGGTTAAATCGTTCCAATATGATGAAGTAGTTAGACTAAGTTGGATGAAGTGCTCATGTCCTCTGGAAGGAATCTGATTGGCTGTATCTTGGTTCTAAACATATGATTGGACAGTGGCCGACTAGTCTTTTTTTGGAAGGCAGGGGAGGGTTTACTTTTACCTTCTCTATAGATTTTCTGGGTCTTTCTTGATATCCAAATAAGTGCAAAAGTCTGTGAAATGCCTCATTTCTGGAAAGGGGTGGGCAGGAATCGGGGCAGGTTGGGAGGCAGGGATAGATCCTCTCAGAATGGCAAATGATACGAATGGGGCCAAACCTTCTAATGCATGTAAGAATGTGTAGAATGGGAAGAGGTGACACGTCTTATATTTCTATAGTTTTATATTCAACATTTAATATTTATTGACTTATGTTCTTTTGTTCAATTCTCTAATTATTGTTTAATGTAACGCCGCACGGTTTTTTGTTAAATACTCTGTTTATTGTTTAATGTAACGCCTCACCGGCGACAGTTTTGTTCTATGGAAACCGACTTGATTTGATATGTATATCGAGAATGTCGGTATAAAAAAACCCTAAATAAATAAATAAATAAATAATAAATAAATAAATAAAGCACCACTGAAATGCTTTCAACATGATGAATTCTTTTTTTTTCTTTTTTACTTAAATGGACACTACCTCAACGAGGGATGGTTGACCATTCTATGCACATGTATGTCTTGACATGAGGATGAAGCTTTCCCTGTTCCTGAGGCTTCTCTGTTGATGCAGCTTCCAGGACTCAACACTCTCTGATGTTCACTTGTCATGCGTTGAAGGGCTCTTAACCTTTGCTATAGTGACCCTTGAAAATTCTCTCTCTCTCTCTTTTTTTTTGCCTGGCTGTTTTTCTCCTGCTCCTATGAGCTTCCAGTTAAGTCGGAACCAGCTTTTCTCTGACATGTAGGACTGCAGTCCTCACACATGAGTGACATCATCAAATGGCACCCAGCACAGAAATTTTATTTCTGAATTTTTTAAGCACAACCTACTGGGCATCTGCATCCTACTGTACTATCTTGTGTCCATGCGGGGACCTCTTCTGTCATATTTTTTCCATGGAGCACATTGGTTGCGGGTCTTCTCCCCTGTTGTTAGGTAATTATTTTCTTCTTAAAAGTGTAGGAATCCATCTTTGTTGAGCCCCTTTCTTCACCTTTTAGTCACCTAAGTAGTTTTTTTGTGTATTTGTAAGTTTTTCTTTCTTTTCAGTGGCCACTTGGTGCACTTAGGCAGCATTAGTTGTGGTTTTTTCCTGACATTGAGTCAATTGATTCTGCTGCATTAATTTTTCACCCAGGGCCTCAGAAGAAGAAGAAAGCCTGAGGCTTTGACCAGTGCCCTCAGGTGAGAGGATCATGTCTGTCATGGATCCCCATGATAGATATGACTGTTGCCTGGGACCATGAAGTCACAGGTGTTCCGTCAGTGTGACTATGACCCCTAGAGGATGCTGTTCCTGGCTTGACCGCATGGAAAAGCACTTCAGGATTCATTAATCTGGCCCATCAGCATCGGAGGCATCAATATTGAAGGAGCTAGGAGCTGCACCGACCCCTGGCTGTGCACCAACATTAGAGTGGCAACCATCCCTCTCAATATTGAGTGCCTGACACTACCAGGGAGCCTCATGTCATCAGACTGTTCCCATCTGAGGAAAGTGAAAGGTTCAGCCTCCAGAGTACCAATAAAGGTGCAACAGGTAAAGTCCAAAAATCATTGGCATCAGTTTCCATCAATGCACAATGCTCAGAGCAGGAACATTCTGGTGACAGACTTGAATCCCCCAAAACACTCCTGCAGGGAGAAGTGCTTATCTTCTGTTCAATCCCACGAATTTCATCAGTCTCTGAAGATCCAGGAGTCAGCCACTGGATATACCTCTGGTATCCCAAGAAGACATATACTCCCTTTCTACCCCCAGGCCAAATTGGTAGTGGCAATTTTTGAGGAAGAGCCAGATAGGAAAATCCAGGAAGCCTTAGACTGAAAGATGCAGAATATTGGTGCACCAATGACACCGGTCACTCTGCAGACGGACGTCCATTGAAAAAACCCTAATACCAATTCCTAGAAGGGAGTCGACATTTGATACCGCTGCACTGACGATAGTCTCCAGTCTCTGGGGGAGGAAGCTTCGCCAGAGCACAGGAGTTCATCGAAGTCTAAGCCCCAACAAACAAGTGCTCTCCTCTCTGAGGCCTTGTCTGCCAGCCAGATGATGTCCAGGTCCACACCCCTGGCCTATCAGTCGGGCCTGGGCTCGGTTTTCAGGGAGCGATACTCAATGCCCGCATAGTGCCCAGTCAGGGTCTTCATGAGCCAGTATATGCGGGACATTTTGAAAAATATCAGCATCTTCAGAAGCAGCACTGATGGTCCAGAGTATGGAGTGTGCTTGACCTCTGTTGTTTTCGAGTGGCATCGAGAGTCTCTGTAGTGGGTATTGGTGCTGCAGGCCTCAGACCTCTGACTGGATGTTCAAGAAAGATTTGTTGACATGCCTTGCAATGAGGAGAATCTCGTTGGAAATAAGGTCAAGTAAGCAGTGCCTCAGAATAAAGACCACAGTCCGATGCTTCAGACCCTCTCCAGTGCAACTTCAGATCTGCCCTCCTCAACCAGGAGGGACCTAAGTCAGGTGCCAAGGAGAAGTTTCTGATGTACACCACTTGGCAAAAGGGTCTGTTTATATGTAGTTTATAAAAGATTGTAAATAAATAAATCAACTGAGAAGAGTTGGTTTTGGACAGGAGGAGAGCAAACCAGATTTTCTGTGAGTGGGACATACCTGTGATAGATCTGTTTGCATCTCTTCTGAACAGAAATGTCTCATTTTCCAATATTCCTGGATTTTCCTATCTGGCTCTTCCTAAAAAATTGCCACTACCAATTTGGCCTGGGGGTAGAAAGGGAGCATACGTCTTCCTGCAGATGTTCCAGAAAAGGGCCATAGTTTGCTGTACGATCATCCTATAACTTTGACTTCCCTGGTTCACAGCACACTGCTCTAACCGTTAGGCTACTCTTCCATCAGGCATCCAGTCAGGTGGGGGAACTCCTCAACATTCGTCAATTAAGATCTCTAGATCTTCCTGAAGATGTGTCTTGTGTTCTTCTGGCTTCTAGGAAGGACTCAATGGGGAAGTCCTGTAGTTCAAAGTGGAAGAGGTTTGCCTACTGGTATGAGGGAAAGGTCCTAGATTCTTTCTCCTGTGCCACTCAAATATTGCTTGATATCCTTCCACATCTATCTGAGTCAGGCCTTAAGACCAACTTAGTTAGGGTTCATGTCCGTGCACCACCACATGGAAGGTAAATCCATCTCTGTTTAGCCTTTAGTTGATCATTTCATGCAGGGCTTGCTTGACTTGGTCTCCCATCAAGCCTTCTCCTGAGTCATGGGAACTCAGCATGGTATTGATTCAGTTGATGAAAGTTTCCTTTGAGCCTTTAGACTTCTGTGAAGTACCTGACCTGGAAGGTCATATTTTTTAGTGGCAGTCACTTCGGCTCACAGACGGGCCGATACAGTATAGTGTGCTCCGACAGAGCGCACTGTTAACCAGCCATTGGACGCATGTTTTCCTTTACCCCTTATTCAGTAAGGGGCGGAAAACACGCGTCCAACCCGCCGAACCTAATAGCAACCTCAACATGCAACATGCATGTTGATGGCCCTATTAGGTATTTGCGCGCAATTCAGTAAGTAAAATGTGCAGCCAAGCCACACATTTTACTTTCAGAAATTAGCGCCTACCCAAAGATAGGCGCTAATTTCTTCGGGCACCAGGAAAGTGCACAGAAAAGCAGTAAAAACTGCTTTTCTGTGCACCCTCCAACTTAATATCATGGCGATATTAAGTCGGAGGTCCCGAAGGGTAAAAAAAGTTAAAAAAAAAAAAGAAAAAAAATTTTTGAAGTCAGCCGGCGGCTGTCGGGTTGAAAACTGGATGCTCAATTTTGCCAGTGTCCGATTTCCGAGCCTGTGGCTGTCAGCGGGCTCGAGAACTGACGCCGGCAAAATTGAGCGTCGGCTGTCAAACCCGCTGACAGCCGCCGCTCCGGGGCAAAAGGAGGCACTAGAGATGCACTAGTGTCCCTAGCGCCTTCTTTTGCCCGTTTCTACCGCCGGATCTAATTTAAATACTGAATCGCGTGCACAAGTGAGTGGCCTGTGCGCGCGCCGGGAGAGCGGGTGTTCGCCCGCTCTCCCACAGACTTTACTGAATCGGCCCGAGAGTCAGTGAGCTCCAGACAGGCACTAAAATGGCAAAAACAAAATGAGAATAAACAAAATGAAGAAAACCATAAAAAACAAAATGAACTGAAATATTTTTTTCTGTGCATACCCCTACCATATAAGCTCCGCCCTTCAGAAGATAATGACTTATGGATTCACGCCCATCTTTGGACACATCACATGATATCTTGAATTGAGGAGGTAGAAAGATAAGCAAACATGGTAATGAATGGTTAATGTTACCTTTAAGGTGTTTTTTTTTACCAACAATTCCACATAAACTTTGCTCAGTTATGTAACAGAGAAAGTACAGTGCATATGATGGGAACAGAATCCACTCAGCATAAGTGGCCCTGAAAAAGACTTTAAATGTGGGCAAACCGTGTATTGAAATGTACATTAAAATGCATCTGAAATGGAAAAGCTTTCTGCTTTAGCTTTCATACAGTAGCTTAATTCAAACTAAAATAGCAAATTATATGCCAAGACCAATTCCTGAGTTTTTTTTCCAGCAGAAAAGAAATGTACTTAAAAGTACAAAAAAAAAGTCTATTTTTAAAGGGACATTAGTTTTGCAGATGTCGTTCTGATTTATCAAAAGCTTTCCTTATAGACAAAGACTGATAGAAAGCAATTGATAAGCCAGGGGTCCATTATAAAAGTACTGAAATTTTGCATCTGCTCCAGCGATATCAGCTCAGTCCCCCAGTTAACTTGAAGTCACGTTGTTATACATCCATCGCTGAACACAGCAAAAGTGGAACATGCAGCAAATCTTTAGAGCTGAAGTCCTAGGACAGATTAATGATAGGAGCATCAAAGGCTACAACCACTGGGGGCCAGCTTTGACTATCCCAAGCAGGGAATAAGAGAGAACAGACACAGCCCATGGAATGGAACGTAGGCTACCGAAGATCATCCAACTTCATCACCGCCCACAGTCAGTCAAAAGCGGGGCCAGTCATCCCAAAGATGTTGCAAGGGTCACTCCTGACTTTTTGTACAAGACTTGCTTTCTAGAGGGATGTTTGTACCAGCTGAGTGTCATTTTATTAAATTAAGACCCCCTCCCCCTTCCACAAGCATGGGGAATTGGATTTTCAATCCAAATATAAACTGGATCTGTAGGGTTTTAGGAAATTACCTACAAGGCCTTTGCATGCTTTTTTTCTTGGCCACAGGGATGGGATTTCCTCATGGTCTCATGGATGCCTCATGCAAAAGGGAAATCTAATAGTTCGTGATAGCAGTTAATTTGGGTGAGTAGGGATGTGCAGACTATTTGGTGTCAATAGCTCCACCCACTTGACGTCATCTTTGGGTGACAGGCATTTAACCCAGGGCTGGACGCCGGAGGAGTGTCGAACTTTGGGCGTTGTCGCTGTCCTGCTTCCTGCCATCAGCTGGACTTAACATCAGTCACTGTCAGCCATCTCAGCGGCTTTGCTGGAACTGCCTGAATCCCGAGGCCACCAGAGGGGTGCACGCCTTCATTGCGCACACGAAGGGGCACAACAAAGGGGCTGCCCCTTTTTGCACCCTTTCGTGTGCGCCGTCGTATCGTGCATCCTGCTTTGACTTTTATTTTAGCTCATTGCTATTGTTCGACTATCCTTCCAGGTTCAGACCCTTGTACTGAGATGTCCAAAATTCCTGTTATTATGGGTCAAGATCGGTATAACTCACCTAAAATATTACACCCGTGGTGGCCAACTCCTAGTCGTAATGCATTAAAGAATGTTTTGCTATCAACTACTTCTGCATTGATAGTATCATCTTCTGTCTTGATCCTGTTAATCAATATTCAATCAATGTTCAAAAAATATGCTGTAATTCATGACCTTCTTACAACTTCCGCTCCTGATTGTTTGTGTATAATTGAAATTTGGCTTAAAGATTACGACACTCCCATTTTGAATCGGTGCTGCCCTCCAAATTACTCCTACGTATTTAAATTGAGACAGCTGTATAGAGGTGAGGGATTAGCAGTATTTTTTAAGAAACATTTAAAATTCACAGAATATAATATCTTGATGCCTAATCAATATGTTACTTTGTTTAAAATCTGATTTTATTAACATCTGTCTTATTTACTGCTCCCCCTCCCCGGCTTCTTAATTATAACTCTTCCCTTATCTTTGAAGCGTTAATTAATCTTAAATTGAATCTATCCAAGTCCATAGTTCTTGGGACTTTAATCTCCACATTTGTGTAACAACGCTAACTCATGCTATATGCACATTTCTTGACACCTTTTCATCCAGTGGTTTGGATTAGATTATATCCTCTCCAACTCACATAAAGGGCTACACTCTTGATTTATGTTTTGTGATTAAATCTAGCTTTTCTGTGTCTGACACAGTTTTCAACCAAAACAGTACCATGGCATGATCATTCTCTTGTTTCTATCTCAATTTTTGCTAACTTTAGACCAGCATTTGCCACTCATAGTCAACCATTAATTAGAAAATGTGGATTTATTGACTCTCAAGATTTTGCCTCTGAGCTTATATCACAATTAGAGAACGACACAGAATTCTCTCCAAATGAGTTATTATCAATATGGGATAATGCTTTATTATCTACTCTTGACAAATTAATACTGGTCAAGGAATTTAAAAAGAAACGACAACATACTGCTCCATGGTTTACCAACACTCCAAAAACAAAGATGTAATTTAAGGAAAATAGAGCGCAAATGGCGTCACCAACCAAATCCTTCGAAGTTAACCCTTTACAAACATACCAAGTTGATATTCTGAAAGTTAAGAAGGCATATATTTATTCAAAATTAACAATGTCATTCAACAAACCTGGTGAGTTATTTCACTCTATTAATCAGATCATTAAACTTAACTTTTCAGTTCTGCCATTTACTTCTCCTAGGATAAATATTGCCAAAACCTTTGCAAATTTCTTTATCGATAAAATCAGTAATGTTAGAAACTCAATCATTGCACCTGCTAATAAAATTAATGATGAATACAAACCTGATAGCTCAACTTGGGCTGAATTCCACGAGATATCCGAGTCAGATATAATTAAATTTGTCACAAATATGAACTCCATCTTCATGTCCATTAAATCTCTGCACTACAACATTATTAAAATCAATAAAAACGGAACCCACCTGTTTCATTTCATGGTTTATTAATGCCTCCTTCAAGGAAGGCGTTATACCAGATCCCCTCAAAAGGGCCATAGTTCGTCCTACTCTTAAAAAATTCAATGTTGACCCCACTTTAATTGTCCAATTATCATCCTATTTCCTCTTTACCCTATTTGGCAAAAAATTCTCAAAACTGCAGTCTTGGAGCAATTGATTACGTTTGTTGATTCTAAGAAAGTTTTAGATCAGTATCAATTCGGCTTCCATAGACACCATACTACTGAACTTCTTCTTTTATCCAACTTTGTCACCATTGGACGAGGCTTTGACCATGATACATCTTACATCCTTGTCTTTCTTGATGTCTCGGCAGCCTTTGATACAATTGATTTTATTTTATTTATTTTATTATTTGAATTTGTCTGTTAATTTATTGTTGATTATCATGATTATGTATGTTTCGTTGCTCATCGCCTAGGCGTTTTGTGCTAGGCGATTTGTAAATTTTAATAAATGTAAATATAAGTTGATCACAATATACGCTTGACCTGCCTAAAGGCTTTAGGTTTTCTGGATGTGTATTATCATTGTTTACATCATATCTTTCCAATAGATCTGTACAGGTTAAAGTCGATTCCCACTTCTCATCTTGGTATTCTGTGGACTTCGGTTACCCCAAGGTTCTGCCTTATCAGTCACGCTATTTAACATCTATATGACTCCACTTTGCCGAATATTGGGTAACCTCGGATACACTATAAAATTTACGCTGATGACATCCAATTTTTCTTCCCAATCAAAACAACTTGGGCACACACACAGAGCAGTTTTTGATAAATTGTGTGTCTGACACGCAAAACTGGCTAAACCAAAACAAATTAGCACCGAATATCATGGGCCGGATTTTAAAAGGGTTACGCGTATAAGTTATGCCGTAACCCTTAAAAAAAAAACCCTGCGCATGCCGAGCCTATTTTGCATAAGCTCGGTGGCGCGCGTAAGTCCCGGGGCTTGCAAAAAGGGGCGGTCGGGGCGTGGCCAGGGGGCGTGGTGTCAGCTTGGGGCGTGTTCGGGGGCATGGGGGTGGTCCGGGAGCGTGGCCGAGTGCCCCCACACAGCGGCCTGTGTTAGGGCCTGCCGCGGCAGCAGACAGCCAGCGCGCGTAAGTTACGACTGCCCGGAGGCAGGCGTAACTTCATGGATAAAGGTTAGTAGGGGATTTAGGTAGGGCTGGGGAGTGGGTTAGAAAGGGGAAGGGAGGGGAAGGTGGGGGGAGGCGGAAGGAAAGTTCCTTCCGAGGCCGCTCCGATTTCGGAGCGGCCTTGGAGGGAACGGGCAGCGCGCGTAGAGCTCAGCGCACGCAAGTTGCACAAATGTGCACCCCCTTGCGCGCGCCGACCCCAGATTTTATAAGATACGCGCGGCTATGAAGGCTAATGTGATGCTATTTTCTTATTCTGTTTTATTTTTTTATTTGTTTTTATGATTTTTTTATGATGTTTTAATGTGTTCTTATAATTTGCTATGTAACTTTTACTTGCGTTTTATTTGACATTTTATTTGTGATTATTTTATGTTAATTATAAATGTGATACTGTACCCTACCCTGATCAAGGGAAGGGTGAGTAATAAATGCTTTAAAATAAATAAATAAAATTCAGCCTGGTACCAATTTTTCCCTGAGATCCTAGGTGAAAACCCTCCCTACCCCTCAGGGATTTTTTTTTAATTCAGACTGGCTGAACTCTGTGTACAACCTTCATTTGAATCTCGATATGGTTAAAAGGCACCTGCTTGGAGCCCCTTGATAGTGCAACCTCCACACAAACACACAGTGCCCCAGTACAGGACAGGCAGTAACAATGCAAGATTCCCACGCACACAGATACTGCCAGTGTGCCTAAGGTCTGTTCTGGAGGAAAAATCAGTAAGATTGAAAGGGTCATTAATATCTAATAAAGCACTATGGATTTATGAGTAATGGAAGTTCATTCATCCCATAATGCTTAGGGGCATTCCTGGTGGCCTAAATAGGGATGTAAATAAAGTATATAACATGGTATAGACTGGGACCAGTGTACTAAAACTTATGCTAAAAAAAGGTGTAGCATGCACATAGGTAAAAATGGTAATGAACATGCTAAAATGTCACCTAATTGGCTATGCACTAAATTTTAGCTGAAAGCACAAAAAAGCTTCAATAGCATAGACATCTTAGTAGCATGAATGTTAACCCAAAAACTACAGCATTTCAACACTTGCCATCTGATCACTGTGAAACAGCACCAAATAACATATATGCCCCTAACAGGTCATAAACAGTACTTCCCTCATGGCTCCACTTCCTTGCTTCAGAAATGCAACAGAGTAAGCCTGGCACAGAAGGTTTCTTGCTAGTGTTGTGGGAAGAAGTAGGAGAGCTACTGGACCCCCAGAGAGAAGAGAATTCCAAGAGAGGACAGAACAGGTATGACTGTGTGTTTCTGTCCATATGACTTCAGTATCAGTAAGGGTCCTGAAAGAGCAAAGTAAGAGGCCATGGTTGGAGAAAGAATAGAACAAGGAAGGTGGCAACCCAAGATGGAATTTGCCTACCCTGATTCAAAAGCACACACTCAATCTGACCAGATGCCCGCCCCCCCCCCCCCCCCCCTATAGTTTTGGGCCAGTAGTGTCTAGATGGCACAGTCTGTTAGGGCCTCAAAGCTTCAAGAAAGGAGCTCCACATTCAAATTAAAAGAATTGGGGAGCACAAAAAGGACTTTGAGGTCCAGACCCTGTTCAAGCTCATGCCTTAGAACACCTACTGTGGTCTTTGGTAGACTATTAACCGCAATGACCATTGCCATGTGCTGGCGAACAGTCGTCAGGCAACCAACACCACCACCATGTGGTTTATCCACAAAATTGACTCCCACCACTTCCTCTGCATCTGCTCTGGGCACATCTACCTTAGAGAGCCAGAGATCACAGTTGGAAAGCCTGGAGGGGGCCTGCACGTTTTGGTGAGAAGAGGCTGCCTCCTCACCACACCTTCAAACTCAATGCCTTCAGTGAAGGACTTGCATCTCATCTGTTGCTGCGTTGTCTCTGCCCTCATCCCAGTCTTGTGGGGATGTACATTCATTGGAAACAAAATGATACATTATTCCCCATTTCATTTTTAAAACAAAAACAGAAGTCATTTGTTTTTGTTTGTTTTCTTTTTTAAAAAAAAATCAGGCCACCTTCAGATGAATCATGACATTGGTTACAACTCAAAACAACTTTTTAAGATAGCTAAATACCTGACTAATAATTCAGCTCACTCCATGGGCACATTAACTGTTTCTTCTAGTGGTTTTCATTGCAATGATTTTTTGAATCATTTCAAGAACAAAGCTGACAAAAATTACTGCTTGTTTTCCTTCAGTACCAAATTGGTTTGCATCTTCTAGTATCGAACCTGATCTCTCCTGGAATGAATTTGATTCAACATCAACGTTAGAACTCAGCCAAGCGATTTCCAAGCTGAATCCTGCTTACTGCACCCATAATCCTTGTAGTATTGCCATCTTGAAGAGTATTAAAGATTCAGTAATAAACCTCCCTCAAAATTTTGGTCAATCTTTCCTTATCTAAAGAAGTCTTTCCTAATTCTCTAAAGAAAACTATTGTCAAACCTGTCTTGAAAAAACCCAGTCTTGATCTATCAGATTTAAATAACTATCGGCCAATTTCCTCATTTCCTTTCCTAGCCAAACTGATTGAAAGAGTGGTCCTGATCCAATTAACTGATTTCATTGAGACTTGATCCCCATTAGTTTGGTTCCAGGAAGTCACTCGGTGCAGAACTCCTCCTACTGTCTCTGATTCAGGTAATACTTATATCTTAGATTCACTTGACATCACAGCAACCTTTGATACAGTTGATCACTCATCAAGCTTCACCGCCTACGTGAATGCAGTATCTCTGGTCTAGTCCTTCAGTGGTTTCGTTCCTTTTCTTCAGATGGACTTCAACATGTCGACTACAATCATAAATACACTGGTCTGAAATCTCTACTGGTTTGCCTCAAGGGTTGGTTCTTTCAGCTATCCTTTTTAACATCTACTTTGCACCTCTATGTAAAGTTCTGGCAACCCTGTGCAAGGGGGACAAACTCTATGCAGATGATATACAATTTTTTGTATGCGTCCACCCTTCTTGGAATGATACTGTGGAGTTGGTTAACCTGTGCCTATCCACCATTAAAAGATGGCTGTTTTTTAACAAACTATCTATAAATATCTCTAAGACTCAATGTGTTTTAATCCAACACACCCATTCCAAGATTTCACATTCCTCTATTGTTACTGAAAACACTTCATTTCCACTTAACTCTTTGGAATCTTGGCATGCTAATTGATCCTTTGCTATCGTTTTGCTCTCATGTCAAAAACATCATAAAGTCTGGTTTCTTCAAAGTTCGAGTCCTGTGTGGTCTCAAACACCTATTGGAATAGTCCGATTTTTGGACTGCAGTCCAAGCATGCATTCTCCCTACTGTTCACTACTGTAACTCTGTTCTTTTGGGCTTACTTGCAGTAACTCTAAAACTCTTGCAATTATTGCTAAATGCTGTCGCTCGACTCATTTCCGGCAGAAAAGACAGGATCACATTACACCAGAGCTGATAGAGTTACTTTGGTTACCTATTATCGAACTAATTAAGTACAAGGTTGCTGTTACTGCCTATAAACTGATTTCAGACTCCGTCACCTCTTGGTGCAATGTATTGTTACATCTGTATTGCCCCACTCAACAACTCCACTACTCGCAGAGGCCTCCTTGACGTACCTTCACCAGCCCACGCCAGGCTGTGCAGCACGAGGGACTGTGTTTTCTCTGTTGCCGCCCCTGTTATGTGGAACACCTTTCCAGAGGCATTGCAACTAGCAGACAGTCTTAAGACGTTCAAGACGCTATTAAAAACATGAGTGTTTAAGCAAGCCTTTTATTAAGTTATGGCACTGTTGCAAGCACTTTCTATCAGGTCCTCATTTGTCCATATTTTTTATTGAAAGATTTACATTATATATAATCAGCATTTTTATGTATGTTTTATTTGTACATCGCCTAGTTTTATTTAGGCGATTCATGTGAATAAAAGATAAAAGTTAAAAAAAAAGATTACAAAAAGCCACAAGCCTGTCCCAGCCATCCTCTTATCCCCCAGTACAGCCTTCCTGGATCTGCTTAGCCCAAGCAGATGTGGCTCCAGAGCGGAGGTGGCGGGGCAAGGAGCTGGTCCTCCTCTCCCCCCCCCCCCCCCCCAGTCTGACTGATTGGTTGGAGGAAAAGGCAGTTGTCACTAAGAAATTCTCTGTGCCTCTGCTGCGTCCCCCGCACAAACATTTCTGGAGCCACCCCTGTATCCCCTTTCTTCCTAGGACAGGAGCCATGCCTGTGGTTGTCCCTGCCTTGTGAGTGCTGCAATTCTAAGCGATGCCAGCAGACTGAGACTGGTGCCTTTATCGCTTTCCAGGGTCTGCTTGGGCCAAATTTCCCACCCTGTAAGCTGGGTGGGACAGGTGTTAGGCTGGGGGAGGTGCATAGTTTCGGATTTTCAGAACCCCTTGCATTGCTTTGGCTGGAAACGCAGGTACAGGTCTCTGCGGGTGCTTTTTCCTTGGGCAGTTTTCAGAGAGAAAGAGGATGCCTGCTTTCCATCGTTTCTAGACTTGATCAGAGGCAGATTTTTCTGTTGAAACGAGGTCAGGTCCGGCCATAGTTTGTCACAGATTATTTCTGTTCTGATCTTTTTAATATCTGCCTGTGACTGCCTGATACTGAATCCTGTGGGATTAATTCAATCTCGCACATTTATGAGGTCTCCACGCAGTTCACAACGATGGGTAATGCTTTATTGGCGTGGGAGGGGACAGAGGTTTTACCCATTTTTTATGTGATTTGCCCCTTTTCTTTGCCCATGACATTACCTCAGGCTCCCTTTGATCTCCAGCTCCTCCCTTGCTGCCCCCTCCACTGGGGATTCCTCTCTGTCCGGTCCCTGCCTCCTGGAAATCCAAGCTCCATTTTTACCTCCATTATCTGCATTGGGAGTACTCATCCACCGCCCTTACATTTCGCTTGCCCTCACTCCCTTCCAGCCTCAGATCAAGTCCTAGTGCACCGGACAAGGCGTCTTTTATCTTTTTCCCTTGGTTAAAGAATACATATCAAGCTTTTTTTTTTTTTTGGTCTGATAAGTTCTGTACAGCAGAAACTCCTTCATTAGAGATTTTCCAGTGAGGGTAATGGATGTGTCAAGGTGAGCTGTCTGAAAACCAGGCAGTATGATGACCATAAAATCTCCTTGACTCGATTAAGCGAGTGTCACGGACGGTCACCCCCTTTTTAATTTAGTGTTCTCTGCCCCGGGTTGCCCCTCTAGAGCGACAGGGATGCGGCGAGCAGAGTACAAATTGCCAGGCTGGCTGGTTAAGCGGCGGGGTCACAGGTTAAACGAACACCGTTGTTTACGAGGAACGTGGCCCCCGAATCCATTTGCATTTTAATCTTCTGTCGGTGAGAGTTGGGGGTGGAGGGAGGGAGAGGAGAGGGCAGCTTGCTCTGAAGGCAGCTTGTTTGGAAATCCCATTACCAAGTTGTTTTATGGAACCCATGTGGCTGGCGTTGGGGACATTTGTTTTCTTAAACACGGACCGGACATGAATCAGATGGGCAGTGGGGGGGCCCCGGCCGCCATGGCGGCCCGCTTTTATGACGTCACTAGTTTTTTTGGTGTCTTTAGCAATGACCCTCGTGGTGACAGTTTCCTCGCTCCTTATTGCAGGCTCAGGCTTGCTATTTCAGCCTCGAAAAGGGGAAGACCTCCCAGATTCTTTCTTTTTCCAAACTCTGTTGCGGGATCAGAGAAACGAGAAGTTTATTTGGTTTTCATGGCATTTCACTTGCATTGATTACTCATTGGTCTTTGACTGTTTTTTTTTGGGGGGGGGGGCGTATGCTTGGTGCTTTCAATTTTATCGCACGGAGACTGTATTTTGGTTTGGGGTGTTTGATGTGCTGACTGTTATTCATATTGCTCATGGCAGTCTTTATTCTAATTTTTGCATTGTGTCCGCTTTGAGCACTGTTTTTTCCTCTGTAAAGGCGGAATAGAAGTGGGCGTTAAGTACATAAATTCGGTCGGGGTCCTGGGAGATGCCACTAAGTTTCCCAGTCCAAAACTCGATGAAGAGGAGGGGGTACAGGAGGCGGCGTGTTCGTAGGGATTTGTGTGTGTGGTGTGCAGCTTTATCATCATTCAAACAGATATAGAAATTGGGGGTTTTCTGCGGATCATCACAAAGACCTGATCTGAAAACCTGAAGCAGGCTGTTTTCTGTATTGAATCGACAGCCTCATTCATTTCGTGTCCTTTCTTAGCTGAGCCTGAGCTTGGAAGATGCCCTGCGGAAGGCGGGGGGAAAGATTTTCCTAGCAATTTACACATTTTTGCCCTTTTCAGTGTCAAATCACCCCTCATTGTGTCTGGGAAGAGCGGGGCAGAGTTGGGCCGAGAATTAACCCAGCAGGATGGATGTCAGAATGGGCTGCAATTTGCTGCGTGAAGCGGCGTGATTGCATGCCTTATTCAAAGCCCTTCTAATCTCGCCTTGCAAGGAGAGGGCGCGCGCGCACGGGGAGCTGCTGCACGCGAGGCCTGGGCTGAATCGCGCGCACGGGGAGCTGCTGCACGCGAGGCCTGGGCTGAATCGCGCGCACGGGGAGCTGCTGCACGCGAGGCCTGTGCGGAATTTACAGCCAGAAGCAGCGTTGGCTTTGCTTCCTTTGAGGAGGGTCTTACCCGGAGTGCCTGTAGCAACAAATACCATCAGCCTTCTCTTGGTCTCCGGTCTGACTTTTGTTTTTCAGGGATGATGTATTTTTTTTAATAAGTTTTTTTCTTCTTGGGTTTGTCGAGCCTTCCTTGGCAGCTTCCCTGGGCTGAGAAGGGTTCATCCTGTTTTATATCCTTTCCCAAACTCATTTCGGCAGCAGTCCTCAGTCGGGGGGGGGTTTCCATAAAATGCAATTCCTTCCGGCACGCAATTAACGCGGACCCCGAGACCCAGTTGCTGGCTGCTGCTGACGGGCAATGGTCGCTACGCTCTCCCTCTGGGGGCCGTGAGCGCTGCCTCCGCAGCAGTCCCGACTCCGGCCAGTCTGGGGAGCGAAAGACCGGACCCGGTTATTGAACCCAGGTCTTCTGAATGGCAGTGTGCAGCACTTGCCCCCGGACTGGCTCTCTGATTATTTATTTATTATTATAAGTATACATCTTACATTCTGCTCCTGCTCCTTTGGGTCATTGCTCTTGTCATTTCTCCTCCCTCGAGGTCATTCCGCAGCTGCCCATGCTATGTGCCCACTTCAGGTGTGTCAGAGAGTTGGTCTGATGATGAACAGGATGGCAACGCCCACACATCACTTAGACAGCTTGCGGGGATCTAGCTTGATAAGAAAAGTTCCCAGGAAATTCAGGCCAAAATTCAGTGACGTTTTGGCTCATCAGAGAATGATCCAGTGGCCCGGTGGCAGCGCTGACTGATGTGATTCCTTGTACAAGGGCAGCACTCTCATCTCCCAGAGCGAGAAGGCATCCCAGGCATTGCAGAACATCTGGGCATGGGCAACAGCTGTGCAAGCATCCCTCTCTCACACACACACACACACACACTTTGCTGTACCACAGAACAGGTACAGCACAGGCAGCAGCAGTACAGGCTTCCCGTGCATGTGCTGTACTGTGCAACAGCTGTGCAACTGGACTCAGGGCCCACATCAGTCGTGTTCCTGAAGGAGCCAAGGCGTTGCTGCTACCTTGGGCTGAGTTGGGAGGGGGGAAACCCTGCTCTCTGCCCAGGGCAGATGCGAATGAACAAACACAGTAAACCACTCGGGGAAAGACAGAGCACGCGGGTAAAGGTAGAAGAAGTGAAGGAGCGGGGCATGCTTGGGACAGTTATGTAGAGCAGGGGAAGAGCAAGGCTGAGAGGAAGGGCGGGCCTGTGGTTGGCGGGGAGATGGGAATTTGGGTGCTCATGAAACCGAGGTGGTAGAGCAGAAAAGATGAAGAATCTCATTCTGGGCAGACCGGTCGTTCTCTTCCTTGGTTTTCCACCTTACGTTCTGCAAGCCTGCCAGGCTGTGGAAGGAGGCAGGGGACTGTCACGGCAGTGACTGAACTTTAAAGAAAGCGAATCATTTCAGCAAATGAAGGGCGAGCACAAGGATCATTCTTTAAGTGTAAGTACAAATATATATGTAAATGTGGAATCACTTTTGAATATTTTCCTTTATTAAAAAAAAAAAGAAAAGAAAACAGAGGCAGTTTAGTTTCCCTCCAGTGTAAATACTGCTGCTTGTTAATCAATAAAAAAATAGCCCAGTATTTTCAGTGGGGATAAATATTTTTGTATGGAAGGAATGCAACGAAATCGTATGATTGCATTTTCCAATTAGAAAGCAAAAGGGAGCCCCCTTGCCCTTATCATGGGAGAGTGCGGCTTTTAAGAAAAGTACTGTACTAAATTTAATCTTTGAAAGATACCACGTCAGAGTCGGAGTTGAGAAATAGGCCTGGATAGATCTCGCCTGCTGCTTTCCATCCAGACCTCTTCCCTGACAGCCTGTGTGCGAGGCCTGGGCTGAAGTCGCTATTCAGAATTCTCTATCCCGCACAAATTTAGCTCAGCAAGAAACGTCGGGGGGGGGGGGGGGGGGTCGGTTCAGGATGTTCCCGGGAGGGGCTTTTACATTTAGCCAAGTAGCACAATATTTAGTATGGACAAACGTCTGCCCTAAATTTACTCGTACAGCGTTTGTGCAGATAAGGGCAGCTGAATATCCCTGGTTATCTTACTCGCCCAGCGGGCTTCTGGTAGTGACCTCTCTGTGGATCCAGAGCTAATTCAGAGCGCGGTCGGATTCTGCGTGAATCCAAAGACCTTTCCAGGGCTCGCGGGTGAAATGTGTCCGTTTCGGGCTTTTTCGGGGGGGGGGGGGGGGGGGGGGGGGCAGAGGAGGGTGGGGATTTCCAGCGAACAGTATCGTGTTGCAGCAGACATCTGCCCACAGCCGGCAAGAAATCTGCCACCGATTTTGCCAGGCTGGCAAAACGTTCCAACAAGCCACGGCAGATTCTGCCGCCTGCTGCACGGGGGGGAACTGGGGTCGCGGGGTGGGAAAGCCAGGTGCCAGGGATTTTGCCGGATTTTTCCATGTCGTCTTTCTTTTTGACATGCGCCCGGGCGGCTGGCTCGTTTTCCTTTTCTACGGAAACAAGGCAGCCTATGCACAGATCCCCTGTACGGATCGATCAGCCAGCACCAGAAGGTCCATTCCCTTCAAGGGCACACAAAGTTTGTCCTTTGTGGCAGAAGACAAACTAATTAAAGAGAAAAAGAAGCACCGAGCAAACAGAACAGCAGTAAAATACTAACATTTTTTCAGGGTTTTATCATCGAGCGCAAAACCTCGGCACACGTGCACCAGTTGCAGTCTGTTTTGCTGTGGAAGTTTAGATGGTGAAAGCTAATTTTGCTGAGAAGTGTATCCTGGGCCCTGAGACAACCCCATCATGGGCTGCAGTTAGGCAAAGAATTCCTCTGCTTACACATGCTCTGCTCTTTGAAGATTTTTCTTTTTTTTTTTCACAGTATTTTCCTTTTTGACTGAAAGCATGCTGTCATAGGGTACAAGACCAGTAATTAGGAATTATTTATTTATTGAGAATCTTTTAATACACCGATGCTCAAGATAAATATCCCGGTTTACAGCATAACAGGGGGATAACCAAAAGTATAGGAGGAAGTTACAAAAAACAGGGTGATGCAATTCGGGACAAGAGAGCAAGGAAGAATTGGAAGAATTACAGGTGAGAGTGACTTCCAGTCGCCTATCCAATCTAGCCACCAAGATTTGAATTAAAAGTGTCTTCATGGGTTCTTTAATTTCTAGCATTCAACTAGGATTTGTTCTTTGAACCCTTAAACCCACAGGAGCTAAGTCTGTACATGTGTATAACTGCAAAATTCAACACCGATTCAGTAAGGGACATAGTGAATTTTTTTTGAACTGGCCGGTAAATTTCATCACTGCTTTCTGTGTCAGATGCTGGCATCCTGCTCTCTTGCATCTGGGAATTCCTGCAACCCGAGAACCTATAGTAATGTTAGCCGCTGTTTCCATCTGCAGGCAAATGATTCCCAAGGTGAACCTGAGACATTTTGAGCAATTTAATAAAATAAGCCTAGCTATGGGAATTAAGTAGCAGCCATGACAACTTTTAATGCACTTGCTGGGCTTATGTTCATAGAATTCTGCATGCAGCAGGCCGTTGTGTACTACCAGGGCTGCAGCAGCAGAGGGATGCAATTTATTTATTTATATCCTGCCTTTAAGTCAGGTTGTGCCCATCTGGCTCGGTGGGTCAGATCCCATTGAACTGTTCTAAATTTTTGTTTCATCAATTTACAAGTCTTATGCCGCTGCGTCACAGCCCGTAAACAAGGGTCAGCCATCATGGCCTGGCATGCTGGGACCCCCAACATGTTCATGTTTTCATTAGAATGGTTGCAAAAAGAAATAGTCAAGAGGACCACATTAATGCAAGCTATAAGTAAATAGACGAGAAAAAAAACAACACAGAGGTTAAAGGCCACATTGCTCATCCACGTCTCTCACAGTCCGTGATTTTACACACCATTTCTCCAGCCACCTTCAGAGTGGGGCGACACAGGAGAACAAGGCTGACATCCACAGCACAGAAAATGTGGTCTCCATACAGTCCAGGAAGAGCGGCGTCAGCGTGAAGCTCAGAAAAATTGAAAACATATTAAATTCAATCAGTGGTGCACAGGAACTCCCAAGAGGCTAAGAGAGATGAATTGGCAAGAATTGTGTATATGCTGATACAGTGCAGAATGAACAACTGGATAACTGCATATATTTTGTTACTAGAATATGCATGGATATGTTAATTACACAAGTATGGAAGTGGTCTAGATGAAGTGTTATACTACAATCATTTTACTGCAATTTATAATTGCATAAAGTACTGTGGTTGCTGTGTTAGTACATAGAAATAAAGTCAGACAAGTTGTAGACGAGACCTTCCTTTTGGAAAAATGTAATACATTTCTGATTAGCTTTTGAGAGCTGCAGTTCCCTTTATCAGGCCAGTGACCTGATGAAGGGCACACCGTTCTAGAAGGTGGGGCAGAATTGTATCACCTACAACTTGGTCAACTTACAATTGGAAATTTAAAGTTACCACTAACATTACCTGAGCAGTTTCTATCATAGTGCAAACGCACGCAGAAGAATTGTCCAGCTGGGTCATATCAAAGGTCCATCTTGACCAACACCTTGTCTCCAACAACAAGCCTACAAGAAAACTGGCTTGTGTCACATGTTGTATGGTCCATTCACTGCCATGCAGTTTTCAGTTTCTAGTAGCATAGCCAAAGCTAGGGATATGCATTTGTTTAATAACTAAGGGGGTCATTTTCTAAAGTTAGCGCACGCGAAAAGGGACGTTTCGCACGCGACAGCTAAAAAGGGGCGGAATCGGGGCGGCGTCTGCCCCGGAAGAGGAGGAGTTGGGGTGGATGCCGCGAAGACAGCGTGGACAGTGAAAAGATAAGGAGCCTTTTCGCTTTCAATTTCGCGCCCAGTAACACCACCTTTTACGATGGTGCTATTGGATGCGATTGCAGGCCCGCCCCCCGCTCACCTGTACTGCGCGAGTCATGCCGCCGCAGTACGTTAGAAAATCTAGGCCTAAGTGAAAACCGCAATGAAAAACCTTGTTTTGTTTAGTTAGAAAACGAAATGGAAAAAAAACAAAACCCCTACCACAATTTGGGGTGGGGTGAGCATAATTTAATTTAGTTTTGGAAATTAAAAAAAAGAAAAAACAACCCAGCACTGTGGACATTTAAAAAATGATAAATGTCTGTCATGCTGGGGGGTTTCAGCAGGCAAGAGCCTTTCCTTTCCCTTTCTTTTTTTTTTTTCTTAATTATTTTCTTTTCGGTTCAGTGTTTATTTCGTTTCTAATGAACAAAACGAATAAACATCAAACGAAATGAAAAACCAATTTTAAAAAAATGAAACGAAAAGAGTGTTTTTCTGTGTAAAACCCCTAGCCAAAGCCAGTGCCAAAAATAAATCTGGTCTTATGGTCTTTATCTGCCACCATATGCTGTGTTTCAGCATTTAACCAGATAATTAAATGAGCATTGCTTTAATTATACAGCATGGCTGCAGATGGCTTGATTCGGTACAAGATTTCAGAGTCTGTGAGTGTCCTGCCTATCGAGGCTGATCAGGTATTGACCATTCATTTTCTATGTATGTGAAAAATAACTTTTCCACGCTGTTTACCTTGACTAACATTTGTCTAATCAAGGAATCCTCTAATCTCTACATAAGAACATGCCATGCTGGGTCAGACCAAGGGTCCATCAAGCCCAGCATCCTGTTTCCAACAGAGGCCAAAACCAGGCCACAAGAACTTGGCAATTACCCAAACACTAAGAAGATCCCATGTTACTGATGCAATTAATAGCAGTGGCTATTCCCTAAGTAAAATTGATTAATAGCCATTAATGGACTTCTCCTCCAAGAACTTATCCAAACCTTTTTTTGAACCCAGCTACACTAACTGCACTAACCACATCCTCTGGCAACAAATTCCAGAGCTTTATTGTGCGTTGAGTGAAAAAGAATTTTCTCCGATTAGTCTTAAATGTGCTATTTGCTAACTTCATGGAATGCCCCCTAGTCCTTCTATTATTCGAAAGTGAAAATAACCGAGTCACATCTACTTGTTCAAGACCTCTCATGATCTTAAAGACCTCTATCATATCCCCCCTCAGCCGTCTCTTCTCCAAGCTGAACAGCCCTAACCTCTTCAGAACTAAAGTGATTTTTTTTTTTATCGTTCTCTCATTTCTTTTGCATAGCGTATCACACCCCAAAAAAAGCCAGGGATATGCCAGAAAATTTGTGACTGGGGCTCAGACTCCAGTGCTATGCTCTAGGGATGTGCATTCATTACATCCTTTTCAGCGGTATCCAGGCGTGCACCTCGCTGACTATAAAATACGGGTAAAAGCAGATAATATGCTTTTATTTGTATTAACAAGTTATGCACAGAAGGGCGGATTTTAAAAAGGCCACGTGGGTAAAATCCGGCCTTTACACGCGTGCCGGGCCTAGCGCACACCGAGCTTATTTTCAAAAAGGCCCGGCCACGCATGTAAAGGCCAGTGCGGGCCTTCGTGAAAGGGGCAGGCCGGGGGCATTTTCTGGGAGGGCAAAAAATATTTGCAGGAGCAAAAGGTTAGTTACAAAAATGGGGGGGAGGGGGCTAGGCTAGAGATAGGGGACGGGGAAGGGAGGTTAGGGTAGGGGGTTGGGAAGTTCCCTCCCAGTCCGCTTCTTAATTGGAGCGGACTGGGAGGGAACTGGGGAAGGCCCTGATGCGTCACCGTGGAAATCTGCAAAATTATAACCCCCCCCTTGTGTGCGCGCCGACCTGGAATTTTATTACATGTGCCCACCAGCGCGCACATGTTATTAAATCGCGCGTCCATGTGTGCGCGGGCTTATTTTTGGAAAACCTACCCCATACTGTCCATTTTTACCTGTATACTATAAAGTCCACGAGGTATGCGGGTACCACTGAAACATCCCTGGTGTACTGAGGTCGGCATGGAACGGGGGCAGGCAAGCAAAACCTCGGTCGCATGGCGTCTCCTGGAAGATTTCACGCCAGCCTCTTTGGGGAGAAGAGATGTGCTGTGGGATTGCACAATGGGAAAAGCCACCCCAGATACTGCAGGATTCAACTGGTGCCGGTGTCCAAGTCTCTCCGGCAGTTTCTTAATTAAAAATGGGCCAAGGTTATTGGGGGCAGGGGAGGGCGGGAGAAGGAACCAGCAGCAGGCATCAAAAAGTATTCCTTCAATTTGGGACCTCCGTCCTGTTCCCAGTGACTTGCCCTGGGCCTTTCTTTTTAAATTCCTAGGTGGGGAGTGGGAATAAGATGGGAGGGGCATCTTTAATTTAACAGCGACCCAAATCTCAAGGTGGTGTATCAGAACGATCCCTTTCACAGTTGCACAAATAGTGCGTTAAATGTTTCTTGGGGGAAATGTCTGCCGTAACTTTTGGATGTGCAAATGAGAAGAGACCAGCATTATACGTGGTAGCAATTGGAAGAAACCCCATCAATCTTCCCCCTACAGAGAGTAAAATGATTTTGAATGTCTCAGATTCAATCGGATATGGCTGATGAGACTGAAAATCTCTTTGCAAAATAACCCCCCAAAAAACCCCAAGAAGTTTGTACGTTATATTTCTTCTCCCTCTATTAAAAAAAAAAAAAGTTGTCATTGCGATAAAAATAAGCAGCCATATTTTTTTTTAAATATTTTTTGCAGTGCCAGGAAAGATTTGCACAGAGAGCCCTCCAGGAGCTGAGAAATCTATTTTCATTACAAGAAACATTGATTTTGCATTTAAAAGTCTCATTATTTGAGATAATGACCGTCGGGTTCCTTAGTAACTCTTCTGGTTTCTAAATCACTAAAAAAAAATAGGAAAGGTTTTCTAAGCAGAGAAAGGGATCCAGAGTTCCCCAAAATGAAGCAGAAGCAATTAAAACTTAAAAAGAAAAAACCCTCTCCTATTACCAGGTGCCATCGTTTGCAGAGTCTTCGGAAAAAAAGCCAAATAGAAGTGGAAGGAGATCCTCTTGGAGTGGCTGGCAGCAAACCGATGTGAAAGTTACCCTTGAATGGTGAGCCAGGTGAAATGATAGCACTCGTTTATTCAATCTGAAGGCCCTCATAATTTCTGCTTGTAAGAATTAGAATAATCCTATGCATATTTTTGTGGATGTATGTATTGTGTGTTCAGGGTCTTGCAATAGAACAAGAGAGGCAAGTGTCTTCCTTTGATTTGTAAGCCACTTGGAGCAATTAACTTTTGGAAAAAGGGCAGGATTAGTGATTTAAGCTGTAAGGCCATGGAAGGGCTAAATAACCACCACCTCTCTTTCACCAGCCTCGAAGCTGCTTGGGCATTAATCTATTCCCTAGTTGAGTGGACCTCCCCGGTAACAGTCCCCATGAATGACTGACAGCAGGGCACCCGGGTGCGTTCTGTTCCAAGGTTAGATTCTCTGGCACCAGACCTTTCTTCGGCACTAGCTAGGGCTCGCTTATGTTTTACACGCTCAGGTTTTTCAGCCACGTTAGAAGTTTTGTGTAAAGTAATTCTTGCAGAACGCAAGGTTTCAAGTTTAAAGAAAACACAGCCCTTAGCATATAAATTCCAGATGACTTCTATTTAAAAATTGTGGGGTAGATTTTCAAAGGGTTATGCGTGTAACCCCCGAAAACCTACCCCTGCGCGCGCCGAGCCTATTTTGCATAGGCTCGGCGGCTCGCGCAGGTCCCGGGACGCGCATATGTCCCGGGGCTTCGAAAAATGGGCGGTCCGGGGGCGCGTCTGGAGCATGACGGCGGCCCCCGGGGGCGTGGCTGTGGCGTGGCTGCAGTCTGGGGGGTGTGGCCAAGTGCCCCGACACAGTGGCCTCTATTGGGGCCTGGTGCGCCGGCAGTGAGCCGGCGCGCACAAGTTACACCTGCCAGAGGCAGGCGTAACTCTCTATAAAACAAGGTAGGGGGGAGATTTAGGTAGGGCTGGGGGGTGGGTTAGATAGGGGAAGGGAGGAAAAGGTGGGGGGGGGACCAAAAAAAAAGTTCCCTCCAAGGCCGCTCCGATTTCGGAGCGGCCTTGGAGGGAACGGGGAAAGCCATTGGGCCTCCCCTAGGGCTCGGCGCGTGCAAGGTGCACAAGTGTGCACCCCCTTGTACGCGCCAACCCCGGATTTTATAACATGCGCGCGGCAGCGTGTGCATGTTATAAAATCGGGTGTACATTTGTGTGCGCCAGGTAGCGAGCACAAATGTACCCCGTGTGCGCAAAATTTAAAATCGGCCCCTCTATGTATAAAGAGAACTATGTCTATATAGACATAAGTAAGGCTGTAACACTGCTTTCCATTGGGTCTTCTTTGCCAAGGTTTACATAAATTTTCTTAAATAATACACAATGTAGTACACTCACAGGGGTGGTAACTTTCAGACTGGCATGCGGGTGCTCGTGTGCGTCGGCCCGCGCCCAGGGACGCGGCTGTTTTAGAACCTGCGCGCATATATGTGTACACTGATGCTGTTCCCAGGTTAGTTAGATCGTCCCCAGCTCACCCAATTAAGAGAGAGGTCCTCCAAACCATCACTCCCCCCCAGTTATCCCCGACCATTAAAACCCCACAGATCCTGCCGATGTTTCTTTATTTTCTAACTTACACGTCATCCATAGCAGAAGTAAAGTTACGCAGCAGGGGAGCCTCGGCGCGCGCCGCTGGTATTTACGAGTGCATCTCAGATTCTCGCTCCGCCCATATCACGTCCACGCCCCGCCCCTTTATGAAATCCACCTGGCGCGGGCGAGCCCAACCTATTCGCACAACCCCCGATTGTTGCGCGCACGGCGGGCTTTTAAACTCCGCCTTTAAATGGGATTTAGAAACACTAGAGGAGATGTTCTCTGTTTATAAAAAGGTGAGTAATTTCCTTCAGAGTGGTCTAAATTAAATCTGTTAGGCCACTGGAAATGGTTAAGGAACTGATAGGCCCGGCCCTTGCCAGCTCTGGATGTCCACCGGGGCATGAGGGAACCTCTTCAGAACCTGGGAAGCCAGAGTTGCTCGTTTTTACTTCAAACCCTACCCTGTTAATCGTGTCCTAAGCTCTTCCTTCATGCAGGACCCACATCGCAGCCTTTGGAGGACGTTGAAGGCCGGGATGCTTAAATGCTAAAATAGTAATAATAATAGGCAAAGCTGCTTCTCCCTGAGGCTGTGCCCTTTCTTTCTTGAATTTTTGGGATTTTCTTCATTCTGGTGCCGGCCTGGCCCAATCTAGTTGCTCAGGGTCAGAACTGGGCGTGTGCAGCTTGGGACCCCCCCTCTACCTCCGGGGGGAAATGTTTACCGAGAGGCAGAAGCGACTCAGCACGCTCCATGCCAGCCTGAAAGGCCCTTTACCTGGGAAACCATAAATATTATAGGCATGCTCGGGGAGTGTGCCAGTGTGAGCAGACACAATGCGCGTGCAGGAGGATGGGTTGCATCCTATCTAGGTAACCCTTTCCTTCCCGCCGGGGAACATTAACCCCTGCTTGTCTGGTCTGGAGGATGGACCTCTTGCTGTCAATCCTCCAACAGAATTATCCTAAAAGGTTTATCTAAATAAAACATCATAGCTTGGAGGCCCTAAACCTTTGAGTTAGCTTGCACATTAATAGCACGTGCGCTCTATTGAGGGGCAATTTTACCAGGTGCGCTAAAAGATAGAGGGAATTGCATGTTAAGTGACATTCTAGCATGAACGCAATCATTTTTAGCGACTACATACTAAAACAATTTTAGCACAAGGTAGAGAGGACAAGTTTCAAAGTCCTTTATGTGGGTAAATAGAAATCTGTGTGAAAATGGCTCTGCTTCAGCATGGCTGAAAGGACATGTGTTGTCCGCAACGTGCGCAGCTTTTAACTGCATGTAGAGGAGGCATTCCCCTGTTTTGGATGGGATCTGTAAAATCGCCTTATTGGGAACATCATAAAGAGTTAACGGTGAACACATTTGTAGGGTTTTGCAGTTCACGGAAAGGAAGACGTTTGGAAAATGGATCGTGAGGGTTCCCCTCTCCCCACCAGTCCTTCCCGTTCTGAAGATATTTATAGCCCCTGACCTGAGGGGAGGGTTCAGGTGCCGCTTGATAATCCCTGATATTTAAGCCACAGCGCGGCCCATGGAATCCATCCTCGTTCCCGGTGCTTGCTGAGCAGGAGAGCTGCCCGCCCTTCATCCCCTGCCAGGCTGGATACGCCCCTGTTGGTCACTCATCAAGGGTTTTTGGCTCGTTGAACAAGTATTTTTTTTCTTGGAACAAATGCAGCCTTGACACTGTTGCCACACGCTCCTGGGAGAGCCGCCAGCTTTCCTACTGACTTAAAGGTAGAAATGCACAACCATCCGGCAAGAGAGGCGCTTGAACTTATGGGGCAGGGGGTCACATTTAAATAAGCCACAGTGCAGAAACGTATAAAATTAGTTTCCACTATAGAACCAAAAATGATAAAACTAGGAAATTAACAATGATTTTATATAAGGCAATGAGATTTATTAGAGACTATCCAAAAAAAAAAAAATTAAGTTGTCAAAATGTTTCCCCGGCTCTAGAAGAAATTCTTTCTGTTTTCTTCCTTTTGTCCAGTCCAATACTTCCAAGTCGGTCTTAAAGGGCTGTCCCTCCTTTCTCAGCTCATACAACCCTCAGTGGAAAATTGGCCGTTCGGTGTCTGAGAGGGCTCCGAGTCTCTCTAGGCTGCCACACATTTACTGCCTCTGATTGGGTCTCCGTTGGCTGTTATGTCACAGCATGAGGTCATAAGTGACACTTTTGTGACTACATCCGCCCCCAGGTGGCACGGGGGGAGGGAGGGGGGGGGAGAGAAGAGGATGTGGCAGAAATCATAGGAGAAGTCCTGTAAGAATTTCTTCATGGGGAAGACAAATGTGAAAGCAATTTCTGAGGGTAAAAAGCATTTTATCAACATAAATCAGCTGCCTGTTCATTGCCCGCCCTTCATGGGGCTGAAAGCACAGACATTCCTTAGTGCAGGTGGCTGTAGCCGCGTTTAGAGGAGGCATCCCCAGCGGAGGAAGGTGCACACGCGGATCGCGCTTTTCAACTCCGCGCGCAAGCTTTTCCAGCAAAATTCCATCTGCACGGGTCGCAGGTGTAAGGGACCGTGAGGACCTTGGCCCCGAAGCAACTTTCCAAGTTTTGAGAATTAGCACAGAGATTACTGGTATCACGTGCAGGTGTCCTCGTGGACAGTTTGAATATTGCCCCCCACGGTGACATGCTGGGACCCCTTTCAAACAACAGAGGGCAGGCCTGGCCACTCGTGCCCGGCTGTTTTGTCATCCCGTGGCATTGCGGGTTTCTTACGAAGATGTCCCCCTGCGAAGAACACAACGGCTTCGCTCGAGAGGGTGACTTTTGCGTGCGTTGTTTCACGCCTGCTAGCAGCTGCATCTGTATTGCTGTGGCAGCTGTTTATTAATAGTGCAAGGGCAATATAAGGGGGCAATATAAGAGTGCACCAGCAGCAGATCAGATCGATGGTAGATCCTGCGGTAGGAAATCCTTGGCATCACAGCAGCCCGAAGGCTTGTCCCTTCCCATAGCGAGTGTGGCTGCGAGAACGAAGAGGAAGATAACATGAATTTCATTTCAGGTGGAGACCACCAGTACACACAGAGGGGGGCTGCCAAAAAAAAAAGGGTGCAGGACCTGCAAGCAAAGCCCTATGCAGAGGGACCTAGGGAACCCAGAAGGTCTTCTCTAGAGACGAGAAAGGAGGATGTCAGAAACATTCAGATATCAGGAAGATTTTAGGCGGCAGGAAGGAGGGAGGTTCACAGGGAATCAAAGAAATATTTCTTTAGTGTGGGGGAGGGGAGGGGGCGAAAGGAGGCTGGCGGTGGATGCCCAGAATCACTGCCTGCAGAGGAAATAGCAGCCAAAAATGAGACAGAAGCCAGACAAGCTTGGGACCCGATGCAAGGGGGCGAGAGAGGTAGATGACCGGAGGGGCCACGGGGTCCTTAGCTGCCACCATAAGCTGTGCTACAATGCAAATGCTGTGGATTAGGACTGAACAAGCAGGGGGTGACAACCTAGGCAAGGACTTCAAATGCTGCCCTTGTAGACTTAGTTTTTGGAATAGACTTGGTTTTTGGGTACTTGCCAGGTTCTTATGGCCTGGATTGGCCTCTGTTGGAAACAGGATGCTGGGCTTGATGGACCCTTGGTCTGACCCAGTATGGCAATTTCTTATGTTCTTATGTTCTTGTACTATGACGGCCACGGTTAGGGATGTGCATTCGTTACATCTATTGTGGTGATATCCGCCTACCCCGTGGACTTTATAGTTCACCGGTAAAAAAATGGAAAATATGCGCATAACTCATTATTAAAACTACACGCATACCGTCTGTTTTTACCCGTTTACTGTAAAGTCCGCGAGGTACGGCCGAAACATATGAAACCAATGCACATCCCTAGTGACAGTAGCATAAACAGAAACATCCAGGCTACTTTTCCCTGTGCTGTCCCATGTTTGACGTTGCAAACACTATTTGTAGTGCTGTATGTTATCTCGGCACATGAGAAATTGCTAGCTCTTTATTAAATATTGATTAAAAAGTGCAATATAAATTAAAATATATATATATATATATTTATAGGGCCAGTGCCATTTTCTTGTGTGGAAGGCATGGATCTTGGGCTTCGGCCTCAGTCTGCTGGTGCCATTTACAATTGTAACACGCCAGCAGGGCAGGAGTGAGCAGTGCTCACTCCTGCCCCGTGAAGAAAGAAGACTTGGGGCAAGCAACATTGTACTCTGCTTCAATTTCGTTTCGGAGACTGCGGAATATAAAACAATGACAAATAGATAAATATGAAGATTTGGGGAGACTGGGAGGGAATCAAGGGAGGGTCCAGGAGGGGTTTCTATGTTTTGTTTTGCTTATTTTATTTGCGATGGGAGGGAGGTTGAGCTGACATTATTTTCTATTTTTATTTTTTTCTGTTTTCAAATGCAAACCAAGACAAGAAAATTAGAAAAAAAAATATATGTGCACAACTCTAGTTATTTACCCTTTCAAATAGTACCCAAACTAGGGATCACTCCCAGAAACTAACAGGTAGAAGATTTAAAGCAAATTGTAGGAAGTATTTTTTTTCATTCATTATATAATCAAGCTGGGGAATTTGTTGCTGGAGGATGTGATCAAGGCATTTAGCATAGTGAGGTTTAAAAGGGATTTGGACAAGTTCCTGGAGGAAAAGTCCATAACAGATTATTAGCCAGGTGGACTCTGGGAAATCAACAAGAAATAGATCTATTCTTTGCGATCTGTCGGGTACTTGTGACCTGGCTTGGCCACTTTCGGAGACAAGATGCTGGGCTCAGTGGACCTTGGTCTGACTCAGTATGGCAATTCTTATGTTCTTATGAGCAACTTTTAGGAAAAATAAGGCATTTATGGTAAGTTTCCAAAGAAGAAAACCTTCAGGAGTCTGAATTATTGAATCACATATGGCATTTTTTATTTATTTGTCTTCAGAGACTATGAGAAATGGAAAAAAAAGCACAAAAACTTGTTCTAACAAGCAAGGACATGAAGTTGTGCTGTTTCAGAAATGTTATCCAGGGAAGAAGAGGGCACGCAAGAGAGCTGAGTCAGCAATTCTAAACCGTGGCTCGAGGCATAAGGGAAGCGCTGACTCAGAATCAAAACAGGTCGGCATAACAACTTAACCACTGTGAGGATAATGCACCAGAATCAGGAGCAAATATCCACCGAGTGTCTCTTTGTGAGCTCGTTGAGTAGCTGGGTGTCTTGGCAAAAGCTGCTGGACTGGGAGTTGGAGGCGTGGTAATGAGGCACTGCTCTCTCCGAACTGTGTCGCCTTTCAAAAGTGCCTCCACTGGATGGCAGTGCTTAGAGACTGACAGAGATGATTCTTTATCCAAATCAAACTGCACAGTCCTTGGCAAATCCATTCCGTGCGACATTCTTGGTCCGTGGACGTTCATTCAGATATCCATGAATTCACGACGGTTGATTTGGTGGGAGAGCATCCCATTCTTGTTAATTAAGCTCATGATGCTGAACTCTGACAAGGCCCAAAACCCTCTAGGAGTCTGGTCAGGGTATTTTATTAGCACATATGGAGATCTCCAGCTGAGAAGCTATAAAGGATTTCTTCCATTGTATGCCTATGGCAAAAAAAGCTAAGTACATCTAGCCCATGATCTTGATCTCCCAAATGGATAACCTCAGACACATCTGCCTAACTTGTTTCACTTACATCCTGTTTACCCATTGGTCAACGTATCCGGGATAAAATTGGTCAGACTGTTTTTAAATTGATCAGCTCCAAATGATTCACTGTGGAACAATGCCTGATTACGTATTTAGTGTCCTACAGGATCTCTGCAATCCTCCCAAAGAGGATTTCTGGACTTACCATGTGTTATGCAGACCAGATTGGTAGAGACAGCTCCTACTCTTTGGAACCTGCTTCCTGAGGTGCTCTGATTGGCAGATCATGAGAAGAATTTTAAAAGTTGATTAAAAACATTTCTTTATAAACAAGCCTATTTTTTAAGCATTTTTAGTGTGACCGACCTTTCTTTCTATAGATTGCAGGAAGATTGTATAATTCTTTAAATACAGCTATTTAAATAAGTTTATTTTAAGCAAATCTCTGGTGTGTAGAACTTATTTTTTACTTATTTATTTTATTATATTTTATTGTTTTTTTGTTTTGTCCTATCTGTATTGTATTGTTCTAAAATTTATGTTTGTATTTTTGTACATCACTTAGTACGTCAGCGTAAGAGATTAACAAATTTCAAATAAAGTTAAAGATGTTTATTAACCTTTTATTCCCGGTTATTCAAATGAAAACCAACACAAGAGTTGGGTAGTGATGGTGCCTTGGCCAAGGAATATTTAGAGATGGAAGTTGCTAATTGCCTGGGGAAAGAACCTAAGTAACCCTAAAAGCTTGCATCTTTTAAAATTTATAGCCCTAGAAGTCTATGGTCTTTGCTTGTTTCTTTCAAATTAATTTTATTTCTCTGGCAACAGCCTTTGGCAAAGAGCCCTTCAGAGTCTGCATGGTATAGGTCTTTTCAGTTGGGTATTTTTCCAGTTGGGTCAGCCATGGACAGCACCAATGGGACCTCCTTGTGCTAGAGTATCTTACTCTTGGTGGCCTCCTCCCTGAAGATCCCAAACACCATCTCCTTTCATTGTTCTGCTCTTCTGAACAGAGGCCCTTCCCACATGCCTGAACAATGTATTGCATGTCTCTGATTCACGATGTGCGAATGCTGGTTGGGATGGTTTTATATGGCTAATAAAACACAGGTGGTGGAGCAGAAATGTATCTGTTTATAGATGTTATCGTAAGTAATGAAAGGTGATCTGTTTGAAAACAGTAGGTTATTTTTGGCAGGCAGAACGATGCTTGCCGTAGTTTGCAGGCTGCCCCTTTAAACCCATTTTTGACTGGCACCTATGCACTGAGTGGGAATAATGCCAGGCAATGGTGCAGTGGCAATGGTATAAGAGAGGAAGCCAGCAGAAAGGAGGTGGCATCTAAAAACAGGCAATTTAGCAGTGCAATGAAAAATAATGTAAAAAAGCAGTAAAATTAGACAAATAAACCAGAGCTCCTAGAAATAACCCGATGTGGCCATATTTGGCAAATTGCCTGTATCAGGGGTAATTCAAAATCTTTTGATAACAAACAACGCAAAATAAACCACAAAAGAAGCCAACACTGGAAACAAACACAACCAAGGCAAAGCAGCTAAGGCACAAAACGTGCCTTTTGGTGGCTTTTCGTCCCCATTTTCACCGTGCATTTACCTCCTGTGCTTGATTATTTACCCTTTTTCCTGTTACCACGCAAGGAAGCCAGCGCCTCCTTTAATCAGAAATATTATAAATAGCGCTGAGATCCCCTGGAGGATCTCGTTCATCTACACTGAACCGAATGGGGTCGGCATTATACCCTCAGTGGTTAGAACACAAAGATGCAATGCAGACCGGTAAGAAGAGGTGTGGGTGCTCACAGGGGATGTGCAGATGTTCATCAGAGGTCCCGTCGCATTACATGAAAGTGTCCAGATGTTTCCACAAACTTCTGCCCAATAAGAAACCTTAACACCAGTGCATACACTAGACCATCTTTGATGATCTTGGCACTACTTTTAGTGCTGATTCTGTAGGACTGGTTCTAAGAGGTTGAGGGTCATTGCTAATTACTATTAACCAGTTCAGTCTGAGTGTGCTCAGAGAGAGGTGTAAAAAGTGTAAAAAAGTTCTGATTGAAATCCAAGAAACTGGACCATAAGTCTTACACTTTAACCTGGGATGTACAATAGGGATGTGCATGCATTTCTTTCATTTCAGCGGGTACCCACGTACATGCTGGCTTTCTAGTACACACGGGAAAACAGATGGTGTGTGTATTTTTATTAATGAGATAAACATACTCTCCATTTCCCCGTGTGTACTAGAAAGTCGGTGAGGTACGTGGGTAGAAACGTTAGGAACAAATGCACACGAATACACATTCCTAGTGTACAAACAAAATAATTTAAAGGTGACTTTTAAAAGCCAGGCATGTGCCAAAATCAGGAGATGTGCACACATACAGCATATGCGTGTCCATCCTATTTTATAAGCCACCCACACGTGCACACAAGTCCCAGTGTGCGAATATCACGCATCAGGGGAAACAAAAGTGGAATATGGGTGGGATGGAGGCAGGGTGTGGGCATTCTGGGGCGGGGCCAAGAGATGTGTGCACAAGTATCTACACACCTGGGTGTGCGCCCAGGAATATTTGAGCATAAAATTACTTCTGCTATGGAGGAAATGTAAGTCTCAATAAAACTATTTCCAGGCATCTCTGAGGTGTTTGGGGTAACTGGGGTGGGGGTGCAAGCTAAAGAAACAGGGAAGTGTGGAGGGCCTAGTTGTAGACTGGGTGAACTGATGGATGAACTGGTGAAACTGGTCATGGCACGGACACATGCCTGTTATAAAATCCCCTCACTTGGGCAGCTCGGAGCCGACGTTACATGGCTGTGCGCGCTCATTCGTAAGATTAGGAGCGCAGGCACGCGCACCAGGGCTGTTTCATACCATGCATGCCCATATACCCAAACCTAAAGAGTCGCATTCACACGCTGTCATCTTATTTAAATTACGAGCATGGCTGTTTCACAAACTTTGCAGTGCTGGTGTCCCACTGAAGACTCAGAAAGAAAACAGCACTGACGGCTACAGAGCCGCAGATTTCTGTAAAGAAATAGAGCTCCTTATGGGTGTCCAGGGACTGCCTTTGGTGGCCTCGGGCCTGCAGGAGTTCAGTGTTCTGTGCTGTAAATGCAATGTGTGAGTCCTGACTTAAGTAAACGCTACTTACGCTACCTGATCCCGCCTCTTCTCGAGCTGTTGAAAACTAAACCTAACCCTCAAACATGGGTGGCCCTTTCCTAGCTTGGTTGCGCCATAGAAGATTAATCCACTAGTGGAGGGTGGAGCCTAAGGCTTGACTGTAGGAAGTCTACCACTTCCTCCACCTTCCCGATGAACATGTTTCTGTTTCTGACATGTCTACTGGTTGCCACATCCAGATGTTCTGATGCCTCCTCCAACCTCTCATTGGTGAGCCATTCACCTTGTTACTCTAAGCCCTAAATAAAGCCCTTTTTGCTTGTTAACTTTTAGTTTGTAGTACAGTTCTCTTTCGTTTAACCTGAATCTATTGGAAACACGCTTGCTGATGTCATCATCATGTGGAGGGTTCGTCACCATTCATGTGTCACAAGGCCGAAAGCATCTCGTTTGTCAGGGAAATACTTAAGTCCTTGAGCATCAGTTAAGGTCATTGTAAGGGAGCTTTCTTGGTGGTCCATGTTCTTTGTTTGCTTTTCTGACATGAAACCTTCTTTGATTCCAGGGTTGCATGTTCCAATATTTGTGTGCAAATGCAGGCCATGATGAAATTAACTCCTTGTTGGACACCATCAGATACAAGATTGGCGTCTACCATAAATACCTTGGGTGAGCTGACACTTGCGATCTCTGGAGGAGCCTGAATCAAGTCCTGTAAGTTGAGTTAACAAATCTCTTTCATGATTATTGGGATTTTTTTTCTTATCTACCTGCTCCTTTCAGGCTCCAGCTCAGTCAGAACCAGGGCTGGCATCTGCTACCATGAGCTTTCATTCACAATTTACCGGGGGGGATATTTCTGACTCTTTTTTTATATTCTCCCCTCTCCCTGCCCAATGTCACTGCAGTGACAGCCCTGGGCCAGGGGCCGGGCACCAGAGCCCCCTTCTGGAACCCTGCCATCATGAGCCTGGCCACTAGGTGTCCCCCTTGCACAACGATGGGGGCTTCCTCTCCCTTGCCCCCACCGCCGGGAGGTTGCGAACGCTGTTCTCCACAGCGACCCCCCAGCCCCGGCTGACCCAGGGAACTGCAGACCCAGTTCAGGAATCGAACCCAAGTCCCTCCGTGATGCTTCTAAGAAATCTTGCGATGGTGTCAAATGGCCTGTGCGTGTCCTGAATGCACCTAGCGGGAAAAGAATGAAGCTGAGTTCCGCTTTATGCTTGTTTAACTACACATACACGCGCTCCCCCTGCTACCTTTCTCATCTCTCATTTATTACAAACGTTCCAAATTCGAGTTTGGCACTCAGGGGCTTTTTATAGTAACACTAATGGAGGAGAGTAGAAGCATTATATGTGAATAATGTATTATGATGATACAGTTTGGGTCTCTTAGCTCTAACTGAGACCAACACTGTTGTGTATTATTCATAATTTGCACACACCTTCCCGGACATTTCTATGTAAATATTTAATACGGTGAAGCAAGTTAACCCTTTCTTTCGGAGGAAATGTCCAGTGTAGCAGAAAAGAGCAGTGTTAACGGACGACCTGTGCCGAGGAGGGTTATAATTGGTTTTCAATAATAAGCAGGGATAAAGAAAAATCATTGGTGAATTTAAATTGTTTCCCAGGAAATTCCTTTCTTTAAGGAAAACAAATAGATATTTTCCCCCTTTTCCGGAGGCAGCTGTGGGAGAGCTGCGAGAAGTTTCTGAGCGCTGAATGCACGGGTCAGACTATGATAAACTATGCATTATTATTGAAATGAGCCTCATTTGGGAAAGACTGGCACAGAACAGGAAAACATCCATTTTTGAATCAGGCCCTAATGTGGTTAGATAATTCTTGTCTTGCTGCACTAAAAGCTATTGCAAGCTGCAAAGAATCTTTACTGACTACACAGGGAGCTTAACTTTCAAAAGTATTTGCGGTACAGCTTTTGCGTACAGAGGGGGATGCGCAGAGAGATGTATCCCAGTATTTTATCAGCTGTGCAGCTCTAAAACTATGTGCATATGTTTCAATGCACACCAATATTTCTAATGCAAGGAAATGCATACTTGACCTATATTACAAACATACAGATGTATATTTTAGGCATGTAAATAAATATAACGTATAACCCTGATTTATATGTGGAGTTAGGCATTTTATAAAGAATGCACAAACACCATTTGTAATCACCAGTTCACTGATCCCTCTGCCATTTCTTCCAGTCCAGCTCCGGTTCACCTAGGCCCTCCAGCACGACACCCTGAACCCAGGCCTCCCACCCAAAAACTGCAGACAAGTCCGATTTCACTTGTGCTAGCAGATGTAAAAGTGTACGGACAAGTTCAATCACTTGTATGCGTCTCTCTCATAAACAGCAACATTTGCACATTCTTCTTCACCCTGCCCCGGAATTCCCCTGTTTTGTAAAATGTTCATGCAAAACCAAAAAACTGGCACATTCTGTGAATGTTTATAAAATAGCACAGTGTGAGTGCGTGCTACTTACACACGTGTTTATAAAATAGCATCCTGTGGATACGTGCTACTTACATGCGTGTTTATAAAATAGCATTGTGTGATACATGCTACACAGGTGTTTATTAAATAGCATCCTGTGAATACGTGCTACTTAGACGTGTGTATAAAATAGCATCCTGTGGATACGTGCTACTTACATGTGTGTTTATAAAATAGCATTGTGTGATACATGCTACTCACGTGTTTATTAAATAGCATCCTGTGAATACGTACTACTTAGACGTGTGTATAAAATAGCATCCTGTGAATACGTGCTACTTACACACGTGTTTATAAAATAGCATCCAGTGGATACGTGCTACTTACTCATGTGTTTATAAAATAGCATCCTGTGGATACGTGCTATTCACTCGCGTGTTTATAAAATAGCTTCCTGTGGATCCGTGCTGCTTACACGCGTGTTTATAAAATAGCATCCTGTGGATACGTGCTACTTACACGCGTGTTTATAAAATAGCATCCAGTGGATACGTTCTACTTACTCGCGTGTTTATAAAATAGCATCCTGTGGATACGTGCTATTTACTCGCGTGTTTATAAAATAACATCCTGTGGATCCGAGCTACTTACACGCGTGTTTATAAAATAGCATCCTGTGGATACGTGCTACTTTCACGCATGTTTATAAATTAGCATCGTGTGAATATGTGCTACTTATATGCGAATAAAATAGTATCGTGTGAATACGTGCTACTTACACATGTTTATAAAATAGCACCGTGTGAATATTTGCTACTTACACGCATGTTTATAAAATAGCATCGTGAATACGTGCCTCTTACATGCATGTTTATAAAATAGATCAGTGTGAATACATGCTACTTACATGTGTGTGTGCTGTGCGGAACCCCTTTGAAAATGTCCTCAATATCTTATAAACACACAATGTGTCCTTGTAAGGAGGGGCTTGTATATGTGGGACCAGATGCACCAAAAAGGACTTTCCCCATCCTGTGCTTGGGAGTGAAATGCTTTGTATGTACGGTGTGGCTCCCAGTGCTAAAATATGACGACTACCTACCGAGGTGGCGAATGGTTTGCTGTGGAGCTGAGATTTCCCTTTAGAATAATACCTTATTGAGTGTTTGCTTCTTTTGATCCGAGTCCTCGAAGTCGGTAATCTGTTGTATTTCTTACTTCGTTACAACGTGGATGGTGTGCAGTGTGGTCACACCCCCTCTCCTTTACTCCCCTCAGTGCTACTCTTTGTCCACGCGTGTGCGTCCGCAGTACAGGTGCCAGAGCCAGTCTGGTGTTGAGCCACGGGGCCAGGGACCTGCAGTCAGTGGCAAAGCTGGGATCAGGAACCCTGTCCTGTGATCCTGCTTCTTTCTATAACCCGAGATTCCTTTTCATGGCACGGCTGCCAGCATGATGCCTCCTCCCTGGTGTTTATCGAAGGACAATGCACTGTTTAAAAAACACAAATCATGTCACGTGAAAAACTGTTTGCTTCTAAACTGCTCCTGTCTTCCGACTGCCTGCCAGCTGCTTCCTCGTTTTTAGGACGTGAGTATGCAAAATTGCAGTTATTCCTTCACGGTGAAGCTGAAAGGAAATCTTATTCCGCTAGTCTTGAGAAAATCTCTGCACATTTTCCAATTTCCGTTTCATAATTATGACTCTTGTTGCTTATAGAAATAACAAGCGATTGAGATAATTTCTTTTTTTTTTTTAATGCAGTCAAAAACTTAAGTGATTTGAGGTTTCGTTGGAAGAGAAATGATAGATATATCAGGGTAGAGGAGGCTGAGGCTGGAGAAACCAATGCAGAGGAGATTTCATTTTATTAAATTTGTTATTCTCCGGCTTACAAAAGCCCTCCCAGCGAGGGACAACCTGGCACATACAGAAAAGAAAGACAAAATAATAATAAAATGTAAAAGGTGACCCAAAAGGGGAAAGCAGTAATAAAACAACAAGAATTGCACAATAAAACACAAAGGCAATATGACATCAAAGTGTAAAAACAACAATATATCGAGAGCAGTAATCAAATCGACTGTAAAAGTCAGACAAAAAAATAAAACAGCCACAAACCTGCTGTTTAAAATCCAACAAGCTCACACGACAAACAGAAACGGTAGTGCAATGATCACCCCGTACTGCAGCAAGATGAGTGATGCAGCGTAGTGCTCGCGTCCACCAGGGGTTCAAGCACATGGAATGAACTCATTCCCTTGGGGTCCTCGGGCTCTGAAGGCAAAATGCCTCTGGAAATGTGGATTTTGAGGAATAAAAGCCGTTGGAAAAGGGTGCATGCAAGTGATCCGTGGGGGTGGTCACAAAATTATTCGGTTGGGTTTCCATGAGCCCTGCGCTGTGCCTCTTCGCCCACACGCTAACTCCATTTCGCTTCCCCACCCTGAACTTAGCAGTGGGCCCCGTCAATAACGTTTGCCTCCTTTTCTTCTTAGGCTTTCTTGATTTGTGGCGTTTGCATTAAACCCCCAAAATGATACAAAACCAAAAAGTTTTATATTTTTTTCATCTGAAAAAATGACCCCAGACCCACAGGGGTCGATTTGAAAAGCAGCGAGCGCACGGTTCCCGGCGCGCACCGATTTTATAACATGCGCGTGCACGTTATAAAGTCCAATGGTTGCGCGCACATGCACGCGGGATTCTAAAATCCGCGCGCGTGTGTGTGTGGGCAGCCCGTGACTCGCGTGTGCGGGGGGGGGGGAGGGGGAATTTTCCAATTGCGCATGGTGACATGATCAGCCTTTTCCCCAGTTCCCTATCCCCCTACCTAACCTTCCTCCCCCCTCCTCCTCTCCTCTCCTCCCCAGCCCCTAAACCTAACCTAACTATCCCCAAATTTTTTATTTTGATACTTACTGCTCCTCTGGACAGCATCGAATGGCACTGTCCCGGCCCGCCGCTCCGCCCAGACCCTGCCCCCTCCCAATCTGCCCCTTTGGAGAGGCCCGGCACTTCGGCGCGTGCCGGGGTTTACCCGCGAGGCTGGGCCTGTGGTAAAATGTGCGCAGTGTGCGTAAGGCCTATTTAAAATTGACTTTGTTAATGTATATCTGAGACGAGGTTAGTATATGGGTATTGTGTATCTAAAATTCAATGCAGATTTTCATACTTATTTAATAGTCAGATATAACCAGTTATTTATCTATTTGTAGATTATGATATTGGAGCGTGTCAGATATATCTATTTATTATATAGATAATATTTTTTCTTTTCTTTATTGAGTTTTCATTTCTGTGCCTTCAAGCGGGCTAACGCAACAACTGCACTGCTTTACTTAAAAAAAACAAACAAAAAAACAGAACAAGTTGTAGCCACATCAGGAAACGAGTGTTCTGCACGTAACGAAATCCAAAACACAATTCAAAACTGTACCACAGCACAACCACAACAAACACAGCATCTGTCACGTTCTCTCTCACCTAGAATAAATTTGCCAACACGGGACAGAAAAGTCTGCGAACTGCAGCTCTTCCTTTGAAAGGATGTGGGCACCTGTTGTATCTTTCACAGCTGGAAAAGCCTCTAACTGCTACCAACTTTATACGCAGGATGTTTCCCTATTAGTATTAATTGGCACATTTCATTTCGCTCTGCGTAAACCTTTTCTCACTACAGTGCATCCATCCTCAGTAATGTTAACCCCTGCTGTCTCTGCTTGGAAAATATCCTCCTTTTAGAGGAGAGGGGGTGCAATTTTGAATAGCCCGCCTTGTTGTAAATGTGCACGGGTACTTTTCACCCACATGTCTTGTGGCAGGTTTTAAGAGGGAAGCTGCTAACTAGCCAGCCAGGTAGTTTCCCTTTCGAGAGCTGCCTGTAGGGTCCGTGGGTTGAAAGTGCTTATGCACTTTCTGCCGGCCGCAAAAACTGGGGCACAGCCAGTGCATGTAGCTTTGAAAATCAAACCTACGTGTTTGTATGTATATCGCATGTATACATATAAACCACTATTTAAAATCGCGAAAATGGGAATGATCATAAGCCCCTATTCTAAGAATGGATGTCACCATCGATTGAAGCGCCGATTACTCAAATCAACATTTGATTGAAGAACCAGTTGCTCAAGTTACTCCTCAGTATTCAAGAATTGTGAGGAAGGTTACATAGATATTCATACTCTCACAACTTTATCTTGGCTTGGCTCTTTTAATATCTAAAAAATTATTTTTTACATCATTATTAAACCCTTGGATATTCTACTTTTAACAAAGTGATAAGATGAATTACACCTTACTGGCAAAATCCTGCAATGCCTCATAAACCATTCACACTCATAGCAATCTGCCACGCTCCAATATCATAATCTGTAAATAAATAAATAACTGGGTATATTTGACTATTAAATAAGTATGAAAATCTGCATTAAATTTTAAATACACAATACCCATATACTAACCTTGTCTCAGGTATACATTAACGAACAGTGGGTGAAACTCAATGTTATGTTGCATAAAAATGCTATGCATACACAAACAACATATCAGCGTTTTAAAAGGACAACCGAAAGTCGCGATCAATAATGACAATCTATCAAATCCGAGTGGCATCTAAATCCCGCCTACTCGCTCACCAGGCTATCACATACTAACTGAAAGAGAACTATAAAACCTTATGTATATAGCACATCTATCTACTCAAAATGTTTACATGCACATAATAGTCAAAATATCTCCTTATCACCCATACGTTCAACACACAGTATCTGATGCAAGCATGAATTAATTTGTGTGTGCATCCTATCAAATTACCAAAACTATCTCTACATGTAAATTTGTACTTGAGGTCCTAATTGAAAACTGCATATATGTCTTTTCCACTAAACAGTTGAATCTACAAAATCAACATGGCTATTGAACTCTACCTGACTGAGAACTGAGATGCTTTATATATACAGCGCATCAAAATGCATGGAATATTTATATACTCTAGAGTGACCGAATGTTTGTAAAGATAACCTGATTGAGGACTAAGCCCCTTGTTAACATTAAACAATTAGACCATGAAATAAAAAATGGTATAGTAATAAATAAATACTACTTTAATTGTGACTTGATGTGCACATAATATCATAACAGATTACTCCATTTAACCTCCATGAGGTTCAATGGCCTTCCAACTAAAAATGAACTGTTGTTCCCTCTGGATAAGTTGAAGCGATATGTCCCCGCCTCAATGCGCTGTCACATGATAAATAACAAAAAACATCAAATCATCAATGGTATGTTTATTTTCAACCCAATGTGTGACTACTTGTGCTCACATATGTCCAGTTCAAATACAACTTAAAAGTTCACTAATACAAATCTTAATATTCCGTTTGGTCTGTCCAATATATACCAATTTGCATGGGCAGATGATAGCATACACAACTTGGTTTGTATTGCATGTAAAATGACTCATCAAATTATACATAAAGGAACACAGGATTTTGCCGGTAAGGTGCAGTTCTTCTTACCACTTTGGTAAAAGTAGAATATTCAAGGCTTTAATAATGATGTAAAAATAATATTTTAGATATTGAAAGAGCCATGCTGATGCAACAGATAAAGTTGTGAGAGTATGAATATCTATGCAACCTTCCTCACAATCTTTGAATATTGAAGACTATTAGCAATGTTACCATTGTTACCAATGTTACCATTAGCAATGGTAACATGGAATAGACTTAGTTTTTGGGTACTTGCCAGGTTCTTATGGCCTGGATTGGCCACTGTTGGAAGCAGGATGCTGGGCTAGATGGACCCTTGGTCTGACCCAGTATGGCATTTTCGTATGTTCTTATGTTCTTACTAACTTGAGCAACTGGTTCTTCAATCAAACGTTGATTAGAGTTATCAGTACTTCAGTCGAATATTATATGATGACATCCATCTTAGAAAAGGAATGGTCAGCAGAAAAAGGGAAGTGATATTGCCCCTGTATAGGTCCCTGGTGAGACCTCACTTGGAATACTGTGTACAATGCTGGAGACCGCACCTTCAGAAGGATATAAACAGGATGGAGTCAGTCCTGAAGGGAGGCTACTAACATGGTCAGTGGTGTTCATTCCACAGCATATGGGGACAGAGTTAAATATCTAAACATGTACACCCTAGAGGAAAGGCGAGATAGGGGAGATGTGATAGAGGCTTTCAGATATCTCAAAGGTTTCCATGCACTGGAGGTGAGCCTTTTTCAACGGAAAGGAGGCTTTAGATTGAGGGGTCATGCAATGAGGTTGAAATGGAGTAGACTCGAGCAATTTTAGGAAATATTTCTTTACAGAGAAGGTGGTGGATACATGGAGCAGCCTCCCAGTAGAAGTGGTGGAGACAAAAACAGTATCTGAATTCAAGAAAGCATGGGATAAATAGAGGGAATCTCTAAGGAAGTGATGGGGAATTATAATGCTAAATTAATTGGATGGCTGGGCAGACTGGCTAGGCCAACGTCATCCCCGGAACACCTATCTTTTGTGCGCGTATAAGTATACATATACGGGTTGATTTTCAAAGGGCCACACATGCAAATACCAGCGGTTACGCGTGTGGCCGGGCCCTGCGCCTGCTGTGCACATTTTCTAAAGGGCCTGGCCACGCGTGTAACCACTGATATTCGCACAAGTGCCGGGCCTCTCAGAAGGGGTGGGCCGGGCAGCGGGGTCTGGGCGGGGAGGGGAATGGGCCAGGACAGCACCATTCCACGTTGTCCTGGGGAAGAACGCGCCAGCCGGCATGGGGAATCTACTGCTGCTCCAGAAGAACAGCAAGGTAAAAAAATTTTAAAAATGGAGTTAGGTAGGAGTTAGGGGTCAGGGAGGAGAGGGGAAGAGGTAGGAAGGGACAGGAAAGTTCCCTTCCAGTCCGCTCCTTAATTGGAGCGGACTGGGAGGGAACTGGGGGAGACCCGTTTGCGTCAATGTACGCCAGTGCGTGCATGTTACAAAATTGGTGCATCCACATGCGTGTGCCGGGAACAGCGTGCACATGGACGCACACGCAAGTCTTAAAATCGACCCCATAATTGGGTTCTGTGCATATTTTTATGCACACAAACTCCAGACAATTTTATAAGAAGCCATTTATGTGCCTAAACCTGTGCTTTATATGCATAATTGACTTTACCTGTAAAAAGCTAAGAAATGTTTTAACATGCAAACTTTCCGGGCTATGAAGAGTCTGCCATTGCCCGAGTAGACCAAAATGCTAGCATCTTGAACCATTCATGAGCTATCAGACTCATGTTTTGGATCAATCCCGTTCCCCCACTCTGACAAAATTAAGATATGTCAATGAAATATTAAGTGTCCTTCCAGGAACTGCCCTGAGAAAAGACTTGGTGCCATCTACCATTTATGAATAAATATGAGGCAAATTAATCTATTTACTTGCTAGACTTGAGAGAATCACCTTTGACAGCCTCTTTGAAGAAAGAAGGGGAGAATTGAAAATAACAGTGTTTTTTTATGACATATCATTTTTCTAACCTGCCTTCTGATGCCTCTTAGCATGAGCAAAAGTTGGCCTTGCCTTCCAAGCTACTGCTTTTATTCCATGTAAAAAGTAGACGCATTAGCTTCAAGACGTTTGAAAAATACGATCTTGTAATTTGAGTTCATGTAGCAACAGATGCGCAGTGGGCGCTGAGCCAGATATCACAGAGATGAAATCAACATTTAAGAAGACAACTGCATTTTGAAATCTAGGAATTGAGTTACACACATTTTTGACAGCTTCCTAAATCACAGCCCACATCTAAGTTGAGTGAGATGGGAATCTGGCCCTTTAACTGGGTTCCATTTCATATAATTAAAGGCTCACAAAATTAAATGGGCCTGTATGGAAAGTGCCTTTCGGTGGGCTAAATGCCTCAAGCAATCTCCTTGCCCGAGTGTAGAAGTGACACTGGCTAAGCGATCAATATCATCTCTCTTATTAATATCAAAAGCACATTACTTTGTTTGTGCTTGGCTGTGTTCCAAGTGTTGGGCTCAGCTACCGCTCAGCCATTTGCCTGGACCATAATTTACTTTCGTGAGTTTTTAAGGTATTGTTTTGTCAGGACCAATCACCGTGAAGTTATAAATGATTCTGAGGACTTGCACTTTCCGCTAGTGACATAGGCGGTGAAATTAATTTCTAAAAACTTTCACGTCAATTACGCCCGTCCTTGAGTTATGCAAGGGGACGAAAGAGCAGAGACTTAAAGACATGACTGATGTCAAACAGATGAGGTAACGACAAATAGAAACAGGAGCAGGGGACCAAATTAGACATTACACTAGCTTTAATTGATGCATTGAATTAAAGAATGCTAAAGCCAAATAAATATTGACCACTTTGCAAAAGAACGATTGATTTTTATGATGGACATTTGCATGACATAGCTTTCTGCTCTAGGGAGTTTACACTGAGAGCCTGACGGTCCAAGCGTAGATACTTTGCAAGATTGCTCCTGAGTGATACCATATCCCCATTCCTGGCACTGACTTAAGTACACATTTTATTTTAAGATTTTCGTGAGGGATCATGGAGGGGGGGATGTCGCTCATTGGTTGAAATCATCAAGTAAGCAAATGACGTGAGACCTTGTAAAAAAAACAACAAACCAACCAACCCTCAGCAGGGAAGCCAGGGCTCAAATCGTGCTGGTGTCCCTTCTGACCTTGGGTGAGTCACTTCAGGCTCCCTTGCCTCCGGTACGCTCGGGGGGTCAGGGAATTATCTCCAGCGCCTGAATGTAACTCACCTTGAGCTACCAATGAGAAAGGCCTGAGCTAAATGGAAAAAATAAATCAAAAATAACTTAAATAACAGAATCCCCAAAAGCAGGAGGTGGAAGACCAAGGCTGTGATTCAGAGAAAAGTTACTAGTTGTAGGCATAGGAAATACTGATGCTTCATTTAGTTTTCCATTGTGTTTACTCCTTTTTTTTTCAGTCTTTTGTTTTTTGTGTTTTAGCACACGCTAAATCCTTTCGGTGCACACCATTTACTGCAGGCTAAAACGAGATAGTGCAGGCTAAAACACAGAAGTGAAGCGAAAACGAACGTTTTTGTTGTTTTGGATGGGAAGTGCTGTTGTGATTTTCCACTGTCGTTCAAGGAAAAAACAGCAGATCCGTTACCTACCCCCCCTCTCTTGAAAACGCTGACAGGTATTAATGAGGGGAGGAAATGAACTAGATCAGGTCAGCTATGTAATATTAATAATTATTTTCCTCAGTTTCCTGTTTTATTTCCCAGTCCTGCTGGCACATAGGCGCAATCCACAGGGAAGGCCTTAAAAACCTGCAGAGGTGAAGTGATGTAAGGGCTACTGAGATTGTCTCATCGTAGCGCTGTCGGGCAACTGAACGCATTCTCAGGCCCACCCCGTCAAGGCGATCAGGGAGCTAGAGAATCATTTCTACAGACAGCCTGGATAACTAAGAACATAAGAACATAAGAACATGCCATACTGGGTCAGACCAAGGGTCCATCAAGCCCAGCATCCTGTTTCCAACAGTGGCCGATCCAGGCTACAAGAACCTGGCAAGTACCCAACAACTACACAGGGTTGCCAGCTGAATCCTTTTTTTTTTTTTTTCATTTTGCTGTACGACGGGGCTGGCTCAGTCCTGGTTTTCTCCCCACCGCATCCATTTCATGCGCTTGTAGTTCTCCTTTCCTTTGGCGGTGCCGGCGAGCGCAACGGGGGGAGCCATGGCTGCAAGAGACACGCCAGGCAAGCTCTGGTTTCCCCAAGATGAGCAAAAAAAAAACCCGATGTCTGCCCGCATGCAGCAGGGCCAACGCAGGACTGTGGCTAAAGTCACGGGGGGGCCCAGCCAGCCAGCCAGCCAAGGCGTCACCGATCAGAAGCACAGATCCCAGCCTGCTCCCAACCTTTGGACGGCTTCCTGTTTGGCGGTGCCAGGGACTGTTAGGAGGTAGTGTGGCACATCTTCCGGAACCACGAGACGCCCATTAATGGTTTTATTGTTTCCATCAGTCAGCGATTATTACCACGGCTGAGTTCTCATTTCTCCGTTCTTGTAGCTCCTTATGACGTCTCCACGGATATTAAGAAGTGATTGGATTTTATTACAATTACCGCTCCCCCCTCATCCATCCCCTCCCCCCCCCCAAAAAAAAGGGCAGATACAAACGCTGTACAATTGAGATGAAATTCAAAATTAACGATCAGAGAAAAATTGAGTTTGTATTTAGGAGGTTCTTAAAAATACATCATAAACACAACATAGAATTCAATTAGGCAGGAAGGAGAGAGTTCTACGTACAGGGCTCCAGGGAAAAGAAAGTCAGAATGTTTTCAATTAGTCTGGAAAAAGTTATTGTTGTGTCTAGGGAAAAAGGAAACCGAAATGAAAGAAAAAGCATAGCGGGAGGAATTAAGTTGAAGAGATAATGACTGTAAATGCATTTATGGGACTGGGATACAGCGAAGCAGTCTGACTGGTAGGTGCCCGTCTACTTGCATTACTTGTTTACCAGGTGATTTGCCGGTAATTTTATCGCCCCTGTCCTGTCCTATTTAAAATCAAGATGGGAATATTTTTTTTCGCACCCTGGCTAATTGCACCTTGCAACAAAGCTCTCTATGAAAACAGCCGCAGCCGAAAATGCCTGGATTGTTTTTTCCAGAGGCTGGGACAAGCCGAACTTTACAGCTGCAGACGTGGTCTTTAAGGAGATGGGCCAGGCGCCGAGCCAGGGCGCGTGCGGCTCCCGGATTCGGCGGGGTGACCAGAGCTGCGCCGCTGGTGCACGGCAGACCCGGACAGCAGCCGCCTCGCTGGGCTGGGGAGGAGTGGGGAAAGGAAATGGCACGCAGAAGAGAAGTACGACGAACTGGAAGGATTCTCCTATGGAACGGTTATCGCTTGCAGAAAACTTAAAAGATACCAAAAATACTTTCAGGTGGGAAAACAAGAGATCATCATTTGTGTAACAGCAGATGTATGCAGTGCTGGACAGAGCCATTAATAGGGTCATTCTGTAACCTTGTGCATATAAAAGTCAGGAAATGTAGCATAAGATGCACCAGTTCTCAAAGCAAACATACGCACATAAGTCGCTTTATTGAAAACTATCCCACCCAATCTGTCCTCACAAGTTAAACCTGAAACGTGACCCGCATGCTTTTTCAAATGCACGAACATGCGTTTATGGTTCAAAGCCCTCCCCAGCTCTGCTCCCAGCAGCACCTCCACTCAGTCCAGGTAAAACTTACATGCCTGCTTACCAGGTGGGCAAGTTCGGAAACGGTGAGTTCCGTGTCTGAAACACTCCTTGACCCGTAGAAATGTATTTTATTTTTCATTTGATTTGATAAATGTGTATTCCCCTAACCTACAATTCTCTGCAAATTACATCAGCACACGCACAGTATGAAATGTACTTTTATAAAATTGCATGCCCGATATGCGGATAAAAGTGGGCATGAGACCTGTATGAGCGCTTTGGAGAGAGGCATCCTGGGAGAGGGGGCGGAGTCTGAATGGAGCTTTTCTTAACACAATGACTTTCTGATTTTTAAAAACCATGGGGTAGATTTTAAAAGGAGCGCGCGCGGTTTCCGGCACATGGTCACGCCGATTTCATAACATGTGCGAGCCGGAGCGCGCGTGTTATAAAATCAGTTGGCCGCGCGCGCGCAGATTTTAAAATCCATGTGCACATGTGTGTGTGTGTGTGTGTGGGGGGGGGTGAATTTTAGTAAATCAGGCCTTCCCCAGTTCCCTCTCAGTCTGCTGCCTCTTTCCCTCTCCACCCCGACCCCTAACCTAACCCTAACTGTCCCCATTTTTTTTTTGCAGAAGCAACTTCCGCACGCCGGCCAGCTGCCGGTGCGCGCTTCCCTAGAACAGTGGCTAATGGCCTCCGACTCTTCCCCGGCCAGCCTCCGTTCTGCACTACCCAGACCACGCCCCCCCCCCGGCCCACCCCTTTTTCAAGGCCCGGCACTTGTATGCGTAGCCAGGCCCCTTTTGGAAATGTGCGCAGCGCGCGCAGGGCCCGACCAAGCGCGTAAGTCCCAATTTTAACGCGTGCAGCCCTTTAAAAATTCGCCCTCGTGTGTAAATTTTCACTGCAAAGGTACCGCACCACCAGCAGGTGCAACTGCTGGGCTAATTTTCAGTGCAAGCTTACGCAAGGACGTTTGCTTTGAAAATCAGTGTAACTTACCCGTGTATCGGCCTTCACCCTCCCCCGCCCTTTCAAGAGGGCAGTAATCAAACTCCCTGTGTGTTGATGTCAACTCCTTGGGTATTTTTTATTCATGGGGTTTGCACTAATAATCGAGCAGAAGTACACAGGTACTTTGCTTTGATTATTGCCCCCTCAAAAGCCCCTTTGAAAAGTCTGAGGTCGTGTCCCCTGGCGTGCAGGTAAGCTGGACCGCTCCAGGCAGGGCCTAACTTCTGCAGGCAAAGCTGCACGCAGACTTCTGAAAATCCAACGGTCTGTCTGTACATCCATGCCTCCCCCACACACACACACGTGTGCATGCAGCTGCGCGTCTCATCAGGTTTCGCTGTACTTTCACCCGCACGGCCACTGACGCGCGCAAAACCAAGTTTTTATCTGCATGAGTGCTTTTGAAAATGACCCCTCCCCCGAACGAGGGCAGTTTTTCTGCAGCCTGCGCGGCTGCTTCTGCCCGTAAGGTCTGCTTTCAAAATTCCCGGGCCTGCCAAGCAGATGTGACTTTCCGTGTTTTATGTCTGCGTGCGGCGCATCCAACAATTGAAAGCAGAACCCGCAAACGCCTTCCCCTGTCCCCCTTGAACGCCTGCCGCGAATGGGGGGAAACGATTGCGGCGTGTAATGGAGTTACGCGCGCAACTTTCCCCCAGCACAGGCCCCACGGATGATTTCCAAAAGCAGATTTAACGCGCCTGCACCCACGCGTATACCCTCGATCCCCCTCCCACCCCACCCCACCCCCGACGTGGGCTGTTGAAAAAAATGTGAGATCTGATGGGGCAATTTTCAACAGCCCACGTTGGGGAGGATTGAAGGAACCTTCAGAAGGATTTGTGGGTATAAACGCGGGTGTATGCACCTTAAATCTGCTTTTGGAAATCATCCTAAATACTTCTGCTCCTTAATTTTGCCTGCGATTAATTTTCAGAATGATTCCTCTGCTTTGCTTCCCTCGTCTCTCCCATGTTTTGGCTATGAATTAAGTGGGTGATTTTTGTTTCATGAGAGGTAACTTTGTACTTTAATCATCGCTCGTTTTCCTGCTTTGAAAAAATCCCCCCTGGCCTGCCTCGTCTCTCTCAGTTACATGGGGCAGGCAGCGTCGGGGGACTGCTGTGCTGGTGCTACATGCGTGTATTTGCCGCGGAGACATGGACTAGATTTTATGGGTTGCTGCATCGCATGATTCGAGTGGTCCCTCTCATGGAATCAAAACTCAAGGAAATCCTTTCATAGAAAAATATAATTAAAAAAAAAAGTCAGACAAGGACCATAGAGACCCTAAGGCAATGGGGGTAACCTGCACAGAGCGGCAGCTACTCCCAAAAGAAGCTTGCTGGGCAGACTGGACGGACCATTTGAGCCTTTTCTGCCGTCACAACGATGTCTTTTATGTTACTAATCCATCTCTGGCTTTCCCCTCGATTCTTCCCTGCTCCCCTGGGGTTGCTTGGATTCTGTTACTATTTCCTGTCTACCAGCCCTATCGAGAGGCTGTGCCATGCGTGGCCACTCTTTCTATGAAGAAATATTATTTTCTGATGTCATCCCTGTTAGACCTTCATGTTTGCTTGTTTTTTAATATTTCTGTTCTGCACATAGCAGACGCCTGGGCTGAGTGGGTTACAATAAAAGACTTTCATAAAATCCTGACGTACAAATAAAACAGACACATGGTTACGGTTTCTTCACTTACAATTTGCTTAACAATTTCCTAAGTGGCTTACGTATAGGACATACTTAATAAACAATGGATATACAAAAACAACTCTTCAAGCCATAAAGAAGCCAATGAAATATTCTAAGACAAAATATCAAGCAGCTGAAATACAAGAAAATATTCTGGAGCAAACTATAGAACCAGCTAAAATCGCATCACGAGATAGTACCATAAGCTTACTGGGCAGCCTGGCTGGACCATTTGGTCCTTTTCTGCCAACATTTCTATGTTTCTGTGTAAGATATAAAAGACACCACAGAAATCTGCTAAAAAGGTGCGCTGCACTTTAAATCATAAGAGGTGCCTTCAGCTGCTTACGGAAAGCTGTTAAATCATAGCCTCTTCTGGAATGGTTCTTCTGCGTTTCTGCCTTTTGAGGTAATCAAATGTTTCTATCCTATCCCCACCCACCACCCTTCCTCTCCTTCCCTCTAGGGTACATATACTTAGGCCCTTATGTTTCATCTCCTACGTCTGGACCCTGCCTCTATAATTCAGAGGTGCGGTCTCCAGAATCTGAGTCAATAATACTGGGTGAGGGGTGATCGGCTCAGCTACGCCTTTCCCGGTGCACCCTGGCAGCCCTCTTATCAAACTCTTTAATTACATTGAGCTGAGGACTGGATTTAGGCGTAGGCAGCAGAGGCCCTTGCACCTGAAAACTGGTTCTCCTGTTGCTTCCTGATTTTCAGGACTACCCACTATCAGTCGCAATCTCAAGTCCAGCCCTGACTGAGCTCATCGGACACGTTCGCCTCGTGGCCTCTCTCTCAGTGGCACATCAGTATGTGGAGCAGGCTCCGTCAGACGGTGCAATGTCAGTGGCTTGGTATTCGGGCGCTGCTGCCTTTCCCGATATCTGAATAGTGCACACTAGTGCAAGTACGATTATTTCAAGCACTAAACCAAGCAGATGTGTTGTGCTACAGGACAAGCCGCAGGCGACCTAAAGCTCTTATTTTTGCAAAGCTGCTTCTGTCTGCGGAGGACCTCCTATCACAGTTTCTGCTCCGTACCTGGCGAGAACATCGCAGGCCTTATGATGGTGTTACGGGTTTTTAGGATGCCATCTGTTCCAGTAAAATTCACTGCCAGTTTCTTGCAAAATACATGCACCCATCTAAATTTAGTGAAGGGGGTGAATGGAGTCTGGCTGTGCGCCAAATGTTATAATGTGGGTTTTATTTGGAGAAGGGGGAGGGGGGGGTAGAGATTCTGCATTTCCTGAACTAATTAAGTAAGCATAAGTTATGAAATGTGTGGCACATAATATATTTTTTGTAAATTTCTGCATCTTTTAATGACTCAGCCTATTAGTTTGACTCATGTATCTAATACAGACTACATTGCAAGACAACCAAAAAGCAAAAACAAAATGCTAAATATCTCCAGTTAAAGCAGTAGATAAGGACTGCAAGATCCATTTAGACTGCCCATAATTACTATTCATTATAACGGTAATTTTAAAGCGAGCATGTGTGCATCCGTACATGCACGCATCAGCGCCCGAGCAAAGATGCGCTGGGATTTTTAATCGTGCATGCACTTGCGTGCATACATTGCAAAATACAGCAACCGTGTGACAGTTTTACTTCCTTGTAAACCGGTGTGATATGTATATTATACAGGAATATCGGTATATAAAACCTAAAAATAAATAAGTCCGCGCCTAATTTTAAGAGGTTACGTGAGCACAGCTAGCATGCACCTGACTCCCATGGGACTTTGTCGGTTTTAGATCCGGGAACGGTAACTTTGAATCAGCCACGTGGGCGCACATGTACGCGCGTATACCGGCTCGCGCCAAAGGACGTGGCCATGCTATAACATACGCCTGTATAGGTGCACATGGTATAAAACAGATGTGCAATTTTCAGTGGTCACGTGCGTGTGTGGGCAGATCTCGCTTCCACCGAATGAGTGAGGGGATTTTAAAAGAGGCGTGCATCCGCGCCATTGCCAGTTTCACCAGTTCGTGCCCAGCCCAGTTCACCCAGCCCCCTAGTTTAATAGTCTCCCCTCTCCCCGTTAGCCTCGATCCTTAAAAATCCCGCTGACTAGCGTTATCTTATTATTTACACGCCGCCCAGGGCAGAAGTAAAAGTCACGCGGCGGGGGAGCCCGGCGCGCACCAGGCACGTAGGTATTTACACGCACATCTCCGATTCGTGTCCTAAAATGCCCGGACCTCCGAGATGTGCGCGCTGTGGGAGATGCGTACGTATCTGGCCGGCTTTTAAAATCTGCTCGGCGCGCAAGCCCGACGCATTCGTACATCCCCCGATTAATGTACGCGCCGGGCTTTTAAAATTCACCTTTCGGAAGGTCGTTTTCAAACAGCTTGCCTAGGAAGATCGGCAAAACGCATCTAAATTACAACGATCTTCCAAGCAGACTGCCGGGCATATGAGTTGCCCCAAGGCTGCCCCCACCCAAGTTACGCCTGCGGTGCGGGGTGCACAGATTTTCCCTGCAACGTTCCGTGCACGCCGACAGCGCGTACCCAAAGCCCTCCCTGCCCAGGAATGCCTCCATGCATTCCAGATAAAACTTGCGCGCGGATAGGTCGCACACACTTAACTCTACCCACGTAGGGGGTCATTTTCAAAGGGAGTTATGCACGGACGTGTAACCTACTGTGGTAGCGATTTTCAAAAGCCATATACTGGAGTGAGGTGCACTTGCACGGGTAAATCCCAGGGACCCTTCAATGGCAAATACTGTAGCAATCTTCAAAAGCCCACTTACTCGGGGAAAAGTGCATTTACAGGCGTAAAACCCCAGTTCTACTCAAGTAAATGCTTTTTAACGTCTGGCCCATATTGGGCAGGCGATTTTATAAAAAGCCATTTCCCTGGTCTTTGATTTGTGTTTGTAAAATTAGGGGCCACGTGTTCTGGGCTTTCTCGGTTCCCCCCTCCCCCGCCCAGGTTTTGCTTTCATTTCAGTTGGTCATTTCTGGCAATTTGCATGCCCTTTCTGCCGACGGGAGCGGCCTGCTCTCCGGGACCTCAGAAAACCTCGCTTTAGGACTGATGTCCAGGCTAAATGTAAAATTCCTGTTGTCGTTCCTCTTCAGATGCGTCTTGTAACAAGCTGGTTATTTGTGCGCGGTCTTACCCGGGCTTACATGACGCCTTGCATTCTCACTACCTCATACAAGTAATTCCCCCCTCCTGCTCCCCCTGAACGAAAATAACAGGAAATAAGAAGGCTCGGGGATGTTTCAGAAACTTCTCTTTCTCACGCCGCTGACTTTCTTCACGGAGTAAAACTTGGGTTTGTTTGGGTGTTTTTTTGGCAAGATGGTTCCAATGTGCATCATTTTTATTTTCAGAAAAACGCGTTCTCACTAATTTTCTTTCTTTATTTGTTAACGTTTCCTATATAGCGCCCCTTATGTCCCCCCCCCCCCCCCCAGCATGGAAGCACAGCAGCGCGTTTAAGCTGTGTAATAAGACCAGGAAGCTGGTTGTGCTGCACAGGAGTGACGTGTGGGGCCGCTGCACCAGGTCGGGCTTGCGATGACAGTAAACCTACCGCCCCTTATAAATTAAGCACACCTTAAAAATATGATATCCACTTCCACTACTTTTTATGGATGTTTTCTAACTTTAATCATTCTGCAAAATGCCATTCCTGAGTCATAAATCCTCTCCACGTTACAGATTTAGGGAGATCTACAGGACTGCGGCTGGCTGAAAGGGAAGCTTTAATCTGACAAGGCCAAAAAGTCTGTTAGATTTATACTCCGGCAGTTCTGAGCTATCCAGTAATTACAGTTGGGACTTACTTAGCTGAAAGTTGCATTGCCAGCATAAGATAACCTACAGGACGCGACGGTGTAAGATGCTGAGCGTGAGCGGGGAAACCTGACATTCAGGTTTTAGAATGCACGAGACGCCTGCGCGGAAGGGTCTGAGCCGGGCCCGTGATACAGGGCAACTGCTTCCGATCTACAGATGCGGCTGACCGGTGGAGGGATATTCGCTGACAAAACTGCATTCCCTGTTGTTCACCATGTCATCTTGAGCAAGTCAGTTTCAGCTCCCTGTGCGCTAGATAAGCTCTTTGGGGCATGGACTTGGGTGTCTTAGCTTATGCAGTGTTGATTGGGGTCTGTCCGTAATTAACCTTTATCAACTTCTTCAGTGCCATTATTAATATTGCAAGCGACGGCCATTTACATTGTTTTCACTGAACTGGGGGTGTCCGGGAGTGGCTGTCATATGTAGAAGAAAGTGCCTTTCAGTTTTATATATTATTCTTTTTATTGTAGATTTAACTCGCACCTTTTCATTGGTAGCCGTAGGTATTTCCCTGTTCCCAGAGGGCTTACAATCTAAAAGGTGAATTTTTTTGAAACCTCGACCAGGAGATATGAGAATATGTTGGGCTGGCGCCCACCGAGTGGATTTTAATAGCTGCCTGAGTACGTGCATATCCCCCACTGCGCGCACAAATGGGCGTTTCTGGATTTTAACTTACGAGCACAGGCGAGAGCGTAACTTCTGCTGTGGAGGACGTGTGAGTCATAAAATAAAGATAACTAGATCGGTGGGGTTTTAAGGGTCGGAACTAACAAAGGAGAAGGGAGGCGATTAAACTTAGAGGGGTTTGGAAGTCCTAACCCTTACCTGGGTGAACTGGGAATGAACTGAGAATCCCGCTAATGGCGTCGGTACGTGTGTGTATTAAAATCCCGCCCGTGTACACGGTAGAAGCGCATTTGCGCGCGCCCACTTAAAATTGCGTGCACCTGTGCAGTCAGCCTATTTTATACCATGCACGCATATACGTGCATATGTTATAAAATGGTTGCATCCCTGGGTGAGGGCTGAGAAACGCATGCACTTGTGTACCCACTCGCCTGTTCAAAAGTTAACATCTAAGAGGATAACTTTCAAATCACTACACACAGTGGTAAATATGCTCGTATATGGCCACGTTAGATCTACATTAGTATTTTATAACCCGCATGGATCATAAAATATGCATATCTTTACCCCACGACATACGTGCGTCTGTATTGTTACATACAAGTACATGCAGTGCATTGAACATGCACACTTGTCCTACCTGTTTTAAAAATATACATGCATAGATTTTACGCATGAAAGAAAAGTAGAACTTGCACAAGTCCTGATTTGCACACATAAGTCGGTATATTTTAAAACAATGCGCGCGTAATTTAAATTATCGGTTTACCAATTTCTCCACCAATTCACTCAGTCCTTCTCCAGATTATGGAGACCCTCCTGGTGCCAATAGTACACAGCAGACATGTCTGATATCAAATACGCAGGATAATTAGCAGGTGGGAAATTACGCAAGTTGCCAAATGTACATGCGTAAGCGTCTTTTAAAATAGCAACTTGTGTGCATAACCTTCGATGCCACCCTGGGAGGTGCATGCACTGCATCTGTTTTGGCAGATGTGCACGCACCTTGCCACTTTCTAGTACAGACGAAAACATGGATATTATTGGCGTTTTTTTTATAACGAGGTATGCGCATAATATCTGCTTTTTTTTTTTTGCATGGACTGGAATGTTGGCGAGGTACGCGAATAGCCGCTGAAGCAGAAGAAACAAATGTACATCCCTACGAGACTGCTCCTTTTTTACAGGTGTACATGTGCATGCAAATCGTAAAGTACACGCACACTTTCAACTTTTATAAAATACCGATTACACGAGAATAGGCTACTTGCATGCGCATATGCTAATTTTTACACACATTTTTCTTTGAAAATTATCCCCAAAGGGCCTGATTTTAAAAAGCATTTACACG